>NW_026086604.1:93491687-94931817 GCF_022539395.1 Myiozetetes cayanensis | reverse complement strand
GTGCCTTTTTAGTTAAAACATCCTGGGATGAAATTATTACAGACAAGAAGGATTTTTGGCACATCAGGTAGATCTCCCCAAAGCCCTGTGAGGTAGCTTTTGGTGTTTTAAAGTGAGATGAGACTCAGGCCTTTGGATGAACAGTGACCAATTTACCCAGAACTTCATTTTACTACACTGAATTTTATAGAGATTACGTCAACCTCAAAAAAGAAAGAGAGAGAGAGAGAAAGGAAGAAAGGAAGAAAGAAATTCCTTACTTAGAAGACAACAAAACTTTACGAGTTCTGCTCAAGCACAATATTCTTTTTTAGCCTGTTGATACTTCAAATTAAGGTTATATTTTATGTAAATCTCTTTTAAAGATCTGTTTATTAGTATTATTTAATTTTCTACTTTTGTGTGTGTGGATAATTACTTTCATCTTTTAAGAGATAATCATAAGCAGATTTATGGAAATTGACAAACATTTCTCTGTTATTGTAGTGTATGAATGAGTAACCTATGAAAAAATTCACAATTGTCAGATTAAGCATCACTTAATTTTATGTGTTAACAACTGCAAGAAAGGTGCTACTATGAAGTTGCATAGGGGGATGCACAACCACTTGTTACTGAATCCAATAATGAACACCTTGCTCCAGAGTGAATGTCTGAAAGGTGGTGTTAAAGTGAAATATTGTTCTGTAACATTTTTCGTATTAGCCACATATAGATGATTTCTTGCAACATGCACCTCTGGGTGACAAAAGACTTCTGCAGTTCCTGAACCACAACTAAAGAAATAACTATATTTCTCACAGTTTTGTCACACTTCATGGCTTACCTTACAGGCACAGTAGATCCTCATTTCTGGGTTTGTTTTTTTTTTACTATAGGGAGAAAACAGCTTTTCTGTGCTTGGTGATTTTATTTGTTTCAGGAATCAGCTCATGTATTAAGTTCATGTAGAATAAAAACAGGTGGACAAAGTGGTAACTATGTTGTTTCCTCAATTTCCTCTATGTATGTATCTTAAAAATTTGAAGCAAAGCAAATTCCTTCCATGAGAAGTTTCCCAGAGGAAGAAGGAAAGAAAGGAAATCACATATTCCAGAAATTTTGAAACAAAACCTGTGGATTACATTACACTCATTGATGGTGTCTGGGACTCATCCATCATAGCAAGCCAGACAAAGCTCAGCCCCAGAATTTGAACCAATCTCTTCCACTTGCACCTTTCCTCCCCTTCCCAACAGCAAGGATCTTGTAGGAGTTAATACTGCTTGACCTCTGCCTGTCATAAAGCACAAACATTTCAAGTCTTAGATGAAATTTTCTTATAATGTATTATGAATTAATCAGAACATGAAACCTGAATGAAGCCATGCCATTCCTTTCCCACACTCATAAAAGGCTTTCTAACAATTATTCCCTATTGGTACAACCAAGACTTTACAAGAAACACGGAACAACACTTTTCTGACTCATCTCCCTCTTTCCATACACACCACCTGCATTTACTTATGTTTTGTACTACTTTATAGTAGCACAAAAAAGGGAAGTGAAGACAGGAGTGTATGGCCTTTTGAATTTAAGAAAGTAAAACACAATAACTAACAATAATAGACAGAAAACATTATTTTATGCTAGCTAATGTCTTCTGGAATGGTAATAGCATAATTTAGACTGTGAATGCACTGCATCTAAACTGACAGAACGAGAGAACAAGATGCTAGAAAGAACATTTCTGCTTTAGTTAGTAAGGGCCATCTAATGTAGACATGAAGACATTCAGAGCTGTGCTTAAAGTAGATGAAAAGAAATTGAAATCTGTGCTACCTAGTTGTTGTATTGTACTGTTTCTGGCCAGAAGAGCACTGCACTATACTACTAACTGGGGAAACAAGATGGGGAAAAAAATTATAAGTTTAAATCCAGAAGAAGAAATGGCACATCGTATCAAGAACAACTTCCCTCTTATCAACATTTTCTCATAGGAGTTTAACACTGAATATTTCCAAAATTGCATGTTCAGAAAGACAGAAATTAAAGAAGGAAGAAATAGAAACCCTTGATAACTTATGCTATAAAAGCATCAAAGATCTTTAAACCCAAATTGGTAGCCCCTGAGCTCAGAGCTGCACAAACACATATGAAAACTACTTTTCCACACAGTAAGTATGTAAATTAAGTACAGTCCCTAATTACTAACGTAACATGCAAAGTTTTGCTATTAATCAGGGTCTAGACAACAGTATTTTACCATTTTGAAATGAAGACACCTTTGGCTCACTTTATTGGCATTAAAGTAAAAGCAATAATAAGACATCTGGAGACAGTCTAAACCACATACATGTTAAAAAAGACTGCAACCATATAGCCCTGTAATACTCTATATTGCTATTGCTATTACTATATTGCCAGGGCTATGTAAAAAGCCATATGTTACCCACTGATTTTGTGAGATCTCCAGACTGAGCCTGTCAGGCTTGCTCTGGGCTAAAAGTTTAGCTTCTCAGGCTACATTTCTTTTGACATCCATGCATGTTATTTTACTTGGTTTAAACACTTTTCCTAATTGATCAGATGCCTGCAACTCATTTATGTTACTTTTGCCTGTCTTTGTACTCTAGCACAGCCGTTTTATGACTAAAACATAATGATGTACTATGTAGAAATGTAGGCCTATGGAAACACAACACAAACCTGAGTCGAGACACAGGAGATGGTGTAGAGTACAGGCATGGGATTACAAAAGGTGAGGCATAGACTTGGTACTGACAACACCCACAGCTATAAAAATGACTCCCCAGTGGTCAGTTAAAGAAATGTGAATCTGAAGGTGGACAAATCTGGGATTAGTTGTAACCAAAGAACAAAGAACAAGTATCTAAATATATAAAAAGAATTGTACATGTAATCAATTTGGATAAAACATGGAGCTGTAGACCAATAAAGAAAGAGAAATGCACGTTAGCAAACACCAAAATGTTCCCAAATGGACATAAGAGCAAAAAAGAGGAAACCATTAACATGGATATCCCCTTCTCTCCTGTGAAAGACGCTGTCAACACAGGCAACACCACCAGCAGAATGAAGCCACCAGCCTTAAGATTTGGAGAAGTAGGGCAAGGGTGAGCATAACACCAACGAAAGAGGGTAGAAACTGAGTGTATAACTGTGTTACCTGTTTTTGTTGGTTTTTTGGGTTTTTTTTTAATTACTATTAAAACATTTTTGCATTTTTTTCTTCAGTAATAATGGGATCTTGCCTATTAATAACAACTAAACTTCTCAGACAAATTATTTACTATTTCTCCAAGTCTGCATGATTCTTGACAGTTTCCCAAAAGCTTCTTGTTTCTCAACCATGCAGAACCATCAGCATGCTGTTATTTTTTGGAAACCCACGAAGAGTAGCAGTCTCAGCAGTGTGCAGACTCAGAAGCCAAGAGCATACTAATCTTTACGTAGAAAAAGACCCTGAATTCTACATTCCATAGAAAATCCTATACTTCAGTGCCTAGATAAAGAGACTTGGTCAATACCTGGTAAACCCTATGCCACACATTGAGATTAAAATCCCACTTTAATTAGGAAGGAAACAAAAAATTTAAAAACTTTTACCAATCTTTCAATAAGGACTAAATGTCAAATGGAAGTTAGAGTTACACACAGGTATTGAGAAGCTCAGTGATTCTCCAGTGGTCTTCATCTTTGGAAAGAGGAAAATAGTGAATTCAAACAGACATTAGATATGTTTGCAATACCAGAGATATTCTTGATATTAATATTTGAAAAGCATCACAGAGAATGAACTAGTAGAGTCCCTCAGCAGTATTTTATATGAATGAAGAAGAAAACCTGAGCTTTGCACTGAGTAATAATGCCAGTGGAGCTGAGCTATCTTTGATTTTCAACCCCAAGGCTCTGCCTTGTGTGTGAGAAACAAAGGTGTAGAGATCAACAGTTCTGCCAGTGATGTGTTCATTAATTACATATTAAACACTAACAGGAATAAGATTAAGTTCAGCATTCCTTGCAGTATTCTAGACTACTATCACATTAACCTGTAAAGAGTTAAGATAAAATGCAATTTAAAGTATTAAATAAATTATTTTAAATAAAAGATACCAATTTCCACCACATTATCCTTTACAGTGATTATATATTCCCCACTACAATTTTTGGTACTTGTTGAATCAATAAAAGGGCTATCATACAAATAAATAAACACATGCATAAAATCAGATTTAAATGCAGACCAAAAAATACTGCCCAAAATCTACATTTATTTCACCACATTTCTGAAAAAAAAAAATTCCCTAGTTTATGATAGCACCTTGCTTTCTTCTGTTTTTTGTTACTCATGTTGTAATTTGATTTTCATTAAAGATTTGCTCTTTCACAAAGAATTCTGTGATGTGTAAAGGTACTTTATTGGTGTATGATCTGGTTTTTAATTTTCTGGAAATAAGCTTACTTTTTTAAAAAAAAGAAGAAAAATATCTATAGGGACAGAAAATGTTATTTAACAGTAAGACATCAAACTGTGTCAATGCCACCACCGAATAATTTCTGTGAGCAGCCTTTGCCTTCCTTACCCCATCTTCCTTAAAGTCTATAACACCCACTCACTGCATTGCAACAAAACTTAGACTAAGCTCCTTGGGGCAGGGTTCTGTATTTCTGTAACTGCTCTGAAGCACCTAACATATATCTGAAAGCTGTAGAGGGGGGGAAAAAAAAAAAAAAAAAAGAGGAAAAAAAAAAAGATGAGTCCAAGCTGTTAAAACTTCATTTGTACATTCATCCATCTGTGGATTCCTTGTCATGTTTTATGGCAGGAGTATTTTGTTCCATGATTCCAAAGGAAGGGAAAGAGTCCAACTACTATGATCAATGCCATACAGGTTATATACTCCATTTACATCCTTATCACAGTGTCATATAAGACATGCAAAACCAGCTGTGAAGTCAGCATGCTTTTTGACATGAATTTATTCCAAATGGGATCAAGGTTGATCACAAGTACTTTGTATATTTTTTATATTACTCTTATTTTATATATATACATATATATATGTACACACACATATATATTATCTACTTCTCTTAAGAAATGAGTAGGACATATTAGCAGATTAGAATCTTTCATTTGATGAAAAAACAGCTATTGAGCGGAAAGATGAAGCTCAAGTCCTGTAACATTACTCCCTTGACTCATATTACCTCCTTTTACTTGTTGTTCTCCTCTTGCCTTTACACATACCTATGTCTCAACTCTGACATGACATGACATGACATGGCATGGCATGGCATGGCATGGCATGGCATGACATTATCTCCACAGACCACCCACAGATAACTGCGCTGTTGGAAAACTACTCCTTGCAAATTAAATGTTCTTTATTCTATAGACCTTGTGACAAACTTCTACCACAAGGAGCATTGGTTTTACTATATAAAGAGTTCATACATTTATATGGATGCAAGTTTTAAGCATGCTGTGGAACCCATTCAGTGTCTGATTCAACCCTATTGAAGTTAGTCAGGCTTTTGGCATTCAAAGATTTGCAAATAGAGATTCCTCAGATAGCATGAAATAGAAGATGTGCATCCAAAAGTTCATTTCAGAACAAATCCCTTGACTTAGTTATGCCTGTTTCTTAATG
The DNA here is from genome assembly GCF_022539395.1 of Myiozetetes cayanensis. NCBI lineage: Eukaryota > Metazoa > Chordata > Aves > Passeriformes > Tyrannidae > Myiozetetes > Myiozetetes cayanensis. The sequence goes on along the minus strand of NW_026086604.1, from coordinate 94,926,160 downwards.
GGTTCAACCTGAAACAACATGAAGTGCTTCGTCTTACTGACAACTATATCTTCCAGTTTAGTTTCAGTGGAAGTTACTAGATCCATGCTTTCCTAAAGATCAGGATAAACAAAAATCAAATTGGTTCTCAAGTTGGTTCCCAAGTTGCCCGAACCACAGAAAAATCATAGTTTTTTTTTAGCAGAACATTGGTGTCAGTGATTGCAGGTGTTTCTGCATTTCTGGATACTGCGGATTTCTATCCAAAAATTTTAATTCATCCACTTGCTTGGGGCTAGGAAGAAAGGGGTAGGAGAAAGAACTGAGCCCTTTCACGCTTTTGCAGCTCTACATAGAGCAGTCCTACTTCCCTGACAGGCCATCTGCATGCTGTGTCTACAAGCACTGGAGTGGTCATGATAATATCCTGTGTCTGGAAATCAGATCTCGACTTCAAGGCAACATCCATTCTACGTTCTACAAAAAAGGCTCAGCTATTCCCAAGACGAGCAAGTAAAATTCAGATGATGCGGCCTTTACATATCTTTAAATTTTCAACCATTGTGAAATTGTTCTTTGGAAAAGAAAAAAACTTCTGTGTAAGGGATGAGTCCCCTCCATACACAGAGATAATCTTCAAATCATAAGCCTTTTCCTTACAACTATGCCACAAATCAGTTTGAATTTCTGTGCACCATAAGTTCACAGACCAGTTATTTTGCTTGACTCAGAGCTGGTTTCTGCCTCCTGTTATCAGCAAGGCATACTGCTCTGGGGACTGCATGCAAACCACGGAAATTACCTTGGTGGAGGGAGAGGGTGATGAAGAAGAAACGTACATATGTTACATCAGATGTTAATCAACTATTTCTACGTATTTTTAAGCCAGCTTCTTGCCTGTTGAATAACTGAATTAAACTAGTGTGAAGGGAGTTAGCAGATTTTCCCTCTTCAAAATGTTTCACATTCACGACCTTGGTTAGATAATTTAGTCAGCAGACATTATTGTCAGCTTCTTTATGTTATTCATCTAGAACAGCAGATGCCACACTGAGCTGCAGCTCGGCATCAAGGAAAATCTGCCTGTGTGTCAGGGGAGACAGGATAGCCAGAACTCCCATAAGGGCTAATTGGTACTCCAGTAAAAGAGCTATGTTCAGCTCTACTCAAAAAGAATATTCTAGCATTTTTAGCATCATTTCGAATGCTTTTAAGGAAGGCTCCTCTCAGTGCTCCTGCATTTCATCAGCTCTCCCTCTCATGGAAACCCTAAATCACATATTTAAAAATAGACCATCAGATTATCTGGGTAAATCATAAAGCTCGGCTTATCTCTCTCTTCTCCTTCAAAATATACAATTTATTTTGTCCACCAGCTCAGCAGCGTGAAGCCATGAATAATCCTGTTTGTCTCAGTAACCCAACTCAGTGATTGTCCCTGTGTATCTCTATTCTGTGCATGTATGTCACACTGAGGTGTGTCTGTGTGAGCATGGAAGGAGAAGGCAGGAATTCACGGTTCTGGGCACAAAGGTGTACAATCCTGCTCATGCCAGTGTTTGTGCTTATGCCAGTTGTGTACGCCCTAGCATCACAACACAGCCTTACACAGTCATGGAGAATAATACCAGGATTCTGCAGAAGTAATGTACTAAGTACTTCAATTATACATTAAATTGTTGTTTAACAACAATCTGGACCACAGAACCTGTGTGCTTCCCCTGAGGGCAGACATAATCAATGCTAGTGAGGAAGGACAGAAAAATTTTTCAATTTCTCTTTCCCAGTGGTTCAGAGGCACCACATAACAGAGCATTCAGTATCAAACCCCGACTGTCAGCCCCAGTGATTCCCATACACGCATCTCCTCATCCTCCTCCCCCTGCCAGTGCGGCCCATCAGGCCACGAGAGCCGGAGAAAGCCCTGCAGGGATATAAATAGCTCCTCGGGGGAGGAGGGGAGAGTGCAGCAGCACATTTCCAAAGATACTTGCTGCAGAGGGAGATTTTGCTGGATTCATTCAGAGGGGAAAGGGAACGACTAGGAAGTTCACTGCCATAGCAGGTAATGCCTGTGGAGAGGAGGCAGCAGCTGCCCTGGGGAAGCTGAAGGGGGAATGCCCCGCTTTTTGAGAGAGCAGTGATGTGGGGTTCCCTCTGTGAGCGTCTCACTTATTTCAGTAGTGTCTTCAAAGACACTATCTGAAGTGTAGATAGGGTGTGTATGAGCACGAAGGTTCCACGGCTGAGAAAGACAGCAAGGATACGAGCCAACTCCGTGGAAGTATTATTACCACACGCAGCTTATTGTGTCTGCCAAGTTTGTACCGAGCCAAGCAGTGTTACTGATAATGGGCTGTACTGCACCGACTGTGCATGCGGTGCTCTGAACTTGCCCCAAGCGTGGGCACGATATAGCTGCTCCACTGCCCTCTTCCCGCTTTTCCTTGGAGATACAGAGCCAAGAGGTTCCGTCTCCCCAAAGCTGACCTATTTCCCCCCTGCCTCCCGGAAACTTTGGGGAACTACAGAAACAGCCGCCCAAGGCACAGGTGCGCGATTGCCCCTTCCCCGCCGGGGACACCCCGGGCACTCCTCGACCACCGCCCGGGCTGGGGGCTCGAGGCGGGGGGCGCGCAGCCTCCGCCGCGCCCCGGGGCCGCTCCACGCCTCTCTGCCCTCGCTCCCTCCCGCGGGCTGGAAGGCACCCCGCAGCCGTGCGGCGCTGCACTGCCCGGCCCGGCCTCTCTCACCGTCCTCCAGAGCCGCTGCCTCTTGGCACTGACGGAGGTGGCGGTAACGATGAGGTGGGAGACGGACACCACCAGCCCGAAGACGATGGCCAGCAGAGTCCGGACGGGCAGCAGTGAGTAGGACACGAAGGTTACCAGCATGAGCTGCCACATGCCCTGCTCGGGGGCGCTGGGCGGCTCCATACCGTAGGCGCCGAGCGAGAAGGGGCAGCAGAGGAAGGAGAAGGTGAAGCTGAAGAGCAAGGTGAGCTTGACGATCTGCTGCAGCTGGGTGACCTGCAGGTACTTGACATTGGTGACGATGAAGAGGGAGAGGAAGATGATGCAGTGCACTGGGTGCGAACCTTTGGAGATGGTCAGGCTGGGGCCGGAGAGCAGCTCCACCAGGGCCAGGCTGGCGGTGAGCACAATGAGGACGGCCAGCGCCTTGAGGGTGGACGTCTGCTCCAGCTTCAGGTTGTAGCTCTGGAAGAGAGCCTCCAGCTCCTTGCAGTCAAACTCGTCCTCGCAGGCGATGGCATCCAGCAGCAGCAAGGGAGGAGGGTCCCCCAGCCCGGCTCCCGCTCCCGACGCCGCGGCAGCTGGCGGGGAGCAGCAGCAGTGGCAGCATTTCTTCCTCTTGGTCTTGACTTTCTGAAACGGTATTTCCTCCATGTCAGTGCCATTCATAAACCCCGGGGAAGAAATGCTCCTCCTGGTGTCCCCCGCTGCCGCTCCGCCGCCTCGCAGCTCATAAAAGAGAGGGAGGCTGCGCTCAGGAGCCCGCCGCTCCGCGGGCGCGGGTCCCGGGCGCACCCGCCAGCCGCCGTCCGCAACCCGCCGCGCCGGCAAACGCCCCCTCCGCTGCCACCCAGGAGCCGAGGGTGGCTGGGACGGCGGGAGGAGAGTCTCACTCGTGTTAATGTGCCAACCTTCCTGCCTGCTGTCTCGCTTTCCCGTTCACCCTCCTCCTTCTCCTCCTCCTCCTCCTCCTCCTCCTCCTCCTCCTCCCCTGGTGCTCCAGGGATGTTAATCTCCTAATGACACCAAAACACCATCCGAAGGTTTGGAATCAAACGGAAGTGGGGTGGGGGCAAAGGGTGGGTGGGAGCTCAGAGAAGGGGAGTGGGCGATAATCAACAGGCGGGTCTCCGCTCAAATAGCGCTATTTGGAGGAGCGCGAGCTACAGAGAGCGGGTTACAAACCGCGTTCCCCTAGGGTGGGCAAGATTAAAAGAGAAAATAGCGACAAGGAAAAAATACAGTAACAAATCCCAGCCAGGGGTCTGGAGGAAAAGTGGGGCAGGGGGACCGGAAAGAAAGCAGGAGGCAGGGAAAGGCAGGGCGATCCCCTTCCCACGTCCGAGAGCATCTCACCGGGGCTGGCAATTGAGGGGCGCCTGCGCGCCGCTCGCTTGGGAAGCCGGACACGTCCCCGCCGGAGCTCCGCGATTCGGGGGTGGGTGGGGGGACCCGTCCGCCCCTGTGCAGCGCCCTGCGTTCTCCCTGCCGGGTGTCCGGGGCCCGCCGGCCCACCGGGTGCATCGGGCTTCGGCGGCTGGCTGACAGCCCTGTGCTGCCAGCCCGCCCTGACAGCTATTCATATACATATTTATATACAAATGTGCAAAATCTACGTATGAAGGCACAGAAATAAATGTAAATATACATACATGTGTGCATATATAAAAATACATATGGATTTATAAATACAGGTGACTCCTGCTTCCTTTCAGAAATAAAATCTTATCTGCATGAATAAATATTCTGATGTTAGTGGTTTTGTCTCCTCGACTCTGAAGCAGTTAGAAAAAGTGTAGTGAATGAGAAAATTTTCAAAGAAAACACATTTCTGTGAGCACTTCTGCCAATCTGGGAGTACAAATCAGTGGCTGTGGAGGGTTATTCTTGTGATGGGAGATAAATATCATCCCCCACAAAATTGTACTTGGTGCGTCATCAAGAACTTGGGTGTTGTGTTTTTTAAAAAATCCCTCTAGTTCTGCCTGTAATGTTGCTACCACATACCACTATTACCAAGTTGCACCAAAGAATACACTATAATATATTTTTCTGTAAGAGTTGCATCTAATTTTGGCTTTGGATCAAGCATTTGTAAATTCAGGACTAGGAATACGTCAAAATAAAAGATTACGAATATTTAGCTTTCTGAAGGCAGTGCAGGAATACTTTCCAGAATCAAAGAAGAATCCTACTATCTTGGGTAGTTTGAAGATCTAATAGCTGGATTTTGTATCAGTGATGTCAGGTTCTGGTTCCAGATTTGGGCTGAAGAGCCTTAATATCAACAGTAGGCAGGGATTCTCTACAATTTGTTATAACTGTGAATGGTGTTGGTACTTCACTTCTGGATAGTAAGGTAGCTTTAAAAAAAGTATAATATAAGGCAACATATTTTTCATAGTAGTATTATAGTATTTTGTGTTAGTTCTAGCCCTACATAGTCAATATGCTGTCATTCTTTTGAACCTGAACAGAACTCATTAAGAAAAAAGAATGAATCAACATTGCTGGAATTTGTTATAGATTCAAAATATTCCACACTTGAGACAATGACTGTTACTTTGTGTTCATGGGATGCAACTCATGGTGGTTTCATAGACTGTGACAGGCCATCAAACACTGCAGAACCGTAAAGATAGCTGATATTTAGACTTTTGTAACTTCCTCCAGGAAGAAAGTAAAGGGGTTGGATTGGCTGGCCTGAGTAGTAGAACTAGGAAGAGATGTGTAGCTGAAATGAAATTAATCTGACAAACTAACAAACAAACAAAGGTTTCCTTTATTTTGCTGTATCTCTGGTGTGTTTGTAAACTTAAAAAAAATAATCTCTTTGTTCACTCCGGTGCATAAATTCACTCCAGTCACACATATATTAGAAAAATACACACTGTTACATTTTCACCTGTCTTCAGATTTCTTCTGAGCTCATATATCCTGAGGGAAAAATTAACATTTCACATCTCACACTGCATAAGAGGTGGCACCTCGTTGCCCAGCCCTAGGAACTATCCACTGAAAGAGTTGTCATGCTAGGAGTTGTCATTTCTTTCTTCTGGCTCTCAGCTTGCTGCTGGGGAAATGGAAGGTAAGTCCCTACAAGGCACCCTGCAGTTTAGATTATTTTCATACTCCTTACAACCTCAGTCTGGGTTAGTTAGTATATACATACAACAGAATGTGTATGAGACTCATACATATCTATTCTTATCAGGTTGGGGGAAGCAGTGAACTGTTGAAGCTTCATCTTCCTTAGACCCTGTAGCAGTATGGAAATGCCAAATAGTGATTAATGAAACTCTTCCATCCTTTATACACTGTTTCACATCACAGGGCAAGTACTTTGCCCTACTCTCCATAGTGAAAAGCCTCATTTTTAGCACCTGATGCTACAAATACAAAGAGGGAACCTCAGAACCTTTATCTGAGACAGATATATTATTAAAGCAAATAACCAGCTATAACACTACTGGAATGCACTTGACACAGTACCATATTTTCTGACCAAACTTATCTGCTGCAGATAACAGTAGCTTGGTTGGGGTTTTTTGAACCATGAGCAACACTTCGGGTCTGTAGTGAACTTTGGCCTCATTTCTAAGGAAGATACAAGGTTGGTTTTGATATTTAATGCCCTCAAATTTCTGGATGTTTGCCACATCCATGTCAGCTCTTCCTGCTGCATGCGCTTGCATTTGTAATTAGAGACTAGTCTGGAAATAAATGTAGTATTGTCAGGAAAGAGTGATTAGAGCCTAGCTTCATCATCTTGTGCATTGCAAAACACATCTGTTTCTTCAGTCCTTTTATTTAAGAGGCAAACCATCTTCATTATTTGAGTCACTTTAAGTTGAAAACAATTCTTCATGGAGAGTTGGGCAGTATATGTAGCTAGGATACACTAAGCAGAAGTCTCAGTATGTTTTAGTGGATCATAGTAATAGTCTTGAATTACAGAGCTATTCAGAGTTTCAGAACACCTATTTTTACTTACTTTGAGTATGTAGGTTTTCCATTTAATAATTATTTTTCACTGTCCATCTTGTTTTACTTTGCTGGACTCAGTACTTGTTTTTGTATCTCATCACCTCCAAGAGTTTCAAGCACTCACTAACTCATGCATTGGCTGGAGATCATCTTTAAAAGCAATACTTTTCATAAAGTTAGAGCTTTTCAGATCCATGACAATTTTAAAATTAAGCATAATGAAAGATTTGCATCAATAGAATTTTTTTCTTGTGATGTTTTTTATCAGAGTAAGGATTTTTAGTATTACCTGCCTGTAACAGAATGCCATGCTCTATCATCTGAGACAGGGATAGAAATCTTTTTTCTTCTCACTGTCTCTAACAGTAAGAGTAAGGACTCTGCACAAAGCTACTGAAAAATTTCTGCAGACTCATTCTAGCAGACACAGCTTGTATCTAGCTACCACAGAAATGTATCTAGTGAGAGAAAAGCAGTGATGTGGACAGAACAAAAGAGGTCCTGCAGAAAATGGTAGGAATGGCCAGGTTTAAGCATAAAAATTCAACAGTCTTTTCCTTCTCTCATGGATGGCTGAAATAGATTCACCACTTTTTCTAGATTTTGAGGAAAAATCTGAAAAAGTGAAAGTATATTTTTCCAAATCATGCACAGATTTCATTTGAAATCAATATGGGACTCCATTTGCAATCTTATTTCAAGAAATGTAGACTAGATTTCTGTGAGACTACTGAAATACTATCTGAACAGATCTCATAAACAACTTAATGACTGGTCCTTAAAATTAATTGTGATTTTAAAGTTTGATTTATATTACATGCATTCTGATGGGGAAGAAATGAAACAGACAGTTCTGATACATACCACTTCCACGGTAAAATAACTTCAGCTGCAAGTTTGAATTCACTTAACTAGAGCATTTCTACTAGAGAGCTGAAATAAACTTTGCCCACTGACAGTAAGTGGAAGCCTTACAGAACCTACAAGTTTAGTAATTAGGAAACATTAGCATCTAACCTCAACACTGTTCTCCAAAGTCACTTCTTGGCCTTATCTTTTCCTTTTTGCTTCTTCATACAAGAACCAGTTTTAGAAAACAGAAATGAGTCCTTCAAGAGTAAATTTAGGCCATAATACTAATCACTCAGTGACAAACCTGGGCCCTCACTTCTGCTCAGGTCTAACAACAGCAGTTTTGTTCACTCAGTTTCCATTGGACTGCACAGTGGGTTTTTTTAAATGAGATTATTTTAATCACAACTCTATCTGTATAGTAGTCTATTTAATTGTGTAATCTATTGAAGGAAAAAAAATCAGACCAGAAGAATATTACATTAAGGCCTTGACCTTGAGTCCCTTGTCAAACAAGACTGTTGCTGAAGCAATTAGGAGATTTGACCAAAAAATGAAATGGCTAAAGTGGCTAATTTGACAGCAGAGAACGGGATGGGTTTTCTCCAGACCTCTACAGAGCAGAGGGTATTGGCATTAGGAGCATTTGAATCCTTTACCTTGCTCTTCTATTCTAAGCCTTCCAGGAGAGCATGAGACTTCTGTGACCTACTGAACTTCTATATTAATACTAATGAATCTCTTAAGCAAGTAAGCAATGTGCTTTTCTGCCAACATGGATTTATAGCAGGTCAGCTGGATCCTTTCAGCTTTTGACCAGCCATTCATTTTCTCCATCAGTACTGCATCAACTCTGATTTATCTGTTCTTCATCTAAATCTAGAGCTGTCTAATGGCTACTATATCGAAAAAATTTCAGAAAACCCAGCCTTTCTCCCCCAACATCTTAGGACTTGTCCCTGCATTAGAACAATGAAGATTTCCCAAACCAGTTAGCAGATTTAGTGGAAATTTCTGTTATGTGGGTGATCTGATTGACTAAAGCATTCTCAAAAATCCTTTAGCTGTAAAATGAACTCAGTAAAATGGAGATCAATGTCAAGCATTCCATTCTCATTCTAGGAGTTCTGCAAACATCTATCATCAGGGTGCTGGCAGTGTTTAACAACATTACCTGAATCTGATCTTGTTCCAGGAAATCAAAGGATGTTTTAATATTCACTGCAGCTATATTAACCCTGATATTATAACCATGCTTATTTCACAAGAAAGGCTTCTGCTACTCTTTTTATTAATATTTCCATTTTCTAAGGTAAGAGCGTGGCTCTGTTCAGAGCCTATAGTGTTCTTATTTGCCTAATGAATGTAGTTTAGATGTATTTCAGAATGTGTATAAGGACAAACATTTTTGTCAGTGTAATTCCTTGAATCCCTTGAAAGGAAAAGACAGGTTGTAAGCAAAGACTGAATTTGTAGCTGAATAACACGGCTCACTCTTAGCCACATTGCTGATATATCCATTTTTTAAAAAAATACATTAATAGTAATTCATATTTAGCAGTTCAGTTCTCCTATTTTATATATCTCTAGGTTATACTGTACATATATTCTTGAATCACTTATGCTAAAGCATGGTATTATTATTTATGAATGGAAAATTTAGTAAACAGATTTTTTTTAATGAAGGCTATCTGTTGCTTAAGATTTTTTTAATCCCACATCTATTTTCATTATGCCAAGTTTTCACTCTAGCTAATATTCGGGGTGTGCTCTGCTATGACTTTCCATCACAGTTCACTCATTAGAAATTCTGTAAATAGCTTCTTCAAGTGCCAGACCTGGAACTTCCTTCTGGACTTCTGGTTTGGGCGGTACTCCACACTAGTTTCATTTGGGAGTTTTTCTTGAGCAAGTTCTAAAAGCCTGCATATTTTCATTTGCAGAGCCTCTTGTCAAAGAGTGAAAAGTATTCTGACAATATGAAATTAACAACAATAATAGACAAAAATATTTGTAGTCAGTTCCTACTGGAGAAAAGAATTGCACCTTTATACTAATTTTATTGTTTTCTGATGGTAACTATAAAGCTAACAATAGTTTTAGGACATAGCATACTACAGATAACCATAGTGTTCTCTGCCTGTTAGTACATATACTTCCTTACTGAATGGAATACAGTAATACGCCTTTGGGGTTTTCTTACAAACACAAGGAAACCACACCCAAAACCGATGGAATTAAAAAGAATCTTAATGTTGACTTTCAAACAGAAAGATAAGCTTGCTACAGAAGGCTAAGTTGCAGAAGATACTTAATACAGATTCACCTCCTATAACACTCACTTGCAGAGACCAGAGTACCAAGAAACAGCATGTATCAGACATTAAACTGCTGTTCCACTTGATCTCCACCAAGGGCCAAGATTTCCTCTGTTTTATTTCTAATCTATGTAATGAGATTCTTCATGTAAGTCCTGCAACTAGCAACAACTAATTAGGTCAAATTAACAGGACATATGTTACTGGGTCTATTTTGAGTTTAAATCCTCAAGATGGATCTACCCTTCTCTTTAAGGTTACAACTACGGGGTGTTAAAAGTAAAAAGAGACTATATGCTGTGGTATGTTTACTATTCCTTTAGGCAGACTATCGCTCAGCGCTAAGACAGATTTCCGGTGGCCTTCAATGCTATATTTATTTTCTTATTACCTGTGCTCCCCTTTCATCCTAAACGATTTGCATAAACCTGCATAATGCTATTTAGCTTATGCCACACTGCTACTATAAATAGATGAACTGGAAATTCAGCTTACTAAAGCAACTTAATTATTTTCTTGTTTCATTTTTTCTCCCTGCTTACACGCTGTGCATGAAGGTGTGAAAGAAAGACGGTGTACTCAAAAGGCATTTTAAGAGAAAAGTGTTATTGTTCTTAGTAATGATTAGGGGAAACACAACTTTTTCTATGCTGATGCAAAAGTAGGAGCCTTAAGAGAAATTCCAAATGTCACAGGGGTATACATGTATATGTGTGTACCTGTGTGTGTGCATGTGTGTGTGTGTTTGTAAATGAGAAACAGGATTTTTACATTTTCCTCATGAGAGGAGTTGAGAGTTATGTAGTCAGGTTGATGTTACTAACATTACGTCTCATACCTTTCATACAGTCCTCATCCCTTTCATAGTCTTAATTTGTTTTTTGTGTTTTCATTTACTCACTTAATAATTTATTTGCTTACCAATCAAGTTTATATTTGAAAATGACGATGTTTCTTTAAAAACTCAAGAGATGAAATTAAGAATCTCATCAAATACGGAATATCTCTAGTTGGACAAGATTCAAAAGGAAATAAAAACAATTATTAGATTTTACTTAAAAGTAGACATTATGCTCACAACTTTTATTTTCAAAAGTAATAAAAAACCCAGCAGTTTAAATATAGGTCTTCTTGCTGAAAAAAATTAATTTTATATTTTATACTTCAGCTATTTTTGGAGCACTTTAGCAGTTAATCCCTGAACTGAGAATGCTTCCTCTCCTCATCTCTGATAGCATTTTAAAGTTGAGAGAGGCATTACTCTAAGGAGAGCTCCCCATTGTTTTTAACTCTGAGACTGAGTTGTACAAGCCTGACTACATCTATTATAGATTGGGCCTTATCCTATTGTCTGAAAAACACCTCACTTCTCTAAACAAGTTTAAGTGCTATTTTTCTCCCCCTAATCCTGTTTAGCAAGTCAATGGGTAGTCTGGTCAGTTTAAATACTCTGGTTAAGTGGGAGAAAGGTCACTACAAGATTACTGAAAAGGTATCAGGGGACACTAAAGGGCAAATGCAATTTTCCAAAGGATTTTCTAAAAGATTTCCAAAGGATTTTAGGGAAGGCAAGTCAATACTAATATCAAAATAAAAAATCCCTAGGCTTTTCCAACTACCATAGCAGTGATGAAACCTACATTTATTATTGCAAGCAGGTTTTACAGTCTTGTCTAGCACTGAGATATTCTTTTGGCCTCACTCGGAACCCATCGAAGCTGAAAGCTGACAGTGACCTGCCACTTCCTTTAACCCCAGGTGCTGCTCCTTAGTGCCTAGTGATGAATTCCACCTCATGGTGGTCAGCTCTGCTCATCTCACTGCCTAAGAATAATTTCCCTGATTTCAGTGGTAACTTATTCTACAGGGCTGAATCCAGAGGTTAAGGAAGCTTACTGGATATTTGCCATCAACTCTACGGGGTTTTATACCCAGCTTATAAGTTTTGGGCCTTTACATTCAAGGTATATATGTGACTGATGGACCTCTTCAGTGAGATTTGCAACAGCCCCTGCAGTCATCAAAGGGCTTGTGGAGGTCTGTGTGTCCACAAGACAGACTTACCCATGAAGGAAATACTGAAGAGAAATGGTCTTTGACAAAGCATTCTAAATTCTTGCCTGCAGGTAATTTTTTTTTTCTGCAAGAGCCCCAAGGAATTTTTTCAAGGACCTGATGGGGAGAAGTAGAAGCAATAATACAAAGAATGATGATAGCACTTTCTGAGGATGTAAGTAATTCAAGTACCACTCCTGATGGTGCAGGGATTGCATGCACCATTTTACAGACCAGTATATATTGAGGATTCCCCAGCTGGAAAGCAGCTTGGTAGAAATGGGCCTGGTGGATACCAAGTTGCATATGAGCCAGTGATATGGCAAGATGGCAAAAATTAATACCAGTATCTTGGGAAGCACTGGATAAACTTCTGCCAGCAGAGTGATCCTTTTCCTCTGCTCAGCACTGGTGAGGCCTCATTGAAGTCCTGTGTTCAGTTCTGGGCTCCACACTTCAAGAGAGACATGGATGTATGGAAGAAAGGGCCACAAAGATGATCAAGGCACTATGAAGGAAGGCTGAGAGAGCTGGGACTGTTCAGCCTGGAGAAGAGAAGGTTCCGGGGATCTTATCAATGTCTGTAAATGCCTGAAGGGAGGGTGCAAAGAGGATGTAACCAGGCTCTTTACACTGGTACCCAGTGACAGGACTAGAGACAATGGACACAAACTGAAACACAGCAAATTCCCTCTGATCATGAGGAAACACTTTTTTACCAGGAGGGTGACTGACCACTGGCATGCATTACCCAGGGAAATTGTGGCATCTCTGTCCTTGGAAATAAAAGCCATATGGACACAGTCCTGGATAACCGGCACTTGGGTGGCCCTGCAGGCAAGCTGCACTATATAACCTCCAGAATTCGCCTCCAATCTCAACCTTCTGCGATGCTGCAGTTCTGTGACATATATGGAGAAAGGACTGTTAATCACCCTGGTGCAACCCTGTTCCAGGTGGTAGGCAATTAATATTTGCAGGAATTGTCTCCTACAATTTCTACATCATGTTAAAAGAGAAAAATTAAAAACAAAAATCAGTCTGTTGAAGAAAAAGCAGATTGGACAATGCAAGATCTACCCTAAAAAATGTATCTAGTGATTGCAAAATACAAAAGGATAGCTGCATTTTCTAATGCACCTGATCCTTAAGGATTAGCCATGTTACAAGCTTCTCATGAGATTACAGAACGTTTGAATGACCAATTACTTTAGAGGTGCTAGCTGTTCATGCCCATAGCTTCAGTGACAGAAAAACCTTCACCTCTGTTCAAAACCGATATTCTCAGAACTGGTAGTTTTGGGAAAAAAAGGTAAAAACCACAGGTCTCTGGAAAATATGCCAAAAGAAAAGAGATATGGAAACATTATTTTAGCACTCCAGTTTCATTTGTCAGTTGACTGGGAGATTTGGGAACTGTAATTTGAGTTTAGGTTCTTAATTTTTTTGTCTAGATGACTCATGAGATCTGACCTAGAGTGTGAAAATTTGTGTGCATGAGCAGAGAAATAAGAAAACTGTGCACTATCAAGCTGATCTTCACAAATTTTGAAACATTCTACCTGGAAATGATTTCATAGCATAGCTTTCAAAATTTATAATGTGTAATGATTTGGATTTGTAGCCTTTGTATTTTATGCAGAAGTATTATTTTTCTTTTAAATATATTGGGATGCAGATGTTCAATATTACTTCTCCTCCATCTTTATTCATCCCCATGATTAAACCAACAAAATAATTAAATTAAATGTGAACTACACTAGATATATTCCCTCACTATGTCTGAACAACATTTTTTTGGTTCCATAGTGTCCTTGTGTATGCCTGATTTTATTGTGTTCCAACAATTTCAGTGAAATTTTTCACAGACCTCTTTACAGTTAAAGTTTCTTTTCACCTTTTATAGTATTTCAACTATACACAGTAGATGAAATGCCCTTTCAAAATTTCAGTATTTGAAACGGATTGACGTGGCTTTTGAACAGATTTTCAAAACCTATTTATCCTCAAGGAGATATTTTTTTTTTTAACCTAAGGAGTTTTATGCATTCATTTATGGTAATGAGTACAAGCTATTATGCCTGTCATAATACAAAGTAATTCAGCTAGTATTATATTCATAAATATTTAAAAGCTGGCACACCTACAGTATAGGCTAGGGGTATTCTAGTAGAGTCACTTAAAAGGGAAAAAACTATGTGATCTTCTTCTAGATAAACTTGGTTAAAACAGAAGTGAAGATGAGACGGACTTTGAGTTAGGAGGTTAAACTCAGGTTTAAAGATCACTGGAATAAAAACCCACTACTTTTTACTTCTCTACCATTTAAACATAATTTGACTAGATCAGCTTAGTCACTTGCAGTTTGGAACAAGGTATTTTGACACTGTGTAAACACAGTTTATGTGAGGATACATACATTCCATATCTCCCAGGACGCTGCAATCAAGATACAGTCTTGGACAAGGCTTTGATCAACCTGATCTAACTGAATGTGTCCCTGACCACGGTAGGGGACTAGATGATCTTTGAAGGTCCCTTCCAACCCAAACTATTCTATAACTTCATGATCCTCTATTCTGGCTGATGTTTGCATTGTCTAAAGCCAATAAAAAATTTGGTATCCTGTGTCCAAATGTGAGAACAATAGGGATATTGAATCATGGCAGAATTGTGTGGAGGAAAATCTAAATCATATATAGAAACTAGAAGATTGCTACAAAAGCACTTTCCTTTCTATTTGTCCAGAAGTAGTGAACTTTGTTCTTCCAGTTTTCTTGTTTTGTAAATTTCATCTGACCAGATTCATCATAAAATTTATTTTATCCTGAGACAAGAAAACAGAAGTTAAGGAGCCTTTGGGTTACCTTTTTAGGTGTCTTTGTTTCCTGCACACTCAAGTCCATGACCTTGGACAGAACCAGAAAAAACTCATTTTAATCACAACGATGTAACATATCAATAAGTGAAACAAAGCCCTTTTTCTGTTCTTCTGGTTTGGTATCATTTCTGTCTCCCATAAGAAACCAGAATACTCTGTTGGGAGCTTTTGCCAGAGGAACAACTTTATGTATTTTTAATGTGGTTACTAAATGGTATTGTTCTTATCATTAGTGAATCACTGAAGCTTGCATCTGTTTCTTGTAGCTCAGTTTTGGGCCTAAAGGTTTATTTTAATTGCCCATTAAACTCCCACCTGGCTATTTTGTTGCTTACACTAATCTATTTGTGGGTTCCTTTGTAGATTGTCTACGGCAGGTAAAAGCATGTATTCATTTCCAAGATTCACTTTAAGACACTGCTATTCTCACCCCTTTAAAGTACACAAAGCAATAAGCAACTAGCTCAAAGTAGTGAAAGGGTGGAATTCCTTTACTTCCTTTGTGTCTACATCTAGACCTAGTGAAACATAAAGGATAACAAAAAGTCATAGCTTCATAGAAATTATGTGAAGTCTGAAATGCAGCAATAATGAATATTAATTTTTAGTCTTGCTGAAAAAGGACTTGGAATGTTGTTTATACATACAAAAATCTTAACATTAAACTATGATATTATGGCAGGTATACCAAAAATAATACCATAGAATCAACTAGACTAGGTTGCTCAGAGTCCCAACCAACCTGAATGTTTCCAGGAATGGGACATCTACCAACTCGTGGGAAACCTGTTCCTGTGTTTCACCACTGTCATTGTAAAAATGTCTACCATAAGCAGGTTAATATAATCTTTTTTTTTAAATCCCAAATTTAATCTTATTTTCAATCTATTTAATCACACATTTTCACCTTTCGTACTTCTACTTGTATCCTGGAACACTGCACATACAACTACTCAGCTTCCATTGTGGAGCCATCCAGCCTTGACTTACCAGAGGTACAAATTTGTGAAATAACTCTATTACTGTTGAAAAAAATAATGACTGAATTAGTAGTTACATCTAACTTTCCTGCTCATTGCACCGGGTAAGGTTACATGTAACCTAAAAGCACTAGTTTTAACTAACTGTGAATGGCCCATAAACATAAAGAAAGATATGTAAGAATGTGTGTAGCACCAATAGTACACTTAGCAGTACAGTGGATCTTCAAAGTGAAGATTTTTAAATCTACATAAGCAAAATTGAAGTAGAGGATTTTTGAAAGTGATCTAATTCAACCTCTTTCTGGTCCTGCTCAGTCCTCACCAAGACTAGCCTTTCCACTCAATAAAACAGTTATTTGTAATATGTTCTAAGATTGCTTGTCTTCTTTACGTTTAACTCTGATCCATTTACCTTTTTCTCTGTTCAATTTATCAGTACTACTTTGAGAAAGAAAGATTCTTCTCTGTTGACATAACCAATACACATCTAAAAGCCTATGTTTGAGATGAACATTTCAGTAGCTTTTGAACTGAGAGACTGTCAGTACTATTACCATAACCACGTGGACAGAAATAGTCGTGCTGACACCCTTGTCAAAAAAGAATGCACTGAATTTTTCATTTTCATTTGCACATAAATCCTCACCTCTGAGGTTTATGTCTGTTGTTCTGCCCTTTTAATATGGAAGAATATACCTGCAAAAGTCTAGTTATCTTTAGAGAGAATGGCAAGGTTCTCATCCTTTGAGCAACAAGCAGCTTCTCAATATCTGTAACACTAACCAAACCAGCAACCAACACAGACTAAAATACAGGTGGGTTACATTCAAGGCATGAAACATGCATAATTTATGCAAAACTTGAATTTCCATGAAACTGTAAAGAAATCAAGAGGAAGAGTTCTTTAGAAATGTTTTCCGTAGTTTAGAAAGATCTATAGAAAGATCTAAAGAAGTTGTCAGGCTGGTACCTTCTCAAGTGAACCTGGAACATCATAAGGATGGTCATTAGGATGTTAACCGAAAGGTTTCAGCATTAGGGAAGAATTTATAGACACAGACTGAGCAGTTTTGAGAGATATGAAAAGCACACTTAACAACTTGAAATAATTAGAAAAATATCTCTCAACTGGGATAACAACTGATTTGAAAGTGAAAACAAGAAAAATCTGCTGAAAACAAAGGGATTTTAAGGGAAAAAATGTTTTGATTTTGTAAAATGTCTTTGAAACCATTGAACAAGAATCAAAGCAGGGCTCAAGTGACTTTCGGTTTATACATTTAATTAACTGGTTCTCTCATCAGATTTTATTTAGGAAACAGAAAGACACCTACACATACAAGCTGCTTAACTATCAAAAGACCTCCTGCAGTAAGTAAACTCCTAAGATATAATTGTGATGGACATAATTCTAGAGAAAAAAAAAAAGATCACAAAAAGTGTTATATATATTGACTGGAGGACACTATTTGTTCAGTGTGCTAATGCTCTGTACATAGTAGAGTGATTACACTTCTTTATAACAGTCATAACAACTCATTATGCTCCTTTTTTTCTCTGGTAAATGAAATTCCAAGGCCAAATACTCTGACTTTTGAAAGCATTTGTATACATACTTGGAGACAAACTTGTTCCTAAACCAGATAATCCCATCACTGGGAGTATTTTAATGACATCTTTTGTTTTGAACTTAAGTATACTTCAGCTAGGCAGATTAGTAGCATTTAAGAATGACTGCTGGACGCTTGATAGTGGAATTTGAAGAAACAGGGAGAAAAACATGTATTTTGTACCAAATACCCAAACAGGTTTTTTGCATTTCCTACAAGGATTTCTTTAGAAAAAACCACAAATCTCCACATAATCATCACACACCAGAACCAGATTTGTTGTCTCAGCAAATATATCTTGGGCTTTTCTTTCACAACCCTGGGAAAAAAAAAGTCTGAATTTTGGTTGCTCTATTACCTTCACATTCAGGACTGACTTCATTTTGTTACAGGCAGTAACTTTGTCAAAGTCAGAGCTAAGTCACCTCCTCTGATTGAATTGCCTTTCCTGTTGATACACTCTTAGGGTTTTCTTGTCCAACTTTTAAACAGCTTGAATCTTCCACCTCCTCTCCTCACACTCAAGAAAAAGACAAGCAGAATATTTAGGGCTCAAAGTTCACCTGCAGATCAAAGCAGAGACATTTTCACTTTCAAAATCTCCTTGATATGCCCAATCTTTCTTTGGTAATGGTGGCTAAATAGCTGGAGCCTTCTGACTGTTTTGTTCCTTCCCCTCCTAAATACCACCTATATTGTGATACAGCTATGATGACAGCATAGTCATAGAAACAGATATTACCTGTTGATATTTCACAGGTGTGAATGTGTGCATTATTCCTTTAAAAATTACTGGGTTTGGACTTTGAAAGAATAGGAAACATTGACACTGCAAAGGTAGCACACAGAAAAAAATAAACAGGAAGAGTGTCATGAATAATCAGAAATGTTTGGCCATATTTGCTAAAAGAAAAAAAACAACCTAAACATATGATAAGGGAATATAAGTCTCCCAACTAGTAAAGCAAAAAACCACTTTACTGCATGTTATCTAAGGTAACTGTTTTTTAGAAAGGCATTTCTTTTCAGGAAAAAAATAAAATAGAAATTAGCAGATAGAAATCACAATTAAGTGCATTGAGTTTTCCCTAAATTTAAGGTAGTGGTAGCTGAGTGAGGCCCTAATGATACCAGTTTAATTTTCTTTGTAGTACATTGAGCTAAAGTAATAGACTGTAAAGGAAAAGAAAAAAAAAGAAGAGAAAATCATCAACATGCTATTTGTTTTATAGCTGGTAAAACAATGATCCAGAGCCTAACGTCAGCAGACAGGGTCTATAAATCTTGTCACATATAATGAAAAGCAAGAATATAAAGAGAGATGTGAGCAATTGGTTAGAGCAGGCTTAGGTCATACATACTTCAATGTACTTTAATGTTATCTAAATGTTCCAACAGTATTTCCTACTTAAGTTGCCTGTTATCAGTTTGCAACAGCTAAGACTGTTCAGTTAAAACACTGGTTTTGTAAAAAAAAAAAAGAAAAAAAAAAAAAAGAGAAAAAAGGGATTTCACAAAACCTTTCTTGTTTTTCCATACCTGTACTGTTCATAGTCAAGAACTGATAGTAAAATGGGTGGAAAATAGAGTGAGATTTGCTACACAAACTCATACTGAATTAAGTCTTCCAGTCAAGTCTGGTCTCACTGTAGTCAATTGTTACGTGAATGAGGAAAGACTTAGAGAATATGGTATTTTTCACATACTGAAGAAACAGTACTACAGGAAACAGTGCAGCATTTTTTAAAAACACTGCCAATGCCATTACTTTGCTCTCCATTTTTTATTTGTAGAATTTCTTATTCCTATGTTATATTCTTATAATTGCCATGATAGTACTTTCTTCCTTAGAAACTTAGCCTAAAGAGGACAAAAACAAACTGGAAAATATCTATCATTCTTAAAAGAATCCAGTGTTCTGAAAAGCAAACCAATCTTCTGCCAAAATGGATAAATAAGCCAAGACACTGTGAAGGGCAATGAGTTTGCCAATAGCACCTGTTAAATTCTGAAACACCTGTGAATAAAATAAATTTTGTGATCCTGTCCTGCAAGTAACCTGACACAGGGAAAACCATTATTTAATTTATATTGAGGAAGTAATTTACTTCAATTTAAATTTTGTATACAGGATAGGATATAGGATTTTTAAAATTCATGTGATTTCACAGGCAGTGGTGGGCCACTGCCTGATTTTTCTTTTCATTCCTGCAATATAAAATCTGTACATTTTCAGACTGCCACAAAAACCTCTCATTCCCATATCTCAGTCTGCATATCTAGTTCAATTTTGGTTTCTATTCATTCATAAGCACCCATACCTTTGCTAGAAGCAGTGATCTAGAAACTATGTTTATAGGTAGAGCAACACAGGGAAAGGGGTATAGATCTATGCTGGGGTGTATCACAGACAAGTAGAATAATGTGCAACATGATTTATACCACTTTTACTGTGTTCTTTCATAAATGTACTATGAACTATTCAGTAAAAGGAAAGAAAAATTAGAGTGTATTAATCTTTGGACACTTGTTTGATATAATGGCAATTCTTAAAGTGCACTCACTGACATTTATTACTAGCCATAAAGAGATGTTTTGGCTTCTTTTTTTTGTATGTGCCTATATTACATGAAAACTATCACAGAGATGTTTCCATGCCTATTCATCTCACATCCAAAACTTCAGACAACAAAGCAGCCTCTCTTTAAAGCAGCAGCTTTTTTTACTTTGGCACAGATCTTATTATGCTATAATTTTATCTATAATGAGGCGTAGCATATTATGAAGAGCTGAAATATTGGTTGGATTATTCTTTATGAGTTTATCAGAATATGAAAGACTGACAGTTTTCCCATTCATGTCTGCTGGCAGAGACAGCAAAGCAATCAGCATATATTCCTCTCTAAAACTTAATTTCTCCTCTATCTATGCTGCTTTTTAAGACCAACATTGTTCAGCAATCCCCAAGTATGTCTTTTCTTCCATCTTCCTTTCATTCCCTGTACTACACATATTGGTTGGTGAACTGGAGAACAAAGTCTTCTTTCCTTGCCCACAACTGTTTAATTTTGGTGATGCTTTGAAAGTTTGTCTGCTCGGGGTAAAACAGCTGGAATATTGTACTGGTCATGCTGAAGACAAGGAGACTTCTACCACTTCCCAAGATGACATAATTTTGCACCCACAATGTCCTTAGAAACCTTAGAAACTTTCACTAGGATGCTACAGCCAAACCAGAAAAAAAAGTCTTAATTGGCTGATATGTTAACATGTAGGAAACTGGACAAATGAGACTTCATTAAACCTGAATCTCAAATGTGTTAAAACTGTAGCTGACAAAGATGTAAGATTACAATCAGAAGCAAGCTCTACTGTCAGAAGAAAATCAATACACTAACTTACCCACATTACTGAAAGTAACTCACCAAGCTGCAGCTCCTGGGATTACGGCATATACTGCAAAAATTACAAGTCAATTGCCGTTTTGACTCACTAACATGACTATATTTGCACTGGCTGACACATATCCACATTAAAAATCTGGCACAGCCTTTATAGTTCTAAAATTAATCAATAAAAGGGAAGCTCATTCAGAATGTTACATTCTCTATAATTTTAATAGTTTTTCTTGAAAATGGACCTTTAAAGTGAGATAGTGACATCAGGGAAGAACCAAATTAGCACAGTCTGAATTTGGATGTCAAAACTGCAGTCTTAGTTTCTCTCTTTGTTTTCATGAATGAAAACTGCAAGTTCTGAATCTTAAAATCTTAAAAAGGTTCCCATTCATCCATCCTAGTCTTACTGGAGCAGAGACACACATCTTATTCCACATCAGGGATATTTAAACACAGTGTGAAGCAACAACAGAAGACTATATGAAGATTTCAATTAATTGCCTACTGACATAGCTACAAGTGTTGATGAGATGGAGCTACAGCAGTTCATCTGATAATGCAGAGTTGACCACCAGATTGGAAGAGACCAGTAAAATATCCTGCAGTTCATCTCTAAAAAGGATGATCAGAAAATCACAAGGCAACAAGGTAAAAGAGTTATGAGTTCTCTTCTAATGGCAACTGATGTTCTCCTTTCACAGCAGATTCACAGTGGCTTCCTTTTCTTTCAGCCTCATTTGAGCTGAAGAGCATTTAATTTTCTGTGTCTCAAGGTAGTGAGACATATGAAGTTCCTTTGGGAAATGTCATGACTTTTAAAGACAGTGCAGTTGACATAAATAAAAAAGACTGGGAGTTGCAATTGCACCACTGATTTTCTCTATATCCTTATAGGGTTAAAATCCTTTCTGTATTCAGAGTATGGATAATTTCTCAGGCAGTCTGTATCTATAGCCTTAGCTACTTAGGCTACACCTATGCTGTTCTCTTCTTGTGTGCTGTACACATAGCTATAAACCCAAGAAGTCTGCGATCAGGCTAGCTATGAGTTTGCAGACAGCCATGAACAAAGTTTGATTAGGCTACAGGGTTGCTACTGTAGATCTTTGAAAAGAATTACTGCAAAGCAATTCAAGTTCAGGCAACCACAAGTTGGAATCAGACTGAGTGATAAAACATGAGTAACTTTTCTGATCATGGAGGTAAAGTTTCCAATCAGTCTATTCTTTATCCTACTTATTTACCTCTAGCTTTCCAGAGCTTTCGTACTTGCTCTGTTGTCTCCTGTCTAAAAGTGTTTCTTTAATTTTTCTCAAGCAGCAACTTCCAATTTTTTTCTTCTCCCTAATATCTCCATTTATACTGCCATTTGTTCTCCATTATGATGCAGGGACAGAATTCTGTTAGAAAACTTATTGTCTTTTTTATTGTTTGTGGGTATTTTGTAAATGTCCTTATTTGTTTGCAGTTTTATCTTGTCCTGGACATAAGGCTACCATGCTTGCTTTATTTCTGTGGACATAAACAACTTGCCTCCTGTTGGCTAATAGAACAGATGTCATTTTCCCACACACTGATTAGCAGCAGTCATTATATTCTGCAGAATCAAAGGCACTGTAAAATCTCTTTGACCTTGGGCTTTATTCTTCACAGCAAAGGTACGGGTTAGGGAGGTTTGTTTGTCAGGGGGCTGTTTCCTTGAGGAGGAGGAGCCGTATGTGTCAGTTTGATTTTGATTTACCCTGGAACATTACAACTTTTTGTTTCCCACTGAGTACAACATGACAGCTTGCAACATCAAGACTACAGAGCTTGTCTTCGCTGACATAGTGGAAAGATGAACCTAGACTGAAATGGTATCTATAACAAATGTCATGCTTCTATCAATAATATAGATAGCACTATGATTGAAGGCAACAGGAATCAATGGGACTACACAGGGAGGGATTTGGTCCGGTGTCTACAATGGTCAGAGACATCAGAGTGGAAGCTACACAAGCTATTTAACTCAAATGCAGATACAGTCAGGAGTCAAAGAATCATAGGATGGCTTGGGTTGGAAGAGACCTTAAAGATCACCTGATTCCAACCCCTCTGCTGTAGGCAGGGACACCTTTCACTAAACCAGGTTGCTCAGAGCTCCACTGAACCTGACCTGGAACACTGACAGGGATGGGGCATCCACAGCTTCTCCAGGCAACCTGTTTCTGTGCCTCACTACCCTCACAGTAAAGAATTTCTTCCTTATATCTAACGTAAACTTACTCTCTTTAAGTTTGAAGACTTTGCCCCTTGTTCTGTCACTACATGCTCTTTCTGAACAATCCAGA
The DNA here is from genome assembly GCF_022539395.1 of Myiozetetes cayanensis. NCBI lineage: Eukaryota > Metazoa > Chordata > Aves > Passeriformes > Tyrannidae > Myiozetetes > Myiozetetes cayanensis. The sequence continues at coordinate 94,903,014 of NW_026086604.1, read as the reverse complement.
TTCTCTCAGCCCTTCCTTAGAGGAGAGGTGCTCCACCCCTTTAATCTTTGGACTTGCTCTAACAGGTCAATGTCCTTCCTGTGCTGAAGACTGCAGAGTTGGATGCAGTTCTCCAGATGGGGTCTAATCAGAGTGAAGCAGAGGGGCAGAATCACCTCCTTCAACCTGCTGGCCATACTGCATGTGATGCAGGCCAGGATAAAATCGGCTTTCTGGGCTTCAAGCGCACATTGCTGGCTCATGTCCAACCTCTTATCCACCAGCACCCCCAGGTCTTTCTCAGCAGGGTAGCTCTCCATCTGTTCATCCCACCAGTCTGTGCTAGCCTTGTTGAACCTCAAGAGATTCCCATAGGCCCACTTTTGGAGCTTTTCTAGGTCCTTCTGGACGGCATCCCATCCTTCAGGTGTGTCAACCACACCACTCAGGTTGGTGTCATCTGCAAATTTGCTGAGAGTGCACTTGATCCCTTTATCTACATCATTAGTGAAGATGCTAAATAACAGTGGGCCTATATGGAGGGCCCTTCCATATACGGGGGCCCCTGGACCCCGAGGGACACCACACTAATGTCCATCAAGACTCTGAATCATTGACTACTACTCTTTGGAGACGGGTGTTCAACCACTTTCTTATCCATTTAACAGTCCACTCATCAAATCTATCTCTCTCCAATTTATAGAGAAGGATGTAGTGAGGGACCATGTCAAAGACTTTACCCAAGTCCAGGTAAATGTCAACTGTAACCCCTCCTCTGTCCGTTGATGTAGTCAATCCGTCATAGAAGGCCACCAAGTTGGTCAGACAGGATTTGCCCTGTATGAAGGGCATGCTGGTTATCCTGAATCGCCTTCTTGTTTTCCATGTGCCTTAGCATAGCTTCTAGGAGGATCTGTTCCCAGGCAGAGAGGTGAAGCTTACAAGTTGGTAGTTCCCAGTGTTCTACTTTCTACCCTTTTTAAAGATTGGTGCAATGTTTCCTTTTTTCCAGTCACCTGGGACTTCATCTGGCTGGCTTGACTTTTCAAATAGCATGAAAAGTGGCTTGATAACTACATCAGGCAGTTCCCTCAGGACTCTGGGATGCATCTTTTCAACTCTGGGATACATCTCATTGTCAAAAGTATGTATCTGGGAATATGCAAGAGTGCATATTCTCGCAAGAGTATGCATCGTCAAGAATATGCATTTGAAAATATTGGAAACACCAAGGAACTAGATTTGTCAGCAGTCAGAGATCTTTTTTCCTGCAAGAGCTCAGCTTGGTTAGACTCTGTTGAAACATCAGAAACGCTCTGTTCACACTTGACATGCTTGGAGTGAGTTTAGTAGGCTGATCCTTATGGCAAAGGTGACATTTTTCACTTGGAAAAAAAAATTACTTTGACAATAAATCAAAGTACTACAAAAGGTTTTCATCTAATTTCCTAGTCAAGAAAGCGTATCATCCTTATTCCTTTAGATATATGCTCCTTAACACAAGTCTATCACAGAGAAAATGTAGCACAATATTTCACACTATGGAGAATGTTTTGTCTTCTGACAAGAGCCAGGGAAACAGTAATGTTCATGAATCAGACCTAGTGAAAAGTGATACATGAGACAGAATAGGAAATTCCAATACTTCTCACACCGTCTTTGGAGAGTTTGAACAAAAAAATTAAAAAAAAAAAAGTAAGGAAAATTCATTTACAGATCATTTACAGTGATGGAAAAAATAGTCACCCAAACCCAACGGGCTAAAACCCAAGGATAAGGATGAATCAAAGTGAAAGTGTGGTTAGGACAGATGTTACTGAAAACCTGACTCTCAGTTTGGTAAAGGGAGAAAGAGAAGCTGAAGGGAAGGTCTGAAGAAGTTTAGGGCTAAGGTTTCCTTTTAGGTCCAAAATGATGAGATGTTTTGCTGGTCATGCATAAACTGCACAGAAGCTGTAGATTTTGGCTAGACTAGAAAACCAGAAAACTTGTTGTTGCTGAAAATTTCCTACAAAGTGTCACTTACCGGAAACATTTCCCTTTTACACCAATTCCCCTGTGTTCGGAAGCAGGCTCTCCACTGCACCTCAGCTGACTCACCACCATTCAAATTCCTTCTCTAATGTTCAAAATTTGGAGAAATTACATATAATTTTTCACTCAGTTAGGAGTTAAACCTTGTGCAGGCCAGCACACAGAATCATCAAGCATAATACAGTTACTCAACATGCCTTCTATTCCCCCAGGAGATAATTCTTGCATCCTTGTGTTCAGTGTATACCTCAGTAGAAGAAAAAAACCAACAGTCTAATTCATTGACATCACTAATCTACTGTGACAGCACAAGCCATGCAGACATTGGCAATATCTATTCACTCAGAAAACACTGAGAAAAGAGGTTATAGACCAAGGAAGAGAATTTAAGAAGGGAAAGTCTATCTAACATAGTATTAAGTACTTCTTTTTTTTTTTGCACAGCACAGTCAAGAGAGTTAACATATCACTAAAATATGTTTTCTTTTGAATAATAAATACCTTTCTCTCAACTTGTGTCCTGGAAAACTGGATTCATTATATGCAAAGCATCTTTCCAGTGACTGGCACCTGCATAATGCATTCCTGCATCTCTGGTGCAGGGACAACTGTCATTAGTGACTCACTTGAAAGAATCCACCGAGACCCTGCCAGTACTACTACATTAACCCCTCATTAGCAGCTACATTTCACAGGCTGGTTACATTTGGGTTCTACAGAGAAGTACTGTCTGCTAATAAAATATATCTAGGAGGCATATGCTTAAAAACACAATTATGGAGGATTCCAGGAAACAGTGGACCTGTTTCTCTGCCTGTTTCTCTCTGATTCATCTGCTTTAAAACTGAAATAACAAAAATAGGAATAAATTTGGTTTTGATGACTACATTGAATTAATAGGAGAATGTTCCCTAAACAGCAGGAATAAACCCTGTCCTATGCTGTACTCTGTGTCATACAGCATGGACAGTTTAGCAGGGAAAGAGAGCATAAACTTTGAATCCCAGTTATGTCTGGATGCCAGAATAAATTTGAACTGATATTCCTATGTAAATTAGAACCCTGCATTTCTTTCAGTTAATGGCAAAGACTAAGATAATTCAGACCAAAAAGCAAGCGACTCCAGACTTAGAAATATGATTCCTTCTTTAGTGTACATAAACCTACACTGAGCTTTAGCCACATGCATAAAGCATGCCACAGACACTCTTGTTTGACAGCATAGTGTGGAATGACTGCACAGACCTGAACAAAAATGATAAAGATATGCACGTACTGTATATGTATCAAAACTTTTATTTTCTTTTTTTGTATTATTTTTTTCATTTTCAGTACCAAACCACGTTACTAGGTCAGTACTTTTTCTTCTTTTTGGGTAAATTTGATGGTGTAAATATCTGGAAGAACTACGGTGATGTAAAAGTGACCATCTATGACACAGTAATCAATAAAGTAGACTTAAAGCTGAAGGTGAAAGAAGGAAAAATAACTCCTGTTCTCATAGTCAATGTGCATGGAAATGATATTATGAACATTTTCAAATATCAAACCATGACAAACCTGATGTGAATTTGTGACCTTCACCTGACTGGTAACTAAAGCCTCAACAATCAAGTATTTACCCCTGGACACAACCTGAATTGCAGTATCACATACATTAATGTATTCATGTGCATGTTGGATCTTCAGCTGCACCTACTAGTAATACCAGAGATAGTCCACTGAGTAAGGCATAGAATTAGATCTGAAAATGGCAGATGGCGAGGACAAAAGTTGTCACTGGATTATAAAGATTATAGCTGTCTTTCAGTATAACTATTCCATTTGCAATCCTGCATCATAACATTCAGGTATGGGTACCCATTTGGGACTTTCATTTGTGCTATTTTTGAGTTCATCACAGTGTGCTTATTTAGTATTATTTTAATTTTTCTAACATGGCTTTGGGAACAAGGCTTCTGTGTTCACTGTGTTGTTCATCTGTCTTTGTGATTAAACAGACAGTTGTAAGAATGAAGTCATGTTTTTTTGAGAAGACTCGTGTTCCATAAAATTATGTTGCTGACTGAAGCAACAGTCCGATCCCTTAATTCTTTATCAAATTACTCCCATATCTGTTTTTACACTTCTTTGCCTGAACTGTTGACAAGCTTTAATTCATTGTCATTTACCTGTCCTTTTTTAGCATAATCAGAGAAGTAGCTCTTTTTCAGTCTTTCAGGATTTACCAATCAATTTATTTATGAAAGTATTAAAATATTTCCTCAAGAGGCCACAAAGCTGCTCAGCCAACTTGCGTGGAAATCTGAGGCACAAGTTACCCAAAAGTCCATCTTGGACAGGCGTTTTGTGTCTTCTTGGGATAGGCATTTTGTATCTTCTTGAACTATAGAAGCATCAGAACCATGTACGTCATCCTTACAGGACACAAATACATCATCCTACTCATTTCAAAGAGATATCTGTGCTTTCCTTCAGCACTAGACCAAGACTGCTAAAGAAGTTTCCGTTGTTGATAATACATCAAATATTCCCCTCAAATAATTATGAGCTGTTTATACCAGTACAATTAGTGCTGCCAATCATTAATTTTCCCCCTCTGGTTCCAATCTGCTCCTCACTTGCTTTGTATTCATGGTAGGTTATTCATAGTCTGCCTCTGATCCAAACTAAAATGCTGCATTTCCTGGCACTATATTCCAAAAGGGCCTGGTGTTTCAATCCAGCAATGACAAACCTAACACAAACTCTCCATTCCTCTCAGTCAACTTTGGCAGGAGTGGGCTGAGCTCAAGAAGAACACATTTGTTAACTCTGACTGAAATGCAGTAGGTTGAAGCACAGCATGAAACTTTTGCATAGTGCTAATTTGATTGTACCAATATGTAAACATGCTCCTTGTGTTTTCTTGCACTTTAAGAGCATGCTGCTACCATATGTGTAAGAGCACAGGCTGTTCCCTGAAGGCAGCTGTTCCTTATTTTTAAAATTTTGTCCAAATTTACTCAACTACTGATAGTACAGAATTAAGAGAAAATATCCATAGATAGAAAAATGCACAGTAGGTGTTTTCTGGTTACCTTCTCCAAAACCCAGATCTTGCTTTTTGGTACAGAAAGAAAAGCCTTTGATATTTTCTGTAACAGAATGCAACAGGAGCTTGGTCACAACTATCTGTTGCTAGCAGCAACCTTTCTGTTTAAGGGTTATCTTATAACATAAGTTTCTGTGACATTGGTTACCTACTGAATTGGAACAAAAGAACAAAATATGGAGATCAACTGTTTTGTTTCACAGCCCAGCACTTACTGGATAGTCTTGAAAAAGACCTCAGAGAAAAAGCAACAAGAATATTCTTTTTTCTTATATATTCTTTCTTTAGTTCCTAGGTGTGATAAAATTGAGATCTAGACCAAACAAACACTGTAAATTCAACTCTGATTTTATTTGTAACAGGATATACAGCTAGCCTCTTATGTTCTAGCTGAAACTGCAATCAGTTAAAGAAATTAAAAAGAAAAACATTTTCTATAAAAGCACATAATTTCTATGACATTGCTTACACTATGCTATGTAGATATCAAATAGAACAGATTTATGAAAGGAAAAGTTCCACTGGTTATTCCTCTACATCACTTTCTGTTTTTCAACTGAGAGTAAAAGATGTTGTGAAGAAAATTTAAAACCTTGCTCACTGGCTGATCCAGGAAGTTGTGCAAAAGATAAAACTGCTGATGGCATTGTAGTGTTATTTGTGTATTACTAATTTCAGAGATGTGAGGATTTGCCTTTCAGTTTGGACTACTTGCCATGAAAAGAGAGAAAATGCAAAGGTGAAAAATTTGCTTATTTCCCTTGTTTATAACCATTGTTCTATAATTTTTTCTTAAATCTAGAATTCCTGGAGTTCAGTGACTGCATAAACATCTTTACATTAGGGTTCATTGAAAGAAAAACCATCTAGCCTTTGTAGTGTCAAAGGAATTTTGCAAATCTACCCTAAAGACTTTGAAAATTAAGACAGGGAAATGGCAAGCAAATAAACAACAACTAAAAAGAAATCCAATCAACCAACCAACCAAAAAGAAGACCCCAAAAAACCCAAATAAAAAACCTCAAAACAAACAACAAAAAACCCCCACTGATTTTTTGAGTACAATTTACATTATTGAAATCTTCAGGCTAGCATTACCTGTAAATATCTCTTACAGCTCTCTTATATGCAAACACACAACAAGTAGTCTTTGCCTCCTTCCTTCAAGCCTATGACTGTGCAAGCCACAGTCCAATTCTGCTTCTTCTCATGATGGTGAGATGCAGCCACAGAAGGTCTGGTGTGAGCTGTGCAGCTCCTCATCCGTCTCAACTTATATGGACTGGATGCCACGATGGCCTGTGCTAGTGAGAGGGTGCAATGTGCTGGCTAACATGCTCTCCCAAGTATCACAACCTATCCTTCTGCTCTTTTTTTTTTTATTTCTCTTGTTCAACATTGGGTATAACTGCTGCATTCTTCATGCAGACATACATACATAAAGCAGACACTAACTCAGCTTCCAGGGTTATCAGGCAACTAGGCACCAGCAATACCAGCTGATCTGCTGCTGCTGCTGCCTGAGAGCCCGAGGAACAATAATTCAAACAAAATGACACAGAGGTAGTGAATGCGTTTAGTGCTAGCAAAGCCCACAAAAAAGGGCAGGGTAAAATACCCATTTCCAAGCAGTCTCCTACACAAAGGAGGACTTAGCTAACTCTCTTAGGATAACAATAGGCTTTTCTTGAAAGTATGCTTATGTGCTGTCACAACAGAAGTGCAGTCTGTGTCCTGTTCTTTCCTGTGGGCATACAGCTAGCAGTTCTGTACTGGGATTTATCTTTTTCTGGGAGTCAGTAAGGGGAAAAGCTGACAGAAGTCAGTAAATGGGTGGAAAGAAATGTCTTTTAAGTTATCATTACAGTTTGGAGATAGGCCTTCTGAGTCACTGGTCCTATTAGAAACAAATAGTAAGGTTATAGGGACACAGGAGTTTGTTCAGAATTATTCTACTTCAATTTGCATCTGCTGCATACTTTCTTTCCTTACTGTCTAGAAAGGTTTCGTGGAATATAAAGGTTCTGATATCAGAGACACACTACAAAAATCAATAAAAATTAGAATTTACTCAAACAGTAACTTAATTTACAAAAAATCTGGTGTCTGTTGCAAATATCTTTCTTATTATGATTCTGAATTGAGTTCCTAATTATTCCCAGGATTCTTAACCTCTTTTTATTTGCATTTAGGCCTCAGAATCTTCATACCTTTTTTAGCAAAAGAAACAAAAATGCATACTAATTATGTCTATGAGCAGTCTCACAAGATATTTCTGAAATATGGGCACAAGAAATATAGGTGTAGAGACCCGATCTGAACCCTCAAGAACAGATGAACTGGGAAACTTTCAGTTTTAGGTAATGATCTGGGCCTGCTCTGTTTCTAATACACTTTCTTTCCTTGATTGCTTGGGAAGCTGGAGGGTTCTGTAGCAATTTATATGACTAGATGGATTTTGCAAAGTTTCGGGAAAGGGGCAGTAGGCATGACAAATGACCAGCACTCTCATCACTGTCATTAAGAGTCAAAGCAATCCATCCAGAGGATGCTCTGTCTGCATCTTTTCTGTGCAAGCCTTTTATCAACTCTGGTCTTAGAGACAATTTACCAGCAAGTCACAAAAATATACAGGCAGGTTGCAATCAACATACTGAAGGAAAAATTTCCCTACATTTCCTGCTGTAGAACTAACTCCATTACACCATAATAAGACATCAGTAACTATCTCTGGGAATAATACCTAAACCTTGGCTGGCTCTTTCACTAGAATAGGAGAGGTAAAGACAGAAAGAAAAATAATACAAACACACAGAAAATATAAACCAAATGAGCTACACTGGAATGGATCTCAAAACTGAGACGAATTATGTCCCCTTGTTTCCTCTTCATTGAAGTAGATCACATTTACTGCTGAAACATCATAGAAGTGACAAATTCAATCTCAACACACCTCTTTGATTTTTCCTTTCTCTGTAAATACAGCATGTTGCAGCCCACAAAGGTAGAAAGGTTATGCTGGGACTCCTTCTCTTAATTTCATTGGTAACACTATTTGGGGAAGGGCAATTCTGGTTTGTGTTTTGTGCTATGTTGCAGTGGAGACAATGTTTGTGACTGTTTCAGGAGCTGCCACAGGCACATACTCAGACATTACAGCTCCAGCCTAGGGTGTTTCCAGAACCATATATCTTGTTTCCCTCCTCCTCCCAAACAGCAAACACTGTGTTCTGAAGGTACAGAGCAAAAGGTCTGAGTTGTACATTATTATGCTTTCAGTGCTGGCAGACAAATGACGACATTTGGGAGCCCAGCAGTAAGTACTGTTTCATCTTGAGACATCCAGTGAATGTGCAGTCCAAGACACTATTTGAAGATCTGCAAGTCTTTTATATTTCTTCATTATCAGCATAGATATATAGGCTGGATGCTTTCATATCTATTACTTACATAATTGATAAGCTTCAGTTTATGGGTCCTATTAATCAAGGCTTCACCTGCATGCCACTAGTTATGTGCAGCTGGGTCAGGTTGTTGACCCCTCTGCATTTATTGGTAAACCAGTGCCTTTGCTCAGCACAGCCAAGGGGCCATTTTCTATTTTCTCCTGTTGTGCAACCAGGTGCAAACCAAAACCTTTATGGTTAAAAGAAACAAACGAAAAAGTTTATATATGGCTTAAGAGTACAATGAGTGTCTTGATCTCCCCTCTTCCCTTTCTTTCTGACTAATATAATTTAAAGAGTTATATTTTTTCTCTGTTTTCATAAAAACACAGAACAACAGAACAGCCCAGATTAGAAAATCCCAGGTTAGTTTTGAGCCTGGGACCTTGAAAGACAATCTGGTCCAACCTTTAATTCAAAGTATCTCATGGGCATTATTGCTTAAACATTACTTAGTACATCAGAATGGGGATTTCAATTTTAGGTCATATTGGAAGCTTAGTAAAAGACACCTTAAATTTTTGCTCCTAATGAGGTGAAAGCATGCTGAAAGTTCTATCGAACCCACTTCCTCCCTCACTCTTGCTGCATGTACACTGCACTGCTTGCTGCTCAGAGAGGATTTAAAAAATTTATTTCCTTCTAGTTCTACTCAGCTACTGACATCTGCATTTACAATGCAAGATATATCTACTCAGTGGATATCCTTGTTTAGATCCAAGTTTGTAACAGTTCATTATTCTTTTTAATTGAAAATATGTAATGTTTGAACTCTTCACTTTCTCTGTGTTATTATAAATTTTGATTACTGTGAACAGAAGCCCAACATGAATTAATACTGTTATATTATCATCCAGTTTCCTCCCAGAGACTGGGATTATTAACAACAGTTTTAGAACTGAGACATTCTGGCCTATTTCAGCTAGAATAGTATTTACTTTGGGAAAACGCATTTTTAAGGAAGATGTGTAAGTGAAGAAGTCCAGAGGAGGAAACTCAAAGGCCTAAGGAAGTGGAGCAAAAACAAAGACAAAAAAAAGAATCTCAAGATGAATGGAGAAAATTAAAAGCCTCTCTGTGAGTGCTTCAGAGGGGGAACGGAATAAGCATCACTCAAATTCATGATAATAGGCCAAAAAATAACTTGAATTAACACTTGAATTAATTTTTTTAATAGTACTCAGGGACTAGTAGTATTAAACTGAGAATAGACACCTAACCATTGTTAGAAACTGTACAAAATGACAACCTCTATTCTACATAGCTTACTTCAAGTTATGTAGCCTGACAGGATGGGTTCAGGGAGAAAGTTATGCATATGTACTGCATTCAAATGCACAGCCTTTTTTCAGCAAACCTAGTCAATGTGTTTTCACTTTACAAAAGTATACATAACACCAACTCTGTCAGTAAAGAATCAACTTATCTTTGGAGTGCTCTGAGAGAGATCCAGATTCCCTTTTTGCAAAAGGTGGTAGTGGAGGAGAAAGCAAAATGCTGAAGTAGAACATGATCTTTCAGTTGGAGGGACAATAAAGGGAGCTGGGAAATTAATCAAAATTTTATTTGATTTGGAAATCTGAAAGTCTCATTTCAGGCTTTTGGTAAAATCCATGTCTTATGCCTAGGCACTGGGGAGGTTCCAATTAGAACCATATCTTCCAGGCAGCTAGTTTTCCAGACAGAGAAGAAGATTACTTTGCCTTAGTGGTTCTACAGTTCTCATTTGTTCCATTTCTCACATATTGTACTGCAATACAATTAGTCCCTGCCTTATTTTATTTAATATTCTTTTGAACAACTGGTCAAGAACACTGGAAACTAGACTCTGTCCCTTCCTCTGCTTTTCCACAAATTCAGCAAAGCAAAATGAACCCTGTGTTGAAAGACTGTCCATGGATATTCAGGCATTTCAGCGGAATGTTGCTTTCAAATTTGAGCTGACCAACATGATGGTCATAACACAGAGACATTTTGGCACCAAAATGTAGATAGTAGTAGTTGAGGCTTACTTACAAGACAAATGAAAAAAGGGTCCTTTTTCCATAACACTTATAAGATAGCTTTTTGCAAGCTGTTTTTCCTAACATGATTTGTACACATGCATCAGTTTCACATGCCATACTTTAGAGAGGCAATGAAAACTAGTAGATTTGTTAACCTCTAGTGAAGTTTTCTGTTTGATAGTTAGATTTGGAATCTCTATTTCATCAGCATTTGTGCTTAGATTTGAGAAGCAGAAGGCCAAAAATTTTCTGTGAATGTGGAATCAACTCCTACAGTTTTCTAAAGGAAGCACAGCTTTCTGAAGAAAATAAACTATTAGACTTGGAATAAGCCCAGTTTTCTCATACAATCCTTAAAACAGTCTTTCTGGTGTTTCACCAGGCTTTTATGAAGTATGGACTTCACCTCAAACCTGGCTGGTTGCAGTGAGGTGGGCAGATTACTACTTACCCCTATGCCATTGTGTAGCATTTGATCAAGTTCAGGAAGCATGGTTTGTTCCTAGTACCCCCCCTGTACTTGGCAGCCTGTACAAATTAGACAGAATTAGGATATATTTCTGTATGCATTCATCTTCCAGTAGGTACTTATTACTTCCCTAAAAGTTCACAAACTCAAGTGAAAATCCAAACAATATAAACAAAGCAAGATATTCAAGAGATAATGTTGGATTTGATTTATTTTCAAGTGTATTTTGCCCACAAAATACCTTTACACAAATCAAAATATAATTCTTCTGTTAGTATTAAGCTGTCCTTGTACAGTTTAAAGCAAAGACTACTAAGCAAGATGGATTTACCTGGAACAAGGCCCAAGAAATACTGACCCTCAGAAGCTTCCCTCTGAATAATTGTTGTTTCTGGAATAGATATTAATCCATCTCTATTTTTTACAGTCATACATGCTGATTAAAAGGGAAGGGATTCAGAGCTCTGTGTGTCACTTAGTGCACATCTCTATGACCACTGTATCAAAGCCTCTGCTCTTCTGCATCTCCCTGGAATTAGGGTCATAACTTCTAGCACAAGAGCAAGGACTGTAACACTTAATAAGAAAACTATCAGGCCTCTGATTTACAAGTGCTTCAGTGCCTTGCTGTCAGAGTTTTCAAGTATACATGCAAGTATGAATACTTGAAAAAAGAGAATTATTGAATGTAAGAAAGGTCCTTTCTTATATCTTACTCTTATTCCTTATGCCAGTGTGAAACAGAGGCATAATGCTAGACTGATGGGGTGATCATGAAATGAGTTTGAGGGATGTTTGCAGGTCCTCAGGTGTTGGTAGAAAATGAATGTGAACATGGTGACACACTATGGAAGTAAGATCCCAGGATTTTTTAGCTATCAGATACAATATTTACTATACTGACTTGAGACTAAAAATTAACTCAAGTTTACCACGATCAGAAGTCACTAACATGGTTGTAAGCTGGTGATAACTGCCCTATTCTTCCTTCTTCCTTCTTATAATATGCTGTAAAACACCAGCAAGTGTCTGGAAGCTTTCCCCTGGATATCATACAAGCCTTATTGATAGAATTCTTTGGCATATATTACACAAGTGGAATGGAAGATGTTATGGCGTTTTCTGGGATTACACTAGTTACAAGCAAACATACATCACGGAACTATTAAAGTAGGCCCTGCTCTGCAAATGCCTAATGTTTAGAGAAGCAATAGGAAGAGAAGGCAATAAAACAGCCTTGTGCCAAAAAAGTGATGAAGGAGAGTAGGAAGGATCATACGAGGCATAGAGGCAGAAAGGTCTATCAGCAAGAACAAAAAATTCTAATAAAGTGCTTCTACACTTCCTATATTTAGTCAAGCAGGTATGATCTGAAAGACATCATTGCCTATACCTACTTGATAAAAGTGATGTGAAAAAAAACCCAATCTATGTGACTTTTTATCTCATATTTCCACCCACAAAGACAACTTTTTATGCTCTTTAAAAATGCCTGTGGTTCACTAACAGTTTAAGGAAAAACAAAGTGCTTCCTTAATTTCTCCCAGGCATTCACTTAGGGGAGGAAACTTTCAGTCCACAAGCTTCTTGCAGCTTTAGGATGGTGTCTTTTTGTTCTCAGACTTCTTGCCTCACACTGGTTGCATCTTTGCCATACTAGGTAATGTCATGTTAAGACCCCACTAAGCAAAAATACAAAGCACTTTGTTTATATAGTGACAAACATTGCTCTGAAGCACCCTACAAGCATATTCAGAAACAGCACACTGACTTATTTCTCTGCTAGAGATTTCTCCTTTAGTCTCTTAGTCAGACACAGAGAAAACAACCAAGGGGATAGAAACCATCAAACCACCAAAGGTTTAGGATTAAATAGTTTAAAACAAATTGTGGATAGACCATTTCACTACCTGCAAAGATCACTGAGGAGGATCAGGGTTGTGAGGAGCATATCAGGGGATGAAGGCAAGAGCAATTATTCTTGTTCAAACATGAATAGTTTCAGTCTATCAGTCTATCTGTCTTTCATCACCCTACGATGAGCCCAGCAATTGTATTTGCAGCTCAAGTTCTTTTTGCAGGGCAGGATGTACATTGCAAGACTTCACCAGCTATTCCAAAGCAAAAGTTCAAAAAAAAAAGGAAATCCTAAATTTTGCTGTCAGAATATCTTCAAACCACATTAATAAGAATGCCCATGTCATGGCTCAGTATTCTTTTCCCTACAGAGAATTGCTGAGTTACATTCTCAGCAGGTATATGTAGATCACATATTTGCTTCTGTGCTAAGTGACCATAATTCTCATTTCCTTCAATTAAGTACCCATAATCAGCTGCCTTAATATTGTGTCAACAGGACACTGCATTAGAGTTGGTTCATTTCTTTTCATACCTTAACTTCCACTAATCACAAGTTATTGTACTAATGTGATTAAATTAAGCTTCAAAAAAACTCCTCAGTGTTATGGCTAATCATATTCCCTAGGAGTGGAAACTGGGTGACAGAAAGGTCCATTGCTTTGGCCAAAGTAATCTGTTTGAACTTTGGCAGAAGGCCTCCATGGTGCCAGCACATCAGACAGCATCTCCTGCACGTAGAACCAAAGTGCAGGGACACTTTGTACAGGAGTTTCATTACTTCAAACATCTGGAAGAAGGTGGGGAAAGAATGAGAAGAGAAGGGAGAAGAGTAGGGTGAGGGAATCTTCTGAAATGAAGTCTTCTTTTTTTGGAACATAAGCAGCAAGTTCTGGGGCAACAGACATGGAAATATAAGTAAGAAGGCTTGGAATCTATTCACAGCTTCTACCATCTGTGTTTGCATGGCTTTGAACAAACTAGGTTAGCTTTCTGCTTCTTTTGCATCTTAAGCAGAGGTGATTTAACCTGGGGATTAAAAATCATGACAGTACAGTTTATGGGAGGAGAGAATTCAAATACTGCCATTCAGCATCAAATGTAGAGAGGCACTGCTTTTCTTGGTGCTGCCACTGGCAGGAAGACATAGAAGGGATCCCTCATCTCCCACTTGAAGGAGGCTGGGAGGTAGTGGCAGTAATGTTAAAGGTTGTTTGATGAAGCAGCAGTCAGAAGGCACATTTCAGATGGCTGCCTCACTGTATTAAAGGCTTATTTTAATCCAACCATTAAAGTTCAAGGACATTTCTCCTGCAGTTTTGGAGCTCTCTGTTAGATCTTTGCCCTAAATTATTAAAAGAGAAGAACAGAACCTTCTTCTTACAGGCAAGTGCAGCCAGAATAAACAAAAAATGGAACTGAGTATGGGTAGCATATGTTTTTTTTCAAGGACAGATGCTTAGAGGAATTGTTCCTTCTATCCAAACATCCCCCGGAAAAAGGACATACCAAAATGGCCAGTGGCAACACAACTAAAGGCTGCTTTACAGCTGCCTCTTCTGTCATCCAGGCTGCAGTGCCTTGGAGGATACGTGTGGAGAACTAGGGACAACCATATAATACAGTACAGGCAGCAAGCACTCCTGTATCCCTGATGAAGGACTTTGACTCGCACCCTACATTAGAAATCCAATTCTTCCTCTACAACCAAGGCTGCAGCAGTTTGGATGGAGAGGTCTGAGTTTTCAGAGAAAATGTTATAGGAACTTACAAACTGGCTGCCTGGACTCACACATTATCTCTATCCCAGTGATTGGCTGGATAAGTTATTTGAAGCATTTTTAAAAAGCTGCTAAAGTAATCTGGGGAAATATCTACTCACTTCTCCTTTTCTGCAGTTTTGATACCTGCACTAATGCTGTTGTGTGGATCACTGCGTTCCTTTTGAAAGGGGTCTAATGCAGAGGTAGGCTACGCCAAAGCCAGATAACTTCTCTTTTTTTTTTTTTTTTTTTTTTTTTTTTTTTCCCCTCCCCTTAGCTTTCACACTCTCTTTGCACTCTGATTTCTCTCCTGGAGCCTACAGAAGAAAATATTCATTAAAGTTCATATTTCCCTTTTTGGCTTTGTAATTTATAGACCTCCAAAGAACAGACGTTACCATGAACAGCATGGCAATGGCCTTGCCTCATGCTGTGAAACATTAGTAGTCCTGCCTCCAATATATTTTCTAGTGAACACCTTTAGAAGCACTCAGCAGAAGCCTTGATAAAAAATAACTCTTTATTCCAGGCATGTGGCAGGCCATCTCAAGTTATATCCAGCAAGGGTAACTTTACAACACTTGAATGCATGAAATGAGACTCTTATAATATTTTACTTAACTGGATATTGACACATTGGTTTGACATGGAGTTGGCACATTGAAAGGTCAAAAGGACATAGAACATGTCCTTCCCTTTCCCTTTCTTTTTATTCAGTGTGGTGGGTATGAAAGGTCACTGTCTTAGTTTTGAAGCAGAAAAGAGTTGGGGTTTTTTAGTTGAGTAATATCAATACCAACTTCTGTCATTATAGACTTGCATGAGCACCAGAAACATGGCCTGAACAGTTTGTCATCTAATCTGCATGTAGAAAGGAATGAATAGAATTTTAAAAAGTCCAGTGATGGAATGGGGATGGAAAATAGTGTGTGCATGTATTTCTTCCCTCTTGGAAAGATGTGAGGTGGATGTCTGGATATAACATCCATCAATTTACTTTCCTGTATGTTAGTAGGAATGAGTATAGGGTCAGATTCTGCCCAGAAAAACCTGGAGGCAAAAGGCAGGATGATCTCAGGTCAGAGGGTCATACACTTCTGAGGTTAGTGATGACTTGAAAAATACTCTTCACTAAAAGAAAGACAATAATCCCATCTGAAAGCCAGCAGGTGTTTCATACTGTTATGAAAAGTATCATTTTCAAATCATCCAAGTCGTGATTAATTTTCCCTAAGCAGAATACAGGGAGAACAAATGAACAGATGTGTGATGGTTTTGATCTAGGCCTTCCTGGTGACCAGTTTATAACAATGGTTGCTGTATCATACACTTTTCCTTAAGTACTAGATTCCAAACTTGCCTCATGCCTCTGGCACAAACAAAAGAATTGGTTGAAATGGTGAAATGAAAGTCACTGAGCAGCTTCTAATCTCTATAAATTTCTGTGTCTTGTTGAAGATATGAACAAGAATCCTTCCATATGGTTTGCTTATTATCCAAACTCTGCTTATGCAGATTTCTTTTCTTTTGAGGAAACACTAAGAGAGACGTGTTCCCAAGCACACAATTAGTGAAGTCATCTACTGCTAATTATGTCTTCTATTTCTGGGGTAATTTCCACCAGAAAGAGTCCATGTATCTTACAGATATAATTGAATTCAACTTCACAGTCGTTCTGTTAAATGATGAAACACTAGTTCTTCCAGCTGAAATAGCCAGTACTGAAAGTCTGAGTTAGTCCAGACCTGATAAATTTTTACATAGTTCACCCCATCTGATGAATTAATTTCAGTCTGTTTTCATTCTGTTGCCACTGCTCTAATCTCAGGAACTTTGTACCACTGAAAGAAAGATAGTTGATCTGATATGTGAGTATATCAAATGACAGGGAATCCCTCAGTTCCCTCAGCATTTCTTCCTATGGCTAAGGACTACCACTGCTAAAAAAGTATAGTATCCTTCATTCTGAATTTGTAAGCCTTCAGGTTCCTTCTCCTGACAGATCCAAGATGTCCTTGGTAATGACATCTCCCCATGGAAACAGAACTGGTATGGAGACAAGGCAGCCTAGTTCACACAGTGGTCTTTGTGAAAAACTTTCTCCAGCAAATTCATCTCCCAGCATTCCTGTTTCCTTTGTGGAAGTGTCACTTTACAGTAAGCACTTTGCATTCTTTCTTCTTCCACTCACTCAAACTTGATATGGGAGTGTCCAGAGATGATCCCTCATTTTAACTTTTTCTTTAGTTACTATTAGCTTGAGGGTACCCTTGAGTGAAGCAATTTAATTGTGTCACTCTATCTTCTCCAGATGATACTTTTCAAGTCTGTCTTAAGATAGTATTTTCTTCAAATCTCAAATCATATTTGTATCTTTTCATCACCTGCTACAACTTTGCAGTAAGTTTTTCTCAATTGCTGATGCAGGGATTTTATAGGTTACTCCAACATTATTTCAGTCAGTGCATTTTCAATTGTGTATGCAGCAATAAAAAGCATCTCTTTACTCCCCTGTAATAGAGTAAAGAGATTCACTGAGAAAGCTCAGCCAGAGCATTACATTAAAAGTTAAGGAAACAGAAAAATTTGTCATGTATAGTTGTTTAATCATACTATGTCAAATGCTTTGAAATTTGTGTACTACAAATACTACTCATATTGATTTTTCTGTTTAAATTACCAGAACTATCCACTGAAGAAAGAACAACTTATTTGACTAAGAATTGTAGAGATAGCCCTGGTCTAAACAATATGATAACATACTTCCTTTTTTCACATAATTGTAACGAAAGATGTTTATTTTAACAGTACCTTCCTGGCTACAAATACATAACTCTCTTGATTTCCAGCCTACTTGTATGCTGTCCTGTAAGTTTATACTGTCCACATCATCTTGCACTAGAAACCGGCTCTGACTCTCAATCATTTATACTGATTTATATATCTGTATTTCACCCAGCTTCTTGATTACAGAAAAGATTATAGAGAATGAAAGACATAAAAATGTATGTGATAATTTAATGCCTAAAACACTTAGACACACAAAATTCTATTCTTTAATAGGTGGGAAGTTTACTTTTAAGCATTCTCTTTTTGAGTTTAATACATGGAAGGCCTAAAAAATATTTCTGTCTGAAGAGACATCTTTCACGACCTCTTCTAACCACTAAAAGCTAAAGCAAATTGTTACAGAAAACATGAACCCTGAACTTTCAGAGAAAATGGACAACCAAATAAAAAGTCAAACTCTTTTACGACAAACCACAAGAACATTATTTAATTGAGACATGTGGAAGGAAATGCACTTATTCTTTTGCCTTTCTTGAAACTGCAGATGCAACAGCTCAGTAAGGATTTTATTACTGTTGCCCAGAACTATAAAGTTCAAATTCAGATCAGATAATCCTCTGATGTTAAGGTAATTTGACTGAATTAAGCACTTTTGCCACTTGCAGGAATATTATGGCTTCAGTGCATCACATCTGATACTGGAGGAGATATATGGTCCCAGTGAAATGTTCACTTTTAAATCTTGTAGAGGCAAAATGACACATTTACAATTTGCTATCTTTGTACTTATTTACTGAATTTATTGAATTTATTGTTAAGGAGACCCTCTTGTACTTCTGATACTAGCTAATAAGTCAAAAGGAAGTTTTCAGAACAAATGCAAAATCTGTTTGGACTTTTTTTTTTTTTTTTTTTTAAAGGGAATACTATGAAACCTGAAGAGGAAGAGGTAGTGGAAAGACGAGAAAAGAAAATAGACAGGTCTTTGTTAAGGCTTAATGCTCCAGCCAATGATCACTTAGATGCAAGAATGCTACACATTCAGCTTATCTCTGTCCTCTCCACTGTCTATCTTAAAACAAATGACTTTGTGGAGATGACAGCACATAAAGAAAAGGTCTGAGAACCTACCACTGTATTGAGCATATAAGACATTATTACGTTGTTAGCTTTTGTTTCCTGAATATATCTGATTTGAAATGGAAAATTTATTATCCTTGCCATTGCCAAGTCTTCACTAAAATCCATCAACATTTTATAAAAAAACAGAAATAAAATGTCCTTCATCATGGATCAGGTCTATCCATCGTATCACTGGCATGAGGTGTGGTAGCATCTGTGATTCTGTGAATAAAAGGTATACTGAAGCTTTTTGACCTTCAAATAAAAGGTTTCTGGAATTCTGTTACTGCACAAAATGTAAATATTATCTTTAACGTAGTGTAGTGGAGTTTATTCTGGAAGAATTGTTGAACTTCTAAGACTGCCTCTTTATACCTTTTAAGGTGTTTTATCTCCTTGGCTTAAATTTATGTTTTCCTGTCCATGAGAATGTCTGAAGGATGAACTAAAGCATCTGTGAGTGTTTTCAAGCAACCTCAGACATAAAAATCTACTCTGAATATAAAGCTAGCATCATTTGAACCAAAAACCTTTGTGACTAGCTATTACCTTCTGAAATAAAAGCAACTCAATATTTTAATCTTGCAAAATTATCAATCTGTTTCTCACGGGTAAAAACAGTTGGGGACCTCTGGTTCTTGAGCTTGCTCTTAGGATTCTCTGTGTTAGAATTAACTGTGATTTCAGCAACATGGGACAGTAAGATAATATAATGGCACTTTAGACCAATTTCTGGCATGATTACAGAGCTCTGTTTTGCAATAGCAAAGATTGAAGACACTTTCACTTTAAAAGTTACTTGCCCAATACCTTCAAATCATGCCCTTTTTGGTCCATGATGCTATTTAGCCTATCTTGGGAAGGTTTAGAGTAGAAGGGTCCAAATACTGTGTCAGTTGAGGAAACACAGTTCAAATAAATCACTTTTTAAAATCCTACCCCTTTTCATTATTCTTTTATTCTCCCTCATGTCTTAGGAAGTTGTCGCATTTCTCAGTGTGGTCAACTTTGCCACAGTTGCTCAACCATTTATTTCCGTTGGATTTAGTAGGACAAAGAGCTGAATGGAATATATCGATGTGTGGGATTTGTGCTACAGATGTAGCTGTGTGAGTACATATTTTAGGAAAGTAAAACTGAACTATTCAGGGACTAGTTCTATTGTCTAAAGAGACTTCACTGAACATACATGATTTGAATTGGGTATTCTGGCAATACACTTGTCTACTACTGAGCTCAGATCAGACATCACCCACCAAACATGGGTACAGTCAACTGGAACCTGACTTTGGAGTAGAGTTGAACAATAGGTGTGGTTTCCTGTTGAGTTTTCTGTTCAATCTGTACTAGTTCTGGCTTCATTTTGTGAACTATTTTTCTGCTTCTAAGATGCATTGAGGAGGTCTTTAATCTGTTTTCAAATGAAACTGCATGGGTACATCTCACACACACACACACACAAAGGGGTGAGTATGCAGTTCTTGGAGGCAAAACACACAGAGGTATCCTAAGTAGGGTGAGAAAAGAACAATCGGGGACTGTGAGAGAAGTATGACAAAAGGAAGTTATGGGCAGGGTGGGGCACTGGAAAGGGTCAGAAGTTGTGAGCATCAGTCTAAGGGAGATGATGAAATGACACAACAGCACCTCATAAGCGCACACTGCTTTCTATCTGTGCTGGGATGTGGAGGTTTTGCCCTTTCATGGGAAGTTCTGATCCATATGAGCTTCCTACTCTTCTGCTGGCACTTGTGCACAGAATAATGAAATGGATAAATTTAGAGGTGACCACAAACCTCCCTGCTCAAGCAGGGCCATTCTAGAGCACATGGCACGTGATTGCACCCAGATGGTTCTTGAGCAACTCTGGTGAGGGAGACTCCAAAACCACTCTGGACTTCCAGTGCGTGGTCACCCATACAGTAAAGAAATTCTTCCTCGTATTCAGGTGGAACTTACTGTGCATCAGTTTCTGTCCCTATTTTCTTGTCCTATTGCTTGGCATTACCAAGAAAAGCCTGGTTCCATTCTCTTGACACCCTCCCTTCAGATACTTGTATACAAAGATATACCACTTCTCAGTCATCTCTTCTTGCAGCTGAACAGGCTCAGCTCTCTCAGCCTGTCCTCATAAAAGAGATACTTCAATCCCTTAATCACCTTTGTCACCCTCTGCTGGACCTGCTCCAGGAGTTCCATGCCCCTCTTGGAAGGAGCCCAGAACTGGACACAGCACTCCAGATGTGGCTTTACTAGGGCTGAGCAGAATCACAGAATCTCAGAATATGTTGAGTTTGAAGGGACCCATGAGGATCACCAAGTCCAACCCCTGACCCTGAACAGGACCACAAGGGTCACACCATGTGTCTAAGAGTATTATCCAAACACCTCTTGAACTCTGGCAGGCTTGGTGCTATGACCATTTCCCTGAGAAACCTGTTCCAGTGCCCAACCACCCCAGAAAGAACCTTTTCTAATACCAAACCTAAACCTTCCCTGACATAACTTCAGTTGTTTAGCCTGGAAAAGAGGTGGCTCAGGAGAGACCTCATCACACTCTACAACTACCTGAAAGGAGGTTGGAGCCAGGTGGGGGTTGGTCTCTTCTCCCAGGCAGCTATCAGCAAGAGAAAAGGGCATGACCTTAAGCTCTGCCAGGGGAGGTTTAGGTTAGATATTAGGAAGAAATTCTTTACAGAGAGGGTAATCAGGCATTGGAATGGGCTGCCCAGGGAGGTGGTGAATTCTCCGTCCCTGGAGGTTTTTAAGATGAGACTGGATGTGGCACTTAGTGCCATAGTCTAGTAACTGCAGTGGTAGTGGATCAAGAGTTGGGCTTAATGATCTCAGAGCTCCTTTCCAACCCAGCTGATTCTATGATTCTATGATTCAGGCCATTCCCTTTTGTCCTGTAACTGGCCACAACAGAGAAGAAAGAGATCAGTGCCTGCCCCTCCTCTTCCCCTCACAAGGAAGCTGTAGACTGCAATGAGGTCTCCCCTCAGTCTCCTCTTCTCCAGGCTGAATAGACCAAGTGACCTGAGCCACTCCTCATCCAGCTTGCCCTCAAGGCCCTTCACTATCTTCGTTACCCTCCTTTGGATGCTCTCTAATAGCTTTATATCTTTCTTATATCTTTCTTATAGAAGGTTTGTTGCCCACCAGGACTCCCAGGTCCTTCTCTGCAGATTTGCTTTCTAGCAGCTCAGCCCCCAGTCTGTACTGGTGCATGGGATTATTCCTTACCCAGTGCAGGAGTGTATACTTGCCTTTCTAGAATTTCAGAATGTTCTTCTCTGCCTATCCTTCCGGCCTTTTGAGGTCCTTCAGAAGAGCTGCACAGCACTCAGGGGTGTTGACCACTCTTCTCAGCTTTGTGTCATCAGCAAACTTCCTAAGGAGGCTCTCTACCCCTTCATCCATGTTGTTGATTGATAAGTTAAACAATACTGAGCCCAGTATTGAACTTTGGGGAATACCATTGGTGACAGGCCTCCAATTACACCCTGTGCCACTGATTACAACTGTCTGGGATCTGTCATTCTTGATCCACTTCACTGTCAACTCATCCAGTCCACACTTCCTGAGTTTGCCTATGGGGTTGTTGTGAGAGACTCAAAAGCCTTGCTTAAGTCAAGGTAGACAACATCCACTGCTTTCCCCTCATCCATCTGATAGTTGTCTCATTGTAGGAGGCAATCAGGTTGGTCAAGCATGATTTACCTTTAGCAAATTCACACTGACTACTCCTGATCACCTTCTTGTCATCCTGGATCACCCATGGAATGAGGTGTTCCGTCACCTTTTCAGGGATTGAGGTGAGACTGACTGGCCAGTAGTTCCCTGGATCCTTATTCTTGCCCATTTTGAAGACAAGGGTGGCATTTGCTTTCTTCCAGTCCTCAGGCACCTCTCCTCTTGTTCACATGGTCCTATCCTAGCAAGTATTTTGGTTCTCATACTATTCAAATCTATGAATAACACAAGCAAAATTTAGTCATGAAGGAGATAATTTGGTCTTCATCACCAGCATGTGTCCATTGGTGAGTTGCTGCTGCAACTCACAAACAAAAGTGTTGATTTAGGATGACTTTATCAAGTAGTCACTCCCTGGCAATTGGAGACAAAGAGTTATGTAATTAAACTCTGATACCTTGTCACAACACCTCCAAAGAAAAAGCCTCTCAATGAGAACTTCTGATCAAGTACAAAGGAGGTGATACCACTTATTGAACTTTGTCAGAGAGCCGCTGTGGTCATACACCACAAGAGCAGATTACAGGTAAGGAATTACAAAGAAAAGCAACCAAGGAAATGTCGCTTTAAAGATGCAGACACAACTTTGTCAAGATAAATACAGAAGAAGGAGGAAAATATCTGTGTTGGAAAATGGATGAGATCAAAGATACAAGACCACTTCTCTGTAAATCAGTGTAGTTCTATTGACTTAAAAGGAGCTTCACAGACTGACTAGCTGAAAAGATTTGCAATTAAAAAATGCCATTCCACTGAAATACGTAGCTGTGTCTGTAAATGTGTGAATTTTTTTCTCCTTCAACTCCTATAAACCCTGTATCAAAATCAGCTGAAATAATTATGTTTCTTTTAAAATAATTACACGGGAGCCACTACATGCTTCGCCATTAAAAAGCTTCACTCTTGTATGTAAACTTCATTCCAGCTCATATATATTCTATTATCACTCAGTATCACTATTCCTCTCCCCTGTTTCTTTAAATTAACTGTTAAAGAGCTAGAAGTTTTTACTTTAAAGGATAGCCACACTATGCTTCCTACAGCAACTTGGGAAATTCTATTTTTGCACAGTTCAAGATTTGTATTATATCCTGAGAGCCTGGTAAGTATTATTATGTATTTCTTCTATCAGTAAGCCGTAACAGAGGGCAAGCATACAACTTCTTCATCTGAGTTGCCAGAATTTCATAGTTATTTTAAGAAACTGAGCTAATATCTACCATTTATTGGTTTTCCTCAAACCTCTGTACAGCAGAAAGTTTGGGGGAATCTGGAAGCAGAAAAGCCTTTTCCAGCAGAATGCATCTGCAGGGGCAGGGTCTATTTTTGTGAAGGTCAAAGAAAACCTTGCAAGAACTCTGCTTAAAATCTCAAATGTCAGACTGCCCATTTTAATAAAATACTTCTTGTGTTCTCTTAAAACTTCTTGCTACAACTTACCAAGTTCCAATGAACAGGTCCACACTGAATCCCTTGCAGTTTTAGACTGAATATTTCTCAGTGGCTCCTTTCACTGTCTGAAAATTTTAGTGCTTTGGAGCTTAAACAGGACACAGAAAAATGACAGTTCAGTTACTTGGCACTCAGATAAAAGCTAATGAAAATGACAGAGAAACAATATAGATGCTTGAATAGGTGGGGAGAAAGATACCACTTTCTGTCTTCCTGAAGGTGCTACAGAAGAATAAAAAAAAATTTAAACTGTTATGCATGGGGAAAAATAAGTACAAAATCCATAAAGGTGACTTGGGAATGAATGCAGTAATCATTATTATTATTTAACTATGCAATAATAGCATTACAAGGGAAAATAAAGTTCAAAATTCAAAGAAGGCAACTATTTATGTTTTTTAAATTTTTCAAAGTTTTCTTTTAAAACTGTGAATTACCTGGCTCTCTGTGGCTGTACATTCCAATTAATGTTTCATTTCACAGTGCTTCTAAAGTGTTCAGTGATCACTACTTAATTGGTGAGAATTTATCACAATGTTTGATGACATTTGTTGGCTACCAATATCTGAGTTTATGAGCCAAATTTGTCTTATGCAATTTGTGGCCTCATTTTTTAATTTTTATGTGTTTGTCAGTTTGTCAGTCCTTTTCCAGCTGCTGAATAACCCTCCAGAAATGAAGCTGACTAAGAGTAGGGTTAAGAAGGTGGACACTAAGAGCAGATGAGGAGGTGTAAGGGGGATACTTTTGATTTAGATGATCAGTGGAGCATAGAGGGGTGAGAAAGTGATTGTACTAGCATGTGAAACCAGCCAGAGTATTGTACAATGTAACTTTTTTGCACAAGTTGACGGTAAGGCTCATTGTACTTTTAGCAAAGTCAGCTAGATGTCTCTTATTATCATAGCTGAGTTCCTCCTTGGCTTGGTTACATTCTGCAAGATAGATACAAATACCCTTGAAAAACAATGGTAGAGGTCATACATAGGGGTGAGGAAGGTGATGGAGAGAGGAAGATGATGTGGGCAGGGGCCGTTCGCCCCCTTGCCCTACAGTAGGGCATGCGCAGACTGTTGCCATGAGGTAATGAACAGGCAGTGTTTGGCTGCCACTCAAGCATCACCTTATACTACGTACTGACCCTACATAGTGTAATGTAGAGCTGATAAGATGGGGTGTCAGGACTCCTGGGCAGAGCGATACTCATCCTTCCATCGAAACTGTGTTGCTCCCCGGGGACGCCCGCTAAGCATGAGTGCCGACCAGCCGCTGCAGATCCTGGTAGCCCTGGCCTGTCTGTGCAGGTAAGCACAGTTTATTGATAGGAAGCAACCGAGAAAGCAAACACTTTGTATCCTTTTTCTTGTATCCCTTTAATTCCCTTTTTACTAGCTAATATTGTATCCCTTTAATTCCCCTTGCACTTACTAATACTTTAATAGAGGCTGTTCGTAGTATTGTATGAACTCCAATAGATAAAGCAAGTTTTTTTGTATTCTTTTAAACTTTTGATTCTCTTTGCTAATAGTTTTGTTTTTAACTCTCACTGCAATAAAAGATATTTTGTAGTGTTTGAATGACTGTTGTACTTGTCTTTGTTCCGAACATGTATCCTTGCGAATCTGGTACAGGAGGAGATTATTTTAGAATTATTATTGAGGTGGGCAAATAAACAAAATTTATAAGATTTCAGACAGACAACTAGAGTGTAAATCTGGGTTATTTCTACCATCCCTTCCTGGCAGTAAAGTCTAATTTCACATTTATGAAAGGAGCAAAGAGCTAGTTGAGTATGTTTTACAGCATTATTAGTGTATGCTTTGTGTTTTCCTAAGAGAAATTGAGAGACCTGTTCTGATAGTTAAACACACAATAACTTTCTGTTGTGATCTGACGCAGTCTGTGATGAAAATATGTAAACTTGATTAAGAGTTGCATACCAAAGACCCTGCAAGTTTGCAGAGGAAGTAGCACAGCTGTGATGCTGAATGTGACACTTGAAATGCATGCATTTGAAAAATTAGTTTCTATCTGCACAAATAATAATGCAAAACAATTTCTCTGCTGCAATTTAGAAGGTAGTAAGATCACAAAAAAAAAAAAAGACATCTCTAAAAGAGTATGTAAAATCTGAAACCAATCAAATTAACAACAACAAGAAAATCAGTGCTTCTCTGGATCATCAAGGGCATCAAACTACATCTGTGATCAACACAAAATGACACTGAGTATTGCCTCACTGGGACACAGCAGGACTGAGCTGTTTGTATGAACATCACAATTGCAAATACATTTGGAAGTCTTATTTCATTCTGTTTCTTCCAGCATATGAGGTCAGTCGTGCAAGGTACACTGAATGATGACAGGAGGAAGGATAGCTTGTTTTCTCCCTCTCTCCCCCCATAGTATTTTAACTTACTGTAGAATCTACCATAACATTTTCTGCACAGTTACACATTCTAGTATGACCTTATATGTGCAGGATTGCATGGCAGGTGGATAAATATAGTCTCTGGTTTTGCCTTGTTCTCTTCAGTCTTCACTGGCCCTCTGAAAGCCTTTATTTTCAAAGACATGCTGGGTTGGATCTAAGACTTTATCTGAAAACCCTACTGATTTCTTTTACCAGACTTGACACAGCTGAACTGATCTTCCTAGTTCAGACCATATTTGTTGACTGGAACTTCTTGTTTTGCACAGACAACAGGCATGCTGGTAACAGACACCACAACAGTTCTCTTACTTTGCCCAGTACAAGTCTACTGTATGTTTTATACTCAGAATGCAGATAATGATTTTTGTGAAACTCCACCTACAACAGCATTGAATTGGCACTGCAGCACGCATAGTAATCACAGCAGAGAGAACGCTTTAAGTAACTTATAAATTGCCCTAAAATGTCTGGGTGCTAAAAAGGTGACATTTTTGATTGTCATCAATGCGCACAAAGAAAGAAGGACCCATTCTTAAAATTCTCAAATATCTAGTATCTCCAAACTGAGGTTTGCTGTATTTATATATGCCTGTCTGATTTTTGAATGTTAGATGTTTGCTTGCAGGACCTACAAGAGCTGGTCTGAAATGACTGAATAAATATCCCAACATCTGTTCTTTCTAAAGTCTTGGTATCATAGACAAAGTAGAACTGCCAGTAGAAGATATATATACAAATATAATTTAATAGGAGTTCCTGAGAATGGAAAAAAAATGCAGATCATTTCTGCTTTATTAAAATTCCCCCAGTTCTAAGCTTCAGGATGTATATACAACCTTTATCAAAACACAGTTTTTAAAATATTAGCAGCTACAAATAGGTGGAAGGAATAAGATACAGATTGTCACTGTAGTACATTTCCCATGCATCTCTTTGAAAGGCTTTAGGACTTTTTGAAGATTATTCAGACAAAAATTTTCTTTTCGTCATAGGCAACTCCTTCAGGTGTTCATTGCAGAAAGTTATTTGGAGCCTTCTGATGTACTGCAGGTTTTACAGCTACAGGTAATCATTACCTGTGGCGAGCAACATAATCCACAGCCAACTAACTGTAAAGATGCTTATCACACAATATCAGAACAAGCAGCAAGACCCTGAAAACTGCTGGGGCTCATTTACCGCAATAACAGTTTATATTGTGTGATTGCCAACTTGAAAATATCCCCTTCCTGCACACATCCGCCATGCAAGGTGTAATGTATCTGCTTTCTGGTGGATCTCATTTTATTCTTCCAAACATGGTAATTTTCAGTCCAATATCATGCATCAAAGGTATTAATCCACATTCTGCAAATGCAAATCTGTACGTGCATTTCATTCTAGATCACATTCATTTACTGGGGACTGGAACGCTTACTGGTACGAAATACATTCAAGTACACATCAGTTGATAATATTTAACAGGCAGCCTATAGAATTGTCAATTAACTCATATATAATTAAAATCCTAGAGTTATATATTATGTTCAGATCCACATGCCTTGCAGTGAACTTTATAGGAAACTAATGCACAAAAATAACCACCAAAGAAACCAAACAAACTTAATAGTAAAAAAAAAAATATTTCTATATCCAGATATTTCCATATGCCCTTTTGTTTCATCTCTGAATGTGATTTATAATGAAACTTAAACAGGAGTGAGTACATTAAAGTCATGTAAGCTTTTGATTTCAGTGTTACAGTATCACTAACTTCATTATAAAAATTATTACAAGATGCCTCAGTTGCCCGTATGGGCACATCTGAATAAAGTTAGAGAAGGATTTGATTTAGCATGTAGAATATATTAAACTATTATTTCCCTTTAGTATATTAAACAATGTCCCTTTTCATTCCTTCTAAATGTTGAAAAAGTTTTCAGGGGAATATATTTCTGAAAAGAAAAAGAAAAAAAGAAGAAAAAAAAGAAAAAAAAGGGAAAAAAGAAAATGAAAAAAAATTAAAACCAGAAAAATACAGGAGATTCTTACTCCTGAGTGGAAGCTCAACCATCTGCACTTTGTGCTATAACCTCCTCAAGAAGAGCGAGACATGGGAGAAAACAGTTTTCCCATTACATGAGATACAGTTCTTTAACACATAGAAACATGTCACCTTATTTCCATAGTGACCTCCAAAAAAAGGAAATGTCATCTGAGGGGAGGCTGTCAGCGTGAAACTAAGAAAGACAGTCAGTTATTTTTCAGTATTTTTGAACATAACTCATACATTAAAGAATGTTTGAGAGATTTTTTAGTCAATAACAGGACTAGCAATATTTTATGTGGGAACTAACTCTAAGAAAACCCAATTATGTTTTTATTTGCATGAATGTGTGAGTTCAGTTAATAACAAAGGTAACACTTATTTTGCTCTGTTGAATTTCTGTTCCCAAATGGGAGGAAAACAGTCCATACATTCTTACTAGTGTTTATGGAGCTATACAGGAAAATACTAAAATGCAAATACTGGAAAGCTGAGTTATTCTGCCAGTATTCTGAGAAAGAAGATAGCATTCAGTGAAACTCGGGAATCTAGTCCTACTTCTGAGCCTCAAGCTCTCATTTTATGGAAGGGTCATAATATTTCCCTCTCTCAAAAAGGTGTGCTATTGATTATGACTTGAAAGTGCCTCCATACACTGCTGAAAAGGCTCACTGCCTACACTGTCTGCCACACCTCTTTCCTCCTCTCTTTTTCTAGGATGCTCCTACTTCTAACACCGACTCTGCTGTTTGACTGCACATTGAGATGGTCAGAGAGATACTCCTCTGGCCCAGCATCACAGTGCGGCTCAGTCACAGCTGAGGAGGGGAGAGGTATCAGCAGAGAATATGGTGTCACAACTGTTAACTCATTGTTATTCAGAAAGTCCTAAGTACAAAGAAAAGAAATCTTTACAAAGGCAGAAATACTTAATTTTTTTGTTTGTTTTCTGTCTAACTAGAAAAGTTACTTAAGTAATTCTTGGAGGAACAAACAATCCAAAAGGTAGGAAGGTGAAAATGGGATGTTCCTCAGATAAAGGAGAAAATAATTTTAGAAGAAATGCTTTAAGTCATGCCTCCAATCAGGCAAAGGTCATGAAACAGGAGCCTTAGAACGGCAGTATTTGTTATACAGGAAAAATCAATGCTATCTTTTTGTAGTTAAAATAGTACTGAGCAATTAATGCTTCAACACCACCTTGCACCACAGAGCATGGCATGGTTACAGTGCAGATCACTGGGGGTTGGGTGGCAGCTCTGCTAGTTTGATTAAAACAGTCAGAGCAGATTTGAGACCTTGGAGGACAATTTTGTTCTGAGAGTGGTGCATGACCACTCTCTATCTATGACTATCAACAAAATGTCTGAATGTTTTTCTAGCTTGGTTCTTTTTATCCTCGGCTCATATTTGTTCAGGGACAGGGAGCAGAGCCAGATCAAGGGTTTGGGATAAAGCCAGACAGAACTTGATTAACTCACTTGCCTCTATAGTAATTAAGTAATTAAGTAATTAAGTAATAAGACTAATGCATTAATTAGTGTTTTAAAAGACAGAAAGAGTTGAGATATTTTTCATTTCATCCTAGAAAAACAAATTCATGTTTAGCTTTTGCCTACTTCAGCTTGTGTATTAGGCTGTGCTTTAGCCAAACACTTTGGTTTTAACAAATGCAATAGTACTGACAGGATGCTTTCTGGATGTATGTTAGTGTACCAGCACAACGATGCAAGGTCAGGCTTTCATCTTTATGTAAGAAACTTCTAAGAGCCATGGTAAAGACCCCACTGCCATATTTCACTGAAGAAGGGAAAAACGCCAATTCTGACCATATACTTGGTTTTTAAACAAATTTAATTTCATATATAAAGTGAAATATCAAAAGACCATAGCATTTCAAATGTTTTTGCCAGATTTCTCTGTAACATCTTGCCTTGTTGAAGCAGAGATCTGTCAGCTAAGTACTGTTAGTTAACAGAGGCAGAGAGAAGTTTTGGACTCCACCTGAATCACATTAGGAAAATGGAAATAGTACTCTGGGGCATGGAAATCACAGTTTCTGAATGATGTAGGCATAGACAGACTGATGTGAAATAAGAATCTCAAATTCTCCCTTTATGAAAGCGAAACAAAATCCTTACAGGGAAGGGTAACTTCCGCAGTACGTGTTGATTCAAGATCTATGTTAGGTTCTTTCTCATCACAGTTCCCTGAAATTTATTCCTTTATGACATTACAACCTTTTTAATGTAGATTAAAAACCCGCATCTGCCTCAAGGCCCAGAGACTTTGCAGGCAAGGTTCTGACTTTGAGTCATTATTGTCATGATATTTACTTCAATACATAGCATTCAAAGGGCTCTACATGGTCATACTCATAATTCTTAATGAAAATCACATAAGCCTGTGGCCATACGATATGGTCTACCTAAAAAATATTTCAACTCCTTACCAGTTACAAGGTACAAACTTGTGTCATTTGCACACGTTCAATAGGTTGAACTGCTAAGGAATATGGAATATTTTTCACAAATAGATATATATGAAAAACAGCAATAAAAGTTTTCACAGAACTTTCCTCTTCATGTATTGCAGAAGTTTTGATGAAAATAATTGCAGTACTCTAAGAAGATCTGCTTAAAGAATAGGTAAGGAAATTCAGCGCTTTCCTGAAGCTTGGATTACCATAGTCTCATCCCTTGTCACTCCCATTCAATATCTCAGCAATCTCAAAGACTAGGCCTTTTGTCTCTGTACTTCAGTGCCTCCCCTTATAAAGAGGTGTAAAGAGGATTTTTTTTCCTGTCGTGGACACACTTGTGATAAAACTATTCAAAGATTTCAACAGTTAGATATCTTAACTGAATCTTAGATATCTTAACTGCTAGGGTAATGGATTTGTAGTAGATCGGCATATATTTTGGCCAGTTTAAAGTTTTCCAGAAACTTTCTGGGGTCTTGGATTTAAAAAAATTTAAAAACTCACACAACATCTAGGTGAATATTTTGAACATAGCTTGACTTCACTGAGCATCCCGCACCTGACGTCCTTCCCAACAGACAATAAGCAGGATTAATAGGCATAAAAATACCAGCTTCAGACAATTTGTCCTTTAGCTCCCCATTCTGCAAAATTTTTGCAGATCTTTAATTGTATGCCCCTTGGTAGCCTGATGGAATTTGTGCTTAACTCTCTACAATTAATGCAGTTATGCTTATACTGCCTTTTTAGAAAAAGTTATAGGAGTACTTATAATAGAAGACATAATTACACTTATTCACTTTAAAACGTCCTTCTTAGACAATTTAAAATATGTTTACCTCTTAACTAATTTCAAATGCTCCCTAATGTGTTATAATACTATTCTTAACACAGTGCATATATTGAGCATGTATGTCTACATTTTTGAGTAAAATAAAAAAAAGAAAGAACAACATGCTGGTTTAGAAGTAAACTAGTGGGAGAAATGAACCCAACTCAAGAGAGATTACAAGTCAGAGTTACAATTTATCAAAAAAGATTACAATAAATGCAATGATACAGAGACAACTGGTTTTCAGTCCCAAAACCCGATGTACAACCCAGCACCCTGGGATAAGAACAGAACAGTGTTTGCTGGCCCCTGTGCTGAGCACCAAGTGGCCCCCCTGGGGGTAAAGTAAAAGGGAAGGAAAACCTGTTGGTCTAGGTGATGGTCACAGTTCTGTTGAAGTAATGATTGCAGTCTTATCGAGAGTGGTAGTCACAGTCCTTTTGGAGTTCTGATCCTCCTCTGGATCCGACGAGTGGTACCAGAAGTCCCAAAACCCCAAGATTATATATGCTCAGGTTCAGGTGGGAATGCCCAGTACCTACCCCAGAATGGGGAGTTTCACAATGGGTGGTTTAACTCTGTGAGTCATGGGATATTTCTGGAGTCTTTGATGGTCTAGGTCCTTGCAGCTGCCTATTATACCAGTCCAGTACGGCCCAGTAACAGAGATGACCTCTCAGGCTGGGTGTGAATGTGCTAACGCATCCTCCGAGGGAAGTTATCACCGCTGAATCATTGGTATGAAGACAAAGAAACACTCCTTGCAGAGTTCTCTAACACCCAGCTTGTAGCCTGAGGTGTCAGATGTGCCCTGGGCAGCTGCTGCAAATGATCCATTATTAACAGTCCATCAGAAATGACATAGAGAGTATAGAATACACAGTTTTGGTTATACCCACATAGTGATAAACTGGACCCAGCCCCTGTAACAAGGACAAACAATCAGATGTTTTGGCAAAGTGTAAGTGAAAGAAAAGTATTTAGTTCAATATCATGTCAGACTGGTACAGAGTGAGATCATCCCATGGGCAGAGACAAAGATACCTGGTACTCCAGAAAAAGGTGATTTACTGTGGAATTAGGCAGACCTCTCTCTAGAAGTGTTAAAGCCCTAAACTGACATGCCCCACAGTAAAGTGGCAAAATCCTGAGGACTTAGAATCCTCTTTACAATATTTCTCTAAACCTGCAACTAGAGCAAAACGCAGGCAACTTTAGCAATACCATTTCTGTGATAATCTGATTATTGTATAGGCTAAAAAGAAGCCGACCCAATTGAGCTTCTCTCACAGGTTAGTTCCATTTAGAGAAGCTCAAACACCAGTATAAATAAATATACACAGTTGAAAGCAGGTATTCTTACCTTTTCTACAATTTACAACGTGTCATACACTCAAGTTTTTTAGAAGCCAGACTTACTAACTAATAGCAATACTTAGAACAAAAGGTTGATGTTTTCTCTTTTCTTTAAAGGCATCCTTAAAGATAAAAGTAGCACTTTTCACCACTTTAGATGTAGGAAAACTGAAGGTGAGTGCAGTAAAATGTGCTGTGGAAGCAGTGTGTGGCTGCTCTTGGTATAAAGATTTACTCTGTTTTCCCCATTCCTGATCCCACGTATTCATCCCATGCTGAGGACGTTACACTGCTGATGAATGTAGAGGCAGACATGGCTCCGCCAGGATGCTTAAAGACAAGTGCTGACTACTGACCACTGCACTCTGGTTTTACTACAGGGCTGTCTCATATGCAACTCCCTTCCTCCACCCCTCCACAACCATTTCACCTGGTGCTGTGAAGCCTTCATTTTCCTTGTTTAATAATTTCTAGCCTAGAATAAACAATTCATAACTGAGCATCTCTGCATGCTTTTTGATTATGAAGAAGTATACTATAAACAAGATTAAATTCTTCTTGGCAATAACTCCATAAATATGTCCTATGCGTTATTATGGTGGGACTCCAAGCTGACAAATTTCCAGAAAGGAACTATTTGACTTCAAGAGTCAATATTAATTTTATGTCAGCTGGAGATGGATGCCAGCTCTGTCAATAATAATTATGTAGTGCAGAAAATTAGAAACTGGGAATATTCAATTATTTATCCCTATTGATCATTATTGATGATTATTTGATTATTTATCACTAAAATGTCATAGGCTAATCATTCCATCACCCAAACTGCCCCTCAAATTTTCATTGACTTGATATGATTCATCACCCATGATGATAAAAATTTCATAAATATCTACTACCAACAAAACTGAAATGTTAAGGTAATTATTTGTTGTGTGATGTGTCTTTGGAGAGTCAGGTCTTTCAGAGGACTTTAGCCTAGTAAAAGGGCTCCTTACTGACTAGTAGAAAAAAAAAATGAGTTGAACAGTGCAGTCTGTTTTGCAGCACATTTTACCTACGCTGCAGAAATTGCAGAATATCAGCACTTCAAAATTACAAACATGTGCCGCACCTGGTTCCTGAACAAACAAAGCACAACATGGGACTATTCCTTGATGACTTATTTTTGATGAAATCATCGAGCCAAGGCAGAAAGCTTGAATTACAAAAACAACAGCTTGAATAGGCCTGCTTATTCCTGCTTCAATTACCTTTCTCAGTGAAGGTTGCCTATTTTATCAATAGCTCTGTCAACATTTTAAAACCTCCTCAGAGTAATTGAGACTGTTGAATGTAAATAAGCCACCTGCCTTCAAAGATCAAAACAAGATTTATTTTTTTATTTATTTGAACTGATAAAGATGGGCCCTGCATACAAATAACAAAACACTCCCTGTCTTTTTCTTTAATCTCTGATTCTGATAATTAAGTTAGTGTTCTAACTGAAAACTTCTACTGGACAAATACATTATGGCAAAGAAACTTAATGATGCATGTGCTTAACCACGTAACATGTCCAAAGAGTTCACTGCAGTACAAGGGATCTCTAGGAAAACCATGACATGGTCTTATCAAATAAGATGGCAATAGCAAAGACCCCCTCTTCAAGCTATGTGTCAATATTACAAGGAAGATATTGCCATTCATAATACCCCATGGAAGACAGATCCTCCTTTGTCACTGGTGTTCTGCTGGTGTTGTCCACTAAGTATCTACCTTCATGCTCAGAGCTGGTTGAAGGTTGGGAAACACAAAAGCAACCTCTACTAGAGTGTAAAGCTATTTGAGTGACAGAAATGCTCGTGTATGGTTTTGGTTTGGGTGAATGATATCAAGCTCCTCTTTCCTTCCCTCTCAACATTTTTTTCTGCCATAAGAGTAAATACAGGTTCTAACAGAAAAGAAGTATGACAGACTCATTTGCATAAATATCCTTGTCATTTTAACCTTGTGCTGTCAGAGCCTGTCAAGCCTTATTTTCCTGCTGCCTCCTTAGAGGCTTTCTCACATCTACCCTCATCTCTAGCTTTCCTGAGCAGGAAACAGGAATAGATTTTAGCACACATTTCACAAGCCAAAACTGACTTCTGAATTCTCCAGAACTCTGCACATTTTATACAGATCCATGCTTGACTATAATTTATCTGCTAAAGAACTAAAAGTTTATTTTCACTTTTCATTGTCTTGGGACATGCAGCATAAAGCAAATATGTATATACTTTTTAACTCTGAGGTGATTCACCTGGCTTACTATATCAACAGCACATTTCACAACGTGGATACAAGGAATTTCCTACTCTTGTAAGAGCTCACAGTCTCAAAGCTGCTCTCACAGCTGCCACTGGGAGCTTTGCCATTGACTTCACTGGGGACAAATTCATATTTATATTTGTAATAAAGACATCCATAAGAAAAAATTTACTATCTTTTTGAAAGTTCCCCTATTACCTTTACTAAAAATGAAATCACTTATATTAACTATATTCCAGTTGAATTGACTATATAATTCTAATCATCTCTCAGACACCAACATTTTCTACCGTATTTATTTTAAAGTTTTTCTAAGAACACAACTCTCAGAGCATTCCTTTCCAACCTATGCTTCTTAAGTAGCATAAGATTTTTGGTTTTGAGACTAATATTCTCTATTATTTTTCAAGTTTTATTTCCACTGATATTGTTCAGAAAAAAATTTGAGATTTAGTGGCAACACGTATTCCTATAAACCTGTGTCAAACATATTCCTTTTTCATATGCAGCACAGTTGAGATTATAGCAAGGCAAACAAGCCTTACATGTTGCTCACAAGCACTGGAAACACACAAGCAACAATACATATATCCTTAGATCAGTGAGTATGATTTGAAATGTAGATTTTGATATTTATAGCATCCCACATGATCTGAGACATGTTTAAGCAATGTAGGAGCATTTTACCTAAGTTAAGTAGAAATGCTGCAAAAGATGATATAGTATAATAGAAACTATGTTTTATTACATCAAACAGTTTCAAATAGGCTACTCTGTGTAAACATTATGGATCAATTTAGGTGAGAAGATCAGTCAGTGCAGAAGAGGCTCTTGAAAGAAAAATAAGCAGATGGTTCATTGGCACGTAATACATCTCCATCTTCTCATCTCATGCTTGTGGGAGATTGGGAGATTTAGAAAAGAAAAAAATGTTTTGAAGGAAACCAAGTGCACAGATGGGAATTTCAATTGAAACTACATGCAATCAGGTTCAGAGTTTTCACTTGACTCCAATTTTTCATAATGGAGATACCCAACCTAACTCATGAACTGTAGCATGACAAGAGTAAAAGACACCGATACCAGGAATTAATCTCATTCTCTGAGGTTATTCCCTGTGTGTTGAAGGATTGTTTTGAAGATAATGGCAAAGGCACAGTAAGGCAATTAGGCACATGCCATACACAGAATCTGAGCCATTTGTTAAATGTCACAAAACCAGTCTGAGTTGCTATCATGTCCAACCACCAGAAAACAGGGACTAAGGTAAAAATTATGCCCTCTGAACTACTCATAGTAGATGCTATTTACATGCGTATTACTTTCAGAGATGAAGATGATTGACTTGATATTACGAAGATGAAGAGAGCAAGGGAAGAGTGGTGTGTGTGTATGAGAAATATAAAATCTAGCCAGACTTAAAGGTGAAAACTTTAAACTCTGCACTGACTTGCCTTGGTAAAGTATTTGACTGATGACCATAGCCTCTTTTGTCATAGTTTCATTGAAAAATTATGGTTTTCTATTTTGTTGTTTGTTGTGGTTTTTTTTTCCCCACTCAATAGACATATTTAACTAGGAAAAAGAGATAAAAAATTCTAACTTTCTCCCATGAATGTGTAATTTTTCTATGAATGAATAACATGTCTCAAATATCAGTTTTAGCTGGAAATTGTTCTTAGATGTTTTTAACTGCTTTTTTGAGATAATGACATAGAAACAGAAGTTTTGGATCCAAAACTTTTCTAGCAGGGAAAGACCAAATATTTGGTGATATTCAAATATTTTTTAGAAACTAATAGAATTATACTTAACAATTTCTTATCCGTTTCCAAATCCTGAAACATTTGTTTCCATAGAAAGATAGTACGCCCAAGAGGACTTACAGTTGGGGAGGTTTGAGAGATGTATTAAAAATGTAAATGGTCATTTGAATTAAATCAAAACAACAGCAGCCTGAGTCTTTAAATCAGTCCTCCAGCGTAATTTACAAAATCTTTTTGAAATGGATGAACAAAAAGGTAATAACTGACTTTCCTCTTAAATACCAACATTCAAAATTTAAATCTTAATACGCCTATTCAGGCATTATCCCAGAAACATTTAGATATATTTCCCTGAGGTTCAAGTTTTGTAATGTCTCAAGGCAGACACACCACTCTCAAAGTGCACGAATATCATCCTCCAAACACATTAAGCTACCCTACTCCTCCAGCTCAAGCAGAATTCAAATTCATCAAGTCAGAAGGGTCAATGGACATCTGCAGACCATGAGCTGGTGTGCACACTCTCATAGGGTAACCAGCTTTCCTGATCACCTGACATGCAGGTTAATATTTTTGTGTAGCCAAGAACCATAAAATGTCCCCACTGCAAGCCTCAGGGAATGAGAGTTTTGAGGTGATCTCACTAGAGGAGTCAGTACTGCATTGCTGGTGGAAAGGGGAGGTGAAGGGGAGTGAAGAACTGTAAAAGCTAGCCCTAATTCCCCACCATTGATGCTCCATTCCCCTCAGTCTCTCCCACACTCACACAGAGCTAGGAAAAGCTGCCTGTGTCATCACTTACAGCTCTGGCACTACAGCACTCACTGAAAACATACCACTACCACTCAACATATGGTTCAAAATTCCTTTGGAGCAATCCAGAGTTTCAGATATCGTCAGGCTATCTAATATACATCTCAAAAACAGTCAAACTCTTATTCTTTTCAGAAACAATTGAAGATTCATCAAAACATAAATTTGATTCATCAGCATCAGTGCTTAGCCACCAAGTAAGAATTACTTTCGCCCTCTCTCTTCTGGATACATAACTGTCTGCACAGAATCCCAGAGCTTCAGCAGGAGAGCCTTATGCTGGTCTATCAGCAGGTGATCTGCAACCAAAGGTGAAAAATCCTGGCTGTAAACACTGAGGGAAAGGAGGCATCTCACTCCAGGTTGCACTTGGCTACTTAAGTCCCACTTTCACCTTACAATCCTTTACTAGTTATTTCAGGCAAGTCCCTCATATGGAACACAGATGCACAGTTTGGGTTTGGAGGTTACATCCCATAGTGGGGTTGGTATAGCTTTGGTATATATCCAATGGTTTCAACCACTAAAAGAAACTGGAGTTGTGAATAACTCTTCAGGGAGAATGTAATTTAATCATTGGATTGTCAGTTGTAGGAAATTCCCTCTATGTAACAATGAAAGTCAAGGACTGTGTTTCCTCACTACAGAAGGGTAGAGAGATTTTCTACTATGATAATAGTTTCACATCATTATCTATATGTGCATGAGGTGATCTCAACTGAGAGTGCAGAACAGTAACCAAAACAAGATAAAAACCTCCTCTTTGACCTAATGAGTGGCTAAGACAGCAGATATTTTTGAATAAAATATATTTGGCCTGAGTATGCACATAGAAACAGCTTCTTAATTTATCACACCAAGTGGAGATACAACAAGTCTTGCTGAAGGGCCAGATGGCTTGGGTTCTTAATTGGTATATGCAATTTGTTATTCTTGCAGAATAGATCACTCTCATCTTCACATAATGGGTTGCTTTTCCTCAGGTTTGACATTAAGTTACTGGGAAGAGGTGGTGAGAGTGCAATTGCTGTAGGTGCAATGAGTTTCTCATTTTATTTATCACTACCTTAATTTCAAAAATCCTGCAACAAACAGTTTGTCTGGACTAGAAAAAACAGGTGTACTTAGGCATTTTCCTTACTCTGTATATTCCAGAGAATCAGGGAGAAGCTATCTCTCAGTGGGAAGGAAAAAAAAGATAGTGTGTCCATAACTTACTCTACCTCCACCTTTGGGTAGACTGGAAAACATCTCTGGAAAAAGAAGGAAAATAACAGGGAGCTTAATATAAATATTCACTGAAATACAAGCCGTGTTGTGCATCTGAGAACCTGGGAGAGCTGCATTTTCTGAATCAACTGGCTCTGAAGCATAGTAGATCTTTCAAACATTTTCTAATTTAGAATCATTAATTTTTTGGCTCTTTGGCTTTGGAATTTGTGTTTAATGTAAGAAACAGTAAGAAGAATAATTCTGCAGACAGGCTGTATCAAAATTGGTCCATAGGATCACACTAAAACTCATGAGAAAACTTGTATCTGATGACCATCCACATCGTAAACCTCACACTGGTGGCAACTCCTTGCATATAGTTCCTAGGCTGCCAGAACTGTCAGGGTGTTTAGAGATTACTCTGCCACTGATGACAAAAAGCCACTTGTTTACCAGCAGAAATACTGCCATTTCTTGCTTCTTTCTTGCCTTTCTTTACTGTTATTTCAGAGAAGTCTTAAGAAGAGAATATACCCAGTAGTAGAAGATGACTGGCTTTCATGGAAGAAGGGAACTCGGAATATTGTTTGGCATTTTGCCTAATAAATAATAAGCCCAGATACAGTGCCTTGAATGTCAACTGCAAATGTGGGGTAGTAAAACATATTTCACAGCTAATGGACAGTACTAGTACAGGTGAGCAGACTCACACATCT
Source organism: Myiozetetes cayanensis (assembly GCF_022539395.1). NCBI lineage: Eukaryota > Metazoa > Chordata > Aves > Passeriformes > Tyrannidae > Myiozetetes > Myiozetetes cayanensis. The sequence goes on along the minus strand of NW_026086604.1, from coordinate 94,863,317 downwards.
AAGAAGATCTGCCTATACAAGCCCAGTGCACATGAAAGTCAACAGGAGCCTTACATCAAATTCAGTATACTGAAAATAGAGATTATTTTGTTGGTGATGGTGGTCAAGTAGCTTGCACTTTTGCTCTTCTGGTGCACCAATGGAATTTGCTCTTTGGTCTTCCTCTAACAAGATCTTCCAGATGAAACATCTGCTTTCACATTTGATTTTTTTCCCATCCCAGAAGCAATATCCTGTTGCTGAAGGTAGCTCTGAAAATATTAATAATTTCTATATACACTGAGGAATATTGGAAATGGACGTTATGTTGAGGACATTCTTAATGTATAACAGTAGTGCTAGCTTACGACAGGTAATATATAATTAATTTCTAAAACAGCACACAAAAGGGATCACCCTTATGCTGAGAGCCTTATATTAGGATCTTACTAGACTTCCACTGTAGAAGAAACCAGAAGGTTAATGCTCCACGGTTTTTTAGTTTGATTTTTTTTTCTGTTTGTTCTGATTGGAGTAAAGGAATATGAAGAAATGAGAACAAAACTATAGGAAGTTATAGGTTAAGCAGAATAAAGTAATTATGCTTTTTCTTCCTTACTAATAGGCTAAATAAAAAAGGTATAGTAAGAAAACAAAAAACATAATATGGTCATATTCTGATATAATTTCATTATTCCTACTTGGACATTATGCTCCTATTGCTCCACAGAAAGAGAGTTTTTAGTTTAAACCATTCTCGTATTCACTCCAAATACTTCAAAAGGAAACATTCTTTACTTGAGCTTAGATGTTCTTTTCGAACAGCTAAATGGCGTGACACCTTTAGTTATCTTTACAACCCTCTTCTGTGGAAAGCTGTTTTGTTTTCTTCAGTTTAGCAAGAGAGTATATATGCAACTGTCTTTGATAGTTCCTTTAACAGCGAGCCATCCAATTCCCAGATTGCTTCTTCCTCTTTACGCACAAGGCCACAACACTGTGCATGCAGACGGTGGCAGGCTACAGATGACCCAAGACACAGCAGCATTCCAGATTTTCTGCAACCCACATTTTCCCCATACAACAGCGATGGAAGTCTTTGTGGTATGTTTTCTATGCAATAAGAGGAAAAAATTCTGATTCAATATTAGAAAATTTCTTTTGCATACGGATGCACAAAACCTAACAGATAGCCAAGTTATTCCTGAACTTTGAAATAGGTTTGCTATCATTAGAAAAAGAAATGCTGACTCAAAAAATGAGATTCAGATTAATGAAATTTCATTGAGCTCTAAACATTGATATGAATCCTAATACAGAGTGATGGTTCCTGGAGGTACTGTTCAGCTCCTGACATACCTTGGAGCTTGACTTTAAAGTGCCAAATACGTTTAATCTCAACGTTTATCCTGGTCATGCCCTACACATATCATCATCTTGTCTTTTACACAGATGCATTCTCAACATATAATTTTGTTGTTAAAGCCTCTCACATGGAGGTAGTATACCTGCAGTGGGGATACTTTATTGCAACTAGTCAGACCTTCAGCACAAAACTATTTAAATATTTTGCAGACTCAGTAAGACAGAAGATTGAATGATTTAGCTAGTTCATACTTTTCAAACCACCATTTCCTGGAAAAGGTAAAATATTCCTTATAAAAAAGGTTCTGGAATGTTTCACAAAAGTTTCATTGAGACACCATGGTGGCCTAGAGAAAGTAGTCAGCAAATGGAAATGGACATGACAAAGAATGTACAGTATCTTAAATTTCCCTCTCCCACAAACTTAGTATAAACTTTTTGTGGATATTAACTTGGTTGGTACATTTTTCTTTTTTTTCTCTCCATTGCACCTTTGCTCTAATCTTTTTTTAGAACCTCAAAGCTGTCTAAGAACATAGACTACTGTATTTATTATTGCAGGGCTAATGGGTGTTCTTAAGAGAATATTTAAGCATGCTAAGCCCCACAACCAGTGCCTGTCATTATTATTCTTACTAGATTAATTTGGACTGGGTTTCATACGTCCCTGTTGTTCTTGCAGAGATACAAGATCAAAATACTCACTGACAGGTTAAGTCTTTACTATGAGGGTGGTGAGACACTGGAACATGTTGACCAGGGAAGCTGTGGATGCCCCATCCATGGAAGGATTCAAAGCCAGGCTGGATGGGGCTCTGAGAAACCTGGTCTAGAGGAAGGCATTCCTGTCCATGGCAGGGGGATTGGAGCTACGTGATATTTAAGGTTTGTTCCAAACCAAACCATTCTACGATTCTATGAAAAAGCCTTAATATGTGCTATGCTCAGCCCCTCCAGAACTCATTCTTGACTCAAAGCATGCTCAAACCTTCCATCCCTTGTGCTTCTGAGCATATGTTAAAGAATTTTATATACAAGTATATAGAAATTTGTATGTGTGTATATATCCATGTGTATGCATTTCTATATGAAAACATGCATACATGTGAATAAATAATGCAGATAATAGATCAGATAGATATGTTGAAGACAACAAACTCAATAACATGTTCTGTTTTTGATTCAACTCTACACATTGTGAAAACATCCTCCTCTGGAAAAAACTGACTTGGAAACTTAAGAGCAAGATTCAGAAAAAAAGTGGACAGTAAATTCTTCTTCTGGTTTGTATATTTTAAGCTCTAAAAATGTTACCCACTTTAGTCCCTTATTTCCAGAAATATGATGGTTTAGACAGTATAGTTGTTCTCTGGTAAAATGAATACTTTTTACCATAGGGTCTTAGCCTTTTATCAGTGCTTTCACCCTTTATCCTTGGGAGTTGCAATATTTACTTTCATCATAAATAACATAGTAAAGATGAGATACTCAATGCCTGCTTTACCTCAGTCTTTACCAACAAAGTCTCTGAGGCCCTTCTGCCTAGAGATAATGTTCATGGAAGAGACAATCTACTAGGAGTGGAAAAGGATCTAGTCAGGGGTTTCTTGATAAATCTCAACTGATGCAGGTCTGTGGCATCTAATGAGATGTGTCTGGGAGTGATGCAAAAGCTGACCAATGTCACTGTGACACTCTATCATCTTTGAAAGTTCATCTTGAGTACAATTCCTATGAGTAGAGGCTGAGGGAACTGGGGTTATTTAGTCTGGAGAAGAGAAGGCTCAAGGGAGACCTCATCACTCTCTACAACTACCTGAAAAGAGGTTGGAGCCAGGTGGGGGTTGGTCTCTTCTCCCAGGCAGCTATCAGCAAGAGAAAAGGGCATGACCTTAAGCTCTGCCAGAGGAAGGTTTAGGTTAGATATTAGGAAGAAATTCTTTACAGAGAGGGTAATCAGACACTGGAATTGGCTACCCTGGGAAGTGGTGGATTCTCCGTCCCTGGAGGTTTTTAAGATGAGACTGGATGTGGCACTGAGTGCCATGATCTAGTAACCATGACGGTGTTGGATCAAGGGTTGGACTTGATGATCTCAGAAGTCCTTTCCAGCCCGGCTGATTCTATGATTCCATGATTTAAAGAGGGAAGGACCACAATGGCTGAAGAAAAACAAATATGGCACTTATCCTCAGAAAAAGCACTCAAGGACCTACAGGCTGCTTTGCCTAACTTTAGTGCCCAGAAGATCATGGAGTGAATACTCTTAATGCACATTTTTGGGCAACTGAAGGAATTCAAATGTAACTGGAATGATAACCAGCATGCATTTACCAAGTATTAATGTTACAAAATCAACCTGATTACCTTCTAGAAGAAAGCATTAAAATTATACACGAGGAATGGGCAGTGAATGTCAGTTACCTTAACATTAGCCAAGGTTATTCACATGACCTCTCAGATTATCCTTAAAACCAAGTTAGAACACTATGGTTGAGGTGGGTGGACTACTTAGATGGGTAAAAAATGGTTCAAAATGATATTAGACGCTGGTTGAAAGCAGTACCACAGCATCCTACAGTAGTTTAGTACATTTATCACTTACCTGAGGAAATGGAGTGTCCTCTCATCAAGTTTGTAGAGTGTTCCAAACTGAGGTGAACTGTGAGTATATGCAGAGGCAAGGCATGGATGGATGGCTATGGAACAACTGCTGCTGGTAGCAGATAAGATACAACCAATACAAACCGAAACAACAGAGTTCCATTTGATGAAACTCTTCCCCTATGAGGAGAATCAGACAGTGGAACAGTCTACCTGAAGATGTTATACACTCTCCAGTTTTAGAGGTTTCCGAGACTCAGGTGGATAAATCCCTGAACAACCTGGTCCTAGGTCAGCACTGGCCCTTGGAACTGGAGTAAAGACCTCCCGTGGTGCTTTTCAATCTACTGGATGACATGATTCTAACATACACACGGCTATGCTATCACCTTCACCTTTATGCTCATACACAATTAGTCTTTCTGCTTACAACCACAAAAATATTGAGAGATTGTATACTATCTGTAGAAATCTATTGTCAAATATAATCCACTGACCTAGATAGTGCCAGAAAAAGGCTGTTGCAGTTCCCCTTTTTAAATTCTCTCTTTGTGCAATAAGACGGTTATAAATTTTACACCTAAATTCAGCTGTCATTTCCCCAAGGAAATATCAGAGAACACTGCAGTCTTTAGAACTGACAAAGAACTCATGTTCAAATCAAAACAAGTTTAATGGAATTTTCTATTCTTAACAGTGAGGTGGGGAAAGGAGTTTTTACTGAATGCTCTATTTTGCTCAACACAGAATGTGTCAATCATTTGCTGCATAAATAAAGTAGGAAAAAAGGAGGCATTTTGCCAGGCAAAGATGACCCATGAATACAGAACTATGATTAGTGTCATTTTAAGAAATTAACAGTAATGAGGTGGGTAAGATACATTTATTAAACATTAATGACACATTTACTTAGCTATAACCTCTTTCTACAGACCTACACAGCTCAAGGAGCCTACTCACTTGCTTTCACACCCACTTTAGTTGTATGTGGCATCACCACTAATCTTTGTCATTTAAAGAGGATGTCTTCTGTCACTGCAATATTATGTTTCAGTTAGTAACTTTTAAGTATGTCAGTGTAGGAGGCTTTGGCCTTAGAAATACATTTGTTTTTCTGAGCCATCCAAACCTCTCAAGTGTGAGAGACTGGGCCAAGAAATCCCTAAATACTGCTGTTCTCATGAAATTGCTGCAGTGAGCAAAACAAACAAACAAATCACAAAAGACATATGAAAAAACAAAGAGTTTTTATAAATTGCAGGTCAGGAACACTATGGTTTCAGGCTCAATTTTTTGGAATTGCCCTCTTGGAAAGAGTGGGAATCTAATTGACTTCTAGTACATCCCTCACTGATGGGTAAAGCCACTGACATAGTAATGCCAGGAAAGCTACAACAAAACAACACACCTGAAAAATTCCTGGAGCCTTTGCAATCAGGCTTTGAGCCAGGTCATAGAATTAGGAAGCAACAGCAACACTAAAAGATTGCCTCCCTGTGGCAATGGATTGGCTGTCTCTTAATGCTGAAATTACTCAAACTCACGGTAGTCTCCAATCCCCCAAGGTTGCTGTCCCATTTAAGTGACATTTATCAAGACAGTTTTTATAGTTGTACAATGAATTACTATTATGAGAAGCCAAAGAGTAATAATGCCAAATTGTTTCTGTGCTAAAGACTAGTGGTAAAATGCTAAACAGAGTTACAACTGTGCTCCTTTTAAGGGGCGTATGAGTTTACTTTTTATGAGAAATCCCGTCCTACTCTGGTTTAGGTTGCATGTGTAAACGTGTGATCTGGGAACATGCAAGGATTGTCCATATCAGATCAATTATGAAACAACCTAGTGGTTCTGAAAGTCCAGTGGGAGCAGAGCCCTGTCAACAGGCTCCAAAGGCACGTGAACAACATCATACTCCTCAGACACAGGACACCTGACTTCAGCACTTAAAAGCTGAAGCTGAAACGAGACCTATCATAAGCACCTCCTACCACAAGTCAGTTAAATACCAATTAATAAATGTATAAATGTTTTTCTATAAATTCTTTAAAAGTCTGTTCCATGACATAAATTTTTGAGTTTTGTTTGTGTCCTGGTTCTAGTGTTACTTGGTGATGTCTGAGCATTTTCAGCATTTTCAGCCACAGTTCCTACTGCGATTTACCTGGCAGCCAAGTAACTCAGGGCAAAATTCCAGTTAGAAAATCCCTTAGGAGAAATGCAGATTTAATCATCATGCTAATTTGTAGCCAGGACTAGAGTTTTTTGAAGGAAAAAGGAGTCACTTTATTTTTTGAGGTGAAGAGATCATGATGCTATGCTTGTATAGCAAAATCTCTGTAGGCAGTGTTAGGCCTTATCTGTATTAGAAAACAAAGAACGGAACAACAACAATACAACAAAATCCAAATAAAGTCAACGTAATTCAGACATAAAGACCACACACAAAATAATCTGCATTAATGCAATTCAGATTTGATTTTGAAAAATCCCTGATTTCCAAAATCTTCTTCTTAAAAATTATGTCTGCTTTCAAAATTAGTCCTATAAAGTGGGTTGTGTGGGTTTTTTTGGTTTTTTGCTTTTTTGTTTGTTTGGTTTTGGGTTTTGTTTGTTTTTGTGGTTTTTGTTTGGTTTTTGTTTTTGTTTGTTGTTGTTTTTTGTTTTTGTTTTTGTTTTGTTTTTTTTTTATACCTCATTGCTACATTTTCTGGTAGCCAGAAAAAACATTCCATACTGAATCCTCTCAAAATCAGTGTAAGTATTTGGGGTGCACCAAACTGAACATCTGAGCAGGTCTGTGTTAACATCATTTTCTTGGTACAAATTCACCAGTGCTCACACTAGAAAAGTAATCGTTCATGTCCTTAGTTTGGGTCTTGTCTTGGAAACATCTAGATATATCTATATCTTTGCTGCCTCTGACATATTCTGCTAGTGTAAGTGCAGTTTAAACTTCAGCTAATATTAGTTGTAAGTGCTTTATTGTAAACAGAGAAGAACATGATTTTTTAATTCTGTATATGAAAGACATCTAACATAACAAAAATCCTATAATTGTCCATGCTTTTGAATACTTCTTCAATAATCAGCATTGGTAGTAGAAGACATAAACTATATGGTAAAATGATAGCAGGGGTAAAGTAACAGCAATGTTAAAAAAACCCCAAAAAAACCGAAACACGAAAAAAAAACCTAACAAAAATGCCAAGTTTACTTTGAATATGTCTCTACATTCACAGCCTGACTCTAACGACTACAGAAGCTAATGAAAATATTCTTATTCTTTTCAGGGATCCATGGTGTAGGTCCTAATAAATTTCTAACTTTTAAATCTGCTGTGTGACCCATCAATTCTAGATTTAATATCACCATGAAATTGCTAACTATATGAAAGGTCATTGTCAAGTACAAATATGAATGTTAGCAGCATAAATTTACCCTAAGCAGTAAGCAATAATGTTGCTCTTACTACATGTATTGCTTCCTTTATTTCTATTAACATTTTCATATTACCAGTTGAAGACATTAATGAGACTAGATGGCTGCTGGTCTTTCAACCCTGATCCCAGTGTCCAAAACCTTTGTTATATGAAAGGCATAGTGCTTTCCCCATGTTATCACTCTGTGCTGGTACTGCAAGAACAGCTATAAATTATCTATCCCATTACTGACAAATGTTTCTGTTCAGCAACACATAAAAAGTTCATATACATATAGAAGTCACCAGATGATGCTAAACAGTGTTCCTAAATTTGATGGGAATGGTGCACTGAAGGAACATTACAAACTCCTAGTAACAGACTTTAAGGTTTATAATGAGTTATGACATTTTTCCAAGTCAGGGGTTCTTAGCAGAGAAGGTCTTGTTATTTCACTTCTTGTTTTGCTCACTGCATTGGACTAAGGCAACAAAAAATACAGAGGCATAAGTACTGTTAGTGGATTGTCACTAGCATATTGCTGATTTGGTGGACTTATATTACTGCAGTCAGATTTCATATTCTCCAGGAAAATCATCAACATTGAGTATAATGTACCATAGTGAGGATGCCCTTACTCAGTTCCTGTTATTAATAAGGCCTCAAAATAAGCATATGTCCTTTAAAATCCAAAGTATTCTATAAATTGATGAAAATTCCATTGTGTAGGGATCAGGGACTAGGACTGTAAAGTCAAGGCAGTTGGATACAGTTGAGTTTCCATCTATGCTTTATATCCTACCTACAGTGTGACTGTGACAATTCACTCACTTCCCTGTGGATCACTCTTCTCCATTAAAATGTAAATGTCTTGGGCCAATACCTAGCAAGAGGTCACCAAGTAAATTAGCAGTCCTTGCAAACAGCAGATGACAGACCAAAATCCCACTTAAACAAGTTCATATTAAAGTCTGTTTGTCCTCCTGAAGGCTGGAAAAACTTGTGCAAGAACCTCAAAGAAGCCCAAGTGACTTTCTAAAAACAGGTTTTTCATATTGCCCTACATTTGTTTTCATCCTAGTTATGTTCATTACACTTTCATGAGTTGATGCTCCAGCCTGTCCTTGTGACAAGCTCAGTTGTTTTACATGTGTTCTCTGCATTTAGGAGTTCGTTCCCAAAACCAAGCATTCAATAGGAATAACTAAGGAAACTTCAAAAAGGTCAATGGATTTTCATTCTTTTGTTCACGTCTTCACATTAAACAGACTGCAGAAAGGAAAGCAAGGTTTTGTTTAAGCAGATGAAATGCGGTTTTGCAGTTAGAAATGAACAGCACTTTCTCCTTCATTGTGAGTTAAACATACACACTGGTGTGCACGCATACTCACAGTAAACAAAAATAGCTCAAGAAAAGAGACCGAGATTTTGAGTATGTACAGAATCATCTAATCATGATAACAATCATAATGTTTTCTAGTTTAAGGTGATGGAATGAATAAGTCTGTACTGTATTTGAGTAATATAATTTATTAACATTAGCACTGTTCTACACACGTGGGATTTTGTAGTATCACTTGAATGGTTTATGTAAAAGAAAGACTAGACTAAAATACTTGAATGATATTACTTTTTTTAAATCCCTCTTGCCTTCTGGGAGGTTGTGCTGGTTTTGGTTGGCGTAGAATTACTTTTTTTCATAGTTGCTGATATGGAGCTGTGTTTTGCATTTGTGCTAAACCCAGGGTTGATAATATAGGGATGTTTTTTTTATTGCTGAGAAGGGCTTACACAGAACCAAGGCCTTTTCTTCTTTTCATCCTACCACTCTAGCGAGGAAGTTGAGGGATGCATGGGAGCCTGGGAGGAGACACAGCTGGGACAGGGGACCCAAACTGACCAAAGGAATATTCCATACCATATGACATCATGCTCAGTATATAAAATGTGAGGAAGAAGGAGGAAGGGGAGGGGATGATTGGAGTGATGGAATTTGTCTTCCCAAGTAGCCACTATGTGTAATGGGGCCCTGCTCTCCTGGGGATGGCTGAACACCTGCTTGCCTGGGGGAAGCAGTGAATTAATTGCTTGCTTTGTTTTCTTGTGTGTGTGGTTTTTACTTTCCCTATTAAACTGTCTTTATCTCAGGCCACGAGTTTTCTGGCTTTTACCCTTTTAATTCTCTCCCCAATGAATGGCTGCATGGGGCTTGGTGGCTAGCTAGGTTTAAACCACAGCAGAGGTATCACTCCAATGAGTGAAGTTTCAATGGTTTAAAGAGAGCATACTATTCATAAAGTATAAAATCCTTCATCACTGGAAACATCAATCTCTTCTCCTTTAAACAAATTATACTTTGGTCTAAGTTGTTATTCAATAAGTGAGATTGTTCTTCAAAAAAATAAGAATATATTCATGAAGACGTGAGATTACTCTTTGCCTGCGTGAGCTCTAGGGCTTAACAAAAAGAGAAAAGATTAGTAACCTTGGGAACTACAATGCCTCCTCTGCTCCCCACCGCACTTACTTTTTTCCTTTTATTTTTTTTTCTTTAATAACTTGTTGTCTCTTCTACATGTACTTACAAGATTACAAGCACACATATATAGGCTCTGCACTGACATTTTCAAACACCTCACATTTATGCATCAATCATTTGCAACATAAAAAGTTTCAGGAAAAGTTGATGTCTGAAAAGAATAAAATAGCATATTGAAGAGGGTGGAGATTCACTTGTTTGACTAAGCATGTGGTCTTATGTCTTGTACGTACAGAGGACTAGCAAACCTTTTGATGACCTGGTTTCACTTGGAAGCTGGGAACAGTGCTTATGAGAAATTTTCTACAACACTGTAGTTGACTGTGCAAAGGCTAAGTTTGTTCAAAGTATGCCAAATTAGTTTAAAAAACATTAGTTTAAAAACAAATGTTTAGCATTAGTGTGTTTTACTTTGCTCTGAAATCACCCAGGGAATAATCCCTCTGTTGCAGAAGTAAGGAGGTGTAAGACAATGGTATCTTCCTGTTTTCATTTACCCTCTCTCACCTGAGCTGCTGAAATAGACCGTAGTATTGTGAATGAGTTTAATATGCTCTAGCATAACTTACATGGACATAAATTTTGCACATCAGATAGAATGGAAATACTAAGTTTGGGAGAAAATTCAAAATATTTTTAATGACATATTGTATAATTACAGTGTTCCAAGTTTTTACTCAGCATACATTGTGTTTTCAAAGTAAAAATACAAATGGAAGGGAAGAACACCAGAATTTATGGCAAGACCTATTTCTCTAAATTCTAAATCTACAGATAAAGGTGTGGTTTGGTCTTGACATCTTGGTTCCTTGTCCTCTTCTGTTCAGTTGGATTCAAACACAGGCCTTGAGAGAATCAGGTTTCACACGTGGGGTAGATGGTCACCTCCCGTGCAATAGGTCTTCTACAAGATGCTACAGTCTTTATTCAATTAGAACCCCCACACAGGTTCAGGAAAGCACAGATCCCAGGTGCTGCAGCTTCAAGCACATCACTCGGAGAGCCTTCAGGGTCCCCTTTAGAGCATCTCAATCTTCTGCATGGACTACACAGAGAGAAGGAAAGGTCTTCAGGGTGTAGTCCAGTGTAGGCACCTTATCAAAGGGATTCTAACCTGGAGAAGTTAGGAGGAAAAAATGGAAATGAAGTAGCTAAATTAGCTGTCCTAAAGTGGGTGCTTTGGTTATATCCCTTCCAAGTGCAATTGCTTGTTGGGATTAAATTTGAATGTGTCTCTTAAAATGCCACTATGATGCACAATCCAAAGAACAAAATTCAACAGCTATTGCTATAAACTCAGTCTGCACTACCTCAGAATACTCACAGGAGGAAGCAGAACTGTCCACTCTCCGTTTTGTCCCTGTTCCTTTCAGGTCTCTTTCCATCTACTGATTTTGGCATCACAAGCTTTTGTGTGATCGTAAGATAGAAAAAAATGGGAAAAAAACCAAAAGTAGTGTTGAGTTCTTTATGTTTTCCTGTGTTTGTTGATGTTGTCAGGCAATCACAGAAATGCTTCTGTTGCCTTAAGGAAAAGGGAAATAGAGACAGCACTAGGTTTGGAGTGTGGAAGGATAAAATGGAAGAGGCAGTGTAAATTATTTATGAAGTTATGATGACCTTTTTCATTATATATTGGCCTTCTTCACAGTAAGGGTGGTGAGGCACTGGAACACATTACCCAGAGAAGTTGTGTATGCCCCATCCCTGGAAGTGTTCAAGATGAGGTTGAACAGGGCTTTGAGTGACCTGAACAGGGCTTTGAGTGACCTGATGTAGCGGCAGGTGTCCCTTCCCCCAGTAAGAGGGTTGGAACTAAATGATCTTTAAGGTCCCTTCCAACCCAAACCATTCTATTATTTTATGATTTTCACATGAACAATTCTCTGTAAATAACAAGCAAATGCCTTTCAGAGGCGTTGTCTGAGAAACAATTTAGAAAAAGTCTCAGCAAACATAAAGAATACCAAAAGGCCAGTACCCCATGGCTATTGGCTGAAAGCATAATTCAGCCATAACACTTCACAGTAATAGAGTCATCCATTTAGTTAAGTGCCATGTCATGACTCATCATACTCATGAAGCAAAAAATGCAGTATAGAGTAGCATTTATAATCACCAAACAGTGCAGTTCAAATGAAACTCAGCACTGTATTGAGTAAATATATACACAAATCATATGTTCATAAGGTCTGTTTATCCAGCAATTAAAATAGAGGTGCTTTAAAAAGTAAAAGAAAAATTATGTAAGGCAACAACCCATTCAGTGACACCATCTCCCACATTTTCCTTCAGGTTCATGCGTAGGAAGTTGAGAAGAGACGAGAAAGAAAAGAAATGCTTTTGACAATAGGCAATACAACTAGTAAAGGTTCAAGTCACTTTATCTTCCTGGCCTCACCACAGATCACTTAGATCTTACACATTAGTACCTAGTAATACAATTCTAGAGCTCTGGACAACTCTGCGCATGATTCTGAGCAGTCTGTTCTAGGTAGCCCTGCTTAAGTAGGTGAGTTGTACCAGATGACCGCTAGAAATCCCTTCCAACTACAACCATTTTATTATTTCATGATTTCATCATACATGATTTTTTATCACAATGCTTAATCATGTATTGTGCTCTTCATCATCATGGCTAGGCTTCGTGAACGAAGATTTGAGAAGGGCTCTACCCATGCTTGCTAAAAAGGCCAATGTGAGATAGACAAGTCCGGTTGCAGAAGGTACAGCAGAAAGACTCCCCAAGTGATATCGACGAGATGCGATTCTTTCTACGTTGTCTTTTCTCCTCGAGAGTGATCCTGCATGTGTTCTCAAAAGCAGCAGCAGCGTTATAGATGGTGTGTCTGTCTCCAGGCCTCCCGATTGGAGGCCAGGGTAGACCAATGGTGGTGATCAATATGGCCAAGGCTGAGGGATTGTTTCAGGCAGTCCTTGTATCTCCTCTCCGGGGCTCCTCTCTTGCGGCAGCCAGTGGCAAGTTCCCCATAGAGCACGATCTTAGGGAGGCGGTAGTCCTGCATCCTGGAGACGTGCCCTGCCCAGCGCAGCTGTGTTCTCAGCAGCATGGCCTCAATGCTCGTGACTGCTGCCTGTTCAAGGACAGACGTGTTGGTCACATAGTGCAGTCCAGTGGATGTTTAGGATTGTACGGAGGCAGCGCTGATGGAAGCGTTCTAAGAGACACAAGTGGTGGCGGTAAATGACCCATGATTCGGATCCATATAAAAGAGTAGACAGTACAACGGCTCTGTAAACGCTGATCTTTGTACTTTTCTTCAGGTGTTTGTTTTGCCACACTCTTTTATGGAGTTTACCAAAAGCTCTGTATGCCTTTGCTAATCTGTTGTCTATTTCTGCATCAGTCTTACCATCTGAGGAGATGATGCTTCCCAGGTAATTAAACTGCTGGACTGATATGAGCTCTGTTTCACCAATGGTGATACGGGGATGATGGGAGACTTCCTGAGGTGCAGGCTGATATAAAACTTCTGTTTTCTTCAAGCTGACTTCCAGTCCAAAAAACTTAGCAGCCTCTGCAAAGCAGGATGTTAGACGCTGCAGAGCTACTTCTGTGTGGGCGACGAGGGTGGCATCATCAGCGTAAAGCAGCTATTGTGCTCTTACATAAAAGCAAAAATACAGTGGCTAAACATGCAAGGTTACAGTCTTCCCCACAGGTCAACAATAATATTGTCATTTCTTCAACAAAGCTACAATTTTACCCAGAGCTAAATTTGGTCTTTTATTGCAGAGTTTTAGTGATTTACCTGAAATAGTTAGAAAGAATTCTAGTATTTCTCAGAGTTTAAGAGGAACAGATTGTCTTTGGAAAATACTGGCAACAGTAACACCAAGACACCATCATGATTTTGTGGTACTTATAACATTTTCATCTACCACTTTGATTGATCAGAAATGCTAACAGAGTCCCACTAGAGGCTGATCTTGTAGCATCTCAGTTAAGAAGTATTAGAGTAAGACTTTCAGTCTACATTTGTTGAACCAGAAAATACAGTCAGTTCAAGATGGACATAATCAATAGGCCAAGAAAAGCATCAAGCACCATTAGTAACCATGTATTAAACAAACACGTGTGCATACAGTTTGTGATGAGTATCAATGAAACTGTCAATCTGACACCAGTGGGATCTGATGTAGTCTGTAAGGGAGGAGGATAAAACATAATGTTTAAGTACTCGGTGAGGAACACATGTAATTTCTGACAATGATTACTGTTGAATCACAAAGTCTTTCAAAATCTTTTTCATGAATGCAACTTTTTAGAATGAATAAAGATAGCATTTTTAGTTGACCTAAATGTTTTCCTGTTTGGTATTTTTATGGACAAGGTATAAAGGTTTTTGTTAGTTACATCACAGTAGCATATCCATCTTTGTAACCCAAAAGACAATGGCATTGTCAGCATTTTTAACTTTTGTTATAGAACACAAAAAGGAAAAAGGAACAAAAATTTTAGTAAGAGAGAAACCCAGAATAGTCAAATTAGTGTTGAGTTTAAAACTGTGGCAATAATTTTTCACTAATCAAAACAAATTTTCCATCATGGAAGAGGCATGTCTATATTGTGTTTTATTTAGATTACAGGAAGCTGTAGGCCCTTATGAGTTGACACAAAAACCCCTAATTTATCTACTAAAAAAGGTTCAATTCACTCTTATTTCTCTCTCCCCCTTTTCTCTTTTCAAAAAGAAATACTTTCAATATTAGCTAAATATGTAGTAAAAAATAAGGACCAACAGATTTCCATTTTATGGATAATGCGTTTTCTTTTTTTCACATATGACAACTAGAGATTACTTTGGCTTTGTGCTAAATTGTTCACGTTATTCACTGTCTCCAGGATTTCTGACTGTGATATTATACTGCATTTCATGACATTATACAAAATACATGTAATAAATCCATTCACAATCTCATAACCGTTTACCTTCTAGAGTTATACAACACCTCTTTTAGTTGGAGACAAATTTCTCTGGAAAATCTAAGTGTCATAGATGCTGTACCATCATTCAAATATATTGCACACAGGACTTTTTTCCAAAGTATTCTGTACTATGAGGAATAAAAAGCATTTTCACTCCCCAAGAAACACTGATTTAGTGTAGATTAAAAAAGATTCAGCTGAAAATGTGCAAAGATTTTAAAGAGGCATTATGAAAAGTAAGATAGAAAGGACAACAGAAGTAGAGAACATTTGAGTATGATCGTTATTGATTGCCATTTCCAGAGAGTTCTCTGTTTCTACTTTACTGTGATAGGGTTGAAAAATTCTCAGTGTTTTTTGAGTACAAGAATAAGATGATGGAATTATACAGAATAAACTGTTCATTACAGCTTAAGGCACTACCCTCACCTTATCAAAAGAATACTGCTGGTTTTACTACTTGCTCCTGAATCCAGTTGATTTTGATAAGTTTATTATTAAAAATTCATGTTTAATGGAAATAAAAGAATGTTCCCTTTATACAGATATTACTACCTTTATACAGATATTGTCTAATTCTGGTGAGGTATACTGTTTTATTTTCCTTGGTCTGGTGAACTAACACAAGTGGGCAGTGTTTATGATCAGATGTTTTGTTCTTTCCATTTTTCAGTGAATAGATGACAAGGAAGTAAGAATACTAGAGAATGCAATTAATATTTTTTAAATTGTATTCAAGAAAAGGGAGGAGGTGAAGGAACAGGACAGAAAAGAGGCAGAGGGCTACCAAACAGATCAAAAGCCCGAAAAGGAAAGAAACATATCCAATTTTGATTCTATTTAGAATTTCAATTGGTTCATCCTGCAGGAAATTTGATGCATAAAATTGCTGATTTCTAAGAAGTAAACGCTCTAAAAGTCTGCCCCACAATATTTTTATTTGAACTTGAAATTACTGTCACACTGTTTGTACATGGAATTATGAGCAAAACCTCTTCTTCCATATGTTGGTCTTCCTTATGTATCTGCTACTACTGAGCTGACAAAAGGAATTATGTCAGTTTCCAGAACACGTTATGCCTTTAATCATGAGGCATTAATCACTTCTTCATGAGATATGGCTATTTTCTGGTATGATTCCTTAGGGCAGGTGCTATCCCTTCCTAAACAGTCAGAGATATGAAGCACTCCTCTTACTGCTGTGATTTTATAAGATTATCCAGATTCATCTTATCAATGAAAAATCATCTACTGCATAGAAAAAAAAGAAAAAAAGTTATTTTGAGTTCAGCTTTAAAAGCTGCTTGCAATTAAAAAAGATTACTACCGTCACCCTTGTATTCATTATAAACCAGATTTTAGAAGTTCCTTAGGCATTTGTACCGTGGAAAATGCAACAGTTCTTTCTTCTACGCTATCCTAAAATATACATGTCCCCAGACTTGGAAAGCAGTAGTCAAGGCTGGAACACCATCTCATGCTGTGAAAAAGATCATGAAGGCCAAAAGTCACGCAAGTATATTCTGCAAGAAAAGTATTTCTTAAACAGTCTACTGTTTATGCTTGAAAGTATAAGCTTATCAGCATTTAAAGGTAACCTAGAGATGATTAACTTTTGCAGTCAACACATCAGGGAAAGTAAATTGATACTGCTACCAAACTACTTTCTGTCTCCATGTAGAAGATAAAGGTTTGAAGCGTTTGCTGAGAATGGTGTTTGCTGAGAATGGTTTAACCTTTTTGCTTTTCTTACAGTGTCCCCTTAACTAAATCAACATATTTGCCGACAAAGATTCTAATAAGGCACTCAGTATTCACAGCTGTTCATTTCTATCACTGTCCCAGTAAGACATTTTCAAGAAATTTTCCAGAAAGTTATATTATTTCAGAAAAAAATATTGCAAACCTGGCTAGTATTCACAATGCCTCTTTATCTATAAAGATTCCTTTTTTAAGTCTTCCCGTAGGGAAGTACAAACTATATTAACATAGTTATAAAGTCAAGCTTTGACAATAAAAAGTTGGGTGGCTATAAATAGCCTACTACGAATGCAATGCTGTATGAACTTTCCCATACTCTATTTTCAAAGACATGCTTCTACTTAGGAATATATGTAAAAATTGTGCAGTTTTTCAGAAGTAAAAAGGATATATTTGAGGAGTTCCTTTTGCAATGCTTTTTCTGCAGCAAGAGAGATGGCATCTGTCATTCATCTGTCTCCTGCCAAATTGAACAGATAGCAAGCAAAGTAAGAAAAAACTTTGCATTGTGTTGAAATAATTCCTTAGTTTTAGCACTGAAGAGTGTTAAATTCACATCATGTTTTCTTCTGCTATTTAAACACACAATATGTTCTATAAAGACTCCAATAACTTACAGATTAATTTTTAGAAAGATAAATCTATTGAAGGAATCAATACATAAGCATGTTTATCTAATACACAAAACACATGTAAAATTTCTGCATTAGTCCCTCTTCAGATTTTTAGTGGAATCCCAGCTATAATCCTAATGCCCTTTTGAATTTAGCACCTTCAAGCTCAGAGATTTCCACTTCAAATAGCTAGTCCATAAAACAAAGACGTGCCACTCTATGTGATAAGCAGAAGCAATAGAGGCAAAAACAATGCTGCTTCTTGTGATGGTTCAAAATGTAATGCAAATGAGCTATCTGCTACCTAGATTGAAGAATGAACAGCAATGAAAAACAACCCAGATAAGGTCAATTATGCTTACCAAACACATACTCAGTATCTTGAGGCCAAATGTAATTTTCGTCCTGCAGTTCTATAACCAAAACACTGAGAATTAAATAGAACTTTTTAATACAAAGTTTTGTTTTCTACTTTATTTTTACCTAGGTGGAGTATTTAATGACGATAATCTTTCCAAAAATACTTTGATATGAGACCCAAGTTAAAGAACTGAGGCAAAAGAAGGAAAAGGCAATTTCCTGAAAACCAAAGGTGAATTTTGTTCATGGGAACAGTCAAGTTCCCACAGACTTGACAGATGCTTCTAGAAAAGTAGTGCATTTGAACTTTTTAAGAACTGGTCTTAAGAATTTTCTATGAAGCTCATGATTTCTTCTTCTTCATCAGGAAATTCATAAACATCTTTAAAATTAAAGCAGAAATCTAACATAGTCATCTGACCCATTAAAATTTTCTGTGGCTTTATTGTATCAGTGTTGCTTTATTTATCAATTGTTTCCAAAGGTGCCAAAAGAGGCACACCCTCTGTTTCAGGCATTGCAAAAACTCCACTTTAATAAGGCTATTACTTGGTGAAGGGACTACCACTTAGGCTTAGCAAGGTTTCTGCTGGGGATCTTAACACCACTTTATCAGTGTGGTCACCTTCCCCACCTCCCCTTAACATCTTATTAATGCTGCTAGTGTGAGCCATCAAGCTCCTAAAAAAAACAACGAGAAAACTTACGCAAAATAATGGACAGACCATTATAGTAAACAAAATTAGATTTTGTGACTAATTTAAGAGTGACAAAGATGGAAATAGATAGCATTATATGCATCAGGCAGGAGAAAGGCCTAACTCAAAATTTAAAGAGAGTGCTCCAATTTAAAATTGAATAGAAAGAAATTAAGAAATATCAAACCAATTAAGAAATATCAATATCTGTCCTTAATTAACAAGTTAGCTAATTATTTTGCTGCCTGAACCAGTACATGAACATAATATACAACACAATCATATTTCAATAGGATGCTCATTTAATTTCTACCAGCCCACTAAATTACGTTCGTTTTTGTCTTTGTGAACAGGATGCTTAGAAAGTGTAACAGCCTATTTGACTTCTGGAATTGGTGAACTGTGTATCACTAGGACTAAATACCTCCTTGCCCAAAATGATGTGAGGAGCTCTGTGAGGTGCTGGCCTGGCTCAATGAAAAATGAAGATCTTGTTCAGAACTTGTCTTTGCCTGTTAGTCACTATTTTTGTTTGTAATAAAATACCTTTAAAAAAATAATTAAAAAGCAAACAAACAAACAAAAAAAAAAACACAAAACCCCCCAAAAAAGCCACAAAAAAACCCACAAAAAAACCAAACCAAAACAAAAAACCCAAAACCAACCAACCAACCAAACAAAAAAAACCCAAAACCCAAACAAAACAGGGAATGGGGAAAAGGAGATTTAACTATAGTTGCTGAAACTCTTCTGAGCACCTAGTAATATTACTAGTAACAGGATGTTTTGCTACCATGACACCGTCTTTTCCTTCATATAATTTGAATGAGTTTGGGCAGTTGCAATTCCATGAAGTACAGTTAACTTATGTAATAGACAAATTTATGTACTGATATATTACATTGTTTGTTTCATAATACTTTGAATTAAAGTGGGAAAAAAATCTCCAGTGAGTAGCTAAGTGCAGCATAAGACTGAGTAACTTGCTTTTATACTTCATTGCTTTGTACTGTATTGCCAGAAAGCTATTTTTAGACCTGCTCTGCAGTTAAGCAGTTGTTGCTTGTATCTTGTCTAAAGGAAGCAAGGTTGTCCTACTGAGACTTTGCCCTTCTCTCAAGGGTAAACTAAAATCCATTAAACTTAAATACATACTGTAAACCCTGCACATTAGTGGCTGTGATGGAAATATTTTGTAGTTATTTATAACAACATATCCATTTGGGAAAGTGAAAATAGATAGGCATATCAGAAACTTATTGCCACTCCATTCTCCTCCTAAAGTTGTTGTCTTTGTGCCTAAAGCTTGAAAGTTTGTTTTGCTGGCACCATGACAAAGTAAGCAAATGTCTCCATAGAACAGATCACTGCTGCCTATAACCCTACAACAAATAGCTTGTGAAAAGTAGTGCAGACATACAACCAGATCCTATATTGCCCCAAAGAAATCCACAGAAATATTTCTGATTACAGGAGATAGTTTTCAAACACAGTTAGTCATGTTAGTGGGAGATAAATACTAGAATTGGAGAAAGACAATAATTTAATTCAGTAGATAGTTAGATAGACATAAACATATAAAGATAGAGGTGAGCAAGAATCAACACATGCTCATGCACACACGCACACACACTCTCACACATATACTAAGGCATTTTAAAACTGACTATAGATACAGTGAAGGTGTCTTATTCTGAATCTGCTTTTAGAAATTTCTCAGATTCAGATAAATATTATTTAACAATCAGCCTCTGTATTGGTGCTATAACAAGAAACTGAAGATGGAGGAAACTGGAAGGGAGGAAGCAGACAATCTGAACAAGGGATTATTTTGAGACCTTCTATAACATATTAACTGTGCTGTTAGATAGAAGAGTCTCTGAACTAAAAGAATGTATTATACAATCCAAGTTCTTCTAGTATTAAACAATCAGCTTCTCTGGTCTTCTAATGACCTTCTTTTCTGAGTCTGTTCTATGCATTCAAATGTACTCGAGTTTAAGCACAAGTATTATATCCAAAAGCAACACCCAATGACTTGCAAAGACATATCTAGGTATGGTATTCCCTACTATTCCTTGGAGGGATCCTGTACAGTCCTCATATTAAATCCACTTTGATGGAATTTATACACACACTAGATGCAGGAATGACCTTGTCAGTCTTTCAAACAAGCCATTTTATCTCCAAATGAACTTAATCAACCTATGAAATTGCTCTTTATAGCTTACGGAGAAAAACAGTGAGAGGTGCAGTAACAGACAGCTAGTTGATCTTACAAGATTTGATGAGGTCTGCAGCCAGCTGTCTTATAGAATATTAAGAAAAACAGCCACAGTGAAATTCTTAGTGATAAGAACAGAAGTTGTTGTACTGAAATTGTAGCTTTAATTATTCTGGCTCAAAATTCTGAACAAGACTACAGCTTCCCTGAAACAAAAGAATACAGACAGCAGCCGCATTACAGGTTTCTGGGTTAGGAAGCTGAATACGAGTCTTTTGCTTCATGCCTTACTACAAAAGAAGGCAGACATTGTAAGTGAAAAAGATAGTAGAAAAAAAAATTGTATGTACATAAATGTATGTGAAAAATGCCTTGCCTCTCTTTTTGCAATCACTTACTGCTAATTTCCAGTCTCCTTTAACCAAATCTGTTAACTATCTAAATTTTATTCTTATATACTTGGGAAAAACAAATGAAAAAAGGAATGCTGCATAATGAGCAAGTAGGATGGTATTTCTCAGTACAGGAAAGATGACAAACCAGAGCAGGACACGGTACTTGACTGATTCCTTGGCAGCTCCTCCTATCTTTTCTCCTACCTTACCATGGATTTGTTTTTGGGGCTTAGTACCACAGGTGAGTCTACTGCCCTTTTAGCAGTGGGAAGGAAAAGCTAGAAGGTAATTTTTATTCAGATAATTATGGGAACAAATTAAATGTACCACTGAATGTGCCTATCCAAAATTAATGGCATTAAACACAGATAATCCTGAACTAGAATGGCACTATATGGGATGTGTAATTATTTTCCTAAGGATACATTGAACTTCTAGACTCAGAGAGGCCACGTGAGAAAATGAAAAAAGATGCTTTGAAGAATTTAAAACAGTTTTGATTTTACTAACATATGTCTGTTCTGGCAGAGGGAAGCATGTATTGTACGTATAAATGCCCAGGATATGTTTTGCTTGAAGTTCAAAGCCCAAGTTGTCACATTTCCATGGCCATTTGCAGTGTCTGAAAAATAGAGTTCATGTGCAAACAAACCTTGAGACAGGCACCTTGAAACAAGACTGACAGTCAAGCAGGGGACTAAGAGGAATTTCTGAGATGCAAAACCAAAATATGGTAAGAGATTTAAAAAGTTTATGTCAGCTTCTGTCCTGCTTTACAAAACATACTGAATTCAAATAAGCTAGTGTGCATAAACTGAAGAAAAACTTTCCCCCCTCCAAAAAGAGGCTCACCCACTCTAAACCCTGAAGCAGCAAACCCAATGATACTTTTGCTCTTTGGTCTATATACCTCCTTTCTATTTAAGCATACTCAATAGAAGGGATAGTGATTACCATGACACCACCATCCCATCATCTTCCTCCCTAGTCTTGCTTCAGACACTAAATTCTCTTGAATGCTTCCTTTGATGTATTTGTTTCAGTGTGAATCCTCCTGTTCTCCATGCACATGATGTGTCATTGTTCAACACATACCCCCAAGTATTCTGTATTCTGTAGGGGTAGAGAAGAAGTACATAGGCATCTTAATTTCAGAGTTTCCTGTGTTGTTCCAGCCAGTCAGACTAAGACCTTTCATGGTGTGGCAAATTTTACCCAGACCCTGCCTGACCTATAGGCTGGGCAGCTGAAGCTCAACCCCGTTACCCCATGACCTGACTTACTGACTAGATCTGCACTCCAGGTAGCCTTATCTCTGTCACTCTGGACCTATGTTACGGGCAGACTGTCTCTAGCCCCGGCTTTTACTGTTCTTCATTGGACTTCCTGGATTACCCTGATTGTGATGTGCTACTTCACCCAGGCTGATGATTTCTGGATTGTCAACAGATCTTGTAACTACCCCCACCTTGGCCTAGCTCAGAGCTGACAGGAGCCCCAACAGCCCCCAGCCTGTGTCACTTGCAGCTCCCAGTTTGACCCCTACATGGACCAGCTCTGTTTGTGTTGCTTTCTGATGGGATGGTTCCTGCTCCCCTCAGACTATTCATTACTGTGGTAGCGTTAGAGTTGTTGACATGGAGCAGACACAAAAGAAGATCATCTCCTTTTCTGCATGACCATATTTTACTCTTGCAGCTATGCTCAAAGAGTTGAGCTTGTCCACTGTGCCATCACTGTATTGGGGGTAAAGAAAAAAAAAAAAAAAAAGGCACAGAAAACTAAAAAACCAGACTGCAATAAAGCAGTACACTGAAATAGTGTAACCATCTAATGTGACCAGAGAGTTCTTGAGGGTGTGTAGGATGAATAAACACTATCATATTCTTCTTTGTAGGTTTTGATACTTTGTATCCAAAAAGGAATACGTTAGTAGAGCTTTTATTGACCGTGCTTCTTCTGTGATGATATTAGATTGAGGCATAAAATAGTTCCCATAACCTACAAAAATTTAAACCTTTCAAAAAAATACTTTTTCCCATACTAGGAAAGAAATAAAGTCAGAATATACAAAATGTTCATGGTGCAGAAATCCAGTCTTACATATCCAAAGCAAATTAAATCCATTTGTTTTGTTTCAGTAACTCATAATGTTCTACTTCCATAAGAATTGTTTTCCATTTTAGCTACCTTCAGGATGAGATAAAAAAAAAAAAAAAGAAGAAAGTAATCACTTTCTACCACAGATGTGGAATTTTTAATTTTAACAATGGCAAGCAGGAATTTTATAAAACCAGAATATTTTTTCTATATTAAATTATTAATTTGTTTTCTGTGCTGGCAGTTGATGAAGCCTATTCTGCAGCACCAGACTTCCTCAAGACCCTGCAGAAACAGCTAAAGGCATTCACCTCAGCAAGCATTAGAGATGCTGGAGACACAAGAGCTCTACTGTAGTCCCAAAACAACCACAATTAACTATCACAGGCAAAGATTAAAGCAGTTTGTCAGGCACTATGCACTACACACTAAGCCTCACCTTTTTATAGAAATACATACTCAGTGCCATGTTTCTTGTGTGAGGAAACACCCCTTTGATATTTTCTTCTTTGCCATCTATACAGCAGTATCTATTCAAATATTTAATAAATGTGCCAATTTCTCTCCTGAGCAGAGTATATGCTAAAGTTCATCAATGAACAAATCAGCTCACGGAAAAAAAGGAAAAAGGTAACGAAAAAACCCAAAAAAAAATTAAAAAAAAAAAACAAAAACAAAAACAACAACAACAACATGCTGAGCAATCTTTAACTTTTTTGATTTTTGGTTGGTTTGGTTTTTTCTCTGTTTGGCTGAGTTTTTTGGTTTGGTTTGGATTTTGTGTGGTTCTGTTTGTTTGTTTGTTTGTTTTTCCGTTCTTCCTCTTCAGCATTCAGTGTAGCTAATCTCAGGTTAACTTCCTTTTGCAAAGCTTCTAGCTAAGGTTTTCCAGTGTTTGGGCTGACACTGCGTTTTCTTTGTGATCTTGTCTCAGCTGCCACAAGGAAAAGAAAAAAGTCTTTTGCAGGCCATATTTTTAATTGCTAGTTTAGTTCTTTTTAAAATGTCATTTATTATTTAAAGATTTTTTTTTTTTTACTCCTGCTGTATTCAAGTTGCATTCAAGACCTGTCAGTTAGGAATAAAAATTGGCAGTTGAAAGGAAGCTACTGTTAGCTTTTAGAAAGGTTACCAATCCTTTACCTCCTTCTGTGAGGAAATACAGCACCCAGGAATTGGGAGGCTAAACCAGCTGTGCTTTTTACTTGTCGTGACTGATACCGTGCCAGCTCTCTCCCATGTGAGACAATGCTACATCACTAACATAGAAGTGTGCTGAGAAAAACAGAACTAAAATGTCACAACTGACACTACAAAAACTCCAGTGGGACAGACATTCATAAAGCTTAGTTTCTGGAACTAAACACAAAGATAAAATATTAATTTATGCATTTATTCTCCAGAAAGACATACTTGTCACCAATATTTACAGAAGGAATGGGAATTGGGACTTCCACAATGGATTAATAGTCATTCAGAAGTGGTTTGGTACAGTAATGCTGTTTTGGCAAAACATTTACTGTCAACTTTCTCTGGCTTGTGACCTGAATATATTTGACACAGAATTTTGCAAAACTGATCCTGCAGTTGAGAATGCCCTTTACTTTGCAAAGTCTTTGTTCTATATGTTGAAGAAATAAAAAGGCAAACATAATTTCTATAGTGAATAGCATACTTTTCTAAATGACCCAATAGAATTCTATATATAAATTTCTTTAAAAGCACTTAATATTTTATAGCAACATATGCCATCTGTCATAGGGAGCAAAACCCCTGTACCTAAGGTTTGGAAAGTACTCTTTGTTGTTGTTACTTGAAATAACAATTGGGATATTTTGATAACAATTGCAACCAGTTGTTCTTTTTGTTCTTTCTCCTTTTTTTTTTTCTTTTTTTTAATGAACTTTACACTGGAAGGTTTTCGGTTGTGTGTGGTTCTAAAATAAGTAGGAAAATGATGTCTGTCTTCATGGCATTTGAGGAGACTCCTGCTAGACTATTTTTTTGCTGGATGTTTGTTGGAGTAGTAGCAAACAAGAAATATGTCACATCCTTTTGTTTCTTTGCCAGAAGCATTACCATAAAAAATTGTTCACATGGATTAAAAAGTTTGTTCTTACCACAGTCCTTAAGACTTAAATACATTCTATAATAAGACAGCCTGAGTTTTTCCAAGGTAGTGTTTGTTTCCTTTTAATATACCAGGATGTATGTGCAATATAGGCTGCTGGTGTAACAAAATTCCCTTTGTCTTTAAAACTGCATATTTATTTCAGATGCTACTAAGCATTTTCTTTATGAACTTTTTCATACAAAAGTAGGGAGAGGAGACTAAATTTTATATTAAGTTCTGCTTTGGAAATGCTGTGATAAAATTGCTTCATATGTGTGGGCTAGACTATTTATAAAGCAACAGAGTTTTGTAAAAACAGGTATTTCAAGCCTGGCATTAAAATCACCAGAAGCGGACAAGTGAGAAAAGAATTAATAACACCAGAATCACACAGAGAAATGTACATATATCATGTTCAGAGCAGTTACTACAGTTATGGTGTGTTTTTCATGATTTTTTTAAGGGCTATACCAAGAGAAAGTAACCGCTTATATAAAGAACATCTCTTCTGTTAACTCAAAGAAATCAAAATTACACATAACGGTCATTTTTCTCTTTTTTAGCTGACCATGGAAACACAAAGTGACTAGTAATCACAAAAGCACTGTACTGTGCACTTGACATCATTGTTCAGTTTGGTGGAGGACAAGGTCTTATATCTCATCTTGATGACGGTTATTAGTTTATGTAGGACACAATTGCCAACAGCTCCTTCCTTTCCTTTTGGGTCCCATTCAACTTCTTGAGCTTTCAATTTATTTCCTATTTCAAACTGTAGTGTGCAGTTTCCCATCTGTAAGGGGGAAAAATGTTTAATTGAACAGATGTGTATAGTAGGAATAGTTTGGATCTACTTTTCCCAGTAAGTCCATTACAAAATAATGAACATAATCTCTGTTTTAAAGACTTTATAAGTGGTGTGTCAGAATTAACAGCTTTAGAATTTTATCTTCTTACCTAGCAAGGTACACTTGCTAAGATATCCTGAGCTTCCCTGGAGTTAGAAACAATTACTGTGTTTTGTGTTTTCCTACAAATGCTTTCAAAATATCTGTAAAGTAACATGTTTTGATCACGATACATTTTCTGAGAATGCCTCTATGATATACTTTCATTGACATAAATATATACAGAGTAAAAGCATAAAATATATGTTGTCTTGTCATTTTCTTTGAACAAAATTCTTCAGATAGCTCAGTTCCAAAGTCCTCATTTGTGCTTGAAAGACTGACTTGAGCATGAGAGTGAATATCGATACTAAGAAGTAAAGACCTTACATGAAAACGTATGTCTCTAACTATTCTGGACATAAGTAGACAGAATCAATGAGAATTTGGTTGTATTTACCTACCTCAGTGACAAAATTCAAGTAGATATAAATATTTAAAATATTTAATAAATAAATATTAAAAAACAGTCAAATTTGCAGCAGAAAATTGTAGGTCCAGCACTGGCAGTTTCCCAGTATACTTTTTTCCTCACTATTTAAGTAGCTCCACCTGTATCAACAAAAACCCCAGTTCGAGCATTAGGGTCAAACCACTTTTTTAGACTATTCTTGGTTATCGTCCTTACCTATGGGCAACGGTGTCGTAATTAGATGATTTTTAAGGTCCCTTCCATCTCAAACCATTATATGACTCTGTGATTTTATATCTGTATGGCTTGTGCTTTCATCCATGCTTTTGAATTATTTCAATTATTTTGTGTATTAAAATGGAAAATAAAAACAGTAGTAGACTGAAAGCACCTAGTGACATGTTTACATTAACTCTGAAAGGATGTGCTTTTCCTGTAGTATCTGAATGCCACAACTCTCTGTTCTAATAGTTAATTGCAGTCAACATCCTTTTATATCCATTGTATGTATTATTTAGATAATGCTAATATTCATTAAGATGAATATTCTAATTTATTCCTTTGCCAGCCTGATTACTGCTTCAATTTCATTCTCATTACCACAGCATGACTTTTATTGCTCACAATACAAAATGTGACACTTATTTTTAAGAGAAAGCAGTTTCTCCTTTAAAAATTGATTTATACTGTGGGATAATAAATTCAGGGGAAAAAAAATCCAACAACTTTCAAACCATCAAATTAAGAAGTTTTGCTAAGCATCCAACAACATATATTGTAGGAAAAAAATACAAGAAGCATGAAGCTATTTGTACATAAATTTTACACGGAAATACAATATTTCTGTCTTTCCCATTCTAAAAGAAGCAGACAATTTCTCATTGCCATCTTTAGGTATTTAAATAAAGGTCTAAAACTAGAAATGTAGGATCACAACATACTTAGAAGAGAGAAGCAGATGTCTACAGAATGTGTTTGAGGGCACCACAGTTGCAAAACTAGCTGTTGACTGTCTCCAACATTCTAAATAGCATCTTCGAGATAAGAAAAACACTGTGTGAAGTGCTGTACGACACTTTATCCCTAAAGTAGGCACTCGTTTTAGGTAGCAAATATACATCTCTTTCTTCCACCTAATGTGAAAGTACAGACTTTTTCTTCCGCATACTGGACAAGATGTTGCACTTAAAAGTATTTGAGCAAGGAAAAAGGGATTGTTGCTTTTAGCTCAAAGGATGACCATTTCTAGGCTAGGCAGTCTCTCCTCCAGACCTAAATGATACACTTAGGTAGTCATTAACAGAGATGCAGCCCATGGAGAGTCCACACTGAAATATGTTTATCCTGATGGACTGCAGTCCATGAAGGTGCCACAGTGGAGCAGGTGAGAAATGTGAGGAGACAGAGTAGCAGAGAGGAACTACTATGGGTTCACCACAATCTTGCATTAATCATTCCCCTGTGCTGTTCAGGGGCTGGGGGTTGTGAGGGAATTAGAAGAGTCAGGAATAAAGGAATGATGTTGAGCTTTGGTATAAGACAGATGGGGAAATGTGTTTCAGTTTTTGCCTGTGTTTCTCTGTCCTTACCTGACTAATTTAGTGACCTCCTACAATGGAGTGACTTAATCAGTGGTCAAGGGAAGAGCAACTGATGTCAGCTAGCTGGACTTCTACAAGGCCTTTGACACTGTACCCTCAACATTCATATATCTAAATTGAAGAAATACTTATTTGATGGACGGACTATTCAGTGCATAAGGAATTGGCTGGGTGTCTAAATACAAGAATTACAGTCAATGGCTCAGTTGGAAACCAGTAATGAGTAGCCTCAAGGATCCATACTGTGACCAGTACTATTTAACATCTTCATCAATGGCATAAGCAGCAGGATTGAGTGCACCCTCAGCATGTTTGTAGATGACACGGAGCTGAGTGGTAAAGTTGATGTTCTTGAGGGGATATATTTCATTCAACAGGACTTTGACAGGTTTAAAAAGTTGACCCATCTGAACACCTTGAAATTTAACGAGACCAAAAGCAAAGCCCTGCACATAGCTCCTGAAAAAACTCAACACAGAGTGGGGGATGAGGGAGACTTGGGAGTAAAATTGGACATGAGCTGGCAATCTGTGCTTGCAACCTAGAAAACCAGTGGTCACCTGTGTTGCATGAAAAGAAGCATGGCCAGCAGGTAAAGGGAGGCGGTTCTCCCTCTCTACTCTGCTCAGGTGACACCCCACCTGTAGTACTGCATCCAGCTCTGGGGCCCCTGGTATAGGAAAGCCATGGACCTATTCGAGTGGGTCCAGAGATGAGCTACAAAAATGACCAGAGGGCTTGGTCCTTTGAAGAAAACCTAAGAGAGTTTGCGTTGTTCAGTCTGGAGAAGACAGTTTTTGGGAGACCTTATTGCAGCCTTTCTTATAAGAGAACCTAAAGGGATATTGCAAGGAAGTCAGCAACAGGCTTTTTACCAAAGCCTATAGTGACAGAAAAAGGAGAAATAGTTTTAAACTGCAAGAGGGAAGACTTAGGATATAAGGAAGAATTTTTTAGGGTGAGGGTGGTGAGACACTTGCACAGGTTGCCCAGAGAAGTTGTGTATGCACCACCCCTAGAAGTGTTCAAGGTCAGGCTGGATGGGGTTTTGAGCAATCTGATCTAGTGAAGAACATTCCATGGCAGGGGAGCTGGACTAGGAGATTTTTGAAGGTCTCTTCCAACTAAAACTTTCAATGATTCTATGATTCTTCTAATTCAACTCTATTTTAATAGGCAGTAAATTAATTTTCCCCAAGTCAAGTCTGGCTTGTCCCAGGTGGTTTTTGATAGCTGATTTCCTTGTCCTTGTCTTATTTTCTCCCCCTTTCTTGTTGAGGAAGGGGAGTGAGAGAACAACTGTCTAGGTATCTGGCAACCAGCCAAGGTCAACCCACTACTACCCCACTACTATCTCTTGAAAACTGTCCAAATTGACCTTATCTGATCTATCTGTCATGTATAATATCTGAAAAATATTAATAGGAGTTGTGCTCTTTTATTGATAAATTATTGCTCCTGTTGTGTCTATTTTAACTACTCGGTTGTGCCTGCCTTATCATTTTTGTTAGGAAAGGTTGCTCCTTTTCTGCCTACAGAAAGCTGTACCACCTATGTTGAGATTATGTAATACTGTCCAGGATAAAGCAAATTATTAAGGAAATTCCTAAGTGACCGATGAAAACCAATCTATGGCTATTCCACAACGAAGCTGGTGAAAACTGTATAATCACATGATTATATATAATGTTGTTCAATGAACCTACATCAAGAAACTTAATTAAGATTGGCAAGCATTTTAATTAAATTACATTTAAATGTGCCATTTCCTATCTATAGTTTTTCTTAAAAAAAAAAAAAAAATCAGCAATATCTATGCTTTTATAAACAACCAGAAAAGAAGTCAGTGAAATTCTGAAGAAATTTTAGTCAGGGAATAGTAATATTTCATTAAACAATTCAAGACAAGGCAGCACCTTAACAGAAATGTAATAGTTTCAAGTGGCTCTATGTCCTCTAAAATTTGTATGAACCTTGAATTTTATGGCTTTCTTTATATTTCTGCTAATATGGTTGTTTCTTCTTTCAAGCACAATGGTGGAAGTTGTTTTGTGTGTATTTGAATACACTTAGTTCTTTTCTCTGGGCATTTTTATAATTCTAAAGATATTTCAGTCGGATGAGGAATTTTATTCTTACAATTGTATACTCATGAAAACAAGTAGAAAAGGCTTATATTGACTGTCCAAGTTAAAACACAGCCTTCAGCCATGTCTTCAATGTGTATTAATCTACTCATGATTACCCCACACTCCTGTAGCCTATATATTTATACTAGCTATACTTATCCTTGCACCTTTCCACCATAAAAGAAGAACAAAATCAAAATGGCTTAAAATCGACAGTGGAGAGATTCATCTAATTTGAGAGAGTCCACATGTACCACCTGCTATTTATTTTAGGTAGTTTATGCATAGAAACAGAGTGAATGTAATGGAATGCATGAAGACAGAATCATTACACTGAGCTAAGTCTATGATAGCAGGTGCCTGGATAAACTGCTGTGACAGTGTACAAACTACATTCTTTCATGTAGATTAGGAGGGAGAGTAAAATAATATTATTTCTCTTATCTAATATTTGTTCCATAGCTGATTTGCAGGATATGTTTCCAAGAAATTGAGGGTTTCAAAAAATATATTGGAAAGGAGAGGACCAAAATGGATGTTTTCTGAATAGTAGAACTGTCACATATATCAAATTCCAGAATAGCAACAGGCAAACATTAAAAGGCTTGACTTAAATCTTGTCTTTTGCATTTGGAAACTGATTCAAATCTGCCTAAGCAAATGGGAAAAAAGATTCACTGTTGTGTGGTTCAGTTCTCTAAATAACCCTTTCATATAAGAATTTCAGCACAGTTTACTCACAGTTTTATTGCCTGCACTGAAGATAAGCACAGGGCCTTCAAAAATTAGTATGATCACAATGCAAATATGTGATTTTGCATGCCTGTATTTTCAACTGGTTCTCTGATCCAAAACCCCTGGGGTATGATTTTCAGAAGCATAATTTTAAATCCTCCCATTTGAATAAATTTCTAATTCTGCCATTGGGTCTCTTCACTTTGAAAGCCACAATTACTTTGAATTCTAAGCACCCAAATGCAGTTTTGGCCTACAGAAACTATTTTTAGGCTTGCATAACTAACATATATGTTCAGTAAAGACCAAAAAACAGACAACATCTCTCAAACATGAAGCTAACATAAGAATATGTGTTCAAGAAGGTCTGTGAGTAGCCTCAGTATACCTACTGCTTGCAAAAGCATCAGTATAAACCTAATTAAACATCTAACTCATTCCCGAACCCCAGTTTTTAAGATATTTCATAATTCATAATTCCCAGTATTATTTGAAAATATAGCCCCTCTCTCTAGTTATGCATAATTGTGAGTGTTGTGAGCAGCTTTTGAGTGAAGGTGAAGTATGCCATCCCCTCTCTTAGCAGCCACAGCTCTGCATCTTTCCTACCCTGGACAATAGACAGAAGATGCCCAGCACAGCGCAGCTTTGTCATGAAGGTTGTGCTCCATGTAGTACTTGTAAGAAGAATTAGGTTGCAGCTAATTCTGTAAGGAAGGAGTAGATGTTCTGTTAGGGAGGGCGGGCAGAATTTCACAGAGACTGTGAGAAAGCATCCCCAAATGAATTCTTGTCTGGATAGTACTACACTCATAATAAGTATTTAATTTTAGAATATGTCTGTTGTTTTAAAATTCCTTTGACAGATCAAGAGTTATTTTTAAGTGACAAGACATTCATCATCATCATGGCTAGGCTTCGCGAACAAAGATTTGAGAAGGGCTCTACCCACGCTTGCTACAAGCGCGCTGATGGCTAAAAAGGCCAATGCGAGATAGACAAGTCCGGTTGCAGAAGGCACAGCAGAAACTCCCCAGGTGATATTGACGAAATGCAATTCTTTCTGTCTTGTCTTTTCTCGAGAGTGATCCTGCGTGTGTTCTCAAAAGCAGCAGCAGCGTTATAGATGGTGTGTCTGTCTCCAGGCCTCTCGATTGGAGGCCAGGGTAGACCAATGGTGGTGATCAATATGGCCAAGGCTGAGGGATTGTTTCAGGCAGTCCTTGTATCTCCTCTTCGGGGCTCCTCTCTTGTGGCAGCCAGTGGCAAGTTCCCCACAGAGCACGATCTTAGGGAGGCGGTAGTCCTGCATCCTGGAGACGTGCCCTGCCCAGCGCATCTGTGTTCTCAGCAGCATGGCCTCAATGCTCGTGACTGCTGCCTGTTCAAGGACAGACGTGTTGGTCACATAGTTACAGTTCTTCATAACCCACATAGTTTCTGCCTACAATTTTCAGTTTATTATGATATTCAGTAGTTGTAAAAAGCACTGTGTCTGGATATATTAAAATTTTAGTGAAATTGAGTCTCTAAGGATGTTTCATCAGAGATATAGATAAGTGATCCAAAAATCATGTATTTCCTGTATTTCCCCTCACACTCATACACACATAACTAACACTTTTTTTATCCTACAGATAATTTCAAGGCATTTCTATTTCTTTGTTAACACAAGAAAATGAGTTTAAAAGACACGTTAATAAATAACAAAGAACTTTAATTTTCTTTAATATACTAAAAGCTAAGGTTGCATTGCTAGCAAGTTTTGATCCTATCTGAATAAACACTTGCAGATCCTTAGTAAGATAATTCACTGAAGAAATGTGAATTTCAATGGCTTAAGCAGATGTTTAAAGTTCTGCATGTATGGGAACTGAATAAATATTTGCATGAATATGGATAGTCATAACCAAGGAGTTCTGAGTCAAATTTTGGTCTCCCTAGTAATATTGGTAAAGAGAACAGGACTTTTGCATATTCAAAGGCAGAGAAAAAGAACTTTTAAAAATCTAGGAGTTACACAATCATAAAAATATGAAATCTTTCAAATGAAGCAACTTTCATAGGTCCTAGGAAACCTGTAGAGCAAGTCACTTGAAACAACATCATCCTACACTCACTTCACCCCAAAGTGTTGTTTTACGCTGTCTGTTATGAAAAGAAAGAATCATTCAGAAATAAAGAGAGGGCTAATGCATTGTCTTTTGTCAAATTCTCCTCTGCCTATCAGACCTGATGCTGTGGTTTGAATCTCAGACAGTGACTAAGTACCACGCTGCTGATCACACATCCTCACTCCCTCCCCACCCTGAAGCGGAGGAGAATAAGAAAGAAAAGGTAAACCCAGGGGCTGAGATAGTAACAATTTAATAATTGAGAAAAGTACAACCGGTCAAACAAAAAAGCAATCCCAGTTTATACACTGGGCATGACATTCTGTGGTATGGGTATATCCCTTTGGCCAGTTCAGGTCAGCTGTCCTGCCCGTGCACCCAAGCTTCTTGTGCACCTGGTCCCTGGCAGAGCACAGGAGATTGAAAAGCAACAACTAAAATCAACAGCTAAACCATCGCTGTGTTATCAACATTACTTAGATACTAAATCCAAAATACAGCACTGTATCAGCTACTAAGAAGAACAGAACTCTGTCCCAGCCAAAACCAGAACACCTGAAAATACCAGGGCATCCAAATAAAGAGTAAATCTGTTATATTTCTTTATGTCCAACTCTATCTAATGTATTTCATTTGTCCAGCCACTGTCCACAGCCTTGCAATTAGATTTTAACACCTCAAGTCTGAATGACACAATTCTGGATGCAGCTGGAATTCAGACCCCTTGAATCTTCTTAACTTTCACACATTTCATCACCAGTGATGTCTCACAGTAATGTACTATGGTACTCAACTACAGATACTACCCTAATCCTGATATTTAATGCT
Source organism: Myiozetetes cayanensis (assembly GCF_022539395.1). Lineage (NCBI taxonomy): Eukaryota > Metazoa > Chordata > Aves > Passeriformes > Tyrannidae > Myiozetetes > Myiozetetes cayanensis. The sequence goes on along the minus strand of NW_026086604.1, from coordinate 94,829,426 downwards.
CTTGATATTAAATGCTGTCCACCAGGTTGTGTAAACTTTGTGTCTGTAGAGAAGCATTAAGGCAGAGCTACTTCTTTAAAGAAATACGTTATTCAGCCCAATTCAGGTTTTGCCAGATGTCTCCTGGCATGCAGCTAAATAAATACTTCAGTTTCAAACAGCACATTCTTTGATTTGGATGGTTACCCATGCACTCCTAGAAAATAAGCTTCACATCCTTCACAGAGAGTACAGCTTACCATTCCAGCCCCATGAGAAGTGGTAAAAGCAGTGCTATAGCATGTGTCATCATTAAATTAATGTAACTGCTAAAGCCACTATCCATAGGTCCTGAGAAGGGAAGTCTGAGGTTTTCTCACTAGTCATTTTCTTTTCTGTTTCCCTAGACATTTTTGACATCAAGATTTTTTATTCACTGGTTGCCGTTGTCTAGGAGTTGGAAGATAAGTCTTTTCAACACAAACTGTGAAAAAGAGAAAGAGAGGAAATGAGTAAGAAATTGAAATGACAGCTTTGGTGATAGCTTTTTGTTCATCTAGTCAACTGTGCTATATTGCAGCTGAATGAGAAGTTTCCAGTGTAACTCAGAAAAAATGTGAAGGAGTGAATTTGCACTTCTTTCCTCCTCGTAGTGCAGCATATGATGACTTCATGGTGTTTCAACTTGCTGAATTAAAATTGTTACCCAATGTTCCTTATAATAGAAGTTGTCATTGTCTATGAAGTGTTAAATTAGTAGTATATATAAAAATATAAGTCAGCATTTAACCTTCCAGGATACCACAAGCAACCTCAAAGAAAACTGTCAATATGAATTGATATTGACTATCATGTTGTTCTCAATTCACTTTCTATAATGTCAGTTCAACTGAACAAATACAGTATAAAACTAGTTGTGTACATGCATTGTCAACTGATTTCCAAATACACCTCTTGGGGTGTCTCATGTTTTGAAGAATGTATAGAATCATAGAATCATAGAAAATTTGGTTTGGAAGAGACCTTAAAGATCATCTAGTGCCAACCCTGCTGCCATAAGTAGGGACAGTTTTCAGTCGACCAGGTTACTCAGAGCCCCACCCAGCCTGGCCTTGAACACTTCCAGGGATGGGGCATACACAACTTATATGGGCAACTTGTTCCAGTGCCTCACCACCCTCATAGTAAGGAATATTTTCCTAATATTGAATCTCAACCCACTCTCTCTTAGTCTGAAGCCATTCTCCCTTGTCCTGTCCTTACATGCTCTTGTAAAAAGTCCTTCTGCACCTTTCTTGTAGCTTCCTTTCAGGTACTGGAAGGCCACAAATAGGTCACCCCAAAACCTTCTTTTCTCCAGGTTGAACAAAACCCATTCTCTAAATCTTTCCTCATATGAGAGGTACTCCATCCATCTAATCATCCTCGTGGCCCTCCTTTGACCTTCTGGCCTCTCTGTTTATGAGGCAGCCCAGGATATACAGTTGGCTTTCTGGGCTGTGAGAGCACATGCTGGCTCACGTCCAGCCTCTCACCCTCCAGCACCAGTCCCTTGTCCCCAGGGGTGCTGTCCCAGGGGATCCCACTGACTATCATCTCCCTGAAGAGCTAGAAGTCTTCCAGATAAAGTTCCTAAAGTTCAGTGGCCTAACTTTATTCCTTACCTGAACCATATCCCTCAGGACTGTGAACTTCACCAAAGCATGATCACTGCAGTTCAGGTTGCCTTAAGTCTTGATGTCCCCAGCTAGCTCATTTGCATTAGTGACAAACAGATCCAGAAGGTACTCAATAGAAGGGAACTAAGTTTCAAGTTTTCATGAATACAAATTGTTCAGTAACTGAGAAACTGATTTAGATTTACATTTCAGTATTCAAGGATTTCAAGAAATCTTGTAACTTGTGTTTGCTTGAGTACAACATGTAAATCAGCTAAAAATAACAATATTTTCTATTTTTAAAACACTTCTTCTTAGAGAAAACAATAAACATTGCATATAGATCTATATATAGATATTATGTTGCAAATATCTATGTATACATTAATTAGAAAATATAACCATGCATGTATTTTCAACAGAAAGGTGGAAGGAAATAGCGAACACAAGATAGCATTAATTTTAACGAAGGTTTTTTTCCATATGAGCTGTTAGACTCCTGGAAATTCTGAAAAAATCTATAGAAAAACTAATTCTAGACTTGTAAGGGTTATGAGCAATGTTATGTTGTTATAGATCTTGATTACACTGGTTAAAACATTTCCTACAAGAGATGAAAACAGGAAGCAAATTCTAATGAAGAGCACACAAAAGACAGAATGGGAGGCAATCTCAAATCAATGCACTTTTGTTTCATTTTTAGTAAGAATATTCAGCTTCTGCAGATACTTCAAACAAACTGTGTGCTCATGCACAGGCATTGAAAAGGATATGGGATGGCTCAGTATAATGGGTAATAAACACTGAAACTTACATCCAGAAGCTACATGGAGATAAAAGAGCATATGCAAAGCTGCTGCCCTTACTTTGATAGATGCAATTTACTCACATTTAAAATGTAGCTGCCATGTGTATTTAAACAGGGGGGCCGTTGCATGACTCCCTTTGAGCTTCTGCTGGTGTATGCTTTGCTTCAGAGATTTCAAGGAAGAAATCTGCAGTCTCTGGAAAGGTCTCTGTTTCTTTCTATTTCTAGTTGCTTGAGCTTTCATTGGCAGAAACAAATGCTGGTGTTTTGCTTCTTAATTCTACATCATACCCCATCAGGCATGATTTTCACATTTACTGAATGACATTTATTGTTTACAGTAATGTGAATTTATTGCATGAGTTGAAGGCTGAGACAACATCCTACTTATAAAAATACATATACAAACTATTTGCATATATGTTTGGCCCAAGGTACTGAATGTTCTTCTGACTCTCTTGAAGAAATTATATTTTTATGAATTACTATAAAGAAATGATCATTTTATGTAAAATGTAAGCTCTGATTTCTTCTGACTTCAAGAAAGGTATTAAAATACAAAAGTACTTTACATTCAGTTAACATTACAAAACAGAACAGTTGGCACAAGCCAAAAATATCCAAAAGCAAAAAGCCCTAATCTGTCTACAAAAAAAAAAAAAAAAAAAGAAGAATATATTGTCTGCCTAGAAATTGTACTAAAGTTAATTTCTCTTTTTAATTCTTCTTTTCCTTTCTTCCCATCCTTTGGGAAGACCTTTTGGGATTCGGTGGAAAAGTGAGCTTTGATGTGTGAGAAATAGCTATCTGCTAGAGGTTTACAATTTTTTTTTTTTGAAAGATACCATAAATTCTTTCAATGGACTGAGAAATGGAGTCACAGCAAGCTGGTAGCTGATCCAGTGGTGGTGTCTGTTACACTCTAGAGCTGCAACCCAGATAAATATGTTATGAAATATATTGTGGGAAGCCTAATTATAAGTGTATTGGAACCTGTTCATTTAATTTATAGTTGCAATGTCCTTTGAAGGCAAACTGTTATAGTGAATGAATATTTTAATTGATCCACTGTGAACAAAGTGCTTGAATTAAGTTGACTCCTGCCATAAAGCCTTGCCTTGAAATTTCAGGCCCCAACATTATTAGATAAGTAAAAAAGGATTTAAGAACATAGTAATGAGCAGATCAGTAATACGTGTATGCAAAATAAGCACAAGTTGATGAATTCTGTTACAACTGAAACCTGGGAGGCTGTTTTAGTTGCAAGGAGATATAGAGTCTGCTTGCATTCTCTATTACCTCTTCTCTACATGAGAAACAGACTTGGTAGTGGGGTGGTGGGTGTGAAGGTTTAGTAACCTCTTATTTGTACAATGGCTGAACCTCTGGAAAAATTAAGCAAGCTGTAACCAAAGTATCCAATCAAACCACAAATCATCCACTTATTCAAGTATTCCCAGTGTATCGGGGCTACAGAATAATGAGATTGTCTGTTGGCCTATCATCTTCCACCTTTTGGAGGAAATTGCCCTTAAAATGAAGATCTACTCAACCCCATAAATTCACAGACATGAATACATCATTCCCATGGTAATAAAGGGGAACTGTGTCAACTGTTTTTCTGCCCATAAGAATCAAGAAACATAGAACAAAATTAAACAGCTTTACTACTCAGTGACCTTTCCAGTTCCTCCTGAAAATTGCATTCATCTCTATAGCAGTGAATGTTAAAAGACAGTCAGCCCCTGCTTTGGTCAGCCCCTATCGTCCCCTTCCAAAATCATTCTTTCTGTTCCACTTTCCAGCCCATTAAAACTTGAGTTTTTTAACTAATCCTTATTTTTTCAAAAGCAATTGCAATGCTTTTTTAAAGACAATGACAATTGGAAGGGAAGAAGAAAAAGACAAAGAAAACCCATAAAAAACCATAAAACCCAAAACATCCCAAATCCTAAAAAAAAAAATTGCCAAATAGTGCTTGTGAGATATGACCTCTATTTAAAAGGAAAAGCCCTTAAGAGATTACCTATTTTAGCTCTCTGAGACTTCCCACGGTGCAGTTTAGATTAAAGCTTTTAATGAAACTCAGCTGTGAAACACACAAAATACAAGTCTATTATTCCTGTTTTGCTGAATTACCATTAATTTCAACTGATAGAAAAACAGTGAAGAACTGGATTAACAGTAGCTATAAGAGGCCAATGTAATTTCAGCACTAATTTACACAGCATGGAAGTTCCACCCACACCACATTTTCTGGTCCCAGCTCTCTAATAAGTGTAAGTTCCCTGGCTTCTATTTTCAGCAACCCTCAGTGCAGGGAAGCTTCAAAGCTATCTAAGTAGATAAGGGCTGCTAAATGAACTGTAATGGTTTTCATTTCCATTATTAATTCTTTAAGACAGAGAAAAAAGTAAACATGAAAGTTAGTTTTTGTATTATTCTAGTGCTCATACATTTCCAAAACGGTGGTTATCTGACGTCCCTTCAACCAAGAATCATCTCTGGAGGGAACAAACTACTTGAAACAAACCTAAATTGGCAAGCTGTTCTAAGATGCTCCTGGGTCTGGGTGGTATTAACTGTGTTCATAGCAACTTCTGTGGTTGTGGATTTGTGGTTTGGATTTGTGATTAAATCAGCACTGATAATACATGAGTATTTTGACTATTGTTAAACAGTGTTTGCACAGCATCAAGGGCTTCTGCTTTCCCATTCTGCAACCACATTCCTCCACAGAGAGTAAGTAGGGGGTCAGAAAGAAGTTGGGAGGGGACACCGGGACAGCTGTCACAAATTTCTCAAAGGGATGTTCCATAACATATAACGTCATAGTTAGCATTAAAACTGGGGTAGAGGAAGAAAGGTTTTCAGTTCCTTGGCTTCCAAGGTGGCCATTACATGAAAATTGGCTGGGCATCAGTCTGCTCCTGAGAGATGGTGAATGGTTAGATTGCCTTGTTTAGTTGTTTGGTTTTTCTAAAAATCTTTCCTTCACCTATTGAACTGTCTGTATCTCAACCCACAAGGGGTTTTTTTGTTTCAGTCTTTCTAATCTCTTCCCTGCCCTACTTGGTTGTGGTGGGGGAAATAGCAATGAGTAAGTGACTCTGTGGGTGCTTAGGTGCTGTTTTTGTAGAAACAGTCACTTTCAGCTAAAAGGGATAAATTCAAAGTGACGTAGATTAAATCCTGTATAGCAGAATAGACAAATATGTCAAATGAATATAAGGATTTACATCTGTATCTATATATGTATATCCCTGTAAAAGGAATTTCATTTGCCTTGAATTTTATTTCAGTGAGGTAAAAAAACTCCAACCAAACCAAACCAAACCAAACCAAACCAAACCAAAACTTAAAACTGAAATACAAAAATGTCCCATTATATTTATGAGAAAATTGGTTTTGTCCTTTCCCAAAATATTTCTTGTATTTTGTAATTCCAGTCTACCTTACAATGTGCAAAGATTTAGATTTAAAGTCCAAATCCAAGCAAAAATTTTGATAGCTCTCAGTCTTTTTACTGCTACTTTTGATAATTATGACTTTAGAATTTCTTATTGTTCACTGAAATTTGAATGGAAGCCTGCACAGAATTCACTTAGAAATAAGTATAATCTTAAATGATCAACAAGCCAATTTTATATTGACTTTCTTTTGTTTCATCTGCATTGACCTTAGTTATTCTGTTATTTTCAGCACTTTTAAATATTCAATACTTTTACGGTCTTAAAAAAAAAAAACCTTCTGTAGAAAATTTTTATTAACAAATGTATATATTTTTTACTTCTAGTTCTTGATTTTCCAGTTTTACTGTGTTGTATTTCGTTTGATATCTTCCTAACTGGCATTTCTGTCACTTAAAAATGAAGTAAACTGCAGGCCAGATCCCTTTGTTCTTGTTACAGACAGAATGTCTATGTTAAGCAGCCATCTAACTTAGGAAATTCGATTAAACCCAGCTCCATTAACATCAGTGTGGCAAAATTACCAGTGATCATTTTTCTAAGCCACAAAATTTCCCATTTCAAACTCATACTAGCTTGTCTTTAATAGCAATGTACTCATCTTGAGCATGCTCAGTGGGACCTCAGCTATGGCCCTTCCATTCAAGGCTTTTCACAATTCTGCTACTTTATTTTTGCCTACTTCTCTCTCTCAATTTAAAATCCTAAATACTCAACAATGGCAGCCTCATCTGCTGGTACTACAATACTTCATAGGGAACTTCTATGTGTTTTTCTAAGAGGTCTTAAAACTTCCCTGGTGATTAACCCAGTCATCGTATCTTCACTCATTCATGATGTTTAATATAGTCAACAGTCTCTCTGTTTCCTTATATTCTTCCACTATGTAAGATGGAACTTCTCCAAGAGTGTCTTAGAGGTCTGTGTCTTATTGAAACCCTTCCATGTAGGAAATATCAGAGGGAAAAGTGTTGTCATACTCCACTGCACAAAATTAAAGAGGAACTGAAGGATATACCGGGAAAGCTTAATTTCTTCTTTGTGAATAGAAACATTACATACTGAGATACCACAATCATGGCCCCATACCAAAGCACATCTTCATATTAATCTTGCAAATAACATTCAAAATTAATTAGAAATTCAAGGACTATCATCCTTTCTGAAACATAAATGTTTTATTTCAGCTGTAACCAGAATGGTAATAACCAGCACAAGCATTTGAAGGAAAATTATGTTTTGAGATGGTAGTGCACAGAAGCCCCAATGCTTTACACTGCTGAAGCAGAACAAAATTTTTCTTTCATGTGGCAGCTTGGATGAAGGCCATTCCTGGAAAGAAGTGTATCTTGAATTGGGTCAGTGTGATTGACTGGCCTTAAACATTATTCATATTTGTGTTAAAGTTCTGGCACATTAAAAATATTTGCTCCCAGCTTTTTGTCAAAAAAAGTGGTTGACATCCAGCTGCTTTAGTTTTTTTATTTTCCCCAGTCATACCCTGAAGTTTTAGTGAAGCTGTTCTGAAGCTTAAGCTTTCAAAGTCTAATCTTAAGGATAAAAGGAGCACTTTTCGCATACTAGCTCACATTTTTGGCTTTAACTATTTGCCTACACATACACACACAACCATCAAATCTCCCAATGCATGTAGATCAGACACTAACTTGGGCAAGACATAGCATAAGATTAACCCTTTTCTTGAGTGTGCAACTCGTGCAGAATTGTCACTGTCTGCTACCGACTTCAGTGCCGCTGTCGTGGTTCAGAGCAGCTCAGTGAAGGAACTGCTGAAAAATAACTTAAAATATACTTAGTTTATAATGACATTTGTAAGATTAGAGGTTTTAGTTCTTGCCAGATTAAAGTGATAGGAAATAACATAAGAAAAGGTTTACTTGCAGAGTTGAGCGTATATTCTTATTTCCAGTGATAAAGAAAAAACTGTAACTGTAGCTTCACAACTGGAATTTCAGCATTGTTGCCTTTGCCAGAAGCTCAAGTTATTAGAAGGTGAGAGCAGGGAAATCATTGGAAAGAGGAAATTAAAAATGGGAGGGATGTTCCCCCCATCATCTTAGAATTCTTGGGAACCAGTATCTAACGTGTGTTTCCTACCTCTCTTCCCCTTGTACTTTTATGTATTAAATTCTTGATGGTTATGCTTTTGAAGGCTTTAGTCATTTGAGAGGAAAGAAAAAAGAATGGCATATGGTTTCACACATGAAGCGTAATAGTTAAGAATAATAATTTCTTAAATAGTATGTAAGACCATTAATTTCAGCGTCTAGGATTCAGCAAACCATACAATTCTCTGTGAACCATACAAACCTGTGTGAAACCTCTTCCAGTAAGTTTTTTGGGTGATAAGAGACAGGACCTGGGATAACAAGCTGAATTAGATTATACTTCCAAGTTCATCCTTTGAATGCCTGCAGTATTGACACAGTGGAGGGCTGTTTTTCAGATATGTTTTCAGTTATGCTAATACAGACATTAAAAACCCTTGATCAGTTCCTTGATCTATCTGACCACACAGTTCTATAAAAATTAAACCACCACAACTTTGGTGGTGTAAAGAGGGAGTGTGTAGAAAAACCTGGGATTGAAGAAAAGGCAGAACTGTTTGAACAGGTCTTGACTCCAAGAAAAGCATTCTATGTGATGGGATTCAATGAGACCAATGGGAATCAGTGAGCTTTCTTCCCCCCAATTGAATCCAGAGTTGATTTCAATTAGAATTCATAGCTCATGTCATTAGTGTTACCATCACTGCAAAGTCACATTACAAAGGCCAGCATAAGTTATTCAAACTAAGATTCAAAGTTTTCCATAATTTCAAGAAGGTGACTGAAGTTAGAGTGTATTACTTCGAGGCTATTAGATTAAGGTACACATTCACATTCTTTTTAAAGTTGGTGGAAGTTTCTAGATTGCAAAAAGATGAAATGGTAACAAAAGAACATTGACTGTAGTGAGGTAAGAGAAGTAAACATGAAGTAAGAAGAGTAAGCAAATGACCTGGTTATTTTGTCGTATATATTCATTTGTTGCTGACAAACCAAAATTTAGAAGAATTTCTCTCTTACAGACCTTCCCTTTTGATAGAATTTATACTGCATTTATAATATGAATTCCTTAAAAATGAAGAACAAGCCTCCCTGGAAAAGCCATTATTGAAAACTTTCTGGTTAAATAAAGACACTGGCATTGCAGGTTATTTTCACAAGTTTGTAATCTTCAGGCTATAAAAAGAAGAATATGTTAGCCATTTATTCAGTACCACAGGTCAAAAAAGCTCCAGTTCAGAATAGTTTATCAGGAAAGAATTATTGGTGAGAAAATAAAGCCAACCATTTTCAGAAGGAGCCTAACAATAATCTTCTCATTTTAGAAAAATAAGAATATAAAGTAATGTAAAAACACTCCTAGCCTTCTGTCAATTCCTTTTGCAAGTAAAATCACACACTGAAAATAATTTGGATGCCAATTTTTTTTTAGTTACTGTTGTGGGCTTTTTTCATTGTTTGTTGGTTTGGGTTTTAATTGGAAGACTTCATCAATATTTAAAGGAAATGAAAATAAGTGACTTAAACTACCATTAGATAAAAGCTAGCACTCATACATTTAGTTATTGAAGTGTTTATCTTTCAATTAGTGCTTGTGAACTTCAGTATAGATAATGGATATGTATTCACCTTTCTGTGATAGATCACTAGGCTCATCCTAAGAAGCCATATGTATTGTAAGCAGAAGAAAAATCTTGGGTTTGTTCACCTCAACCTTTTAAGGTCAGAGTGCATCCCCTTTTGTAAAGTCCCTGTGGTTTCAGTCAACGCCACTGTAACTTATACTAATCATTTACTACTAATAGTTAGTATCTCTGCTACACTAGTCATCTTGGAAAATATTACTTCAATGTCCATGAGGGACATTTTTATTCACTGAAGACCTATACTTTTTTTAGCTGCTTAGACATGAGCATCACTAATATATGATCCAGTCTGGGTTATGGTATTTCATGGGTTGGATTGTGAATAATACGTTGTGAATATTTAGAGGTCAGTGAGAGAGAAATGAGGACCTACTGCCTATTTATGTAGGAAGTAAAATCATTCAGCAAAGTGTAGCAGGCTTTTCTCTTTTCCTCTCTTAAAAAAAAAAAAAAAAAGAAAGAAAAAAAAAGAAAAAATAAGAAAAAAAGGCAAGTAAAAATTTGCTTGTTTGTTTATGATTTTAAGAATCACAAATACATATTTCTTTTGCAACAAATCCTTCATCACACACCAAAGCAAAAAGGTGGGAAAGATCTTTTTTATTAGGGTAGACAAGATAGATCTAGGTCGAGTTGGGAAATGTTGCTGGAAGAGTAGCAAGAATTTTGCATTTCCTTGTATGCAAAAGCAAAAGAAGTTACTTGTTTGAGCTTGGTAACATTTGCAGACAATGCAGTGGTGCTCATCACATCAAATGATCACAGAGACAAAAAATGTGCATTGCATCCATAAATTTGAAAGTATTTTGGCTTACTGTCTCTTTTCCCCACTTATAATCCAAATTCACTACAAAGCCACCTATTTTGTTTTACAGTTACTTTTCCAAGTTTCGGGACTTGTTTGCTTTAAGAAATAGGCACATCAGAAAGGGGCAATAATAATCCTTAAATTTAGTGAAGTTATATTTTTCCTTACATGACTGGAGGCAAGTGGCACACTGATGACTGCACTGGTGGTGTTAAGTGGTGTCTAGGGATCCATACTTGGTCCAATCTTGCCTAATGTCCTAATCAATGGACCGAATGGGCTGATGAGGCAGCATGCACCCTCAGCTACTCTACAGGTGATATAAAACTGGGAGGAGTGGTAATACATCAGAGAGTTGTGCTACCATGAAGAGAGGCTGACAGGCTGCAGAGGAGAACTGACAGGACACTCATAAACCTCAGCAAAGAGAAGTGCAAAGTCTTGCACCTGGAGAGGAAAAGCCCTCCACACCAGTATGTGCTGGAGGCCACCCCTCGGGAAAGAGACTGGGCAGAAAAGGCCCTGGGGATCCTGGTTGAACAAGAGTCAGTGATGTGCCCTGGCAGCATAGAAGGCTAGCAGTATCCTGGACTGCATTAAATGACATATTGCCAACAGACCAAGAGAGGTGATCCAGTCCCTTTGCTCAGTACTGCTGAAGCCACACCTGGAGTACTGTGTCCAGTTCTGGGCTCCCCAGTGCAAGAGAGACATGGAAGTATCAGACAAATTCCAGAAAAGAGTAACAAAGATGTTCAGGAGACTGAAGCATCTCACCTTTGAGGAAAAGCTGAAACATATGGGACTATTCAGCCTGGAGAAGACAAGGTTTGGTAATAAGGTTACCAATTTCTCTAAATACCTGAAGAGAGGCTATAAAGAATACAGAAACAAGTTCTTTTCAGTGGTGACAGGACCCAAGGCAGTGAACAAAAAAGGAAACACAGGAGGTTCCCTGTGAACATGAGGAAACACTTCTTGTCTGTGAGGATGACTGAGTACTGCCACAGCTTGCCCAGTGAGATTGTGCAGTGTCCCTCTTTGGAGAACTTCAAAAGCTGTCTGAACATGTTTCTGGGATAGTGACTCTCTGTGGCCGTGCTTGAGCAGGAATATTTGACCAGATGACATACAGAGGTCCCTTCTAACTTCAACCATTCTGTGATTCTGTGATTTGATGACTGTTTCTGTAGCTATAGAATATATACATTCTATTACTCCCAAATAATTGTAGGTGATTAACATAGTGGTGATTTAATATGGGATGTTTTTTTCCTCTGCAAGATGTTCTTGAAAATTAAAAGTCTAAGAAAGAGATCTAGTAACCAGGTTAATTTTGTCTGACAGAGATAATCCATTTCTCTTCATTTAAACAACTGAATACCAGAAGACACTAAAATAGCTGCTATTTCATCTTTTTTCTAGCAGATTTGTTAATATCCTGAACTACACAGGAAATTTCAAATGGCATCTTCTCCCAAGATGGTTTTGCAGTTTTTACCACCTTACCAAAAAGACTGCTGAACACATTGAAAAATAACCAGCTGCAATATATTTACTGTGAAGCTGACTATTTCAGTCCCTTAAAAATTTTTACTAGATTGCACAAAATGCCAGCCTTAAAAATAGACAGTTCAAAAATCTAAGCATTCAAACCTGACCAGTATAGGTCATTCTTTATGGCCTGACTTTCTATAAAAATTTACAAGGTTATATGGGTTGGAATTTGCTTGGTTAGGAGTCTGATAGACTTCACAATAATATAAATTTGGAAAAGTAATTTTGTATCATGGCAGATAATGAACAGTTTAGAATGTCTCAAATACCAGTAGCAATTGCTGGATAAAGATGTTATCTTCTATTTCTAGGATTTTCAGAAGATTGACAGTTAAATAGTTCCTCTTACAGATATGATGAAAGAGAAAAAATAAACTCAGTTCCAAGACAATCTCTCAAATTTTCTTCCTGAATAAACACAAACGTAAGCAAAACCAGTTAAGATGCAGGAGCCACTCAAGTAAAATCATTGAGAAATCCAATTACTTGAGAACAGTCAATCATCTAGAATGGAAAAGGACATGAACACTTAATTTTTCTTCTTCTGGGCATTTTGAAGATCCATAACATTTTGCTATATATAAATAAAAGGTAGCTGGTATGGGCTGCATTTTGGATTTGTGCCAACAATAGCATTGATAATATAGAGATGTTTTCTGATAGTGTTGAGTAGAGCTTCTACAGCATCAAGGCCTTTCCTGCTTTCTGTAGTGCACCTCCAGCAAGGAGGCTGGGACTGCTCAAAGAATGGGAAGGGGACACAGCCAGAACAGCTGACTACAACTGACAAAAGAAATATTCCAGTTCCTATAGTCTTGTGCTCAGTAAATAAAGCCGGGGGGAGAAGAAGGAAGTGGGATGTTTGGAGTGATGGCATTAGTCTTCCCAAGTCAGTTTTCTGTACGGACCCCTGCTTTCCTAAAACTGCCCATGGAAAACAGTGAATTAATTCCTTATTTTGCTTTTACTGTACCTATTAAACTGTCTTTATCTCAACCCCTGAGTTTTCACATTTTTGCTCTTCTGATTCTCTTCCCCATCCCACTGTGGTGGCAGTGAATAAGTGGCTATGTGGGGCTAAGTTGGTGGCTGGGGTTAAACCACAACACGAATGAAAAATACAGATTGAACTTTTGCCTGAGATAATTATACTAGGCCACTGATTTTTAAAAAATCAAAATGTCATCCTGGTACAATCCTTTTCAGTAGCCGTTTCTATAAGAAATGTAATGCATATGAGATGAATTTTTACATTCTACTGAGTAGTTGCTAACATTTCTATGAGTACCACACCAAAATTCAAAAAAGAGGTGGTAGTAGAGTAGTCTAGAAAGGAAATACAGAAAGAAACAGGTATGGTTTAATAAAAGGAAAGCCTAACTTACAAGGAGAGACTAAACTACTGGAGTTTTCAGCCAGAAAAGAAAATACCAGAAAGACAAAATTATGACAGCTTTCATGGACCTAAAGGATTGATGAAGCTCCATCACCTTTTGGAGAATAGGTCAAAATATGGTTCTGGTAAAAGGAAATTTATAAAGTTTTATATAATACTAGTTTACTGGGAAACACTGGGTTAGTTTGCAGAGGAACTCTACACAATTGCATCATAAGATGCCGGGGCTTTTTCTTCCACTCTCCAAGACTAGGTCAGGCAAATAACTGCCAGAAAAAAAGAAGAATGACCCTCTTAAGATACAGGTGTGGCCCAGATGAAGTTTGGAAATCCCTTTTACTTTTTTTCCTTATGATTCTATGCTTTTACTTTATTATGCTAGGACAGAAAATCTGACAGAACTGTAAAAAAGTATTAAAAAGGGACCTTGCAGCGCAAAACCTTCACTTTTCTTAGTGACTCAAACTGGAATCTGTGTGGGAAAATGCCTGTCACAAAACTTGTTGAAGATCAACCTTAAATGCACTCACAAAAATGCATTCTTCTCCCTGGCAGCTAGAGCCTTGTATCTTCCAGGCGGGAAAGGATACTAATTCTTGCTGCCAGGAGCCTACCTAATTGTCTCTAAATGAATTCAACTATGAGTCAATATCTGCTCTGCTCTTGGAAGCAGAAGCATAGAAATAGTAACTCCGTACGCTTCATTATACAGGAAATCAAACAGGTTTCAGTTTTTATTTAGTATTATTTTCCTTAATAACTTCAAAAACCGCCCACATTTTAATGAACACATGCTAGGTGAGGTGTCTTTGCTTTGTTTTATGTTCAATTGCAATTCTTATGTACTGTCTAACATTGTCATGATAGGGCACTTTGTACAGGGCAGAAGTTTCAAGGTCCAGTCTCAAAACTTTTATCCACCATCACATGGTTTTCTCCACACAGACTGTGAAACCACTGTGGTGTGCAGAGATAGTATATAACTGGGAACACTGTGAGACTACCATGGTAAATAGTGATCATTTTGCTCCACATGCTTCTCTACTGTGGTAGATTTTTTAAGAAGCTGAAAGCAGACATTCCCTGGTAATAAAAGTTTGGCACTGAAATTTTATTGATCATGGAAGGGCTTTTGAAAGGTGCTTTTTTCTATGAAATATAAAAGTTGCATCCAGTATGGATTGCCATCTATTAGTTTGTCTGATACACCTTTTTTTCCAACCTCAACGTGTAGCAAATGCTGAAACATACTTAGAAGCAGAACATGGTAGAAAGGACAAGGCAAGAAGACTAGCAAGATGCTAACTAGTATTTCATGAAGTTAACCTTTAGAGGCATAGACCTGGAGACTTCACATCCAGTTTTTAATAAATAAATAAATAAATAAATCATCATCTTCCTTATTCCAGGTGAAGTCAAAAACTAATCTTTCCCAGGGACACAGAGCCACACCAGAATTATAGCAGGGCAAGACTGAACACTAGACACCAATATGAGATGCTATCAAAGCCGCTAATGTCATCTTTTCATTCCCAAAGACTTGCTGCTGGCTGCATCTTCTCTGCCACAACCTTAATGGCCAACCAGCATGTCACAACATCAAGCCACACAAAGCTGCTAGAGATGGTATCTGACAGTCTAAGCATGTACATACATAACCATAGATAGATAGCACTATGTAACACAAGCTTCAGCAGGGCTTGCTTGAGCAGTACTCTGAGATGACATGTCAGTATTACTTTTTACTCGATCTAGGCTACTCTGAACCTGGCAGATCATACAGAGTCACTTTTTAGAACTGACTTTTTAGTAGAGTTTAGGTTGATGATAATTGGTGCCATTCAAAAGCAAGAAAAAATAATCCCTTTTTATAAAATGAAAAGATTCAAGGGAGAAAGTACTGAGCTTTTCCTTCTCACATTGTAGATGTAGAGAGTAAGTCTTGAAATGGACATAAAAAAAAGATCTTTTGGTAGCTGAATTCATTATTCATTTCCAGCTATTTTTGATGGTTTTTTCTTTCTGAGCTGTGAACGTTTGAAAAAGTTACTCTGTTTCATCTTACACTATACACAGTTCTCACATAGCTTTCACCACTCTATTAAAAACTATGGTGCTATGCTATGGAATTTAAAAAAATATAGTCCAGTCATCACTGAGACCATTGTTCCCAGATTCTATTACTAGTTGGCAGGTGGGCAAAATACCCAGTAAGAAACTAATATAAATTGGAAAGAATACCTAAAAGGCACTAGAAGTCTCAGTAAGGCTTTAAATATTTTACAAAAGCTGTGATCTGTAGACTTTGCCTTCAGCCAAAACCCACTCGAAGTGAAATAGGCTAAAAAAATCCCCTCTGCAATAAATAGATACCTCTTGGAGATATTCTAGCCAGCAAATCTCCACTTTTGTGTTTTGAACAAAAGCTAGAGGAAAACTTTGAAAAATCCTCCATGAAAGATAGAAGAAAATGGAAGAAGGTTTTTTTTTTTTCTATCTCAGGAAGTTTTAGTAGTTTACCTAACAAAAGATCTTTTTTAATAGGAATGTCAGGCCAATTCAGCATCAGCACCAAGTTCTGAAGTACATGTTCTATGTGCTGCTTCTCAGTCCATTTTAAGCTATTCTTAAGTACCTTATCAGAGAAACATAAATGCCTTGCTTGATATCAGCACAATGACAATAAACTTTTGCAAAAAGTTAGCATGCAGAGACAATAGACACAAATATTTTATTTATATTTGCTATACATACCAAATATTATATATATAGTAGAGATAACAGTAAAGTTTGATTCCCTTATGTTGTAGGGATCTCTATTTTCTGTTGTAGATGACAGAAAACTCCTGGCATTTGAAATTTCAGGTTGCATAGTAGTATTTTAAAATTAATCCAAGATAGGTGAAGTACTGTATGATTGGGGAACAGTAAAGGGCAAGAAGTGATCTTCTCAGGTACAAATTTGTTATTTTGCTATGAAGACAAGGTAAAACTTCAGAAAGCTGGGAGCTAAATGGCAGATCAGATAGTAAAGTATGACTCTACCAGAGAAAGATAATTCTGACATTATGTACTTACTTTCTTCAACATGACATTTACTTTCATATAGGAAACTAGAAAAAATAGTCTGTCTGGACAATCTACAAAGGTTTCCTATCAAGTCAAGTGGAAAATTATTGTGAAATCTGGAAAGTATGGGTGTCAGAAGATGTATGAGATAAATGAGCAACTGATTGAAGGGAGAGCCAAAATGAGTTATACTGGAAAAGGAGGTTTGAGACTGTAAGGCATATATTCAGTGAGTTTCACAATACAGTTTGGGATTAATTTTATTTACACTTTCATTTAATGATATTGACACACAAGTTGATATACTTTCATGATATTTGCCATCACTGTGAAATTGAGAAGCTGTCAATACAAAGGAGTCTTGGAGAAAGAATAGCTGACCTTGAGGACTGGAGCCACGTAAGTGGGATAGACCTCTTTATTATGAAGCACAAGTTCACAACCTCTTGAAGAAATAACAAGCTGAGAGCTCACAATCTGACAGTAGAAATAAAAAAGAAATAAATATATGTACTTTTTAAATTAATCACAGGATGAGAAGTGATGAAAATGAGCTTGGCCATAGCTATAAAAAGCCAAATATGATCTATAACCAAGATCAATATTTAGTAGGCATAAGAAACTAAATGGAAAAGTGTAAGAGAGATAAAAGTGAAGAAAAAAAGGAGAGAAAGCAGAGAAATCTTTTCAAACCTTCTCTTAACATAAGAAATTCAGAACATCAAATGAAATTACCAACAGAACTTCAATAAGAATATACATTTTCACAGTATGCATAATTAATACTGTGGATTTTATTGCATGAATGAATTCTATGTGATGTTGTAGATGTCAAAAATATAAAACGAGTATAAAATAGTCAAATTGGATGCAGAGCCCCAAGGAAAACTCCTTTACTTATGCTCCTAATGTTATAGATTTTTGACATCTTTTCCAGTGTTCATGTCCATAGCTCATTCCCATTTTATATTTTAAAATAAAATTCTGGGTATATTATTTTCAATTTTAGTTTTTATATAGTTATAGTTGCATACACATGTAGGTATACATATGCATATAATATATACATTAATAATAATATATTAAAATATAATATTAATATAATATTAAAATAAAATATCTGTACAGTATTTCAAGAAGAAATTGAATAATTGACTTTGACAGACATTGAAATCCAAAAATCTTAGCCACCATATTATGGGGGAAGTAGTCTACAACTGTATATTTCTGTCATGGTTTTGCCCAGTTGGCCAACCCCTGGGGCTGAGAATGGTTTTGTCCAGGTGGATTTCTGGACAAGAAGCCAATTAAAACTCTCAGTAACGTCTTTGCTAATTACATATTTAAGAAAAACAGAAGAGAAGGTGTGTGGTGCAGTTGAAATTAAGAAGGGCCAAGGCCTCCTCGTCCCCTGGCTTGGGAGGGGGCAGGTGTAGCACTGAAGCTCCCCCTTCTCTCTTGTAAGAGAGTGAAGAAAAAAAAGTTTAAAAGACTGATTGCTTGGATGAAGACTGCTGCAAAAGAACTCCGGCAAAGAGATAAGGTACCTTCAAGCTCAAAGCTGGCAGCTGCAGAAGAGAGAAGGAAAGTTCGAAAGAGGGAGATTTGAAGATTTATGACCCTGAAGAGATGAACCTTACGCTGAAGCAAAAAAACAGCTCGAGTAAGCTTGGGATCTCAGTGAGAGATCCATGCTGGTAGTATTGGAGATTTGGTGACCCTGAGGGAAACCTACGCTGGAGCGAGACGGCTCAGGTGGGATGTTGGGATCCATGTGTGGAATCCATACTAAACCCATGTTGGAGAGGTCTATCAAGGACTGTTATCCCGTGGAATGGGACCTCCACAGGAAAACAGGGGTGGACTCATAAGCCATTATCCTCTGTAATCCTGAGGTGAAGATCCATGGTAGGCAAGTGTCCCCTTGCAAATCCATGGGAGAGAAAACCTTCAGGGCCTGGGTAACCCCCAGCCTCCGGTCTTAGCCCAGAAGGGGGTAGGCCCAGCCCTGGAGGCTGACACAGAGCAAGATAAAAAGAGAAAGAGTTCCAGCTGTGACAAGAGTGCTGCAGAGTTATTGAAGAGACCTGGAGCTCCGAGAATGGAGAAAGAAACTACTTTTCCTCCTTGGACTGATATGAAGAGGGGAGAAATATTTCTGTAAATACACAGTACTTTTACTTAAGTAAAATTGTTGTAGATATAATTCTTTAGTTTTAGCTTGTTAGTAATAAATGTTAATATTATTTTCCCCAAATCCAGTCTCTTTTGTCTGCATAAACCTTCTCTTAACTTATAATAATTGTGTAGGGGGTGTAAAAGCAAATTGACCCAGAGTAAAACCACGACAATTTCATTTAAAAGAAATATTATTCCTTCTGCTAACACTCATTACAATACAAAGCAAACTGCAGTAAGTAATACAGGAAGTAAAATAGCAGAACACTGAATTGAGTACCAGACTACTAAATGGAGTACTAGTACCTAAAGTAACAAGGGATATAATTTGCTATATACAATATTATTTCCTCCTTCACCACAGAGAGTGTTTCAACACATTTACTAAATGGCTTTTTAGGTTTTTTTCTTTTCATGTATTTAACTAAGACAGTCCAGTCTTATTATCCCACTCCTCTTTACAACACTCTCTGTTATAGTTACTAGGTTTTGTGCAGTACATAATGGCATTTTTCCAAATTATCTCTTTAAATAATTTTGCATTACACTCTCAATACCTAGTTTAGCCTACCAACACAGTCCCTAAGAGGACCTGTACCCCTGCTGTAGCTTTTAATTTTTTGCTTTGAACAAATACATCCATGATAATGCTTGCTTACTTGCATTTTGTTAGATGAGGCTGCAAATTTCCTTCCAAATTGCAGTGTTTGCAAGTGCATCCACATGCCCAAGCTGATAAATGAAATGCTTACAATACATGATTATTACAAACAATTTTAATGAGTAAAAATTGAGTATGGGTAACCACTGCTGTCTTCAAAGAATGCTATTAATTTGTCTTTTTGAAGGTGTCAAGGTTACAACAAACACAGTAAGACGTCTTGATGTGTAACTCCCTTACCCTCCTGATGCAAGAGTTACACTGAAAAGTGAAGTAGCAGCAGACTTTAGAGCAGAAAGTATAGTTCATGTTGGCAGGTAACAAGGTTCTGCTACCATAAAATTCACACAGCTCCCCTAAGCAAGCAGTGGGCGATACCTTACATACTTTATAAACCTCACCCACTTTCATCCAAAATAAATCTTTTTTATTTAGTTAGATTTAAGAACAGTGCCAGTATTTGGTTGTGATTTATCTACTTTAATATCAAATTCTGCCTAGTCTTTCAAATTCTGCACCTGGTCCTATTGCATACTGAGAAGAGTGAGGGGTTAAATTCCTCATTTTTTGTTGCAACCTTCTGGCTGCCTGTGTATGTTAATTGGAGCATGAAACAGTGCAACCAAGAAGTGAAGGAGGGAGGCAGGGAGAGAGAAAAGTTTCCTAGCCACCTTCTAATCTGTCTTCTGTTCAATACAACACAGCCTAAATTTGGTGGGTAATTCCTTTGCTGAATTCCAAGTTATACAATTACAAATGGTCACATAACAGATGCCTCATTCAAAAAGTCTATCAAACATCTATTTTTATCACAAGCATACACACAAACCAATTCTTAATATCATACAGTGATGACATTAAGGACAAAGGAAAGGAAAAAGTAATGAAGAGCACACCAATTCCTAGACGTCTGTAACAACAGTGATTTTATAAAATAAACCTCCTAAATGATCTTAAAGGCAACTACAGTCATTCTGGAAAAGAAGGTAGAAAGCAAACAAAAATAAAAAAGACCTACCAGTAATTCCTGCCATAGCCCCATCCCACATACCCCCACACCTCCACTCAAACAGTCCTCATTGCCATGAAGAATGAGAAAAGTGCCTCAGATAAAAAGTACATCCTACTAGAGCCTTAAAACTCAAATTAATGCAGTAGGTCTTTTACTGAAACCTAGAACATTTTTGTTTGCTATTCTAATGCAAAGCTTTTTGTGTGTGTGCATATTCTTTGAGGGGAATCAGTGCCAAGTACCAATCTCTTCACTCTTATGACCAGTTATAGGACTCGAGGAAATGGCATGGATCTGAGTCAGGGAAAGTTTAGGCTAGATATCAGGAAAAGGTTTTACACCCAGAGGGTGCTTGGGCACTGGAACAGGCTCCCCAGGGAAGTGGTCACAGCACCAAGCCTGTCTCAATTCAAGAGTCATTTTGACAATGCTCTCAGGAACATGGTGTGATTCTTGGCATGTCCTTTGCAGGGCTAGGAGTTGGACTCAATGATCCTGATGGTTCCCTTCCTACTCAGCATATTCTATAATTCTGTGATGATTCTTTCAGGAGTGCAAAGTGCTTCTATCTCAGCTTACAGAAGTATATACATAGTGACACTGTAGAAACTCATCTGCTTTAGTCAACAAATATCTCTGCTAAAGAAAGGTACATATTCATTTCTCTTTGTAGAGAGCTTTCACTTTTCTTTTGTTGAGATTAAGGTTTTAAGCTGAGAACAATGAGTTTTAAATACAATATGGTAACTGGAACCTTTTTTTTTTTAAGGTGTTTGCTTTGTTTTTACTGTTTCAGTTAGCATAGACCAGACACCAATAACCCAACAGGGATTTTTGCAGTATCTTCAATAGTTTTGTTTATCCAGCTTCCATCTCTAACGGTGCTGTTACCCCCTATGTGCTTGGTCCATACCACAGGCACTGGAAAGGTATTGCAATGTACCTGAACATCAAATTAACCAGAAACACAACAAACAAGTGGGAGACAGGGAGTCAAAGACAGGAAGAACATAGAAAAATCTTCTCAAAAGAATCTGTATACTGTGGGTTTCCATACATGGCCAAACAAGTCTTGAGCAACCCCCAGCCTCCTCTCTTTCCAAATTCACATCACACCAACATCTGCTGTCAGAATCCTGCATGAATTCAGATAGGATATCAATGAATGGATAGGTAGTGATGCAGTTTTTGCCTCTGAATATGGTACAGAACTGTACCAGACTAATTAGAGAAAACAACAATCCTCCTAGTCCTTCAGTAAATTCAAGATTGCAAGGAGCTACATAACTTGCTATTTTTAATTTCAAGATAATTAAAAATACTCCCCACAGTCTTAGAGTTCCCCATGGTCTCCCATAGGAAAAATAAAATAACCTTCCTTCTTTTTAATTTTTAATTGTCAATTGTTACAGTACAGACATGGATCTAATACATCTAGTAAAATAACTAGGCCACTATTGAGGACACAATTGAGGTTACCATCCCTGGGGTTGACCTGTATTGTAAAAAGCCTCACTCACAGTGACATTGTCCCACATCTACATGACATACTATGCTTGCTTATAAAGTAACTACTGATGCATAAGCAAACCATAAGGTTCACAGTGTGAATTGAGATACTCATTTTTTCAAACAGATCACTTCCAAAATCCAGAGCTAGTCTTAGGAACAAGTAGAAAACAACACCATTAAAATTTTCCATATTGCCAAAATAAATGCAGTTCAAATTTAGTGACATATTCCTGGAGATTTTTTAATTTAGGAAAGCAATGAATAAATATTTTTTCTGACTAATTTTAAGAACAATTGCACAACTATCGAGAAAAATAATTGTCTTCAAGAAGTATTCATGCCAATGCAAACCAAGTATCAGCAGACTCTTCTAGTTTTGTTTTAATTGTTCATGTTTCAATCTTGCATCTTATTCAAAATTTCACAGATATATTGAATAAAATTAAGCTTAAGTCAGACCTCTGTGGAACTCAGTTTGAATATTCCTATTTGACTAGTAGGCTAATGATAACTTCTCCAAGAGTGCTTCTCCCATTGACTATATACTCACTTTATCTGTTTTGTAGACTGTATTTCTGTAAAGATACATCTGAGATTTACATTATGATAAGCAAAGATACAGTGTTGCTTGACAATATTAATCTGACAAAGAAAATAATTAGTATAAATTAGAACAATTAGACTAAAAGGTGGCATGCTATCTGTTTAAAAAACCAAACAACTATTCTGCTTTCTTATGTATTGACAATTCATCTTGGGTTCTTACCAGAAATCAAACTTTGATTAAAATGTTTGTGTTTTGTGTTCCCTCCCTCTCTTATTTCATGCTTTAGTTTAAACTATCTATACCTCTGAATTTTCCCTCATTCTCTCCTTTTTTACCCAAAGTTAGTTTCTAATAGACTGTAAATTGTTTTAGCTCTTCACATATATTTATTGAGATATCTCTGGTACTTCTAAGTTGTGTAAATCCTCCTTGATTTAATTTCTCAGCAGCTTGTTAGATTTGGGATAATAAATAGATGGAAACTAATTGAAAAGAGTTAACATGTCTTCTTCCTCGATTGTGGTGCGGATTCAGCTGCAGCCTGCACGAGGCCTTCTGTTGGCTGCTAGCTGTCAAATAATAGCTACATAACTGTGAAATATCACAAAGTATGTGACATGACTTAGGGTAGTGTGGTAATATGGATCAACTGTGTTTTCAAACATTTCTCACATAGCAGTACAGTGACCTTTCACTTCACATACGGTCTTATACTCCTAAAAAATGAGCCTGTTTATGTAAGCCTACAGAACCTGGGTCAAGCTATAGTGGTAATATATGGATTTATTAAGCAGCAAACTGAGCATTCACAACAAGCACTGGAAAGTTCACATGATGCATGAGAAAGTTATGTATCTCTAGAGTGAAATTCCAGTTGTAAAGAACAAATAATAAAAATATCGAGTCTGTTAATATATTTCTGAAGTACTAGTAGCAATTAAACCTTTTGATTAAGTCATCCAGAATCCATGGTTTTCCAAAGGGATGTTATTGATACACATTCTTCTTAGGTTAATTGAACTGTGTAAATCTAACATTGCAGTTTTCATGACAAGAAAAAATATTAAACTGCAATTTACAATGTAATAATTAGGAAAAAAGACACAGCAGCAACCAAAATTTCTAACAAATGGAGAACCATTTACAGGAAAAAAAAATTTGACCAGATATCCAAATTATTCAAAGAAATAATAGTAACTTAGAGGCCTTATTTTGGTGGTAACAGGATTAATATTAAAATTAGGTCATAAAATAATTCAGTTTTTATTAAATAAACTGAATTTGCTGCTCAGAAACAATTTTTTTAAAAATATTTTCTGTAGAATAATGTCAAGATATTTTTCGTATCTTGGAAGCATCATCTTGCTAAAACCTAAGTCATTCCCACCAGTCTGTACTAGACCATATTTGATGGTCTTCTATGACACTAAACAAAACTACATTAAAGAACCAGTGAACTGTAGATGTTACTGTAAAAATGGCACATCCCTCACAAACCCTATCTTTGGTGAGTGTTTCCATCTCAGAGGGCAGGATACTTTTACTCTTCTCTGCCCCTGTTATTCATAACAGATTGATGCAGAGTAGACAAGAGTTCACTGTGACAAAATTAAAGAAGGTACTGTGGATCCAAAATACTTGTCAGCGGTTCCTCTGGTGTATTTCCCTAGACTGGAGTAAACTCAGACTCTTTCCTGAAGCCCCTGTCCTGTAGTGGCAGGGTACCTTTAGATTCAGCTGATGCAGCAGATCAAGTGTGATATACTTGAGTAACCACTGAATGACTGTAATAGTGCATAATGGGCAGCACGTCTGAGAAACTTTGCAGAATCAGGACTCAAGAAAAACTTAACTTTCTAGATGATAAATTTGCTAGCTATCAGGTATTCCCTTTGGATTTAGAAGGCCATGATTTTAGATGCATCCTTTTTTAAAAACTCAAATTCTCCCTGTCTCAAATGGTTTCAAATATGGGATTTATTATTGAGCCATTGTCCCCACTGTCAGTAATTGCTGATTTTGTATCACACTTCATTAACTAAGTTTACAATCTGGCTATGAAAAAATCTGATTGAATTTCTGAACTGCTTTGAAGCAAAAGCATCAGAACATGCATAAATTGCAACAATATGAAAAATAGAAAACTAAGCATCTCAGCTACAACAGCTAAGCAAAAAGTCATTGATTCTGGTAGTGTAACATCAATTGAGAAACACTTCTCTGCCAAAGTTCCTGTCTCTTGTTAATAAAGAGAAGTAAAAAAAGAAGACTTCTTGTAGTCTTCTAAAGAGTTAGGCTTTCTCTTTTATTTTTATTATCTTTATTTTATTATTTTACCTATCAAAATACATAAAATACCTCAGGTCCATTTAGTCAGTCTGAAGACAACATATTAAATTGTGTAATTTCAAATGAGTAATTTACATTTAATACTCAGAGAATTACAATGGTACAAAATGAGTAATTTTGACAGCCAGTTTGAAATGTCTAGGAGAAACCTGAGTTTCATGTCTAAGAACAAACCTTCCAACATGCAGGTTGCTATGAAGGTATTTCAAGTTCAAAATCGTACCTGGAGAAAACCTGAATCAGCAGTCATGTTTGGAAGTCTTGTGCATGAGATTCCTTCCCAACCTCAGAACACTGAAATCCAGTAGCTGCTCAGAAGAGAGTGCTGTTCTCCCTGCTCTTTTCTCAAACACTTGCAATGGTGTAATGGAAGAAAGCATGGAGAGTTATAGGCTGAGTAGATTCCTTCTCATGAAAATGTGGACTTAAGCTTTCAGAGAGACTTCACTGCAAGCATGCCCTTGATTGCGTGATCTTAATAGACCCTTTGGGCCTCTCATACACATCATGTCCTAAAATAAAAGGTGGTGTAAACGAGAAAGAAATTGAAGCAATTAATCTACCTAGGTACCTTGGAGTACCTTGAGGGAAAAGGGAGATTTCTCACTAGCAACCAGTTTTATAAAACAAAAAATATCAAGTGAAAATCTTTGAAAATTAAAACACCTGGAGAAAATGTATGTTACACTTCATCTTTCAGTTCCTGCTAGACAGTAAATAAAAGGCTCTACATTTCATTGGTTTCCTCAAATTATTTGAGAAGCATTTAACAGTCCCCTATCTCTAACCAATCCTCTTAGCATAGGTGAGAGCAACCAAAACCAGAAATGGGCTGTAGACAATAGAAGATTCCCATCTTATCTCAAGTTCTTGCTTTTGTTTGGGATGCATCACTTCACCTCTCAGGTGCTGTGCTTATTACATTTTATGTCTCTCTTACCTCCTGTTGGTCAAGCCCATAAAACAGACCATAAAACTGTCACAACTGGTGTTATTTGTTAACAGTGTTTAACAAGCTAAAAGATAAGGATAACTCAGTCTGGTCTGGACTGCAGCAAGAAACACATCAGAGGATTACAAGTAAATTTGTATAACCCTTAGCATAATGTGATCCAGCCAGAGACCATTTTTGTGGACAAAATAATATTATCTTGCTTTATCCAACATCATGTTTTATTTTCATCTTCTGGGGAACCTACCCTTTCCCTTCTTCCTGGGAACTGGGGACAAAGACAACTCAGTTGAATCACATGATGGAAGAACATGTTTCAGGCCCATATTTCTGGCTGGCAAATCCACACTGAATCTATTTGTGTCAGGACATTAAGGTCCTGTAAATAGAAAGTGTACATCCTTAACTCTTTTTTTTTTTTTTTTTTTAACTCCAAGATTTCCAGGCATTTGCCAGCCTGGTCATGTGTACTGCTCTGTGTATAAGGTGGTATTAATGAAAATCAATGGGGAATAAGGAGGTGATCTGTGCACAGTATCTATCTGTACACAGATGCACAAAGTGAAGAGAAATCTCCTACAGGGTCATTTTGTGTTCCATCCACCAGCAACTACTTTGGAATCTTTTGCATGATAAATATAATTACTGAGGATCTCAGATTGATAAGGCACATCTTCAGTTCATATCAGAGAGGCTTTAGATCTCCATTTTCAAAATATAACATGGGTAAGAGATTACATAGCCAAGTGGTGTGATACACTGTTACGCATTATGCTGGTGTTTACTTGACTGTGAAGGAATAGCAAGACAGAATTAGGCAAAGAGAAAACAAACTATAATGTAGTAAAAGGCACATAAAATATAAGACAAATATAAGTAAAGCTAAGAAGATCAGTAGTTTGTCTGCTCTTTCCATGTTTTTGAAACTAAAACTTTTTTCCAAGATGAGCTGCTAGACTTGCATATTTTGGAATAGCAAACCCAAAAGTTTAGATCTCAACATAAATGAAGAAATGCTTCAGTGTACTTCTATTCCTGTGCAACATTTAAAGTATCTTTTGTTAATGGTGTTTCCTCATTGCATGGGCATTGACAGTATTGTTTTTCATTGCAATCGACGATTCCTCATTTGAAATTAAACTCGTCTTCTGGTGGTTCTGATGAAGTAATTATGTCTGGTATCTTCACCTTCATTACTCCATTACTTAAAATGAAGTAGCTTTGTAGGGTGAAGTTTTCATGAATCACTAAATAGCAGAGGAGCTTGTGCTCAGGTGCATTATTACCCACATGAATCAGGAAGGAAAAGATGGATAAAAGAATGGATAAAAATGTGCTAGTATACAAGTACAGATACACATGTACAGGTATACTGCTATAATACTTTCAAAATAAAATAAAAACAAAAGAGGAAGTGAAAAGAAAATTTAATTGGTCTGTAATTATGCAATGTGGTTTGACAAGCCCACATAGTAAATTAGAGATAATCCTGAACATTATTTATTCTTTAAGGTCCTAAAACACGAATTCCAGCATTGCACTATGTATGTGCAACCAATGTATCCTAAATACTTGTAGTAAATCTTTATATCAAATATACACTATCATGATAATATTAGGTGAAAAATTCTTTTCTCCTTTAAGTTTCATCAAAAAATGTGATTTGTCTGATTTTTTTTCATGAAGCTATATAAATTATTAAAGAATGACTAGCAAAAAGCTAAAATCTTGCTAAGATGTACAACATTAAATTTAGAAATTCAGTACAAAAAACTTGAGAAGTTCTATGCTTTTTTAAAAGTTGAGAAAAATGTTGATCCTTTGGTTGTTAGGATTTTCTGTGAATAATTAATGGAACTACTTCATATATTTCAGATCTGTTTCAGAACTGATCTCATAAATCACATTTATTAAGTAGAAAAATCCAATTGTAGCAGATGTGTAGTAGGGAACTTGTATATTTTGCAAGGCACTTTATAGAAATCAGGAATTTAAAAATAGAGGAGTTTTTTCTTTAATAAATTTGTGCTCAGATAGAATGCCAATTAAATTGAAAGTAAGGAAGAGTAAAGAAAAACACTATAGTGGACATATGCTTTATATACAACACTCCACACCAGTAACATCTTTCACATCACCACATACATACTTTGTTTACTGATATTCAACAATGAGATTACACTGTGTTAGATATTCTAAAACACTAATTTTGATTACATATAATTTATGATTGTCGAAATAAATTTCATAGCCACTAATTACATGAAATAAAAAAAAACCAAACTCCAAACTACAAACCTTAAAATTTTCTCTTAAAAGAAAAGACCAAACTCTATGTTTGTTTCTTTTCCTTAAAAAAATAATCTTTATGACATGAGCTTATGATACTTACACTATAGGGCAGTTTTCTTTGCTAGAAATATTGGGAAAAACAAGACAGCTGATTGAAAAAAAATGCTTCTTAGAAATTTAAGCCCAAAGTTCTTTTCATAAGGGGGGAGGTGAGGATCTAGTAGGTCAGAAAATGCTGTAGTGTCTTAGTTTTACTGTGTTGCAACATGAGTTGTCCACTAGGAAATTACAATTGAGTCCAACAGTTCTTCGTTTTCATTCAGCTCTCTTTATACAGTGACCCACAAACTACAGAAACAATGGGGTCAATTTTGGATCAGTGAATGAATGAACTCTCACCAAGAACCAAACAACTCTTGATATCAATCCCTACACCACAGTAAAAAAGTAAGTACCTAAGGGACTTGAAGAGAGCCTTCTGCACTCCAGAAAGGTTGTCTTTTCTCCTCCCCTCATCTGTTATACCACTTTAAATAGAAATTTACTCAGTCCCTTTGAGTCCCCTTAGTATCTCAGAAGACTTCCTCTGCCAGGAATCAATTTTGTAATAGTCTATCTAATTCACTGAAATGTGAGAGCTTCTATGTTGCAACAATTTTGTACTGAACTGTCTTCACAGTGTAGTTTTATATATTCAGATAATATTGAAAAGTCTATCTAAAGGAATTTTGTCATAAATATAGGGAAATTATAGTTTTATATTTATATAAAATTATATATATATTCATATAAAATTTGTTTAAACTATTTTCAATATTGCATGAGTTACCTAAGGGCTACACTGCTATCAGTATTAGTGTGTTTTGCCAATATAGAGCACAGTACTTGCTGACATGCCTTGCTAAAACTTGCTTTTTGTACCCCCACACACAGACACACACACACACAAGTTACCATTTTATAACTTCCAGCCAAACATCCAAATTCTACCAGAGAACTCTAACAATCTTTCCTTTACCAACAGCTCTGAAGATATAAATAGAGAAGTAGTGTATTTACCTGGATTATTGGTTCCAAGAATACTAGTATAAGGGTTTGCAAATGCTGAGTGAGGAGCTAGCAAAGACTCTCCTGAACCTCAGGTTGGCACCACGGTCAACATCTTTTTATCTTTTGAGGACCTCTTGATGCTGCAGCCACAACCTCCACAGTGGGTCTCGAACAACGACTCCTGATTTAACTTCCTTCATAAGAAACACTTTTTCTTTTTCTTTTCTTTTTTTTTTTAGAGGCTGAATAACACTGAAAACCAAAAAAAATACATGGTAAGTAGACAGATGAAGGAATCACTTCAAAACTGTACTACTGGTCTGACTCAACTAATTAAGGTAGACATAGCCCTCATGATGGCCATCACCTCCCTCAGAGAGAAGATAAGCCAAGTCACTGATCTACCACATAGTCCTGTCTGACCTGATGTTCACTTGACTCCTCAATCTAGCTTACAGATCAGCAGTAATCCTATAATCACAAGGGACACTAGAAAATTAGTATTTAGAAAGAAAAGAACCTTTCTGACCTTGCTTTTCTTATTTCTATAAAGGCATGTTTTTGACCTCTCAGTGTTGCAGAGAAATACTTCAAAAGAGAGCATGCACATTTAAACCAGTGTCTATAAATAAACATAACCCCATAAATAAACAGGTTCCAATTTTCAAATTTTCTAATCTGCAACTGTGTCTTGGCTGAGTTAGCAGTATTAAATATAACAACACATCCACACAGGCTCATGTAAAGTGTCAACCTTGCAATAAATTCTTTCCCTCTTCTTCCTCAACTTTCCCAGTCCTGCCTAATAGTCTGTGCCCACAGGTCCTCAGCATACCTCTACCTCCTCATGATCTTAGAGGTGAACTGGTGCTTGGTCATTTTGGAGACTTTCTGGTTAAAATTTACTAATCGTTTCTCACTCTCTCATTGCAAAATAGTCCATTCATCTTTCTACATGGAGGCAGCAGTAACTGTTATGGCCTTCTTGAAGTAAAACTAGAACCCAAACCAAAGAAACCCATAGATATGTCAGAAGAAGAAGATCTCTGTTCTGCTGATCGTTATTTTAAAATTTATTTATTTGTTTGTTGAATGAAAAATACAGCTACAACCCTTTTTAAATCTTAGTAGAACAGGTTGTTTTTCCATATATTTTGGCAGGTAATAAAAGATAGTTACTTTCCAAGGAAAGATAAAACTGCATTTGTTAATCAAAGTATGAAGTGGCCATCCAAAGACTTTTTCTTGTTTATTTATTTATTTGTTTATTTATTTATTTATTTATTTATTTATTTAAAGCAGAAACACTCTTTCAGATAAGATATCATATCTATCTCCATATTCCCCATTTCACTTTCACTTGAAAGTGAAAGTCTGGCTGAGAACGTTGAGGGTGGACAGGGAGAGTCTAGAGGCTTTCCTTTTACCCCTAGTCCTGGAGGGGAAGGTGCCCTCCCCTCCCCTTCCCACCCCACGGTGTCCCATGGCCCCCAGAGAGACCAGGACACCAGCAGCAGGCAGGGTGAGCAGGCAGAGAGAGTTTTATTGTTCTAGTAATTGCTTAAATAGCTTTTTGGGGGATCACAATGTGACCAGTGGGAGTTCAGGAGGTCTTACAAACCAACCAATTACAAGAAAGGGTTAACAACCAATAGATAAGCTTCCAGTTATCTCTTAGACATTCCAAAGGTACAGGTAAGGGATCTTGGGAAAGAGAAAGATTTACACAAAGAGTTACACCACCATTTTGGAAGCATGTTCACTTTAACAACATTAAAACTTCTGCATTCTTTTATATACTGCAACATCTGGTCAGATGGCATGCCATTCATTGAAATTTTTAGGTAGCCTAAATGTTTTGATAGTTCATTGTATTATCTTTTCATAATCTTCTTTTGATCAGGTTTTTAAATTAATTTTTTAAATGCCAGCAACATTTTAAAGCAAATGAGCAAGTGGTTCTACTATTTGTGTGTCATCTCTTGTAAAGATCAAACTGAAAGGGAGTAGGTTTAGATTAGATATTAGGAAGAAACTCTTTGTTATGAGTGTGGTGGTGCACTGGAACAGGTTGGCCAGAGAAGCTGTGATGCCCCATCCTGGAAGTATTTAAAGCCAAGCCAGATGGAGCTCTGAGCAACCTGGTCTAGAGAAAGGAGTCCCTGCCCATGGCAGGGAGTTTGGAGCTAGACGATCTTTAAGTTCTCTTCCAACCCAAACCATTCTATGATTCTATGAGATGATGATATGTAGCACTTTTTTAAGGCCAAATAATATTTATACAAGTCTCCTGGCACCTCCATACTAGCTGGTTAGTTCGTCCTACAACTGAGCAAATGTACACAGAGTGGTGACACCTCTTCTTCCTTTCACTTCTGACTAGGATAGCCTGAAGTGCTGAGGCCTGAATAACAGGCCCTGAGCCAGAGTTGACCTTTAGATGAACCTGCCAACCTAAAGTTATATTTAGCCATGTATCTGCTTATTAGCCAAAATTCTGTATAATCCTTAGTAAAATATGTAGGACAACACCTGTGTAAACAGGTGATGCATCTTTCTTAATCCCTATAAACACTCTTTGTAGTAAAGATAAGGTGCATCACTATGTTTATCCTTTTATAATTCTTAGTTTCTTTTGTAATTCTTTGATGATTTGCACTATAGTAAATTTATACACTTATTCTTTAAAGTTGGTGTCTGTGTTTCTTGTGCTGACCTTCATCCTCTGGCAAAACCTGCTTAGAGTAAAAGCCATAACAATAGCAACTAATGTTTTCTTTGTCTATAAAGAACAAATATCCCTTTGACAAGTAGCTAAAGTGAAGAAATATAACTTTAGACTGTCTATCATCTCCTGAAAAATGTATTCAGCAATGATTGTCCTTCTATGGCAACATTCTCAAATGTTTTCCTGAATTCCCTTAGCAATAGGAATTTCAATTGTGTGCTTTTTAACAGACAGCTTCTTGAAAAATCCCACGTTGGCATACAACTAAGTTCCTTAGCATTCCTTGGAAGCATCTGATCATCAGCATTGTTTGTTAGCAGGACAAGATGTGTCATGAGAATAAAAAATTTGTTTCCTCCTGCTGGCATAAGAAGGAGGGTATGAGAAAGAAAGAGGCAGAAATAATTCTTTCAGTTTCATGAACATTATAATGGACTAGTTTCAAAGGATGGGAATAGATACCTTTCCAAAGTTAATGTGTATCTCAATTACTCATTACGCTATCTACCAAATTCAACAGCCTCATTTGTAAAGTTAACCTTTATTTGCTCACTGGAGAACTGCATAGTGGTAGATTTTTTAGCATACATATCTTTGGTACGGACAAGGTTTAGAAGGTCTCCATTTGCTTTCTCCTATTCAACCAATAGAAGGAAGATGAAAACAATAATAAATATTGCAGTGTTAAGAGATTAAAAATACTCTTAATTATTTGTGTTTATTTTTTCTAGCCATCAGCTAAAATTTATTTGACAGTCTCTTCCTGAGGGATCATACCACTGCTTTTTCCTCTTGTAGTTTTTTGTTTGTTTTTTTTTTTTGACTTTTACCTTTGGCTTATCTAAAGATGGACTGAAATAAATCAGCATTTGGGATACGCTTAAGAAGTACACATCTCTCTTCCCTTTCATGGACTAGTCTCTACATTAGATTTGATTTTTTGAAACTGTACCTTTATAGTATTAGTAGTAGTACTACTACTACTAAAACTATTTCTCTGTGTTGGAGAAACATCAAGATTTTTATATTTTTTTTAAGGCCATGTAGTGTAGAAAAAAAATTTGAACATTACAAAAAAACTGAAGCAGGAAATACCATATGGTGTGAAATGGTTGTCAAGTTCTCTTTCAGTTACTGCATTCAAAGTGAAAACTAAAACTCTTTTATCGAGTGACACAGAGCAGTCCTTTCCTCATCTGTGAATTTCTTTCAGGCCAATAACAAGGCAGAATGCTGAAATGCAGATAAATTCAATTTCTCCTCTTGTCTGGAAAGGTTCTGCTCCATATTCAGCTCCAGTCATTAACTCCAACAGCACATCTTTCTGATTTGCTCAGATGTCGGTGTGGTTATGTGATAAAGAGTCTGTGAATATCCACCCACCTTGGGCCAGTCAGTGCTGTCACTTCTTAGGCACTAGGTGACACAAGTTACACTCAGCATATGATGCATCAAATACTAACAGTCCCATTATCCCTATGAAAACAAACTCATTCCTTACCACATCTCACCTGTAGCTACATGCAATATGATTGTACTCTACTCTTAGAATGAAAAAACCAACGAAATAAAACAAAAAATCCCAACAAAATTTTTAAAGGAGTTTCCATGCAAAACATATTTTTATTCCTGCTTGCTGCTATTGACAGACATAGCCATCTCTCTATCTGCTGCACATTTTATTCCTATTACATTATATAAGAAAGTCATTCAGTGCCATTAAGGTCATTACCTATTTTATAATCTCTCATCTTTTCCTGTTGAAATATGAAGATACACCTCCCTACAAATAGGTAGGCTACATTTTGCTGTCAGGAAATAAATACTCTTTACATAGCATGGTATTTGTCTTATGTGAGACATGTGGGTAAAGCCTGTATTGCAAGAGCTCCACTGCATGCAACAGGCTTCCTAAGTAGTATGTCTGAAAAATGCAGTGTTCAGCCCCCTTGATGAAGCTCTGTCTTTCCTTCTGATGAAACAAGATATATTCCAGCCTCAATTCAGAACGTTTGTGAAAATAAGTAGCTTTAAGAAAGAAGAAAATGCAACAGTGTATGCACCTGAAAGGGATAGAGTATGCATGATTATTTTTAGACTTTTTTCCAACAAAATTTTGGTCAACTCATTTTAGCTGAACACACTTTTCCATCCTTAGATAAAAGACGAGTACAATATATGACTCAATCAGAAAGTGGCTAGTGGGGTTTTCAGTGGATATTAAGTCCATAAGAGCATATACAACCAGGTTCATCCCAGATAAAAAATCCCCAACCAAGCAGGAACATGTTTGCATCAAGAATTGCTTTCATGGCACCGACTTCACTATCTACATCCTATATTCAAATCTCAGTAATCATGATTCTAAGTGCTTCTCTCTATCTTCTTAAGGATACTAAAACCTGGTTGCATTTTTAAAAGATCCCATGACACTGATGAACCATCTCATTTTGCCATTATCCCTCAGTGTTCTGGAAAAATCATTTCCATTTAATAGAACAGCTCAACTTTATTTGACGACTCATTAAGTTATTGCAACTCTGCACTCTCATTTTTCTAAAACTAAATTCCTGCAAAATTTTTTTTAAAGGTCTTCATCTCTCCCCAATTTAGATGCATATAGAAGACATTGCACATTCTTGTGCCACCTAATTTTCAAAAAAAACATTTTTCAAACATCTTAACAGATGTCTGTCTTTTTCCCCTCTAATTATATTCCTTAGCATCAGCAGCAAATCTGTTTCTCTTCTTACACTTAGTAAATAACTGTAGGCTCTTAAGATGTTGCTGTTTGGTGAAAAGATAAATGCTGACATATTAATGGAAATTACTGCAGATGTTTTTATCTGTGCTTCAAATGGGTTACTGTTAATGACAGCAAAATAAAATGTTCATTTGACCAAAGCAAAGAACATGTACATAGCTTTTTTTTTTTTTTTTTGCACAGTGATCAGGCTGCTAGCTTGAAAGAGAAGAATTTTTTCAGACCTGGCTCCAGAAACCACAGTGTGAAGCAAAATGGCATTGAGATGGAGAATATCTAAGTGCCTTAGTCATCCTCAGTATTCAACAGCCTGAAAGTTCTCAGAAGAGTGATCTCTAATCTTTAAAGCAACACAATTATGCAGAACTTCTGATCTTTCCATTATTGTGAAAATGAACACTTCATTGTATTTTGAGACTGCTGAACCACAGACCCTGTAAGCAATCTCTGCTTTTAGTATGGGACAAGTGAGAAGAAATACCATATCTGAAGAGTTTAAATACATTTTAAGTCCCTTACATCTCTCATCTTTCTTCCCAGAGCAATAGTCCAATGTAATACTAACTTTACCTTTGACATACTGATTCTTTCACCGTCTTTCTTGTAAAAACTATCATTAATTTTCGCCAAAACCACCATCTTCCTGGTCTTATATTCTCTTGGCCCTTTATCCTTAGAGTTGGAATTGCTCAGACCAAAGGTCCACCTAACTCTCTGTATTGTACCATGACACAAATGGTTGACAAGGGACATGGTAACATTTCAGGAAATAATATACAACACCTGCCACCAATTTCAATCCAGTCTCTGGATACTTTTATGTTATAGAATCATAAAATACACTGAGCTGGAAGAAACCCATCAGGATCATCAAGACCAACTCCTGGCCCTGCAAACTGACACCCCAAGAATCACACAATGTGCCTGAGAGAATTGTCCAAATGCTTCTTGAACTCAGACAGACTTGGTGCTGTGATCACTGCCCTGGGGAGCCTGTTCCAGTACTCAATCAGCTCCCTGGGTGAAAAACCTTTTCCTGATATCTAACCTAGATCTGCCATGGCTCAGCTTCACGATGAGCTCTACCACTGGTCACCACAGAGAAGAGATCAATGCCTGCCCCTCTTCTTCCCCTCACAAGGAAGTTGTAAACTGCAGTGAGATCTCCCCTCTGTCTCCTCTTCTCCAGGCTGAACAGAATAAGTGGCCTCAGACACTCCTCATAAGGTTTCCCCTCCAGACCCTTCACCATCCTTGTGGTCCTCCTCTGGATGCTCCCTAATAGCTTAATATCTTTTTTATATGGCGGTGACCAAAACTGCACACAATATACAAAGTGAGGCCACATCAGTGCAGAGTAGAGTGGGACAATCCCGTCCCTCAACAGGTTGGTGATGCTTTGCCTGATGCCCCCCAGGACACGGTTGGCCCTCCTGGCTGCCAGGGCACTGCTGACTCATATTCAACTTGCCATTGACCAGGACTCCCAGGTGCCTTTCCACAGAGCTGCTCCCTAGGCTCTCATTCCCCAGTCTATATATACAACCAGGATTACCCTATCCCAGATGCAGAATCCAACACTTGTCTTTCATACAGTTCATAAACTTCATACAGTTGGTGATTGTCCATCTCTCTAATTTGTCAAGGTCCCTCTGCAGGGCCTCCCTGCCCTTGAGGGAGTTAGACAACTCCTCCCAGTTTAGTGTCGTTGGCAAACTTATTTAGTATTCCTTTGAGTTCTGTGTTCAGGTTGTTAATGAAGCAAATAGGGCCTAAGACAGAGCCATGTGGAACCCAACTAGTGATAGTCATATGTTACCCCATTCACTATTACTCTCCGTGGTTGACCATGAGCCAACTGCTTATCCATCACATGATGTATTTATCCAGCTATGTGTTGGATCCAGAAGGACACTGTGAGGGACAGTATAGAAAGCTTTGCTGAAGTGCAAAAAGATTACACCGTCTTCCCTATCTCAGCTAGGTGGGT
Source organism: Myiozetetes cayanensis (assembly GCF_022539395.1). Taxonomy (NCBI): domain Eukaryota; kingdom Metazoa; phylum Chordata; class Aves; order Passeriformes; family Tyrannidae; genus Myiozetetes; species Myiozetetes cayanensis. The sequence continues at coordinate 94,792,931 of NW_026086604.1, read as the reverse complement.
TACCTTGTCATGGAAGGAAATCAGGTTTGATAAGCAGGACTTTCCCTCATGAAGCTATGCTTGATGTGACCAAAGCCTATGTTGTCCTCCAGGTATCTTTCAATACCTCCCAGAATAATCTTTTGCTTTATTTTAATGGGTACTGAAGTGAGACTGACAAGATTGCAGTTTCCAGGGTCCTGCTTCTTGCTCTTGAAAATCAGGACAATATTATCAATGCATTAAGGGAAATCAGTCTACTTCTAATACTTTCAAGGCATCATAGATATTATGGAGAAGCTGAACATGACAACTTCTGATGTTTTTGGGGGAATTCATGCATACCCATGCTATTCTGCTCCTTCTCCCCTAACAAATAGGGAACAAGGACTGCCAGCTATGGGACTTAATGTAACTGCATCTTCTTTTGTGTCTGCTTCATTACTCTCCTATTCTGAACATACGGTTCCTTTCTCCAGGAGACCATGAACAACACTGAAGATAGCATGTGATGAATGGAATGATAGAAAAAAATGTGGTTATGCTGATCTAACTACTTGCAACTACTCTTTGTTGTCATCATTCATTATCTCAGGTACTGCAAGTCCAGTATATTTACTCATTAAGTTCCATGTTACATTCCATATATTTCAGAAAGGAACAAATTTAGGGACATATTTGTTTAGGTACAGCTCCATTCCCTCTATACAACTTTTTTCCACACTCATCAGTTTTATTTTGAGTAGCGAAGACAGTGAAGAGTAAATTCAGAACAGGTTTGGATCCTCTTACAAGTCTGTACTCACCTTTTCTGCAGGTAGGAAGAGTTCATTGTCTAAACTGAGTAGGAAGACTCCTATAGGCTCCTTGTTACTTAGCAACATCATAGGTTAAGACCTCATTTTTCACAGGTACAGGATATTCCTTTAATGGAGTTTGCTCTCCATCTGAAATAAACTTTAGTTATACTCTTAGCTTCAAATTAGAGGGAAAAGGCTTCCAGGAAAATATTCTTGTTCAATGGAAAACTTTTTTTGTAGTTTGTTTTTGAATACAAGTAGAAAAATACAACTAAATAAGGCCTTAGGAAAGGAGACAAAGTCCAATCATTTTCAGTACTACTGTTAAAAAAAAGATCCCTTCACCCCCCACATTCAAATTCATCAAAACAGTGATTGTGACCAAATCAGTTCAGAGTAGTCAGAGAGTAGGCCAAGTCTGCAGCTTTTCACCTAACCAATTTAGTATCACTATGTTCTCTGATGGTTAATTTTCCTGTTGTTTCATCTTCTGGAATGGAATAGCACTTCTGTGTTGTGGTTTGCTCAGCAACTAATATTGCAGGATTAGAGAGGGGAGATCTGCCAAGAAATATCATGAAGTATCTAATTTATTTCTAAAAGAAAAATATCCAGTCAGAATGAACATGTTTGCAATAATAATAATAATAATTAAAAAAAAAACCAAGAAAAAAAATCAAAATAATATATGTTATTTTTTCATCTACTAATGTGAAATTTTTGGATTATGTGAAAAGCAGATTTTGATTGTCATAGGAACATGTCCAGTTCCTCACTTCTTTTACCAGCTTCCCATCAAATATCAACACAAAACAGGTGATAAAATATGAAATATGTCTAATACCAAATGGGAAGTAGAAATTACAACAACCAACAAATATTCTGCAACTTAAAAAAAAAAAAGGGATGATATAGTTTATACAGCAGTGAAATTCTGTTTGAAGGATAGAAAGAACAAAAAAACACAGGTGATGAAAGTTTCTCCTTACCTCTTTTTTTTACTCCTGACTCTCCCTATGGTTGCAAAAATATAAGAATGGAAACTGCAAGACCCTTTAAAAGGTTGACACATCTCTCTTTATTGTGGAGAGTTTTTTCAGCAAGACAGAGGGGGATATTACAGCAAGGGATATGAGTATGAAGAAAAGTAATGTAAAAATATCCACACTCTAATTTAAGGAAAGCAAACCCACTTCAAACAACATACTTTTTTCTTCTGAAAAATACTGCTTTAGACAAACTGAGCAATACAAGAACCACAATCTCCAACAAAAGAATGATTTCCCAACTGACACTTGATCTGTTGATTTTTTTTCACCTTTAGTGGTACTGCATTTATGTGACATTTCTGGAGAGGAAAAATAAGGACTTTAACAATTGGAGTTAGAAGAGAAATATTCTACATATACATTTGCATCTCTTCCAAAGCAAATTCCTTCCTCCTATACAATGTATTCAGTTGTGCTTCAAACTGTATTGCTCAGTTAAGTAGAATATGACAGCTGGTGATTGTTACAGACATATTGGACCAACTAGATACCTAAAAAAGCACCCTGATAATGCAGTGAAGAGACAGGGACAGACACAGTTATTACAAGTAAAAGAGGAAATATCTATTGCTCAACTTCTATATTAGAATTATATTAGAAGAAAAACTGTCTTAGACACCTGTAGAGACAGATTTGAAGAAAAGCCCCTCATCCCCATCTGAACTTCTTATTTAAAAACGTTTAGACTAAACGTCAGGAGATAATTTTTTTTTTTCTGCTTAGTATCTGAAGGACAGAGAGACCAGCAGTGCCCATTCAGACCACACTTACTTGAAATAAGGCAGTTATTCAAAAAGCCAGAAGTAAATTCTCAACTCTGTGGACTTAGTAGAGAGATGCTTTCATTTACAGTTTTCAGCTTCTCTTATTGAAAAGAGTATTAAATAAATATAAGAAGGGAATCAGTGGCCAAATGTGCTGAATTGTATATTTGCCATAGCTAAATGTTTCATGAAGGATATAAATAATTAGTAACATACACATACATTTTAAAAGTTTCTTCTACTCAGGCATGAATATATCTGACATCTAAGTTTGTCATGGCACAAAGGGCTCTCTTTGCTATTTCTCTTCCTTAGCACTTCATGTGGCTAACCAGGGAGCCACGTTCTTTTCTGGGGCCTGCCAAAGAAGCAGTGATGCATCATTTCATTGTATGCAGTTTAATTCCATCAACTATAGCAGGGATCTCTCGATGTTCATTAACTGTTCACTGTGACTTGTATGTAGTGGAACACAACATAATCCATTCATTCATATCTCTATTAATGTCATTCTTGCATAGGCATAACATCATACACTTGTTCTCCAAGCCCTTTTCATTTGCCTGCTCAAGATTAGTCTCTAAGTCACTTTTACCCAGTATGAGGCCCGAACTGAGAAAATATAAAGAAATTGTTCTGATTATAAAAGAAATATGTATATATGCATGCGTACACACAGATACTTTGAAAGTTGGTATTGCAAAACTCGCTGCCACATGGCCTGCAGATATCCTGAACAAAAGCATACTTTAAGAACTCAAATAGAAGAGACATGTAGACATGAAAATATTAAAGGTATGCTTCAGCACAAGTGCATGTACTAAAAATAGGGAATCTACTGTGTATTTAGTCTATCAAACTTCATATTCAACCTGCAATGCAAAGACTAACTAAACTGTACAAACATCTTTGAACATCTTAAAGACTCTAAGAAAGGTGCATATTTATCATAATTTACTAATTTACTTACCATAAGTTACTATCACTTTGATCTGGCAGTGATATTTTTAAAGACGAAAAGGAGCCTCCTTGAATAATTTGTTTTGGTTTCTTTTATTTTGCTTGGAGTTTAGCTATTTCAGAAATTGCACTTGAAAAGAACTCTAAGAGTTCTAATAAACATAGGCTTAAGAAAAGGGCCACCAAACAATCTCTGAGCAATATAATTAACTCAATGTTCTCAAAATAAATTAAAAAAAAAAAAAGAAAAAAAAAAGAAATGCTACTTTTTCTTTTCAAGTGAAAAGACAGAGTCAGGATATACTCTGACTAAAAGACAAATAGAGAAATGCTATGAGATGTGATTGTTATCAAGAATGCTTTATTTTCCCCATTTATTTTCCTTGCCTAGAGCTGAAGTAGGTTGCTCTATGTCAGATGTCTCTAAGGGCGGAATCCTTGAGGTTCTGTAAACAACAAGAGAGGTTTTGTGTACAAGGATAAAATTTAACACCTCCCCACCTCCCCATCCTGAATGCAAAATATTTTTTATGTCTACAAGGACCATGATTAGAGAGATCTCAGTGCCATATGAAGTTATAGCAATGAAATTTGATGGAAACCACAGAGTTAGTTGGTCAGAGTTACTTTTCATGGATTTCCAACCAAAGAACACGATTGGAGATATTGTTCATTCTCTCAGGTGACAAAAGTGAAGTGAATGAAATATGACCAGTTCTACTGTTGCTCTTGCATTTGGGAAAAAAATATAAGCCATTTAAATTCTTTTTCTACCTGGACTCAAACAAAAAGCCAATTATGAAGTTTACAGTAAAACAGAGAATACAATCACTAATTATGTCTGTATGAAACAAGATACACAACCTCAAAAGCTTTAGGAAAGATTAGAATTCTTCAGAAGACTCAATATTTAGATCTAAAAATCATAGCTCAAGACTGGATCATTTTATAACTTTAAATCATAAGAGAATGAAACACAGTTTCAAAACAAAAATGCGTTAGGGAAGTGAACAGATGGATAAAACACCCTTACAGAAAGATTTGAAAGAACAATCTAAATAAAGAAACATAGTCAATGGAAAACCTTTGGATGTGCCATGCCATGAGTTCCTTTACAAAAGAAGATAATGGAGACTACTACCAAAATATTTTACCTCTTTACTAAAGGAATAATTTTTTAATGTGCAAAAGAGCAATAATAAGCAGCGCTAAAATAGCAGTTCCATAAAGAGTGCTAAGATGCAAGGTATGAGGAATGGGTGTGGGGGAAGAGCACCAATGATCCATTCTGATTTTAATAAAGTACCTAATTTCATGTATGTCAAGTTGGCGTCTTTGTCTCCTGAACAGACTCGATGCATTGAAAAGGTCATGGAGTTTGCTCATGCCTTAGGGAAGTCATTTCACATTTGAAGGATATTTGTGAAGATCAGAGGCAAATAAATGACAAAATATGTCTATTTCTAGTCAGCCAGAAGATACTGTAAAAAAGCAGCAAAATTTCATGTGAAGAGTGCTGAGCAAGAAAAACATCAGGAAAAAACAAAGAAGGACATGTGAAAATACAGATAAGCATCCAACTACCAAATTTCTAGCTTTCATCACTTTCTCACAGCACAATGTCCCCAAAGTATTTCTTTCTCCCCAACTCAAGAAGTGCTTAAGTCCACAATAACAGGGACAATTTCAAAATATAGCCATTAGCATCTGTGATTTTCTCTGTCATCTAGAAGATATTTTTCTTATTCAGCTTAATCCATCCCACCCTTGGTCCATGACAAGTGGTCTGGGACCAACTTGGAGCAAACCCTTAGCCAGTATTAGCACAAAACAGTGTAGCATCACCTTATTTATACCAGAGCATCCACTCTGAGGCCTGAACATCCACATAGTGCAAACCATACTCTCATCTTAGCAATACCATACACATCTCTTGGTTTCCAGAAATGCCAAACATTAACACACCACAAAGATTCTGAAAAGTACATCCCATTCAATAATACAGAACACTAGAAATGAGACAATGAGAAACTTTAGAGGTCTTGATATTAATTCAAACAAGATGTCAATATCTTTAGCATTCATAGAATGCTTTCTTCAAAACTTCTGAGAAATAAGTTAGTGAAAGTGTTGTAGTTTTGCTCACCGGCCAGCCCCTGGGGCTGAGGATGGTTTTGTCCAGGTGGATTTCAAGACAAAAAGCGAATCAAAAAGTTCAGTAATGCCTTTGCTAATTACATATTTAGTTAAAACGGAAGAGAAGGTGGTTGCACAGTTGAAATTAGAAGCAGCAGCCATGTAGGTGAGGCGGCAGACCCTGAGGAGGGCCAGGGCCCCCTCCTCCCCCAGCTTGGGTTGGGTGTGGCACTGAAGCCCCCCTTCTCTCATGTAAGAGAGTGAAAGAAAAAAAAATTTAGAGGACTGACTACTTGGATGAAAAACCACTGCAGAAGAATTCCGGCAGAGAGATAACGAAGTGTCGAAGGTCGAAGCTTGCAGATGGAAGAGAGAGAAGAGAAGATTGAAGGTCGGGGGCTGCTTCTTCCCCCTTTCATTCTCTCTCTTCAGCAGGGAAAAGACTGAAAAATAAAAACCCTGCTACCTGTGAAAGTTTGTTGGGGTGAGGAGACCCCAGTGCTACTTGTAGAAGAGCCTACACTGAAGTAAGTGGATGCATAAGGAACTGAGACTTTATGAGAGACCTGAGATAATGTCTCTCATAACAGAGTCCTGTTGAAGATTTATGACCCTGAGAAGAATGAGGCTTACGCCGGAGTAAGAACGACTCGGGTAAGCTTGTGATCTCAGTGAGAGATCCATGCTGCTGGTGCTGGAGATTTGTGACCCTGAGAGAACCCACGCTGGAGCAAGAATGGCTCGGGTAGGGATGTTGGGATCCGTGTCTGGAATCCATGCTGCTGCTGAAGATTTATGACCCTGAGAGAAAGGCTTATGCTGGGGTGAGAACGGCTTGGGTAAGCTTGGGATCCAAGTCAGGGATCCATGCTAGACCCATGTCATAGAGGTCTATTCAAGGACTGTTCTCCCATGGGGAGGGATCTCCACAGGAAAACAGGGGTGAACTCATAAGCCATTATCTCCTATGATCCTGTGGTGAAGATCCATGGTAGGCAAGTGTCCCCTTGCAAGTCCATGAGAGAGAAAACCTTCAGGGCTTGGGTAACCCTCAGCCTCCGGTCTTAGCCCAGGAGGGGGTAGGCCCAGCCCTGGAGGCCGACACAGAGCAAATAAAAAGAGAAAGAGTTCCAGTTGCGATGAGAGTGCTGCAGAGTTATTGAAGAGACTTGGAGCTCCGAGAATAGAAAAAGAGACTGCTTTTCCTCCTTTGACTGATATAAAGGGGAGAGAAGTATTTCTGTAAATACATAGTACTTTTACTTAAGTAGAATTGTTGTAGATATAGTTCTTTAGTTTTAGCTTGTTAGTAATAAATGTTCATATTATTTTCCCAAATGCAGTCTTTTTTGTCTGCACAAACCTTCTCTCAATTTATAGTAATTGTGTGGAGGCTGTAAAAGCAAATTGACCCAGAGCAAAACCACTTCAGAAAGGGAGTAAAAGAATTCTTCTATTGCCTCTTTCTCTGTAAGTATGCTTTAAAATCCAGAAAAGCTGTAAGATAAACTTGAATAAATTTCAAAGTACAAACAGCTACTACAGGAAAACAAACTTCTCACTCCACAAACTAGTATCTTCATGTATCTGATTTTAATTCTCTCTCAGGTTTTCTGAAGTTTTTGAAGATAAAGAGAAACCCACTAATGTACAAAATATGTCCATTTTCATCTATCAAGTATGCCCCACACATTAAAAAAAGGTATTTAGTCTGTATGTGGTACAAAATTTTTTTCCGGTTTTGCAGACAGTTGTGTTCTCTTCTGACAACATTTTAGCAGTAGTGCTCCAACACATTCTATCCATTTGAATTCTGTGACAGTAATCACATATGAACTTTTATCCTATTTGTTGTCCTCAGAAGGCAGAAAACCCCCTGAAACTTTCACAAGTTTATCAGGTCTTTTGAGTAACTTCAAGGACTTCTGACCTTACAAGCTTCTTTGGTTTTATGGGAGAACTTCAGGGATCATCTCATCTGAAAAAGTTTCTGAAAACACCTGAAAAATGGAGTACTAGATGAATCTCAAAGTACTATATAGAAATTTCTTAAATCATCATAGATACGTAGTATATACATTGTAGTTTGAAAATACTATATATTTTATCTTATTGACACCATCCGGTATCTACATCCACTATTGTACCGATGGAAGCCTTTTCAACCTAAGGCTACTGAAGGCCCACACTAAGGCCTTAAATCATATTGTCCGTGAGCTGCTTTATGTTGATGATGCCGCCCTCGTTGCCCACACAGAAGCAGCTCTGCAGTGCTTAACATCCTGCTTTGCAGAGGCTGCTCAGCTTTTTGGGTTGGAAGTCAGCTTGAAGAAGACAGAAGTTTTCTACCAGACTGCACCTCAGGAAGTGTTCCACCATCCCCATATCACGAAACAGAGCTCAAATCAGTCCAGGACTCTGGGAAGCATCATCTCCTCAGACAGTAAGATTGATGCAGAAATAGACAACAGGTTAGCAAAGGCATACAGAGCTTTTGGTAAACTCCATAAAAGAGTTTGGCAAAGCAAACACCTGAAGAAAAGTACAAAGATCAGCATTTACAGGGCCATTGTACTGTCTGCTCTTTTATATGGATCTGAATCATGGGTCATTTACCACCACCACTTACGTCTCTTAGAACGCTTCCATCAGCGCTGCCTCTGTACAATCCTAAACATCCACTGGACGGATTATGTGACCAACACGTCTGTTCTTGAACAGGCAGCAGTCACGAGCATTGAGGCCATGCTGCTGAGAACACAGCTGTGCTGGGCAGGGCACGTCTCCAGGATGCAGGACTACCGCCTCCCTAAGATCGTGCTCTATGGGGAACTTGCCACTGGCTGCCACAAGAGAGGAGCCCTGAAGAGGAGATACAAGGACTGCCTGAAACAATCCCTCAGCCTCGGCCATATTGATCACCACCATTGGTCTACCCTGGCCTCCAATCGGGAGGCCTGGAGACAGACACACCATCTATAACGCTGCTGCTGCTTTTGAGAACACACGCAGGATCACTCTTGAGGAGAAAAGACAACGCAGAAAGAATCGCATCTCGTCGAGTATCACCTGGGGAGTCTTTCTGCTGTACCTTCTGCAACCGGACTTGTCTATCTCGCATTGGCCTTTTTAGCCATCAGCGCGCTTGTAGCAAGCGTGGGTAGAGCCCTTCTCAAATCTTCATTCGCAAAGCCTAGCCATGATGATTGACACCATTATTTTGAAGGATTTCCTCCTAGTCTTTTTCCAGGACAATGCCTTTGAAACACGAGGAAGTTACACTTTTCCCTGTAATTAGCATTCTAATTGCAACATATGCATCCTGTCTCCTGATAGCATCAGATTATCTCAAAAAGAGAAAACGGATGCATACTGGAAGAAATTAATGTAATTCTCCATCTGAGAACTTTTAAATAGATTGAAATGTATGCTTGAGTGATCACTCAAAGCCCCTGGAAAAATACTGAATGTATCTTGAACACAGTTTTTTTCAAATGGACTCAAAAGTTAGGCTCCTGGTGTCTGCTTGCCTCTTTCCTCCTTTAGAATTGAAGACTTGTTTCAGCACTGCATTGTATGAGGAAAGCAAGCAATTGTGACAACACTCAAGATCACTGTATACAAGAAACCATGACTCATTGCTGTCTGAAAACAGCTAAATATGTTTCCCATTTATCTTTCAGGGGTGTTAAAATACCTAGTTCTGGAGAAATGTAAGCCAATCAGATTGCATAGGGAAATTGTGACCTGAAGCAGCCCTTGTGTTTCAAGGACAAACATTAATATTTTAAGAACAATTTGCCTTTTGTTTAAGATCCTGAAACAACAGAAAATAACAGAAGCAGCAAAACTTACTAAGACAAATTTCCCCTATGGCTAGTTATGTCGGTATTTAAGAATACAGTACCTCCCTCAGCTTTACGGATACAGAGAAAAACACTGACTTCAACTTCCATACTGCTTATGCTTTAATCCATGTATTTTGTGTTATTCTTGAAAAAAGCTGACATCTGTTTATTTTCTTCTGACATCCATTCCAGGCCTACTCATACCCCAGAACTTTGTAAGGGTAATGCAAACTTGATTTCCTACTAAATTAGTTACATTTTAAGGTATCATTAATTCATGACCAGGTTCCCTAGAGCCTGATGTTGCATGTCCAAAACTAAGGAACTTTCACTGTCCATTGGTTTCACAGATCTGCTCTGTACTGTCTTTATTATCTAATCATAATTTATTAAATTAACTTTTACAAGTACCACATTTTCTATCCCATACTTCTATGTTCTGATCTCTGTTCACGAACTTTTTTTCCTCCCTCTCAAATCAGCATAACCAGTTTGGGTAAATATACCCCCTGTGCATACTTCTTCCATGCTCTTCATTTTACTGATTTCTGAAGTGTCCAAATTAACACCCCATAACAAGGCATTTCTTTTGCACCATTAGCTCTGCAGGAATTTCATGCCTATTATAGAGATTACTTGCCAAAACAAACAATGCAAATTATTTGCAATATACCCGTGTTGTTTGCCTGTAGTGACAGCATAAGCCCTCAGCTTCAAGCAGTTCTGAACGAGAATGGATGCCAAGAATCAAAGCTGTTCCTCCTCTGCAGATTTTCTGTAAAACAGAATCTAATTTCTTTATTCTGTCCAAGGTTATTTTCACAACTACAGTAACTGGAAATCCCAGCTTTTTAAAAGCCACTTTCTTGCCTCCGTCTCCTCACCCAAACATAAAAAACCCAGGGAACTGAAACACTGCCCTGATTTTTGGAGTTGTCAGCAGGCTACAGTTGAAAGAGAAATAATCATTGTATAAATTAAGCTTACTTCTTATCACAAACGCAACTTCAGAAATTGGCAAGTAGTAAAATTGCTATTATGATCAGAACAGAAATACTGTACACTCTTTTTTACATTTCTTACTTCTATTTTCCATCTTCAAATATAGTCACATAACCTCTTACCTGTCATTATTTTGCATTTCTGATTCATTTAAACTGTTATTGACTGAACATTCTTCTGTGTTTCCCTCTCTTTTTTTCTCTCTTTCTTCTTTAGCATTCCTTAAGGTAGGTTTCCTGAACTATATTAATGTTATGTCAGCTTGAAACCACAGCATATGGATTAAAGCCAGTTGCAATACTAGTCAGTTACTCCCTTGACCAAAGCCCAAGCATCCAGTTTCTTGCCTTGCTTTCTTCTCCTATTTTTTTTCCACACAGCTATTTCACTTGGCAGCAGCATTAGACAACTACTGTTTCTCACAGGCCATAAAAATACATCTTTCCAGAAGATAAGGTGATGAAAACAGGGATGAGGGAGGGGCTGTATTCTCCTTGTGGTTTAAAATTTAATTGTAATAATCCTAAACTAATTATGAATTGTATATCACAAAACTGATACATAATTGACAACGTTAAGATATTAGAAGAAAGTATTTTTTAAGTTTCTCCCAGTGTCCTTTTGCTGTTAAAAAAGGGTTGGCACTTGGCCATTTCATGTTACTGTTATGCTGCATGCACCAGTATGTGCCAGTAAACCTCTTTACTGTCATTGTATTAGGTGAGTTATCTCAACAGCAGAAGGGACACATTCCTTCTTCCCCTTCATACTTATCCTGCTTATTAAAACACACAAACTGCAACAGAGAAAGTAATTTCAGCTGTTTTTCATTACCATGATTTAAAGCTTTTGTTTCTGCAATGCACATAGTGAGGAGTTTATCCCTTTTTTTTTTTACTGACAGAAAAGGGTTTATTACCCAACCCCCACCAATTAACAGAGAACATCAAGACCATTTATCATATATATTCAGTAGTTCTGCTGACTGATACCTCTGAGATATGTTAGAGGCTCTGCTTTTTTCATTATATGGAAAATATGAGATGTAATTATACTTTTAAGTGAGATGTGATTATACAACACTAATCTCACACCAGGTACTAAATAGAGAGATTATATAAGAAAACATTCCAGCTACATTTTTTTCAGAGTTTGGGGTAAGAAGTGGTCTTGAAAAACACAGCAGAAATTGTTTCCTTGAATATTAATGTAAGGATTTGTATTGTACCAAGAAATGACAGCAGTTTAAGGAAGTACGATGGCAGCAATTTTTAACTGTCTGAATATTAATAGCCTTATTTTCAAGTCATTGTGACTGTCACGTTATGTAATTGTAGAGGCAGATTTTACCACCTACATCTAACAGGCATATGCTGTTTTCACTGGAAAAGCAAATCCCTGGCATGTGTACTGACAGAACTGGGAATAATGTATGTTTAAGGAGGGCAGGAAAGAAGAAAGGAAATCAATTTTTTTGGTTATACCATTTGAGTATCACAAAATTCTCTGTGAACTTCCTTTTCACTGAAGAACATTCTCAGACCTTTGTATGTGCTCTGGCACACATTTAAATTGCAATTAAGTTAAGCAACAGCATTAAGTTGCCACAAAGAGAGAATAGATGTCACCAGTAGATCGTTTCCTGTTATCCTCTCAATAATAGCACTTGACATCAAATCAGGGCGCAGCCTCTTTGCTTAGGCTGCTCTATAGTTAACATTCTAGAGCAGTGCCAAAATAATGCTGTAGAAGAAATTAAGTCAAATAAAAATATGACACATATTTCACAGGTCGTGGTCTCCAATATTTGTGACTTATTAAACCAAGACTACAGGAAAATAGTTGAACACACATAAAACAAAAAAAAGGAAAAATGCAATTAATCTTTTTGTTTTTTTCTTGTTTGTTTTTGTTGTTGTTACATTATTTTGTTGTTGTTGGAGGGCTTTTTGTGATTGTAGATTTTGTTTTGAAATGCTTTAAAATGTAAGTTTTATTCCTGAAATTAACTGCTGATGTATGTACTTTTTTTCTACAGATTCAGGATAATTCATTATCCAAGATTTCATAGCCTTTTACTGTCCTGCATTTCAGGGGAAAGAAAAGCTTTCAGACGCCTCAGCACAAATTAAGTTTATGAATCAGTTTATGGCCAGAAAATGCTCTTTGTGACTGGAAGTTAAGAATAATCTTCAATATTTTGTGCAAAAGGGATATCTGTGCTGTTCAGAACATCAAACTTATAAACCAATGACCAGGTTATAATGGGCTGTTTCACACTGGTGGTATTCAGTTTCCAAAACTTTTTGTTATCATACAGGTTAAAATTCTACAGAAAGACAACAATTAGAAAATTAAGAAAATGGGGCATAAATGCCTCAGCTGGCCTGAGATTCCAGCCAAGAAAGACACACCCACTTTTTACATTGGTAGAATTTCACTCAGTTTTACTCGTATGTCATTTACAGCTTGTACCAAGAATCTGATGTTTTAAGTAGAGAAGCAAAGCCTGACCAATTAATAAATGAAGAATCAAAAGAAGCATGAGAAGATATCTTCATACTCAAAAACTGGCACAGGGAGACTCCTGGATGGTCTGAATTTCCTAGAGCAAATCTTGACCCGATTCTTACAGATAAAAAGGGGTAAGTTCCTGGACAGCTACAAAGATTTACCAATTAGGAGACCCAGTGTACAACTGGGGACTTCAGTTCACAGCACTGTCTTATGTAGTCACCATGGAAAACCCTGAAAGCAACTAATCTTAGTCAAACTGAAAAAAATTTACTTAAACAATAACTCATCTTCAAATAAAATAAACAGGTAGCTCTTTTTCTGGAAGGCAGTTCTCTTTCAGTTTCTTAATTTCTCTTATAGAAAAGGAAACATGCTAGAAACTATTTGCAATTATCTGCATGCTGTAGAAAAGTTTCTAAACCAGTAGTTTCAACCTTACTCAAGAGCTGGTGACGTCTACCTGGGCCAGTGTGGCCAGCACCGCCCAGACAGAGGCCTTTGGTCCCTCCCCCATTACGTAAGCGTACCCCCTCAGTGCATTTGTGAGAACTTTGGAACTCCCCTCAGACTTGTGCTGTTTCACTCAAGGGGTCTTATCTATTTGGGTCTGGGGGTTTTACTTTATCTTCTCCTCTTCAGTTTCTCCTTCAAATGTCCACTACAGACAACCGACCAATCACAGAACACTAATTATAATAGTTTATACAAGAAACTGTCTCTCCAAGGACCAAGATCTCATTCATCAGTGAACATGGCAGACAAAGAACAAAATTTATGCAGGTGGCTGGCCCAAACACAGACCAAAAAATATCAACAATCCCTGACACACCAACACAAAATCCAAATAAAGACATGTTTGGCAACATATTATTGGTCAGTTATTTACTAACTGTAGTATCCAAAAGCAACTGTCAAAGATCATAACATCTTAGATAGGCATAATAAGAATAGATGAGAAAATCCGTCCTCAAAAGTTGAATGTGCAAATTAATGTTGAAACATTAAAGTACCTCAGTATATAATGATAAAGATAAAAGTCAAGCAAACATGCCAGTTAACAAAAATAAGTGTTCTATGGAGATAAAGAAAGCAATCTCATGATTCTGTATATTTGCTATTTCTAGAGCAAATATAGTAAATATTTATTTTACAACTCATTTTCTTATGTATGAGCACCAGGAAATCAGGTTTTGAAGAAGAAGGGGAAAAAATCCATTTGGAGAGAGTATGAGAAAACAGGTTCATTCAAGTGGTGAAATTTAAGCAACAGTTGTTGCTGCTCACCCTTTCCTCTATCATACATAAAGGCCAGCATGTAATGATTGGCATATGTAACCACAAAAATCCCCAGTAAAGTTGAAGAAGGATACTGAGGAGTTTGTAGACAAACAACCATATAAGCAGGGATTGGTTGTCAGATTTAATTTTAAATATAGCCTCCTTCACAGAAGCATCAGGATGAGCAGAAAACACATCAGTCCTGAACAAAAAAAGAACTTCAAAAAAAATTCTTCAGCCCAGGATGAAAGTAGGGTGGTACATCCAGAAAAAAATTTTATGACTAGACAATATACACTGGCGAATATCACATTATTAGTCAAAAGCAGCCTTAATTCTTTTTTACAGAAATTTGAAAGACACTTAAAGAAACACATGAAAAATGTCAGGAGTTGTTTGTTTATTTGTGGGTTGTTTTTGTTTTGTTTTCTTTGGGTTTGGTTTTGTTTGGGGGTTTGCTTGTTTGTTTTTAAATAAAAATAGTCTTATCTTGTTAAAACAAGTTCAAACATGTTCTTCTAATACTTTTGCTACAATACACCTTCCTAGAACTCTAATACCATGTTTCCTGAAGAAACAAAAAGGCATCCAGAAACTCCCATTCATTGCAGTGAATAGAGGATGAGAATCTACAGAAACGTTAACAAAAGATATATTGGTACAATGTACCACATAATACATCCCTATTAATTAGAACTGAAGTGTATTTACACTGTTCAATCAATTACTTTGTAATTAAAATTACTCATTTAACTAGAAGCAAGAATTAAATGCCTGAATTACTCGATTATGAAACAGGAGGGAAAAGACTAATACATTTATTACTTACTGGCAATCCAACACAATAAATTTTAACTGCAGGGCTCTTAAGTTGTACTTGCGTACATGTAACTGATGCAATTAAAATACTCAGATTAATTATTCATGTCTAAGCTTGTAGCCATTCTTCTACCCACATTCATACTTAGACTGCATTTCTGCACAGAGTGCAGTAGTTTAGCTGCTGTCACTTTTTTTCATGTAATTACATATTTTTTTCAGATAAGTGCTTCAGTGTCATAGACATTTATATAGACTTCCATTTAATTACAGGGACAGAAAAATTTACATAACAAGTCCAAAATCTGGTTCAGACCCCATGGGCCTTTGAGACAATAAGAAGTGGAGACTTCTCAAACAGTGAGATGACAGCTCTTGGGAATCATCATTCAAATCTAAGTCTAACATTGATTGGAAGAGGTGGAAACAACCACATCTTATTTCAGAACCACTGAAAACACATACTTATAGTACAGTACATCTAAGTCTATTGGTGGTTAAAGGTGAGTTAAGGAGAGTGTGAGCCCATTGCTTAGGGGGGACAAGAGAATTAGTGAAAAGCAATAGGGTTGAGGTATTGATGGAGTAACCACAGAGGTAACCAACTAAACATACTGACAAAGAAGAACATCTCCTCAGTCAGGAGCCCTGATTACCCCAATAAGCTCAGTCATACTTACTTTAAAGCGAGGTGATTGGTAGGACAAAGAAGCCTTGAAGAGTGCAGGATAACAGAAGTCTGCAGCAACTATTCCAGTAACTGTTGCTCTATGCCTCCTTATATGTCTACACTAAAAGTAATTCCTTACTTACTTAAAATGAGCCTCTCTGAAAGAACTTCTATGCACAAAATCTCCTGGACAGACCAGACTCTCACCAGGGACACCTGGCTGACTTTGTATTCCGTAAAAACAATCATCTTTGAAGTGGGACTTTTCCATCATCAATTAGCTCCACTCCTGGGAATGGTTTGGTGACTGTTGTACCAGTAGTATTTCACATATTTATTGGCACACTCACAGGTAAAGGTTCACAAGTATATACTTACTTCTCTGCTTTACTACCTTGACTTAGCAAGGCCTTTGACACATACATTCTCCTGTAGTCTCTATCTCCAGATTTGTGCAATATGGGCTGGATAAGAGGACAATGACTGGCATTCTTTTTTATACCATGTTGAAAGGGGTTCTGATCAGTGGTTCAAAGTCCAGGAGCCAGTAACCATCAGGGCTCCTCAAATCAGTCCTGGGACTTCTACTGTTAGTGTTTTCATTAACAACTTTATCACTGCAGAGCTGCAATGAAGGGATGCAGAGTCTTTAGGAAGGAAAGGGATGATGAGGAGACAGAGTTGCTCTTCATGTGAGAAAACAGTTTGGTGTCTGGAAGCTTTGTAATAATTAACACTGATTACAGTGGTTCCTAGTTAGGGATGTCACAAATTAGACATCGACTACCTCATGTGGGTATTTGAAGAAATATTTTTAAAGGGTTTAATTTTTTCTAATATTCCAAACTTTGGATTAAAGACAGTTGCTTGAGTTATTAAAACAGCCATTTATTTTAATGCTTTGAATAGAATGTAAAGACAAGAGAAGAACCCCTCACAATTCTCACAGCTTTTGTATAAGTCCTTCACAGTGGACTCCAGCAATTTCCTTGAAATTCCTACTGCTTATCCCAAATCACATTTGGGCATCTTTGTGGATTTTAAAAGTAGGACTTTATTTGTCCTCAGTTATTAAGGCAGAAGGATTGTCTCTCAATGCTTTATTACATATTAAAATAGGAGATTTTTTTTCTCATCATCTAACATGAGAGAGATTTTTCAGTTCCACATCCATGAAGAACTTTTACAGTCTTTTGTCTTTAAAAGATTAATACTTAGCCATATTACTCTGAATTCCTCATCAATATTTCAGACAAATGACAGCTTAAAAGATTTTGATACCTTAGAAGTGATGGGCTCCATTTTCAACTCACTTCTATTTCTTTTGAAAGAGTGTAACTCAGTTTACTTTGTATATATTACTCATTTATATGCTGTTAAGAGAAAAAAGGTAGCTTATGGAGAAGAAATGCCAAGTGAAGTGAGAAATGGATGTCATTCTCAGAAGAAATTTGCTAAGATAATTTGCTCTAAAAACTTAAAGCTTTATTCTTGAATCATACATTTAGAGTCTATTTTTCATCATTTGAAACCTGGAATTTATTAAAAATATTCAGAGCATTACATTGATAGGAAATATTTGATGATTTCCTTAACAGGAAAAGCAAAATTTCTCCCTCTCCACCACCTAACCACCCCCACCTCCCATAACTGGTCAAAGTAAAACATTTCAAAATTATATTTCAAGGAAAATTATCTGGAAGTTTTTTCCATGCCTGCTTTGAGAAGACAATTGCTTTTGTATATAAACATCTTTCACTTACAATGCCAACCTGTTCCTCTGAGCTAAAGTGAGTTTCCTACACCTGGTTGAAGTCTACATCTCTTCGGATATCTTGCTTCACTGGTGGTTGTGCAGGTGCAACAGACAAGACCGCAGATGGAGAATCAAAAAGTGAGATAAGTTTTTCATACAGTCATATGCTTGTAGAATAGGGTAAGTTGGAAACGACCTTGAAAAATCATCTGGTCTAACCTTTTGTGGGAAAGGAACCCTGGATGAGATCATCTAGAATTCTGTCCAATCACGTCTTGAAAACGTCCAGCGATGAGGACTCTATCATGGCCCCAGAAAAGTTGTTCCTGTGTATGATAGTTCTCAATGTAAAAAAAATTCTTTTTTATACCATGATGAAACCTCTCCTGGGTTTTGGAAAAGCCAGGAGTATTTCTGACAGGCATGAGTAGTGGTAAACCTGTATGAGAGGAAGGAATGGAAAAAACTCATAAAAACAAAGGATATCTGTGTCTGTAGTCCGTACTTCTTAAAATAGGAAGCTCTCTAGGGTCATTTCTGATAATATTGTCAGAGCGATGCTGGAAATGAAACACAGAATCTGTCACTGTTATCAGTTTACTCCACAAAGTTCTTTAATACTCACATGATGAACTCACAAGTGCAGCTTGTAATGAAAGCAGTGAAACACAGCACTGAAAGATATATTTATTAATGACTATATGCAACATTTAGAAAGTAGGACTTGTTCTCTTATCCTTTAGCTGTAATTATGAGGAGGTTGTGTTCATTTCAGAAAAAAAAATCATATAGTAGTGAAATACCACATCATTAATTTCCTAAGTTTTAATAACACTCCACGATACAGGACAGACTATAAGAATAAAATTTCAACTTCATAAGTTAGTATGAGAAATAAAAATACAGTTTTTATTACAAACAAATTATGTTAGAAAACTTATAGGGGTACCGTGAAGTTGTAAGGTAACCAGTCCTTCTTGGGCCTTGTGTCAGGGCTCCTTGCAGCTGGGATAGGGTTGCATCCAGTGAATGTAAGGCTGGAGAAAGAACCTCTGTAAATGAAAACCTTTTTGGCTATTTTGAGCACAGGTGCCTCTCCCCACGTGCTGAGAACAAAGGAGGATCCATCATCCTGACAGGGAATGCCTCACAGCCAATTGGGAGGAGGAGAACATCCCCTGCCTTTGGAGAAACAACCTTTTAAGGCAAAAATGAATATGTATTAGCTGACATGAAAGGGTGGGACTTTGTAAAACTATAAAATGTGCAAAATTTAAATGAAAAGGATTTTTTCTCCACTGACAGGTGGAGGAGGCACCCAGCACACAGTGCAAATAAAACTTTCCTTATTGTCACAGTTCCCTTGTTTCACAGGTAATTGCTGTTTTTCTCAATTAAATAACAAGACATTTCTCATGGTTAGCATTTTTTGTGTACCGATAAGACTGGAATATGCAGTTTATATTCATTTCTATTAAAATATATACAGGAAATATAAGCAAAAACATAGGTCATATCACTAATTATAGTTTGTGTCTGACTCATTTCAATATAGATTAAATATCAATATAACATCAAACTCCTTTGTCGCAGAAACTTTCTTACTCCTGAGTCACAACAAAGTTGCTAAAAAAAGAGACAAGCAACAAAAGATTTTTTTCATTTTCCCTCAGCCAACTAAATTTACAAGCTGGTCATCTGAGCTAATAACAGATAAAAAGCATTTCATAGCAAAGTCTTATTTGTCTTCTTTCAAAGTACCTCTGAGAAGAAAACTCTTCAGCCTGCTCCAGCCAAGTTTTTAAGATCTGTTCACACACCCACTCATCACAGCTGCTATGAGTTTCTCACTTTTAAGCACTCCCTCCAGCTGTAGTCTGAGTGGAGCCCCAAATCTGGCTAAACCTACTGCAGCACATTAAAGACCTTGTAGTCAGTTTGAGCTTTTGCACCCCAACCACCTTTTTCCTTTTGTCTGCTAGTACTGTTACCATCCCTTGTGATTATCAGTTCATAATCCAGTGCATTTTCCTACCTATCTTCTGATATTCTCTACAACAAAGCCTTTTTTTTTTTTCAGAAGGCTATAACTTTGGTCATATTTTCCTTCTGCAGTGGTGCAAGACTTAGGTTCAGGATCATAAAACCCTAAGGAGACTATAGCAAACTTTATTTATACTGTATGTCACAAGTGAGTCTTTCTTTTCAAATACAAACTAAAAGCATGTCCCTATCGATGCCATAGTTTTTAGCCCTGAAAATTATTCTCAAAAACTTTGTTACCTTATTGTGAGGTAATTACATCCATCAATTTCAAATGTATGCAGTGAAAAAGTTGATTTAGTGAGGCACAGCTTTGTGCTTAGCTTTCTGCTAGCTAGGCTACCCCTAATACTTAAGGGCTACTCAAGGTAAGGAAGCCAAAGGCACCTACAAAAAAACCCCAGACTGATTGCTTCTACCAAGTCAGACTATTCCTAGAGAGGAAAACTGCTTCATCACTCTTGTGGGTTTTTTTCTAGGCAAAGCATGAGGATATTTAGCCAAGCCTGTTTGATTATCTGTTTTTTTCTTTTTCAGACTTTCCATTTTTAGGCTTTGAAAGCTTCCAAAATCATTAGGAGGTCACTCTCTAGTGTAATATGTAAACATTCCCAAATGGCTGCTTTAATCTGACTATAATCCTAGACTGCTACTAGATCAGATTCCTGGCGAGAAGTCTCTTGTCAAACAAGCAATCAGTGCTGACACACTGCTCAAGAAGTTCATTCGGTCCAGCTTTGAAAACAGTAAGATCACTGTAGAGGCCAGGTTTAGGGCTCATTTTTCTAAGACTCTTTGGCATGGAGGTCTGGCCTGAGGCCTTAGTAAAATAACTTCTTATCATTTTGTCATGAGCCTGAAATGCAATAAGATATTCCTATTTCAGACAGTGCTTTTACACTAGCTCTACAATTTCCAGTAGCTGTAATTTCTGCTCTGAGGTGTCATCTGCCATAGGGATAGTATCCGTTTTTGATACCCGGCCTGGATCTTAAAAAGCACCACTGTGCCATGATTTTGCAAAGTTTGTAATATGTACATTGCTCTCAGACTAAGGACATGCAAATACTGAATGCCAACTTTGGTGCCAAAAACCAGATTTGTAATTAGCTGTTATTTCTTTTCCATCAAAGCATTATATGCAGCACTGTGGATCAGCACTAGCAAGGAAGCCACAAAAGAATTGCTCTTCACTAGGGCTACTTTCCCCAAGGCAGGATGAATAATGAGGCAGGAAGGGCAGGTGAAATATTTTCCCTCCTCCTCACCACCCAGCCAAAACATTAATGCTTTAGGTAAAGCTGCGTAAAACCATAGCAGACTGAAAGCTC
The DNA here is from genome assembly GCF_022539395.1 of Myiozetetes cayanensis. Classification (NCBI taxonomy): domain Eukaryota; kingdom Metazoa; phylum Chordata; class Aves; order Passeriformes; family Tyrannidae; genus Myiozetetes; species Myiozetetes cayanensis. The sequence goes on along the minus strand of NW_026086604.1, from coordinate 94,771,979 downwards.
TGTTCTGGCCCAGCATAAGTTTTGTATTCATTATCAAACTTTTCTATCAATCCTCTCTGAATTTTCATTTCCTGTGTAGTGGCTTCATTTTGCATACAAAGAAAGTTTTTTGACATTTTTATGACAACCTGCATCACATGACCCCCCCACTCTGGGATGTTAGAGGTAGCATTTCAAAGAATTTACTGGTGATGAAGAATTTTGCTTTATTTTTTTACTAATTTAGTGTCTCAGCTGAAATCATACTGCATTGTTCCACAGCAAGTTATATTTTCAGTTGTGAACAAGAACAAAATACTTTTCAGATAATTCTATTCCTTTTTCACTTTCTGCAGACATTTCTATTTCAGATCATTATTTCCCAGTTTACCTCCAGAAGATCTGTTTTCAGTATGAAAATTAGTCCTGTTACAGAGAAATATAATATTTCTACTTCATTCACCGTATCCTGGAAAGTAATTATTTTTTATTATCATTGTTAACCCTTTATATTTTGATATAGTTTTCATCTTTTTTCTTTAATTTCCTGAAAATATACTGTGTGTCTGTGAGTAAAAGATATATTTCAGTAGTAATATGATTCAAGCATAACTGTTTATTTAAATTTAGTTACATAAAAAATGATTGTAAGTGCTTGATTAAATGTCAGCTGATTTTCTGAACAGTGTTTTCAGTTCTTTCTTAAGCTGTGGAAAATTTATGGAAACTTCCTCACAAGAATTTGGTGAAGTGTTATATCTGTGGTTTTACTGTAAAAAATGGAAAGAATTCCTTTTGCTCAGCTACACTCGTTTCAGATTTATTTCAGACTTAGTTTATTCCTCACCTTGAAAAGTGCTGATCAGTTGGTGAAGTTATGTAAAAAAAATTTCCTAAAGGAAAGCTGTGAGCATAGTTGTCATGCCACCTATCTTTTGAACATTCCAACACAGAAATTACTTCTGATAAATTTTAGGCGTTTACTCTCTAGTGTTATCTGTCACTTTCCAGGGTGTGAAATCTGATGACTTTCCTGCTTTAGGGAGGTAGTTGCCTTAAGATTTTCCATGCTCTTGGGACTGTAATATTGAGTTAGTTTTAGGAAGCTAGTGGGTTAGTTTCTGACAGAGACTTTCCCTTAGATTTTACCTAGATCAGCAGGACAATATGTGCCTCGGTTCCTTCCTTCTACTGAAACAACACGTGCTTACTGCGTGAACGCGCAGCTTCTTGAAGAGTAAATTGCCAAATTCCTTTACAATCCTTGCATTCTTATAGAGAAGGAGTCACCTTCTGTTTCTGTTTGTAAGTGCTTTCTAGCAGCTCCCAGGTCTGTGACTGGTGACTGTCAAGTGCTACCACTGCACAGATAGTAAGGAATAAGAGAAAAATTACTGAAATAGTCAGTTGTAGTCTCTGAGCCTTACAATATTATGCTTGATGAACAACAGAAGTAAAATCATTATAGCTCCAATTTCCCAATTCTTTCGATCTATCATCTGAAATGCCTCAGGAGATCAATGTTATGTATCTTCCAAACCCCTTTCATATCTCAGCATAGTTATTATTGGTTTAACAATTCTCTCTTTCCTATGTTACCGTTGTAGAAGATTTAACTGCATTGCTGGTATAGAAAGACAAACCAGAAGCCAATAATAACATTTTTTTGATTAGTAAGGATGTTATCCCCTGAGAGAATTGCTGAAATTGAGACCCTCTCCAGACATCAGAGTGAAAACATGTCAATCTGAACAGGCAACTAGTCCCTTTTCAGTCTGGGCAACCATCAGCAGTGAAGAAAGTCACAAAAGCAAGTAGTCAATTACATCTTCATGCAGGATGTAGGGTACACAAAATGAGGCAGGCTCCACAAAGTTGTAAATAGCTGTGAGTTCTTTGCACACATAGAATAGCAATGCTGAAATGCTCAGGAAAAATTAAAATTCCCAAGAGATGAAGCAGATTCTCCAGGGATTTTCTGGCAACGTGTATTTGCCTGAAAAATGTGCAAATGCCATTATGGCTGCCACCACAAAACATATAGCATGGGCATGAATTCAAGAGCAGAATTTCTCTCCCACCTCCACAACAGCTTGCAGATTTCAGCTTCTGGATATGTCCTTCCTACACACACATACACACGTATTTATAATTACTTTTATTATAACATAACTAAGATAGTACTAAGATACCCTGGGTTTAGCTGTGAAAACGTAAAAAGTTGCTTCACATCTCTGAGTTCTTATTTGACAGATTTTAACAAAGACGCTGGTGAGACACTGCATGATGTTCTTTTCTCCACAGCTGCCCATATTTAGTGAATCAATCATAAGCCTTTCCAAGACCAAGCAAGCAAGGACTTTTTCCCCATGAGCTTGGTTTTCATTTACATAAATAAGCAGTGTACCCCTTGATTGTATTGCTACAGTTTATTCAGATTCATCTATCAGTATATACAGTAATACATTTAGTAAACTGTGTCATACAAAATGTCTTTCACAAAGAGAAATGTTATACAGTTCCAGTCACACAAATGCTAAAGTATGCTGAATTTCAAGCAAATTAAAAAGGAAATTGAAGGAAATTAATGTTCAAACAAAACAAGGGTAAGCTCTTCCAATCAAAGTCAAACCATTGACTAAAGATTTTTAGGGTCAGTAATTCTCTTTTTGTTGTGAATTTACCAAAAATTTCTTGATTATTTCACATTAACTGGACTAGTTAAACCACAAGTGTAAGGTATACAGATAGGAAGCAACTAAAACATTACACAAGGAAACAAATTATCAAACTTTCTTTTTTGTTCTATTTCCAGTTTATACTGCTGGGTAAGTGTTCAGCCCTTGAATCTCAGCTGTTGCAGACAATTGTATCCTGGGCTGTGCAAAAAGAAGCAAGGCCAGCAGTTTGAAGGTGGTGATTCCCACTCTCTTTTCTCTCGTGAGACCTCATTGGGAATACTGCATCTTGCTTTGGGGTCCTCAGCAGAACAAGGACAAAGACCTACTCAAGTGAGTCTAGAATAGGGTAATGAAGATGATTAGAGGACTGGAATACCTCTCCTATGAGAAAAGTCTGAGAGACTGGGATTTGTTTATCCTGGAGAAGGCAAAGTTCTGGGGACACTTTATTGTGGCCTTTCAGTACCTAAAGGAGACTTATAAGAAAGATGGAGAGAAACTTTTTACCAGGCCTTTAGTGACAGGAGAAGGGGCAATGATTTTAAACTGAGAGTAGATTTAGATTTGGTATAAGAAGAAATTCTTTACTATGAGGTTGTTGAGACACTGGGATATGTTACCCAGAGAAATTGCAGATGCCCCTTCATTAGAAGTGTTCAAGGTCAGGCTGGACAGGGCTTTGAGCAATCTCATCCAGTGAAAGATGTCCCTACCATGTGAGATAGGTTAGACCGAAGTGATTTTTAAAGGTCCTTTCCAACTCAAAAAATTCTGTGATTCTTTGATCCTATATCTATATTTGTATGTTATATATGAGTGCTCTGTGTGTGCACCTACTATAGTGCTCAACCCTCCAAGTAGCTGGACTGAAGGGCATGCAGCTGTGACAGTCTTGCCTTTCTTGGGCTGTCAGATGTGGCCCAATTCCTCCAACAGTTTTGTGATTTAGAAATCATACTAAAATTTATTGCTTATCTTCCTACGAATATGATCACTGCCTTCAGTAGGAGGACTATAGAGTAGCAAATATAAAGTAAGAAGTCATCCAAGATATTACAACAGTATTATTATACACTCTTAATGTGCACAATCACTGTAGTATTCTGAAGTGAACTAAATCAAAGTTAATAATCTATCTAATGAAAATTGTATTTAAATAACCAGAGTGCTTTATCATCATTTTTACAGTACTAATTAGTGTCCAGAGTACTGAACCATATTGAAAATAAGCAACTAGATGAGGCTTTGGAATAGTTCTTAACGTGATCCAAAAAAGGAACCCATAGCTGTGGTCTCTCAGGCCGCTTTTTTAGACAGATTGTTGTTTTGTCTTCCTTTTGTGTGCCAGTGTGCTGTTTTCCTGTTTGTTTGTTTGTTGCAGGATTTTGCTTTTTGTTGTTTTGTGTTTGGTTTTTTTTTTTTAAATAGAAATGAGCACGTTGAAAAAGTTTTTCTTTGTAAGAACCTTCTAAAAGTATTGCCTTCGCTCTCTTTTTTTTTTTTGATTGTGACTTCTCTATTTTCGTTATTCCGTTAGCAGTAAACAATATATAAAATGTGATGCTATGATTGGCACAATTTCTAACACAAACATTGTTCATCTTCTATAGCCAAAGCTAGATTGTCACAGAACACCTGCTGGCAGCCAGCAGTAGCAAATAAGAGAGTAAAGAAATACTGCACGTACAATTATATAGAATATATATAGCCTTGTCTAATCAAGAGTTCCAGCTTTGAGAAATGAGAAGTAATATGGAAAAATTTACCTTGCTGATTCTTATTGCTTAAATCTGCAAGGCACCAATCAATGCCTTTTGAACATTCTCAGCATCACCGCTATGCACTTTTCAGGAGTGGAATCTCAATAAATAGGAAGGTGTGAACTCATGGTGTGCAAGTCTGGCACTTTCATGAGCAGTGCTTTGAATATGAACAACCAACTAGCTAAGTAAAACAACTATCCCTTTTATCAACCTTTTGTGTACAGCCCTATTACTCCACAGGCTGAAATCATTCTTGTAATGCAATGTAAACTTTCATTTCACAATGAGTGTGATGAAAAAGAACAGGGGTTTTTTCTGCTTTAGATCTTAAGTTCAGAGATTTTCACAGACTCACAATATGGCTAGAAGGGACCACTGGAGGTCATCTACTCTAACCTCCCTGCTCAAGCAGGGTACCCAAGAGCACGTTACTCAGGATTGTGTCCAGCTTTTGGATCTCTCCAGGGAAGGAGACTCCACAATCTCCTTGGGAAATGTGTCCCAGCGCTCTGTCACCTTTACAATAAAGAAGACCTTCCTCGTGTTCAGAGTGAACTTCCTATGTTCCAGTTTCTGCCCATTGCCTCTCATCCTATTGCTCAGCACCACAGACAAGAAAGAGCCTGGTTCCATCCTCTTAACACTCTCCCTTCAGATATTATTGATAAGATCCTGCCTCAGTTATAACGAAGCTAAACAGGCCCAGCTCCCTCAGCGTTTTTCCATAAGCGAGGTACTCCAGTTCCCTAATTGTCTTTGACCTCTACTGGACCCACTCTAGGAACTACGTGTCTCTGTTGTCCTGAGCAGCCCAGAACTGAACACAGATAGGGCCTCTTACACAGAAAGCTCTTAAATTGTGTTTAAGCCATTAGAAATGCTTTCAAAAGGGATTCTTTAACAGTTAAAGGCTTTCTGTGATCAAAAATTCATTATGCTTTTACCCAGATTTTTTCAGTGTTGAAGGTCATTTCAAAAACAATGAGTATATCAGCAAAGTATCAGACACATCAGGGAAGAAAGCTGAGCATGAAGTAGTATTGTAACATTGTGCCTATATTTTCATTATTATAAACCTCCTACATTCAAACCCACGAGTCATACTTCCTTTTTCCTCCCCTTCCACCCCAACCTGAAATAATGATGCTCATTTAAATAAAAAGATTTTTAAAAATAACATATTTTAGATTTTTTTTTTGTTATGCCAAGTGGTTTGTAAGCCTTAGGTTTATAATTTTCAAGCTTTTCCTGTACAGCTACGACATCTGAGTGTTCACATTTTTCATAATGAAAGCTAAGATTGCTTGGCAATCTCATATCTTCAGGAGCTGAGGCTTTAAGAAAAAAAAAACAAATGCTGTAAAATGCACGTAAAGCCAGAGGAGTTGGCAATACTATGTTTTAGTTGCTATCTAGCAATAAAAGCACAGTGAAAAATAGGTTTGTTTACAGTGTATGAAAACCATGAGTGTTTAGAAAAAAAGGATTAAGTTTACAGTAATAAAAACAATCAAATACCCATTCTGTGACTTTTCTAATCAGAGGAATTCTGTCTCTCAGATGTTATATATGCAGCAATTTGTGAGCAATTAAGCTTGTATCCTATATTACTGAATGCAAATGAATTTTGATTTTGTGCAGGTTGCCACATCTCATTCCAGTTGTGTCTGTGGTAGCCAGAATTAATGGCTCATATGAAGTCAGTGAAATACCCAGAAGAGAAATGCTCTTAACTGGTTTGGTTTTATATTCACATAGGACAGTTCTCTGTATAAAAAGATACTTTCTTACATATATAACACATTTTGTCACTCTTAATATATTCTGGCTTTAAACCAACTAGTCTAAGTCCTCTTTGGACAGTAAGGTTTACTGCACTTGAAAAAAACACAAATCTTCAAACATTATGAAGTGTTTTAGCAAAATAAATTATAAATTATCAATGCACACTGAAAAATGCAATTATAAGCAATCCAAAAACCTGTTCTCATTGAGATACTGTATCAATGATTGTGAAGAGCCTTCATGTACTTTGAGAGTATTGTGAGGCTGATAAAAGTACAATCTTTTTTCAAATAACTGAATATTCCACGGTAGAAGAATATCCTTTATATCAGCTTCCTAATGCTAAGCCTGAACAGAACAAAGACTGCTTGAGAACAATTGTCAGTGGCAGTACATTTTCAAGCAGGCTATGGTGTTAAACATGAGAACATGAAAAGTAGCTTTATTTTTTTGTCTAAATACAAGCTCAGTCTTCAAGCTGCCAAAGCTCCTTATCTTTCAGTAACTTCAAATTTAAAACATGCTTTGATTTTTTTAAAAAATAAAATGTGTGGACAAAAGAACAGTGAGCTCCAAAACATCAAAATGAAAGAAGCTAACCATACCTAAAATGCAGTGCAGGAAACAAGGGGTGAAATTGTTCTCCCTAATTATTGCACTTAGAAAGTCGTAAATACAACAGGATCACAATATCTCTGATCATGAGATTTGCTTTTGTTTGTTCTTTTCACCTGTTGGCCATTTTCTCTTCATGGCAGAAAGAGAGAAATTTGGCTATTTGCCAAAGATGCTCAAAATCTGCTTGGCATCTGTCAGTCTGGTACATTGAAACTCAAAACAAGTCCTCTGAACCTGTACAGAGAAAATGCGACCTCTATACAGAATACATATTTCTAATATAGACCTGCTGTTTGCAAACAGAGAAGGACTTGTGATAGCTGGAGGCCACCTTGGACATAGAGATCATGAAATTATAGAGTTTTTGATTCTTGGAGAAGTAAGGAGGGGAATAAACAGAACTGCTGCTTTGGACTTCTGGAGGGCAGACTTTGTCCTGTTTAAGAGCCTGGCTGAGAGAGTCCCTTGGAAGCCAGTTCTGAAGGGTGAAGAAGTACAGAAAGACTGGACATTCTTCAAGAAGGAAATGTTAAAGGTGCAGAAGCAGACAATCCCCATGTGCAGAAATATAAGATGGCTTTCTGAACCGAGAGCTTTAGCTGAAACTCAGGAAAAAAAAAAAAGAAAGCTATTACCATCGGAAGAAGGGACAGGCCACTCAAGATGACTACAAAGTTGTCATGAGGTTCAGCAAGAAGAAAATAATTAGGGTCAAAGCCCAACTAGAACTTAATCTGACTACTACCATAAAACAAAACAAAACAAAACTTTCCAAAAAAAACCCAGTAGAACAGTTTCTATAAATATATTTGCAACAAAAGAATGGTTAGGGAAAATCTCCATTTTCCTTGATTTGAAGCAGGCAGAAACACAGTGACAAAGGATGAGTAAAAGGCTGAGGTACTTAATGTCTTCATTGCCACATTGTTTATTAGCAAGACCTGTTGTCCTCAGGGTACCAAATCCTCTAATCCAGAAGACAGGGACAAGGAGCAGATTGAAACACCCATAATCCAAGAGAAAGTGGTTAGTGAACTGCTACATCTCTTAGTCCCGCACAAGTCCATGGAACTGGATGGGATCCACGCAAGGATAATGAGGGAGCTGGTGGAAGAGCTCACAAAGTCACTTTCACTGATTTACCATCATCGCTGGTTGAGGAAGTCCCAGTTAACTGGAGCTCAGCAAACATGACACCGGTCTACAAGAAGGAGGATATATAGAACTACAGTACGACAAGTGTTGGGGAAGGTCACAGGACAGATCATCTTGCATGTCGTCACTGTGACACATACAGGACAATCAGGTCATCAGGCCTGGTCAGCACGGGTTTATGAGAGGCAGGTCCTGACTGACCAGCCGGGTCTCCTTTTTGTGACAAGGTGACCCACTTAGTGGATTAGGGAAAAGCTGTGGATGTTGTCTACCTGGACCTTTGTAAAGCCTTTGACACCACTTCCCACAGCATTCTCCTGAAGAAACTGGCTGCTCATGGCTTGGACAGATGCACTATTTGCTGGATAAAACACTGTCTGGAGTCCCAAGCCCAGAGAGCTGTGGTGAATGGAGTTAAATCCAGCTGGTAGCCAGTCTCAAGTGGTGTTCCCCTGGGCTCAGTATTGGGATGAGTCTTGTTTAACATCTTTACTAATGATCTGGATGAGGGGATCATTTGAGCCCCCTGTCAGTTTGCAGATGACATTAAGTTGGGTGCAAGTGTTGATCTGCTGGAAGGCTCCACAGAGCCTGTACAGGCTCAATTGACGGGCCAAAGCCAAAGCCAACTGTATGAGGTTCAACAGGGTGAAGTGCCAGGCCCTGCACTTGGATAACATCAATCCCATGCAATGCTGCAAGCCTGGGGAAGTAACTGGAAAGCTGCCCGGAGGAAAAGGACCTGGAAGTGCTGGTCAACAGCAGCTGAACAATGGCCAGCAAGTGTGAACACGAGCCAGCAGTGTGCCCAGGTGGACAAGAAGGCCAGTGGCATCTTGGCTTGTAGCAGTGCAGCCAGCAGGACTATGGCAGTGATTGTCCCTCTGTACTTGGCACTGGTGAGACTATGTCACAGACTGTGTTCAGCTTTGGGCCCTTCACTACAGGGAAGGCATTGAGATACTGAAGCATGTCTACAGAAGTGCAACAGAGCTTGTGAAGGATCTGGAGCACAATTCAGATGAGGAGCAGCTGAGGGAGCTGGGGTTGTTTAGCCTGGAGAAAAGGAGGCTCAGAGGAGACCTTATCGCTCTCTATAATGCCTGAAAGAACACTATAGAGATGGGGGTATTGGTCTGTTCTCCAAAATAGCAAGCATTAGGACAAGACAATTCAGCCTTAAGTAGTGTCAGGGGAGGTTTAGTTGGATATTATGATGACTTTCTTCACCAAACAGGTTATCAATCACTGAAACAGGCAGCCCAGGGAAGTGGCTGAGTTACCATATGTGGAGGTATTCAAAAAACATGTAGATGTGGCACTTAGGGACATGGTTTAGGGATGTACTGGGCAGTGCTAGGTTAGAGGTTGGATTCTATGGTCTTAAAGGTCTTTTCCAAACTAAATGATTCTATGATTCTATATATAAAACATGCATGGTATGCATGCACCGTAGAGACACTGAGTCTTATCCATAACCCCTATTCTGACAATGCACATTATTCAGAGGCATAGAATAGGTACTAATTTTTTTGAGAAATAAATAGTACTTAAGTCACTTTCATTAAATTTAAATAAAAATAGCACATAAACTACCCAAATCCTGAAGTCATTTATCTTTCCCTGACCTAATATAATGATAAACAGACATACAATATACTATAGATTGCTTTGGTCTTTGAACTAGGATAATACTAAAGTTAATAAAATAATTAGGTTATATGATAATAACATACATAGTCTTACAACTCAAAGTACATTCAGAACAATCTAAACAAATGTCTCTGCAGTTAATCTGTAAGTAGTTACTCCATTAACTCTAGAGGACTGGATCGATGCTATGAGCTTAATGCTAGAAGGCACCCGACTCAATGTATTGCAGTGTTTCTCCCTGCCTGTATCAATCACAAGATACTGAGGCTAGGCATGATGCTGAAGTTACCTGTTTTGAGGAACAATTCTTATGTAGGAATGATTCGCTTCTCTTCTTAACTTTTTTGAAACTATTGCATCAGAGAAGTTTTTTCTTTCTGATAGATTAAAGTTTGGCAACACTGCCCTTCTATCCAACAACATTGTTTAGACAAGCCAAAATATTTTATACAAATTTAATTAGGACACTATTTTTAGGGGATCCTTTTCTGAATCCCTTGCTACATTCTCATGTCATAGAAGAGAGAATGAGAGCAGGCATAAATTTTCAGAAGCAATGGCACATTTTAATGCATTGCTCCAGGGGTCAGCAGAAGGGATTGAGAGCTGAAGTACTGCTGCTCCTGGGGCAGTTGGAGATGGGAGACACAATTAGTCCTTCTGGCTGTGTCCCCAGAATTTCCTAGTGTTTACTGTGACTGTCCAACACATCCCTCAGTAACAAATCTGGCTTTATGAGCTGGACAGAAGAGTCAATATCACCAAGGCCATTTTGCTACTTCTAGGACACTTATCAGGCTTAACTGCTGCCTACTTTTACTTGCCCAGAACAGTTACTATGGAAAACATAGTTTTTCAATTAGGAACATCTTCACAGATGGACTTGAAGCAGTATACAGAGAAAATGATTTTTAAGTTTCAATTCAGTGCTGAGCAAACCCCTGAAGTCATCCCAAAATGGATTTCTCCTCTTCTGGTCAATCAAAATTTGCAGGGAGTAAGACTGTATGTTTCTTATGATCCTTTCTAAATGGAGATATTTTATGATTCTATTATTTAATATATGTTTATAAATACATAAATGTATTTATAATTTGTATTTTAAAAATATATAGGCATGTATGTACATTAACTGTTTTCTTTTCTTCTGTCTATTGGAATTCAGTCATCAAAGAAGAAACAAGAATAGAACTCAGGCATGCATGACAGGAAATTAAAAGCTGCAGTAAAAATGTTAACTTCGTAACAGGCTCTTATAAATAATACAACAAAAAAGAAAAATAAAATTAAGGAAGGGAAAAGGTAGGAAAAAAGGTGGACACTAGGAGATACAGGTGGAAGGATTCACAGATCAAGTTGGAATAAAAGGATATGGTGAATAGTACAGGAAAGAATGTAATTTACATATTAAAGTTGTAACTTGGATATAAATTACTCATTCTTATCTAATTTTTTTGCAGCGTTTGTTGGAACTCAATTGGTGAAAGAAAAATCCATTTAATTGTTAAAATTCTTTTTCCTCACAAACATTGTATATCATGTTTTATACTGAAAAATGAAAAATCTCATGTCACTCTGTTGTCATATTATCATTTTATATTTTGTTTTCTAGCTGCAGTGGAAATGCACATCATTTAGTTTTTCCTCTTTGCCCAGTTCTACTGGTATGTAGGATGGAAAGTATCTTTTTCCTCCTAAGTGTATAGTTTCAAGTATTTATGTTGTGTCCTTCATTAAAATGTATGCTTAGATTTTACTGTGTGGTGGGAAAAGAGGCAGCAGACTTCTTGTTTAGAGTAAGAACTTGCCTAAGTTCAGCAAAATCTGTTTGTGAAAAGGTGGAGCCTCTGGTACCAGTCCTGTATTTACTCTACTGTAGTAATTGTAGATTGTTTAGGCAGCTTATCCAGACTTCAGTCTAAATCCTTGGACCCCCTATTCTTAACTGGTGCATGTTAATAGGACATCATGTTGACAGGGCAGTGAGTATTTGTGCCTGTGATTTTATGGTCATTTATTTATTGCTGGAAAATACAAGAGGAGAGAACCTTCTACTGCTTTGCTACCTTACCTTTTCTTGCTGGAAGAGACTTTTTCCATTGGCTTTCCTAGGAAGTTTCAGCCTCTGATTATGTACTCCATAGTATGCATTACTGATCTACACCTCATCTTCTTTATCAGGAGACATGTAGTTTGGTGTGGCTCATGAGGATGCTTCTGTTGTAACTGAAGGAGCAGTCATAAACATCTCAGCCTCATACATGCAATTCTGAATAAAAACCATTGAATTTAATCAAGACCACTAGAAAATCCATATATTATTTGACTCAGAACAATGACAGAGAATTACTTTAGTGCAGAACTGCAACAGCTAAGTGTAACCTGGCCTTCTAATGAAGACAAGAACTCCGTGAATTGCAAACCATACTGGAAAGTGGGGATTAGACAAATTGACTACTTGCTAGTATTTGACATTCTAACAGAAAGAAGGTATGAAGTCAATCAGAAGCCAAAGAGCTCCTGAGATCTGAAAAACAGCAAATAGTCCAGTTGCTTTTCCCATAGAAAACTTTCATCAATAAATGAAGAAGACTTTTCAAACCCTTTATAAAGAATGGCAATCAAAAGAAAAACAAGAAAATTCTCTGATGTGGTTATTTAGAACAGATGAATTCACCTGACTGTGAAGTTATTCTAGTGGCCCATTGATTTTAATAGTTTATTCATTATAGTAAGTACAGTGGAGGAGACAGTAGCTGAAGAGACATTTTTAAAGGTTTAGAAAGAAATAATGTATTCAATTGTATTGGAAGGAATGAGGTACATACTTTCATATTTCAAATAGGGCAACTTAGAGTTTTAGGATTATTACCTAGAGTATCTATCTCCAACAAGGCAAATAAAAATTGCATATAGAAAATATTTTTGTTGATAGAGAATGCAAGTACCTGGATTAAAAACAGCTTTGGAGTAGTTGCTATGAAATAGTGTTACATATTATCCATTTGATCAGTAATAAATATGTCAAATACCTTTAGTGTGATTCAGGATTTATAAATGGCATAACTAGTTTCTGGATGCACACAAAGCTACTAACCTGTATTCAATACAACAGGTGTTCAAAATTTAGAAGTAGCAGGTGATTAGTATCAAAGTATATAGCCCCCAGAATCATATTATTGTTAAGGTTGGAAAAGACCTATAAAATCATCAAGTCCAGCCTTCAGCATAGCACCACCACCATGTTCACCTCTAAACCATATCCTTAGGTGTCACATCCACTTGTTTTTTGAACACTTACAGGGATGGTGGTTCTATCACTTCCCTGGTCAGTTTGTTCTAATGCTTTACAACCCTTTCCATGAAGAAATTTTTCCTAAAATCCAATCTAAACCTTCCCATGAAATAAAGTCCTAAATTGCACTGTTAGACAGATATGCTCATGTTTGCTTTGGTAAAGACAGTTGCTGTTTTTTCCTCATGATCACACAACAGTTTGGGTTGGAAGGGACCCCTAAAGATGAATTGTGCAAGTGGGTTACAAGAATAGAAGTGTGACTGATGGGAGACTGACTTGGGCTTGTCTTTGCAGGATTGTGCTGGTCATTTTATCAAGCTCTCTTTCATCTTCCCTAACCCCGTGTAGTCTGTTAACTTCCTCCTACAGTTTTTCAGCTGTGCCACATGTCTCCTAACCAGCTTTTACCTCCTGCAGGCAAGATTCAAAATTCAGTGCATCTTTTGAAGTTTATGCCAAGTTTTCATTTCTCCTCCTTTTCTACTTTTCTCTGCAACATGCAGCATGAAAGAACTCAAAGACTTTAAAGACTACGTAATAAAATATGGTGTATATCCTCTCATTCAGGTGCTTGTATCAAGGGAGAAATAAGTCTTATGGTAACTGGACAAGAAAGTTACACAACTAATAAAAAATTGGACAGCTGGGACTTCATATAGAACATACAGTTGATAAAATAACTGCAAAGCAAATTAACCTATATTGTGATTTACAAGCATGCTACCAAAAATTATCAGGACAATGTCTGTCTGCTCATTAAGGATACCAAGCATGAAAACATGAACAGCAGGACATGGATCTCACAGTCCCCAGGCTGAAACAAGCAAGAAAAGCCTAAAGGTGGCAGCCAGGGATGGCCAAAAGTCTGGCTGGCTATACAACTTTTTGACAGGGCACAGCTGGAGACCAGCATTCCTGCAGTTGTCAGTGGGGTAGGGACAACAACCCTAGGCTGAGAAGAGCCAAAAGGGGGTCCCTGGCCCATGGCTGCACACAGGGAAAGGTCCCAGGTAAGATTGGTCAGGGCCAGACACTGGTGCACTCAGGTCCTCACAACAGCAATGCATGGTACATATGGTATTAGGTTGTGAGGCTTCAGGAACTTAGATTAGAGGGCTGTAATGGTGAATTATGAACCTGTGGCAAGAACACCCTTCCCAAACTGTCAAAATTTTCTCATCTACAACAGAGGAAATACCAAAGTAAATTCAGTCGCCCTCTGGCAACTGGACACAACAGAGGGGTCTAGTTCAAACTGTGCAGTTTTCCAGACTAATTGGAGTATGTAATAAAGATTTCCATCAAAAATCCCAAATATTAATTTAAAAGAATGGAAAAGAGTGTAATTTTACTTTATTAAATTTCCTTGCCTACTTGACCTTTAAACAGAAATTTCATGGCCATATGTGTTAGATCAGGCAAAGATTTTTGAATACATGAACTACAGGGGAACTTTCTCTTCCATCTTCAACAGTTAGAATTGCTCTTCCTGGGCCCTGGCATTCTCCAGGAGCTGATAGCATGGTTAGGCCCTCATCACTTAACTAGTCACCTTACCTCTTACTCTTCCATGTGGCAAATAAAATCTTTTCTTGCCCAAAAAGGGAAACCTCATCCATTTAGTCTATTAGGGGCACAGTCTTTGAACCAACAGTATCCTTGGAATGTTGCTTGAGAATGTGATGGCATAGATCAAATCATCCCAGGGAGAGAAATAAACTTACGTAACATTCTTGCTCATATGCCAATGTTTCAGGTCATGCTCTGGCCTTTATTCCCACAGAGAGTAACTAGTGAATTCATATGAAAAATACCAAAATGGTGGAATTGAGGACAGCACCCAGTAGCTGCTAATAATGCTGTTACAGAGATCTAAAGGTATCATGAAAGATTGTGTTTTACTACTCGAAACATCTATCACATTGGAGCATGGGACCTCCTACTCCTTGTACAAAAGGATGCTTTTGTGTGCAGCCTGTCAACATCTAATTTTTTTGTGTTTCTTTGGGGTTTTGTGGAGGTTTTTGTGTTGTTTTTTGATTGTTTTTAATATGTTCTGAAGGATTTAGTCTGTTTTCTTCAATTATTCTCTGCCTCCGAACCAAATAAATACAGAACAGCCTTCATCAAAGACTCTTCTATGATTTTTATCACTAATAACAGAAGTTGCTGTAAGTCTTATGTGTTCTCCATCTCTACTTCATCACATCGTTTATGTTGATGGGAGTTCTGTTTCAGGAGTACATGCAGAGTAGTCAGTGGCTGGATACAAAGGCCTGTACACTCTAGTTGAGCCTGGACAGGTTGGAAATACCTGTCTGACTTTTCAAAGCAGTCTCATTTCTATTTTGTAGCTGTTGTCATGTTGTTATGTTATATTTGATAACAATGGGAGGAAAATATAGATAGCCGTGATAGTATTATTAGTTTTTCTCTTAAGAAAAACAATATAACTTTTTTCATTAATTTGAGTCAATAGTCATCCTATTTAATTACTGAAAATATTCAAGCAAATATTCCTAACATTGGCTATAGAGATTTGTATTCACATGGTAAAATTAAAGGATGTATTTCACTTGTGGTCATACTGACCACAAATCTCAAATGGAAGCATCATCACCTTTTCTTACCTTTCTGTGAAATCTCTACAGATGTTTGCTCTTGACCTCATCCATAAGCAATGGATAACCCTATTTGGTGTAACTAAAATAAAAAATGTAAAATTCTAGAGATAAATATGTTTTCTGAAGTCTTGGGTCAGGATACGTACCATGTATTTAAGATAGCATATTATAGATGGATAAATTATGCTACTTTTGTTACCTTCTTGAACCAGGAAAAACCCACCATTCATGGTATTCTCCACTGAGCCACCTGTCTTTCATATGCTGGTTTGTGTCTATTCCTCAGTGTAAAATTAATGAAAGAAGTTTGGCTACCTGATATTCTTCTTATCAGTGAGGATCAAACCTTGAGATTTCCATTTCAAAGTACTTTTTGCTGTTACAGTGAATAGTTTAGTTCAACTAGGGAGCAAGTAAGTTTAACTTCCCCACAGTACTCACCAGAAAATTCTCCCAGAGGATAACTGATCCACCAGGAACTGCTGGGAAAAAG
This sequence comes from Myiozetetes cayanensis, assembly GCF_022539395.1. NCBI lineage: Eukaryota > Metazoa > Chordata > Aves > Passeriformes > Tyrannidae > Myiozetetes > Myiozetetes cayanensis. Next base: position 94,755,930 of record NW_026086604.1, on the reverse strand, counting down.
TCCCATTTATCTCTGGAGGGAAGTTATAGCAGAATTAAACCCTCAGGATGAAGAGAGCTTTTCCAGAATAATATGTCAGTTCACTACTGACCTAAGGTCAGCTTAGCCTACTCAGTATGTGAATAGTTTCTTGTCCTATACATAGTTTTGCAGTATGTGGTGAAATCTGCTGTCAACCACTGTTTTACAACTACAAGTACTGGAGCAGTTTTTGCAGATTGAGATAAACAAAACTCCCAAAGAGAAGTATCTTTCCCCCAAAGGCCTTAACTTTCTTCACTGTCAGTTAAAGTGCTTTCTGCAACTGCCTTGGAAGGCTGTAGCAAGTGCTGCCACAGAGGAGCCCAAAGGATTATGTGCAGCACATTGCTTCACCACAGCCTGCTTAGGACAAGTGTGACAGAGGAGGTCACGGGGAAGTGAACATCCATCTGATCATTTCCTCCCTCTGTCAGCAGCCAGGCTGATTGTCTGCTTCAGCTTCCTGGACCTTATGAGAAGAGACAGCTTATAAACCTTCAAAAACCTCACCTCTTCCAGACTGCAGAAAAGTCCATTGTGTCAAGCCTGAGCAAAGTAAAAATATCTTCCCTCCCAGAAAGGTAAAACATCAGAGAAGAAAAAACCAACCAAAGTGCAGCAAGGGGAGACTTTTGTCTCTACCACATGAACGTATGTAGATCCTCAGGCATACAAGTCTTATATCCTCTCTCTTCCTCCCTCTCTTCCTGGTGTGGAGTTTACCAAACAGCAGTTGAATTAGCAATAACAATTTAGATTATAATACATTCTGAGAGTTAATATTCCACTTCTTGCTCCTAGTTCAAAATCTGGGCTTTCATGAAAACATGGATAATGCCTATTCCAAAGGACTACTGTTGCTTGGATCAATTTTTCATTAGCATATGAATGGAGCATAAAAAAGCCTGAGTCACAGGGCTAGATCTTTCACTGGTGGTTATCATTGCAGCTCCATTTACATCAGGCAAATGCTGTTTATTTACAGCAGGCTTGGATAACCCAAAGGCACTCTCAAGATCCATCCCTGTATTTGCAACTTAGACAGATTTTTCATGTACCATGACACTTACCTCCTGTCAGTTTTGCATATATAAACTGCTTTTATTTTTGTAGAGACCATCAACCACATTGTCTTGGATTCTTGAAATAGTGTTGCTAGTTGTAGCAATCCTGACCCAGAGACTTTGGAACATGGAAGAGTTGGTGATCCACCTTGTAGTTCACGTGGGCTGTGCTCTGTGTGTCCCATGGCTGTGGAGTCACCTTATCCAACTCATTGTAGCAGAGGAGACTGCAGGCAACTCCCACTTGGCATTAGCCGTTGCTCCATCTGCTCACCATTGCCTTTATCCAAGACTGTAGCCAGAAATTCTCATGTGAACATCCCTTTTATTTAAAACTATTACTAGAGCTGTTTTAAGAAAATCCTTGAAAGGCCTTGAATGACCAAAATGAGGTAACCTTTACATGGATGATATCTGCATGGTGTACTGTGCCCTCTTTGGATGTCTAGGCATTGCCACTCAGGGTTCTCAATACTCCCCTTTATAGTTTTAGCTCTAACAAATAACATTTTAAGAAATACTTTAGAGTGTCTGAGTGCTTTTCTTAAGAGGTTCATAAGAAACCAGCAGCTCCTGGTACAAAAGGCTAAATCAATGTTTTAGTTTTATGACCAAAAACACCATATAATGTTACTCACATATTTAAAAAATGCTTTTCCAGATATAAATGTTATCAACAGTATCAATTTTATTATTTATAAATTACCTACCTTGGTCATTTCATCTGTAGAAATATTTTGTATGACAATACTGTAATAAACTCATCCTTAATCTAGACCAGTAGTTCACCTGAAAATATTTCATGATTCATAACTCATTTTTTTTCCATTCCAGGATTAAAACTGAACTTGTTTCTATACCACACTGAGAAATTGCTGTAGGTGTAGTGTTTTGAAGCAATTTGTGTTAAGTACCTATAGTATTGCAACAGCAAGAAAAAAAAAATGTTTTCTGGAAGTGATATCTTGATATTATTAAATTAATTAAATTTTTATTTTAGTATCCTAAGCCCTCTAGCAGTTTTGTTCAAAATACACAAAAAGTGTTCTGTGTCATAAATATTTACCAGGACCACAAAATACTGCTTAAGTAGTTTTAATATTTATCACACAGCATTTAAATAATGAAGAAAATAAACAAAAATGTAAATATTTATTTATTAAGTCTAAAACAATTCAAATTGTAGTTATTTTTAAATCTTATGTTTAAAAGAACACCAAAATGTTAGTAATAGCTATATCTCACTAGTGAAAGGAACTTTTATTGGACGCTTCCTGAATTTTTTATTAAAATTTTTCCCTAGCCAGTGCTGTAATTGCTGATTGTGAAAGAAATATCAAGTTTTATTTGAAAATTTTACAGACAAATGTCTAACAGGACTTATCATTCTTTCTGACAAGAAAAAGTGTGGAGCACATTTTTTAATAAATCTCATCACATTTGACCTTTTCTGTCCTCAGCTGAATACCAAACTGGATGGAAGTATGGAGACACAGGTTATTAGTTTTATTTTAGTGTTGAGGGGAAATAACTTTTATCAAGTATATGAAAACATTCCTGTCCAAAAATCTATGCAGCATCTGAGAGTTGTCCATATACAGGGAGTAATACAATGTCCATGACATCTGCGTAAGGATGCCTTTAGGGAATAACTTTTTAATTCCTTGTGATTCCTTTCAGGAATCACTGAAAGATCACTTCTTTTGAATTTGCTCTTAGAATTTAATATTTCATTTAGAAAACACTAATTAACACTAATATAAAGATTTTCTCCTTTTATACTTTCAAAACACTTTCTCTACATGAACTCAAATTCATCTCTACTGATCCATAAACATGTTAGTTGGCAAGTCTACTCATACAAAATTTGTACTCATCCCTAGTTTTATCCTGCAAATATGTTTTTGTGGTAAATAACTCAGTAAGGAAATATGTAATGTATTAATACATAGCAGGAGTTCAAGCTCCTTATTATCCTTGATTGTAGTCTTTATTCAGATCTCTTTTCTGTAAACACCTATTAAACCACATTCCCAAAAGTTCAATGGGAATTAAAACTCTGTAAAAGTCTGTAGAATGGGAGATGCTTCAGACTCACAGGCTTGGTAAAGCTTCTCTTCAACTAATTCTCATCCTCCTACTGTATTTGGGTAGCTAGAAATAAGTAAGCAGCCCACAGTGGTATTTCTGTTAGCATCAGATTGCTGCTAAATTTTACCTCCCAGAAATACTACAGTGAAAATTACAGACTCACTTTGAGTGAGGCATGAATGGGGCATCCACAACTTTTCTGAGCAACCTGTTCTAGTGCCTTACCACCTTCACAATAAAGAATTTCTTCCTGATATTTAATCTAAACCAACTTTCTTTCAGTTTAAAGCCATTTTCCCTTGTCTTATCACTACATACCTTTGTCAAAATTTCCTCTCCAGCTCTCTTATAGGCCCTTTAGGTATTGCAAGGTGCTCTAAGGACTCCCCAGAGCCTTCTCTTCCCTGGGCTGAACAACCCTAACTCTCACAGCCTGTCCTCATAGGAGAGGTGCTCCAGCTCTCTGATCATCTTCATGGCCTCCTCCAGACTTGCTCCAGCAGGTCCACATCCTTCTTATGCTGGGACCTCAGAGCTGTATGCAGTACTCCAGGTAGGGTGTCATGAGAGTAGAGTAGAGGGGTAGAATCACCTCCTTCAACTTGCTGGCCACACTGCTTTTGATGCAGCCCAGGACAGAGTTGGCTTTTTGGGCTGTGAGCACACATTGCCAGGTCATGCTGACCTTCATGTCCACCAGCTGCCCCAAGTCCTTCTCCTCAGGGTATCTTTAATCCATTTTCCACACAGCCTGTATCTATGCTTGGGATTGCTCTGACCCAGGTGTGTGACCTTGCAGTTGGCCTTGTTGAACTTCATGAAGTTGGCACAGGCCCAGCTTTCAAGTCTTTCAAGGTCTCTCTGAATGGCATCCCTTCTCTTCCATGTGTCAACTGCACCACACAGCTTGGTCTTCTTGGAAAAGTTGCTGAGAATGCACTCAGTCCTGCTGTCCAATCTTGTGGTCAGCAATGCCCATCCCAATACCTTAGCAACACCACTCTGTCCCTGGTCTCCACTTGGAAACTGAGCCATTGACCATAAGTCTTTAAGTATGAACATACAGTCAATTTCTTATCACTGAGTGGTCCATCCATCAAATCCCTCTCCAATTTAAAGACAAGGATGTGTCATCACATGTCAAATGCCTTGCACAAGTCCAAGAAGTAGACGTCAGTTTCTCTTCCCTCATCCACAGCTGCTGTAACCCCATTGTAGGAGGCCACTAAATTTGTCAGGCACAATTTGCCCTTAATAAAGTCATGTTGTCTGTCACCAATCACCTGCTTATTTTCCATGTGCCTGAAACATAGTTTTCAGGAGGATCTTTTCCATATTCTTTCCAGGCATAGAGGTGAGACTGACTGGCCCATAGTTCATTGGATCCTTCTTATTTCCCTTCTTAAAAATCACGGTTATGCTTCCCCTTTCCCAGCCATTGGGAACTTCACATTGTGCTGCTACAGCTCCTCAAATATGATGGATAGTGGCTTAGCCACTTCCTCTGACAGTTCCCTCAGGACCGCATCTCATCAGGCCCCCCTGGACTTGTGCCCCTTCAGATTCCTTAGATGGTCTTGAATCTGATCCTCTCCTACTGTAGGCAGCCCTTCCTTTTCCCAGTCCCTCTCTTTTTCTTCTGCAATTTGGGCAGTGTTGCTGGAGCGCTTGCCCATAAGAACAGGCAAAAAAATCATTGAGTACTTCTGCCTTCTCCATCTCCCAGATAAACAGGTCTCCCATTTCTTTACAAGGAGGACCCACATCTCTCCTAATGTTCCTTTTATCACCAACATACCTATAGAACCTTTTCTTGTTGCCCTTGTCATCACTGGCCAGATTTAATTCTGACAGGGCTTTAGCTTTCCTGACCCAATTCCTGGCTGCTTGGACAACCTCTCTGTACACCTCACATGCAACCTTGTTTCCACTGTCTGAAAGCTTCTTTATTTGTGTTTGAGTTTGTCCCAGAGCTCCTTGTTTATCCATGTGAGCCTCCTGGCACTTCTGCCTGACATCCTCTTTGTTGGGACCATCACTCCTGAGCTTGGAAGAGGTCATCCTTGAATATTATCCACCTTTCTTGGACCCCTCTTCCTTCCAGGGCTTTATCCCATGGTATTCTATCAAGCAGATGCCTGAAGATGTCTGAAGAGAGTCTGCTCTCCTGAAGTGCAGGGTAGTGAGCTTGCTGTGTGCCTCCCTCTCCATGCTAAGGATTCAAACTTTATCATTTCATGGTCACTGCAGCTAAGGGTACCCTTGAGCTACCTTTCCCATCAGCTCCTCTGTTTTTGGTGAGAACAAGGTCCAGCACAGCATCTCTCCTCATTGGCTCACCTATCACATGGAGAAGGAAGTGTTCATCAGTGCATTCCTGGAGCCTCCTGGATTACTTATGCCCTACTGTGTTGTCTCTCCAACAGCACCATTACAGTTCTCTCTGTGACCCAGCATTTGTGAACTTGAGGCTGTTTCAATCTGTCTATAGAAAGCCTCACCTGTGTGGTCTTCTCTGCCGGGCAGCCTGTTGCAAATCACCACTACAATGTCACCTGTCCCTACCTTCCCTTTAATCCTGATCCATAAATTCTTGATTGCATCTTAATCTGCACCTGGGCAGAGCTCCATGCATTCCAGCTGGTCACTGATTTAGAGGATGGCAATGCTCTTCTCATCTCCCCTTCTCATCCCTCCTACAGAGCGTGAATCATTTCATTCCAATACTCCTGTCATAGAAGCCATCCCACCACATCTCTGTGATGCCAGTAAGATCACAGACATGTAGGTGTGTGCATATCTCTAACTCCTCTTGTTTATTCCTCATGCTATATGCATTTGCACAGAGGCATTTAGGTTGAGCCCCTGGTAAAACTGACTTTTAGGCTAGAGTGGCTGGGATTCCTTTGTGCTGACCTTCAGGTGCTCTCATGCTGACCTGTGATTCCTCTCTAGGCTCAGGGAACCAAACTGGTTCGATTTAAGTTTCTCCTCCCCCATCAAATTTAATTTAATCTAATTTAATTTAAAATGACCACAAAAAAAAAGCTAGTGTTCTATTCTTGTCTCCTGAATTACACCCATCTATGACAGAATTAGAGTCAAGTTTTCTAACCCTAATGACAGCACAATGATCACTGAGAGATAGTACTGCAAGCAGGTTCAGAAAAGCATGAAAATATTCTTCAACAGCATGACAATATCCTTTAATAGCTTCACTCTCCCTTGATGCTTTTCTGAAAATGTGCTGTTCAGTTCTTTATCCAGAAGGCTGAACTTATATACAGAGAGGAACAAAAAAGTGTCAAGGTTGCAGGCCTAAATTCACTCAAACTTTCTGTTTAAAATTTAAATACTGAATTTCATGCTGCTGGGGAATGGAGTTTTAAAAAATGTGTAAACCTCATTAAAACAGTAACATGCCCACTAATGGATGAAGTAATGCGCAAATCCCTGCTGTCTGATAATCTGTCATTACCTTCTCTCTAAATAAGAATGTGGGCCATGTACCAAGGAAATGCATTATAATAAATGCATATAAATTAATGAACTAAAGCTGCTTAAACTGGAAATATGTACTTGCCTTTCATTCCATTCTCTGTTTCTTTACTTCCTTCCCTCTTCTACCTATTTCCCTTCATTCTTTTGTTCATTCTGTCTTTCTCAATCTTTGTTACCTCTTTCCATGCATAGTTTTCACATTGCCATGTGCTTCCTGTCAGGAACATAAGCTTTGCTTCACCAAAGAGTCATATCATCATTCTTAATTTATTCTCTTAAGTGACTTTCACTACATCTGAGTAATAGAAATGGGCCTCTTTAGCCTTCGGCCACATGGCATGACACAGCCTGTGTTTATACATTTAAACTCTCCTTCTTATGAAATACAGTGGTGACTGTATTTTGAAATATACAGTATACTGATGGCAAGGTGGTGGCAAAGCTCTGACTCATATTGCAGAACTTTGCATCTTTCTGCACATCGCTTTTCTAGCCCAAATATATCTCACTCTCCTCACTTCTGCTTCATGTGCAATACTTCACATGCCTACAACAAAATAGGTTGTTGCATCCTATCCTGTCAGCCTAAATCCTCCAGCCACTATGGACAGTGTTAGGTGCTTCTGTATATCTCCTGCAGCTTCTGCCACAGTCCAAAATTCAGTGCCTCCTGGCACCTCTCCTGCTCCCACTTCCACTGCTTATTTTGGTGCCAGTCTTTGACATCCTCTGAAACCACCTTTAGCCCAGGGTTAGTAGAGTGTAATACAAGCATGCTAGCATAGCACATAACTACTTATGACATCATCAAGCCTCAAAAAAAGCCGGGATTTCAACCATAGGCACAAGGAAGAAGATGCTGCAGCAGGGTTTACTGGTGTATATGTGGGCAAACAGTTTAACAGGATAATGCTAGATGATTTGGCCAGAGGAAGCCCACCACATGGGCAGAACCTTTACTAATGGGGCCCGTGCCATTCTCCAGACTGTATGGGGATTGCTTCAAAAACTCTGGCTGGCCTGAACCAAAATCATGCTGGGGAGTAGGTCAGCAATCTAACAGTATTGGACAACTGTGTACCAGTGATCAAAAATATGTCGGCGTTTGCATTAGTTTGTAAGCACAGACTTTTAGATTTGAAACATGTGAATTGCCTAGAGAGTGAATGAATTTAGGTCATGTTCTGAACTAGAGGAATTCAGGATTTTTTTAGAAAAAAAAAATCAAAAAGTGGAAGAGTTTTTTTAGAGTCACACATGGATTTGGATGTCTTATTCATATTAACTCTAATTAGACATCTGAGTCTTTCAGCAGTCTTGAAAATCAAAGTAAATTTGTTCAGTTTGGCACTGGAGATAACTTCCCATTCCTCATTAAAAGTGTGATGTATTGTGTTTAAATGTAAATGAGAGGTTTTCAAAGTAAAGTTTGCATGATGCTTTAGTTATGGGAAATAACAGACAACTTAATATGAAATTTGTCACCCTCTCCCCTGCAGTCAAAATCTAATTTTTCTTTTTCTTTCAGTTTTCTTCCCATTTTTTAATTATTTATATGTATTTACTGGAATAACATGGAAAAATAAAAATTTGGTTTTTTTTTTTTATTTTACCAGAGCATCAGCTTGTTAGTGCAGTTATCTCCAAAGTCTCATATATTATTATGATAGTTGTATGTTAGATATGATCAATTGTGAACCAGCATTAAAGGGATAACCAGATTCTGTGAATGTTCTTTTTCCCCTCTACACCTTTGTTCAATATGGTAGTCAGTGTCTGTTGGTCTTCATCTTTGCCTGGATCAGATCAAACTTCTATCTTTAGTCAGCTGGTGAGTCAGCCTTCAAGGAACCGGAAAATACTCCTTACAAGAGTACTGGAACACATGTAACCAGTAGTTTACTCTTACAAGGGAATAGATCAAAGAAGTGTTACACAGAATACATTTTGAAGCATCAAGAGTGAAACTTCAAGAAATGGTATTTTTCATTGCTGTCATGCAAGTGTGTCAGTATTCAAGATATCTGCACTACAATTCCAATTGAACCCCAGGTTGAGGCATTCCTTCATTTATGTCTGGTATGGGTTCATTGACTTCCTTAATTTGATTCAGCTAATTTCTGAAGACGTTAATTTCTTTGTTGGTCCAGATACTTTTTGGTCAGCTTTTTTCCAGGTTGCTTACTTCAAAATGCCAGTGTCTTGGTTTAGCAGAGAACTGAACTCCTATGATTGCTTACACAGATATGTGCTACTAACACAGATATACATCTACTTAAGATACCATTTCTAGACCTTACCTAGCTTCTCAGACAGTTAACAGCTGTCTTTCTGATTTCAGACAAGAATATTTCTCTTCCCCATTTCCCTTCAACAGCTCAGTCACTGTAAAATCCTGCCCCAGATCTTCTAATCCCGATGAGGGAAATTGCTTTCTGGTCTGACAGTAGTTATTGTCATAACATTTTCTTGCACGTCTTACTTCAGAGTGTTAAAAGACAATGTGAGTAACAGGAATATTAAATACAAAAACTGAGCTGTGAAAATGTGGTTCCAGAGCACAGCAGACACTGTAGATCTTCTGCACTTAAGTCCATTCTAAAGGTGGCTACTGTGCATTAATAGCATGGGGGTTTGTCTTAAGTCTTTCTGTATCCTTACTGCAAAATGCTAACTTTCATGCAGACGCATGTAATATGTACACCTGTTTGCTTTTTGCCTACTGAGTAGGCCTGAAGGTGTCCATCGCAGTCAGTACTATAAAATTATATAGGGTAATGTTATGAGCTGCACATATGTAGTGCAGGCAGCATATGTAGCATATTCATGTATGTGTTTAGAGGTACCATACAGTACATTCAGTGTATGCCACACTGTATGGAACAATCCCCCAAAGCCACATTGCAAAAAAGGTGATCACTGTCATAAGACAGGAAAGAAGGGATTCTGAGATATAGACTAAGGTGGCCATTTTTTTGGCCATATTCATGGTTCTTCCTTCATGGTTTATTTAAAATTCTCCTTCCACTTTTGTCATTTGCAGTAGGCCTTGATATATTGCAGAAGGAATATCTTCTTTTTGCTTTATGAAACTCTGTTAGTATTTTATCAAAAGGCAAAATGACAGGAATATTAAGGAATATATTTCAGGAATCACTTTCAGATTCTGAGAAATGTGAATTTGTTTTTTTGTAAGATATATTTGAACTTTTACATTACTTCACTAAAAAGGATTCATTAATAATCTAAATTAAGGCTTTAACTTGATGACTGCATAATGCAATGCATCTACTTAAAGCTAAATGCAAGAATAGGATTTATGCTGCATACAGTTCTAGAGGTTGTGTGAAATGGACCCTGCTCCCTCAAGAGTATAGGGGATATTTTAACGTGAATGGGAAATGGGCTGCAAACATACATTGCATGGTTCTTCTAACGCAGATACAAAATCATCCGCAAACCACTGGAGGAATGGACCTCATTGCTTCTGAAAAAGAAGTCAAGATCAACTTATGCTGGACAAGGTAGGTAGAACATGGTTGAGATTTTTGATTAGGGAAAAGGAAAATGCAGTTGGTGTGCATATGAAAAGTCCTACTTACTTATCTTACTTTAAATGGTATGTTGAGCAAAGGAGGTGGTAAATGCTAGAATATGGTTTTTAAGAACAGTGATTCCAGTTACCCTTTTGATTTGTGAAGGCCCAAAAGTGAAGAATGGATAAATAAATAAAATAAATGTCTATGTGTGGATACATATGTATAGCAAAGGTTTGAAATCTGATCCCAAGCTTATCCGAGCCATCTCGCTCCGGCATAAGCATCGTCTCCTTCAAGGGTCACAAAGTCTTCAACAGGACTCTGCCTTACCCACGCTGCTTCTGCTCCAGCATAAGGCTTTCTCTCTCTATTAAAGTTATAAATTTCTGGTACATCCACAAGCTCCTCTGTGAGCCGCATGGGGGGTCTCTTCACCCCAACAAACTTTCACAGGTAGCAGGGATTTTATTTTTCAGTCTTTACCCTGCTGAAGGGAGGGAGAGCGAAAGGGGGAAGAAGCAACCCTCCGCCCTTCAGTTTTGACCTTGAAAGTCCTTCATCTCTTCACTGGAATTTCTCTGCAGCGGTTTCTGTCCAAGCAGTTCGTCTTTTAAACTTTTTTTTCTTCACTCTCTTACAGAAGAGAAGGGAGGCTTCAGTACTACACCTGCCCCACCCTGGCCCAAGCCGGGGGAGGAGGAGGCCTTGGCCCTCTTCGGGCCCGCTACTCTTCTACATGGCTGCTGCCCCTAATTTCAACTGCGCAACAAGTCTTCTCTTCCGTTTTCTTAAAGATGTAATTAGCAAAGGCGTCACTGAAAATTTTGATTGGTTTTTTGTCCGGAAATCACCTGGACAAAACCATCCTCAGCCCCAGGGATGGGCTGGTGGGCAAAACCACGACAGTGGTTAAGACAGAGTTAAGAAAATAAGAAACAGTTTACTAAGGTGAAGTGGAGCTTGAGACAGATTGGGAAATGGATAAAAAAGGGATAGAAAGGTGAACTTCAGGGCACAATGAAGGCTGGAGGGTGGCAAAAAATCATGAGAAGGACAAATTAAAAGTTATTGAACTGTGGTACACCTACAGAAGCAGTGGGAAGATATCCATATGAAATGGGTGCTTCTTTCCAGGCAGGAGGAACAATATGTGTTCAAGAAGCTCAGAAAAAACATTCTTTTTCATATTGAAACATACTGAATTTCAGTCAGGTTGATGATCTTGGAGGTCTTTTTCAACCTGGTTGATTCTATGATTCTATGATTTTGTTATTCATCAAAGTGCTTATTACAGATTACTCCTTGGTAGGAACTTGGCCATATAACTGAACAATTTGATTCAAAGAGGATTTGATATTTAAAATAAGACAAACTCAACTTTTATGCTCCTTCAAAAAGGCAGAAGGCATTGAATAATAGTGTTTAACCATGTAATTTAAATGATGCCTCACACTTGGGTCTAAGCTTAAGAGAGGTGAGTAATTTGCTCACTTGTAGCTTTTTCTGTAGTCCACTGGAGAGAGAAAGACAGCTCCAGTAGGCAATTCACAAAAATCTTGAGTGGATTCTGCACTGAGCAGACTCTTGGAAGGTCCTCATGCTGAAAGTGTCCTCCTAAATGGGAACAGTGAGAAACTAGCTTGGTCAACAGATGGGTAGGATGATCACCTGTCTTTGTTTATTAAAATTAGCACTCTAGAAAGTAGAGTTTATGGAGGCCAGGGAACAAGGAGCGTTGTGTGTTCTTTAGAACACATAACTACTATGCTTCCTTCAACCAGTGCCAAACCTCTCTCAAATTGCCTAGAATTAGGCTTCCCACATCCCAGAGTGATGGACAGTCTTTGTGCAGAGGTATTCAGTGGTTCGCTGTGGGTCTCAGTTAGATTATATCATGTGATGACATTATGCTTTTTATAGATTTGTGCATTTGGCTTCTTCCACTGCTTTATCATGTATTTAAAACCAAAGAAACCCCAAAGATGTAAATACTATATTCCCACAGTGCAGTAAATGCACACTGTTGTATACATTACTGTACACTACATGTAATAAATACACAATGTAAACCAACCTGCTGATGAATACACAGAATAACATTTTCACTTTATGTGTGGTAACTGAGAGCCCTCACAAGGAATTTGCATAATTGGAGAAACCCTTTGCATTGATAATGTATGTGAAACCAGAAGTGTAACATGATCTCCTAGTTCCTCTGCAGACACCAGCCTTCTTTATCACATATTGATGGAAATATTAAAATGCAAAAAACCAATCCTCATCCACAAAATTAGCATTTCTAGGGGGGTAATATCACCTTTAAATCTGTATTAGAGTTGCCTGAGTCAGCGCAAAGGATTTTTGTCTGGTTGGTTGGTTGATTGATTGTTTTTCTTTTCTCTGTGGGTTTATAAGCATATGCCCTGTATAATACAGTAGGAGGGCTCTGTAAAATGAGATTCAGCCCTTATGGTAGTATGAGACATGTTAGTGCCAGGATGCAACCAAACCTCTGTATAAAAGCACATGTGAGATGCATTAAATATCGTGTACCATGATTTCACACACAGTCCTTCAGCAGTGAAGAGGTAGAACAGGTTGCCAAATCTAAATTGAGTTTGAAACAGGATGAGACATAAGAAGTCTCTGAAGGCTTTTTTTCTCTTTGTAGCTTTTCACACACTATGTCAGAACACTGTAAGCACCCAATTGGAGTATTTTAGCATAACTGTTAATAAATTATTTAGAAAACACCACTAGCCAAATCCCTCAGTGAAAGATTTATCTGAAGCAGAAAGATAGAAAAATGAGTCTGGACATCAAACCTTTGTTCCAGAAAAAACAATTAAATGGAACATGAGGATGGGCAAGGAGAACCAGGATCATTTCCTTCCATGCAAACTATGTAGTGCAAGGTTTGTTCCAATCTGTCATCCTTACAAACCTCAGATTCCGTAAGGCCATATTCAAACACTACTTGTTCGAACTTCAGTGCTCCTGAATTTCCAGGCCAAGTTGCATTCGCACAACTTCAGGGGCCTCAGGGTCTAGTCAAAATCAGTGTTTGCACATGAGTTAAAAAAACAAATACTCCTGCATCCCTGAATCACTTCAGGAATGGAAGATCCTGTAATTGGTCCTTTCATCTTTGCTCCTTTTCCTCACACTTTAGCAATACCCTGGTTGCTTTAACTCTTTCCTGTCCTATCCTGCTTTCAGTGTATACACTTGAATGCAGGTTCCTGTTTTGTCTTCTAGCTCAGCTGAAAAAAACACTCATGACCCTCACAAAAATGCACATTCAATTCATGTTCATAATAGATTTTAGCCTAAAAGCAGCATTTAATTTTGTCAGCACTATAGGTTATCATTTCTAAAATGTGAAATTTTCCACCCATTCAGGAAACTCTAACTTCCAGTGCTTCCTTTAGCCTCATTGTTTTTGGCAGGTATATCAGATTCATGCTGGCCTCACAAAAAATGCAACTGGTATGCTAGACAAGGCCACTTTCAAGCCATGAGGAAGCTGTTAGCTGCAGCTTATCTGTGAGGAAGCATTTTGTTACAATACTAATATGTTCAGAGAGTTTTCCCAGATAATTCACTTTCCTAGGTAATGCAAGGATCATTTAACCTCCTGAAGTGTTTCAATTACATATAGAAAAAAGTAAATGGTTTCCTTTCATTGTTAATTCCAGCAAATGCACACCCACAAACATCAAAACATTTGTTTTTATGGGACAGATTACAAAATCAGCACATACACTATTTTGCAGTTAATTAAAGCATTAAAAAATCAGCAACTGCAAACACTGAAATTCCCATACCAATGCTATTTGCAATTTGGCATTATTTGGCAGTGTGTTACAGATTCTAACATAAAAACCCTGCAGATTTTCATGTGTAGAAATGTTATTGTTACCTTTATAGGAATTCCCTGGAGTTCCAGATTCCTGCAAGGAACATTGACCGTATCAGAAATATTGATCCATGGAGTTTCCACATCCATTAGAACAGGGCTTTATGTGCCCTGAAAGCTGACCAAATTAATTATTAAAGCAGAACCAACTGATTTTGGAACAAAAACTTTTTCTAACTTAAAAGAGACTTTGACATGATTTTCAAGAACTGAAATGGATCCAGAAAGAACAATTGGACAAAAATCTTGTACAGAATAAGACAGCAAAGAGACTTATTTCTACATTGTGAACTGTCTTACAGTATAATTGTGTGTACATTACTGGAACAACATACAATTGCGTATTTACATAATTCATACTTTAATTCTGGGGCTGTACAATAAAGCAGCTACACCCAAGTTCACAAACACAGTAAGAGATTAAAAAAGAGCAATATTATTAAAGGATAAAGTATTGTCAACATCTGTAAGAATCAGGTCATGGCTGACTTTTTTCCAGCTCTTGCAAATAGTTTGTGTTCAATAACTTTGGTCATGTATCTCTTGCTGACCCAGGTTTACTTGTTCTAAAAAACCAAGTGGGATTTTTTTTTTATTTCCCCTGCATCATTATGAAAGAGGGATGTTGACCGAGGGAGGGGAAGGGTGGCTTTTTCCGCTGGGGTGATTGACACACACAAAAGAACTGGCCACAGTCTGCATTCCAGGCTGATGGCCCTCAGAAGACTGGGGAGGGTGAGGAGAAATACTGAACTGGTTTTTGGGAGGAAAATTTGGGTACAGGATTATTGTTTAGTTGTTTTTGTGTTCTTTTGTTGTTCTGCCAACACACACATATCCCCTAATAAAGGGCTGTTATCTTTTCTTTCTCCATACTTCTTCAATTGGAGCCTCTTAATTTCAGATTTACAATTGCTTAGAAGGAGGAGCTTGGTCTTCCTCATAACTCATCCTCCTTAGCAAAACACTTCAGTCTCATTAAACCGAGACACTTGCTTTAGATGAAGTATTGCATGATGATGACAGGACGGTGAAACAGTATCTGCTTTAGGTCAGAATATTCAAATGTTCATGGGACCACCTCTTTCTCTCCATCTTAGCTCAGAGAAAAGCAGGGAATAATTCTGTAATAAGAGAATTCCTAAAGAAGATTCATAGTGTACAATATTTAAGTCATCAAAGCACATTTTGTTGCTATAGTAACAATAACCCTCCACACAGAATATGTAATTTGTCTAAAATAATGCATTCTATGTTCATTCTAGATGTTGGTAGACAATCTCAATCTTCTTGTTTTCCTTGTGTTTTGAAAAGTCTTGTTTTAATTTTTTAAAGGAGCATCTCCTTTAGAGGACAGCAACTGTTTATTGTGCTATAAAATCGCTTTATGAGGTTGTGTGCTCACTCATCTGGTTAATGAAATTCAGCAACAACCTGTACTGAGAGTATATCAAAAAGTGAAACTGTGTGTGACTTGTTATGTCAACTGTGCAATGTCCAGAGACTAAATTGTTGTTTCTGATGTTCACTTCAGTATCATTCAGATTATAATGGTGCATTGAGGAAAAATATGGAAAACATCAAGAACAAGTGAGTGTATTTCATCAAGTACAGTTGGCATTTTCTCAGAAGCATAAGAGAATGAGGAACTCCCACTGGAAGAAAATGGTGCTTTGCATAAGGGGAGCCTACTGGGAAATTGGTGAGGTTTTGAATTTAAAATGCTGCAGCAATTCCACAGTAATTCCCCACATGGACATTTTTATTTTCCATTGAATGCTGAAGATATTTAACAAAGTCAAATGCCTCACCAAGTTGATTTAAAACTCTGTGTTTTCTGCTTCCCTAATGCAACACTAAACAAGGAGGGGAAACAGGAATGGAAAAGCTGGGAGCATGGAAGGTCATAAACTTTTGACTCTAGCACCCAAGTCTAAATTGTGCCTTGGCTGTCTTTCATATTCTAGATCAGTTATCTCTGAAGTGGGGTGCACCCAACCCAGGAAGTGTGCAATACAATCTATTGGAGTGTAGAAGGAAAGCATTTCTTGCACCACCAAAAAAAAAAAAAAAAAAGATATGTATGTAATTTTTCAGCTGGCAAGATGGCAGTGTTGCCTCAGAGCTTTATGGATTTTTTCAACTTTCACAGGTTTTAGAAGTAGTTGTGTAGTAAATGTAGATTTTAATGTAGCTGTATTATATCCCTTACCCTGTAGCATAATGTTTATACATACCAAACACCGTTGCCCCATTTCATATCAATCCCTCTAAATTCCGTTAGCATGTTTAGTCTTCTTTTCAAGGTAGAATTGTAGAAAAGCACTCAAAGCCTGGACCAGAAGATATCGCACAGACACAGCAACCTTCAAGCCCAGAACTTTGGAGGAGCTCCAAGGACTATGCGCTCTGTGAAGAAGATGAAGGTGAGGAAGAAGGGATTCCAAAGACCTCAAACCCAATTCCCAAAGGGGAACAGGTCATCACCAAGCATGTAGAAGAAAAGAAGGTCATCAGTAGTCAACATGGATTCACCAAGGGGAAATCATGTGTGATCAATTTGACAAACTTCTGTGATGACACATAAGGATGGGTCAATGAGACCTGAGTAGCGGATGATATCTACCTCGACTTCAGCAAGGCTTTTTTTAAGAAATCAAAACAAACATTGCAAATATTATTGGACAAAATTTCTAGTATGTTAAAGTTTGATGTTCAGTAATGCTTTGCTCTCTTCCCTAGGTCATTTCAAAGCCCTCCTCTTTTTAGTCTATAATTTCAGAATAATGGCTTTTATTTCAAAATTTTCTGGCAATTCAAAAGAACGAAAATGTTTCCCAAAAGTAAATAATTGACATATCCTATACCAAACTGGAATTATTTTTAATTAATTTAATTAAATCTAATCTACTTTTAATAGACCCAAGCATGTCTCTGTTCATATTATTAAAATTGTGCATAGTTCAGCCTAAACCTTATAATAAATTCCCTGCAAATTCTCTACATGGCCACAATCACTCACCTCTAGTATCTACAAAAAAGCCCCTCATTTAATAATTATTCAGAAAATTTAAATGAACTATACATAAAATTCAGTAGTTATTTTGCAGTGGATGTTATTCACCCACAAACTTGTTTAAGTGGTCTTATGGGATTCAAAAGAATCGTTCGCAATGAATAGCTAGTTCTTGTTGTGATTAATGATTGCAGAACTGAACTTATTTTATAGGGGTCTTGAACAAATTCCTAAACAAAACATTAACCTCTGGAGAAGTTCATATACTATATAACTATATATGTGACAAGCTTCAAAAAATGGAAAAAGAGCAATTCTTACTGTCAAATGAAATATTTTCTGCCTTTTCTTATCCTTGACCATTAAAATACCTTGGATTTTCATAGTTTCATAGCACAGATGAATACTAGTATCAGGATAAATGAGCACCATAACATAACAGAATTTATGGGAGTCTCAGGTGGGCCCTTGAAGAAAAATTTTCTGCAAATGTAGTAGCTTTGAGAAAAGCAATTGTACCCTGAGGCAACTTTAGCTACTCTCTCTTACCTGAAGGGCTCCCTGGAAGTTTTTCCTTTCAACAATTCATCATAATCCATGCATATATGAAACTCTGAAATAGATTTCAGCAAATTTTTTTTCTGCATTTGCTAGTACACTTTGTGTGTGAATGTGTGTTGCATAAAGCATTTCAGGATTTGTTATTAGCAGAACTGATTAGATATTCATTGGGGTAGGTGTAGCTCTAGAGTTCTTAGCTTGGCCTAAACATTATTAACCACAGTTCTCAGTACAAGTCTGACCTAAAAAGCATCCGAGGGGGGGAGGGTGGGGAGGGGAAATTGAAATATCTAGCACTATAAATATTTCAACTATACAAGTTATTAATGTTTTAACACAAGCTCTAATGCTGGTCTTTTCACATGGATGAAAGCTATTCTGCATCTCATATGTGCATCACAAAATCTTAATGGTCTCAGGTGGAGCCCACATGGAGGAAGGACATATTATTTTGAAGCTTTTCCTGTTACATTCAGAATGAGGACAGAAGTCAAATGTCAGGGAAGACAGAGCTCCAGTCTTCTGTCAGCAAGATGCCTACACCTAAGGAAGCAGAGACAAGCTGAGACTCTCCAAATGGCAGTGCAATATATCAATTTTGTGGAGGCTTCTGGTTCTCTACTGTAGAAGGAGCTGGTGGTGGTGGTGAGGAAGGGCCTACAGAATGAAACTGGATCTCTGGGGCTTGAAATCTCATTATACCCAAAGAGCATTAACAATATTTATTGTTTGTCTGTGTCAATTGCAAATAAAAATTAATGGAAATAACACACAGGATTTCCATCTACATTCTTGGAAACTAAGTATAATTCAAAGTAAATTCAAAGTAAATTCAAAGCATAATTCCAAAGTAAACAAATATCATAATCAGAGTATATAATTGATTACAGGACTGAAGGTTGACCTTAAATGTCCACTTTGACTTTAATTTTTTTGATTAGTGACATAATAGTGGTGGTATTCTGTGTAATTAGATATCTACCACAAGACATTAGTGGTGAGATTCTTAAGGAGTTTTCAAATGGATAAAAATAACCTCAAAATGCATATTTACAAATACTTCTTGCCATCAGTTGCTAATTCATTAAATAGCTCTACATACTCACTGATACAAATAGAGAAAAGAATGCATTTCAGAAGGTGATAAAGGAGTAGGTGATAGAGGGGGTGAGAAGATCATGCTGTTCACTTTGCTTGCATTGTATAAGAACATATTTAAAAGATTTTTTAAAATCTATGAAAGTATAGGGAGAGTCGGGAGGTTATGGTGCAGAGCGATAATCTGAGTCACTTGTCAGCCTAGATTTCCCAGAGACCCTCTTGTTTTGACCTATCATTAAATCTGATATGGTATCCTTTGACTATGATTTAGTTCTCCAAAATCACATTTTGTCTTATTTTGCCTATCAATATCAGTTGGGATTGTATCTAAGCAATATTAAAAGTATAGGTCAAAGTTACAATCTTAAGAAAATACAATACAACAAAATAATATCTGAACAACAGTCTGGAATGTAGCTCCTCAGAAATGGATTAGTTAATCAATATGAAACTTCAAGACTAGGTTGCATAAAAAAGCTGGAAAACTGGTGGAACAGCAGACACATGAAAAAAAAAGTCACAAAATTATGTGACTGCTTCCATCTGCTTATTTGTCAGCAATTTTATTAAATATGGCTCATTATTTTCCATACATGAAATGAATTGCTAAACTGTCCACAGATACTCTATCATGTTCGTGGTGATTAAACACATATCATGCATTTGTATTATGAACAGAAAGGAGTATCATATAGGTATTAGATAGTTATTCACACACATACAAAAGAATTTTGTAAAAAAGAAGCAGTTTTCAGAAAATGTTTCTATAGTGCAGGTATCTACTCTTCTCAGCCTTCCTTATACTGGATCATTTTTTAAAAAATCATCAATTAGTCATGAAAATCTTCATACCTTTGAAGGCTAATCTGAGAAGAAATAGGAGAAACCAGTGCACATTTGCACAAGGACAAGCAGATACCATTTCAAAACTACAGCTAAATTAAGGAAAATATTATAACCACAGCTAAACCAATGCAGTGATCTAAGCTGATTTAAGTGTTCTATTATGCAAAATTGTACCCATTATAAACGAGAAATCAGAGACTCTTGCTAACATGGTTAAGTTATGGTTCTGTAGAGTCAGAAAGTAGTGATGCATGAGCAGTTTTCAAATGATAATTTAACAGACAGGATATGTAAAGATGTCTGAACTGATTTTAAAGTATCTAGCACTAGAACTGTAGTGACATAGGTCCTTTTCCCAAAGCTCAGCCCATTCCTCAACAGCATCTGCAAACTCCATCCTATGCACTATGTGTCTGATGCAGCAAAACACTCACTTCATTTCAAGTACGTGGTCACCTTCCCTACAGTCAACAGATTGCTCACTTCAAAAGTGCTTTTCTAAATTGGTTCTGGAGAATTGGGCCCTTGGAAGAAAGCT
Organism: Myiozetetes cayanensis; assembly: GCF_022539395.1. NCBI lineage: Eukaryota > Metazoa > Chordata > Aves > Passeriformes > Tyrannidae > Myiozetetes > Myiozetetes cayanensis. The sequence goes on along the minus strand of NW_026086604.1, from coordinate 94,735,733 downwards.
CTAAATATTGCCCTAATAGTTTCTCTAGTCAAGCAAAGATCTCTTCAATTTCATGGTAAGAACTTCACTTATAAAACGGCCTAGTATTGAGGATGCAATTTTCACTTCATTGCCTGATTTTGTACCTTTTGTTCCTTACATCCCTTGTTACCTATACATGCTGTGTAAACATGACAAAAAGCTTTTTCAGTTGCAAATCAGTAAGTAGAAATATAACCTCTATGGTTCATTGCTTGAAGTGAAATTATTATAAAATCTTGAAAATTAAGCTCAGACTAAAATTTTTTAAGATTAAAATTTTCAATTCTGCTTACTTTTTTTAAAAAAGGGGAAACTACTGTGATTTCCCCAATATTACTTTGAAATTAGCTTGTCATGTATCCTATGTTGAATGATCTGTGAAAGGTGATGATACCTGATTAAATTGACGCCTGTTGCAAACAGAGAGCATTGAAAGTACAATCATAACATCTACTTCTCAGTTCTACTGTCATGATTCTCAATTAATTATTTCGTCTGTGCAGTTCTTAGTCCTACCCAGCCCAGCCCCTTTTTTTACAGTCCAAATAAAGACTTAAAATGTTTTAAAATGCAAGAAAAGGGTGGTACCTTCTTCACAGAAATCTTCAGCAATTCTGTAAAGCATAGCTTCCCGATCCTAATGTTTGACCAGATTCTTCAAAATTCATCAGCAGTTTGGGGGCTGAATTCACATCACAATCTCATGCAATGACCAAACTTCGACCATTCGCAAGGTGTCCTTCTGGTCTGCGCAGTCATTGTCCTCAAATAACATTTTGAAACTTCACAGCAGATTACTCTGGAACAAGGCAGTGATACTTTGTTTCTCTTAAGCATGTGTTCTGAAAAGCTGGACAATACATGACACCCATAAAAAAATATCTGTGTCAGGCACACAGTAGCTGACAGGGGAACAGCTAACTAAATCTGAATATTATGAGATGCATAAAAATGAAGCTTATAATTTCATCAATTTTGTCTCTCATTTTTGATGCACTTAAAGGTTTTATTTTCATCCTGACTCCATGGCATCTGTAGCATCCAGTCAACATCAAAACAAACTGCATGTCATTAAATATTAAATTCCTTAAGGGGTAAATCTGTAAGTCTTTAATTTCTTTTTAGTTCTTTTTCAGCTGATGCTGGCACTACTCAACACTGAAGAAGCATTTAGAAACCATAAATCCAAATGAAGCTAATGAAAGTTAAAGTTGAGAAAGGGTTGTTTAAATAAAACCCCGAGCATGCAAGTGCATGAGTACATCTACATGAGACTGAGGGGAGACCTCGTTACAGTTCCTTGTGAGGGGAAAAAGAGGAGAGGGGTAGGCACTGATCTCTTCTCTGTGGTGACCAGTAAGAGGACTCTAGGGAATGGCCTGAAGTTGTGTCAGGGGAGGTTTAGTCTGGATATTAGGAAAAGGTTGTTCACCCAGAGCCTGGTTGGGCACTGAACAGGCTCTTCAGGAAAGTGGTTACAGCACCAAACCTGACAGAGTTCAAGAGATGATAATAATGGCCAGTCTTCGCGAGCGAAGATCCGGGGAAGGTCTTTACACCTTCCAGCCTGCGCATTGGATTTTTTAGGTGAGACACAGTGTGCGCGGAACTGAGCCCACCCTTTAATCCTAAGGTTCATCTGCCGGGGTCAAGTGAGCTTGGACGGTGGCAGTGAGGTCCTCAGGACGTAGATGGGTTGCCTTTAAGGGCTAACGAGCTCCATCTGCCCAGGAGTGGCCCTGACCGGGAATCGAACCCGGGCCTCAGCGGTGACAGCGCCGTGCCCTTAACCACTAGACCACCAGGGGCTCCTCAGTGATGATACTCTCAGGCATATGGAGTGAGTAGTGGGGATGGTTCTGTGCAGGACTAATGGTTGGACTCAATGATCCTTAATGGGTTCCTTCTAACTCAGCATATTCCATGATTCTGTGAGACCACATAGTGCTGGTTATAATGAACTGTGTTTTACACCAGGAAAATCATAAAAACATAGACTTATAGAACCATATCATGGTTTGGGTTAGAAGAACCTTTAAAGAGCATCCAGTTCAGCCTCTCCCAGATATCACTTCCTTTGCAGTCTGCCCTACCATGCATATATCAACCCACCTGGGATTGTACACTAAACATTTCGAGAATTTTTTGAAGATTAAAACATTTTATATAGCATAAAAAGGAGCTCAGGCATTGAACAGTATTGACTGCACAGATGTTGTTTCAAACTTATGTTCCCCAACGTATTCTTAGCTTTTGAAAAAGACTACATGGCTTCAATACAAACTCTTGCCATAGGCCGGGCTTAGCATCATGTTATATAGATATGTTCTATGCACAATGAGCCACAAAGAGACTTCTGTTGTCCTGTTAGGTTAACTCAGACTTGTAACTTCCAGTATGGTGTTCTGTAATGAACTTCCTGAAATATCAGCTCTGCTAAAACACTTTAGCAGCTGACTATCTTGATACATTTGACTTGACCATAATACATTTGGTTATATTTCACTAGAACCTTGTTAGTACTTCTGAAAGAAGCTCAGACATCAATATTATTGCATGTGACAACCTTTTATTTTTTCTTCCTGCAGTGTTGCACTACAAGTCTATTCCCTTACATAACAGGGACATTTGTTTTTATTTTGAATATCACGTCAGTGGGACCTATCATTATTTTCTCAACTAAAATATGATAGCTGAGGTTGACAGCCTTGTAAACAAAGTCTGATGTGGAAGACAGAGTAACTTTTTGTATAACGTTTTTTTGAAGCAGTCTGTCAGAAATGAGCAGGAGAAAGGCCCAAGCTGTTATTATGGTAGTATTAAACATGATGAGATATTGAAACCTCCTAATGATATTCTGATGGTTTAATAATTTTGCTACTGGTCATCAATTGCTGTACAACACCCAAGGATCCAATTTAGTACCAACAACACAGAACCTTTGTTATCTAGAGGCATCTCTGTAACTTTCTGAATTTCCAATAAACATACTATATCTAGAAAGAGAGAATATAGCTCCCAGAGTTCAGGTAATTTATTACTGCAGACAGTAAAGAACCCATGATGATTATTTCATAGCAACTTTTTTAGAAAAGACAACTTTAAAAAAAATATTAGGCTATGTAATACAATCCTCCTACAACCTCATATAAAGTTTATATACCCAGGCCCAGTCTAAAAAGCAATTGTCAAATAAAACAAAGCATAGTTTTAACAGAAATCAGATCAACTTCATGGAGTTAGATAAAAGTCAGAATACAACACAATGTGAATTATAAGTTTAAATCTTGGTTTAAACACTGAAGTTTACATGCCTCCACTGATTTTCAAACCCTCATTGTCATCAGCTGCAAAAGAAATTACAGTCAGATACGCTTAAAGGAAAGACCTACAGTTCCTTCTAAATAGCTGCTAATACAATATGAGAGCATGCATTATATCACTAAAATGCAGTCACAGTATTTGCGTACATCTCTCTGCAGTGCTGGGTCATGAGAAGATTTGAACCAGCCCTAGCATTTCAACTTGTGAGAGGCTTTAGTACACTCTAGTAGTGTACTAGCTTTAGTACACACTATTTCTACAAAAACAGTACCACCAGTGGTACTGGATAGAAATTAGTCTTCTCTAAAAGCCCTGCAAACAGCAATGACTTGAGTGCCACGAGGAGAATCAGAAGATGAGGACTAAAGCTCTCCTATCTTCCCATCCCTTGAAATACCACCTGTACAATTTAGTAAACACATTACAGAAATGCAAAGACAGATACCAGGTTTAGTGCAAGCACTCTTTATGTATTTTAGATGAAAGACTCATTGAATAAACACATAATGATTCTGTGAAAAAGCAACTGGAACCAAATTCCTTTTTCTGCAGGAAACCACCTGCTGCAAAAACACACTTCCTGGCTCAACAGCTTTCTGCTTCTCTTCTTCCACAACCTTGGCAGAATAAATCTAGTCAAGTTAGACTCAAAATTCACACTATGCCACACAAAAATGCAACCTCCTCCCAACTTGATGCATTGGTTGTCATTGGCCCTACTTTTGTATGAAAGTGTCATTTTGTTAAAATTCCAAGCTTACAGAGATCCACTAGTGTTGCTCCAAACAAATCTGACAACTGAAGCCCTTTAGGTACAGCACTGTCTTTCTTCTAGATCCAGAGCTAGGAATGAAGAAGACTCAGAAAACTTCTGAGGACGGCCAGAATGAGAGAGTTTGGAGGAAGCTACCTAATGAAAAGGTAGGCACTGAAAAACTGAAGAGGAAATTCTGGTATGACTTAAGTACTGAAGGGTTTATACCTAACACTTCCAAGAATATTTGAAAGTGCTAATTAGAGAATTTCAGCCCTTGGTAGCTCAATTCAGTTAGAATTTTCTTTGAATTATGTAGTTACACCAGAGGTATTACTATGAGGAAAGCACCCTACTGTTTGTACTTTAAAAAATTACCAATAGTTTCTCTGTGTACTTGTACTTTGGTCAGAACTGGAAACTTAATATTTCTTTCTCATTTGACAGATTTTTTTTTTTTTTCAGAAAATGCACTGAATGAGTTCAGATTAAAATGACAAAACAGAAAATTGTTACTGAGCAGCAATACTCACAAAAATACACTACTAGTAACATCCTTTTTCAATAAATATATTGTCTGCATATATTTAAAAGTCCATGCATACACACACAGTCTTACATAATTGACCATGTCTTTGTGTTACTATTTTTTTTAATTATTTTTGACATGGTGTCACTAAGTGACTAATTAATTAGTCATAAGTAATCTGTCCCCTCTAGATATTATTGTTTACTAAGATGATTGTCTGGCTGGGAAGAAATGAGCCATGTGTGTTTGGTCATTATATGATGGTTGACATTGAAGGTCAAAACCAAACTAGAATTCTAGAGGGTAAGAAGTCTGCCTTGATCATTAGTTTAGGATATAACCTGGGGCTACTCAATTATGCTATTTGTGCTCAACTTCCCTATCTGCAAAGCCAGGATTCTAACACTGTCTAAAGCTGTCCAAGTTCTGATTCATATCAACCACAGTCAACTGAAAAGTCGACTATCAGCCATGAATCAAAACTTTGCTACAAAGTAATGCCATCAACAGCACATAAATGCTACAAGTAGGTCACACAGGTAATAGTCAATGTGTCACAAACTCTCAAAGACTACATGCAATATTATTCTTGTTTCCGTTAAAGTAGGATTGAGCACAGAAGCAGATCAAGGCCACACAGGTGTGCAGTGATTTTAGGTAGTCATTGACACAAGGGTGGTAGTGATAAACCAGAAGCCCACAAGTAGAGCAAGTCTTGAGATAGTAAGAATTTAAGTAAGGGTATAGTGATTAGTGTAAAGTCTGCATTTTAACTCCAGGGTGCAAGCAAATAAAAAAAAAAGAAAAACCCCTTATCTTTCACATAGAAATTCAGCTATTCATAGAAGCATAACTAGAAGGGATTGGTATGAGGATAATAGAAACTAAATTAATATGTCTTTCATGTTAGATGTTCTTGCTGCAGATTTATAAGCTTTCATAAAAAGCTCTGTTTAAGCATTGTCTTAACATAACAGTGATTAGTATGTGATCCAGAAAGCATAAAAATCTAAACACATGCTGATCAATTTGTAAGCACATTAGCTGTTTTAGCCACATTGTATACATGCTAACGTTATGATTGCTAAGCACAGGCATCGCATCATGGTCATAACAGGTGATGCATCAAATTAATCATACGCTCCTCTTTTCATCCTTGGTTATCCTTTCTCCAGTACTTACAACTTACTGTGAGTACTGGAGAAACAGAGTACTCACAAAATCTGTATAACCGGAAAAAAACCTTCCAAATTTTCTTCTGCAAAATTATATATCTGTAAGAACCTATTTTTGTTTGTATTCTACTTTTAACTGATGAAAAATAAAAAATAAAAATCTCATTTATATATTATGAAAAAGAAAAATGCAGACATTAGAGATTATTTGGATTTCTTCTCTGTCTCCCCCAAAATATTTTTTTTCAATGCAGAAGTTTTGATATAAAGAAGATTTTAGAGTGAAAAATAGATTGTTTTAGAAACTTCTTTCAAACCAAACTTAATGTACAGTAGTGGTTGATAGGTAGAATTAGATGCTACAGTATGTTGGGTTTTGGCCTAGACAACCTACATGTAGGGAAACTTCAGATAAATTGAAAACTTGGAGCAATTTTCAGGGTCCTTCCTTTTTGACAATAGAATAAATACAGAGTAGTTTCTGAAAACAGATAGCATTCTTACATTTGCTTTCCCCTAGGCTGGCAACTGTTCCCTCCACCATGCCACAGTTGTAGTGTAAAGCTGTATTACAGTTTATGACAGATGAACCTCAAGGAAGTTAGCAATTTGGTTCACATAAATTCAGACGCACTGCTGAAAATTCTCTGATCCAAACACCAGGTCGATAATGTATTTCCTTCTTGAGACTTACAGCATGTTCTGGGTTTAAGTAACTTACAAATTTCTGCTAATGTGTTTCCCACAGTCCTTGTAGAGACATGCAGCTTTTGTCCCTATGCTGTTCAGGAACAGTATTTGGGGACTGTACACAAACTCTCCTTTGAGAAATCTGAAATGTACTTGTTGAACCTCAGCACAAAAAATCTTGCCCTCTTAGAAGGCAGAAATGCAATTTTAATGAGCTCTGACTCCAAATACAACATGGCATGAAATAATTTTCAACTGCAATTATTCAAATTTGTCAGGTTGTAAAAGGATGAAAAGAAATTTACTCTTTAGAACTACCAATCAGGCCAGTTTTGAGGTTAAGTCTTCTGGGAAATTTGACAAGCAATTCAGCTTCCAAAATCATTGATACCTGCCTTTCTTTGAACTAAGTATTTGCTAAATAGTACAGGAGAGTTATTGTCCACTGGGGAACATGTTAAGATTGTCTAATTAATTTCTCTAGTAACCTAAACTAGATCTGGGTCCTTAGAGACACAAGCAAAGCAAAGTCAAACAATGTGATCTCTCTCCTTCTTTCTCTCTCTGTATCCTTTTTAAGAGAAATTATTTAAATTATAAGAGACTATTTTAGGTCACTGAGGGAAAGCTAAATTTGATCTTCACGCTTAAAACTCCTTCTGTTAATCCCCTCTAAAAAGGTTTATTTTTAGCTTGCCTCAATTAAAAAAAAAAAAAAAGCCTCTAACTGCAAATGTTCTGCACACTGAGTTTGGTACAGATTTTGCCATTTTTTGATGGTTAATTAAAGCTAGCAGCCTGATAAATTTGTAAAAGAAAATGTGTTAAACTTTTTAACCTCCCAGTTGTCCTTTTTTTTTGTTGAGAGTTAAAATTTTTCATGAACAAACATGAAATTTCCTTTCATCTGGAAGAGAGTATTGGGGTTTGGAAACAGAGTCATGGTGGGTTTTTTTAAAATTACTAGCGCGATGCACTGATCTATATGAAATGCAGAAAACCAAAATTCATATTAAGACCCTCTAGTATTTTTGTGGTTCAAAATCCATCATGTTTATGCTAAAGGTTAGATCAAAAAAATATTAGAATACATGTCTAAAGAGCTCCAAAAACCATATTCCAATATATAGGTCTTCCTGGACATTACTGACAGCTAATTTCAGAAGTTTTGCAATTCTGCACAACAGTTTCCATAGATCACTGTGTTATTCCAGGCAGCTCTACCACATGGCTGATTCACCCAGATTAGAAACAAAAAGGTGCTATGCTTATTTTGTAAGAAGAGTGGCACCCCCAGAAAGTGATGCAGATGTAGAGGTGCCTAACAAGAACATCAATGTGTAAAACACTACAAGAGCAGCCAAGTTGCTTGTGAATCAGCTGCTGAAGGCGATAACTTACCTTGAAAATAACCTCACATTCTCATTTTCACACAATTGCAAGTCAATTTAATGAAGGAAAAAAGAGTCCAGGAAAGCTGGACATGCTTCAGGCTGTCCCCTCATGCTGAAAGATGAGTTGTCAGGGAAGAAGATCAGGTTGGATGAATAGGGAGCTTTGTCTGGAACTCAGGGAAAGAAAGAGAGTGCATTATATTGGGAAGAAGGGGTAAGCCACTCAGGAGGACTACAAGCAATATAAATAGTATTTTTCACTTGCATGTTGAATATTTTTTCACCCTAACAGGTATGCAAAGAATCATATACATTCAAAATTAGTTACTATATGTTTGCACATATATTCATGTTGCAAGACATTGTCCTGGTTCTGGTTAGGAGAGGGTTAATTTTCTCAGTAGCTGGGAAAGGCATGGCTAGGACGTGGAGGTTATTCTATACCACCTCATATCATTTCCTTGGTATGGGGGAAGTGCTCCCTTCTGGGTCGGCATAGCAGTCAGGTATTGTCGAATGTTGGGGGGTTTCCATGTGAATCATTCATTTCATTTACACTTTTTTCATTACTGTTGTTGCAGTTACAGTTTGTTTTCTTATCTTGTTGCTGTTTCCAGTAAATTGTTCTTTTCTCATCATGTGATTTTTACCTTTTGTGCCTCCAATTCTCCTCTCCCACTGCAGAAGGAGGGGGAAGGGAGAGCGGTGGAGCGAGTGAGAGACACATAGTTTGGAGAGTCTCAGTGAGAGCACTAAACTGGGGAATACTGTTTCTTAACCATAACAGACACAAAATTAGACTACTAGCTTTGGTCCCAGAGAAAAATATTATGTCATTACTGGTGGCTATCAGTTCCTAGGAGGAATTAATTTCCAGTTCTTGGCCCTATCCCAGCCGCATTCTGTCGGCAACTAGAGGTAGCTGTCCTCTTTTTGCATGCCTTCATCATGCAAACTAAAAAACAGCAATATATTTGTTACATAAAATTGCAAATGAGACTGAAGTAATTGCATAGTATTTCTTCCTTGTAATACAAAAATGGCCCTTCTGTATCAGACCAATAAGTTCTTTTAGACTATGATGGCACAGATGAGATTTTTAGAAGAAAAAAAGTCCACCACCACCAAAAGCCTAACAAATAAAAAATTCCAGAAGTAAAAACATATTGCAAGCATAGACTAACATTTTCCTGTACTTTTACAGCATCCATTAATCAGTGGATTGGTAACTCCTGAGCTGAAGTGATACTGGGATTGTATCACTCAGAAGAAACATTTTTTCTTATGGAGATTTAAAGAATTTCATCTGCTAAGAACTTGTCTTCCCTCTTTTTCGACCCTTTCATAATTTTAGTATCCATGATTAATTAACTCCAGAAATAAATTATTATATAAATTGTATGGAAAAGTTGCTTTTCTCTGCCTCAAAATTTATGAGAATTCCCTGGAAATATCCTAGTTTCTGTGATATGTAGGAGACTGTAAAAGATCATTCCCTCTTTAATTTTTCAAGGTCATTCAAGATCTCTCTCCTTTCTCAGCTCTTTCTTTTCCAAAGCACAAATCCTAATTTATTTCATCTCCACTGGCAAAGGTAGTGATTTTGTTCTCTGTCTGTCCTGACCACTTTCCTGTTGTTTTTTTTCATCAGCTAATACATGTGATTGAAGACATCTGACCAAAATGGAATAAAATGTTTAAGAAATAGAGTATCATCAATCTACATAAAGGGATGATACTGCCTTTCCCCCATCCCCTCAAATACTTAAAAAGATACTTTTTTATCTAGCTAAAATTTTATAGATTTGAAAATCTCTCTCTGTAGATGTTTGTAGTTACATCTACAAACCACTTCCACATACTTTTGTTAGTATTTTTTCTGTGTATATAACTATGTCTTTACTATTAGTTGCTAAGATAGAGGTGAACAGCACCACTGCAGATGCCTTGCCTCTGTCTGCCTGTTTGGAAGGATCTCCAAATCCAGATCTCTCAAAAGTCATGTGGAAAGTGTACCAGCTATGCCAGCTATGTGTAGATATTGAAACATCAAGGACGCAGACACACAAGGGAGCCTCAAATGGCACAAGACATCCATGTTTTGGCAACTGAACTGCGTCATTACTACCCTGCAAACCTGCTGACGCTCTCCATACTCATTCTCAGCTGTAACAAAATAATTGTGTACTGTTAGCAAAATTTGTTTCCTGAGTGTTTAGCTCCCTTTCAACTGACCATTAAGAGCCCCAGAGTGGATCAGCCATGGGGGTAACCACTCCTGGCTACCCTGATCCTGACTAGGATGGTGGGATGGGCTATGGTTGATCCTACCCTGCCATGCTCCTGGCTTCTTGGAACCCCTCTGTCCCCCACAGTGCCCTGACAGGTGGAGTCAGGAGGGTATTAAACTGTGAAACTTCTTTAAGAGCCCTCAGTCACACTGCAACTCATTTCCAGTTGCTTGTGGCTTTTCCTAGACATCTTCTGAAGAGTCAACTTACACTTCCAGAAAGCAAAACGATTAGTTGATCTAACATACTACTGTAGGAAAAAAATGAGAAATACATTGGACTCACAATTACACATTTAAACGATACATTATGAATAAAAAGCTGTCATCACTCCCTCTTATAACTACATTTTTAGCTACTCATGTTCAGTATAGTAATGTCAACAGATGGTTTGCTAGCAGCACAGTTTGTTCAGGTTGTTGTGTTGGCAACAACCAGGTCAAAACCTCATCTTTTGCTTTTCAGTTTTGTTACTGTCCCTTAATATTTCCTAGCTGATTTGAAAAGGAATTTTCTATGCTTATTGGAAACCTACAGAGCTCCAGCTGACATGCTGGTTTTCACCTAGAAAAATGTGTTTGCTTCTGGTTAGTTTAAAATTTAAAGATGAAAATTCAAATATGAAGATTTCCATCAAGTCAACAGTGAAGATGCAGAAATCAAATAGCATATGATATTATATGTCTTCTTCCAACAGATTCCTGAATATGCATTTTGTGGCTATATAGTGAGGAAGGAAACACAGAAAATATCTAAAGACAAGGATGCAAAAGGTTGAGGTGATATTCTTGCAGGGACATTTCACCTACTGCAAATGATAGACATCTTGCTCTGAAAGTTAACGTTTTTCAACAAAAACTAAAAATAACTGAAGGACTACATACCATCTCAAAATCACATTTATTTCAGTATTGTGATGCAATTTGAAATATTTAAAGCCAAACTAATAATCAGCTGTACTACTCAAATTTTTTTTTTCATTCTATGCCAGCAAATTCATTCTAGTGTCATGATTATGTTCCCAGAATCTCCTTCCCTCTTTTATTACACAAAGTTGCTCTGTAATTTTCTGAGTGACTGTCAAAATCAGTTGATCTACCACAGAACATGAAAATGGAGTATCTGGATTCAGATTGGTGTTCTTCTTCTCTGGGTCAGAAGTGGATTGCAGTACAGAAGAGAAGGCACAGCTCTAGGAGGGCATTGAGAGAGTTGTTGTGCTTTGTTGGTCTGAGTCTTTTATTTGGGGTTGTAAATCACTAAACAGTGAAAGTGGCAACTATTATAAGTGATTCATCAGACTAACATTACCATATCAATCATACTAATATGCAGCAACAGTAATTTCATTTTACATAGTTTAAAAAGTTGATTTCAAAGCACATTACAAAAGAAGTCAGTCTCATGTTTCCCTCCAACAAATGGAGCAATTTGGGTTACAAGGTACCCATGTATCATCAGAATCAATAACAAAATCATATTTCATTAATAGTGTGGCAGAGACCCACAATCTGAGTCACTGTTACCCACAGAAAGGTAAGACCCCCCTTGAAATCTTACTAGTTTCCAGATAGATTTGTGTTGCTACATACATATGAAAGAATTAATGTATACATAATCATTTCATATTCTTTTTTGTTCTTTTCTGGATATCTATAAGTCTAAAAACCAAGGATTTTCAACTACAAAGAAAATCTCAGCCTCCCACACAGGAGTCATGGTATCAGAATGGAGTAGCAGTGCAATGGGAATGAGGACAAAACCCTAATCTTGCTATGTTAGATAAACTGTATGGAAAAAAATACCACAATTTGGTAAGGACAAGGACAAGAATCTATAGTAAACACCACAGCAAGACTGATAGCATATGATTTCATAACATTTCTGCAGTTCTCTTGGATGTCATGCTTCAGGAAACATGTACATCAACCATAATGAGTCTAGAGAGAACAGGAATGGCTCTGTGTGACAGGAATGGCTGTGTATGAGAAAATGCTGAAGAGCTGGAGTTGCTCTGTCTCGAAGAGGTCTGATAAGTTCTTGAATTCACATCTTAAGGAGCTGTAGTTCTTTTAGCACTCTCCTTCATAACAATAGAGAAAAGTGTAATTTTTCTGTGGTCTAGTGGTTAAGGGCACGGCGCTGTCACTGCCGAGGCCCGGGTTTGATTCCCGGCCAGATGGAGCTCCCGTGCAGATGGAGCTCGTTGGCCCTTAAAGGCAATCCATCTACATCCTGAGGACCTCGCTGCCACCGTCCAAGCTCGCTTGGCCCCGGCAGATGAACCTTAGGATTAAAGGGTGGGCTCAGTTCCGCGCACACTGTGTCTCACCTAAAAAATCCAATGCACAGGCTGGAAGGTGTAAAGACCTTCCCCAGATCTTCGCTCGCGAAGACTGGCCATTATATGAATATGAAATGATGAGTTTAAGTGCAGGACGTTCTGATATTATAAAGACAGTACACACAATGAAGCAATTGAATAAGTTTGTTGTACAGAGAATTTTTGCAGAATTTTCCATTATTGTAGAAAAGCTTGGAAAAGGGTTTTCAATGAGGAAAAGCTTAAGACACGTGCCATGATGATATGGATACACATCTTGGAAAATGACCACTGATGAAGCTAATAAGTTATCAGTAAACCTGAAGCTGAGAGATTACAAAGTTAACAAAAATATCACTGAAACTAATCAAACATAACAGTTGTTCTCAGGTTACCTTCAGACATTTCTTGAAGAGGAAAGTTGAATGCTTCTAAATCATCACTGATGTTTTTGTAGACTGGGAAACTTTCACGATTTAAAAATTGTTTAGGAAGAGTACAATTAGCCAAGGTTATATTTAACATAGGAGTAAACATAATCAAATTGGCAAGGAATGATTCAACATAAATGCCAAATGAAGAGGCTTTATAAAACACATCTTCACAACTATAAAAATATGGGGTCTGGTTACACCAGGTGCTGCAAAGCATCCTGGGAGTTGTAGTTCTAAGTACTCTGTCACACATGCTCTGTTGAATGCTTGTATGGGATTGGCTTAAGAAGTTACCTGTGTGACATGGCAGCATTTGAAACTGATATATAAGCTGGGACTACTTGAATAAACAGATCCCTCTTGTTACACATCACGTTGGTGTCGCTATGGTCCCCATGGGACTTATTATTTATTATATTAATAACTGCTACATATGGCGCCCGAACAGGGACCTAAGCCTTATCCTGAATCAGGAAGAAATACAGACAAGACGTCAGGAACCAGCCTATAATAACACTGAGGGACGTCTGCTGTGAAAAAGAAATAAATGCCAGGTACCAGAGGAAAGGAAACTCTGATGGGCATAGGTGGGAGAAACCACGATTGAGCTCAAAAAAGGCCTGAACTCAGTAGGAAATTGCCTACGTTTTGAGAGGATGCTCTCGAGAAGAAAAATCTACGTCCCAGGTGAGAGGGCGGGAGAAAAAAGAAAACAAACAAAAAAGAAAAAATGAAAACTTTTAATTCACGTGAACCACAGAATATTGCAAAAGCCTTAAGCTTAATATTGAAAAGACTTTGGAGACAAGTTAACAAACATAAAATAGCTGGACTTTTAAAATTGATGAAAATAACTGTTTTAGGACTGCTGTTATTTACAATTCTTAATGAAATTGCTTGGAAAGAGGGGTGGAGAAGCAGTGAGAAAACAGAAGTAAAAAAGGTGGACACTTTAAAACCCTCGCAAGAGAACTCGTCCACAGAATGAAACTTTGGATCTTCCCCTCCCCCAACCATTGTAAAGCATGGAACTCCACGTGCTACTGCAGTGTGGAAAGGGGGAGGGGTTCTGAGAGCACGGAAGAAAAGCCTTAGAATATACCTTTTTGTGCTGAATTTTCGCGGATGCGTAAATTCCGGGAAGAAGGCGCGTGTCGCAGATTGTGTGACCGGTAAAAGGGAACAAACTTTGAATTCCCAAGCCATTAATAACCTGCAGACACGTGGAGACCATGCCAGAGCATGGGCGGTGCCATCTTGCCCATGCCGGGAGCAAGAGGTAGTGCCTTCTCTTCCTGTCTCATGACCATGTTGTGAACTGCCTCTGCTGGAGGCATGCATGGAACATGGTCCATACTGGGAGCTGGTAGCTAAGGAACAGCTGCTGTGCCTACCAGCAATGTTTAAAAAAGATGCAGAACGAGATAGCCGCAAGGTGCGTGGCGCGAGACTGTCGGGACAATCGGTAGCCACTGCGAAACAGGCTGGGGGCGGAGCTGCGCACGGCTCCGCAGGACTGCTGGCAGCGGCTCTGGCCCCCCCGGGCCGGGACTCGGCAGCGACGGGGACTTCCTCTCGCGGTACCGGCTGGTGTCAACCAGGCTGTGGCGGTGGTTCCTGCGCAAACCCAGATGGCAGCGGCGGCGGCACCACAGGGAACGGTGGGCCTGGTGCACAGCGTGGAGGGAGCCGGGTGGCTGGAGTGGCGCCGCCGCAGGGCGCCTCTGCCCGGAGGCCGCAAGCGGGCCAAGGCCTGGTCGAGGTGTGGCCAAACGGGAGGCGATAACCCGAGCACGGAAGCCCCGCCGCGTATGGGATTGGCTTAAGAAGTTACCTGTGTGACGTGGCAGCATTTGAAGCTGATATATAAGCTGGGACTCCTTGAATAAACGGATCCCTCTTGTTACACATCATGTTGGTGTCGCTATGGTCCCCATGGGACCATATATTTATTAAAATATATTTATTATATTAATAACTGCTACATAAAAGGTATGACAGAAAGCAGTGAATAGTGGGGTTATTTACAGATCCTGCAGAACTCTCTGTACAACCTCTGATAACCTCTTCTTCAGTCTAAAAACTTTTTCTTTTTTTAATTTTTTTTCCTGCATTGCTCCATGCTAAGAATGACTGAGCGGGCTTGCTATATTCAGATTACTGGTTTAAGTAAATCAGAGTATACAGAGTATTGCAGCTTGCTTCTTCAGCCACCCGACCTACTTAAGACTCATCAATTGTAAAGAAGAGGGAACAGTAAATGTGGAATGAAATGAAGAAGTGTCTAGAGCAATTTATGTCTAATTTGTTGGGCATGGATGAGGTGATGTATGTCTCTGTTTCTAAAAGAGTGCAACACTAGCACAGCAGATTTAATGGCACTGATTGGATATAAAGCTACATTTTACCTGACAATTTTTGCACCTAGGCCTTTTCTATCCTTATTCACTAGCTTACCTGATATTCAAAGTTGGACTGCTAAATGAAAGCCTTAATCTAGATGTCAGAGCCATTTCTTTGTTCACTGGCGTTCATCTCCATCTGAAAAAAACATACACATGAAAGGTTCTCTGACGTATAATTTTGCCTGAAGGAACAGCAAACACATCTTTAAGGGAGTCTTGTACATTTCCAGTGTTACAATAGATGGATCTGGTTCACTTTATTTGGATTTCCTTTCTTATTAGATAAACTAAGCTCTCTGGAGCCACTTGTTATTTTGAAGTCTTTCTCAATTTATATTGTCCATCCACATTTTGTCTGGCTAAAAGGAGAGACAGCTACCAAGAATATAACTGGTAACTTTGGCTGAACCAAGGAAGATTGTTCTGTACAGCTGGTGATCCATCTGTACAATTAGTCATACAATATGAAATAAATGATGAACATTTTAGGGAGAACAATGGTTTTAGGACTTACACCAGGATTTTTCTATGTGGAATGCACTCACCATAGGATGAAAAAGATCAAAATTAACTGACATGACAAATGCAAAGATATGTGTGTTTTTCCTACAGTTAGAATCTTCTTACAGGTGATAAAGAAACATACCTTATATATAAAGGCAAGAAATTACTGCTGGTGTACTTGCAATCTTAGCAGTCCAATAAAAGTACTAGTAGTGGTGGCAGTAGTAGCATTGCAGGTCTAGTTATTGCAGAAAATGAATATAGAAGACAATGAACAATATTATTAATTCATTAAAATTCTCAATCATAATAAAGTTTTATATCCACACTTAGTATTTTCCTCTTATTTAATGTCATTTAAATTAATCATCTAAACATAGCAAAGCCTGCCCTTTCCTGCCCCCTGCTTGCAAGGTCAAGGGCACTGGGCTTAGTGAAATTGGAAGCACTGCTTCGGTCTGCCTAAGCAGGTGGAGGGCATCTCAAGTTGACAGCATGTCAAGTCCTTTGTTGGAGATGTTGATGGTAATATGCTGGTGGCTTCTTATTCCTCAACATTACAGTCTGCTTAGGGTTGCTTTAATGTGTTTGGTAGCATGTTTTTACACCTTGTAATGTTTTTTTTTACTGTGTAAGTTTACGTCACACACAAATTTCCTATTTGTCATATATTCTAAGTGCATTAAATGCTTCTGTTTTGTTCTTTTTGGTACTCCTGCAGCTGGCTTTGCTCAGCTCCAAGTCTGCATTTCTTTCACTGACTATGGGTGAGTTTATAGCCATGAAGTTCCTGGTGTTACCCTGTGTCTCATTTCTTATCATCCCGCCTGTACTTGTCTGCTCTGCAGCTTCTATTTCCACATTACAAGTCTTTGGCTCTCATACCAAACTTGTATTTCTCTATATTGCATTGTTATGCCAAAACTGATATCTCTGTGGACCTCCACAGCTTTGGGCCTACATTCATGTTTTTATGGGATAGGGAATAAGAGTATTTTACCATTTCAATATCATAAGATATAGAGAAAAACAGTGATTAATTTAAACAAAAGGAACAATTGTTGCTATGTCCTGCATTAAATGGAAGAAAAATTCTCTAGTTTCAGAAATAAACTAAATATTTAGATAAACATAATATATTCAGGAGTATTCCAGGTAATTTTTTTTATCTTTTGCATGTCTTGCAGAAGTTACCATAAGGTAAAATAGCTTACTCTAATTCTCTTGAACAAGTCTGTAAACACAAATGCTGCAACTAAAAGAAGTAATTGCTGTACCTTGATTTACAAGCCCAATAACCAATTTTTATGAGGGAGTCAACTCAAATTGTAATTTTCCACAAAATTAATGTAGTCCATTACTAAGAATAGCTTCCTCACAGCTTTAATGTGTGTTGAATATATTCAAGAACATGTATTATGCCATCCTTAATGCCAGAGTAAAAAAAAGTTGAATTTTTTAATTCCCTTCCAGAACTATCAGTCAGGGAAGCAACTGCAGACATTTCTGAATCAGAAATGTTTGATACAGAAGGAGAATCTTACTATGCTATCACCCACTTAGTTTCTAACCCAACCAGAAAAGAGAAATATATATTTATGCATCAGGTGAATGTCATGTTTATGAAATAGGAAGATGACTTTTGCAGTACATATATTTTCTACCTGTAAAAACACACCAAAGCTCACAAAAAAAAAATATTTTAAAACATATCTTGACAAATCTGGAAGTATATGCTCTGTAGAATGTAAAGAAAAGCCTCAAAATTAGGCAAATCAAGTCCTAGTCTTTTCTCAGTTGGCACATAAAGCTAAGCAAACACCCCAAGTTAACTTACAAGCCCATTGCAGAGTAACTGCAATTAAATGTAAACCACCCAAGACACAAACTAATGCTTTCTTGCAATTCAAAGAACACTGACATTGTATTAGCTTAACCTGGGCTATTAGGAATGTCTGGGATTGGGAAGGATTCTGTTCTAGGTCCAAAAGGGTTAGTCTTACTGTGTTTTAAGGATTTCTTGTGTGCCTAATATTGCCACATGCTCTCACAGTTACCTTTACACCTCTCCATCCAAATATGCACCTCCTGATGAATATGTATCTATATTCATAAATATTTCAGCTCATGAAAGAAAGCTAAATGGAGGCAACTTTACAAATGGGGAAAGGCTATAGAGATTTTCTAGAGGATTTAAGGAGGTAAACAGAGAAAAAACAACTACATAGGAAACCTTGTGTAAAGACAGTAAAATAATTCCTTTGTATAGTTACAACATGAAAAAGAAGAAAAATCTCATCTAATAAAAGACAGCAGAGTAGCAAAAAGACCAGAAGTCTTTGAAAGCTCTACCTGTAAGCAGTATAGCTTGATTTTTGCCTTGTTGTTTAGCTGGGAACACTGACATGCAAGTCGTATGTGTAGATGTTTGACTGTGATATTTCAAGTCTGATCATTCAGATAGCTTTCTCAATAAATCTTGATGAAAACATGTATCCTAGAGGCAAATTCATCACTAATACCCATTTTAGCTTGCAAGAGTCATTTTATGACATATTGTGTTGCATGCCTGACTAATCCCAGGAGCTGAATGTTCATGGTCATTATGAGATAGGCTCTTTCAAACTCCACATTTAAAACTCCGTCAGCAGCTTCACAGATCATTTTGCTCAGCTAGAAATAATCTGCTGTTTGTCTTCAAAGTAAGGTGGTTTTATTTGTGTCACAGTGGCCATGAATCGTTCTGTTGAAACCTGGTATTATAGCTTGCCTAGAGACATACTGAGTTAACCAAAGAAGTGCTGGAAATAGCAAAGCTTAACTGAACAAAACAGTCCTGCCACTTCAGCTTCTCGGAAATCCTAAAAATCTCCCCAGTGCTGTGCCACTAAACAGTAACATATTAACCAAATTATGCTAACTCTGTCACCTACAATATTTGTAGCCACCCATTGGTAGTATTCATTTGGAAGTTGTAATAACAAGATATATTAGCATAAGCAAAATGAAAAAGGGCAATTGGGACGCAAAAGTAGATTAATTTGAAATTCCTTTACTGAGGAGCCAGAGAAATCAGAGGTAAAAAAAGATTGTTAGATTGTGCATTTATTTCTCTCCTATGTAAGACTCTCTAATGATTTGAACAACCGAAATTCTAATGAATATCCAAAATTCTTTTACTTTTTCACATAAAAAAGTCTTGATAGAAATTTTCTGCTGATCCAAGACATATATTCTTAACTGCACCCCCATTCCTGCTCTTACTGCTGTAAAGTAACATAAGTTCTTCATTTTTCAGATCAATTCCAGAAATATTTATTTATAAAGAATAGCCCATTACCTTATGCATAGTTCTATTAAAATAAATAGAACTAATTCTGAACTAAGACAACCCCATATTAGAAATTTACTGTTTAAAATCCTATCTTCAATATTAAAAAGCAACACAAACCAAGATAAAAGGAGCAGAAGCTGTCTGCCTTGTCTGCCGTGCAAACAATAAAGTTTTTTCCCCCATATTTTCCTCACAACTCATCATGGATGCAGTTTCTTCTGTTTCTTTACATTAAACTTGCCAGTGAACTAGTCAAAAATAATATCTGGGGTAATGGGTAATTCCAGATTCCAAGATAGCTAAACTTAGTGAAAAAAAAAAAAAAAAAAGAGCAGGAAATGTCAGACAACCTTAATAACAGACTGGTGTATCAATCAGTTCTATTTTGCTGTGTTACTGCCTAATGGCAGAACTCACTAATATTTGTTGTCTGCAGAAGTATAAACACTGCACACTCCCAAGTAACAAAAAAAGTGACACAAACAATCTAAGGGGTGAGATTTTAAAAAGTACTTTCTAGTGAATCTTACAATAGTATTGACTACATTTTATGCAATTTAGAGAATTGACCTAGCTCTGTTATTATATATTTAATTTGAAATTCATCACTAATTTTTCAGACATGTACCTTGATATCTTGCAGTAGTCTAAATAATCTGCTACAGAGAGTGAGGATGGCTTTGAAAATAAAGTTATTTCATATGAATAATGTCTATATATTCTGACATATTAATAATACATCATACTGGTGTCAAAATATTTATTAAAGCTTTTGTTCAGTTGATGATTTTAAAGACTGTTTTGGCTTCTTAATTGTCATCAATAAGGACCTATAGTGAGGAAAAAATAATGTGCAGGTAATGTTAACGTGAAAATTTTCTGTCAGTAGCATGTTTAATTCTTAGGCAAGTTTCATTATACTAACAATTTTTTCCTTTGATAAATTTTGCCTTTAAGGATATATTTCCCATCAGCAAGCATACCCTTTCTAATATAAAACAATAAGGCATGGATCCTGTGATCCTGAAGAACTCACTATATAAAATTTAAGCTAACACTAATTTGTTTATAAACCAAGTAAGATGACTTCCTACAGCTTCCTGCCTAATAAACATCTCAAGATCAGCTCGGTAACCTCACAAAGCATCTTCTAAAATAACAGGAAGAAAAACAGCTTTTGAAATTCTGTATCTTCACAAAAACTTAGTGATCCACCTGAATTATGAAATAGACCCACTGGTGGCTATCTGAATTTGCATCTTACCATTCCTTAAACCAAAAATCAGAAAGCATTCACATTCCAAGTGGTGTAACCCACCTAGGAAGCACAGAGAAAGGATACTAGGAAATACCAACACTTATACCAAGCTTGCAATTTTGCATAAAATATAATGTATGTTGGAAAAAAAGTTATAGTAAAAACTGAGAATGGCAAACTGACAGTCAACTGTCTATGGGAGATATGATAAAGCTCACATTAAATAAAAGACATAAAATATTTGCATAGCATCTAAGAGACCATGACAAGTGACTGGTGAGGTGGAGGAGTGAAGACAAGAAAAGAGCAAAAGGTCATATCCTACCTTTCTCAAGGAGCAGGATAACATCAAGAAACATCAGGGATTAAGAAGGTCCTACAAGGATGTTTGACTTCTTGTATAACACTGGCTTAGATTACAGTGGCAGGCGTGATTAACTGATACTTCTTTTAGCTGTTAATGATAAATTCAGAGTTGCTCTGTTCATGTCTTAAAGTAGCATGTATTTCACTGTCCACCTTCCTGAAGAACAAACTAGTAAGGAAATCGAACGTATTCCTTCAAGACACCAGCTGATATGCTGCATGGGACCAGTGTCAATATCTGAGACCCAAGAATTCAAGACTGATAGTTTTGTCTTTGTCTTAATATGCTTTGGAAAATTCATTAGAATAATACAAAGAAATTTTTGCTTACATTTTGCTTCTCTTCATAAGATTAAAGATTTTGTGTAATTCAAAATAAATCTAATTGAATCTTATGAATTTTAAAAACATTACCATGAATACAAATGGAAATTGTTCAAGAGACAATTTTTTTAGACATTTACAACTAAAATATGGGTTTTTTACATTACAAACCTAAATAACTTTTATGTTTTTTCTTTACAAATCTGTGTTATCTTAATTTTTGAGTCAGATACCTTTTGGAAAATCCTACATTTAAGAATAGTTTCGTTGTGTAAATTTAATTATCAATATGGATTTATTCATTTGGAGTTTCTTCTTCCCTTCTCTGATTAGTAGTTATTCTGGAATTTATATGCCACCATCATGTTGTCTTGATCTTCAGTGTTTTGTTTATACTCTGAAATTTAGATTTCAGAAATTGTTAAATTTCAGAAATTTTTAAATTTCCAAACAATATTGGTAATTGATAGATATTTATTTTCTTTGTCTTTTTGTAGGTGGAATCAAGTTGCCAGGCAAGGTATTTCGATTAAAAGAAAATTCTCCTTGCACGCCTCTATAGTTTGAAGGGTTTGATCTTCTGAAGGAAAACTATTGCCTCTACATTTTTTCACGTACATAGAGCTGAAATTATATTTGAAATAGCAGATGTTGAAAACATGTATCTCCCATTAAACTCACTTGATCCTTCTGTTTAGATTAATCACTAAAAACATATTTCAATTCTCTGCGGCATCCTGCTGTTTTCCATCCTGTTTCTGTAAGTTTCCATCCTGCTATTATCAGCTCTTTGAATAATAGTTAGCAGGAGCTGTGACTGGACCAACACGTGATACAGAACTTCAAGAATTAGGCTAGAAAATGAAAGACAGTAAATAAGCCCCTCAGTTAGGTTCCCTTGCCCATGAAAGGCTGGGCCAGATGAAGTTTTGAGGTCCTGTCCGGTTTGAATGATTTTATGATTCTATGACTGTGATAACACAGTGATCACATGAAATGTCTTTGGTATCACACAAAGCCAGGTTTCAGCTGGTGTGATTCCAGTGACTTCCAGTGGAGATAACAAGGCAAAGTAAGCCCTTTGGGAATGAAAACTGAGATTAGCTGAGTTGGTTAGAGCATGGTGTTAATAACACCTAGGTTGTGGTGTTCAATCCCTGTGTTTGCCATTCACTGAAGAGTTGGACTCAATGATCCTTGTGGGTTCCTTC
Source organism: Myiozetetes cayanensis (assembly GCF_022539395.1). Taxonomy (NCBI): domain Eukaryota; kingdom Metazoa; phylum Chordata; class Aves; order Passeriformes; family Tyrannidae; genus Myiozetetes; species Myiozetetes cayanensis. The sequence goes on along the minus strand of NW_026086604.1, from coordinate 94,713,396 downwards.
CAACTCAGAATATTCAGTGAAATTTCTGTGAAAGGATTTGGCCTGGAAAGTAGTCTGCTTGGATGGATTAAATGCTTCACAGACGAAAAGCCTGGGTTTGGGGAAAGCAAAAATAGTAACAGGAAGAAGTCTAAAGTCTTTAATCCTGAGACTTTATGTACAGGCAAAAAGACTGGCACAGCATAGGTAAAAGAGAAAATACATGCAATACTAAAAATGTTTTATGTGTAGAGTGATTAGTAGATTCTGCTCCATGACTGGGACTTCATAGCCCAATTTCAATTCAGACAACAGTCACAGAAGTAATTAATATTATTGTTATTACATGGAAAGAGAGGAAAAACAAAAATGCATGTTTGGTGAATAAGCTTCTCCTTTATTCAATGTTTGGACATCTTTAACTTGTCATCCTTTATTATTATTCTAAAATCATTCAGAACTCTAGCATAAAGAGTAATTTTAAGTTTTAAAATTGATTTTACTCATGTTTAAATCTCCAACATGGCAGACCTGTATCTTTATGCAATTATACTTTCCATTTCTTCAGAATTCATTTTCAGTTGAATTTTGCCTTTCCATTCAAGCACCCATATTTATACCATACTGCTGTCTTTAATTATGTCAATAAATATTAAAACTAAAATGGAATGGAAAAAAAATAAAGGCAATTCAATGATTTCTTACTTTAAATTTTGCTTTATTCTCCCTCCGCTTCCTCCCAGTTATATTGAAGTTTAAAGTAGAACATATACAATAGCTTGAAAATATGTCAGGGTGTTTCAAATTTGGATCTATTTTCAAAAAAGGATTACATTTTTAAACAAAGTCTAGTAGAAATCTCCAACTCTAAGGAAATCAAAATCACTGTTGTACAATAAGCAGAAGGCACCAGAGTCTTGGTCAGTTAAAGGTTTGATATTCTGAACAAGTTAAAATAAATTCTATCCAAAAGCAGAGAAGTATTATTTAAATTACAGATATTAGGCTCAGCTTTCTGCTGTTTTTCCAACATTTGAAACTGGTCTCTATGCTTATGGTAAACAAATTCGCATCCAGTGGTAAATCAGCTAAACTGCTTGACTAAGAAAAGATTTCTTTTATTACCTTAACACCTTTTCTTCCAGGAGAAAGGTGAGCAAAAGCTTAGTGCATAGAGGATTTTAACCTGAGAAAACCCTCATACTGGCTAGTTGCAGCATAACAGCTATCTCACTGCTCTGTTATTGTGCTCTTCAGAAAAAACACGGATAAATGTTATATGAATAATGTAGGATAATATGATTTTGAGAGCTCTTTACACCCCAAAATATGAAAATAATTTAAAAATTTATTTACTAGCATTTTTTAATTCCATTAAAATCCATACATCTGTCAAGTTTTAGAATAGTTGCTTTTCAGAATGGAAAACACTTCACAATTTGGACTTGGTTTTAGTATTTTAAAAATTTCTTTCTGTATGTGTAACAAAGTCTTGATATTCATATTTATCTGGCTAGTCTTTTGAGATATGGTTGCTCTATATTTTGCTGCTCTATATTCACTCTACCTGCTGCAATCTTGCCAATGGATGAGGTAAATTTTAATGTATTAGGTTATCATTTTTCTCTCTGTGAGTGCAGAACAGGAATGAATCTCTCAGAGAACATGTGGCAGCAAGGATGAAGTGGTTGTGTTGGAAACCACAGATGCACCAGAGAATGGTCACAGAGGAATCAGAGCTTCTCCACTGAAAAAAGTGGCAGGATTGATAACCTAACTGAAGTGCGTGTACCCCAATGCACACAACATGGGCAGCAAACAGGAGGAACCTGGAGCCACAGTGCAGTAGAAAAGCTATACATAATTGCCATCATGGAGATGTGGTGGGATTACATGAGCAGCTGAAGTGCTGCAATGGATGGCTCTAAACTTTTTAGAAAGGATTGGGAAGGAAAGGGAGCTGGTGGAGTAGACCTGTATGTTAGTGAGTATCTTGACTGTCTGGAGCCTGATGGTGGTTACAACACAGCAGCAGGGAAACAGTCCATGAGATTCCTGGAGTGTGTGGAAGATAATTTCTTGGCACAGCTGGTGAGGGAGCCAACTAGGGAAGGTGCCCCACTGGACATACTGTTTGTGAACAGAGAAGGACTAGTGGGTGATGTGATTGTTGGAGGCTTTCTTGGGCACAACGATCACATAATCATAGAATTTTCTGTTCTCAGAAAAGTAAGCATGGGAAAAAGCAGTACTGACACCAGGGTCTTTTGGAGGGTAGGCATTTGCCTGACCAGGACATTGTCTTAGAGAGTCTCCTGGGAGGCAGTCCGATAAGGCAAAGGAGTCCAGGAAGGCTGGATGTGCCTCAAGAAAGAATTGTTAAAGGCACAGGAACAGGCCTTCCCCATGTGCCTAAAGACAAACTGATGAGGAAGAAGATCAGCCTGGCTGAAGAGAAAACTTTGTCTGGAACTCAGAGAAAGAGAGTCTATTATATTTGGAAGAAGGGGCAAGCCACTCAAGAGGACTACAAGGATCTCACGAGCTATACAGGGAGAAAACTAGCTGGGTCATAAACCAGTTATGAGGTTATATCAAGGTGTATACCTCTTCTTCCAGGTAACAAGTAACAGGACAAGAGGAAATGCCCTCAGTTGTACCAGGAAATGTCTAGATTAGATCTTAGGAAAAGATTATTCACCTGAAGTGTGGTCAGGCATTGTACCAGGCTGCCCATAGAAGTGGTGAACTTATCATCTCTGGAAGTGTTTAAAAAAAGTGTGGATGTGATAGGGGTGACATGGTTTAATGATGAACACAGAGGTGCTGGGTTAACTGTTGGACCTGATGATATGAGAGGTCTTTTACAAACTTTAATGGTGCTATGATTCTATGGCTATGATGTGTGCTAATGGTTTTAGTAGCAGTGGTTCTTGAAATGTTTAAAATAACTACCCTAGAACATCTTCCTTTTTTCTCCTCACAGTCCTAAGTTCTAAGGAATATATTTTGTGTAGTCTTTATATACTTACACATAGAAAACATATTTCTATTCTTCCTGTGTCACATAATGATGATAAGGGTTATCAGTTTTGATATAATTCTCATCAAAGTGAACATAAAAACAAACCATAGGTTCAGTATCAGATTCAATGAGGTGTGACCAAAGTAACTTTTTTAATTTCTTAATATCTTAACTGAACTTGTGATTATAATACCTTATGGTAAATACATTTAAAAAAATTATTTTCAAGCCAAATCCAGTGTCTCTTGCTTACTGCAGTGGGCCAAGCCCCATATATTTCAGTCTCTTGTTCCAGATCTCCTTCACACTTCTCTAACCAGCATTACAAGGCTCTACATCCATTCTTTGCTTCCAAATCACTTTTATCACGGGATTCTGTACTTGCTTCCATGTTAGCTGATGTAACTTTGTAAGCACAGAATTAGTAATTACACTGAAAGATGTTTTTTTAAAAGCTATGAGGCATTCCCTCCATTCCAAAAATAAAACTATTAAATAACTAAATATCCAACCAAGTACAAAAATTTCACATATAAAAAGATGTTTCTGTTCCAATTGATATTGCAGTTAAATTAAACTACTGTTTTTGTCTCTACACAAGTTTTTGGGCCTCACCAGAAATCAAAACCTAATGCTTTCCAAATATCCATAACAAGATGAGTTTACAAAGTAGCTACTTTTCGTTAAATAGATCATCATAAAAGCTATTTCACTTTTTGCTTTGACTAATTGGCCAACACCTGATATAGAGCAGTTGTCTGGTGTTAGAAGCTAGAGGAGGAAATCTGGCCTCTTTACCTCTTGGAAATTATTACTGTAGAATTTGTAACAGGTCCAAACTCCCCACCAGACCATGAAAGGTAATACAGTATTGGCTTATTATCTGTTCAGTGTATTTCTCTTCTTGTTCTTTCTTTTGTTTGTTTTTAAGGATTGCAAAAGTTAATGTATTCCTCTGAACCATCATACACAGTATACCCAAAACTTATTGAAAATAAGGAGTAAAGAAGTAAATAAACTTGCTTCTGATGAGGTCATCTTTCTGAAAAATCATCATATCTAATCTAACATTACCCCCTATCCTCCAGTGCAGCTACAATTTTGATCAAATTCACTCCTAACCCACATAATCAATAGACTTGAATCATGAATGAATTCTTAGATATCATCTGCCCTTGCCTTTATAATCTTTGAAATTTGAAAAATATATTGAGAAGAGCAGAGGTCACTGTAGAAATTGATTTATTCATTACAGTAATAACATGTCTAATTATTTCTATAAACTTCCCCCTGCATCCAGTTCACAGAAAATAGCTCTATTCTGGTGATATGTGTTTGGGTACAACAGTCCTGATATTTCATCTTCTTTTTTTTGTCTTTCTTATCTGTACGTTAAAGAAGAAGAAAACTAATTGAAATGGAAATAATCCTGAACATTTGATTATGTGCAATGCACTTTGAAATTATACACACAAACATTTATGACACAATAGCAGCCCTGCACTAATTAATAATTACGTTTGATTACTCAGCTCCAGTGAGGATTGCTCAGAGGCTTCACTCTCCACAACTGTTAAGATATTTTAACCAGAATCTCAATGCAGTTTGATGTAAATTAGATAAGAAAGTTCTTTTGCAATGTCATTAGCTTGTGTCATTAGGTGAGGCAGCAGGATGGCATTAAATGAGAGCAAAGGGGTAAAAATAGCACAAGAAAAAAAAATTAAGACAGTGACAAGAAGAGACAAGCTTTTCCCAACAAGCCTTAAAATATCAATGTCATGTTTAGCCAAATAGCACTCAAAGGTGAACCAAACTCTCTTGCAACTATTGACTAATGTTTCTCTCCAACTTCCTTGTTAAGGATTAATAGCCTGTATCAATAAAGTAAAAATGTCCACATTTTGTGAAACACAGTTGCTGAACATCAAATGGATATATTTTTACTGCAACAGATACTAGGGTGAGCAGATGCTAGAAATGGAAATTTGAATTGTGTTTGCCACTAACGCACACAAGTAAGCATATTCAGAGAGGTATTTTCCTTACAATAACTCTTCTGCAGTTGCTACTGGTTTGTGCCACAGCATTAATTAATGATTCATTAACATAAATCAGTGTTAGAATAAGAAATTATAAGGAATACAAGTAAACGTAGGGGTTACCTATGCAGACACAGCTAGTCTTTCAGACTCTCTCAGGGCCATAACACATGTTTCAAAAGCACCACTACTTCAGTAAAGGATACCATAAGAAATATAAGTTTGCTATTACTGGAAACAGTAATAGCAAATTGCTCCCTACATTAATCTATGTATCTTGTTCATTCAAAAAAACACTCAAGGAGACTATGGAACAGCTTGCTTTAAGTAGAATGACAAGCATCTATGCCTGCTGAGAGCCTGGTTCCTCTGGCTCTGATCCTGCATTTTTATAGAGCTTCAAATGTGGTTACTCTCAAAAAACTCATACTGGACTACAGGAGGAGCACTTGTCCAGCTCTCACCACCAACTTTATCACTGTGCCACCAACTCCCAAGGCTCTCTCAGACATCTTGAGGCATATTAGATGAGAAGGACCTGTAACATTGTAATATCTAACAGATTTGACCAGAGCAGATTAAGTAGAACACCTTAGAGAACAAGTTCATCTGCGTAATTAAAGGAACATGTGACCTTATTAGAAGCATAAGAGCAATGGTAGCATCTCTCATCTTATCAGTTTTTCTCTCCTGACCCAAAAAATTGTATGGAGAAAGACAGAATTGTCATCTTTGTTTTACAGACTAAGGCACAAAGAAATTACTTGCCTAACATCAGCCAGCAGATGAATGGTATGGCAAAGATTTTGAGGGTCACAATCTTTGATTCAGAGTGATCCCAAAGTGCATTCAAAGAAGAGTAGCTATGAACAGAAGTGGAAAGAAAGGAGACAGACACACCAATCAACATATATTTGTATGGATTTCCTTACTCTTACATGTGTTTAATCCAGACTCTCTATGAAGTTTTTCAGTGTCCCGCCAACATCTTAAATATACTTGTTCACACCTTCCAGCACAAGAGACAGTCAGTTTCCAAGATGTACTCCTCTGAAATGTCACAAGGAAGAATCCCTCAGGAATGAATTTGGAAACTGAGATTACTTACCTTAGCTTACTGAAAAATACTGCTAGGGCTCAAGACTACTGAAAATAGCATTTACTATGACAGATTTGACTTTTTTGTACTCACTAGAGCCTGGGGATTACCATGGACAAAAAGAAGCTGTAGGACAATTCTTCTTCCAGTTAATGCCATTCTCCTACTAGAACAAGAAGAAATAACAAGAATTCACTTGCTTCTGCCTTGCAAAACATTTATGTATAAGAGAGGAATACTGGTCGTAGTTTTCTACAGAGAAGAAAACAATTTTGAGTCATTTTTGGTATGGATCCCAAGGGCTTAGCTGCTAACATTTATTATTGGAATTATCTTATTTGGTGCTATTTAGCAAAACAAAAGAATGTTTGAAGATAGTATTTCCTTAAACAAAGTATACACCCATGGAAAATGATCCCTTTTTCATCTCTTAAAATTCCCCCTCCTCCTCAAAAAGAAAGAATAAAATCTGCGTATTGACAGGAAAATTCATGCATTTGTGTAATTTTGTCACAAGTTTGATTTCAACAACTTACAAAATCCTGAGTCAAGCACATGTGTAGGTAAAATATCAAAAACTAAAACACAAACACCACAAATGGAAAACCCAACTAACAACAAAAACACTTACACTACCACCAGTATCCCATTTACACACTTTTTGTTGTACATTAATCATGCTGCCAGCCTGAACTGTGGACAATTAAGACAGCAGCTCCCACTGTAAAGCAGATCAAATCCTCTTAAAGTTGCATATGGCTGTTTAATCTAAGTGCACTGTACAGAGGACTTAGTTCTAGTCCTCACCCCACATGAATCAGCTCAAACTCTGTAACTGACCTCATTTGGCATCTGTCAGAAACTAAAAGCAATAGCACCCAGTGGTTCACTTTAGTAAAATATACAATTGCATAAATAAAATATAAAATTACAAATTTAAATCTAATATGTTAGAAATTCCATGATAAAAATTCAGGTTTTAATTCTACTTAGGTCTGTGATTTTAATACCTTCTAAACAAACCTTATTCGATTCCAATTCCTGTCCAAAAATTTTTTCCTGTGTTTTCTCATTCTGTAATAAGATTCTGTCATGGCACACAGGATTCTTTTCCACCTTAAAATAGAGCTCTTTTCTCAGGGTGAAAGAACATTTCAATGTCAGTTGTCATCACTGAGGAAAGCATTCAGCAAGCTGTTTACCACTGGTTAGAAAAGAGACTCTAGCCCTTTATACCGTTTCTGAAAAGTTGGAGTTTCTCTAACCTCCTTTGCTCCCTACCAAGAATGATACTTGTATTCATCTATTACCTGAAGCACTGGTCAATAAAAGAATTATGTAAGGGCTCTTCTACTTCTCCTGCGTAACTTGTTGTCGAAGGAGTCTTCATAGTTTCAGCAAGGAGCCATATATTTCCCACAGTAAATTATGGCAGTAGAATACATTGATAAAATTTACATTTTGAAGCATTTGAAGAGAAGATTAGGTCACAAGAAAAGTAAATATGAGGAGGGAGACAGAGAAGAGTGTACTAGGACATGGAATAATAGAATATGCTGAGTTGGAAGAGACCCATCTGTATCATGAAGTCCAACTCCCAGACCTGTGCAGGACACCTCAAGAAGCACAGTATGAACCTGAAAGTGTTGCCCACATGCTTCTTAGATGCAGACAGGTGATGTGACCACTTCCTTGTGGAGTGCTCCACCACCTTCTGGGTGAATAATTTTTTCCTGATATCCACCCTACACTTTTGTGACTCATGATCATACTGCTGAGGGACGTCTGAGGTTTTCTTTGTAATGACTGCACCTGACTGCTTCTGGCTCCAAAGGAATTAGGTACCTCCATCAGAACCCAGACAGAAGGAAGTCATGTATTTCAGACACTAGGAGAGGATGAACGGTGTTGTACTGACAGGCTGGTGGTAAAAGAAAGCAAATAAGCAACTAAAAGATGGGAATTCATGAAGGGGAAACTGCTAGTAGAAGGATGGGGGGGACGTCACTGTGGCCAGAGGCCAGACATTGAGAGGGCAAGAATTATATGCCAAGCCCACAGTGGACTTTGAAAAGCAAAGTAGTTTAGGAGGCTGGTAATAAGGCAGAGGCAGGACTAAGGCAGAAAAACCCTTTACAAGAAGTACCAGAACAACAACAAAGTCTATCCTTAAAAAAAAAAACACCTCATACTTTTTGGTGTACAAAAAAAAATCAGACATTTCCGCCTCTATCCATGAGTCCCTCTGAAGCCACTGATGAAGTGTCCCATTTATTGTTGGTCCACGTGGAGAATTTCTATTACCTAGTGATAAACGCTTCGTACTCAGCTTGAGTAGTAGGAATTTGCTGATACAGTTGAAGGTGCCAAGTTCTGAAGAACTGTGAAGTGTCAACATGTAATGGAGAAAGTATTGAGTGTTACATTGCTTTTTTGCACGGTAGAAAATTACAAAAATGAATATTCATCTTATAGTACTTTAAAAGAAAATAACCATAATTGTAGAGACAAATGTTTTTGAAGACTATAAAGTAGTAGAAACCTTAAAGCAGTCTCTATTAATATTATGGCAATGTACATCATATTTTTGTATAGCATTCCTGCCAATGTATTACTCAGAACAGGTTCCCTGACTCTTTTGATACTGCTGGAATATCTTGCCAACTTTACAAAGGAGTGTCTTTTGGTTTGATATGTAAATGTAAGCACTTATTTTTAGCTAATAAGTTATTGCTACAGGGAAGTACAACATGATAAAACATTTACTTTACATATTACAAGTTACACACACCTATAGCAGAAGCATCTCTGCAACTCATTTCTGGCATTATATACCAGATTTTATACTTTATTTTTAATGTCCCATGAGCAAATATCAAACAAAAGTTTTATCACAAAATGTGGAATAAAAATGGTTTCATTTTCTAGAGTCTGATAAAATCAAACATGGAATCAAATTTACCCATAACTAAATTAGGAACATTTTAGTTGGGAAAATAATGAAGATAAATTGACATAATTAGTTTAATTCGGTTTACCCATGCTGTTTTGGTATAATTTTTTTAATGGTGATGTAGCTAACAGAATATAAAATATCAAGTTATACTTTCATTATCCAATGAAGTTGCAAAGGAATAGAGAACTGTGAACACAGAGATACCCACAGAGTGGTTTTCCTAGCAACAAGAAGAAGAAATGTGCTGACAACTTTTTATACCTTCATCAAGTTAATGGTGGCTCACCAGCACAGTTCAAAGATAAGAAATCTATTGGATTTATAAAAGAGAATAATTTAAAATCAGCTGATGTTGCATCCCAGCCATATTTTCCTTCTCAAATCTGAGAGAAAACATTCTTTGAGAAGGTTTCATGTTTGGTTGAAGGTGCTTCAAAGGCCAAAATATTTTAAAAAAATCTGGGTTATTTGGAGGAAGTTAGACCTTGCCTAAGCTTGTAACTTGGTGCTCAAAAGTTGTAGAGCCACCACACTTCACTCACTGAGGTTCTCCATGGCAGAATGCAGAGAAATCTGAAGACACTCCACTTCGGCCACAATGCAGACTGAATGCATCAACTGTACTGAGCACAACACCAAGCTTAAAGAAGAAGGTATTGTTGCAATGTCAGATGTATTTGCTTGGCCTCTGTGTCTCTTAAAGACAATCCCATAACTTTTAAATCAGAGCTGGCTTGCAAGACACCAGGTTGGAGTGAAAAAGTCTTCTCACAAAGAAAACATTTTTGAATTTCTAAGGTATTAAGTCATTACAGTGAATTTTCCTCACTCTCTGCAAAGGGGGAAACACTTTTTTCTGTGTTGATTTATATCCATCTATTAATTTATATTTTTACCATCACAGTTGCATGGGAGCCTCACAATGTCTCTAGGATCTAGAGAGGTCTTAACCTAGAGAATCTACAGGAAATGGATATAGGAGCAAAGTACTCATCAGAAACAGCCATCTATTTTCAAACCATTCCACTCTTTTGTTCAAGGAATACATAAAACTTAACTGTTGAATCTTCTGTGAGCTCACTTATGTTACTGATTCTAAATGTGGAAAGTAAATCCTTACAGCAGTATCATCTTCTGACAAATTTCTGCTAATCATTCAAGAATCTTTCCCTGAAACCTCAACCGTCATGATCAAGTGCCTGGCTAACTGCAAAGCCAGTGCCTCTTCACTGCAGTCTAGATGCTCATATGGTGTGAATTTATGGAGAGCCACTCAGAGCTGAACTGAAATTAAAGTGAGTTTGAATTCAGTAAAACAAATAATGTTTTGCTACCCATCCAGGAATTCAATCTCTTCTACTTGCTGTTATAAAACCAGATGCACTTTATGTTATCACAAAAACAAAAGGGAGGAAAGAGTTATGAAAAAAGACTATTCCAAAATATGGTGTCTTAATAGTAAGGGTCACATAATAAGCTTACCTCTCCTTCCTTGGGCTAGACTTTCCAAACTGAACTTGGTCCACTCAGTCTTGGCACCTAAATTAGGGATATTCCTCAATTCCTCTGCAATTAGTGATGAGATGTGAACTTCTGGTAATTCACATTTTAGATGGGCTAAATTATCTTCTGGAGACGTCCAAACCCTTTCTCCATGATCCGAGAAAGTGCCTCATATCAGGTGTATAGGTTCAATAGCATCACCACATCTTCCTGCCTTTCTAAACCTCCATAGAGCTAGAAACAATGCAGCTCATACCACTTATGAAACTGATAACTGTTGCATTGTTTTCATTTGTATCCTTTTACATAGGAGAGCAGGCTTTGAAGAGAAAGTAATACAAAAGACAAGAGAACAATTTCTGTGTTTGAATCCTAATTTAGCTCTGGAGTCTGTTACCTTCAAATTGGAAGCTGGTGGCATTCAAAGCAATTATCCTGTCAACGTATTATATGCTCTGATTGTGACAGCAACACAATGATGGCATTGCATTTGCAGGGCTGGTCTCAGACAGGATGACAGATGGCATCTCCATTGCACAGTGCTGTCCCCAGAGAGATTTAAAAAACAAATGAGTAGTTTTCAAAGATAACATTAAAGAATAAATAGTGATGATTATTCATGCAATTTAGGCAATGCTAAACTGCATCCAATAGCAATCAATATTCACTGGAACTCAGTCTCAGTCCCTGAAATTCCTGAGCAACACTTTCATATTAAAGATGAATAATAACTGTGAGGAGTGCCAGTATCAGTGCAGTAAATATGCAATGGAATAAGACCAGCAAATAAAGATGTTTGGGCAGCCCCTTCTACTCTCCACAGAGTCTTCACTGGCTGAAAGGCTTTTAAAGTGTGTAAGAGTGGTGTGAAGTACCTGACTCTTGAATTTCACCCACAAAAAATGGTGTACCTCCATCTTGTCTTTATAATGTCTAATACCCTGTATGATAATTTGATAACAAAAATTCACTGACACTCACTATTATATTCAACAATTGCTTATTGACAGAGTTGCCAAAAGCAGCATGAAAATCTTGCAAGGGATCATACATTCAAAACAAGCAAGATTAAGCATTCTCTCTGCTAATTCCTTAGTACAAGCCTGTGTTGAAAAATTCAGTGGAAACCAAACGCATACTTTTCTGATTGTTTTGGTAAAAACTTAGAGGACTAGGAAAATTCTTGTATGGGAAATATTTTCTGAATTTAACTAAATATTTCCTATGATACTGAAGTGTTTCATCATGACATAGTGTCGACTCCAAAAGCAATCCAGCAGGAGATGGTGAAGCCCTACCCCTCCTGCCATCAGGCAGATGGAGCAAACCAATTAGATGGGGGGAATGGAAACAGGTCCCCGATCAAAGAGGTAAAGATATCCCCTCCAGACCCCCATCACCTACCATGGTGCCCTTAAAGAATAGGTATGAGGCTCTGGGCCCAGAGAGCCAGGCAGAGGGCAGTCAGAAAGAGGATCTGTCTGGAGGGTGTCCCGGTTGCACCTCATCTACTAGACGGGTGACAACCACAGCTATAAAGAAAAAAAGAAGGGTAGTTGTAGTCAGTGACCCCCTTCTGGGGGCAACTGAAGGCTCCATATGCTAACCGGACCCATCCCACAGGAAAGTCTGCTGCCTTCCTGGGGCCCAGGTGAGGAATATTAGTAGGACACTCCCTGAGCTAATCCAGCCCTCTGATTATTATCCATTGCTGGTGGTCCAGGCTGGCAGTCATGACATTAACAAAAGAGATGGAAGACTAATTAAAAAGGACTTCAAGGTACTGGGTCGATTAGTTAATGGAACAGGAGCACAGGTGGTGTTCGCCTCACTTCCTGCAGTTGTAGCAGGGATGAATGAGGAGAAGGAGTAGGAAAGCCCATATTATCAATAGGTGGCTAAAGGATTGATTCCAGTGGCAGAACTTGGATTTTTTTGACCATGGGGCAAGTTCCATGATCTCTAGTCTCCTCAAATCAGATGGGCTTCACCTATCTAGCAAGGGCAAAAGGACTATAGCCCATAAGTTGTCGGGGCTGATCAGGAGGGCTTTAAACTAGGTTTGAAGGGGGAAGGGTTTGAAACCAGGCTCTCCAGAGATGAGCCTAAGAGTGGAAAGCCAGAGTTAGAAGTGAAATCAGCAGCCCAGCTGAAGTGCATGTATACCAATGCACGCAGTATGGGTAACAAACAATAGGAGCTGGAAGCCATCGTGCAACAGGAAAGCTATGACATAGGTACCATCACGGAAATGTCATGGGATGACTCGTATAACTGAAGTGATGCCATGGATGGGTGCAAGCTCTTCAGAAGGGATAGACAAGGTAGGAGAGGTGGAGGGGTGGCTCTATATGTTAGAGAGTCTCTTGACTCTGTAGAACTTGAAGGCAGTAAGGATAAGATTGAGTGCCTGTGGATCAGAATCAGGGTGAGGCCAACAAGGCTGACATCCTGGTGGGAGTCTGTTATAGACCACCCAGGCAAGATGATGAGAGTGATGAATTATTCTATAAGCAGCTGGTAGATGTCTCAAAATTCCCAGCCCTTGTTCCTGTGGGCAGCTTTAACCTGCCAGATGTCTGCTGGGAGACAGGAAGCCTAATAGCCCCTCTGTAATCCAGGAGGAAACAGTGACCTGCAGAGCCACTTGGATCCTCACAAGTCTATGGGACCAGATGGGATCCACCCTAGGGTGATGAGGGGGCTGGCAGAAGAGCTCACTAAGCCACTCTCCATCATTTACCAGCAGTTCTGGCTCACTGGGGACATTCCACATTATTGGAAGTTGGTGAATGTCACATTCATCCATAAAAAGGGCTACAAGGATTACCTGGCAAACAACAGGCCTGTCAGCCTGACCTCAGTGCTTGGCAAGGTTATGGAGCAGATCATCCTAAGTGCAATCACACAGCACCTACAGGATGGATAAGGGATCAGAGCCAGCCAGCATGGGTTTAGGAAGGGCAGGTCCTGTCTGACCAACCTGATCTCCTTTTTTGATCAGGTGATGCGCCTGGTGGATGAAGGGAAGGCTGTGGATGTGGTCTATCTGGACTTCAGCAAAGCCTTTGACACCATCTCCCATAGCATGCTCCTGAAAAAGCTGGCAGCTCACGGCTTGGACAGGGCACTCTGTGCTGGGTTAAGAACTGGCTGGAGGGCCAGGTACCGAGTCCTGGCACTTTGGCCACAACAACCCTGGAGAGCAGCCAGGGAGAAAAGGACCTGGGAGTTTGGATTGATAGAAAACTGAACATGAGCCAGCAGTGTGCCCAGGTGGCCAAGAAGGCCAATGGCATCCTGGCCTGGATCAGGAACAGTGTGGCCAGCAGGAGCAGGGAAGTGATTCTTCCCCTGTACTCAGCACTGGTGAGGCCACACTTGGAGTATTGTGTCCAGTTCTGGGCCCCTCAGTTCAGAAAGGATCTTGAGGTGCTGGAGCAGGTCCAGAGAAGAGCAACCAAGCTGGTGAAGGGACTTGAAAACAAGTCCTATGAGGAGAGGCTGAGGGAGCTGGGGTTGTTTAGCCTGGAGAAGAGAAGGCTCAGGGGTGACCTCATCACTCTCTACAACTACCTGAAAGGAGGTTGTAGCCAGGTGGGGGTCGGTTTCTTCTCCCAGGCAACCAGAAGTAGGACAAGAGGATACAATCTTAAGCTCTGCCAAGGGAAGTTTAGGTTGGATATTAGGAAGAAATTCTTTACTAAGAAAGTAATCAGGCACTGGAATAGGCTGCCCAGGGAGGTGGTGGATTCACTGTCCCTGGAGGTTTTTAAGATGAGACTGGATGTGGCACTTAGTGCCATGATCTAGTAACCATAGTGGTGTTGGATCAAGGGTTGGACTTGATGATGTCAGAGGTCCTTTCCAACCCGGTTGATTCTGTGATTGTGTGATACACAACACTAACTCAACCAAACACAGACAGCTAGAGCACTATATGATTTAAGTGAAACCAGATAGATAGTTACCTCTGGGCAGTTCTATGAGGGTAGAAATAGGCCATGAATTACTTTCCTTTTTCACATCACAACAACATAGACTCATAAATGGTTCCTTTGTCTGGTGAATACACTTTTAGCGTATCTGCTGAAGAAACTTCTCACCAGTATAAATTAGAGAATCACAGCCACTCTCTAGAAAGTAAATACATTTCTTAGTGTTTTCATTCATTTCTAAATTGTGAGAAAAGAAGACCTAAAAGTAACATAAACCAGAAAAAATAAAAATTAATTCATATCTATCCAATTTTTCAGCTTATAAGATTCAGTACTCTTGATATTTTAAACTATAAATTTCCTAAATAAGCAAGAGGGCATTAACCAAGAATAAAACAACATTATCATGCCAGCATCTACCTTTAAAGGGTTGGCACCTTGCACTTCTAGTATTGCTCCTCTAATACCTTAGGAAAAAAAGCAAAACATTAGAAAAACTTGTGGAGACACGTTTTTTAAAAAAAAAAAAAAGTAATTTTTTGGAGTAAGTTGAAGAAATGCTAATTCAACCTCACTGATGCAGAGTATCTATCTCTTTACTAACCATCCTATCCTCTGTACACTTGAGGCTCTTCAGAATGAAATTGTCCCACTTTTATTCAGTCATCTAAATGAGATCTCTTAATTAGAACTAGAGTCTGCTTTGATTCTCTTGACAGCTACCAGTGAGAGATATGCCCTTCAGCTGATACGGGATCTTGTTATTAAAAAGCTCCCTGAATTTAAAAATGTTTATCACAACTCTGTCTAATATCATCTTCATTATTATAAAGTAACACTGATAATTTAAGCTAGTTCAAAGCAACTTCAAAGCATGTAATCAATGGATTTTACAGACAAAATCGTTCTGTCTTCCAGAACAGCAAGTAATGGTCACTGAATGCAGCTTTTACCCTACTCAGTAATGAAACGGAGAATTAGAAAAATTGGAGAACAATTATAACAAGTTATCAAATGAGGCATTGGGGAAGGATTTATAATATACAGCAATCTTTTTCACTGATTAAGGAAATTAAGAACCTAAGAATCCACCTTAATTAATTCTTTATTTTACCTCCATTTTAGCTTATTCTTATGAAGGCTCACAAAATACAACTGAATTCTTTGACATGCTTTAGCATCCTAGTAGACAACCAGTGATGTTGAAGCCATTCAGTTGAAAATGACAATAATCTAACAAAAATATGTTTTCCACTGGACTTTCTAAAGAATATGGCTATCTTTCCTTAAAAGTGGAGCTCAATAATTAGTAGCAGTGAGTACCTAATAAGGCACTCTCATGAATGAAACTAAAAGGCATCATTATGACTCCACCACTAACTTTTTGTGATTTACAATTGAAAAACAACAACAAAAAACCCAGTTCTACATCTTATACATGCCCTACATCTCACTGTACTTGACAATAAATACTAAAAAAAATGAAAAATGTAAAAGCGTCAGAAAATATAACTGGGCTACATTCCTAGATTACTTAACCATTCCCTGCTGTACTGGTTATGAAGACTTGATTACACTGATCCTCAGCAGGTAGGTCTTACAAGCCACCTAACATTCAGTAAAAACAGATAGTATACATGTCAGAGGAAGTGAATGGATGGATGGATGGATGAACAGATGGATGGAGGGGTGGAGGGAGGGGGTGACAGTCCATCTATGTGTGTATGCCTTGCCCATGTTCTCAACAGCAGATGTTCGATGCAGAGCCTCAAACTCATCTTTTCCCCAGGATGAACATTCTGCATTTTTAGATCATGATGATGATTTTCTCCCCATCAACTTAATTGAATACATAATGAATATACAATATGATATGCAGAGCTACACAGATGAAGTTTTATGCTGTTATTGCTTTCATTCATAAGCTCCTGGAACTATTATTTAAGCTCAGTATATGTGTAAATAAAAGGTACAGAAAGGGTTTGTGAAGCAGATCAGAGTAGACTATCATTCTTTGTCACCTTAAAATCTGTGAAAAAGGAAATGTTTGACTGGTTCATTTTCTCCTCACTCATCCCCAAATAATAATACATCCAATGCACTGCTGTTCACAACAGACACTAGCATATCTTTTAAAACTGCTATAGCATGAGTTTTGCTATAAATAAGTTTGAAAACCTTTTCTTTTCTGTTTAAAGGTTGTTTTTTTTCAAATCCATGTTCTTATTCAGATTACAATGATGTTTGACATACCCCCTAAGGCTGCATAACTGTGTTAATGTTGGGCCTATTGAAATGTTTCCTCCAGGGCTAGTTGATCTTTTCCCCTTAGGAGAATAGAGTGGGAGCCCCCTATACTCCCCACCACGCTTTTTTGGCTTTCATCTAACAGAGCACCTGTCTCAGCTGTGCAGGATTTCCCCATTATGCAGACCTGGGAATTTAAAGGGAATCATATATACCAGGCTACTGGTGCCTCAGAGCTTTTTGGGGTT
The DNA here is from genome assembly GCF_022539395.1 of Myiozetetes cayanensis. Classification (NCBI taxonomy): domain Eukaryota; kingdom Metazoa; phylum Chordata; class Aves; order Passeriformes; family Tyrannidae; genus Myiozetetes; species Myiozetetes cayanensis. The sequence continues at coordinate 94,696,359 of NW_026086604.1, read as the reverse complement.
TTTTAACTTTTATAGATTTTAGAAGTAGATTTGTAGTGAATGTAGGTTTTAATGTAGCTGTATTATATCCTTTACCCTTAACATAATAGTTACACATACCCAACTCTGTTGCCCCATTCCATATCAATCCCTTTAAATTCTGTTAGTGTGTTTAGTCTTCTATTCAATGTAGAAATGTAGAAAAACACCCTAAGGCCTGGACCAGAAGATACCATATAGACACTGCGACCTTCAAGCTCAGAACTTTGGAGGAACTCCAAGGACTGTACGTGCTGCAAAGAAGATGAAGATGAGGAAGAAGGGGTCCCAAATGCCCTCAGACCCAATTCACAAAGGGGCACATCGGGAGGCATAATGGGGCAGAATGGGGGTGGACAAAACTGGGATTGGATGGACCCTATTATAAAATCATAGAACCACTCTCTGAGGGCATGCGTGGTATTTATTCCCTGGGCCTTAGGCCTGAGATCAAAGGACCTCCTCTTTTTATTTTATCCTATACACTAAATTGGCCTGGAGTCTTTTCTCGGAGGTCTTTTAGGCAACACTACTCTGCCTTCACAAATGAGAAACTGTGGATTAACCCTTACATATCTGCTGAACAACTCCTGCTGTCAACACTCCTTTCTGCATTTAAAAGGAAAAAGGAAGAGAGAAAGAAAAGAAAATTCCATATAAAAAATCCTTCACAAACACTAGTGACTACCTACCTTCACCTAACTTTTGAAAATATCAGTGGTAAGAATAATATTGATACGTCTTTTAACAGCTTATAGGAGGAATAATACAGAAATTAGTAGCAGTGAAGTGAATCTTATGAGTCATTTTAAATCATGAACTGACTGTCCTTTTATGACATCAAAAGAATCAGACAAAATCAGCTTATTTTCCCAGACCAGCTCATAACACAATCACTGATCTGTGAAACAGGTGGGAAGACCTACATAATTATGAATAGTTTTTGTGTTTGGTGCAGGACATAAAGGCAGGAGTTTTATACAACATAACGTGTTGAAGATAAAAAAGTAAAATACTGTAAAAAATCAGTGGTCATCTAAAGGTAAACTTTTTGTTTATGAACCTTGCAAAGGCAGGAGCAATGCAGACCAGAGGAAATGTTCTCAACTGTTCTATAAGTCTCTTCAGATTTTACTGAATTACCAAGAACTCTTCTTATTAAAGTAGAGTGCAACCTTACTGCAATCAGTAATGAACTGCTCTGGTCCACCTACCACCGCTGTGGGAACAGTGTTTTGTAAAACAGCATAAAACATTCTTCCCTTCATACCCCTCTCCAAAATACTGGGGAGAGGGTAGTGAAATACTCAAAAGCCAAATGTTGAAATAATTCCTTTTTAGGCCATCTTCATTGATTTTAAAAAGATTTTCCACTTTCAAAATTTGGACAATGATTATACATTGAACAAGAAGATTTTATTATTAATTAAGAAACACTATTTAAAGTCAAGCATAGGTGAAACGATCACTATTACTTCTTGTTTTTAAGGTTTGCACAAGCATCTCTTTCCCATGCTTTTTTGGACTACAAAATTCCTTGTACTGCAAGTTGCATGATGAAAATCCATAACATGGCATTTAGACACAGACCTCTGAGATAGACTTGTCCTAGCTTTGGGAGATCTGATGATACCTGATTTTGAACCAAAGCTGCATGTGCAGTTTTAAGAGGAATATGAAGACCTTGTCACACACTGTCCTTGTAGGATGTGCCAGGTGATAGAACTGCTGTACTTTGCTCACAGCTTATTGTAGGTGAATTGCAAACTATCATTATTCAAAAGAATAGGGCTGAAAAAAAGAGTGATCTGTCTTTCTTAATGCTATTACAGTAGAGTGGAAAAAAAGCCACAGAGAGAAACAGATGGCCCTTCCTTAGAGACTATGCTTGTGTGGGAGAAGCACCTTCACAGCAGACTGGGGCAGGCATGAGGAAGATGGCACACAGAGTGCATCCAGGATGAGTGCAGCCTGCAACTTTTCTACGAGGGACAGAGCTTAGGTCTGTGAACTGATGGATATCTGAAAACCCCATCTGTTTGCACCAGGTGACATGGAGACTCACTACATGACCTTACTGCAAGTCTTGATGGAACTGGCAGGATCACATGTGCCGAGTTACAGTCACTGTGCCATAGCTCTCTATGTGTCTCTTTCAGGGACAGCGTGGCCTCATTATGTGTGACCTAATTAACCTGGCCTTTAAAATAACTTTTTTTGGTTAAACTAACTCTTACCACACAGCTGCAACTTCTTTCACAATGGCAGGATCCTAATACCCCTGAGAAGCTTGCCAGGCAAGAGAGAGAACACAGGCTTCACATTGTATCCTGCTTCCTGCCACTGATATCATGGCATGTACTGAAGGTATGCTTTGGCAGGAAACTCCTATTAAAAAAAACACCCTCCTTGCATATTACACATAACATCCTTCCAAGGTCCAAAGAAACTGACCAACTATTTTGAAGATGTTTAGTTGGATGAATAATTTAACTATGACCTTTCCTCACTCATTTATCTGCTGCTACTCAGTAAACAAAGGAAAAGAATAACTTAGATATATGTCTGACCATACACATATACACACACATTCTCTTTAGAACAGTTTCCATCTTTCTCACACAGCAAGACTCATTTAACTAGGGTCTTAGTAATCATAATGATTACAAAAAATTTTGTAATTCTATAAGATACTGGACTTTTTGTCACACTGAAGACTCCTCCGATTTATCCATAACACAGGCCACACAGCGACTTTTGGCACAGCAAGTCAGAAATGAGAAAGCAACTGTACTTTAGCTTTTCAACCTTGAAGCAAGGCAGAAGGAAGATACAGAATCTACACGCTCCTACAAAAGTGACCTCCATGGCATCTTTGAAATCCAAGATTAAAGGTGTCTAGATGCATAAGACACTATTGAACTCTGCTTAAAGTTAATGATATCTTTCAACATTATCCAAATCACAGGAATATCCCTAGAAAATACATGGTGTGTTAGTGGGAATAAGGACTGCAGTATAGAAGGAAATCACCTAATTTGCCCTTACTTATTGCGCTTTGTTTCATATCACAATGTAGCTCCAGGGGTGTGTGAACTAGATTGATTTCTGATGAAACTAAACCAGAGTCCATGTCATCATGCCAAAGACAAGGCATGCTTAGTCAATTGTGCAGTACTTGAGTTAATCTAAAGTAAAGTCTTTGAGATACACACAATGTGTGAGTGTCAGATCTACAGCACTAATTACTCCACAAATTCATTCTGATTTTACCGTAATACTTATTACTGTGATAAAACCACAGATCTCAGAGTTCCTTCTATGGGTGTCATGAACTGGTTTATCCATCAGCCTAAGTAAGAGTAACTTAGACTGTAAATTCTGTGGGAGGAGAAACAAATTTTTCATCCATATTTCGTTGGTGTCCTAGTCTATTAGAGGCTATAAACCTCCACTGAATTTTAACAATGTACTAAGATAACTAAGATGAACAGCAATAGTGTTAAATTTCCCCAAATAAACTATAGATCCACTTTCACACACTTTGCCAATGAGAATTTTTAAAAGGACTGAAAACATAAACATGAAAACACTCCTACTGTCTCTGTTGTCCCTATTTCTTTGAAGTAGAATTATCTGCAAAAGGTAATGCTACTAGGTATTGTTGAGAATCTATGGGAAGAAGGTCAGAAGAATAAAAAAGATTATTTTTATGCTAGAATTACAGTCTTGTCAATTTTCACTTCCAGGAAAACAACTGGAAGAAATAAAAAGTCTGTAACCATCTTGTGGATTGCAAGATGATGAGCAGTAGGTTTATACTTCACGTACAATATTCCCATTTCTCCTGTGATGGGGAAAGCAACACAACCCAAACATTTTTCCTTCTGTTAAGGCTCTTAACTGATTCATAGGACTTTGCACAACAAAATAATGGAGTATTATAGAGCTTAGAAAAGAGTGCAAAACTTGTTGAAAAAAGCCCCTTACTTATAATGATTACTGATCTCCATTATGCTAGAAATCCCTAAACCTGGCAAGTCTTGTTGGAAACATGGACAATGAAAAAGAGGCTATCCTTGTTGAAGGTGAATGGATGCTAAGCTGTGAATGACTATCTGGGACCTGAAGAACACGCTTGTAAAATTACATTCATAAACAGGAAAAACAAAAATTGTGGACAAAAGAAAATACCTTCATTCATTAAAAAACCTCTTTTACTCAATAGAAAATAGGCAGGTAAAAAACGACCAGGTGACAGTTCTTCTGAGAAAAAGGATGGTGTTATTTTGAACTGGAAACTGAACAAGAATAATAATATATTATCAATGGTCAATACGTAATGACAAGGACAAGGATAAGGACAGCATTTGATTCCTGTAGAGTTTCAGGGAATATCAGAGAGCTTTACGGATTGTTTAGAAACTCCATGTCAAGTATGATACAGCTGATACTACACAACTGAGATGGGGAACAGAGTACTTAGTCTCACTGCATTTCTCTAGAATGTATTTGTAAATTATTCTAAATTAAAAATGGTAATATAATTTTTTTCATCAAAAATTTATAACAGAAAACTACAGATCAGAAGAGCTTATTCAAAAGTATGAAGGGTTTAGGAGATCACCCACACTACAATCTTCTTCTCTCAAATGAGTCAAGATGTCCAAAAGACCTAAAGGTTAATGGCATTTAGGTAGTTTACTACCAAATCTCCTGAAATATCTTCTAAGTTTTCCTTATATGTTACAAGTCAGCAGGATTTAAAAACATGCATGAACTGCCAAAGAGTATTGTGAACCAAAGACGAGTGCACTAATAGAATAATGCATAATTCCATTTAGAATCATCATTGTTGTCTTAGTGAGGTAAATAGTAGATATTTAAATGACGTTTAGTAATTTAGTTATTATTATATGTCTCCTCCTTTTTACTTCACTGTTATTGTAAAACAAACTATGAACTTGCATTTTATTGGTTTAAAAGCCACCTAGAATACCAAAATACAGTAATCTGTAGTTAACATTCTTTTCAGGAAGGTGTTTCATCATGTTCATTCTACCTCTCTTTTAATCACAAACTTTTCTTTCGTTGTTGCCAAATGTTTTTGGAAAATGTCAAATTTATTTGACTTGGTTTGGTTTCAAACTATTTCATTTTTTATTTATTTTTTTCTGTATCTACAAGTGCCCAATATTGGGTTTTTTCCCCTGAGAAATATTTGGTTTAGGACAAGCAACAGCTTGATGCTGTCCTGGTACCTTTAAAATACCATCTGATTTTAAAATACTACTGCTGATTTGGATCAGCAGTGACAATCAAAATTATTATATGATCCCAAAACTCTGAAACATTGTTTTTTTCCTCCTGTCTGTGCATATCTTGCTTTTAACATATAAACACCAGTTTTTCTGTATGTTGAAGTCAACAAAACATTTGCTAGTGAATTCAGTGGGATTGGAAAAGGTTGTGCTTGTGTCTTACTATGCAATGCATCCCATTGTGAGCAAATTGCATTCAACTGACACTTTACCCTACTGACACAAATAATAACAGATGCAAATCATGAGGACAGTTTTCAGTCAGACTGAGAATGGAAAAGAAATTCTGTTTCTGATTGAGCATATAAATCTCTACCCTTCTGAAATCAATGGAAAACCTTAAGCAGGCTTCTATGGGGCCAGTATTATCCCTCCTTTTTTTGGTACTCAAACATGTCCTGAGTTCAGTTACCCTGAACATATCTTTTCATCAATTTTAGAAAGAGAAATAGATATTTTACTTTCCTATTTTTAAGGAACAGAAACCTAAACATAGATATCTACCACTGGTAAAGTTGTATTCTGCTGAATATAATCATTCACACACTAAAAATGTTTTTCATTCTAACTGCATTTGGAAAGAATCTCCAATAGTGATAAGATCACTATGCCAAGCTTTAGCTCAGATCCAATGCTGGATTTATACCTCCTTAGAATAAAAGATTTAAAATGGACATGCCAACAAAACCTTAAACTACACTATTGGTGTGCAAGTCTATTGCTATATTAAGACTTCATTTGATTTGCTTGAGAGCTATAATAAGATTAAGGCATAATCATAAATTCCCCTGTGAGAAAAGATAAACTACTTCTCAGTGATTTCTCAGAAACCAGACCAATTTCTGGATATTAAACAGTCATTACAGTAGGAACAGGTATATTATTGTTCCAATAACACAATGTCAATGACACTCTGATTTTCAGAGACACTGAAGTGTCTCTTGAGAAGCCTGATTAAACTCCTGACCCAAACAATAGGGAATAACAAGGATTAACCTGTTGCTTGAGGGTTGTCTTATGGATTTTTTTTCCGTCTGTATATAAACCCTTCCAACAAGCTTATTGGCTCCTGTTAAGTGGGTCCCAAAGCTACATGGATTGAATGAAGACTTTTTTTTTGTTGTTGTTTTTGGCTGGTGTAACATTTAGAGCAAGGTAATAGTGCTCCAGAAGTCTTTTGTGGCACCTTTCAGTAAATTAAGTCAATCCTTACTAACGCATTAACCGTGTAGGCAGAGCATCTTTATAATTAGATTTGATGAAAGGTATATAGCTTGGCAGTGTTGCTGTCATTCCAATTAACCCTCTTCAAATTGTTAGGATGATTTTTATGTTTAGTTATTGCTATTAAAATTCCAGTAGTGATATTGAGTGTAAACATGATAAAAACATGCATTGCATGTCAACCCATGAACCAAACATCTTACAATCTGAATAGTCAGAAAGACAGACAACAGTACAGAAAAATTTCTACCCCAACTTGAGAAGAAAAGTCAGAGGAAGCATTTGGTACAACTTCAGCTTTGATATTATTACGGTAATTTTCATCCAAAATAACTTGTCAATGATCCTAAAGGAAGCTTAAGTAAAACACTGCAATTAATCCCAAATTTCTTATCTCTCTGGGCAACACTCTGTAATGACAAGAACACCCTCCTCTGTCCTGTCAGATAACACCATATTTCCATCAGAGAATCAACTCTCTAGCTGATTTGTATGGGACACATATTATGGTATCATATTAAAATTTTAGTGGAACGAAATCATGGATAATTTCATTACTCTAATTAAAAAATCGACCTGCAGAAAGGCAGCCCTGAAAAGACAAGATCACTTGGCTACTGCAGCCTTTATATATTCAGAGGATAATACATACAATAACTTCATGAAAAAGCATTGGAGATCTGACTTTTAAATGTCAAACATGATGTTAAGTCATCTCCAAAGCAGTCCACATCTAAAATAAACAGAAAGCACTTTCGAAACTCATTTCAAAGTGAAACTGACCAGATGTCTCAAACTTTAAAAAAAAAAAAGTCTTGATGCAATCAAAAAATCAAAATAGCTACTGAAACTAGTAGTGGGTGATTCTTCTGCTAATGGAGAAGAAACATTATCATAACATTGAACTTGAGTGCAAATTATGCTCGTAGTTCTTAAGCGTGATTCATTTCTCTAGTCAGATATGAGTGCCCTTTAAAAATCTATGATATGATGAGATCCACACAGGGAATTCAGGGAATTCTGCAAACTCTGTGAGCCACATGTGCCAGCGCCTGACACCCCACACAGTACATTTTATCCTTAGGTTTAAATGGAATTTCTTGCAATTCAGCCTGTGCATGTTGCCTCTTTCCCATCCACTGGATACCACTAAAAAAGACTCAGTCTTCTTTAGTCCCTGTGACCAGATATCAATACACATTGATAAGATTCCCCTTGAGCCTTCTCCTCTCCAATCTGAACAGTCTTAGCTCAGGTTCTACATATATGACAGGTGCTCCAATCCCTTCATCTTCATGGCCCTTCAGTCAACTTCTTCTGCTAAGCTCATGTATGTCTTGCACCAGAAAGCCCAGAATTGGACACAGTGCTCCAGATGTGGTCTTACCAGTGCTGAATAATGGGGAAGAATAGTCTCCCCTGACCTGTCTAGCAACACTTTTCATAGTCCAGGAGGCTACTGACCTTCCTTGCTGCAAGCACATATTGCTGGCTGATGTTAAACTTGATATTCACTGGGACACCCAGGGCCTTCTCTGTAAAGCTGCCTTACAGCTGGTTAGCCCCCAGGGTGAAGAACTGCCTGGGGTTATTCTGCCTCAGATGCAGAACTTGGTATTGCTGTTTCTTGAACTTCATGAGATTCCTGTTGGACCATTACTTTAGCCTGTTGTGGTTCCTCTGGATGGCAATACAACCGTCAAATCATAGTGGTACCTGATGTATACCGCTATTAGATAATAACTTATAAACTTGTTCAAGGTGCTGTCTGTCCCATCAAGCAGGTTATCAGTGAAAATATTAAAACAGTATGACCCATAATAAACCCTGGGATACACTACTATTGACTGGTCCCTGGATGGTCATAACTGTGGGTACATCCTATTAGATCCTAAATATCCAATTTTTTTCAGTTATTCCCTAACTTAATCTTCCTCTACCCAAGCTGTTTTCCTTGCTTTGGGCTTTCACACTCTTGCAGGGGCCTAGTATTCCTGAAGACAAATCAAACTAGTGGAGAATGAGGCAAAGGCAGCATTGCGTACCTCAGTCTTTTCCACATCCTTTGTCACTATGTTCCCCGCTGAGTTCAGCACAAGACCCATGTTTTCCCTAGTCTGCTTTTTGTTGTCAGTGTAATTGTAGAAGTCCATCCTGAGGTACCTCCTGTTCTCTTCCAGATTCAATTCCAGATGTGTTTGGGCGTTCTTAACCCTATCTCTTCACTCTTGAACAATATTTCTACATTCTCTCTCTGCACAGTTACCTGAAGCAACTTCAAGCTGTGTGTTTCCTCTTTAACCTGAGTTTAGTTAGGAGATATTGTTAATCTCTGCAGGCCTTCTGCCATTCTTCTGCATATGAGGTTGAGCAAAATTTTAGCTTACTCGAAGCTATCATTGAAAACATACAAGCTCTCCTGAACTCTTTTTTCCTTCAGGGCTGTTTCCTGTGGCATTCTTCTAAGCAGGCTAAAGTTTTCTCTCCTGAAGCCAAAGTTTGTGATCCTGCTTTTTGCCTGGATACCTCATCTCTGGATCCTGAACTCTGCTCCTGAAGTTACAGTCTCTGCAGCCAAGACTGTCCTCTGGCTTCACATCCCTGGCCAGTTCTTTTTATATTGTAAGAATAAGAACCATCACAGCATCTCCTATCATCAGCTCCTTGGTCACCTGCATCAGGAATTTATTAGCAATGCACTCCAGAAATATCCTGCGTTCCTCATGCCCTCTGTGCTGCTCTTTCGTGAGATAACACTTGCCTTTTTCTCCATGGGGAGGATGTGCTTTGACTCTTTTTCCTCACAACTTTTGTGGAGCTTGAAGGAAGTTAATTATCCTGGAGGTGTTTTTCACATCTTTAAAATTTTGTCTTAATTACCCAAAGGGTTCATATTCTTAGAGGGACTTAAGAGGGTGATAGAAGACTAATCTTCTTTTCCTTAAGAGACTAGATGGAAAATATCCTCAAACATGGTCATAGGACCATCACAAAATATTGTCGCGTGCATAGGGGGGTTTATCAGTCAGAATAGGATTTTTTTTTTTGCTTCCATACCTATCAAAAGGGGTAATTTTGCCATTAGATAGATCATCAAAGCTTCTTCAGATGCTGATCTGCAAAGTCAGACCCAAAAAAGCAGGCAGGCATTAGCTGCCTTCAGCAATTCCTTCAATCAGGAATAAGGCCAAACCTCGCTGAAGCATCATCAGTGTCTTCTCGTGAAGTTAAAGATATGCAGTATCTATCTGTCCTTTAGCTCCTGCTAACATCTATCAGCAAATGCTTGTCCAGTTGATTACTGTTGATAGCTGCATCTTAAAATCATGTCTTTCAGGAACTGTGATCTTATTTTAAAACAGTAAAAAACAAGTGTTCTGGACTGAATCCATAGCAAAGACTGAGTAAGTAGAACACATGGTACTGACAAGAATTGTATTCTACCCTTGACATTTTCTTCTATGATGTTTGCGTGAAACAAAAGATGCTTGCATAGATTAGAATTCCAGACAATTCTTTTTTTTTTTCTCATTTGAGTCAGTGGGACACACAAGAACATTTGAGTATGTTCCCAAATTTGGAACAATATTTCCAGTATTTCCCAACATTTCCCTCATATCTACTCGTAAGGTCCCTGTGAAATGGAATATGAGAGGTGGTGTCTGAAACACAAATATTGAAAACATGCCAGAAGCATAACAAATAACTGGAGAATTGTAAAATTTCAAAGGCTCAAACTATTAATTGTGAACAGTAGTGTACTACCTTAACATTTACAAAGGATTTTACCCCACAGGTATCTGAGACCTAATATCTCATCATCTTATTTTAAATAACACTGCAGCTTTTCACAGTGTAATAAACGTGGGAAGCACACAGTGTTTCTTCAGATTCCCACACCTAAGCGACATTTAAAGATGACCAGAATTGCAATTACACAGAAAAGTATGATATAAAAATCAGACAAAAGGATATATCAGTTCATTTGGATGTAATGTGATAGTACAAAAAGAATTTGTCTAGTGAAACATGTTCATTTGGATGTAATGCAATAGTACAAGAAGAATTTGTCTAGTGAAACACAACCAAAACATGTATTTATGTTTGCAACCTGAAATCTTCTTTAAGCTTTTTAATGTATTATTTCACTTCCACTTTTCCTGAAAATTTTGATCTTCCTTATGACAGGCAAAGGACACGTTTTTAAACTTCTTTTTAATTGCCTACAAAAAGCAGCTTTAGCTTTGATAGATGTGGATTCCCTGCTGTTTTCCTTACACTGAGAGACATATTGGAAATAAAACCAGGTTCTGCAATACAAGGCACATTCTTTTTATGCATACTACTAGAAAATGTTTTCTGTAGATCTATCATAATTTTGATTCAAAGCCATTGTTTCTCTTCAAGTCTCACTTAGAGAATATTATTTATACAGTAGTCTTTTAACTACAGTTCAGTTCATTTATCTAAAGAAAAATATTGTAAATAGCTCCTATATCTAGCTGCATGAAGTAAACCATTTTGATTAAAAATGCATTCTAATGAAATGTTTATCAGGATCTCTTCAGAGTTTTCAAGCAGGCTTTCAAAGCACTGGTGTGTGAGACTTGATTAAATGCCTCTTATGTGCTACATATCCGTAGTATTAAGGTCAATCAAATTCTCCTCAGCAAAAGCTGGCAACTCAGATGAAATTCAGTGGGATTTAAGCAACAGCTATTTGGGCATTGAAAGCTTACCAAATTCTGCAGGCTTTTTCCCTCACTACAGGGATGTATAAATAGCAAGACACAGTAAACAACCTGAACTAAAATCACCAAGCTTAACAGGCTTTAAACAGAGGGAGATGAATATGCAGCACCTATTGCTAATCAGCATTAGTTAGGCTGAGATAACCAGTTAAAACCAAATACATGTTAGTACCCAGTCAACGAAATGCAAACCACTGAAGAAATATTAGTTCATGCTAAAAAAAACCCCACTATGCTCCATTAACACTGCAATATTTCTAGCCTAACAAGCCTTGTCTCTGAGCAATTTTAGTTAGCTTTCACAGCCCCATGCATTAGCACCTTGTTTCTGCTCCAGATTGGATACCCAATGTCTTCTACTGCTCAAACCCACCACCCCATTGGTGTCAGCTGTCGGACCAGTTTCACTGCTCTCTCTGTTCACTAGACACATCCAAACTTGGTATTGCTCCTCCAAGGAAAGATTAGAAACACCAGCCTGATCCCTTTAAACGGTAGAGATCAGACCCAGGTCAGTAATGGGATTTTTACATGATGAATACCCTTTTCAGCTTCAAAGGGAATGTCTGCAGAGGGATTGCCCGAGTTTGTCACAATTGTTTCCAGTAATATAAAGCAGAGTAATAGTAGAAGTGAATTAAGAATCCACACTGACATCTTGTGGACACAGAGCCAGCAAACAATTTCTAAGCATTTTCAGCACACCCTGTTTGTTTGTTGTTTAATCTAATAGCTAAATTTGAATACCACAGAGAAAGGGAGATGATTTTCTGAGACTCGTTAAACCAGTCACTTTATGGAATGTACCAAGACTGTGCAGAATAGTGTTTCACACAGCAAATATGAGAATCTGGATGTTCATAAAAAGATGTTTGAAAATTCATTTAATATTTTTATTCCCAAGGCTCAAATTTTAAAATTAAACATAATGGAAAGAAAGAAAAAGGCATAAAAAAACCAAACCAAACCAAAAGCCAATAATTTACATTACTATTTTAGAATACAGGCAGTGATTTAGCTAGGAACTTCAATCAAAAAAGGAAACCTGCTGAAGTTAACATGTACTGTTCTGCAAAGTTGTCTGTTACACAAGCATTTTCAAAGTAGCAGACAAACACTGCTGGCCTGAAATAGGTCTACTGTTAAATAGTTCTTGTGTTCTGCCAAGTTTTCTAGAAAACCCCCCAACGTCTCTGAAATATCTTGCGAAAAGTTAAAAATCTTACCAATAGAAAGCAGAATTACAGATTTTATTTAAATAAATATTCACAGGAGTGGTTCCACAGACAGCAGAGGAAAATGTCTTACTTCCTGCCTTTGGAAGGAACCAAATTGAGGGAAATGTTTTTAATCTCAGCCTTAGGGAAAAGCAATGGTAATTCTCCTGTTTTTTCCAGGACTTCCCAATTTATCTCATTTTAGACAAGGTGTGCAAAATACAGAGATTAAAAGGAATCTTAAGCACTATGTTTTGCACAACATGCCTTGGGAGATTTGCCTCAGGGAATTATTAACACAGATGCCAGAATGAAGCTGCTAGCTTCAGGAGGAAAACACACATTGACATAGAATGTGCCTCTGAGACAATTTTTAATAGATGATGCTCAATACTCGGTCCAAGAAGCCCCCTAATATAGCTCAGCTTCATAAGAATTGGCTCATTTGACAACTTTAGATGCAAAAACATTCTGAAGTAATAATTTTGTGAAGGAGCACATTCCAATGAGTCACAAATTTTTACCAAAGGCTTCACTCCAAATGTAAGCCTTTGATTAACTTCCAGCAACACAGTTTGGAAATTGTGGTTCCTGGAATATTCATGTGGATCCCAAAAGATTGTTTTTTATGAGGACATCTGTCTCAAATATAGGACTTGCTTTTTCCTTTTAAAGATATTTGCTCTTTATCTTGACATTACCTATGGGATCCAAGACACAACTATAAATCACCGTTTGCACCATATTTAGACTACATTAATCCTATCTTTTTCAGTTTCCTGAAGGATTCAGAAAGGATCCTGCCTTATAATCTCCCTTCACTGTGTAATTTGCAGAGTTTTAAGGAGTGGGAAGAGACTTTTCTGTGGAAATCATACACAGACAAGGAAAGGATTATAGATGGTGGATCTGTCAGAGGCTTAGCTCACTATCTCAGGGTTGACCACATTTGGTATCTAGAAACTCTAATTTCCTCACTCTTTTATTGAAATTTGACCTCTCTTTTTCTATCCTTCCAGCTCATTTTAAGTGTGGCTATTATTTCTTCATGCTTGATTTTAAACATTCTGTAGCCGCATTATGTCAGGACATTAAGACAAGAAGTTCTGTGGGTGGTTCTTGATTAAAGCTCTATGGCATAGTTACCAGTGGCTGACAGGAGCTGGACTGCAGGTTCCTGTCAGTTGCTTGTGCATCTATCTCAGCTCTTTTCTTGGTTAGCATCAGTTTATTTGGCATTTGTACATGTGGCTTCTGCTGAAAAAAAACCAACAAACTCACAAAAAATAATAAATACTTTGGGATTTCAACCTGTCAGAAGTGAAGAATGAGAAAGGATTTAGCCTTGGATTATTGAATAACTCATGGGGAAAATAAAATTCTATTGTATTAAACATGGCAAACATTCATTCCACTGGGGAAAAATAATGTAACACTTGTCTTCCACATTCAGCAATTACAGCTGACAGGGATCTTCATTCTGTGTCATATGAAAGGACAGATTTAGCTTGTGTGTATAACAAACCACAAATGAGTAATGAAGGTCTTAGTTTATAACTGGATGAAATCACATTTTCTATTTATAGTTATATAAAGAAAACTAAGGGAACTAAGATCTGCTCACAGTGATGCTTCTCTACACTTAAAAATGCAATGAAACATACTTGGCTTCAGCTTATCTCAGTTTTCAGTAACAGTCCTGCAAATAATTAATCTTTGGTCTTCACAGTTTTATACACAATACTCTGGGCAATAATGTTAAAGAATTCCATGATTTTACAACTAAATCTTCAGATCAAAATATAGATTAACACCACTGCAGCTTTTTTTTTTCCTCAAAAACACTTAATAAGAGATGTTGTGTTTCATATTGTTCCTTTTTCATTCTGCGTACTCTATTTATATTTCTAAATTAGACATTGTCTAAGTGCTATCTTGATCCTCTGAAAACTTACCCATGCACTAAGGAGCCATTCCCATTTGATCCAATGGGATTACTGCAGTGTTTAAAGCTGGGCACATGTTGAGAAATTAATATACGAGATGATGAATTGAAGTGATGCAAACTGAAAATGACCATGCTGAAATGTTCAGTTAGACCAAAGTATTGCTTCCAAAAGTGTGCAACTAAGAAGGCGTAAGACAGCACAAGGAAGCTCCTCAGTATAATATCCCATCTTTTATCTACTGAAGTTCATTTATAACATTTTCAACATCTGTTTCAACAGTGTAAACATTATGATTGGTTTATTTTTTTATTTCAAAGATAATTGAAATTAATTTCAATTTGAATAATATTAAAAATTATATGAATAATACAAATAATCTGGTTTTACTCCAGTTTTTAAGGAATCCATTACTGAAAGATAAAAAATCTATGGCACCACTATTAGCTTTTTATGCTTCTTTCTTTCTTAGTTCATTAAACACAAATGTATATACGAGTTATATCAGAAATTTTGTGTCTCTCTGAATTGTCTTGTCTTCCAGTTTTTTCTATTTATTTTATAGTTATACATTTTATCCATATTAAGGAGCCAATCTCCCACAGAATTTATATGCAAACACTAAAGCTCGAAATTGTGATGTTTCACATCTGATAGCAAACGTAAACAGTATCTTTTCCAAATACTGCATACACTGAACACACAGTACAATACCATATTCTTATGTGTATACCATGCCATCTATATGTGACGAAATTCTGCCTCATTCAACCATGATAACTGCATGATAGCAGTGGTACTAAAAGAACACCATTTTTCAGATTTCAGAATAGACCACTGACTATCTGCCTCAACCTTTCCCTAAACTTTAATAGTCCTTTATTCAAATCCCTTCCTTCTGATTTTCTAAAGGCTAGATGAGGTTACAGGCTATTAGAGAACATTTTTTTATAAAGCCCCTATTTTAAGGAAGTACAGATCATCAGAGACAGAAGATTGTATACATAAAGATCATATAAGAAGCATCAAGAAAGTTGGAAAAGTGGTAGGTTTCCTCTCGCATTTCCAGTGCTTCTGCATTATTCTTTGGACGTGAAGGATTTCCATTTGAAAATGTGAAATGCAAATCTGTGATTTTAACTAGCCTAACACTAAACGAGAATTTATACCATATAATTTATACCATATGTATTTATATACATAAATCTAAAGCAGGGCAAATAGTAAAAAATCTCCAGACACCCAAGTAAACATAAATGAATATAGGAATATGGCTCATCGTGAAAACATAGATGCCAAGCAGAAACACCCAAAACAAACATGTAAGAAAGCACTCACAAATTAAATGGTAAAAAAAATATGTATATATCTGAGGTGTTATTCTAAAACCTTTGAGATTGATTTGAATATTGAACATATGATCTGTGAGAAGTAATGTAGAGAAAACATGGCATTTGTTAGGAAAAGTTTTCTAAAACATTAGTCAGGAAAAAAAGATTTGTATCCTTTTTTTATTAGTATTATTATTATTTTTATTTCATTTAATTTGGTAGAATTGAAATTGAAACCAGAGCACGATGCAAGTCAGTATCACCTTTAAGTATCTTAAAAGAGTATGTCTTAAAATAATTGTGTTGAGTTTTTACAGCTTATAAAAGGTTCCAAGGAATAGCAGATGCTCATTAGACCATGAAATAACATGTCAGCTTCTCTTAGAAAAATCTGTTTCTTAAATCTTTCTCTACATCATTATGCAAAATTTCACTCCGGTGACTTAAGCTAGTGAGAAGCCCTGATAGAGATCTTAATAAAAGTAATGAGCTTTTCTTCTTTCAGTCTAATTCTAGTACTTTTAATTTGTGACATATGCTTAGCTCAACTTCCTCAGGAGTTAAATAGGTATTTGCTATTGAAATCTCAGGTTCACTCTCCCAGGAAGAAATACTAAATTTTACATGAAAACATAAGTACTGTGACTTTTATTCTGTTGCCCACATTTAAATTACATTCATAGCTTATTATTGCTGATCTCCACACTTCAAGTTAATCAGATGTTTAACAATTGTGGAAGGAGAACCTACAGGGCATGTCCAAACACATGATCAGCAGAACACCTGGGACAAATATTAATTTGAAACACACCTTTTCCACCTGTGAAATTATCCAGCGACTGAGGTGGGCTGGTGTCATCTGATTATTTCCAAAGGTATCTGTGCTAAGTAACTTTAACATCAATTTGTTAACACAGAAGTCTTGGGCAGTGGAGAGTAAAAGTGTTTTAACTGGGATTTTTTCATTCTTATATCTTTCTGAGGCAAAGAGGTGCTTAGTAATCTTATCGACTTCCTTGCTGAATCAGAACACAGAGGCAGGGTTCAGAGATGTGGATTCATCTCCAAATCACCATACTACTGCTGGGTGAGTTTTGTATGTCATGCAGACAAAGAGATGAAGTCTTCTGGCTTGACTTCCATTGGATTGGCACAGTACTTCTTTTTCATCACAACCCTGCCTTCTCTCTCTCTCTCCCCATAGATGCTCTCCACTGTAATTCTGGAGATCTGCTTGAAACCCTCTATCAAGCCTGACCTTCTCCCAACTGATACCCTTTGTAAGGTCAGAAATTAAGCTTTTCTAATGTTAGTGTAGTTTGCAGTAAGAATATCAGCCTTTCTGGTATTTGAAAACAGGCCTTCTTATGCTGGACCCATTAGTTTTATTCTTTCACCTCAATAAGTTACTATGGAAATGGAAACACATCTAGGAAAATGAACTGGGCTCTAGATCCACATAAAATCCCAAAACAAGGTTCTTCCAGGCACCAGGGTCTTCACCGCAGCAATATGATTCAAAACACCTTCAGCCATCAGTCATGGAACAGTCAGTAGGTCCCTCTCCCTCCCACCCTCACAAAGACAAGAAGGTATTAAGCATTTGTTTCAGACAATAGCTTAGTAATACAGGAGGAGATTCCTGAGCACAAGTTGTCCTTCGAGACCCTCTGTACCAGAGGTTTCCAACACAAGTCTTGAATTGATTTACAGCCCCCCGAAAGAAGATAAAAAAATTCCAACAGGAAGCAGAAATCTCTTTAACTGTTTTCAAATTTCATAAATAATCCAACTATTCTTTTTAAAGCAGTCACACAAGCAATTATTTTTATGTTTGTTACTTTGGAAACGTGCATTGCAATATGCATGTGACATTAGAAACCTCAGGGTACCACAGAAAATAATATCTGTATGTTCTCTTTGCTTAAATTGAAACATTTAAAGTTCTTTCACCAGTATGTAGGTAACCTGGACACCAGGATTGAAGAGATGGCTTCTAATCCTAGGATCAGGCACCTAATTTGCTCTCACATGCAGCTTTTATTATATTTTGCCCTTCAGCCTCAGTTTTATCTTTTTCCCCTGACAAGAGGCAATTTTGCTTATACTCATTTAAGGAGATGGGGGAGTAGTGGAGGGAACAATTGGGAGGAGAGCTAGCAAAAGGAAAGCTTATGAAGGCTATTTAACGGATGTCCTGTCATTTAGAAATGAAACTAGCAGTGGCAAATGTGGATGCTCAAGTCTTTGAGAGAGTTTTTAGAGGAAATGGTTTTATAGTCAAAACTCTTTTTGTAAAATATTAATTTCTGTACCTGTTGAAAACCTCAGAAGTCCAAACACATTACTTTTAATAATTATTTTAAAATCTTGATTTTTTTAATTAAAAAAATCACATCCTGATATTACACTTGATTTAATTTTGACCTTTGAAATTGCACCTAAAACTATAGTCATAATCATGTAAGAATTTTTAAATCATTGGTAAAATACCTGAGAAAGACAACAGATTTTTTTCTCCCTAGAAACCTCCTAAATAGAGCCATATATCAGTGAAATTCTGAAATCAACGTGATTGTATAGGAAAATAAAATCCCTGTATAAATAAACACTAAACCAAGAAAATTATTTTCACAGCATCACTGCGAAAAAAATTGCCTGGGCCATTTCATCATAATTTGCAAGACACCTCTATTTTCCAAACTAGGATTAAGGCTGATAACCTGTAGATAATTGTCCCAGGTTTACTTGTTCTAGAAATCCAGCTTGGAAATTTTTTCCCCTGCACCGCTATAAAAGTAAGGTGTTGAACAAGGGGCGCGAGGAAGATGATTTTGGCTAAAGTGATTTACGAACACAAATAGAACTGGCCAGCAGCCTTACATTCCAAGCTAATTGGCCTCAGAAGACTTGGGGGTGGAGGTAAGTGGGATTTTTTTATTCTCCGCAGGAAACAGCATTCTCACTTTACTTTTGCCCAGACTCAGGTAGGGTGTGGGGGAAGAGAAGAGCTTTGGAGTTCATTTGTTTTCGGCGGGAACATTTGGCTGCCTTTGGCCCCGTTCTGCCTCCGTTCTCCTGCACCCTGTCCTCCCCACTGCCCAGACCTGCTCGGATTTCATCAGAGAAGTCAGGACCATCTGCAGAAGAACCTTCAAGGGAAGAGGTTGTCCTTTCCCTCCTCTATTCCCGCATTGGCAGCGGCTTGTACCCATCCACGAAGGATGCGGGGTGGGGGGGTGGGGGGGATCTCAGTCAAAGCCAGCCGCTGACAGCGTGAGTCCATAGGAAGATCAACTTTTTCCCCTTTTCCCCTTCCCCTTCTTGGTGGAGGGGAGATCTCCATTTCGGTTTCTCCTGCGCACCGGAGCCCCTACGCAAGAGCCCAACAGTGCCCCTGCCTGATTGTGGTTAAATT
Organism: Myiozetetes cayanensis; assembly: GCF_022539395.1. Lineage (NCBI taxonomy): Eukaryota > Metazoa > Chordata > Aves > Passeriformes > Tyrannidae > Myiozetetes > Myiozetetes cayanensis. The sequence continues at coordinate 94,677,133 of NW_026086604.1, read as the reverse complement.
GTGCCAAAAGGCAAAAAGTACTGAACTGTTTTTGGTGGTAGCCTTGGGTACAGGATTGCTGTTTAGGATTTTTTAGTGTTCTTTTGTTGTTCTGCCTATACACCTATATCCTTTAATAAAAGGCTGTTATCTTTTCTTTCTCCCTATTTCCTCAGTAGGAGACTCTTAATTTTAGACTTGAAATTGCTTAGAGAGAGGAGTTTGGTCTTCCTCATAACTCATCCTCCTTAGCAAACAATTCAGTCTCATTAAGCTGAGACAAAAATGAAGAGATTTAAAGTCACTACTGGAAAATTATAACTTCTCTGAAAGGCTAGGAATCCGGAATTTATTTGAAAAAGAGTCATTGATCATGGTAATGCTTCCTCACAGCCAGAGTGCGGCAGTGGATGCCAAGATAGTGACTTCGTTTTCAGTTATTTGCAATTAGTAAAACCCAAGTAATTTCAGACCCTTGCACATGGCAAAAGCAGGCACAGAGTCAGAATCTACTCTATGATTTTCATCATTGCATACATTTCATTTCATATAGCATAGGTCTTAACATAAAATTGGATGTACCTAGACCCATAAACCACAAAGCTATAGATCATAATAGAGAGAGTGCATGCCATAATCAATGCTGTTCAGAGGAATTCTGCAGACCTACAATTTGTTTTCCACAATCTCTGTACTCCTTGCATTACCCCTGTGACATTTTCCTCTCTTTGATCTTGTGACTAGTCTCAGAGCTACTGCTTTCCTGGAGCCACAGGATCCCAATATGACTTTAATCACTGGAGTTTCAGTTTTGACAGGTCTATGTTCTTAGATTTTATCAAATATTCAGACAAATCTAAGGGATCTCAAATGCTTTATCTTTGAATTTATATATGATTTGCCATTCAGAAGCACTTGGTCTTATGTCATTATCCTTCACTTACCCATTACCCTTCACTTACTCATTACCATGAAGCACTTAATGTTTTACCTCTTCTTCATAGGATATATTTTATCTGTGATCAAGGATGCTAAAATTTAACTGGTTTTACTTTACATGTCAAGAGAACAGGACTGTAAGCATGTCCACCTAAAAGGTCCAACTAAAAAGGCATCAAAATGCTGACTGAGAAGTGGCAATTATCAGATATTATCACTGTAAAATAATCACTAATGTTCACCTGACCATGCCTTTATTAGCATTGATGAAATATGCACATATGAAACAAAGCTTTTGTACTTTCAGGTTACTAAATAATGTCTATGCACAAAATATTGCCTCAGTGTTGAAGGTGGATGAATTCCAAAATGATGGCAGAGTATAAGTAAATCTAGGAAAAATCTGATGCTTGTCCCATGGCAGGTTAAGCAAGAATATAATCGCAAAGAAGTTAGCATTTTGGTAGGTCAATTGCTCAGTTTTGCTGGGATTAAAAAAGCAAATTAAAATTACCACAAAGTAGTTGTTTACATTATTTCAATTAAGCACTACACATCTCATTAAAATTAAAGGGAAAAGGAACAACACTGTTCTGGGATAGAGGGAGAAGGCTGGGTGTAGGTGTTCAAAACACTCACAATGTAGTTTATGACACTCTTGTAATTTAATGTAAACAGACCTGGACAACTAGAGCAATGGAGCACAGAACATCACCTTTGTTTACGGCTTGAAAAAAAAAAAAAAAGTAAAAGAAATGAAATCGCATGCAATGGAAAGTACTCTTTGCAAAATAAGGAGCAGCACTGTCTAGTGATATGCATTTACGATCTCTGGGGCCCCAGGCTGCTGAAGGCTGGTGTTCCCAGTAAAGACTGGAGTCAAAGAAGGTATTCAACAGTCTTTTCCATTGTTAAGGTAACTTTCCTGTCTAACCATCCATGAGCCATTCTGGGAGTCACACTTGCACCTGAGACTTTCCCTGCTGGGACCAAAGACCCCTTGCAGTGAGTGGCTCCAGTGAGCTGACAGGTACCCCATCTGACTCACACCACACATCTCTCTCATGCAGTCAGAGAAGTTTTCCAAAAAGGGCCCAAGACAGCATTCCTGACTTGTGTCTAACATACATGTCCATTTGAGCCGGACAAAGTAGGCCGAATTGACAGTCAATTGACAGCAATAGAAAACCCTCCACCCTTTTAAAAATTGTGATACTCTGTATCTATTTCAGAGACATAATATATACCCAAGTGAAATTAACTTCACCTTGAACCAAGAGGCATCCATTAGACATAATCACTGGACATGGGCACTCTGGAAATGTCAGACTATGCATTGAATATCTGTTGGCATTTTCAAGCACTATTGCACTTGTTGAGAGGATATTTTCAGTGAAAAATTACATCCTAGCTAAGACTGAGAAAACAGACTATTGAACTGAAGTGCAAAATCACTGATCAATTTAAAATCACACTCATTAACTCAAAGAAATGTCTATAAGTTGAACCTGAAGAAGGGTATATCTGCTCCATACTAGACACACTGCAAACAACTGTAATATCTTTAGGAAGGTGATGTTGCACTTGCAAATAAACTAACTAAGCGCTGCAAGGTAACCAAAAGATGGCTGATGCCCTGTGGTTCAGCTGTTGCATAAAGTTTACCACCAGATGTCAGTCTTACACCAGAGAAGTAGTTACAAGAAGCTTTTTTTTTTTCCGAACTGGTTGATCTGAATGCAAGATAAACCAAATTTTGAATAAAAAATAACAAAGTATTCCAAATTATTCAAAGATAACTTCGACTGTGGGTTTGTTTTGTTGGGGTTTTTTTCCTCTTTTTCTCTACTGCTATTGCTCCAAATGAAAATCTTTATCTAAAATACATTGCTTCTTTTAATGTGAACGTAATAAAGAATTTATGGTTTAAGGTCAAGATAATATCTTAATCAATGGAAAACTCAGAGAGATTCCCAGTACTCACAAAAAAAGTGGAACAGGATTGCAGATCTTCCTAGGCTTCACAAGGTAATGCTGAAAAGTTTCTTGGAGTGAGTAGTTCTTGTTGATGCAAATCAAAATCTAAACAGAAGATGTTCGATGTCTTTCAAAAGGTTCCGTTTATATGCAATAATTTTTATTTGCTTTGAAACAAATAACTTCTTACTGTCTCCACACAAAGAAAATGTTACAATTTATTCCCTTTCAGTGTTGCAGAGGAGAGATTTAAAGGGTCTAGGCAGTTGTTAACTAGTGCTAAGTCTGAAACAACTGAAGATAAAGAACCCAAAGTCTCTAATTTACATAATTGATTAAACTACTAAAAATTAGGACACCAGATAAACAAGCACTATTCCACATCAGACTACGCCATTTAGTCTGACGTCAATTCAGGGAAGAAAGACACCTTGACAGAATACTTCTCCTCTAAAATGAAAGATTGAAGAGATACATCACTGTGTATCAGAGACATAGGCATTATAGAATCACAGAGTCCTACAACTGTTTGCTTTGGAAGGGACCTTAAAAAATTCCTCTAGTTTGTTAATGAAAATATTAAATAACATTGGTCCCAGTGCAGGCTTTTGAGGGACCTCACTCAATACTATCTTTCCACTTTGACACCGAACCATTGACTACAACTCTAAGGATGTGGCCATTCAACTAATTCTTAATTTATCTAATAGTCCATCCACCAAACTTATATCTTCCCAGTATAATAAGAATGTTATGGGGCATCACATCAGAGGGCTTAGAGAAGTCCAGGTAGGCAACACAGAAGCACTTCCCTTCTTCACAGATGTAGTCCCTTTGTCACACAAGGCCACTAAATTAATCAGGCGTGATTTGTGTTTGGTGATGCCATGTTGTCTGTCTCTAATCATCTTCCTGTCATCCATATGTTTTGACACATATTTCATGACAATCTGTTCCATTATCCCTTCACTGGTGACTGAGGAATTCTTGATATCCAGCTTAGGTTTGACATTTGCCTTTTAGATATCTAAAAATAGATAAAATTATTACTTTCAAAGTATTCATTTAATGTCACAGGCTACTCTGCAACTGAGTGCTGACTAACCCACTGAACACAACTTGCTCATCTGTCTGGATCTGATGACTAAAAGTGACTTTACACAGCAAGAGAGCTTTCCCGAATATGTTCATAGTGTTCTGAATGCATCTGTTTATACTTGGTGAAACCAAATCTCCCCAACACATGGGATTTCTTTTTTCTTCTGTAGAGCAGGGAGGAAATTCTGAAAGCTCAGAGGAAAGAAAGGCGCTATCTGGAAAAGATTGCCTCTTACAGGTCAGAAATAGTGAGTATGAGGGGCACTGAGGAAACTGTTGTGCCTACTGCATCTCCAGGCCCACCACTGTGCAGGTTCTCTGCTCACTACAGATGAACCAGCTGTGGAAGAAACTCAGTAAGAAGCAAACTACCAGCTGAGCACATACCTGAGCTACTTTATATAACTTTTATTAAACAGTAATATTCCAATGTAGAGAACACCTTTACTTGCATTTAAATAATTAAAAATCTAGAAAAACCTACATATACATAATTAATTTTTAAAGAGACTTACTATTAGTTGTCTAAATATGGACTTTACTTAGAGACAGACAGACCTTTGTATGCCAAAGGTATATGTTATTACAGGAGGCAAAGGCTTATAGGCCTGTTTCCCTGTCAGCTATGATAGCAGTACCAAGATATGATAAAAAGCAGATAGCCCTGGCTCATGAATAGCAAAACTCAAAGCTGCTTTCAGAAAGGCTTTCATAGTTTCTGCTGTTTAAGTGCTTCTTCCTTCTCTTCCAAATGCTTCTATTTAGCATTTGCGTGCAGCATGCACTTTCACAAGCATTGGGCAGGTCCCTCACACAACTATAATAAATGAAAAAAAAGACTAAATGTATATGTTCTGTGAGAAATACAGCATATCTGGGAGAAAAATATTCTGTTAGATCATTCATCCTGACAGAATAATTCAGGCCTGTACCATCCCTTCTCTAAACATTATGTAATATAATATATTACATCTTTTTGGTATAATTTAAGAGTTCTAAAAATTATGTATGGTGGACTTCATGTCCCCTTACACCTGCATATCTGTTGCAGAGAAGGTGAAAGCTGGAGGTTCCTCTTTGAATGTAGGATCTTTGCTACAGCAGCAACACCAGCCCTTGCTCCAGCTTTGCTCATGGTTAGCAGGCTTGACTCAGTTCACGTCTGCAAGAGTGAGTTCCTGCAGTGACTGGTGTACATACAGCTACTCAAGATTTTGTGAGCTGAGCTGAGGGTGAGTCTGTTCCCTTGGTATTCTGTGTCAGTTACTTCACATAACCATTCACTCCAGTGTTTAGAAGAAAAAAGTAATCTTGTGGTCTACTGACTCTTAAGTGGACAATGAGAAGGGTTTCAATTTTTCTTTTTTCCTTGTTATTGAAAGCAAAATTTCCATCTACTGAAGAATTGAATTGGAACAAAGGAATAGGAAGCAAAGAAAATATGAACTGAATAATTGCATATGTCTTTAGACTGCTCAAGAATTTTTGGTACTTGTTAACTTTCTTCCCAGAGGACATCTTTTTATTATTTAGTAGGTTTTGAGAGTTGTTTTTGTATCCATTATATCTAAATGTAAGCAAACTGCAGTACCCCCTTCTAGCATCTGTTTCTTCTTTTATGCAAAATTGCAAAAGTTATTGCTTCCATTTTATTGTTGATTGTGATTGTTGGATATATGATGGTGACACTTTAGTTCTGCAGCCAGTGGGAGTTTGGCCACCAACCATTCTTGAAATGTCCTTAAGCTGTGGTAGGTTCTAGGGCTTTCTGAGTAGTACAGTGCCCAGCAAAACTAATGCAATTACTATGCTTAGATGTTTAGAGATTTCTTTAATCTTTAATGTGTGTGTGTGTGTGACCCAGAATGAATGGTTTTGGCCTGGACAAACACTAGCTTGTGCAGTGTGTCTGGAAATATCATTAAATAGAGAAGTCATAAAACAGAGCAATAAGTAAATGTCTAGGCTACTGAAGGTTACTGCCAATTAGTATATTCCCCAACCAGAACAATGTCAAATTAATCTCCAGAATGTGGCCATGTTTACATTAATCAGTTGTACTCATGAAACCTCTTCTTGGTACTGCATTGTTACATAACCAAATTTGCAAACATTTAGGCATATCACAAGAGGTAGCTAGTTATGTTGATCAAAGCCTAAGGAATTAAAATTTTATATCTCCCTGCTCTAAATATCTTTGTTTTGTTCAATGAAGCTCATAATTTAATAATATCTAACATTTCTTTAGACCAAATGACATAAAACTATTACAGTGTATTTTTCATATTATGATTTTTCAGTTGTAAGGTGTACTTTGTCATATGTAATATAATGGTGTGATTTCAAAATACAAAGGAGCAGAGTACAGTTGTCAGCCTACCAAACTACACTGTTGGTAAAAATTCCCATGACTGTTGCTGCATCAAGGGTACTTATTTTCTCTCTCTGTAATTATCACTCAAAGCATGCACTGTTACTTCTCAGAGGTCAGTTTCTGCAACTTGAGTAGTTAATATTGAAAGAAGGAGTTTCAAATATATCTCTGTACAAGTGCATACAGGTATCTAACCAGGAAGATGACACCACCAACAGTGTCTCTCCCATCACAGTCCGAATTGGTATAATGTGATTAAAATGTTTAAATGAAGATAATTCCAATAGATTGATGAAAAATAAAGGATTAATACTGAGTATTACTTTTGTGTGTTGGATGAGGTCTGCTTTTAATTAAGTTGATACTAATTTGACATAATTATGCTGTACACAGCATCAAAAAAGACCATCAAAAAAGCAGAAACTGGCACTAGAACAGTAACTTCTGTTAATGAGGAAAGAGAAATGGATACCATTTGCTTTTTGTGTAATTTAGCAGAATGCCACAGTAACTGTATCAAGTTATTTTCAAATAAGTTTTCACTAACTATGCTATGCCCACACACATGCTTGTATGGGCATTTTCCACTAGTCATCTTCATATTCTATTATTTAGTTAGAAATTTCTCTAAATTAAATCACTGAAATATTAACTTTCCATATTAAAAAAAAAGAAGAAAAAACAAACCAAACCAAACCAAACCAAAACAAAAAAACCCCAAACAAAACAAAACAAAACAAAAACCAAACAAACAAACCCCCCCCAAAAAAAAACAAAAAAACAAAACAAAACCACAACCCTGAAAGACTGGACACACATCTATTTATTCTCTTTCAGTTTTGAAGAAGAATAAACTAGGTCTCCCAAGGAGATAAATTGATCCAGTAAACATGTAGTTTAAAAATTAAATTGTGAAAGTACTCACCTCATTAAGAACACAGCACATTTTGTGCCAGGTTATTCATGCTGAATGAGATTTTCTCAAAATTCCCTAATGATCCAGGATCCACCATCACCTGTATAAATTTTATTACATATAAAAGTATTTTATTTTTGTTAATAAAGCAAAGAAATTTTGAATAACAGGGAGGAAATGGATTAAAATTACAAAGGTGTTTCAGTGTGTGTTCACCTGTAATATCAAATTATTCATATGTAAATATGTAATCCACATATTTAACTTAGGAAAGTTGTTCTAAAGTGCTTTGCATAATAAGGATCACTTTAACTGAGTTGTGGTTGAGATCCACCCCTGGATATCTAGTTTGTTTGTCAAGCATCCTTTGACTGCTCTAGACACAATCAAAATGAGTTAATTGCTTCCTTTAAATAATTAGCTTGCACATTTATTTATAAATTGCTTTATTTCTTCCCAAGGAAGTAGGTAAAGTGATTGCTCTATTGATAGTAACAAAAGGAAAATACAAATTGCCTCATTTTAGAGACACAATTGAAAAGTTTCTGAGTTATGGGTCTGGGAATTCTATGTGCATTAAAAAAAAACAACAACAATGAAACAAAAACAAAACAAAAAATAAACAATTTTTTTTTTTTAAATAAAATAAAATAAAAAAAAAACAACCAACCAACCAAACAAGAAAAACACCAAAAAACCAAAACCAAAACTTCTTCAAAGAGCACTTTAAAGCCTCCAGCCTGGGGGTAAAGTAGTGCTTCCCAGAGAACTGTCTCTCTCTGGCTTTCTTGATTGCATATGGAGTTTAAGTCAGAAGCATCCAACTTTGCAAGCAAAGCTCAATGCTGTAATTTCCTATGTCCTATTCTGCTCCTATACTCTGGTATGTCTCTAACTACAGTCTATATTTGACAAATAATACTAAGTCTCTTTAAAAATTAATCTAGATACTAAAATGTGCTCTGTATCCCACATTAACTGGAGTACTCAGGCCTAACGTATTTCTTTTCTTACTGGAGAGAAGAATTGCTCTCTAATGATATTGTACAAATTTTCCAACGTCGTGAAAATGCAGGGCTATTGTATGCCAGGATTACTAGGTGATAGCAGCCAGGAAAATAATCATTCACATTTGCTGCCCTGGTGAAGCCAAGCTCTACCTTAATAGATGCCTGCCTGACTATTAACCTTTAAAAATGAAGCAAATATTGGTATGTTTCATAGCAAGGAGAAATTTGGTAACATTAGAAATCTATTAAGACCATTTTAAGTAATACTTGAGATGTTATTGTTTGAGTTTAGGATTTTGAGGTGTTTATAACATAAGAATCATAGAATCATAGAATTAACTGGGTTGGAAGAGACCTCTGAGATCATCAAGTCCAACCCTTGATCCAACGCTACTGTGATTACCAGATCATGGCACTCAGTGCCACATCCAGCCTCATCTTAAAAACCTCCAGGGTTTGTGTAGATGTATGTGAAGAATGAAGAAGTATGTGCAGATTGTTTTAATATGTCCCAGTTACAGCACAGAGCTGTGTAATTTGCCTAAAATGTTCACCAATGAAGACTTTTTTCAACAAGGTTGTTTTGAGCAAACTGGTACTGCCACTGTCCATGACATTAGCATTAGACACCACTGCAGGGACCACAGTGCATTGCGTGTAACCTGATTGTGAGCTGATAGGAAAGGCCTTCCCATTTTGAATCCCCTGAAATCAGGTATTTTGTTTCTCTGACTGGGGAATACAAGAGAAGCTACTGGTCACAGCACACCTTTCTGGGACTATGTCTGCCCAAACAGCTGCTCCCAAAGTGCAACGTGCCTGATGTCATCAAGAGCCATGGGAACTTCTGACTAGACTTCTACCTATTTTTTCCCAAAACTGGAATTACTGATTCTTCTGCTTTTTTTTTTGGTTTCTAACTGGTAACTAACGTTTTTTATTTTTTGGTTCCTTCGTTTTGCAGACTTCAAGTTACTTCTACAATTATTATATCAGTAACTGCTTTCTGGCTAATAATAATCTGGCTAATACTTTTCAGTAATTTTCTGACTAATGCTGCATATATTAACTGAGTAATGATGTGTATGTCACTGTCAAACAGACATTGTCTTGGTACATAAAGCTGCATGGTCTCCAACATCTGCACCTCCAAATATGAAAAATACATGTGATTTTAAGCAACAGGTTGGCTACATAAAGTTTCTTCTCAACAAGGTATGTAAGAATACACACTTCAGGTCCTATTTAGCTTTGTTAAACTATATAGACCATAGAAATATTTCCAAATAATTTCTGCTTATAAAGTTAATTATTCAGGTGAATTTCACCAGTGTTTTGTAAAAATCTTGTGCCATATTGACAAATGAAAAATACCCTTTCTGTTCTATGCACTTACAGTTTCAGTTGGAGAGAAAGCTGCAAGGGAGTCTTCCTTCATATATATATTTTCAATTTTTTTTGGTAGAAATATTAAATATATAATCCTTTAATTCTGTATATCAATCTGAAGTGTATAGCCGGACAATTCCTATGGTTTGCCAAGATTCAGGTTACTAAAAAACCCTGCACACTTATACAGTGTCTTATTCTTCAAAGTTCAAGCTGAAGTGCAATACCAGCAGCAAAACATTAACCTTTCAGAGAGTACTTCGGAATGACTCAGTTAGTGCCTGATAGAATATTTCATTTTGAAAACCTAAAATATATGAGAGCTACATAATTCCTAAAGCATATTGAAACATCATCTTTACTGCAAATGTTCACCACGTAATACTTTGCTATGTTCATTTTGGTGTGCTGCTCTATCAGTTACACCTACACCACAGATACACTTTAGTTGCAATTCTTGCTGCTCAACCCCTTACTCTTACATTAAACAGAAAGGTTGTGCAAACAGTAGGTCAGGCACCTACCACATCCAATGACAACTTCCAGTCATACAAAATTTTGAACATGACACAAAAAGGACATGAAGTTGAGTTTTCAACAGTGCTTGTAAAGAACACGCCATCAACTTCCAGTGAAACTTGACTCCCAAGAACCTAATTTATGACTGTAAAAGACAATTTAATTTCTGAAATCACAAGAGCATCTTTAAGTATATTTATTTCACTTCCTTACTGTAAGCTGTTTGAGTCATCCTATGAAAATACATCAACATAACTCTTGTAAGAATAAGAACATAGTTATTCTTGAATCTCAACAACTAAAATAAAAGTGTAATGTACTTTATATCAAAAGAGAATATAAAAAAATTAAGTGCCTAAAAATCATAGGATAAACTGAGTAGGCACAAATGACAAAATTCAAATTACATTCTGAGGAGTGCATTTCAAGTAAGAATTGAAAGTATTAGTCAGACTCAAGAAACGTACTCAGTTCAAATTTATTACATGAAAATAAGATTGCTGGTATTTCCTAGTAAGGGCCATGCATTATAATCAACAATCTTGGGGCTTCAATAGAGGACAGTTTCATTGATCAAGTATTCATATGTGGCAGACTTTCAAAAAGGGATTCCACCAACTAAAGTGCATTCATCTGTACAAAGATATTCTTGATACATGTGGAAACAAGAAGAATCTTTATAATGTGCAGTAGGACAGTAAATCTCATGAAGGAATGAATTAAGTATGTTTTAACTGACATAAAGGAGGAAAATCACGAGGAAGAAACCCGGGGGAAAACCCCCAAAATATCAGCATAAGGATTCAGTCCAAACAATAACTTGGGAGAAGGAAGTTACGCTTGCTTTTAACCTTCTGGGTACTGAAAGTAACTTTTACATATTAGATACCCAAATGATGATGTGAAAATCCTCTCTTTTATATTAAACTTGGAAATATGGAAGTCCTCATATACCCAAATTAGAAAAGAAATTAAATGAGTTAATATGCACACAGGCCATCAATTACAGGAACAAGAAAAAGAAAGAGCATTCTGCACAATACAGAGTTTGCATCAAAAGGATAAGATTTAAAAAAAAAAAAAAAATTCACTATTGACCATGTTGATTTATCTGGAAATTGGGAAAATCTGGAAAATTGTCTCAGCTATTGTGAAGCATGTAGTCTCTGTTCAACAGTTACATTCCTACTGCATGTTCCCTGATCTTCCAAACTCAGTTGTCAGTCAAGCAGGTGAAGTATCAGTTGTGGCAAACTGAGCAACTTGCAGAAAAATGCTGGCACATTATCGAAACTTTACCAAAAAAATGCAAACAATTTGGCAACTATCTCCAGAGGATTATTCATGGTATCTTCGCTTCACCACAAATCAAACCTTGCTGTAGGCAGAAATTGTCTGTGCAGCAGATCCTGTTAAGTGCCAGGGCTAAGGCCAAATCATATATGCATTGTAAGGATAATGCTTGGCTTTATAATAATTTCCTAATTTAATGTGACTTCTATTTTCTTCAGAGTGCCTCCCTAAACCTTTCACTTCCTTCTGTTTTGTTGAAGTACCTTCTCCTTCCACCACTACTCAGCATTTTCTTTCCTCAAGCTATTTACATACTACAGATAAGGTTTTAGAATATGGCCTAGCCGATATTGAAGTACAGAATACAGTAAATTATTTTTAATCTTTTTGATCAATTGATTTATTGACTGTGATGATTTTTGTCAGCATTCATTCTGACATTCCATTTAAATTGCACAGATGATGATAAACAGGATTGGGCTTTTAACCAGATTTTTTACTTAGATTTGGTCATTTTAAGAATTAGATATCAGACATGATAAAAAAGACACCATAATTTAAAGCAAATTTTCTCTACCATAATTCTAATTTTTAAAATGACATTGGTTATACTCATGCAACTGAAGCCCCATGTGATTTTTCCATGTTCCTGTGGGCATCATGGAATGAGATTTTACAGATATCTATATTTTGTCTGTAATAATATGTCTTTTTTAATTTAGATCTTTGTTACATTTGAAGTTCTGTAAGAAGAGACCCATTTGCTCAGCTTCTACCTTTAGCAGAAAAACTATCTAATGCCCTGACCAAATTTGAGGTGTGAGAGCTTGAAACGATAACTGGGAAAACACAATTCTAACCTTTTTCAGGATCATCTTGGAGATGAATTGAAATTGAAGAGATTCCAATGTAACAGTGGTATCAAAGGAAACCAATTCTGTCATGGCTGTCACATAGTTCTTTGAGATACTGATTTTTATAAGCTCTTTTTCCCAAGTTGGATAAATTGCATGTCTGGGAAAAACTACAAATCTATTACATCACCTGTCTCATTGCATGGTGAGAGTTGAACAAATCAGAATCTGTATAAAAACATTTACCCCCCAAGAATATTGCCTCTCTTATAAAAAAAATAATAAAATAATTTCCAATTTGTCAGCCTTCTCCATTAAAGCTATTTCAAGGAAAATCACTGCTGAGCCTGCTGAAGAACTTCATCATCCTGTGTCTTTTCTCCTTATTGGATGCTAGCTGGAGCCGGGCAGACTGTCCCAGAGCACCTCAGATACTACTGCATTCCTGACAGAAAATATCAAACCACAGCACTTCCTTCTTCTATACCGATACAGATGTTTGAAAGCTCAAATATTTTTCTTAGCTTTCCTTTCATTGTTCACTGATATTTATTAATAATGATGTTGATTTTATTCTCTTTTCAAGTAGGCTTAAATAAAATGAAAAAATACTGCAGTTTCAAGTAATTTGTTTTACTAGAGATATTACACAATATTTTTTTTTATGTATTACTTTTAAGGCCATCAGAGTTTAAAAATATCATAGGGGATTTTGTTCCTTGACATGTGTAAACAGTACAAAAAGGTAAACTCTTCCTTTTTAAGTGTAAACGTGATTTCATTGAGGTCACTGACAGCATATAAAGTCAAAGGAAAGTTTGTCACCATTTCTAGCAGAGGAAAAATTTCCACACTGCCTGCAATGCAAGAAAGGATAAATACTAGTTGAAGTGCAGTTGAAACAAAGATAGGCAAGATACACCTTCCAAAACAGATATTTAACCATGTTAATCTGTGAATTCTCAACGATAACTCATTAAAGGATTGCAAAAATTAAATAAACTCCAGCATCTCAATACAGTTACTTCAAGCAAACATTTAAGATTCAAATGGTATTGGCAGTGGTATTGGTAATGACTGTGAGTGCTAACTTTTCTCTCTCTGGTGAGACGCAGCTTGATCAAATTGGGAACAATTCAGAGAGAACACAATATTAACAAAGACAGCACAGTGTAAGCAACTAAACGTGTTTTTCCATGCTGAGGTCTTATACAAGTTTAATCATGTTTTAGTACTACTACAGGCAAAATTAAGTATGCACTTGTGTTGTGCAATGGTATGGTCTGAAATCTTTGAAGGAGTGTGTGTTCTACTAAACCTCAGGTAATTTTATTCCTTGTTTCAGAAGGGAATGATCACGTTCCAATATATGCTCTATGGCCAATTTTTGTAAGACTATAAATATGAAATCTAGCTACATACCACTTTAGGGGTGCAAATTTTCCTATTCAATAGTAAAGTATTCTGAGGAAGGGTGTTCCAAAACCTTGCAGTCTGGTATAAACACCTGCCCCTCTTTTGCTTGTCCTTCACTGGGTGCAGAGAGAATCTCTGCAGAATGCCAGGTTCTCAGAAACCCTCTGAGGCTTTTCCAAATCTGTTTACATCTTGCTCATACAGAACTTCATTGCTATGGTATGGATAAAACTATTCCTTCTTAAAAAACAAACAAACAAAAACCAAAACCAAAACCAACCAATCAAAAAATACAAAAAAAACCCACCCCACAAAACAAACTAAAAACCACCAAAAAAAACCCCCACAAAACAAATGAACAAAAAAAATTATAAATGCCACTGGAAGCTTGATGGGTAGAGAGGAGATAAAGCAAAACTTAGAACCCATATTTCCAGCATTTAAAAAAAAGGGAATTACACTGTCCTCCAAAAGCCAAAATGCTTCTATATGTTTTCTTTCAGTATAAATTACATGAAGCACAGAAGTTATACCTTTGATTGCCAATACTATTATCTAACAGTAAGGTCTATATTTCAACCAATTGTGAGTTCTTTCAAATATTATATTGTTTCAAGCATTCTCAAAAGCCCATTCCTCTCTTTATTTTACCATGCTCAGCTAGTTCCTTTTTCATAAAATGCCTTCACCTGTGATGCAAAAAAGCCACACCATTACTAAATCAGAGAACTAAGAAAAAAAAAAAAGAGAACCTGGGAGGTATACAGAGGAAGTAAACTCCATTCAGACAGAAAAGACAATCTTGAGAACAATGAATTTCTTTTATTGCAAACTATATCTTAAGAGTCTTGCAGATTTGTCCACCATAATGAAAGGTTTCAAAAAAGTCCAGAATTCCTGTGGCAGTTCAGTTCTCCAGTGTGTTTTGGTCAGTATTGAATTTTTAAAGAAAACAAAAGAATTTTAGTTTTTACTTTTTTCAGGCATTTTTTTAGAGAAAATTTCCCTGGACTTTTGGACTTCGCAACTTCTTCATATAAAAGCAAACTCTCACTGAGCTATTATCTCACTGTTACTTCTGTTTGAATGAAGATGTAATGTAAACAGGGAATAAAAACAATAATTATTCTCTCTCTGGAGTTCATATTTACTCAGAATGAGTTAAGCACAATAATTCCCAAAAAGTTTTCCTGTTTCTTTACATGTACATAGAGTTTTTCTCATTCTTTCCCATTTTATAATCTTTGATGCATTTTGTAAATATCCCAGCTTATGTTAGGGTCACATTGCTCAATAAGTACAGTGGTTGCCCTTTTGCCCTGATACCCAGAAAATTATTTCATTTTTAATGTAATTTGACTTTTTCCCATTTCATAACAACTCTTAAAAATGCTTGAAAGCAGATCTCATGAAAACACAGGAGTAATATCTGTAGAGTAATTAGGAGAAAGCTGTTATGAAGAAGTGAATTTTAGAGTGCATATGAAGTGAAACTTAAGAGCGCATATTACAAGCCCCAGAAGGCCCAAATGGAATACACAGCTGTCATTTAATTGAAAATCAGACTTGAAATGTAGCTCATGGCTATGGCTTTCAATGAACTATTCTAGTAAATGTTTATACTTAATGGTGGAGCTTGTGAAAAGAGCAGACTACTGAAACAGAGGGCAGAGATACAATCAGGAAGATAAAAAAAAAAAGTGCTATAACCCTTCCTCAAATCTTCTAAAGGATTAATATCTTTTTAGAAACTGCCCAGAGTCACCCAAAATCACTAAGAAGAATAAACAGTATTCACATTCTATGGCATTTGGTAGTAGCTGCTGTCTTCTCTAAACTGAGTATGATTCCTTGAATTTCCCAGCTGTTTATACTGCCCAAATGTACAAGAGACATTATCTATACCCAACAACAATTCTATAAATAGCAATAGTGTGGATGCATTTAGAAACAGAGAGACACAATCCTTTGGGCTTTTTCTACCCTAAAGAGAGATAACATTCTTTCTAGAGTAGAAATCTGTGACGAACGCTGAAGGTGGACAGGGAGGGGAAACCCCAGGCAAGAGGCTTTTCTTTTTACCCCTTGCTCCGGGGGGGCGGCGTGCCCTCCCCCCGCCTCCCACCAGTGGTCTCCAGGGCCCCCAGAGAGACCAGGAGATGAGCTGCTGGCAGGGTGAGCAGGCAGAGAGAGATGATTTGTTCTGGTAATTGCTTAAATACCTCTCGTGGGGGGGGTGGATCGCAACGCAACCAGTGGGAGTCCAGGAGGTCTTACAAACCAACCAATTACAAGAAAGGGTTAACAAGCAATAGGGAGACTTTCAGGTATTTCTCAGGACATTCCAAGGTACAGTGAGGGATCTTGGGAAGGAGAAAGGTTTACACAAAGAGTTACAATCACCGTTTTGGAAGCATGTTCACTTTAACAACGTTAAAAACTTCTGCATTCTTTTATATACTGCAACAGAAATCTTTAAAAACAATGGCCAGAAACCAACTGACACTCAGTCCCACTGGCTTTTAATGTTATTTTATTTCAATATTTTATCGCAAACAAGTTCCATAATGCAATTTTATATATATGTCACAATTCTGTGTGAGAGAACAAGGTTTTTTTACGTTAAATATCCATCTAAAAGTATTGCAAATGATAATATTTTATTGACTGTTGATCTAATATTCCTTTCCTTTGGAATAAACTTGAACTGTACCTTATATATTTTGCATAGCTTAACAGTGTGGTTATTTACTTTAAAGATGGGCAAGTTTCTCTGTATTTTCAGACACTCAGCTATGCAAATTTGCTTTTACCTTCCTTGGCACAAAGGTTTTCAAATGTGCAAGATTTAAAAAAAAAATTTTAACTTTTTCTCTTTTCTTCAATTGTCATAAATTCACTTAAAAATATTAATTATGACTTCTATATACACCTAAGAAAAAAATACTAGGTTGTGAAAATATTTGATTCCAGTTAATTTGCTAGTAATTATACAAAACCAAAGTACTAATGTGAAACATACTGAAAAGTGCCTTACCCTAGATTCTGAGTAATAAAAGTTACAAGAGTTGAGGACAAACACTGTCTATCATTAACTGATTTTATTAATAGAGATTCTTTATTAGTTCAATAGATAGATCTGTTAATTCCTGTAGGATAGAGACAAAGGAATATTTGTGTATTTACTACAAAAATCCAAAGGACTGCAGATCCTTAAAGCAGAGGAAACTCAGTGCTACACAAAGAGCAGATTTTTTTTCTGCACTATGCTGGAGGCAGGGGAGATGAAGGGCATCAGAAGGAAATAATAGAGATTGATTATCTTGCTAATAACAGTCACAGACACTAGATGGGGATGCATGTCAAAACAAAAATGTTGCTTCCAAAATTCACTTTTGCTGCTAAGAATCTAGATGATATTATATGTAAAGAATGAACTGGAGCTGCTCTCTAAGTTTCCTGTGATTTCCACTTTCTTTTTCTATATATCTAGAATTATTCTAAGCTGAGCTGGTCAAAAATTATTATTTTCCTTTTTTTTTTTTTTTTTTTTTTTTTCCAAAGTGCAGACTGCATTCATCAAAGGAAGAGGGTAAATAAAACATTTTCAGATTTCCACAAACTATTCACCACCAAATATTGAAAATAAGTCCTCCATTCAGATTGGTCCACTTTGCCAGGTACTGATGCTTTCAGCTTTTCCTGCCTAAAGACAGTTTTATCTCAAGACATCTTTTATGTTTGAGACTTAAGGAAAAAAGTAGTTTTAAAAAACACAAACTAGAAAGCCTTATTAATGGCTGTTTCAGCAGAATGAGAGGCTTGTCACACAGACATAGGTGTTCATTTACCTACTCTTTTGAGAAGTTCGAAGGATGTTTAAAGAGCAGCTTTGAAACTGGGAGGAGGCCAGTACCTTGTGTCAAGGTCTGGAGATTTCTTTGTCGATGTTTTCCTTTACCCCTTCAAATATTTTTGTTCAATCTCAAGCAAACAACCCACAACACAAACCCCAGTGTGTCTCATTGACAATTTACTTCCAGGTGCTGGAGGAATCACAGACAGTGATATGGTAGAACTGCATAGCAAAGCAGCAAAGGGATGTCACCCCACTGGGAACAGTTCACGTGAAAAATTCAGGAGAAAAGCACAGTTGAAACTTCCTTTTAGAAAAAAACCTGGGCTTTGTCTGATCTTATGCTAAGTGTGTTAAATTTAAGCTAAATCCTATGCATGAAGTTGAACAAAAAACCCTTATGAGCTAAAACAAAGGTCTAGAACAACCATGAGAAGTGTGTAATCTTGCATACTGAATTGCAATAATACCCTTCCCCTCTAAAATCAAGTTTATATAACATAGACTACATAGGCTAGGTTGGTGCAACTCCTTTAGAGCAGTAGATCTTGGATTTCTCTAAATACATAGTGCAGAAATAACATCAGGCTCTGCTGACATGAAAAAGGTAGTGTGAAACTCATTTCCAGGATAATTTTAGCAGACAAGGTTATATCCGGGCAGGTAGGATAGCTGTCATAAGATAAACATTTGGAATCTGAAGGCAATTTTTTTGTTATGTTTATCATGAACATGGTACTGACTAGCATTTGACATCCAATGGCCTGAAACAAAAGCATTGTAGAGAACTGAGCTAATTATTTGGATAAATGAATTCCCTAGTCAGATGTTCAGTACAACAGTAACAGCAATGTTACCCTTGAATCATGATACATCCCACATAGAAAACACTTCATATTTTATGAAATGAGAGAAGACAAGACTTGAGGTGGGTCAATAATTGCCATAATGCTTACTGTCATCTGTGCAGGAGATATTTTTCAGGTTCTTATCTGATATACAAATTCTTGGCAGCAGAAGCCACTTGTGCAGACTTTTCTCGAAAAGCAGTCATCCGTACTTCTCAGGTATGTCAGAAAGGTGAGGTTACACAGAGAAAGAGGTTCAGATTAAAAATCACTTTGAGAAGCACCCAGAGAAGTTGTGCTGAGTAAATTAGCACTGTGTTCAAAAAAGTCAACACTCATTAAAATCTGTGGGAAAAACTCAGGCTATGCTGTTTTAACAGACGTCAAATGTAAACAGAGAGATCATTAAAATCGTTCTAGCATAACCTCTTGAACTGAAAAAAAAAAGCTTGAAATATATTTTGTTGCTAAGAAAAGCAAGAAGACAGATAAGCTGGCAGCTGCAGAAGCAACAAAGCAGTTTGCCACGGCAGTATGGCTTAATTTTTCACACAGAAATTTGCAAGGGAATGTTGACAAATGATTTGTCATAAACAAAACTCATTTAAATCACATTGTGGCCAACCAGAAAAAAAAAGAGAGAGAGAAAGGAATTTTACGATGTGATACATGTTATGCCTCAAATATTAGGATCTGGCATTTTTTTTCCAGTTTCATCTTGTTTGGTCCATTTGCAGTTTTACTTTAGCTTTCCAAGAAGTGATAAACCCGAGGAAAAGGCGAAATACCTAAATATGTAATTTTATGAGAAAATAATTATTTATATAATTGAAAGAATTAATTTAAAATATTAAAATATTATAAAAAGAATCAGTAGAGAGTGTGTTCTTGTAATAATTGCCTGGGTTAGAAAATGTTTTAATATTTCTTTTTCTTAGTTCCATTCACATTGTCATTCTCCATACCTTTGCAGTGTATTATCTTCATTGATGATTTAAAAACATATGAATGGCATTTTTCCTAAAAAGGTAGAATTTGAGTGTTTCCTAAACCTGCTAAATGTTTTTTATTATTATTTTCTAAGGTATTCTCTATCTGTTGTTCCTAAAAATTGCATTTTGACCTTTGGTGTGTGGATATATGTATGGGGACATAAGGTTGCAACTGTCTCTTAAAAGACAAAGAGACAGCACAGATAGCTGATAATTCCTGTTTGAAACCTACTCCAGGAAAAACAGCAAGAACAGTGAATTTTTCATTACTCAGCATGAAAAGATCAACTCTTGGAAAGTTTTCATATATAGCAATGCAGTTTTTCACATCTTTAAAAATTCAACAGCAATATAATTATGGCCTCAAATTGAAAGAAATTATTTTTTATCAAAGAGAAGTTACTGCTTTTCTCAGCTCTACTTGCTTCTCATTCCACCATGGCGGTCAGGGTAGCACCCAAATTTCTGATATATAAATATTCTATTTTGTTTTCATTTTTCAAAAGCTATTGGCAGCAGCTGGCACCGTTGCATCAGCCTGACTAGAAGGCTTATGTACATTGGTAACCATTAGTTACCATACATTTCTGGAACAGCCTGACATGCTTTCAGCCTTCTAGTGGATGTTGATTGCTCATAGCTTCATTTTTCTGAGATTACAGTGTTCAGAAAACTGTATTTATTTATTTATTTATTTGCTGCTATTGCAAGTGAATTAATTTTGTCTCAAAAATCAGACTTGCATCTAATACCCGCTCCTTATATAAAGAACCCAGGTATAACATAATTTCTTCCAGTTTCACAGGTCTCATCTAATTTATTCTTTCTTGAGAACAGTTGGCCAAGGAACTATTTTACATTTTGAATCTTAAAGATTATTATTAAAAGAAAAAACTTCATCCTATACTAAGACCATTTTCAAAGCAGGGAAAAGAGACAATCTAAGAATCCCATTCTCTGATTTTGAACAGATCCTATTCTGGAGCCAAGAATATTTTCCTGACAAATATTTAATTAAAATCTGAAGTTGGTCCTGAAGTGTTTAATTTCCAGTTGAAAGCATGTTCCAGTATGAAAGCATCTCATCAGACAATTCCCTATGTAGTTCTTCCTAGACATCTAACATAGAGGTCACTCACTGGCAAAAATTCTGTTCTCAAATATGCTCATGGATGTCATTGCATCAATGATTTCCTGTCCTGCGTTAAAAATCTGTGTTTCTTTGTTCTACCAGTTAATGAAAACCTGATATTAGCATCACTGGCAGCAGCAGATTCAATAGCTGAACACTAATCAGTGAACAATTTAGATCTTCAGCTAATTTTTTTGCATCACTGCTATCCTTTTCTCTGCTTATTTTGATAACTTAATGGAATGTATGTGTTCATTACACTACATTATGAAATTCCAAATTTTTTACATTCAGATAATTTTTATTTTTACATTCAGAAAGATGACCACCTATAGATTATCCCACATTTTTGCAACAGCAACTGCACTGGCTGAGAGTATCATACTAGTACCAAAAAATTAAGGAAGATCATTTCAAATGAGACAGCATGAACAGATCATCTTCTCTTCCCAGCTGTGGGAGTTGAGGTTAATGGCAATCTCACAGAGGCAGTTTATGTAAAACTGAAGAAGACTCAGCATCTTGATTTTCAGGTGAAAAAAACTCAATAGAGAAAAGATGTTTCGACTGTTTTTTTCCTAGACACTGTACAATGGTGTAACTCAGAGGAACACCACTGCAGTAACAGATACAGATTGATTTGCATCCGTAAAGGAGCTGGCTCAAATCACTCTGTGTGTTAAACACTGCAATTTTAAGCATTTTGCAGCAGTACTTTTGCTCAGAAAAATCACACATAAGCTGTTTTCCAGCAGCTTTGGCTGCTGGCCTTTACCATTTCCTCTGCCACTCAAGGCCAACTGCTCACAGTTCAAGAGAAAAGCACTCAGGATCTAAAATTAGTGCATTTCTCTAAAGACAGCAGAATCCTCTGAAATAATTTTCCTATAATAAGATGTGATGAAAAATTATCCCAATTTAATTTAGTTTTCATCATTAATAATAAAATATCATCCTATATTTCCTGCCTGCCTTTGCAGAGTTCTTCAGTGACTGACCTGGTGTCTCAGGTCTCCTAGGCTGAGAGATGACCACTGACTTCAGCTGGCTCCGAATCTCACTCCTAAAGTAAATTAACCTCAGTTGAGTTACTCTGGTAAATCTCAGCTCTGTTTTTAGCCCAGGTTGACTATTACTGACAGCTATTTACTCAAAAATCACGTGAACAATATTTCCATCCAACATATCTTATTTTTAAGATACTACACAGGACTTAAAAATTTATAGAAGCTGTGCTTGTGGGAAATTAGACAGCTGAGCAGGACATCCCAGATGTCATGTCTTTTTATCTAACAATGATTCTTCCTCCAGAATCTGCAGAGCCAGGTGTTAGAAAACCCCAAATCATAACCTATAAAGACTGCATTGACCAAAAAAAATACTGCTAATAAAAAAATCTCCTCTGATTTACAACTGAAAAACATCATTGAAGACAGTGGAACTGCAGATGTATATGAAAAGACAGAACATGAAGATTACAAACACTGAGAATTTTTATTGGTGTGAAATATTTTAAATTGGTGATTCTCTACATCTCATTTTATATACGGTTATCCCTTTTTTGTGTACTATTCTTGTAGTATTTGTATGGAAAGTGATAGGGCTGCTATTCTAGCCACATTTGCTACGTGATAGTTTTGTTTGCGAAAGCACATAAAATTCATTTGCATTTTGAACTCTTGCACTTTTGGCATTAACAATTATTAACTAGTATTAATGTAAGTAGTATATTATTGACTTCTGAAACCATTTTACCACTTTAAAATATTAATCTGTAGATGAATAAACCCTGCTTTTTAGGGGATAAGCAAACTCTATCTCCATTTTACAGGTCAATACACTGAGGCTCAAAAGTGCTAAAGATGTCCAAGGGTGAGAAAAATTTTATTTCAAGAATTGACTTCTGAAATGCATAGCGTGACAAATACCACTTGCAATTCTGCAAGTTTTCTCATGCTCTGGCATTCCCCAGGCTATAGGGCAGCTCTCCTCTGCAGTAGCAGCCAATCCCACAGTGCTCCCCAGTGCCTCATGCAAATATACCAGAGCAGCAATGGACATGCATACACGTATGGTGCATGTTTAAGTATAGAGTGTGCGTAGTCCGTTATGTAAATAGCACCATTTAGTAGTAGTAGGTTTTTGTAACACAACTACACCTGTTTTGCACATCGACCATTTGCTTATCTGCTTGTTTTCAAGGGATGTGCGTGATTTGAAATCAAAGGATTCATTGCCAAAAACCTGAAGTCAGTATAAGTCACCCCCAGTGATGCAAAGGGACTTGAAATTCATGCCACACACCGCCTTCCTAGACTGAATCCCGTAAAGTTACTCTCCAATACAGCCTCAGGACTCTCTTTCACCTTGTGTCTCAGGCAGCTGATCCCATTGCAGTCTGTGATGGACCCTGAAGAAGGAGGAAGGCCCTAGAACACCCCAAGGTTTTGAAACACAACTCCAACATTAGAGGGAGTCTGAGGTAGGTGTCAAAACCAAAAGAGCTATGAGTGCAACTGGGGGTCACCATTACTGTGGGTCCCTCTTGCATAGGTGCCCCATTCAGGGGCATACTCTCTGTCTGCCAGTGGTGGGAAAGTGCCCAGAAAGACTAAAATATCACTCTAGCGCTTCAAATGATCTCTGTACACAGGAATTGAAATGGTTTAGTGAGGTTCTGTGGAAAGCAACTGTGTGTTGTGGAAAGCCTAGTGTCCCTCTGCTCTGTAAATATATCTAAGACTTCAAAATTTACTTCAGTTTCCTGGCACTGATGAAAGGATTAAAAAAAAAAAAAATGAGCAAAACTCCAACCTTAGCAAGGTTACGCTAAAGAAGACATGATGTGAGTGTGAGACCAACACCTGGAAACTTACCAATTCACAGAACATTCAAATCTGGCTTGATTAAAGCAGTGGCACATATCCAAGGGCCTAGGAAAAAAATAACTTAAAAACCAAAACCAACTCCCCCCAAAAAAACGAAAACAAAATCACTTCAACCAAAGTCCAGATAATTTCTTAGGCCTAATTCAAGCCGTTTGTATCAAAAAGCTCTAACATATGTAAACACATATGCACAAGTAATCTGAATACCACTGCTTTCTGTGTAGGTAAGGAATTGGGCTTGTATATACTCTTGATAAATGAGAGGGAATTATTCCTCTCTCCTTGGCTGGTTTCCCAAACTATTCATGAAAAGTCCTAAGCCTTTCCAGTGAGTTAAGAGTAAATTGTACAGCTGATGAATACCATACACTGCTGTAAATTATACTGATTCATCTCTGCTTGCACTCCATGGACAATTTTTCCCAGGAAGGGAAAGTCCCAGACTTGTTCCCTCCCTCATATGAAATGTTAGCTATTTCTCAATTAAAACATCAAACCATTTCACAACAGCAGGTTACATTTTTGATAGCTTGTTTTGTAAGAGAGCAGAATGCCAAATTTTGTCTGGTTTGGAGTATTTTGGGGTTTTTTATGGCAAGCCTGCCAGGAGCTGCAGCATGTCAGGTGCCTTGTTTCTTTTTTATTGGTGTTAAAAAGTAGTATAAAAAAATTCCATTACTTAGAGAATTGAAGATATGTGTAGATAAACATTATGTTTATGTTGTTATAAATATTTTTGCTGCCTGTCAAGTTTTGATGCATTATTGTTTAGCAACAAGATGCCATTAGAAAAGTAAGACTTTCAAATACCACCTATAAAAGTATTCATAAAAATCCTATAACTGCTAATAAAATAATATTTTAAAAGTCTTATTAAGGATGACTTCCAGTTTTGCAGGACTGATGAACAATAAAATGGCTATATTAACCTAAAACAATAGAAAAGTTAACATTTCTCTATTTGGACATTATGCATGCATTTATGTACCTGCCAGAAATCAGATTTATAAATAGATTTTTAAAAAATCCTCAAAAAAAACCCCCAAAAAACCAAGTAGGAAAACACCTTCAACTCCTTAGAAATATATTGAAATTAAAATACTTTTGAGAAAGAAATATGGACAAGAGAAATTTGAATTGTTTATTAGTAGCACAAAAAAAGGAAGCAATAAAATCCTTTTCATGGTATTATTTAAAAACAGATGCATAAATGTAAATAGACGTGCTTTCTGTTGCAGTACTATATATGAATTTGACATATTACTTAACTCTTTACAAAAGTAAAAAGATTTTTCAACAATTTTTTCCCATCTAGGCCATAGGACTTTATTGTGTATATATATTAACTGCTTCTGACATGCACATTGAAAAGATAAATACACATTTAGGAAGATAAATATTTGAAATACTGATCTTTGATGAGTTGGGTGTGCAAGAATGTGTTTATACATCTTTTCTTGCCTGAAGAATACTCTTCCATGAAAGGGAAAAGTGGAGTTCTACTCTTGAACAGTCGTGCTGCAGTCAGGACAAATATCTCTAAGCCCAGAAGAAACTATGAAATAATAATAAATACATGATTGACTGATACTATAATGATAGCCATGAATAAATCCAAAGATGCTATACATAGGCATTCTTTATTTATTATCCTTCATTACCTGCATTAGAAACCTAAGAAAATTAACCAAGATGTGGATGAGTCTTAAAGGCTGGTAAAAAAACTAATTGAGAACATAGAATAAAAGTACAGCACATTATATTCAAAAGACCTGTATCTATAATTCAGAGAGATTCGGATCCAGAATCTCACATGTATATTTTTGATTCAGCTAATCCAGATGCTTATATTTTAAATGCAGAGGTTATATTAAACAGACATTGAAGGGTATCTAACTTTCTTGCCAACAGCAAGAATATAAACACTGAGACATTAAATGTATGAATCTCTCCTGAAAGATGACAGAATATAAAAATCACACCTAACTACCCATTTCTTTTGAAGCATGGAAAAAAATAATAATACAGATTAATTGTCTTTAGGTTAAGCTTTGGAAGGCTGAAGTACACTCGAGTCCCAAGAAAAGAAAAGATCTTAAAAAATACTTAGGAAGTTTCAACAAGCATGTCACCTGGTGTTTTTAGCTTGGAAAATAAGCCAGCCTTTTATTTTGCTTCTCCATGTGAAGCATGATACGACATGAGATGGCAGATACAAGTTAATGCCCCTGCCCACACTTAACCTGATTTATGTTTCTCTTAAGTCAGAAATCATTCTCTAGCTGTGGATAAGGACAGAATGCATTGCCACAGTACTATTATGCACTGGGATTTTCTAAATTCCTATGAATAATCAAATGCTTTAAGATATTAAAATACTAAAATATTGATTATGTCTCAAATAAAATTCATTAAGACAGCCAACAAATAATATAATCAATAATAAAATTTAAAATTCAAATATATTATTAAAATTAATTTCACAATGATTGCAAACACTCAAGGACATCAGCAATAACAGAATCTAGCAATCCAAATTCCAATCTCCCAACCAAAGTATTAGAAGATACACTGTATTTCAAATAGTCCATATAAAGTGGACTACACTACAGATGACAGTAGTGTTAGGGTGCTTTGCTCTACAGATTAGATGATGTCATCTAATGTAATCTAATGCTAAATCATTTTATTATGATAAAAGATAATAAAAGATAAAAGGTAAATTGTGTCTGTACACAAAAAACAAAGTATCATCATGCCTATGATGCACAAAATTCTTACAGGAAATATGCAATAAACTAGTTCTCACCAATGCTGATTTAAATGATCACTACTTCAGTATGCAGGAGTTGTTCTCCTCCTTTACACACAAAATATATCACGTATAGGAAAATACTACTTACAAACAAGACTTTATTTTTCAAGTTAAATAATTATAGAAAAGGTTCAAGTTATACTAATTGAACAATTCAGCTATCTGTACAGAAAGACATTTATGCTTAAGCATAAATGGGAATATATGACTGGGAAGAAAATATTATCAGTACCTCTTGAGAAATACCTACAATGTATCTTCCCTGCTATAAAATTATGCATATTCCCCCTACAAAATAATAAACAACATTTCAAAAAACGTCAAATTTACACAAAGATTGGCAGATAAGCATTTCTGAGATTTTTCTGCAGCCCAAACTTAATGATTTGAAATTTTGTGTGTTCTAAAGGAAGATATCTAATCTAATTCTAGAAAGGAGCCCTTCACTTTTCTGCTGACTTCTGTGTCTCAAACACAAAATATCTAAGTATCACCTTCCCCTCTTGTGGTGTAGAAGGAATTGAAAGGTCTAGTCCAAGAGGGATTGTCATGACAAGGGAAATACATCCATATGCACATTCCTGTCTGAACCTATCCAAATTACTTTAGGTTATGTGAAAAACTGTCCAATCCTAGAGAGTCTTTGTAGTCCTATACCCAGTGTAACTTCATTCTACTTACATTCATCTACTTAAGTACTGTAAAATATCTTAGGGGTGTGGGAGTGTTTTCTTTTTAAAGCCAAGGAGCAACATTTTAGTAGGCAGTGTATAAACTAAACAATTCCTGAGCCTTTCATTACATAATATATATTTATTCTCTGTTTCTTTCAGCAAGATTAACCCAGTTCAACTGTAATATGGACTAAGGTTACAGAAAATGACAAATTTCAGAATGGTTAATTCAGCTCTATTATAATTTCCAAACAATGGCCTGACATGACAAAATTTGATGTTGAATTTCCTCCTCCTGAGGCAGGCAATTCAGGCCAACTTGGTATTTCAGAACTAAAGTTCCAAGTCTAGGGTAAAGTTAACGGGAAAGTTAACAGGAAAGTACTTCCTTTTTGGGAATGATGGTCCAGTTGTTTGGAGAGAATAGAGACTACTACATATAATCTACTCTGATGCTCTTACAGTGAAAATTGATAGTGGTTTTTTTTTTTTTTTTTTTCTTTACTGGGCCTAGAACAGAAACCATTGAAAAAATCTCCAATGCAAGTCTAAAGGCAAGCAAAATCAATATACTCTTTCTAATAAATGTAATAAATGTAAAACATCTGTTTTGTCTTTATAGATGCCATATATTGCTCCAGAAGAATAGCTGAGTCAGGAGCTTGCAAAATGCAAAAGAGAACATCCACTTCCTCTTTCAGAAGTTAAATACATTAATTAGCATTTTATATAAATTAAAACAAGACATGATGACATATTTGTTGAGCAAAATGATCCAATACTGAAACTGCTATCACCAGTCAGAAGCTGAAACTGAATAATGAGTTGTAATAATCCACTGATTTGTCCACTCTGCTTTTCTTTCATGCTATATTACATTTACAAAACAAAGAGTTCAGTTGATTAATTGTTCATCCACATTTATCAAAAACAGAAGAAAACCCACACCCCTAAACAAAATAAAAATGTTAAAGGCAGTCTTCTACTTATCACAGGTCTTCCGAAAGTCCACTGAAGGTAGTAACCTTTTTGGCATTTTTTTGACCAGAGGCAACTTGGATCAGCACCTCATGAAGTTGCACTATTTACTCTGGTGCCCTCGTTTCAGCTTTCAGCTCACTGGTGTGATGTTAAATACAGCTTTTAGTAGAACTGATTAAAGCAAGTACTGTTTGTTTGCTGTGTTGCCAAGGGAGCTGGGAGCTCATTTCAAATACAGGAAGAGGGAGATGAGAGACAAAAGAAAGATAATTCTTTCAGAGACAGTTTTCTTTAATCTAGTTACAAATAATAAATAGCCACATTGGGTTTTGCATTTGGAAGTCTCCCCTTTAAATATTTGCCAAGCAACAAGTGATCATTTTATCCTAATCCAACATAAACATTTCTCCAAAGCCAGGACAATTTTACAGATTTATATATTTTAAAATTATAAATATTTTTCAGCTGGAGGTATTCCACACATACTAATAAATCAAAATGAAAGAGCAGGAACAGATCATGTGTTTTGACTGTTGAAGGAAACTTGTCATAACACCTGCCTTCCATTGTAACTAGGGAGCACACTAGAACTTTGGGTCAGATAGTTTTATATCACTGACAAAATGCTTATATGTCCAACTTTGAAAATAGCATTTACAATCAAAACTCAATTGTAAAAGTTTTCTCTCAACTAACTGCTAATAATGAACAAGCTCAGAAAGTGAGCTGATCACAGACTGTGCAAAACAAAACAATAAAACAAAAAAATTTTATAAATTTCCCAGGATGGATTAATTTCCTAGCTTTGTACAGCAACTCAGTCCCTTGCAGTCCAGTAAGTTGCCTATATTGTCTTATAACTGAAGATACAAATGAAGAAAGAAATCAACATAATTTCAGTTCGGAGAGCTCTGGAGTAAGCACAATGAATGAATAAGTAACGTGGTGCCCTGCTGGCTTGGATTTTTACAGTTTCACAGGTTTTTGCTTTTATATCAACTGGATTTAGTTACTTCAGACATAAAATATCAGTTATCTTTTCAACCAAAATTTAGATATAGCCTTAGAGCTGAGTTAAAACACTGTAATAATACAGAGACTTAGGCAATAAAAACCATTTTATCCTACTGTAAAATTCAAAGTACTTCTTGACTACTGTAATTTTGGTCAATTATAAGCAAATCAAGGACTTGTTTTAAACAGAATTTGGAAAGAGCATAAGTGAGATGGCCAACTTTTCATCAGAATAGACCCAATTAACTAGGTCAACTTTTTCCATGAAACATAATGAGATATCTTACCAACCAATTTCCAACATAGTTTTTGGAAGACAAGGACTAAAAGTTGGAAGAAGGAAAAAATATATAGTGGAAAACAATGTAAATCTTAATGTAGTAGCAGTCTCAAACAAAAATTATCCAAACCAACAATTCCATATGCCTCAGCTTTCACAAAGCATCAGAAAACTACAGCCCAACACAGTTTCCTCTCCCTCTTTAAAAACAGGCTGCATTAAGAAGGATGTGGGTTCTTCTTCAATTCCCTCATTTCTGTGTCATTTATTAACACTGTAGTATAGTCATCTTGCCAGCTATAATATAGCAAAGCAAACTCTTTCTCCCAAGGATTTTAACTCCTTCATAAATAAACAATATAGGGTACATCTAATTGTGTTTTCCTTTGCTCTTAAAATACTATTATGAATAGTTGTACAAGCAAGAAAAAAACAAGCAAAGATAATTTATACTCTCAGTCTCTAAACATTACTTGGATGAAGTAAATGTTACACTATTTTCGTGGTCTCACAGAGAGTTGAAGAGGAACCTCTTCAACCCCAAATTATAATCTGTATTACAGACCCAAGATATGTGTTAACTTTTGTGCTAGAACCTCTGTACTACTGTGAAGTTTTACTCCAAAGCAAACAAACAAAAAATGTCAGTATTCTGACCAATGAAATTTCCATTTATGTCAAAAGGTTGTCATACAGCATCCAAAAATGCTGTATAATCTGTCCATGCAGGAGAGAACAAAAGCCTTCACTATTTCATTTCACTCATACCGCTATCACTTGCTTGGCTCATGTTCTCAGCACCTCTATGTTGAAATTCTGGGGATAGCACTGGCTACAGCTACATCACCACCAGGAGAATCAATTAGTTACACAATCATCACAAGAAATAGTCTGTTTTGTAACTCCAAGGCTCCAAACACCTGCAAAAGCTAAATACACAGTTGCAGCTCTTTGACAGAAAAGCCAAACACCTCAACTGGTTGCTGAATTGATCACCAAGCCTTAGAAATAAGTGAGCCTCAATGATGCCATAAATCAGTCCTCTACAAACACTCTGGTCAATGGAGACAACAACAATAATCATATTTAAGTATGTTTTGGAATTACTTATTACTGGCAAGTCAAAACAGTTTTTGTCAAAAGTGTATGTGATAAGTTAAGACACATTTAACTGAATCAAAATACATTTGAAAGACCAGAATTGCAACATCTAATTGCTGGTCTGAACCTACAGAAGAAACCACAATGGGAGAATATGGAGCCAAACCAAGTGTCTCCTACTCTCAATTCAATTCGCATTCAGATGCATGAATTACCATACAAGACAGAGTAGCCCATGACAATTTTTGTCAGGTCCCCACAGCAAATCCTGTGAAGTGAAAAATGCAACAACTAACCTCAAGTGAATAATTGGGGGAGGAGGGGGCAGGGGTATGTATAAAGTATTATTTGCATTTAATAGTATTGGGTTTAATACATATTTACAAACTTAATAATTGTAAGTGACTGTGAATTCCAGATAGAAAAACATGACCTATGTTGTAGGAGAACATTTTAACTTTAAGGTAAAGAATTAAGTCCCTCTAGGTGAAGTCTGCATAATTTCACATGCATATTTATCTATGCAAGGAAACTGATACTTTAATTTGATTGTTAGGACAGTCATGCAGTAGAGGAGAAAAAAAGTTTACATTTATTTATCTTTCTTACCTAAATTGTAGATGCTATTCTATAGTTTCCACATTCCAAGTATATGTAATAATACTCTTTTCAATTGTGCCAATGGTCTTGTTTTCATTCTAAATTCCTGTTCAGTGCCAGAATACATGCAACTATGCCATATTTCCTTGTCTTCTTTTGCCATTGTTTTAGGTGCCAGCAGGTAGGAAAGTTGGAGTATAGGCAAGACAAAACATTAATTTTTTTTCTGTTTGTTTTTTTTACAGATCTGCACAAATAGCATATTGTACTGTTTAAATGAATTTCACGTAATATTTTCCATTTATAAACAATGGTTTCTCCTAATGGATAAAATTTCCCCACCATCTTTAGTGTGTGAATAGATAGCAGTATTTTCTATATGATAGTATACAAGAAAGATGCAGCTTTTGCATTTGGCCTGGACATATTACACAAAACTATGCAACATTTAGAAATTGCCAGAGTAACTCTACAAAATGGGTCACAAGAAAAGAGTAAGTAAAACAAACTTCTCATTTACCATTTTAAATCAAAAGTTCATTTCACAGAACAATTTTCTGAATGGTAAACTATTGTTAAAAACCTCGCCTACCTTACAAGATTTTGCAGAAATTTAGTAACAAGTGAAATAGTCAAGAAAAAAAATCAAACAACCATAAAAACCCTGACTTACTAAGAGTTATATTGAGCTGCTGATTTTTGGCAGTGATGGAGTCATCCCTTGGACTTGTGGCCCTGCAACCACAATATATAACGTAAAAACAAATAAACTACATGTAGTTTGCAATTAGGAAGAAGGGCTACCACTACCTCCAAGAAAGTTCAAGTTTATTGTACAGGGGAATCTTTAGTTTAAAAACAACCATGAAGTACTTCACAAATATTGCGTGCTTGATACCCTAAATTAAACTTCTCAATATTTCTGCTGGTTGTGGTAAATCATTTGCTTGTACCAGTACTGCTTAGAGTAGACCAACTATCTGCTTCACTTGACACCTGAACAATGCAACACACATGGCATTTTATTCATCACAGTCTATTATTAATTAAGAAAATATACTTATTTATATTATATTTATTTCATATTGTTAAGATAAAGGAGGAATCTTAGAACAGAGGTATTGAGTTGAAAGGAACCTACAAGGACCTCCGAATCCAACTGCCTGACCACCTCAGGGCTGACCAAAAGTTAAAGGATGTCTTAAGGGTGTTGTCCAAATGTCTCTTAAACATTGATAGAAATGGGACATCAACCACCTCTCCAGGAAGCCTGTTCCAAAGCTGAGCAAGGTACAAAATTCAGCATTTAATCTTTTCAAGTTTTATGCTGTTGATGTGCTTCAACCTCACCAGATTCCTATGCAAGTCCTCTTGTCCCTCAAGAGTGTCAGCAGCACCTCTCAGTTTGGTATCATCAACAAACTTGGTAATCGTGCGTTTGACTTCTGCATTCAGATCACTGATAAATATTTTGAATAGAACAGGCCCTAGAATTGAGCCCTGAGGGATGCCATTAGTGACCGGTCACCAGCCAGATGTAGCACCATTCACTACAACCCTTGAGCTCTGTCCTTCAGCCAGTTCTTCACAGAATCACGGAAATATTTAGGTTGGTAAAGACCTCGGAGATTGAGTCATTATGTGACTGAGCACCGCCTCATCAACTAGACCATAGCATTAAATGCCACATCCAGTTGTTACTTGAACACTCACAGGCACAGTGACTCCACCATCACCCTGGGCAGCCCATCCCAATGTTTAACAAACCTTTCTATGAAGTTCTTTCTGATATTCCAAACACCATCTACCTGCTCCTCTCACAGCCAGACAACTTGTTCTGAAAGGATGTTGTGAGGAACAGTACCAACAACACCAACAGTACGAAACAGAATCCAAACCCTTATTAAAACCCAGAAAAATTACATCCAGCACCCACTACAGCAGTGACAATATTGTAGAAGAATCAAATTAGTTATACAGGGCTTTCCCTTTGTGAACTCACATTGACTGCCTGATGATTGCACTGTTTTTTAAAAGTCGTTCAATAGCACTCAGCATGATCTTCTCCATCATTCTTCCAGGTACTGAATCAGTTTTTCATAGAGTTGCACACCAGTTTTATATCTCCACAGTAAAGGAGCTGTTACAATGAATTAGGTGAGGTCTAATGATTCTAACAGATGTCACAGATCACTGCACTGGGTTTTGTGTTCAGTAGATTTTTACTGTCATTTGAAATTATTGACCTGAAAACAAAAACCTGTGGATAAACAGTATGTCTTAGTAGTTCAGAAAAGTATATATTGATGACAGCATAGGTATACAAAGCTTCTTTGTTTATTATTAAGTAAATAATTTTAGATTATA
The DNA here is from genome assembly GCF_022539395.1 of Myiozetetes cayanensis. Lineage (NCBI taxonomy): Eukaryota > Metazoa > Chordata > Aves > Passeriformes > Tyrannidae > Myiozetetes > Myiozetetes cayanensis. The sequence goes on along the minus strand of NW_026086604.1, from coordinate 94,643,821 downwards.
TGAGCAGAGTTGCAGTCTGTGTTTTCAGTTAATCATCATTTGTATGACTAATTGAAATAAATAGACATATATGTGTAAATCCAGAAAGAAGAAATTTTTCACCAGAGCAGGCAAAGAAATCATTTTATACAACAAACCTTTAAGCTTCAGTTGTTGCACTGAGCCATAAATCCTGTTAAGGCAGTAAAAACAGGCATTCAGGGGACAAACAGCATCACACCTTATTCTCACAGACATTCTGTTTTTGTTCGTGATTATTCCATGTGATTCCATATGAGAGTGAGATCTGTTGTATCTGAATAATCTCAAGTTTTTGATGCTATTATTGAACAAATTTTTATTTTGGTAGGTCACAGCATGGTCAATCTAGTAAGTACATCTCTCTAAAATCAGAAATTTTTATTTTGCAACCATCCGCTTCCAGAACTCCAATATAAAATCCAACAAAGAAATAAATAAATTCAACTCTACCAATGATGAATTGTAAGGAAAAGGATACTACAGAGATGTATCCAAGACAACTGAAAAGGTGAATAAAGTCTGCTGAAGAATTTAGGGATTACAGATTTTGATTTTCAGTACAATTGCCATTGATAGCAGTCCCAGTAGAATACTTTTCAAATTTCCAAGTATTCTGCAACTGATATTAGAAAGTTTTCTCTTCACTTAAGGACATCCAAAAGCTAGTTTCAACTAGATAATCACAGTTAAACCTAAATAAAACCAATGAAAATACTGAGAAATAGATAAACACAGTTCTCAACTACAGGCAACACTAATGCTCACTACTACAATACTGATTTGTATTGTCTTTTGCTGTCCCACAGGCAAAAAGAATTTCTCCTTAGTGTGCACACCCTATATGATCAGCAACCTAAAAATATGCCCTATTTTCTGTGGACAATCCATTTCAAGAAAATCCAAGAGAATTATACCATTCAAGATCAATATAGTTATGGAGGCTACTTTAAAGGAGTAAATATATATTATTATACAGGACCACAGCAACCTGCCTATATTATAATTTTCTGATATTGAAAACATTCTTTCATGTATTCTTGCTTTAGATTTTCAAAATAAATGCTGTTGAGTTCTCAACTCCACCTGAACTGCTAAGTGAAAGCAAGATACTCTGGATATTTCAAGAAAAGTTCTCAGCTTTGATTTGGGGAGTGCAATAGAATGAACACTCTCAGAGGAGTGGTCTTCCTTTTCAGAATTGCCAATCTGGCACCAGCAAAATTTCCAGTATATTGTTCAAGCATAAATAATTAGTAAGTCCAGTGTCTCTCTCAACAAGTATTCAATATACAACCTGAGAAACTGACTGCTAAAAATTATAGTGTTAACATTTTCACAACAACTGGCAAGGAAAGACCTGGTCAGAGACACAATTCTCTGTTTTCTTTAACCTGAAGAATGGGAAAAAAAGGACACACTGGCTTATGTCAATAGAAATTGTGGGTAGCTTGATATCCTGTCTCTGGGAGTGGTCTGCAGTAAGAAAAACAAGAGCTGGGCAGATACAGAGCTTTTTTCTTCCAATGCACTTGTCTACCAAACTGCAGTTCAGGGGGCTACTTTCTAGTCAGTGGAGCATAATAATCCCCAGGGCCACACCTTTCACTCATTCCCAATGTCTTCGACTTGAAAGAATATAAATTAATTCTTCATATTTAAGTACATTTAGTAATTTTTCACATGTAATTGAATTTTCAAATGTAATTTTGCACTCCTGCTGTGGGCAAAATTGTTGTAACCTTGTTTTTTAGGTTCAATATCTGGATAATTCATTTGATACCCATAGGTTTTGTGCTGGGGAATGAAGTCATTCCTTGTTGATCTTATCCACACTATTAATTGTTTTACAGAGTTCAGTTTCTACTCCATGTTTTAATTTCCAGGTAAAATAGTCCTAGGGCATACAATGCCCTTTCCAAATGGGCTAAAACCCCCAGATCTGTAGGACTAAAAACATAGGCATATTATCATATTTTTGGAGTGATATTATAATTTTTGCTGTTGTTTACTATCAAATATTAAGAACTCCTAGAAATCACTTGTTTGACCTCCACTGACTATTAAGCTCATATATATTCAGTACTACAGAACAATTTTATTGTATGAAATGTATGTTTTTCATATTGCTATTAAAAATATGAAGCTCACAAACTTTGGGGTTACTACTGGTGAACATCAGATATGTATTTATATATCTCATTATATAAACTCATTATTTGCAAACAAACTGTTCTAACAAGATGGCATGATCTTCAGATTTGATGTTGGTTTTGCATTGTGCTTTTAAACCTCTAATGTCTGAATAGTTCGACAGCATGCAAAATGAACCCCATCATCATTATTATCTTGTATACTCATTTAGGCTGTCTTGTAGAGCAGAGAGAAACTGTTAGACAATTCCTGCCTGTCTATACTTTCATAGTAAATGAAAGATAATGGCTCCATTTTTCATGGAGTTTTTTCTGTTATTGTGATTTTAAAGTGAACAATGAAAGAACAAGCAGCATTTTAACAGTATTGGAAAGTTTCTAAGCTAACTGAAATTGTTGCTCCAAGTACTCCTCATTAATTCTCTAAAAGACTATTGTTAAATAAAAGAAGTAGAAACCAGCTCTGAAGGCTTCTTAGAGATGTTTTGCTACTTAGCTCTTTATAAAGTTGAGTCATCCAAGGAGATCCTGGTGAAACACTGGAACCTTGCTCATCTGGAGTCTCCTACCAGGTGTTTCAAGGACAGTTCTCATTTCCGGTATTTAAAAATGTCCTGGGTCTAACATTTCCAACTGACTAGGCATCTCTGCAAATATGAAGCCAGATATAGGAAAACACTAGATAATGGGATGTTGTTGACATTCAGGAAGTCTGAATGTGGTCATTCCAAAGCCTAATAAAATATTTTATGATTGGAAAACCACTACTACAACTGATTCAAAATGCAAAGATTACTACCCTAGAAGCTCTTAAATACAAGACTTCTTGAATCTTCATAAAAACATTATTTCAAAATGGAAAACATAAGGTTGTTTCTTGCAGTGACAAATTCATTGACCAGGAATAAACCAGGAATACATTTCAATAAAGGAGTGCATTGAGAAGAAATTCTACTTCCTTTAACATGACTTCAGTATTATGGCAATTTGTCTGGATTAGAATGAATGGGAAATCAATTTTTTGGCTATAAGCAGTGATGTTTAACATGGTCAGATTTCAACAGAATAAGTTAGTCAACTCAGTGTCTAAAAAAAAAAAAAATCTTATGTTTCCACATTTTTATGACTAGATGGGATCTACATAATTTTTACATTCCTGTGAATGATCACCGGTTACATAATTTCACAATATTACCTTTGTATTTAAGATCTATCAATTAATGAATTTACTTAATTAAAACTTGGTCACAGAAAGCATTCAGTATTAATTTGAAGATGTCAAGAAAAACATCAAAAAGCTTGAAAGAAAAAGTCAATCCAGTTTAAAATTATAAGACAGACAGAAGAGCTAGGTTCTGAGTTAACTTAGATTTTATAGATAATACATTTCATTATATTGTACTTGGTATAATTAGTAATTGGTATATTTCAAAAACTTATGAAAAATCACAGAATCTTACACTCATTATATTTGACAGTTACTACTGGTGGCAAATAGTCAGACCGTAATTCTGTTAATCTAAGAAAGGCTTTGCACTGTATATGTAAAACAGACACAGAAGAACTACTAGTCAACATCATTCCCTACATGAAGTTGCATGCATGTTTATGCTGATTTTTGTGATGAACAATTTGAATAAAGCACTCATCTTGCCCAGTGGCATTCTTCTACATTTTGGGACAATTTAATTTTGCCTGACTTTCTAGTGAATTAGCAGCTCAGAAATTAAGGTAATACATTAACTGAACCATATTTACTCCTCTGCTGCCTCTTACCTACCCTGTGCCTCTTTCTCCTTGAAATCCATCTTATAACAATTTATTTTGTCATTATGTTTCAAGATTTTTTTCACATGAGATTTTCCCTGACATGTACATAATTTACTGACACATTTTTCTTGACATTTTTTTGTCTGCCAAAATCAATCACTGTCATCCTTATTAAGGCCCCTTGAGGTTCCTTTTTTTCTTTTCTTCTATTTTGAGCTTAAGACTCTTGTGCTTCAAGCTGCTCACCAAGAGAAGTTTATGTTCTCAGTATGGTTATCATTTTTATTAAAATGTGTGGACATCATCTTTTCATTTACACCTTTTTATGCTCCCACTACTCAGACACTTTCTTTGTTGTTCTGTTCTAGGTCTATGTATCCGTAGATGCAGAATAATTTCAAATAAATTACAGCAGGGATTCAGTACCTGTGGAGGTCCTACTGCCATAAGAAGATTTTCTAGATACTCCCAAAGAAAGATAGGACATTTTAGGCCACAGAAATTAATTAGGATCAGAATCAAAAATGTTGGGAAGGTCGAGCTGAGGCAGTTAGGACCACATTTAAAGTGACACAGTTCTACAATTCAAAATTGACTTAGAACAAGACTACTGCCTTTTATCATGGAACCTATGTTTTAATCTTAGGTCTGTTTACTAAGTGAATCTCCCCTCCCCCTTTCCCCCAAATCTTCTCTTATGTTTGCAGCCAAGCCCATTTATAAACAGGTTCCAGCACTGAACAAAAAATGAGTTCAGTATATTTCCTAAACTGTATACATATGTTTGAGTGTACAATTAATCTATCAAGGTTACATCCATCATTCAAAATTTACTATATACAAAATAACAAACAAATCAGTTGTCAAATAAGGAGCAATAACACTTTGACATAATTTTAAAGGATTATTTCTTACAGATATTAAAGTTTACATGTTCAACTGTAGGTAAAGTCTCAGCATCTGAAGTCTAGACAAAAGCTATACACATTTGTTTTTGTTTTCAGAATATCCACTGAAGCAGTCATTCATGTTTAAGTTGGCTGCAGCTACCCATCTCAGAGCAGGGAGGTGTGTGGACAATTTCATGAGTCAGTGGGTACTCACTGAGTGGGTATGCTTCTTTTTTAATCCCTAGATCAAGTAGAAATGGAAAAAGCCAAAAATCTCCTTATGTACTCTGCCTCTTTATAGGTGACACTTGTCCTTCCTGTTTAGCATATCCCCCTATCTCTATATGGCTTTTTATCAAGACTATTATCATTCATACATCATTCAAAGGTATTTGATATCTTGCCTCTAGGGCCCCTCTTAGAAAATGGAGGATCTCACTATTCTGTTCCCAATCTATAATTATCAATGTTTATTTTGTAACCACTTTTCCTCATTCCCATTATCAATATTTAGTTTGTAATCATTTTTCCTCATGCCAACTCTCTTGTTTGAATTTCTCCTTTCCTCTTGGTTACTTCCCAGATACATTTACACTGAACAATCACATTCCTTCTCCATACACTTGCCAGACTAAACGGACCAAGTTCCTTTAGTTTTCCATCTCTTCCTTTACCTGATCATTCCAGCAACCCATCTCTGTCAGTCTTCATTTGGCTTCTTTCTTCGAGTCCCACAATATCCACACGACTATAGAGACTCAAAAGTCGCAGATGTTCCATGGATACACAACCTGAATATGTTGTACTAGTATGCTTATATGAAGATACATCAGATGAAGGAAATAGAATGATCATCTCATTTCAGAAGAAATGCATCTTCTCCACAGATGTTGAAGAGACAGAAAGGAGAACAGAATATCTCTTCCTATTCCCAGAGCTGAGGCTAATGTCAAAATTCAAAGTAACTTGTCTAAAATGTTGCTGGAGTGGGGCCTCTGTTCAGTGCGGGACTTCAAGAGCAGGGGGATGTCAAGGGTATTCACATCCTACTTTTGTGTTCTCTGAAGAGCTCTTACCAATATATATCAGCTTGCACTCAGGATTGATTTTTGTTGCAATTCAAATAGCAGAATTTTTGTTCTAATAATGCAGTGAAATTAAAGCATGCTGTCAGGACTCCATCCTAAGCCATGCATCAGAATGAAACAATACATATGAAAGCTGTGTTATCCTACCTACTTACACTCAAAGATCCATGAAGTCCAAAAGAAAACTTTGAATGTCTTCAACAAGTTCAAATGAATTCTTACATAGAAACATTTTTTGTCGCATTTCCTGGCTGGAGGGATTACTTGAGTGACACCAAGCATTCTATTTTCTGCCCCAGATTTTAGGTAGGTTATCTTTAGTTCCTTAAATCTGCCCCAGCCCTAAGTGGCTATACTGTTGTGGGACCCCTCTAGGGCCAGGGCACCTTGCTATAAATTTCACGGGTGATCCAGCGGTAACCATTTCTTCCTTCTCCCCCCAGCTGTCACCATGCTGGAAGGTTTTCAAGAGGGGCAAAGCCACAGGTGAGCCAGTGTAATGGTGACAGCAGTCCTCTTTTGACTGGGAAACTGGATTAGATGATCTCCAGAGCTCCCTTTCAACAAGAATTTCTATTTTTAAATGAACCATTTTTCTCCCTGAAAAATACAGCCCTGCTGTGCCTCTCTGTTATGAGACCAGTATTCATTCAAGAGAAAAATAACAAAACTACAGCTATGCAGCCTTTTTTGGTGTTGTTTTTTTTTCAGCCCATGTCAAGTGTGGGTACAGGGCTGAGAAGAGAACTGACAGAAGTACATCAGACAAGGTGCAAGTCCTAATCTGACCTGGACTTTGCTTTACAGTTTTCTGGAAGCATAATGATGATTTGATTCAAGCTAAAGGCATACCACGGTAATTCTCTTAATTTAATAGTAGACAGGGGGCATGGACCGGTCTCTACTTAGTATAAATGTAGCCATTGAGTTTAGTTCCTTCAATAAATCTATTTATGCTAAGCTTCAAATACACTTTCTTCCTCACCTTGGGGAAGGAGTTTACACTGGGGATAAACAAGAGTATAATGTGTTTCAGTTGTATTCCACTGAGCTTCCCTGGACGAGTTTTTTTTCCAGCCAAGCTGGAGCTATTGCTGTACCTCCAGCACAATTACTCATACTATTTATATGTTCTTTCCCTGTCTCAGTATGTTGCTTCCTGTGACATTTTCCATAACATCTTCAGCTTGTCCTTAGCCTTGTGGGAAACAGAAGCAAATCATCTCTCTGAACTCAGACCACACAAACAGAAGGCTGAAAACATTACAGTGAAACACATCTCTGAGAAAAGGCTATTCAACATAAACATACTGCCATTTGGTTCCAGGCACCGAAAAAAAAAAATCTTCTCCCCTTTTTCTTTTTCTTCTGGCCTTCCATTCTCTTGGGAAAAAAAACCAACAAACTGAAAAACAAAACCAAAACAAGCAACACTGTTATTTCTGGGAAAAAAAGAAAGAACATATTTGGGTCCAAGGCATAAGAATATTATTTCACCCAAAGATCTGCACATCTGGGAAATACAAATTACATTAGTGAACATAATGGATGTGCACACGCTATAAATATTACTAGTTAGAGACAAACAAACTGTAACACTTGAGTGTCAGCTGGTGTCAATTATCAAAGCTCCACCAGTTCCAGTGGAGGTGCAGTTGAGACACCAGACCTCAGCAACTGAACTTCCACACTACACAGCTAAAACGTTAGATACGGTACATGCTCCTGAGTATGACTTTGAAGTTGTACACTTTTGGCTCTTGACTCTTGGTTGGTCAAAACAATAATGCATTCTGGGGAAGGCAGCAAGTATGGCAGAAGGAACACTGTCAGCCAGTGACCTACATACAAATAGTACAATGAACATATTTATAAGATGTAATTTTCCATAGCAAGATGGAGATCCACCTACCATACTGCTCACACAGAATTATCACCATTATCCCCTTTACTCAAAGTTAGGAAAGGCTTTCAACCAGGAATTTTTGGAATGGGTCAGGAATTTTGCTGCCATTAAGCTTGGGTCAAATATATGGTCTCAGTGCTTGAATTGTAAAGAAAGAATTAATTCTGTCAGTGGTGGTGGGTTTTTTTCATGCATTAGCCAATTTTTGTGGGTTATGTAAGTAATTATTACTGAGTAATATTATGCAGAAAGATAAACCTACAAAAGTCAAGACTCAGGGCCATTTGCCTGTCAGGGTAATCACCATCAGTGCTGTGCAATGAACCAGCCACTCTGCAGGCTTAACAGCATGAAACTAAAATGTTCAGCTCTTAGAAGGGCAAGACTGCAAGTGTTCTGTATGATCACGCCAGCTCCTTCTGACTGATGTATCTCAAGAATTACTAAAAAGATCCAACAGTCCTCCATTTACCTGCAATCAGAGAGAATTCATTTCACATTAAAATTCTGAGAGGGAAAGTATATGCATTTTGAAATAAAATTCCTAGGAGGTACCCCAGCAGATGTTTAAACAGCTCCTTTGTGAACTCTAAATATATAAAACCCATCATAAAAATAATTCCAACTAAAAGGCAAATCTTAGAAATTCACTGGCAAATAATCCTTCTCTCTCAATACTTTTCCTGATAGAAGCCTTAAGAAATCTGCAGCCATAAGATGGCCACAACAATTATACTATTACAATGAATATGGAAAATGCTCAAAATCTGTTATGGAGACAACTGGCACTCAAAATCATGTCTTATAAACCTAGAAAGATGAAAGTTGTTTAGGCAGGACGTGACCAGATCAATTTAATAAGTGTAGCCTGCATTCAATCAGCAAGATTTATGAGAAACTAACATATTACCACTTTTAGTTGAACCTGTACAACACAGAAAAGCAGAGTTAAAGAAAACAATCTGTGAAGTTAACCTTTTTCTTTCTACATTGAATTCTACACAGAATTGTGTTTTGCTTAACCCTATCAAAGGATTATGCATTGCTAACTCAGGTTTGCACCCAGAGAAGTAACTACTCAAGTCCAGCATAGCCATAGCATATGACATATACAGTCATAGCTGCTTCCAAATTGCATAACTTAATATACACACAATCGTAGCACTAATCCTGAAGAGAAAATCCACCTGTCCTCTTAGCAATCAACTCTCATGTTATGCAACTGATTCTGAAAAAAAGCACACTTAACAATACACTCCCAGGTATAGAAGTCATTATGACGGTTGATTGAACTTGTGCTTCTAAACATCGGGGGCTGTTTGGGTTTGGGGTTTTTTGTTTGTTTGTCTGTGTGGCATTTTCCCCCTCCTTTGATCTGGTTCTATATACCTTTGCCAAATTATTTTTTCTTTGAATAAAGTTCCTTCAGTTTTAGTTAACAATTATGATTGTAGCTTTAGCCATTTAAATAAACATAGTCTGCAATTTTCATCATTGGACAAGACTACTAGTTCTTAATATGCTCTTGAATCATCACTCCACAACCTCTGCTGATATCACAAAAAATGTATTATGTTTTTGCATGTATTTATTTAAGTCACTAGGGTTAGCAAAGAGGGTAAACCTACAGTAAAAAATATGTTCACTTTTAAAGAAATTTTTGACACCATTTTCTCTCTGCCAAAAAAAAGAAAAAAAACAAACTCAAAACACAAACAAACAAACAAAAACAAACTCAAGAAGGAAAAGCTTTGGCATACAAAAACAAACTTGAAAAGACAGAACAAATTTGAGATGAGAAAAGCCAGACTTTTAATAGGAGCTGAATTTTGATTCCTGTCTGTTCCTGCATCTCACACTAACATTTTTCTATTTTAAAATAAGTTTCATTTTCATGTTTTTACCTTGAAATTCCACTTAACAAAAAACTTGAAATAGAAAATGAGGGCCACACTTTTTTAGTTGATGAAAAAATAGCCCCAAGACTGAAGAATATTAGCAATCTTAATCTTAAAATATACATGAAAATAAAAGAGGGGGAGGATAGTGTTTACTTTAAAAACAATTATTTTTCAAGAAATACTTTCTGGAACTAATTTCCTAAAATAATAACCTTCTCTCATTTTTTCTCTTTTGGAAAAAAATAAGAATTTTCAAATAGGAAAAATATGGGCAGATGAATTAGGCAACAAGACTTGAGAATTAAAAGGAACAATATTCTCCAGCATATTTTATGGTGTCAAATATTTTCCAAGGCCTAAAACTGAAGTTAACCAAATCCAGTCTTTAGGTCTGTGCACTAATCTACTGCATCAAACAAATAATTTCATATAATTGAAGGTACCTGGCTAATATCTGAGAAAAACAAGTTTTAGTGTAAACTTTTTGTTTACCCACATTTCATAGTTTTCATCCAGAAACAAGAAAAGAGATCATTTATATCTCATGTCCTTTGTAATAATGGCCAGTCTTCATGAGCAAAGATCTGGGGAAGGTCTCTACACCTTCCAGCCTGCGCAGTGGATTTTTTAGGTGAGACACAGTGTGCGCGGAACTGAGCCCACCCTTTAATCCTAAGGTTCATCTGCCGGGGCCAAGCGAGCTTGGACGGTGGCAGCGAGGTCCTCAGGATGTAGATGGGTTGCGTTTAAGGGCTAACGAGCTCCATCTGCCCAGGGAGTGTCCCTGACCAGGAATCGAACCTGGGCCTTGGCAGTGACAGCGCCGCGTCCTTAACCACTAGACCACCAGGGGCTCTCATGTCCTTTGTAACATAAACCAAAATATCTATTATTTTGGTTTTGGCTGGGTTTATTTCAGATCATTTAGTATATCTTGGTTTTCATCCAGTTTTGATCAAAAAAGAGCCAAAACGTAACATTGTAGTAAATTCTCAGTTACCTTAGACATGCAGTTCTACTTCAAGTTCCTCTTCCTGACCTTTGGGATTAGGCATTGACTTTGGTTTTCCAATCTGGATGTTGTTTTTTCGTTTGGTTTTGGTTTGTTTTTTGTTTTAGCTTTGGGAGTATTGGACCCTACCAGGCCTTTTCTATTAAGTTAAAGTTAATTTAAGTTCAAAAACTTCTTAGGCACACATGTCCAAGTACCTCATTTTTTTTCTTCTTGACCAAACTAAATTGGACTCTAAGGCCTATTTTTCACATGCTCTATTGATCCTGGCATTATTTTCTGAACCCTTTTCATGTTGAAGTGTTTTTGACCTTTTGGCTTGCTGATCTCCTTAGTGGCAAGGTCATATCAACATACCTTCATATTCCTATTCAATAGCCCCCTAATTATAACAGCTATGCTCCTTCCCTACAATGGAGCATTGTGGTTTTTCATTCACCACCTGAAGACAATTCTAGTGCGTTTGGACTAGAGTACATAGATTGTGTTCAAGCATCTTTGGATTTGAAACAAGCCATCATGGTGCTGTGATTCTCCACCCGTGTGTTATCACTATTGATATCAGAGACTCTCCCTTATTTCCTTGACTTTCTTAATAACAACAGATCTTATTTAGAGTGTCATTTGCTCAAAGAACACTTCCTACTATGCAACCAGGCAGTGCACTTTCATATGCATCCAGAGGTGACGAACTCAACAGAGCTTCATGCAGTGCTTAAGTGCTAAGTGAGAAATATAATCTGAACCATGCAGCCCACATTATAATTTTCCCCTAACCAAACAAAGTAATGTTAACATAATACAGGATATCAAGCACACAAACAAAATATATTTAGGTCACATACTATTCAGTTTGCTTCAACAGTGTTAATACACAAATGTTTGGAGACTCTCATCATGGCCTTCTATTCTAAAGGTCTGCATTACGTCAAGGCTGCCAAACTCAACTTTTCTAGTGAAATACTTGAGGTGCTAACCAGAACATACATGGGTTTAAGAAAACCATGTCTTCCATAAACACTACTCAGTGTGCATATAAACACCTACATTCTTTGAGGCACAACTTACAGATTCTAACAAACATCAGACTTAACAGTATCTTTAAGACTTCTTTTATTGCAGGTAATGACTTCTTCTGCCATCAGCTGAGACTAGTTCTGTGTCAGATGTCTTCAGTATAAGTTTTCACCAACAGAGCAAACTGAAAGTATGTACATTTTAGTTCTTTTACTGTTGAGCATTTGAAAACTGGTGTTAAAATACAAAAAAACCCCCGATTACTATAGCGAAAAATCATGCAGATAGAAAACCTAAGGCTTACAATAGAATCTTGTCTTTTAAAAGTCCTGTGATTAAAATAAATTCAGTGTTACATAGAGAATTAATAAATGTAATTTAATTTGAAGCTATTAATTAATCATATGAAAAATAAGGTATACTTCATGCTCTATACCTGAGGTACGTATCATGTTCATACATCTGAGGTCCACCGAGGGGGTATAATACCAGGAACAGGGAGTAATTGTAGAACAGGACAGTAATTGTAGACAGGAAGTAGTTGTAGAACAGGTTTTTCTGCAATTTTAATGAAAATGTTTTATTTCTGTCCTGTTTTTAGAAAGACTCAACACAACCATTGTGCCCTCCCAAAATATCATTTTTTGTCAAATTCAAAATAGAAAACTGAAGTCTCAATCAGAGCACTCCTACACAATAATCAGATGAAGAGCCTAACCCTACCTATGAACAAAACTTAGTGGAAGAATCCTGCCACTTTCTTTGAATCTAATACTTGATTCCACTGCTGAAAAATAAGTTAGTTTGAAAACTAGATAATTGTTCAATAGACACTACAGAGCTGGTTGCAACTGCAATTTAGAATACAATTTATGTCCAGCAATTTTTCATAAATTCAGATACCCCTTCCAGCTCTGGAGTTGTGCATCACATGCACCCTTGGTAGACTGCAAACAGGTGTGTCTGTTCCACCTGCAGTCTGAACCACCAAGCAGAGTGATACAAACACAGTATGAAGCCCTGAGTATTTGCAGCATTGGCCTCAGCAAAACTGTTCAGCTTTCAACAAACTGAACATCAGTTTATGCAGTCAATTCCTCATGAGTGGAACCTGTCAGGAAGGACTAATACAGCATATATCTTCCTGGACCTAAAAAAGTAAATTTGAACATTTTTAAGAGAACTAATTCACCAATCTCTTTTGTATCTTCTTGTAGTAAGATAGAGGTTCGAAAATAAATTTGCATTTTGAAAACTATATGGAAGCCTGACAGACCAGGATTCTGGGGGGAGGAAGACGTTAAACATACATAGCATAAGACAGTAACATTTCAACATGGCAAACATCAATCTATGAAATCATGCATCCATTTCTGGGAAACAAAACTAACAAATTTGATTTTTATGGAGATACTAGCATTTTCTAACAATTAGACATTTCAAACATCCTACTTTTTCAGACTTTGATTTTTATGCTGGGCACCAACAGTCAATGTAAATCATACAAAGAACATTGTTTCTGTTGAAAATTAGTCTGATCAGGGAGGATGTTAGAGGCAGATGTTTTTCAGAGGATATTCTATCTATTGTTGAAAGCAGGTGCTACTAGAGGTCTTTGTTCAGAATATAAACAAAGCTGAGACTTGTAAAGTTCAGCGAAAACAATCATGAAAACCTCAACAGAATGATAAATTTTTACTTTAATGACTTTGAGTGCATTCTTATAAACTGGCAAGATCCATTTTATTAAATCACTTTATGCTGGATTTTCTTTCAATAGGACACTGAGTTTTTGATAATTTTAGTTGTGCTGGAGTAGAAAAACAAAACTGTTCAGTAGCTACTTTGAGTAAAGATGATTGCAAACACCTAGAAATTTGTAAGTTTCAACTGCATTATGGTAATTTTGTATCAAAATCTTGGTCAAAATATTACTGCATACTGGAGTGAGAACAGCTCTGAGGAGAAAGACTTAGGGGTGCTGGTGGACAGGAAGCTCAATAGGATCTAACAATGTGCACTCACAGCCCAGAAAGTCAACTATGTCCTGAGCCAGACAAAAAGAAACATGGATATCAGATCAAGGGAGGTGATTCTTACTCTCTAATCTGTTCTTGTTGAGGCCCTATCTGGAGTGCTTCATCCAGCTCTGGGAACTCCAGGACAGGAAAGCCATGGACCTGTTTCATCAAGTCCAGAGAAGAGCCACAAAGATGATCAGAGGGCTTGAGTAGCTGATAGAGTTGGGGTTGCTCAGCCTGCACAAGAGAAGGCTGTGGAGAGACCTTATAGCACCTTCCAGTACCTAAAGAGGTCTACAAGAGAGCCGGAGAGGGACTTTTTACAAGGGCATGCAGTGATAGCACAAGGGGGAATGGCTTCAAAGTGAAAGAGGGTAGGTTTAGATTGGATATCAGGAAGAAACTCTTCGCTATTAGAGTGGTGAGGTGCTCTAACAGGTTGCTCCGTGGTGGATACAGCATCCCCGGTAGTGTTTCAAGCCAGGTTGGATAGGGCTTTGAGTAACTTGGTCTAATGGAAGGTGTCCCCACCCATGGCAGGGGGATTGGGACTAAGTAATCTTTAATGTCCCTTCTTTAATGTCCCTTCCAGTCTAAACCATTGTATGATACTTCTTCAAACATGATTATCACAATTGTTGGCATCTCCTCTCATTCCAATTCCCAAGTAATAGAAAGCATCAGAGTCAAAACCCCCATTTTTTTCCACCATAATTAACAAGTCTGATATTTGCCTATCTGTAAACTGTTATTCAAGGAATAAAAAACCACTTATACATATATGATACCAACTTGCATGGCCTCTTTCAATCAAATGACCCCATCTTACCCATAAATTGAAAACTCCATCACTGATGAATAATGATGGACACAGTGTGGTTTATCAATATTAAACTAGTTTTCCTATTTTAGCTTTCAATTACCAACTTACAAAGCAGAAGAGCAATACAAAAGAAGGAGTTTTATAGAAGTCCCACAGAACATCCTGTAGCATCAAAGTACAATTTAGTGTGATCTATTCCAATTCCTCACTCAGAGCAAGGCCAACTTATATCTGTTGTGAAGGACCTTTTCCAAGTCAGTTGGAATATTCTCAAGGCAGGAAATTTTGCAATCACTCTGGGAAATATGCTCCAGGGAGTGACCACTCTCATGGTGGAAAAGCACTTTTCTAATATCTAAATATACTTTCCAATTTTCCACCTTCAATCTATTGCCTCTCCCCTATCACTGGTGTCCCTTCAATAAGAGTTTATCTGTTGTATGCCATCCCAGTAGGAGCTGAAGTCAGAATTTAAATCTCCCTTCAGGACTGATCTGATCCACTTCTCTTAGTTGCTCCTTTTGCATTGTGTCCTCATACTCCTATTTGTATTGGACTTTCTCCAGTATGTCACTGCCTGTCCAGTAGGGGGGAGCCAGAAAATAGACACAGTACTCCAGATGTGGTCTCACCAGTGCCAAACAGATGGGAAGAATCACTTCCCTGGACCTGCTGGCTACCCTCATAGTAACATATCCACTGTTGTCTTTTTCTGCTGTCAGGCAACACTACTAGTTTATGTTCAATTTGTCCACCACAACCCTGTGACTTTTTTCCCCCAGAGAGCTACTTTCCATTCAGCTGGTCCACAGCTTGTCCCACAGCACAGGGTTTTTCCATAACAGTTTTGGGACTTTATTTGTGCCTTTTTTGGACTTGGTGAAGTTTCCCACAGGCCAGTCTTCAACCACATTGAATTTCCTTTTAATAGCAACCCTACCCTACACCATATTGAATGCATAATATCATGTAGTATGGGTATCAGAATCCTACAATGTTTGGAAATTACTACTCACAGAATTTCATGTACTTTACATACACTTGTATAAATAAAGTAAGGAAGGAGGCAAATCCCACTGAAATAATTTTGTTTTGGTATTGATGTCTGTGAAATGAGAATTTGGAGAATCTTGAGTTCCTTGCCCACATTGTATACCAAGTCTGAAGTAGAGGAAGCTCTCAGACAAATAAGTCAGATATGCCAGATCTGAGAGTTTAACAGACTCAGATGTGCAATCCCACCCAGATATCATCCTTCTGTGGGAGAAGAACATTCTTTTTCATATGTTATTTCTGACATGGTTTCAGTGACAACTTGTTTGAGGAGAGGCTTTTACAGAGTTGAAGATTATATGTGTGTTTCTTTCAGCCACTGGCTTTTCAGAACTTGCATGAAATTGTAATTCCTTTGCTGTGTCAACAAATAAGTCATAAAGTAGAAATTCTGGACATTAACAAGGTGTTTCTTCAGATTTATGAAAAGAAAAATGATATATAATGTTTGAAGAGCTGCAGAATTGATTACAGAATTGGTTAAAACAGATCAGTAGGAACTAGTCTTGGCTAAAAAAAGTGCCTGCAGTTTACTTCGTGTTTCAATGAAAAGGTTCTTTCTTTTATGAAAAAAAACCCAAATCTGCCAAATTTGCAAAAAAGAAGAGCCAAAATTAGTGTTTCAATCAACAAATGAATATTGATTCTCCTTGAACGTTGTGCTTGTGTCAAATAATAATCCTGAATGATAAAGAGTATGCTAAATAACCCATTATTCATGAATTGTGTGATCAAAAGGTAGATAATGAAATTTACACTTCTCCGGACTCATATCTGAAGATTTAATTTTTAGGAAAAGAAAAAAAAATAAACATTGAATATTTATTTGAGGGTCTCTAGCTTGCTCAGAATCTAAAATCCAGATTTTTTTCTTTTCTTAAGTGCTTCATTTTTTAAATCCCTTTTCCTTTCTTCTTTTATAAAAGTACAGTGAAAGATTGTTGGGACAATCAAAAGTATTCAATTTTAAAATACACTGAAGCCCTAAGGTTGACTACAGTATAACTGTAGAAAATTCAATGCTACAGATACCATGCCACAGAAGAGCTCTTAGAATGTAAAGGAAGACTGGAAGAAAAACCAATTGGAAAATATATGCCTTCAAAAATTCAAACCTTAGTAGCAATGGTGTTAATAGCTTTACAAAGATAAAAGGTTTTTCTCTATGTGCTGTTTTTTGCCTCAGTATTTTATAATTTTTTTAATATAAATTTTAGCTCTCACATACAGACAATATTATTAGCACTGTTATTTTAATTTTGCATATGCAATAATGTCCTAGTTATGAGTCTACGCAGTTGTCTAAAGCATGCTGTGTAGCTGGGAACTTTCCCCTATTTATTGCCTCAAAGATTATTCAAAAGGATCACAAAACTCTGCCAAGAGAAATATATTTTCAAGGGACCAGCAAAGTGAGAGTGGTAGCAATACTTTGATCTTTAATTAAAAGGTCAATAAGGCTGTATCTTTTAGATCTTTTCTAATGAAAATGTCCTCCTACTGGTTTGACACATACTTCGATAATGAAGGATGTGCCTTAGAAAGGGAATATACAAACAGGACAAAACACTCAATGAAAGATAACAAAACTATAGTTAAACAGTAATTAGATGCAAACAAAGTTTTTAAGTTGTCATAATCAAATTTATTTCTAAAAACATGAAATTTGCTGATATTAATAATATAATCAAGAATGAAAATGACAAAACAGCACTACATATTAAAATCAGTTTAAAATATGTATTGCTCTGATTTGCTTTTTTATCGTTTAGAAAATCTAAAGTCCCAGTTTCAGTAAAGGCTGTTTAGTGCTTCAATGATCACATTCAAAAAGATGCTGAACTTAATGTACTGAAACCTCAGCAAGTGTTCACTTGCATCTTGGCCCTCCTGGGATCAGCTTCATCTCTGTGATGGATAAGTGACATTTCAATAAGTCAGGGTGGGTTTTTTGGGAGATCATTAAAAGGCTGGTAAGAAGGAGGGATTTCCCACACTGAAGAAAACCTTACAGTATATTGATAGAAGATAGTTAAGAAAAGTGATCTTACTCTCTTCAGATTTTTTTTCTATACAGGAAAAATTTTTTCTATACAGGAAAAATTTGGGGTTTTTTGTTATTTTTATACTTTTCATTTTTCATTTTCATTTACTGTACAGGGATTTGAAGGGTCTCCTATCCAGCATATCAAAATTGTACGCTACCCCTATACAATTTTTTCATTTTTTTAATTACCTGTAATAGCAGCACTAGCTTTTTCACTGTGGCATTTTGCAGATTCAGAATTATTTTTCTTCTAACAGGACTGTTTAGAAACTAATTACTTGATAAATCAGATATTTGGAAAAAAATAGTATTTTAAAACTGAGAAAGCACAATCTTTTTGAGAGAAATAAATCACTCAAGCACTGAGCAGATACATGTGCTGTTATCTAACCAGAAACCAACAGGAAAAATTTAACACAAGGGTTGTGGACCTCTTGAGAAGAGAAAAACCAGCTGAAACTTCAGAGACTGAAATTGTGGGAATAGGTTTGTCTGCTTCAAATAAGACATTTATCTGAAAACTCATAATTGTCCTGTTGAGGATACTGGAGAAGAGGGCCATGGCATTAAGCTATGTAGCCTGATACATTGAGGCATCTTAGTAATTAGCTGAGACCACGTGAACAAGTACCTTTACTAATCCAAAGGGAGCCCATCTTTCACCTTCCCTGTTTAGGTATCTAATTTTAGTTAGCTCTGTTAGTACAACACCTCCCTAAACAGTAACAGTTAGGAGGACAGAAACTTTATATAAACCCATACACAATTGAATTTCTGGCCATTGAGTAGAAGGATTGCTCGACATGTCAGGTAATGGCTACTGTTAGTGCCCTTATTAGACTACAAAAACTAGTAGATCCTCATGATTGTCTTGCAGAACCAAACAAAAACACAGACTTGTTTGTGATAATGTAACCAAACAACAAGAAATATTAATGTAGTTTTAGTGAAGTCATGGTATGTCAAGCTGATAAAGTTTCAGTTGAAACCATTACACACATGGAAGTAAAAAAGCACGGTGAAGCACAACCACGTATATCAAAGAAATGTAGCATCAAAACAGCTACATGTTTCTTCTTTTTTTTTTCAACATTTTTCAGTTTTCTGATCTTCATCAGACTGATTCATTGTAACTAATCCAATTGAGCCCCTCTAGTTTGTCCTAATTGGATAATAGAGATAAGCATGCTACTGTGGTGACAAAACAAATGTCTCATGTCACAATAACAACCTTTACAAAACTCTTAACAAAGAGAAATACAAGAGGAAACAATGCTGTTACATCATTCTGGGAATGAATATTAATGTATATACAAGTATACTGTAAAGACATGAAGATGCAAATTCCTTTGAATTCAAATCATCCTGAATGAAGTCACTGCCTTGCAGGGACACAAGACCTGTTCTATTGAGCAATTATTTGTTCAATTTTTATATATCATAGACTACATCTTAGCTTGCATTGTTAGATTAGGAGAACTTTAATTCAGTTTATACATAAACTTCGTGTAACAGCTAGGAAAATTTTCACATTTCATAAACTCTCCTGAAATCTCTCTTAATAAGAGATTAAAATAGTTTCCTCCCACCCAAAACCAATCAACCAAACAACAAAAAATCAAACAAAAAGCCCCGTGCTTGTCTTACTGTCTCAAAGATCACCCACATACATAAGCAGGAAGAATAAAAGTTGAAGGTAACTAGACATTTCTGACTATGCAAAACTAAAAAGACTATTTTGCAAGTCTATCACTATCACTTGCTATCACTTCTTCTAAATAGTTGATGGCAAGACCAGCAGAACATGCTACAGGCCAAACACTCACAACCCTTGCTATGTAGCTTATCAAGAGACTATTTTGCCTCCAGGCCCCTTCCTGAAATGGGTTTTAGAAATGCACACAGTCAAGGCACAGAGAAGGATCTATATACCTGCTGTATAATGCTGACATAGCTGTGGTCTCCTGGCCTGTTACTAATCTCTGTGCAATCTGAGGTTCTCTGCATGCTACCAAAGATTATTTATTATCAGACTTGACTAGAGGTCTGACTGCTAGGGCTCTGAATCAAAATTAGCCAGTTACTTAGAGATGTCTCCCAGAAGCTCATAATTTCTTCATGCTGAGACTCCTGCTGGTTGTCTGAGCTACCACACAGGCAGTATGGTTGCACACTGCTATTTCAAAGGGATGTCAATGGGCAGAAATTACTCATGGAGCATCTGTTCTCAAACTACCCACTGTGATAACAATCAATTATTTTTTATCCTTTATTCAAATTGAGGATTAACTGTAGACTATACTTTAGGCAGGTCCACTTCATTGTTTCTGGACTCAGGAAACTACTATTCCTTTACAAGTAAGAAAACTGTAATCATCAGCAGCAACTAGATTTCATAACATAGAATTTGGGTTTTTTCCTAGTAGTAAGGTTCCAGCCTCTAATGGTCCTGAATTCACAACAGGATTGACAAAGTCCTTTCACTTCTGAAAAGGATATGATTGTCTCCATTTTTGAAATCATGACACCTTCCCATGATAGTCTGGGTACTTATGGCTCCAGTAAGACTATTTCAGCAGCACACATCTGAACCACGTGAGAGACATGATGTTTCATCAGTGCATAGGACGCAACGCTTCATCGGTTCCAGATGTAATTAGTGGTTCTGTCCTACCTGAGTTTATTACAGTAGAACTAATACTATAACATTTTGTGTTCTTCCCTTCCCATTGGTACACTACAAAGAATTCTCATTACATTGTGTCCTTACATCCACACCAAGGGGTGAGGTTATTGGATTTTTGGGGAAAGCTGGGTTGTCTGGTCTGTTCACTCAGTTGTCACAGCTTTGTGGAATTCTACAATAGCCATGCTTTCTGTAGTGCCAAACCAACAGAGCTCTTCTGTCTGTATCACAGTTCAGAAAA
Organism: Myiozetetes cayanensis; assembly: GCF_022539395.1. Taxonomy (NCBI): domain Eukaryota; kingdom Metazoa; phylum Chordata; class Aves; order Passeriformes; family Tyrannidae; genus Myiozetetes; species Myiozetetes cayanensis. The sequence goes on along the minus strand of NW_026086604.1, from coordinate 94,623,195 downwards.
GAGGAAGCTAAAAAGTAAGGGGCTTGCAAATTTCTCTGGCATCCTGATGTTATTCATAAGAGTGCTCTTATGAGCGACTGCTGCACATCAGGCATAAGAAATGAGGAACAAGAAGTACACACTGTACTAGCACTAGTTTCCATAGGAACAGTAGTGAAACATCGCACTTTTACAATTTTGGAAAAACATTCCCAGTTTCTTCCCAGTGTGACAGTGACATTAGAAATGAGAAAACACTTTCTCAGTATCAGTTTATTTTGTACAAACATTTCTTTATAATCATAAGCAGATAGTGTTGAAACTGTCCTATTTGACAAGATTAATCTTGTGCTTGGTCTCAGGAGGCAAAAAAGAAAACTGCTAAAAAATGCCATGAGTAGACAGGCAAGACACGAAATACTCTCATTCACTATCCCTGCAGAAGGTCTAAAGGAACAATAGTATTGTTTTCATTATTTTCACAGGCAGTAGTCTGATACTGATTTGTCTTGCAAGACTGTACTAAAATCTATTCAATTTATTTTGAAATAAAAAAAAAAAAAAAACAACTGAAACTACACACAGCATTTTGTGCATGTCATAGTTTAGGAATGCTACTTTCCAGTTTGGTGCTCCCACTGAGACTCTCCAAACCACGCTGCCATTTCTCCTCCCCCTCTCCCTTTGCCATGTGGCAAACTGGAGAGAAGAATCAGAGTCATAAAACATAAAGATCACAGGCTGAGATAAGAACAATTTACTGGAAACAGCAGTGAGGTAAGAAAATGAACAGTAATGGCAACAATACTAATAGCAAAAGTGTGCAAAAGAGAGAGAGTGATTCACATGCAAATGCTCACTGCAGAGCCTCATCTGACAGAAGCCCTACGACCCCAACCATTCCCTCTGGTTTGGAACCAGCGTTACCCAACTGCTCCCCCTGGTTCAAAACTGGTACCACCCAACCTCCATACCACCCAAGCTCCATCATGTTTATTCCACAGGAAGGAACATCTTCTCCTCAGGAGATATTCCTTTCCCCCACCCCTGGCAAGGATTTGAGGTGGTATAGAATAACCTCCAGGTCCTACCAACACCCCCTCCTGGCTACTCCAAAAATCAGCCTCGTCCTGTCCGGAATCAAGACGGCGTACTTCTGCAGATGAGGCTTGAACAGTAGTTGTTCTAAATAAAGAGGTTTAAGCTTAAATTCTTAATAGTACTGATTTAAAAAAAAAAAAATCCATGTTTTATTTTTTAGGAAGAAAAATTTTGGGAAGATGTCTGAAGCACACAGTCATGCCACTGCTGAAAAACACCTGAATGCCAGATGATATTTCAGCATACCCAGTAGTGTTTTGGTAGCTTGTGAGGCTGAGGCATGCTTCACTCATGTTGGATAGAAAGGTATTTCTTAGAGCAATGTTAAAAGGTGTAAGAAGTGTAGACTCCTGGATTTGATTATAATTTGAGGGCCTTAAGAAAGCATTCAACTTTTAGGTCAATGAAAGGACTTTACTAATACCCATCCATAAAAAGGCAGGTTTTTTACTACTGTCAGTCACAATCAGAAAAAAATTAACCTCATAAATTAGCCTCACCATTGTGCCTGGGAATTTCATGCAGCAGATCCTCATGGAAGCAATGTTAAGGCACATACTAGACAAAGAGATGATCTGAGACAGCCAGCACACCTTTAATAAGGGCAGATTGTACCTGAGCAATCTGGTAGCCTTCTTTGTTGAAGTGACCACAACACAACATCCTTATCTCCAAACTGGAGAGACAAGGGGTTGAATGGTGGACTACCTGGTGGCTAAGGAATTGTCTGGATGGATACAACCCAAGAGTTGTGGTCAACGGCAGTATGTCCAGGTGGAGGCTGGTGATGAGTGGTGTACCTCAGGGCTCTGTCTTGGGACTATCATTCTTTAATATCTTAATCAATAACAAAGACAATGAGATTGAGCGCACCCCCAGTAAGTTTGTGGATGCCATGAAGATGAGTGATGCAATTGACACAACACAGGTTAGGGGTGCTGCCACATGAAAAGGGGAGATTTCCTCAACCCTTAATGTGGGGACATTTCCTTGACCCTTAGTGTTTGATTTGTCTGTCAGTGCCCCAGAAAAGCTGAGACCCTTGTGCCTGACCAGTCTGTCAGTGTCCTGTTATGGGGACCCTTCACTGAACAGTCCTGCTGAATTGGAGGGGGATTCAGCTGCCCTCTTCAGGAATCTAAACCAACAGCATATGGGATACCCCTCAGCAGGTCTTCCCACCTAGTTTAGTTTAGGTGCTGTGTGATTTATCAGCTGCCAAGTACCATCTAGTTCCTCTCCCTGCAAGAATTTCCACAGGGCCTGGTTGCAGTTTCTCCACTCCACTCCATCCTCTGTTCCATTCCAGTTAGCAGGTCCTTACTGCTTTATGGGGAATCATTGCGGAGGAGCACCAACCAAGTTCCACCCAGAGAGCAGCAGCTGCGTTTTACCCTATAATCTCCATACCATTATGACTTCTGCTAGGATATAAATATAACAAATCAGTTTACTCTAATTTTTACCCCCAGCCATGTTCCCACAGATGCCATCCAGAGAGACCTGGACAAATGAGAAGTGGGCCCATGAGAGCCTCATAAGTTCAACAAGTCCAAGTATAACATCCTGCACCTGGTCAGGGCAATCCCAGACATGAGTATGGGCTGGTAGAAGAACTCACTGAGAGCACCCCTGCCAAGAACTTGGGAGTTCTAGTGGATGAAAAGCTGGACATGAGCCAACAGTGTGTGCTTGCAGCCCAGAAGGCCAACTGCACTCCAGGTTGCACCAAAAGCAGTGTGGCCAGAAGGTTGAGGGAGAGGATTCTCAGCCCCTGCTCTGCCTTCATGAGACCACACCTGGAATACTGCACACGAGTGTGGTCCCCTCAACATAAGAAGAACATGGAATTGTTGAAGTAGGTCCAGAGGAGGGCCACAGAGTTGATAAGGAGACTAGAGTACCTCCCCAACCAAGACAAGCTGGGACTGTTCATCTTGGAGAAGAAAAGATTGTGTAGAGATCTTCAGGCTGTGTACAGCCTTCCGGTACCTGAAGGGGATTACAGGGAAGCCACAGAGGGACTCTTCATAAGGAACTGTAGTGATAGGACAAGGACTAATGGGTTCAAACCAACAGTGGAGAAATTCAGGTTAGATATATTGAAGAAATTCTTTACTCAGAGGGTGGTGAAGCACTGGAACAGATTGCCCTGAGAAACTGGATGCCCCACTCCTGGCGGTGTTCAGGCCTAGTTGAATGGGGCATTGAGCAACCTGGTATAGTGTCCTATACATGACATGTCCCTGTCCATGGCAGGGGGGAACTAGAGGATTGTTAAGGTCCCTTACAACCCAAACCATTCTAGGATTCTATGGTTATTAGAGATTCTACTGAAGTCCATATTTCTATCAACTCATTTTATAGCAGAGCACATCCAGTGGGACTCCACTTTTACTTATAGGTACATTGCAAAATGTCCTTGACAAGACACAAGTGTGAAGTCTGATATAATATAGAAAGAGCAACAGTGTGACTGCAGTCCATTAAAATTTACAGCTCAGCCATCTTGGCAGTCACATCCTGTGCTGCACTGCTGATCTATTGACACAGACAAAAAAGGGGAAGAGAAGATAACAGCAAGATGGAAATGCTGATAACCAGCATTTTCAGTGTAATCTCTAGAAAAATCAGGTGAAATTCACTGAACTCTCAATATAAATAGCAAGCTCTACGAAGAAAATTAATGTTGGGTTAAAAGAAACCATATAAATAGTATCCTAACTCTAGTTTAGCTATGCAAGCATATGCCTTACTGGACTTCACTGAGAAGTGCTTCAGAACAAGTTAATATTTCAGTACATATTTTGTTAATATTAAATCACTTATACAATCTAATTCAATATATAAGTGTTCAGAATAAAAGGAAAACTATGAAAAAGACTACCCTTAGGTGATCTAATAGAGTATTTTACTGTTGTTTTTAGGATAAACACAAGTCTTAGTAACACCTTTGAAAGGAGGAATGTCTCTCAAGTATATACTTCCTATTTTCTTTTGGTTTTTTTAAATTAGCAGTACCAATGTAGGTTGACACATTATTTGCAAAGAATGGCACCAAAGTAATTGAAACACACAAAAAATATGGTTATTAATTAAAATTGCATTTACATTTCACAAACACAATAAACAATAAATAACCTTGCCATTCTCTGTATTGAAGAAACTGAACACAGGTAATATATTCCCAAGTGTTCTCATATACCACCACAACAATTCATCTCTGGGTTAGAAACTTTATTACAAGTCTATATACACTCATTCTCAGCATGTTCTTTGTGAAATTCTAAATCCTAGAATTTCTTTTCCTCACAGGTCAGAAGAGTACTAGAACTTGGGATGCATCTATTAGTCAAGAAGATATTATGTAATTAGAGTTCATGTTTCCTCATTTTGTCTTCATGAGCTGTCTGCTTTTGCCATCTAAAGTTATACTGTATATATTTTTCATGGGAAAGTCTACTATGTTTGCTATAATATTTACAAAAGTGTCACATTTCTTAGTAAATACGAACGAACAATCTGTCAAGCAAAGAAACTGATTTGTAGTGCTCATTTTAATTAATCAGTATTCAGAGATGGCTCAGTTGTATAAACAAGCTTGGATTACTAGGTTAAGAGTCACACACACAAAAAATCATTTTTATTCATCTTCAAAACACAGGAATACATTGCTCAAACATGAGAAAGATATTTCCTGTAAAAATCTTTTATGTTTGCCAAGAACCAGAAATCACACTGGGAATCTACAAATGAAAAGCAGAACTTGAGTGGTTGAGCTATTTTCTTATTGTACCTGCTGTTTAGGTATACTAATGCTAACAATTTCATGAAAAAGACATTTGGTTGTAATTTCTTAAGAGGGAAAAAATACCTCAAAGCTAAATTCTTGGGGGATCATCAATTTAACTGCTAAGAATCATCCTTCTGTTACTTATAAAGAATAGGCAATAAAGGAGATATTTGAAAACTGTTAAATTATTTAGAATTTTCACCAGAGAAACAAGTCAGGGAAAAATTAAATCAAGGTTTTTCAGAAAAAAATATTATAGCTATAGTATATATGCTTATAAACAGGCAATTTGAAATTGCTTTCAAAGTCAACTTGAAAAAAGTTTTAACACTTTTGTTTCCAATACATGTAACAACCAAATAAAAAGTAGAGGGATAAAGAGTTCTAGATCATACTAAGGAGTGATTTTGGTTATGTGGTCTCTGGTACTGGAAAGAGAAAAATCAGTCAAAAATGTCTCAAAAGCCAAGAAGATGCTTCCTTACCACTGGTAAGTTGAAATGATGCTTCCTTACCACTGGTAGTTGAAAACTATGGGAAAATGAATAGTCTCCAGGCACAATGCCATAGTTTATCCTTTCCTACTGTCTTCTCCAGGCTGCCTGACTGCACAGGAGATTCTGATCTCTTCAGGGGGTGGGGAAAATTCTAGCTTTTGCAGGTATCCTGTGCCATTTCACCTTCTCTGGATTAAAATGAAAGATCAGAGCTACCCAATTTTATTAGAACTTTCTCCTCTAGAAAAGAAGATATGAGAATGCTTTCAAGAGCACAAGGTATCCATATATTAACAGAGTTATCTCACATAAAACTCTTAAAGATCTTTTCAGGTGAGAACTCAGGTATGGAATTTCAAAGACAACTGTGTGATTGTCAAAAGATAAGACAATCCAGAATTTTACTAACTTTGCACATTGATTTTACTTTCTAACCACAGGCATATGAAATCTTACGTATTTTTATAGTTATTACCTACCATTTCTATTCTGATGTGAACCAAACCGAGACATCAGCATATTGAGACATTAGTGTACAGCTCTATTGCTTTATTTGGTAGAGTTAATGATCTGCCTCCACAAAAGACCCCAGAACTAGCCAGAACCAACACAAAGCATTATGGCACACATTCATTTCTCTGTTTGTCAAAAGTGAATAATCTTCAGTTGATTGCCCTCTACTCCCCAAAGCACACTGCATGTAATTAATCAAAATTCAATATGCAGAAGAACCTCAGGACTGATCTTGCCCTGTATTTTCCCAGCTCAAATGCACATTAGCATCTAGAAACAAGTTCAAGGGCTATGTTTAACTTCGCAACTTTTTCTAAGTGAGTTTGTCTGAGAACAAATGTTACCAAAGAAACATGGACTGCTAAAAGGGAACATTCTGACAGCTGATAACAATAACTTTGGGCTTGCTGTCACCATCAATTCATGATGACTGCCAAGAGATCTTAACTACAGGTGAGGTAGTGTTCTGCAATTACAACTGTCATTCCCTCAAATTCAGATTGACCAGTGCGAAAATGCTGCAGCACTAAGTGCACTGCTTATCCAAAATTACCGTAACCCATAGATGTCACAACCTGACAACCCCTATGTAAAAGAGTAGTATCTTTGTTTATACACTTGTCCTGCCAAAGAAACTCAGGGTTCAGTTGACAACTTTGTCTATGCTTTTTTTTTCTTCAGCAGAGTTTATTCTTGATTATTTTCATCTACATTAAAAGAGTAGATTAAGACAAAGCAACATGAAAAAATGAATATATTTTCCTTTATCACTGTGATTAATTACATCTTCTGATGTTTCTTATCGTCTTATATTTATCAAGTGCTATTTTGCATAAGCTTTCTGAAGTGTCACACTTCCGCACAGGATTTCTCAGTCTGAGATGTGATCTAATTCCGGTTCCTCCAGTATTTCCTCCCTAGTGTAAATGACCATAAATAAAGGGATTTTTTTTCCCAAAACAGGACATTTTGTAATATGATGCAAAATCCCCTTGAGAGAAGACCTTATTGTTTCAAATTCTTTAAAAATAAAAAGTTGCATTACAGATGAATCTTAATCAAAACTAGCCACTGACAGCTGTCAGATTAATTGTATTAATCTGATGGAAACTACCATTAAGGCCCAAAACTCATTAAAAATGCAGCACTGTCCGTAAAAAGCAATACACTGAGAATGTCTTGACCTCTCTTTCAAAGCCAGTAGAAGCAACACTGATTAGTAGTACTCCTGCCCATTAAGTTCAATTTCAATGCATATGGAAGACAGTGAAAAAAAGAAAAAAATATGCATTTGCAAGGAAGAAACAAAAGAAAATTTCCATTTCATTACTTTTTTGGGACAAATAGAATCAGTCTTGAGAGGTGGATCAGGCCAGGATGAAGGAACTGTTACACAAATTAGCATTACAGAATACTCATATTTTCGTCAGCCCTCAATGGGAAAATAAAAAAAAAGCAAGGTGTTTACTGTTTCACAGTTCACAATAACCTTTAAGCAAGAATTCCACTATTTGAGCAAGTTATGCACACCTCTTATGAAGAAAAGGAAATACGTATGAGATAAACATGTTAATCCTGCACTATATAAATTCACTTAAACCATAAAATCCTTAGTTGTTCATAGCTGCTTGTTTTATTGGACATTTGTATAGGCTGTAGCAGAAAGAAAAAAATAAATCAAACATTGAGAACTTTTTTTTGCTGATATTTAAAAAAATTTGAAATAAAAACAAACAAACAAAATACTCCAAGTCCTAAATGGTTATTTCAATATCCTGTACACAGAATACTGTAAGTGTTGGCCCAAGACACAAAATGTCTGAATAGGGTGATTACTTCCAAATCCTATAGGTATTCACCAAGATTTAAACCTATAAGGTACAAATAAATAGATATCTACTTTATTACTTATCTCATTGAGGCTCTAATATCCTTCAAGATCCTCAAATTTGACTCACCTAGTGCAATCATCAGAAAAGTAACTCCATCTATTGCCAGTGTTTGATGTAACTGTACAGAAATAGGATGACAGATCAATTTTTTTACCTCCACAGGGAGAGGTAGTTTCATTAAACCAAATCCAGTATTTTATTGCCCACCTAAATGTACCACACTCCTCAATACCTATGTGGTTAGCCTACTATTTTTAAATTTTTTATACACTAGATAAAACTAATCATTTGTTAAAATGATGCAAGAAATATGGCATGCACACATATACTTCAGGCAAGCTCATTCAGCAGTAGAACATATGAAAAGCTGAATATAATTTATAATTAAAAAAAACCTGTTTACATTTTAGCTCAGAAACATTTTTGCAAGCAATGCAAAGTCAAAACTGCAAACTGTGTATTATGAAGGGTAATGCAAAATACAAGGAAAAAGAATCTCATCAGTGTATCTTCCTTAGAAGTCCTTACATCATCTTGCTTTCCAGGGCACATGTTCTTCATTTGACAGGAGGAGATTGGAGTTAACATGTTCATATCAGCTGTTCTACACCATATTTTCACTTGCATAGAGGCCTATCTTCTATGTAAACCAACAAATTCCCCTCTAACAACAGAATTATAGTCACAGTTATCTTCTGTAAATATCTTAAGATATTAAAAGAAACCAGAAACTGATTTCAGCTTAGCTCAAGTAGCACTTAGATGCAGAAGCACTTGGCAGCAACAAAAATTAGGCAATTATTTCTCTTTTTGCCATCAAGTGATTTTCATAGAGTGATACTGCAAATAATTTGTAATTATGACATGAACATTGCCTAGAAATGTTTATCTTTAAAACTTTATTGCCATAGAGATTAGGAAAGGGTGCAGCTAAAAGGATATTTCTGAGGTTTTATCAGAAGTGTGGACTTATCAAAAAAACAAAATCAAAAAACCCACCATCAGAGCAAAAAAACCCTCATCATTATGAGAAAATTTGGGATTATGTATATATCAAAAATTCTCACACATATTAAGAATATTCCCAGCTGAGAAAATAAAACAGTCAACAACTCCTAAATTTCAAGTGATCTGAATAGCCTCAAAGAATAGGGAGACTCTGTTTCAAATGGGGTGCTTCTTAACCCACATCTCTCAGAATCACTGTGATCACTAGAATTTTGGCTTCATGAAGTAGGGTGGTTCAGTCATCGGTAGCCAAAATTTGTATTGTGCCACAAAATGATAGTTTTTTTTGGTTACCGGGCTTTCACATTTAGCATAGTCTTCCAAAGGCTACTTGTACAAATAATATATATTAGGTAGCATTTTACTCACATAATAGTAAATATAAGTTCTTAAGTGTGAATCAGACTGTGCACAGTGAGAGCTTTGCCATATCATAGTAACTGGAATTCTACAGATTTTCATATTGTTTGGACAGGAAACTCATGGAGTTATAATTCTGTCAAATAACACTTCTATAAGAGATACTTTACATCCAGCACAGTACATACTTGCTCCTCTAATAAAGACTATCTTGAAGTAATTCCTGTCAAGTGACAGTATTAATATAGTCTTATTGCTTGACCCATGGGGTTTACTGCTCCTAAGGTGTCAGGGCCACCTCACCTGCTGGCTTGGCCAGCTTTGCACAGCCCCTCTGTGCTGCTCCACAGCTCTGTAATGCACTGCTTGCAGCCAGCTCAGCAGATTTCTGAGCCGATTGTGGCACACAGACCAGTTGCAACTGCACCAAAGGTCTGACCTCCTGCTCAGACAGTGCTACCATCAGCAGACTGTTCACAGGGAACGTGCTCCTTCCCCTGTTCCAGTCCAAGAGAAGACATGTCAGGCTTTGTTGCAACACACTTGCCAGTCTCTAGGCAGACCTGCTGATTGTGGGTTTAAGTTCTTCTCAAAGATCTCAAAGATCCAGAGTATCCATTTCACCCAGAATGTCCAGTGTAGAAAACCAGAATTTGCTACGAGAGACAAGAGAAAATGGACAGATATACACATATATACTAGGAATTCTTCTGCACCCAGGGCAGCAGCACAGTCTAAGAGAGACAAACAGCTGCTGTCAGAGCCCTCCCCACCACTCTCTTCTGTCTTAGAATATCTACATTCCTGAAAAGTAAACCCATTTTAGAGCTTTTTATAAATAAATTTCACAATTTATGACCCCACTCCAGATACTTACAACATTGTAATTTACTGAATTCTATTCAACTTAGCATAAAATTCAGCCCTTGAAAACTGAAACTCAGTGGCAACACATTTCTTGGTATCTATGGCCAATTGTTATGCATGACAGAGGTCTAGATACTACATAAGAATATGCAATGTTATCATGCTGTTTTATGAGGTCACAACACAGTAAGCTGATAAACTGCAAAGCTAAAGACAAAATAGTCTATCCCATCAGGGAATGGGAATATTGCCTCATAAAAACTGCATAATGGTATTACTTTTATACTGCAAACATTTAAGATGAGGTTAAATTGAAATTTTTCCTCAGTTAAAATTCTTTGTACTATTTTTCTTCTATTTTTCTCTTTTTCAGATGCTTTTACAAACGTTTAGTAAATGGGTGACTACACTTGCAAAAAGGCAACCAGTAAGACCAGTTGTTCCAAAAGTTCCCTCTCTGTTTGGCTTTACACTATTCTAAACTATATTATGAATCATGGACCTGAAACACCCAGAAAACAAATTTAATAAAATATTCCTTAGTAGGGAGCCCAAAGTTCTCCCTTTTTCTGCAGAAGAGCTAAAACTTCACCTACATTTAACATCATATTATTCCCTCATAACTGGATTTGCTTATAGGCACATAATCCTGCCCATAAAAATTAAATTCATGTTATTACAGTGGATCAGAGACCTTGGTTCTTTTACTCCAGTGCCATTAAATGTATTTTGCTAGAAACTGTGAGAGCATTTCCTGTTGGCACAGTCTATATGTGTTTATCCACATATTATTATATGTGTTTATCCATCTCCCATATTTTGTCAATAATTATTATTCACTGTAGTTATTGCACAATCAGAAGAAATAGTTGGATTAATATTGCACAGACTCCAGTAAAGTGAGGCTCGAGTTTTCTAAGGGTATAGCTACATTATTAACCAGTGTGGCACAAGGAGGAAAGGATATACCTTCCCACTGCAGCTCTGCAGACAGTGGAATCACAGAATCACAGAATGGCTGAGGTTGGACGGGACCTCTGGAGGCCATCTGGTTCACCCCTTCTGCTCAAGAAGGACCTGGCGGCCCAGGAACTTTTGAATATCACCAAAAAGGGAGACTCCAAACACTCTGAGGGTGTTCTGGATTGGGCTGGAATAGAGTTCATTTTCTAGTAGCTAGTATGGGCCTATGTTTTGAATACAAAACTTGTGCCTCAGTTTGTGCATATTACCTCTTGTCCTGTCACCGGGCACCCTGAGGAGAGCCCTTTACACTCTTCTTCAATTTTATACACATTGATGAGATCCACCCCCTGGCACCAAACCTTCCCTTCTCCAGGCTGAACAGTCCCGACTCTTTCAGTTTTTGCTCATAGAAGAGATGATCCAGCCCCTTCATTATCTTTGTGGCCCATCACTGGACTCATTCCAGTATGTTCATGTCCCTCTTGAACTGGACACAGCATTCCACACGTGGCCACATCAGTTCTGAGCAGAGGGGAAGGATCACATCCCTCAGCCTGCTGGTAATATTTTGCCTACTGCATCCCAGGATACCATTAGCCTTTTCTGCTGTAAGGACACATTTGGCTCACAGTCAATTGCTGTCCACCAGCATCCCCAGACTGCCAAGCTGCTTTCAAGCTGGGTAGCCCTCAGCATATTGGTGTAAGGTGCTAAATTGCTGGTCCTAGAACCACAGTGGTGTATAAATTGCTGATCCTTGGTAGATATGCTGGCCTCCGCAGCACACTGCTAGAGGGCACTATGTCCAAACTGAATGTGAGCAGCTACAGATGTGCCATGAAGCAAAATATCAATTTTGGTTCCAGCAGGAGAAGGGAAACTACTTATAAGTGCTGAAGTGACAAGGTCAAAGGCATAATAGAAGCCTTCAGGTAAAGAGGCAAGGCAAATTCACGGCAGAAAGCTGCTCTTCAGCACACCAAATCATCACTGCAGGTGCACCACTAGTATCACAGCTACTACAGAAGTTACTGGTTTATCCCTGAGTTCCACTCACGAGTGATACTAGTACTTTCACAGTTGCCCCTGTTCATTAGATGAGTGATTCAGTGCATAAAAATTACAGCACAAAACAGGAATGTAGAGATCTAGTTTTCTTTAAAAAAATTGCTATTTTTCCATCCTCTCCTTTTACCATTGGACTGTGTACCAGTTCAAGGAAAAAAGTTGAAGGTGTGATTGAGTTTGCATTACTGTTTGGTTTCCAGCTGAGAAACTCTGATGACAGAAGCTCATTTCCAATCCGTGAATAAAAAGAAAGAGAAAAATGTTTTGACTAAGAAAGTTCAGTACCAAGACTAAATATGTAGCACAACAATTTAAATAACATCTTCTGTTAGTTTTAGACTGGTGTGAGTTTCGGGATTTCAAAGTGGACCAGAGCAAAAGTAACACTTGAAACTTTATATAGAATTTCCTTTGCCATTCAGTCATCATTACTTCTTCAAAGAACTCTACATAAACAACACATTTGTGTGTTCTATATTACATTTGAAAATGCTATGCACATGCACCTGCTTTTGACACATGCCATCTCTTAGTCAGCTGAGATGATGATCGACAGAAACAGAGATGCAAATTCTCCTTTGCACGCAGAAATATTACTGTGCTGAAATGCCAATCATTTAAAGGAAAAAAAACACAAAACTTCGCATCTGCCAAAGAAACAAAGGTGTACTAAAAAAGAAAATTTAATGATTTGAACTCAAGTTCATCTTTTTTTAGAGAGCAATTTTGTTACTTCCTTGCCTTTCACATCAGACACAGAGAAACAAAAAAGCTGCCTGAAATTCTACAGGGAAATCATAATGCCTTGCATAGTTCTGAAAATACTGGAGGTTTACAGTGATCTTGATTATTATGCAATACCAGGTAATTATAGTTTGTAAACAAGTGCATGCTTGTGCACAAATTCAGAAACTTTCACTTAAACAAAAAATCACAAAAAAGTAAATTAATTAAAAAATATGAAAAATAATTTCTTCATGTCAAAGGAATTATTACCCTAGCAGTCTAAATAAAGGCATAAACCATCATGAGATACTGCAGAACTTACAACAATTCCAAAAAAGAACTTCAGAGACTGCCATATCCCCATTTTTATACTGTAGACATCATCCTATTACAACCTCACTACCTATTTCCAACCATGCCATATGCGTTTCAGACATGTTTGCAAACAACTCCACTATCACCTCCATAATCCCCTCTACATTTTTAAGACCTAAACACTTCACTTTCACCTCCTATACTTTCTCCTGTTTCATCCCACACCACTAGTCTTCTGTTTAGATTAGCACTTAGATATAAGGGCAACATACACAAAATAGCCTAAGATTTGTTGCGGACTTCCTACATATCAGATAAATTTAAAAAAAAAAAAAAGTGTTTTATGCATTTCTAATGTAGGATTTAGCCAGCATCCCTGAAGCCTCACAGTAACAATTCTTCATTTGTCAGGAAAATTTTAGTGAGTTTGCTCATATATGCCTAGTACAACTCTTAATGATACTCCACATCTTAATTTGTTCACTTTGTATTTCTCTCACTACTCACCTGAAACACTTGTTATTTTATTCCTAAATAGTGACCTTATCAATAAGGTCCTTAAATAAAATTTTCCTATGTTGCATAAGGGTAAGCTTTCCTTGCTAACAGGTTACCTTTACATACCCCACAGTAATTTAGAGAGGCACTTGCATTCCTGTAAGGCAATCTGCTGTAGTTTTCACACTATTAAGTCAACATAAATACATCTGGAGTTTTATCATAGTACATTAGCATAACACCAGGCTGTCTGGTTTCTTTTCATCCATCTCAAAGGAAGAGAAAGAAGCCCCTTTGGGGTTCAAGGAGACCTGGGCTTTCTTTCCTTTACTCCCTGACGAGGATATGTACTTTAAGCTTTGATAATATAACAAAAAGTTATTTGGTCAAAATCTAACCAACATTCAAAGGAAACCCTTGTCTACTTACCTTAGGTTTTGGTAAAAAGCATGTATTAGATATATTTCCATTCATAATTAAATTTTGCCAATATCCCAAACAAAGCACATATTGAAATTGCCTACCTATGTTTTAGTCAAAGCAAAGTTGTTGCACCTAATTTTAATGAATCCATTAGAATTCCTTCCATTTTAGGAATCTGAAAAGCAGCAGAGGAAGCATACTGATTAAGGCTCATTCGCCTATTATGAAAATCTCATTTTCTAAGGACTCTTGTAAAAACAACTTTATCAAGTTCCCATATTCAAAATACCTAAGCACAAAGTAATTCTCATTAAAGTTGACCCTCAGGTTAACCACATATGATAACCTCTTTTCATTTCAGTCTCATAAAATTCTTGTCAAAGGATCATTTGCTATATAATTAAATGCAAGAGAATGCAAAGAAGGCATTCTAAGACTATGACTTTATTTGTCATGGCTTTCAGGCTGCATGCACCTCAGTTTCCAAAATACTGTATGCTGTATGTGCAAAGTTCAAATGCACAAGGAAATCTCAAGAATGAGATATAGATTCTAAAGAAGAAACTGGATATGACAAACAGAAAAAAACCTGATATTGACATTTTCTGATTTATTATAAGGTGGTACAAAATAACAAAACTATAAACAATAATGGTTCCAAATACTTTTTCTTAAAGCCTGAACAACCTAAGGAACCTAGTTATATTTTGGCTAAGGTTGTCAGAAAGTTTTAGAGCAGTGTTTGAAAAATCAGAACTTGTTTTAAAATAGGGTCAAGTTCAAGGATATCATGTCATCTGACAATTACTACGATTCTTTAATCTGTTTTATGACAGCAAGTGTTTTAGAGGCAGGTACTGTTAAAACATGAACCAAGATGGTTCCTTACCAAAATACAAAAGGCAGTCCTGCTTCTTTTCATACTTACATAAAATGTGCCAGGAAAACCAAATCAAACTGTTTTAAATCAAAACTCCTTGGAGAAAAATGCAAGTAGGCTTGCTTAAAGACAGAGGTAGTCAGACACTTCTGCCATGTATTTGAATGAACTGAAAATTAGTGGTTATCTATGAACCTTAATTTTTGCATGATCTGTAGCCTTATCAGTATTCCTGAAACAAGTAGTAAAAATTCTTATTTGCTATGCAGTGCTAATGTAGACTAAGAAGATAACAGGATTTACAGATAAAGATACCTTTTAGATCTACCCCACTGTTCTCTAAGAATTGTTCTCCCTGAGAAAGATAATATCAAATTCAATCTATATATATGACCATCTTTATTCTAAGGACACACTCTTGGCTCATGGTCTGTCTCTGTAAAGCTGTTCTCCAGCTTTCCCACAATGCTGAAGCCAGCAGTATAAATGGTAGTCAGAATTAACAGTAAATTTATACCCATTAAAACAATTTCTGTAGACACTTATAATACAAAACATTCACTTTGAGTTACACTCTCACAAACAACATAGTGTGGGAGTGAGGAAAGAAAGATCACACAGTCACAACAGAGTTTGATCAGAAGCTATAAATAAAGGGTTTTTTCCTTTCAATTTTGTTTAAAAGGAGGACTAAAATGACCATGCAAAACTCTAAGACTCAACTATTTCAATTCTGAAATAATGCTAGGCTGCATCATTGTCTTATTCTTCTCTGACAGGACAAATTGCCTGTCCAAGTCATGAAACTTTGTTCTCTTCAGTGTATAAAAAAACCCCAGTGAGCTGGGGGGTCATGATAAGAAGGATTTTATGCAGTTTGCATGAGGGCACAAAAGTCAACATAGCAGGAAGAAAGAATTTGTCTCTGCTTTCTCTCTATTGACCTGCATAGGAAGGCAGGTCCGTTGGCTCAGGGAATAAGGATTACCCATCATTCTTTTGACAGCAGGAATCAGTAATGGTCTATCTGCCTGCAGCTACTCAGTAAAGTGAACATGTTCCTACAGCTCAAGTAAACAGAAAAAAATGGTGTCTTTAAAATACGTGAGGATTAGGGACATGTCCAAGTGAAGTGGTGCTACAATGTGTTTAAAGTGCTACTGCAAGTTCAATAGGGGCTTTAGAGGTTCAAAACTGAACTTCTGCTGGGAGCTACATAGCATGAAATATTCCTTCAACTGGATAAAAAAATTAGGAAGAGAAAGACAAATCCATGGGAAATGGCAAAAAATGCATTTTAGGGCTGTCTGTGTGATAAGTCTTAAATGAGCCAGACTTTCAGGCATGTTGAATTTGTATTTTGAAACATAGCCAAAATCCTATAGTGCAATTAACAAAGAAGAAAAGGAGAGAGATAATTGGGGTTACTAGTTTGTTTACATCTTGGCTATAGTTTCTGGATCCACAACCATAAGTCTGAAGTAAAAGCCAAGCATGTCTATTTGAGTGTGTGGAGCAAAGGGAAGTATCTGAGAGCAGATACCAAATCTTGACTCGTCTATGGACAAAACTAATTTCTACTCTCATTTGTACTGTATTCAGGCTTGCCTTTAGTATTTACCCTAATTCTCTTCCAAGAAGCCCTTGAAGAAACTGCCAGAATTAAATATTTGTGTTTATTCTCTCCACATTTAACTGCACATAAGATTTTTATCATCTCCCTCCCTGATTCTGAGAAAGCCACATGCCCTGTTCCTTCTCTTTCCCCCTCCTATATGTAAGAAGCAGTTTTTCTTAGACACAGCTCCTGAAATTTGGAGCTAGTGATAAATTTTAAACACACAAAGCTACAAAAATTTCCCTTTTGTTGGTTAAATAAGTGCATAAGAAAAGGACTCCAAGGTAGCTGTTAGTTTATTTGATTTGTTGTATCTAAGGAAAAAGAAAATGTGGTTTGTTCTTATAACTCAATTCAGCTACACACATCCATGCAATTTAATGCTCCAGAGCAAACACAGACTTTGTATGTACAATTTGCCAGAGGGAAAGATAAGAATGGGTTATAGATACTTACGAATGCTTGCTAGGACAGACTGTATTTTATATATGCATATAGGTATATTTTGAAGAATTATTTACCTGTCAGGTAAGGAACAGCATTTCCATGCATGAATAACGACATTTTCCAGATTTTTACTAATCAGATTAGAAATTTGACTCCATCACTCTAAGGCTACTATCAGTGACATTCAAACCCCAGTACTTCTAGTCACAAAAGGACCTTGTTTTAAATTTCAGCTTAAAAGCACAGGTTAATTTATGGAAGACAGATTCAGAATCTGAAACTATTCCTGCCTTCCAGAAAGTTACTGTTTAAAAATATTGTTAGTACAGGTCTTCTTTTCCAAATACTGTTTTAAATTTTTGCAAGTAATTAGTAAGTCATGCAAGCTTGATGGAAAAACATATATTTACATATGACAGTTATAATAGTCTTATGGTATCTCACTGGGTCAACATGTAGGTGACATACTTGGTCTGTTCTAAAGTGACCAGAAGCTGCTAACAAGGGATTATTTATGACAGAAATTATTAATTATATAATAGAAATTTATTAGTAAGTTACACAAAATAAAGCATGGTGTATGATATGCTGGAAATTGGGTACACCAAGAAAAAACATAAATCCGTGTTGAACTTTAAAGGTGGACTAATGGCTTTGCAAGCTCCAACACTGCTGTGGTTGACAGTTCCTGTAATTAAGATCCCCCTGTTATCTGCACCCCCATTTGGAGTGCTGTGGCCATCAGAACAACTACAGGTAAATTCACAGAGCAGAGACAGCACGTAAGGAATTGGGGACTTGCTGCCTCAGCCAGAGGAGAGTCTTGGGCAGCCCCGAGCCAGGGACAATCGGGCTCCAGGGGTTCCATCAGCCCCAGCACAGGGACCAACTCAGCCCCTCAGTCCCACAGCCCCACAGCCCCGCAACCCCGGTGGGGGGAGACCAGCTGGGAAAGGGCAGAGCAGCTGTTCATCGGGGAGGTGTGAGCAGAAAAGGCAGAAAAACGGCACTGCTAGCCCTGAGAGGAGAGTGGGAGGAGGGGGTCAGGTAGAGGAGTTGTGAATGAAGGAGTGAAGGGGAGCCAGGGAGGAAGGGGTGGAAGGCTTTGCCTTTGTTTCTCACCATTAACTCAATGATTAGCTGATGATAAATTAAATTAATGTCTGTTTTGCCCTTGTCAGTAATTGGCAAGCCTTTATCTCATCCCGTGAGCTTTCCCATATTTTCTGTCTCTGTCCTGTTGAGGAGGCAGGGTGAGAGAGGGGCTGGGATGGACATACAGCAGCTGGCCAAGATCAACCCTCTGCAAGCCAAAATCCAGTAGAGAAAAGCAGTCAATACTCACACTTACCTCTATTCAGGAAAGCCTGTAGATAAGGATACCAAGATGCAGATATTCTTTTTCCTATTTTGCTTGAAAATCCAGCACTAAAGTCCTGTCATCCTCTCTTAGGATGTTAAAGTTGAAAATCCAGAGATAAGTATAATACAGAATTACGATATTAACATATTACTGCATCGATTAATGAGTATCAGAAGTTAATAAGTCTAACTATAGATCTATTACATTATGATATTCAGTACTTCTGGCTTAGGACTAGCAGCATCTGGAAAACCTACTGCGAATTTCTCTTGGTTCACATTTCATCAGAGGGAAGGAAATGTTAAAGAATGGTCAGTAGAATAACACAACTGAAATGAACCTAAGAAATGTTTGTAACTAGTGGTATAAAAGCAGAAAGAGAATACAATCAGGTAAAGAACCTCAAACAGAATAGTAGTGAGCAGAACAAGTTCATTTTCTGGAGGAGAAAAAGGGTTGTTTCTTTTAAGCATAGTGTCATTGCTTGTTAATCCTGATCATCATGGGCATCCTTTTTTTCTGAGTATAGTATAGGAGAACATACTTTCTAAGCAAGTGAACCGTGGTCCACAACTCACCTATGGTGAAGTACTTTCTTCTACACAGCGTGAGGTTGTCTTAGTAAAAACGAAAACCACCAGAATCATAAAAGAGATTCTAGGACAAATAAATAATTAATTCACTATAAGTGAATAATATATAAGGGAGTTAGGTAAAGAAGAGGCATTGAAAGGAAAAGTATTGAACTGGAGAAAATCACATCAGCTGAATAATTCAATGGCTTGTTTTGAGATTGATGCTACCTCCCGTTTTCACTAACAGCCAAAATAATGGGCAGGTACTAATTATGTGCAAGTGAGAAATCACTGATAACATAGACAAAGATCAGAGCAGTATAAGAATTAGAGGACCTTGAGGAGAAGAGTAAGGCATGCTGAACATTCAATTATATGAAGTGTAAAGCTTTTAATAAAAAGATAATATAAAGGGACTTATAAACAATAACCATTTCAATGGGAAATAACTGAAGAGCAGATGGATTTGTATGTATTTTTAGACCAGGATAAGCATAAGCTACCAGAATAAAATAGTCATAAGAAAAGCAAATACTATGCTAGAATGTGTCAGGTGACATTTTACTGGTAGAGATAGGGGTGTATTCATAGCCACAGTCAAGGCTTTTCAGTATTTCTGAAGGCTGACTTCTTTGGATAACTCTCTTCAGGCACATGGTGTGAATCTTGGGACTGTCCTGTGCAGGGCCAGGAGCTGGATATCGGTGATCCTTGTTTTCCCCTTCCAACTCAGGGTATTCTATGATTCTGTGATTTTTTATGGCAGAAAATTTCCAAGAAATTTCAGTATACAACAAACCAAAGGAAATATTGCTCAAGATGAAAAGGGCACAATTCACTGTGGCTTTATAATAATAAACAAATAGAACTAATATGTACTTCACCTCTTGAAAGAGGAAAACATTACTGCTTTGTGTCAGAGGGAGCAGTGACATAGTTTAGGTCAAGCAAAAACCCACAGGCACAGCTTTGCAGACACATTTCTCTTATCTACCCTCTTCTAACCTTTTAGCTGTTGTTCTGCCTCAGTAATTTGCTAGTATTTTTGTCACAGTGTAAATAAAATTCACAAATGCTACAGTTCTATGAGAGCTCTGCTTTGTGATGCAAATGAAGAGCTTCTCAAGCTCTTCATAAAGCTATATAATAAAACAGAACACACATCATAATTTTTTTCTCAGAATGAACATTTTTCAACTGTGTCATTTCAATGTAAAAGTCCTGTTTAGAGAGCCAAGTTCTGAGTAGTTTCAAGGCCTACTCACCACCCTTAAACCATGATAGGGGCTTAACTAGAAATGTTCTTTCTACTCTTGTTAGTCAAACCCCATTTTCTCATTTCAGACTCAGAAAGCCTGTTATCTGTTCCCCAAGTCTTATAAACTTTAAAAACAAGGATGCCCTCTACTCTACAAAATCATAGCTAATTTCAGATCCTGGGTTAAAAATATATAGTCCCACCTAACATTATTAAGCATTGCACATACTATTATATAGAGACAACACATCTGAAACACCACATGTTTGAAATACCATCCGTCTACATGCTTCACTGCAATCCTTAAATCTGCAAGTGCCAAATGACAGCTCAGGACCTTGACACAGTTTGATTTACAGATTTGATGTACAATACAGCTTAGAGCAGCAGTTCCCAAAAGTGGTCATAGTGCTTTTTTCTCTTGTCACCTTCTCACCTTACTGGCATCCACTCTGGTCTTTGAACCACTGCTTATTCCTACCTTTACCCAGAGACTGCAATTGTTGCCTACTTACTGCCTACACCACCCCTGTCTTCTTATGCTCCACCTCGAGGGGTCACTTACCTTCCAGAACAACCTGACTACTGAGAAGTGCTCATGCACTTATGTACTAGCATAAAAATTATATATGTTATTCAAGCACTTAGTGACTTTAAACATCTTTCCACAGCAGAACGGATTGCCCCTAATTTTGCTTAAGAAGATCAAAAACAAGAAAAAACCCAAACAAACCCCCAAAACTGGTAGAGCTAATGAATTACTGTATTTTTATTCATCTGTATATAAAAGGGATGAGGATGTTTTTCTGGGCACTTCTAAACCAGGATAAGAGATTCTTTTCAAATTAAATAAGCATTTCTCTGGTCCATACAAATGGCAATTTTTCTATTAACAGACACACATGCATTTTCTCATTCACTTACCATTTTTAAAGCAATTGGAAGACAGATTCAGAATCTGAAACTATTCCTGCCTTCCAGAAAGTTACTGTTTAAAAATATTGTTAGTACAGGTCTTCTTTTCCAAATACTGTTTTAAATTTTTGCAAGTAATTAGTAAGTCATGCAAGCTTGATGGAAAAACATATATTTACATATGACAGTTATAATAGTCTTATGGTATCTCACTGGGTCAACATGTAGGTGACATACTTGGTCTGTTCTAAAGTGACCAGAAGCTGCTAACAAGGGATTATTTATGACAGAAATTATTAATTATATAATAGAAATTTATTAGTAAGTTACACAAAATAAAGCATGGTGTATGATATGCTGGAAATTGGGTACACCAAGAAAAAACATAAATCCGTGTTGAACTTTAAAGGTGGACTAATGGCTTTGCAAGCTCCAACACTGCTGTGGTTGACAGTTCCTGTAATTAAGATCCCCCTGTTATCTGCACCCCCATTTGGAGTGCTGTGGCCATCAGAACAACTACAGGTAAATTCACAGAGCAGAGACAGCACGTAAGGAATTGGGGACTTGCTGCCTCAGCCAGAGGAGAGTCTTGGGCAGCCCCGAGCCAGGGACAATCGGGCTCCAGGGGTTCCATCAGCCCCAGCACAGGGACCAACTCAACCCCTCAGTCCCACAGCCCCACAGCCCCGCAGCCCTGGTGGGGGGAGCCCAGCTGGGAAAGGGCAGAGCAGCTGTTCAGCGGGGAGGTGTGAGCAGAAAAGGGAGAAAAACAGCGCTGCTAGCCCTGAGAGGAGAGTGGGAGGAGGGGGTCAGGTAGAGGAGTTGGGAATGAAGGAGTGAAGGGGAGCCAGGGAGGAAGGGGTGGAAGGCTTTGCCTTTGTTTCTCACCATTAACTCAATGATTAGCTGATGATAAATTAAATTAATGTCTGTTTTGCCCTTGTCAGTAATTGGCAAGCTTTTATCTCATCCCATGAGCTTTCCCATATTTTCTGTCTCTGTCCTATTGAGGAAGCAGGGTGAGAGAGGGGCTGGGATGGACATACAGCAGCTGGCCAAGATCAGCCCTCTGCAAACCAAAATCCAGTAGAGAAATGCAGTCCATACTCACACTTACCTCTATTCAGGAAAGCCTGTGGATAAGGATACCAAGATGCAGATATTCTTTTTCCCATTTTGCTTGAAAATCCAGCGCTAAAGTCCTGTCGTCCTCTCTTAGGATGTTAAAGTTGAAAATCCGGAGATAAGTATAATACAGAATTACGATATTAACATATTACTGCATCAATTAATGAGTATCACAAGTTAATAAATCTAACTATAGATCTATTACATTATGATATTCAGTACTTCTGGCTTAGGACTAGCAGCATCTGGAAAACCTACTGCGAATTTCTCTTGGTTTCATCATCACATTTCATCACAGGGAAGGAAATGTTAAAGAATGGTCAATAGAATAACACAACTGAAATGAACCTAAGAAACGTTTGTAACTAGTGGTATAAAAGCAGAAAGAGAATACAATCAGGTAAAGAACCTCAAACAGAATAGTAGTGAGCAGAACAAGTTCATTTTCTGGAGGAGAAAAAGGGTTGTTTCTCTTAAGCATAGTGTCATTGCTTGGTAATCCTGATCATCATGGGTATCCTTTTTTTCTGAGTATAGTATAGGAGAATATACTTTCTAAGCAAGTGAACCGTGGTCCACTGTCAGGGGTGGAGCAATGGAGGCCTACAAAGAATGGAGACAGATACAGAAAGGTTACGAAGAAACCTCGGAGGAAGAAATCGATCTAGAGGTGCTCTGACAGCTGCAACTGCAGGAAGCGCCTGAGATCCAGCGATAAGACGCCGCTTCCACAGACCCCTGCAGAATTCCCCTATCTGTGCCCCCCTCACCATTCCTACCCCTCCTTCCCTAACTCCCAAATCTCCCTATATGGTTGGACATATCCCTGCAGCCAATCCCTCCATTTTCCCTTATCTCTGACCCTTCGGATTCGTGCCCCTGGCAAGAATCCCACCCTTATTCGAGACCCTTCTATGTACCCTCTATATAAACTGAAACCTTGTTTTAATAAAGAGCCATTTTGTGAGTCACCTATCTGGGTGCTCTTCCCTATACAAGATGTGCGCTAGGGTCGATCGCGGGGCCGAACCCCACCCGTGATAAATGGCGCTCAACGTGGTCAGAACTCCCCCTTTCTTATATTAAGAAAGGTCTCTGATTCACCTGAACTACTGGTGCTGTTTGATTTCCGGAGTCAAACGCACCCCACGACCCTCCCTCACTCAAGCGATCCGTGGACCCCCGGTCCACTCAGTCTCACGTCGCTGCTGCTGCGAGAAAATACCCCCGGTCCGAACGACCCCCCCGCTTGGAGCTGCCACCGCCGCTGAAACCGCCGGTCGCCGACCCTGCGCCCAGCGCCGCGGACGCGCCCCGCTCCACCCGTGCTCGGACCACCACCACCCCGTCCTGGGAGACGCAGCTGCAGCCCCGCTCCAGTCCGACTGCGACCAGAGCACCCCGTGAGATAGCGAGTGAGGTACCCAAAACTTTTTTATTTTAATAATGGGAAATAAGCTCTCTGATTCGGAAAAGCAGTTTTATGAACGCATGAAAACTATAATACTTGCAGAGGGACTTCCACTTGATAAAAAATCCCTCAAAGCCTTAACTAAATGGATTTCCAAACATAAACTCCTCTCTTCAGAGTTATTAACTCACCGGCAATGGTTTCAACTTGGGGAAACATTATCAGACGCCTTCGAACGGGGCAATCAAGCCGCTGGACTGTCCCTTATATCGTGGCATTTAATTTACTCCCATTTAAAAAAACAAAAGAAAAACGGAGACAGCAACTTTTCTCTACCATTCAAAAATTCCGCGGAAACTAAAAAACCCCGCCCACCGTGCTCCCAACATGGCGCCGAGGGCTGCCCCCCCACCCTTAACCGCGCGAAAAAACTAACCACACCCCCACCCCGAGGTGACGTCAGCGCGCAATACGATTCCAGCCCTAACTCCACCCCCCCTCCTTCCCCACGACCGCGCAGCCTCCGCTTTTCCGAGGGGAGGGGCCGGAGCCGACGTGTTACCAACTGCGCCGACTCCCCGGATGTAAACATCCGCAAAAATGGCTGCGCCCATGAATCCCGTGCCGCGAGTAAAAAACCTGCAACAACACACACCCCAGCCTGTAGCAACGCAGGCTGTGACTCCCCTACCACAGACAATAAGTGGCAGGGTCCGAGAAAGCAGGCAGAAGAGGCAGGGGACTTAGAACTTATGAAAGTTTTCCCGGTTTTCCGAAACGATAACCAGGAACGACAATGGGAACCTGTCCCATATCCTATCCTACGGGACGCGAAAAAAGCGGTTACAGACTATGGTTTAAACTCTCCTTTTGTCTCTGGAATGCTAGATTCCTTGTTTGCAGCATATACCCTGACCCCAACTGACATTCGGGTAATTACAAAGGGGATTTTAAACCTAATGCAATATTCCCTCTTTGAACAAGAGTGGAAAAAACTCATAAGGCAATATGCTGAGAACTCACACCATGCACTGCAAGTGCCTGTGGAAGACTTAATTAATGAATTCTACGGGGAGGGTCCATACTCCTCTACCAGGATGCAAACACGGATACGATTCAGCAGGCTAGATAAAACGAAAAGCCTGGCTCTAGAAGCCATCAAGGCTGTGGCAGAGGCCACCACCACTTCTCCTTCCTTTGCACACATACAACAAGGCCTTAAAGAACCCTTTTATGACTTTGCCACTAGATTGAGGGAAGCAATAGCTAGGCAAGTGAAACCTTTAGAAGCCCAAGATGCTCTGTTTATCCGATTAGCTATAGAACAGGCTAACCAAGATTGTCAAGCTGTTCTCCGTTCACTGATTAATCCCACACCCATGTCCATGATACAGGCTTGCAAGGACATTGGCTCTAGCAAATATGAAAGCAAAATAATAGCAGATGCATTGATTGAAGCAGAACCAGTACGGGTACAAGCCATCACAGAAGCAATCATGGCAGCAGAGAGAGCTAATAGTGTGTGCTACAAATGCCACCAGCCAGGACACTTTGCACGAGACTGTCCTAACCCAAATCCTAGCCCCAAGTCTCCTAGGACCCTGTGTCCCAAATGCAAGAAGGGATATCACTGGGCACGCTTCTGCCGCTCCACTTTCACCAAGGATGGGGAGCCCATCCGAGCCAAGGGAGGAGGAACCACCGGCCAAACCTATAACCGGCAGCCACACCATAACATCCAGGGAAACGGGCGATAGAGCGTGAAGGACCACGCGATGACCCCAAGAGTCCTGAACCTCCATCCACTAATAACTTGCCAGAAATCCTTTTATTTCCCACAGACAACATAATCCTAGAGACTCTTGACATCATAACAGTCTCTGTTCGTCCAAACCAAATCCTAAACAAAAATGACAAATTCCTACTGACTGCACACTTAGAATGCCATGACAAAGGGATAACTGTAGTCCCAGAAATACTATCTAACCTGAGTCCACGTACTCTAACCATAAATGTCCAAGCCTCTTCTCTTCCAGCTCGACTGTACACCGATGTTCCACTAGCTCGACTGCAGCCTCTGCAACGCCTGGAGAACTGCGCCCGAGGACACCACCCAATGGTAAACTGGGCCAAACAAATTTCTCACAACCGGCCCATGCTAACATGTCACCTTTATTCTTCAACAGCGAACCAAGAAATCACTGTTAGTGGAATGCTGGATACTGGAGCAGATATGACAATTATAACATCAAAACACTGGCCTACTCACTGGACCACAACAAAAAGCGACACAGACATCACAGGTATAGGCGGTCCACAGACTCCCATACAAAGTCAAGACGTCATTCAGGTACACCGACGCCTAGAGAAAGAAGAAGCTGTTCTTGTGGTGCTGAGAGGATCCACTCAGCCTTTCGCACTACTGGGCCAACTCTACGACAGGAACAGTAAGCTGTGCCTATGGGAGTGGATCTTTCTCCCCCACCAATTCACAAAAACCATAGTTTCCCTTCCGGAACTATTGGCCAATTTGTGTTACAAGGGCAGGACCAGGTGCTGGGAACTCGCAGGTGTAGATCCCACCTACATCTACCTCCCACTCACTTCCCAACATCTAGAACAACTCCTGATCATGAGCCTGGACTTCCAAATTGCTTTATCTGACTTTGCAGGTGAAATTAAAATCCATTACCCCCCTTGCAAATTTATCCAAAACATAGACAAAATTCCCCTTAAATACACATCCAATTGGTCTCCTAATCCCCTTCCAAATGCCTTAACAGTCTTTACTGATGGCTCAGGCACTACAGGAAATGCTGTCATTGTTTGGAAAGAGGGAGATCATTGGCAACAAGACATTCACAAGGTCCAAGGCTCTCCTCAGTTAGTTGAACTGTCAGCAGTTGTTCGTGCCTTGTCCTTGTTCCCAGACAACCTTAATATCATTTCTGACTCAGCCTACGTGGTGGGCCTTGTCCAGCGGTGTGAGAATTCATACCTCAGAGAAATTAAAAATGAACAGTTATTTTGGCTATTCCAAAAATTGCTTTCTACTGTAAATCACCGCTCTTCACCATTCTTTATCACTCATATTCGCTCCCATACCACACTTCCTGGTCCAATAGTAGAGGGGAATCGACAAGCCGACCTTTTGGCAGGGTCAGCTGTCATCCCACAGCGGTTAGAACAAGCCAAACTCTCCCACGACTTCTTCCATCAGAGTGCCCGAGCGCTACAAAAAGAATTCGGCCTCACTCAAAAACAATCTCGTGACATCATTTCAGCCTGCCCTGACTGCCAGCTCATCACTCCACTGCCTGCAGAAGGAGTAAACCCTCGAGGCTTGCTCCCACTACAAATCTGGCAGACAGATGTCACACACATTGACTCTTTTGGGAAATTAAAATTCGTTCATGTGTCTATTGACACCTGTTCAAATTACATTGTGGCCACCGCACACTCTGGTGAGAAGAGCCGTGATGTACAGAAACATTTCACCACAGCCTTTGCTCACATGGGCATACCCAAACAGGTAAAGACTGACAATGGGCCTGCCTACGTAGCAAAGAACACTCAGGAGTTTTTGGCCTTGTGGGGCGTGGAACACCGCACTGGTATTCCTCACTCTCCCACAGGACAGGCAATAGTTGAGAGAGCTCACCAGACACTCAAATCCATGTTGAAGAGGCAAAAACGAAAGAGCAGTGGCCTCTCCCCACACGAGTGTCTGCAAAAAGCCATGTACGTCCTCAACTTCCTCAACAGGATTGAGGACGGGCAGGCACCAGTTTTTAAACACTTTACCAGAACAAACTCTGTTCCTATTCAAAAAGCCAAAGTACTTTTCAAGGACTTGGTATCTGACAAATGGTTAGGGCCTTTCCCCATCATAACCTGGGGAAGAGGTCATGCATGCATACTTACTGATACAGGTCCAAGATGGGTCCCTTCCAGAAGGATCAAGCCCTTCCTAGAGAACTCCAAACCCTCCTGTTTCTCATCCTCTTTGTTCCATCATGGACTACCTCAGCCTTCTCAATTCCAGACTGGATGCAGCGACCAGCAGAAAACGTCTGGATTACCCTAGCCAAAGCCACCAACAGTGATACAATGTGCCTTTCCCTCGACAGCGTGAGTCATCCATTTAAAAGCTGTCTCATGGGTATTCCTGATTGGAACGGGTTTATCCAAAACACTTCCCTTGTAGATAATCTCCTTCCTTCTCCAAACACTATTTCCCAAACCCTCCTGCGTCTAGGTACCCTAGACACTGATCCCCAAGAATTAGAACTTTTAGGCTCATCTGTAACTACCATTTGCCTTAGATTCAAACCTACTACTAATCGTCTTACCCTAACACCTAACCTATCCCCCATCTCCTCCATCTATACTAACACCACCGCATGGTGCAATAACTCCAAACCTTACCCTCTTCCTACTGAACGTTTCTCTAAACCCACAAAACTGCCTTCCACCTACTTTCTTATCTGTGGCGATAGAACGTGGCAAGGCATCCCAAAAAACCCAGTGGGAGGGCCATGTACCATTGGAAAACTTACTCTGTACAACCCAGCTAAATTGCAAATAATCAGGAACCAAATTTCTGACAAACCCAAACCCATTCGAAGTAAAAGATCCTTTATCTTAATGCGCACCAAACCTAGACCACTCCCAATCGATGAGGACGCTAAACCACCGGCACGCAAGGCCCCTCAAAACAATCCAGCAAAGGTGGATGAACTAAACATCCATGTCCCACCAGATTGTGACCCCAAATTTCAAATTTGGTCCCACACTCAGAGATTTTGGGCCAGCTTCCCTTTTGCCAACATTGGTGCAGCCAAAGCCCTCTCCACTCTAGCCCACATGGCCTGCTGGATGGCCAAAGAAGCCAATGCCACTTCTCTTGCCATTGAAAGCCTACTAGCAGACACCTTGAAAATCAAGGAAGCTACCCTACAGAATAGAGCAGCCATTGACTTTTTACTTCTTGCCCACGGTCATGGTTGCAAAGAATTTGAAGGGCTGTGTTGTCTGAACTTCTCAGACCACTCTGAGAGTGTGTACCAAAGCATCCACACTCTGAAACAATTTGTTAGTGACATCACCATAAACCAAGACAAGGGTTTTTCAGGTCTCTTTAGCTGGCTCCACTTTCCTTCCCTTTCTGACTGGGTCAACAAGGTTGTTAAAGGAATCGCTTTATTTCTAATTATCACTTTCTCCATCCTTGTCTTCCTTCCCTGTCTAATTTTTTGTGTTAAGAAATCCATGACTAAAAGTTTTTCCCAAGCTTTCCCAGTCCTCAAAAACAGGAAAGGGGGAGATGTCAGGGGTGGAGCAATGGAGGCCTACAAAGAATGGAGACAGATACAGAAAGGCTACGAAGAAACCTCGGAGGAAGAAATCGATCTAGAGGTGCTCTGACAGCTGCAACTGCAGGAAGCGCCTGAGATCCAGCGATAAGACGCCGCTTTCACAGACCCCTGCAGAATTCCCCTATCTCTGCCCCCCCTCACCATTCCTTCCCCTCCTTCCCTAACTCCCAAATCTCCCTATATGGCTGGACATATCCCTGCAGCCAATCCCTCAATTTTCCCTTATCTCTGACCCTTCGGATTCGTGCCCCTGGCAAGAATCCCACCCTTATTCGAGACCCTTCTATGTACCCTCTATATAAACTGAAACCTTGTTTTAATAAGGAGCCATTTTGTGAGTCACCTATCTGGGGGCTCGTTTCCTATGCAAAATGTGCGCTAGGGTCGATCACGGGGCCGAACCCCACCCGTGATAGTCCACAACTCACCTATGGTGAAGTACTTTCTTCTACACAGCATGAGGTTGTCTTAGTAAAAACGAAAAATACCAGAATCATAAAAGAGATTCTAGGACAAATAAATAATTAATTCGCTATAAGTGAATAATATATAAGGGAGTTAGATAAAGAAGAGGCATTGAAAGGAAAAGTATTGAACTGGAGAAAATCACATCAGCTGAATAATTCAATGGCTTGTTTTGAGATTGATGTTACCTCCCGTTTTCACTAACAGCCAAAATAATGGGCAAGTACTAATTACGTGCAAGTGAGAAATCACTGATAACATAGACAAAGATCAGAGCAGTATAAGAATTAAAGGACCTTGAGGAGAAGAGTAAGGCATGCTTAACATTCAATTATATGAAGTGCAAAGCTTTTAATAAAAAGATAATATAAAGGGACTTATAAACAATAACCATTTCAATGGGAAATAACTGAAGAGCAGATGGATTTGTATGTATTGGTTAGACCAGGATAAGCATAAGCTACCAGAATAAAATAGTCATGAGAAAAAAAAATACTATGCTAGAATGTGTCAGGTGACATTTTACTGGTAGAGATAGGGGTGTATTCATAGCCACAGTCAAGGCTCTTCAGTATTTCTGAAGGCTGACTTCTTTGGATAACGGTCTTCAGGCACATGGTGTGAATCTTGGGACTGCCCTGTGCAGGGCCAGGAGCTGGATATCGGTGATCCTTGTTTTCCCCTTCCAACTCAGGATATTCTATGATTCTGTGATTTTTTATGGCAGAAAATTTCCAAGAAATTTCAGTATACAACAAACCAAAGGAAATATTGCTCAAGATGAAAAGGGCACAATTCACTGTGGCTTTATAATAATAAACAAATAGAACTAATATGTATTTAATGTCCTACTTCACCTCTTGAAAGAGGAAAACATTACTGCTTTGTGTCAGAGGGAGCAGTGACATAGTTTAGGTCAAGCAAAAACCCACAGGCACAGCTTTGCAGACACATTTCTCTTATCTGCCCTCTTCTAACCTTTTAGCTGTTGTTCTGCCTCAGTAATTTGCTAGTGTTTTTGTCACAGTGTAAATAAAATTCACAAATGCTACAGCTCTATGAGAGCTCTGCTTTGTGATGCAAATGAAGAGCTTCTCAAGCTCTTCATAAAGCTATGTAATAAAACAGAACATGCATCATAATTTTTTCTCAGAATGAACATTTTTCAACTGTGTCATTTCAATGTAAAAGTCCTGTTTAGAGAGCCAAGTTCTGAGTAGTTTCAAGGCCTACTCACCACCCTTAAACCATGAGAGGAGCTTAACTAGAAATGTTCTTTCTACTCTTGTTAGTCAAAACCCATTTTCTCATTTCAGACTCAGAAAGCCTGTTATCTGTTCCCCAAGTCTTACAAACTTTAAAAACAAGGATACCCTCTACTCTACAAAATCATAGCTAATTTCAGATCCTGGGTTAAAAATATATAGTCCCACCTAACATTATTAAGCATTGCACATAATATTATATAGAGACAACACATCTGAAACACCACATGTTTGAAATACCATCCGTCTACGTCTTCATGCTTCACTGCAATCCTTAAATCTGCAAGTGCCAAATGACAGCTCAGGACCTTGACACAGTTTGATTTACAGATTTGATGTACAATACAGCTTAGAGCAGCAGTTCCCAAAAGTGGTCATAGTGCTTTTTTCTCTTGTCACCTTCTCACCTTACTGGCATCCACTCTGGTCTTTGAACCACTGCTTATTCCTACATTTACCCGGAGACTGCAATTGTTGCCTACTTACTGCCTACACCACCCCTGTCTTCTTATGCTCCACCTCGAGTGGTCACTTACCTTCCAGAACAACCTGACTACTGAGAAGTGCTCATGCACTTATGTACTAGCATAAAAATTATATATGTTATTCAAGCACTTAGTGACTTTAAACATCTTTCCACAGCAGAACGGATTGCCCCTAATTTTGCTTAAGAAGATCAAAAACAAGAAAAAACCCAAACAAACCCCCAAAACTGGTAGAGCTAATGAATTACTGTATTTTTATTCATCTGTATATAAAAGGGATGAGGATGTTTTTCTGGGCACTTCTAAACCAGGATAAGAGACTCTATTCAAATTAAATAAGCATTTCTCTGGTCCATACAAATGGCAATTTTTCTATTAACAGATACACGTGCATTTTCTCATTCACTAAACATTTTTAAAGGAGCCCCTGGTGGTCTAGTGGTAAAGGCACCGCGCTATCACCGCGGAGACCCGGGTTCGATTCCCGGTCAGGGCCACTCCCGGGCAGGTGGGGCTCGTTAGCCCTTAAAGGCAACCCATCTACGTCCTGAGGACCTCGCTGCCACCGTCCAAGCTCGCTTGGCCCCGGCAGCTGAACCTTAGGATTAAAGGGTGGGCTCAGTTCCGCGCACACTGTGTCTCACCTAAAAAATCCAATGCGCAGGCTGGAAGGTGGAAAGACCTTCCCCGGATCTTCGCTCGCGAAGACTGGCCATTACCACTGGGAAACATTTTTAAAGTAATACCACATACACCAGCATTTGATGTATAAATATTAAAAACCCATAATGGCAGAAAAAATATTTTCAGCAGAAACCTAGTTCTATGACTTTTAAGAGATCATCTAAAATTGCTAATTGTTACTCAAAATAGAATGTAATGCAATGTATGCAGTAACACAACTGGATATTTTAGGACAGCCCAGAGTCACCTGATGAATAAGTGGAAAATGTGAAGTGCCTTCAAAACAAAGACAAATTTAAAACGAAAAGAATAGTAAAAAGAAGTGGTATTAAGTTTTTCAAGTGGCTGATTGGACCAAAATACTTTCTTACAGAGTGCATGAAAACATCCTTCAGCTACAGTCAAAAGGACAAAGCACTCAAAAACAGTGGTCTCTTTGCTGAGAAGCCTGGAAGAAATTATTTCTACTCTTCACATTTCAAAAGAAAAATGCATTAAGATCAACTGCAGGATCCTGAAAACTGCCTCCCACACCTTTTCAACCAGGTTCATGCAGCAAGCATCCAGGAAGCTGAAAGGCTATTAATTTACAGGATAATCTGCAAGGTCTTAGTTTAGCAAGATATTCTACAGGAATAGGGAAGCTCCCAAATTTTAAGAGTTTGTGTTGAAAAACCCAGTATCATTAATAAATTGACTTTTTATTCCTTACTCTTTTTGGATAACTGAATAACCATTGCTCTTCACAGGTGCTGAGCTGACAGGCTGAACAACAAATCCATGGTGTTAAAGAATGCATTCAGTGCAGGTAGCTTGGTGAGCAGCTGCAGGTTGAGCTCTGGGTGGTGGGAGCCCAAGCATGAAGCCATGACCTGCTGACCCTTTGCTTAACAAAGGGCCCTGGGACAGGTGACCAGACACTGAGGGACACGGTGAGAGCTGATGACTCCAGACTTTACCACACTTAGACTG
The DNA here is from genome assembly GCF_022539395.1 of Myiozetetes cayanensis. NCBI lineage: Eukaryota > Metazoa > Chordata > Aves > Passeriformes > Tyrannidae > Myiozetetes > Myiozetetes cayanensis. The sequence continues at coordinate 94,590,342 of NW_026086604.1, read as the reverse complement.
TGAGGGTATAAAAGCCCAAGGTTCCTTTGCTCAGGGTCCCTTCTCAGAGGCACCAGCTAGAGCTCTTATTTTTGGTACTGCACCAAGATTACGTTATTTTAAGAATCTGGACACTTGAGGTTCTGGCATGGGAAACCTGAGCCAATCCAGTAAAGAAACCATCTGACTGTGAGAGTGGGGTGCAACTGTGAAGGGGACTTGGTCCCAGCTCAGGTGGTCATGGGAGTGACTGCCAGAGTGGCTCCTGGATGGTCAGATGTATCCTTAACAATGGGAAGTGAGCAGTATTGACAGTACTTGAACTTCTTTATCATCCAGATACACATTCATGATTGGCAGGATCAGAGTTGTAGCAGAAAACTCCACTATCACCAGTTGGTGATCTGCCTTGAAACACCATACCACTTAAATTGTAGTGATGTTAAGGACACTACCTGTTTAACACTCTTGATAGTTTCAATAAACATATTTGTGACATTAATGTAAAATTTCATATACGATATTTAAACAACACACATTTAAAACACTAATATAGTACTGACATGGTAACAAGATCAGAATTCTAGGAAACTGACCAATATAGTCAAATAGATAATTTGTGGAGTCTCAGACTCAATTTAAGAAACAGTTCAGTTTGAATGCCAGTCTGTTGAGGATTTTTAACCGTATGAGTTTTTTATGATAAGGGATATTGCCTCTCTTTACAATTTGTTCTTATTTTAGTTGATCATCATGACTGGAGAACTCTACTATTTTAGTGTTTAAACACTCATTTACAACTGCATACAACCACCTGTGCTCCAAAGAGACATAGTTTAAACAACATAAGGGTTCTGCAACTTCTCAAACACTGGTTGCAGTGACCTAATTAAACTCTTCCGCATTATGTAGGACTCAAAGCCTAAACATTGGGAAATCTGTGCCAGGTCAAATCTTCTACTTAGATATCAAGAAAATTTAATCGCTTCCAAGCAGGAAGACGTGCATCAATTACTGATAAACCAAACAACATGCATTCCTTCCAGATAAGCTTTTTTATCAAAATCTTAATGTATGTCAAAAGGGAATTTTTTCAACCTAGCCCAAGATTTTTGGGAAAAAAAAATCACAAGCATCTCCACACCTACTCCTTCCTCAAAGAAAAGACTCTTTTAAAAAATTCAGCTCTTGTCAGAATCGTCTTCACTGGCTGAAAGCCAAGAGTATCTCATTGTCATTATAAGTGGATATAAAATAAATACCAGTTTGAAAATGAAAACCGTATTACTACTTCTACGAATGTCAGTACAACTAGACAAAATAGGAGCAACGAGGACTCTTAAAATTTATCACACTAACACATTACAAGTTTTTGAAAATACCTCTTTCATCTGTTAATTTTTATTAGTTGTGACTAAGAGCAAACAACTCTATTTGCTGGACGAAACCCCCACTGAAGGGCAGCAATTGCTTATATCCCCCTAACTGCATTTTGTCCTGTGTCATTAAAGCTATTTCAACCCCTTTGGTACCATAATTCCACAATGTGCTCAGTAATGAAGAACAGACAACTTTTCTGTGTTTAAGGCTTGGGAAAAATGTATTAAACTCTTTTAAAATAATCTAAGCTAGATTTTCCGTAATTTTAGTATAGATATGGAAAATAGACTGTGCAGTAAATAACTTCTTCTAAACTAGTGGAAGCCTGTCTCAGTCTCAAAAACTATCATTTTCCAGCAAGTCTGTTTCAGCACCACTGTATGACACTGAATGACACTAAGTTTAGAATGACACTGTAAAACAAGGACACTTATTTCTCAAAGAAGATGCATCCCAAAAGAACACTGAGTTACACTCAAAAGTGCAAGATCCATCAACTGCCAGAAAGAGCTGCAAAAATTCCAGCCTTTTGCTATTGAACAGATTTATCTGAGAAACTGTATTTACCATTGACCTAGGAAAAGAACCTTTCTCTCTCTCCCATCTCTCAATTCACCAATAAAATCTCTGAAATGTTGTTACTATTTAATAGGACAGGAGTCCAAGGTCAACAATAATCATTTACTCATAAAGGTGAGCAAAAGACATTTTACCTCAAGGAAACTACTCTTTCATGCTGTGAGACAGTGTTAGATGATATCATTAAAAATTCCTTATGATGGGATTAATTAATGATTCCTCATGCATCCTCACCATGTGATACAGAGTAGGAGAATTCAGCTACAGGGCAGGTTTAGTAGAGAGGTTTAGAGATTTCAGAGCACTTATCAATGCTCCTCCAGCTGCATAGCTCAAAGAGGAGATTATCAGGACAATCATATTACAGGTGTACTCTCTGTCCTCCAAACAGTAAGTTGTCTCAGGCATTGTGGTGTGTAGATCTGGTGTCTTACTGCAGTCACAGTGCATAAGCATCAGGACTTCTACTGATGAAGATACAGGAATGCTATGCAAGTTGCAAACTAGTGCTGAGACATTCCATCAGGGAAGGGCAATTGTATACCCAAGAGATTCAGAGAAACATGGCAATTCTGCAGACCTCTAAGATTTCCAAGCAGAAACAGGCATACCAAGTATTTTCTAGTTGTCTAACATGCTTTGCAAAACCTGTCCACAAATATTTGGTAATCAACATAAAAGAATGGCACTGTGGTTGCCATCCAAAAAGCAAAAGAAAAGTTCAAGAAGAGGCACAATCAGAATATTTGTTCTAGCAAAGGATTTTGTTCTGTCCCTGGTGTTTATAGTCCCTCTGCTTCACCATCTCACTTGCCGTCTATCTGGATCTGATCTGGCCATCCTCTGCTCACATGGCAATCACCATCCTTTTCCAAGAGCAATCAGCACTGCTTGAGATATTTGCTGACCACTTTATATTCCCTCAAGAAGGAAGCCTATTGCCTTGGTTCCAGCCAGGACAGAGTTAATTTTTCAGTAACCAGGAAGAGGCATAGCTAGGACCCAGAGGTTGTTCTATATCACCTCATGTCATTACCAGGAGCAGGAGAAGGGTCCCTTCCAGGGAGAAGGGGTTCCGGTCCTGTTGAGTGATGTAGCAGAGGGAGTTGTCAGGTATTGTCCATTGCTGGGGGCTTTCTGCATGTATCATTCCTTTCTTTTACCCTCTGTCATTACTATCGTTGCTGTTGCTGTTTGTTTTCTTATCTCATTCTTGTTTTCAGTAAATGATGTTTATCTTAACCTCTGATCTTTGCCTCCTGCACTTGATTTCTCCTCTCCAGCCCACCACAGTGGCATGTAGTTTTAGTGGGACCACTAAATTGGAGAGTACTGTTCCTAAACAATGATACCTATGAATTTTTTTTCCCACACACTGCGTTCATGGTAACAATAAATCAGGAGTCCCAATTCCATTTGCCTTGCTAATATAGAGAAATTGGCTAGTATTATGCCCATTTTTAGTGTTGTTGTCTTTAAGACTCTAAATCAGTGTTTTATTGCAGCATTACAACTCCTTGTGTGCTGAACAGATTTCCTTCAGGTTGTAACATAAAGATCCAGAAAGTTTGTTTTGTTCTGTCATTTTGGAACAGGTTTTGGCGATAGCTATAGTTACTGAAATAGCAGTGTTTCCAGTGTAAAACACATTAGCTGATCAGTGTGCCTGTCATCAACCCTGTTTTTTGAAAACTAACAAACAGTTTTAAATAACAGACATCCTACAGTTGTACAAGAAAATGCTACAACACTTAGATCACTATACATACACCGAGCTTGCCCAATCTATGAGTTATGTTGCTTAAGCATTTGTTGTAAACAGAATCCCAAACTACACACTTTCACTGGTCTTTCTAAGCTCAGAAGCAGAGCTAACATTCATGGGAATTAACCTTGATCCAGTTGTATAAAATGGACTTATGCATCCATTTATTTTCCTCCATCTGTAATATAATGTTAATCACTGTTTGGCAGGAAGCCATTTCTGTGGGCAGAAAACCAGCATTTTGAATGTCCCCCTTTCCAACAGTGAAACTGAAGATCTTTTCAATTTTTTTTAAAAAAGGCAAAAGGAATAAATAAAACAGTGAATGAAACTGAGATGTTTACATACCCTGTTTATACAGAGTGTTTCTTCGTGCCATTGCTAATAGACTCATGGAATACCTTGCCAAAGAAATGACAGTTAAAGTTCATGTGAGGTCAAAAGAGATCAGACAAGTTCTCTAAAGAGAAAAATCTTTGAAAGCTACTAATTACAAATCAACAACATTCATGTCAGGAAATTACTGGACCTGAGAAGGCATAGTATCACCAATTATTACCTATTTCGTTATTTCTCTAGGTGTCTACCACTGTAAGACAGAATGCAGCACTGGCTCTGGTCTCACAGAAGCACTGAGCTCTGAAAGAGTGACTGACAAAGTAACTGTGACATTCATACAAGGCTAGGATTGCTGTGTCGAATTCCTAGGCTTCAAGCTAGTTTTTCCACATCTGCAGGAAATGACTGCAAGAATACTGACAATTCTGGGACAAGTCTCCCTCTTTCCTGCGAATTAGGAAAACTACCCTGAAGCTGAGAAGCCACCCATTAGCGAAGTACAATTAGTTTTCCACAGAATGTTTTGGTTTCATTGAAAAAGTACTGTTCAAACAATACAACACTTAAGGGCAGTGGATGATGCAAGAGTTTTTACAGCAATCAGAAAATCCATATTTAAGGTTATTCTTTTCATATTTCAGACTTCTTATCTTTTCCTCCTTGTAAGAATTGTAAATAATTAACATTTTCATTCAACAGATTGAGTTAGTGCATCTTGCATATTACCAATGTCTTGGCCTTATCTCGGCTGAAGAATAAGGAACCTCTGACAAGTCAGTCTCAAAAGTTCTCTTTGTTTCAGGCAATTGCCTGTTATATAGCATGTAGCTTCCACTTTTAAATGGAGTTAAAATGAAAAAGTAGATAAATGATCAACAGTTTCCTAAAGTGTAAGAGTTATTAGACAAGTGTTCAGACATAAGATTCTCACTGGGAGTGTGCTTAATTATTCAAAGAAAAAAGTTCTAATAACTTTTAAACAAAAAAAAGTTCAGTTCAGTCTGATTACTAATGAACACTAAAGACATATTTGTTCTTTAGACATGCTAATTTTTTAATAATTAAGGTAGGATGATTTCACATGGCTTTATTACATCCACATTAAAGCAAATACTATTATTTGTTTCCTGGTATTGCTTTGTTCCATCCCACTTCAACTTTATTCAAACAGAAATATGATGAGCTTGTCCTTTAGTCTTCTCACTTTGCTATCAAAAGGCAAAAATATTTTTAAAAACCTATACTAAATGGGAATTGCTTTAGAATTAACTTACACTGCTTGGGGAAAAAAAAAACCAACTTAAAAAAAGCAGTGGTATTCCACCACTTACTATCACCCCAAGTCTGAAACTGAAAAGACTTGCTCTGCACACATTTCAAAGGTAAGTGAGAGAAGATGAAAGGAAGAAACCTTTCTTCTTTAACAGATGAAAAAGGTGCTCAAGATTTAGTTCACCATAAGCATTATCTCAGGTCTAGGGTCTGTAAAATGTCAATCACTGCCAACATTCACTTGATCCATTGTATATTGTCAGCAATATGCTGGGCTGAATTACGTAGTTGAAGACCTTGGTAAACACAATCTAATTTTGTTACTATTAAACAAAATTTTACTTTACTGTTATTTTGTATTGGTTTAAAAACCTCTATTAAGATCTGCTTGTCTCCATCTTCCTTGGACACACTGCATCTTACACTACATAACACCTAGAAATCCCAGTTACGGAACATTCTTCAGATTTCTTAATTTCTGCAGGAACAATTTGAATTACCACAATGTGGAGTGATTGCAGGCAGGTAAGCCTGGATAGAAATATACTCCTCAAAAGAAGCTGGATGAAATATGATGGAAAGTACTTAGTCCTTTTATTTTGGTCTTTTTATTTTTGTGTACAATATTGTTAAAATCCATTATGAAAACTAGATGAGACTGGTAGTAAGGGAAGAAGAGGTATTCCTTTCCCTGCATATGCTGGTGAGGGCGATGGCCAGAGAGGTGACAGGATGCAACAAGTCCAAGAGACTCAGCATAGATCTGCAAGATGCAATTCATGCTGAGAAAGCAACAATCTGTTGAACTGGGAGGAAGGTCCCAGCCAGGCCTTGGGAAAGCCCAAAGAGTAACTTTTTGAGGCTAAGGGCAACTAAGTCTGAGACTCTGAAATGGCAGGAAGTAAGTTCTTCCTTGCAAGAAAGAAGTGGGCATGGAGTGTTCCAGCTCTTATTTAGTAAATTTGTAGTAAATTTGGCTTTTAGAATTTTAAAAAACCTTTTCTATGATATCTCAGTATAATAGTTTAGGTAAAGTGAACTTAAAGAGATCAGATCAGCTTAAAGCAGGTACATCTTGGGTTTCTTTCATATGCAGCTTATTCCAGTCCACCAGCAAATCCTCCAACCTTCATCACAGACTAGTTATTTGAACCTCATCTTGGAATCAAGCTGCATCCCTGAAAGAGTAAAAAATATGGACGGAAAGCACAAGGGTCTTGAATGCTTATGGACTATCTCTGTGTCCTTTGGACATGGTTATAACATGAAGTTGACTGTAGTCCAGGGCATCTGAGCCCTACAGACTAGAAACACTACTATGGAGGTTCTCTGCAGGGACACACAAGACTGCTTCTTTTTTTTTTTTTTATTAATATGAAATTAAATCACTTCTCCAGATACACTTGGAGATGAACTCACAAAGAAAATTTAAATGGTATTCGGGATGGGAAATTATGGTTTCCTCAGGACTGACTTTAAAGCTAAAAGCAGTGAGCAATACTATGCTTTGTCACTGCTTATCTAGAAAATGCACTGTGGCTAAGAGTTTTAGTATTTAAAAATGCTTAATGGAAAATGATCAAAAGGGTCATGATTCTTTTGCTCAAGCCCTATCCTCAGGCAAAATAAACAAGGTGTCTAACCCTGGCTCCAACAATGTCCAAGGACATCTTCCATGTCCTTGGGATGTGTGGTGGGTGTCACTAGTTCTTTATTTATATATTCACATCTGCAAATAGGCTTAATTCTCACTTATAACAAATGTGATGAAAAACTATGTTTTAGGAGATACAACCCCTCCAAAAGGCAAGTTATCCCTATTCAGTACAAAAGTGCTCAATGACATCAGTATTTTAAGAAACAGTTGGGGTAACTTTGGTACTTGGATTGCAACACATCAATTTACCCACAGGTTTTAGGATTACTCAGTGTAGCAAACAAGACTGGCCTTAGAAGAGGCAATTATAAATCAAGGCATTTATTCACTCGTTTATGTTTGTTTCCTCACAGCAAATAAATTACTTCATTCAGCAAGTACTTCAGTACTGAAAACTTTTCTTCTGAAACTTAAAGCCTATCTTTCATCAAAAACACTCTAAATTTCAGTTGGAGCAAGGATCTTCATAAATTACTCATATCAACAAAAACACCAAGCAGCTTCTTAGAGACTAAAATTGATGTCTTAGTTTTTCCACCCAGTACTTATTAGTAAATGCCTGTCTTGGATCAAATGCATCAAAACATATGTGTGACTTTTTGCTTTTAAAGATGGGTACAGGTTATCAACAAAATAATATCATGATGCAGGACACTACAAGAGAAACTAGTTGCCAAGTGATCCATCCCATGCCTATGTATAAGTCAAGGTAATAAAACAAAAGAGGCTAAAATTATTATACAAATGTTTTACTTTTTTTTTATTTTCACTAAACCTCTCACCAAAGAAGGAAAATACAGAAATTTCAATTATCCATTATAATAAAAAAAAAGGAAGAAAAATCTGAGGAAAAGGTAAACACTAACCAGATTGATAGATGATAACTAGAAGAGTTGTGTTTGGGCTTGTGCCCTTATAATAAAACAAATGAATACATAACGACATTCATTCATGCGATAATCATTCATGTCATGATTACTGACTTGGGAAGGAATCTGGATCAGGTAAAATCATTGCAACTGTTACTAGGAAGTTATAGTGTCATGTTTTTACACACAACATCTGAAGATTAAATTGTTAATTTAAATGTTAGTTTTAAGTAAATTGTTTAACTAAATTGTTAGTTTTAAGTAAGTTGCATAACAAATTTTCTAGAAAAGCAAGATTTCAAGATGTTACAATAACTGAAACATCCAGACATTTTTAAGCAGGATTGTGCAGTTTCATGATAATACTGGGATAACAAACTACTACAACACACTGATATCTAGATCATAGTTCTTCATATGCGAGCTTTTATTAAAGTAAGCATAGTATGCTACACAAACATTTTGGAAACTCCTACATTGTTAAAAAATCTTGGTCTCATTTGTTTAAAAACTAATTCACAGACATGACAGCTGTTTAAAACTGCAGAAAAATAAGTTATGTGTGTTTGGTCATATTAAATCAGGAATTCATGTACATTTACAATGTACAAATCACCTATACAATTAGATGAAATACTTCTCTCTGCTGAGAAGAAAAAACATCTTAGTTTTTTTCCTACTGGATTTAAATATATATATTATGCATTTGCGGCATGTTTCTAGTCCAATAAACAATGAGTGATCAAAGAGGTAACACATGAATTAGACTTTACAAGCAAATTCATCTGTCTTCCATCTTTAAATACATCCATACACTATGCAAGAGACTTCAATTTCTTTCATTTTTCCAGCTTTGGCTGGAGCCTCAGAGGAATGTTTTCACTGTCAGGAAAGTACATCAACAAGTCACTACAGTAGTGCAAAAAAATATTAGTTCTGTCTGCCTCTGTCTGTACGTGTAAAGCCCTGAAATATTGGTTGATGCAATAGCACTTGCTCTGCATGACAACTGTGTAAAATATAGCTTCCTGATGGGTAGTAAAGAGCATAAAAGTAATATTTCACCCATTATTAGTGTGCATACATTTCAAAAGCAAAATGTAATTCCTATTATCATAATAATGGCAATAGGAATAATAATTACCATAATAATGTTAATGTCCATATGCTATATCCAGCTTTTCACAGAGGAAGGGAAATGTAAAAAAAACATGTCAACAGAATACCAGGGTCAAATGTTGCTAAGAATCTTCTCCATTCAGGAAGTCACAATGTGTTGCTCAAATAAGTTACAATGAGACACCCTTATTATGCGTCTTTACAGGGCATTCTGAAATAACTGTCCATAAGTTGGTGGCTTTAATTGATGCCGTCACCAGGGCTTGCCACTGCCACCAGTGAGAGCACATCCGTAGCACAGTACCTTCTGATGCCAAAGCTCACCAGACTCAAAATTCACACCAGAAACACGTCTCCCATGGTATTTCAGACCAGCAACATGACAGGGAAAATCACCTGAGATCAAAAAATGCACTGAGGGAGCAGTAGAACTCCTTACCTTCTGTGGTTGGAGTTGCTTCAGCCATCACAGGTAACAAGCCAACCTGGAGGACAAGCCTTCACCCATCTCTGACAAGGTATTTTGTTCTTCCTAATTCTCTTAATTTTACTTTAGCTGTGCCAGGTTTCTTCCTCAAGCATTCATGCATCCATATGGCTACTAAACCCTCACAAGTTGTGTTTTCCAAGTTTTGGAAACTGAATAAAAATAAGGCCTTAAAATCACCTGAAGAAACAAACTTCTGTGAATCTGTTTCTTCTGCTCCCCTACGGAAGGTAAGCCTCTCTAAACAGACTCTAAGCAAGGATAGCACTGCTACTCAATGGGAAAAACAAAACCTGTGTATAAATTTAGGTTAGCTTCTAAGTTTTTCAGTATATATATTTTATGGACAAGTTTTATTTCATATTTCTCATATGCTATTTTAGTAATCCTTTCTTTACTGACAGACAGCAAAGTGAATAGAGTTCTCAGGAGCCGTGTGCTAAAATTTTACTTCAATTTGTTTTTAAACATCTCTATGCTAAACTTCACCCTAATTATCATCAATACCACTCAAAAACTTTTATTACCATCTACAGAAAGAAATATTTCCTCATTTTGCACTACTGTCATACTTACTGCCACTGCTACCTGTCATGTTTTTGGCTGTTCATTTTCTTTCTAGTAGGTAGCACAGTGCTGTATTTTGGATTCTGTATGAGAATAATATGGATAACATTCTGATATTTTAGGTGTTGCTCAGCAGTGCTTACCCTGAGCCAAGGCCTTTTCAGTTTCCCGTGCTCTGTCAGGGAGCAGGTGAACAGGAAACTGGAAGGGAGCATGGCCAGGACAACTGACTCAAACTGACCAAGGGGTATCCCATACCACAGAACATCATGCTTATTATATAAAGTGGGGGGAGTTGGCTGGGAAGGATGGATCTCTGTTGGGAGATGGGCTGGGCATCAAGCAGCAGGTGGTGAGCAATGGTACTGTGCATCACTTGATTCTCTTCAGTTTCATTTGTCTTTCTCACTCCTTTTCATTACAATTATTATTATTGGTGGTGTTATTATTACTGTTAGCAAAATTAGTTGTAGCATTATATTTTACTTTATTTCAATTATTAAACTCTTAATCCATGCATCACTGTGTGTCTTGGCTGTTAACATTATTGGAACCTTCAGAAAGTATTTCTGTTTTGCAGTCCTACATGCCTATGATACAGAGGAGAAAGAATCAATATAACAAGGAAAGCAATAAATTACTGGAAATACGGTAGGAAAATTATTGTTTATATTGTTTACAGCATCAGTTGCAGAGGCTGGCTTGACTTGACATAAGAACTTAATTAGAAAGATTTCCTGGATGAAACTAGGAAAGCACAGATGCAGATGGTATGCTGAGAATGGTAGCTTGAATGTAGGAAGTTGCAAAAGATGGCACTTGGAGCTTGTAATATTTATTTGATCAAACAAGACAGGCTTCTAAATATAAAGAAAACTAGTGATGATGTTACAAAGAAATTGGTTTGCTGCGATTAGAAGAACTTGACTTCCTATCACACATGAAAAACAATCCTCGAGACAGATCTCACTGTGCTCTTCTAGGCTTGTGTATTAAAATCTTGTTCTTTCCTCTTAGAATTTATATGCTTTTCAGATTGATAAATTGAGCTATTTTCATCCATTCACAGCAGGACAGCTAATTTGTTAACATGGCAGGAGGAACGGAGAAAAAATAAACAAAACAGAAAAACAGAAGCATTTTTTAAAATAAATGATGTTTATTTGTCCTGATAATACCAGTGTAGTTGCAATAAAATGCTTTTAAGGAAGCACAACAAACAGAAAAATAGATAACATGATATCCTTTTTCACACTAAATCCTTGAGGTCACTATGAATATTTTCAGCCAGACTCCGATCCGTATTATCTGGTTGTCAACTCTCTTCAGGTTAACAACTGAGGAACCATACATAACTACACTCAGCCCAGATCTATAAAACAAGCAAACAATGGTTATATTCCGTTGCTTTTCCTTCTCTCAGTCCTGTCACCAGCTTTCCTGAAATGAGAGAAGCTTCAAGATCAAGGGGAGAGACTCCATCCTCATCATCCCTGTCAAGGGAGCGCCCAAGATGGTGAGCAGCTAGAGCATCAGCAGAATAACATCCGAGAGAGACTGGGAAAAAAGAGACACACAACATCATCCTGCTCAAGGGCTCTGCACTGCTGGTAAGGATGACCAGATCAGGACTCTTTGAAGATGATTTCTTATGAAATTTTTCATCATCTTGAAGTTGCTTCTGTTTTAGAGCTCTGAGATTGAATCTTCTTTGTCAATCACAACCGTAAATTTTTATTTAAGGAAGTCAAAAGGTTTGGTGTTTTTTTAATAGGAGAGCAATTGTAGTAGTTATGGAAACTAAGTATATTCCTAGGGAGAGTATACTCTTCAAAAAAAAAAAAAAATCGGAACCAAATCAAAGTTCAGCTGTGAAACCCAGGAGATCAAACCACTTCCATGTAAGAAAAAAAATGCTTCTATATTCTGAACTAAATCCAAAGTTCATTGCTGCAAAATTTCCATGACAGATCTTTCCCAGATGCCCAGTATTCAGAGCAGGAAGGACTGAAGCAAGTTAAGAGGTCAGCTCCCAAGGGAGCCTGGAACATCTTTGCTCAGACACAGAGAAATTATATATATAATGCACATTTTGAAGCTAGACTGTCTTTCATCAAACTAATCATAAAAATATAAAAGACTAAGATTTCTTCAAAATTTTTTATATTTGGAATGATTTTCAGCGTATTTTCAGAGCAGGAAACGTCTATAAAGAAAAGGATGTGATTGTAGAACAGGAAGATAACTCATCATTTAAACAATACTGCAAACCGTGAAAAAAAAAGGTATTCTTCATGCTCATCCATGCTTCTCTCAAGCTTGAAGTGACCAATCCCTTCAGAAGATTTATCTTGACAAAGATTAATCACAAGGTCCATAAACACAATCTTAAAAAAAAAAAAATGCAGTTGTAGATTTCTGTTTTGGAACAGCTAAATACTGAAGACCATATAATTCCACTCTTGTTATAGTACCTTGAAGGCTCATTTACATGCTTTAGACAATTACTGAAAAAAAAGAAGATTTTACAAGTAGACCAGAAAAAATTAGGAGGTCTGAACAGATGATGCACAGAGATTTGCCAGAGTAACTCTGGAGGTGCCTAGTAGCTACTCGTCTGCTTTCCTGGTGAGTAAGGATCCCTCCCTACAGGGAACTCTGAAACAAAGTATGTTTAACTATAATGCAGAAGTATGGTTTTAGCTCTGTGTGGAACACAATACTGCAGTGGGTGAATGCAGCAGATTAGCTCCTCACCAGGCAAGGTTATCAGTGAAGGAGATTCTGTGCATTGATCTGCAAAGGGTGACTGGCAAAAATAAAATACCCATCCAGTTCTCTGTGTTTCTGCTTAGGTAGATCTTCCTTCTAGTCTGGTACAATTAAATTAGAGTTTTTTCCACTCAGCCAAGAGAAAGCAGATAAAATTTTTTGTCCTCACAACAGCCTGATAGTTTCACACAGTTTTCCACTATGACCAGGTGGGGCAGTGGGAGGGCAGGGGAGCAGCACTGGGCTGAAGAAAAACCATCACAAATTCTGTGCTCACCACAGTACAGAGAATGAATGGGTCATCTCCAGAAGCCTTCATTCCATGGCAGAGGGCAACACCAAAAAGACATAAAAATGGAAAGGTTAAACCTAATGCCATTCACCTGGACTAGCAACAGTAAAAGAATGCAATTAATTTTTTTTTTTTTAAGAAAGCTGTAAGTCTCTTAGATGTGTAACATGCATAAGTACTTTGGTAGGCTGCACTGAGACCCTTTACATTCTTCATCTGACTGATTATGAGAGGGCTTCCTGATGTATGAAGCATCCCTTTCCTGGTGCATGAAAAATCAGTCAGATTTTTCTCCTTGTTCATTCCTATACACTCTTCTATAACTCCAAGATATTTTCCAAAACACATTTTCAATAATGTCAATTAATCAAAAATTCCAATTAACCAAGTATCTAAGTTTAACCAAATATCTAAGTTTAGCTAAAGGGTTTTTCAATGATATGGATGTTTCATTTTTGGGGGTCAAATTATGCAGGTCTGGTGTTCAATAAATCATGTCTGTGTCTCTGTTCAGCTGAACTGAGCCTCTGCTATGTTATTCCTGCTGACTTGCCTTATCCTTGTGCAACTGGAGATCCTTCCAGGGGTGAAAGCTCTGTCCCAAGAGAAGCAAACACCTTCATCTCTCTTTCTCAAGTGACAAAATATAATGCAATGGCTAAGCAACAGGAATTTAAGCTGGAAAATGCGTGTGACACAAGACTTCCTGGACATCTGTACTCTTCTAGAGTGACAGTCATAGGCCACACAGGCTATTCTCTAGTGCCTGAGGTAGCATCAGGTATCTTAAACAGTGGAGGTCTGACTTTTTGCAGCCTGGTACTGACCTAGCCATTTTGTACTCCTGAATGAGATGCAGATTCTACCTTGAAAACAAAGGGAAAAGTGTCTTATACAGAAATAACAATAACCTCATCTGTGAATGGAAATCTTTCCAGAGCTAACCATAGAATCATTTAGGTTGAAAAAGACCCCTAATATTAGAGTCCAACTACTAACCTAACACTGCTAAGTCCACCACTAAACCATGTCCCTAAGTGCCACATTTACTTGTCCCTTAATATTTCCCGGGACAGTGGATCAACTCCTCGGACAGCCTGTTCCGGTGCTTCACAAGCCTTTCGGTGAAGAAATGTCTCCTAATATCTAATCTAAACCTCCCTCAGTGCAACTTGGAGCCGTTTCCTTTCATCTTATCACTGGTTACCTGGGAGAAGAGACAACCCCTTTCAGGTAATTGTAGAAAGCAATACATTCCCCCTGAGACTCCTTTTCTCTAGGATAAACACCCCCAGCTCCCTCAGCTGCTCCTCATCACAACTGTGCTCCAAACCCTTCACCAGCTCTGTTTCCTTTCTCTGGACAGACTCCAGCACCTCAATGTATTTCTTGTAGTGAAGGGCCAAGACTGAACACAGGATTCAAAGTGCATCCCCACCAGTGTGAAGTACAGGGGGACAAAACTTCCCTAGTCCTGCTACCAGAGCCAAATAGATACGTGTTAAATTTGGTCCTCTCCTGCACCTAGCTCAGCAATGGTATTTTAAGTGTGTGGCATCTCTAGAGCTTTGCTAAAGATCAGTGTCCCTGATTTCTGTCTTAAAAGTCTTACAGATTCACCTAAAATAATGCAGCTCAGTGAAGAAGATAATAGTAACACTTCCCACACATCCATTGTGAGGCACAGCTATTGTCAAACCCCAGGACTGGGAGAACTTATGGTCCCTTCCTTCTCACTGTAACTTACACTTTGAAGCCTGATGAACCTTCACTTCTTTCCCAAGCAAAGCTTCAGCCCTGGGCAGAAGCGTTGCTGCCCAGTCAGGCTCAGGTGTTGGTATGCAGCACGCTCCCCAGGCAAGTGAGAAGGTTACAGAGAGAACTGAACCTGCATTTCTCACATCCTTTAACGTGCAAGGTTTTTTTACAAAAAGTGTGACCTCTGCTTCCTCCACTATTGTTTTGAAAAAAACAGGAGAGGGAGGAGAAGGAAGCACCTGCATTTGTTTGGAAGAATGTTTTTTGACTGTGTTCCTCAAGTGGCATTTGTGAAAGAATACCATTTCTAAATCCGGATCAGACTTGGGCATGAACGAGGTAATGAGCAGCTCCCTTTGGTCCTCATCAAGCCTCTGCACAAACCCAGGATAACAATTTGTCACTTACATAGAATACAAAGATCAAATACTGAAATACAAACAAGATATTTCTTGGAAGGTGGTGATATTTTCATGATCATATTTTGTGATTCAAAGAGCAGATGCATAGATCACTTCTGTGTGACTTTTACCGGAAGCTGTGAAACCAGCTAACTGGGTTAGGTGCCTATATTGTGTAAATTACTAGAAAATATAACAGACAACTATCCATATCTTTCAGCAATTAAATGATTTCTTGAACCTGCCTTTATTTATTTAAAGACAAGAAGGAGTATGAACAAACTACAAATCCTTATGTTACTGAAGTGATCTGAGGATAAATAGTAAAGATTTAAAATAGATATATAAGTAATACGAAGGGTAGATGAAATTTATTTCCCTATAGAGGATAATCACCCTATTAACCAATATGATTATTTAATAATAATTGTAGAAGCTCAGTACTAATTGTTTACGCTTTAATTAATAATTGGCAGAATTAGTCAAGACTCATTAACTCTCTGATAGAGGTTCTACCACAGAACACACCAACTAAGCTTTTACTGAGAATAGCCTTCAAAATGTAACAGGAACTTTCTTATGCAATCAGTTATAAAATGAAACATTTAAGTCCTAGCTGTAAATCAGCAGCCAAAGAAAAAGCATGAACTGCTATGATCACTCTTCAGAAAGTTTCAGTCTTGCTCACTAATTCCTCCTCCTGAATTTACAAGTTTTTATTACACAAGAGCACAAGATGTTCCCCCTGGGCATCTTTGCTTCCCAAACTGTCATCTTCATCTCAGTCCCTGGCTGGAAACTGCCCAGCTCTTGCTTTCCTAATTCAACTTTGAAAAATCTCAGTTTAATAAAGAAGAACGATAATTTAAATACTCTTATCACTGTGTCCCAAGAAGTTCATGAAGAAAACTGACAGGTTACAGATCACCTGGGTGCATGGAAATTTTTTTTTTTCTTTTGTGTGTTAAAGAGAAATCTAACAATTAAAGTTGTTTGGAATGTCTTTGGTCCATCTGAAAATAAACCTTTTCTCCCTCTGAAAATAAATCTGCATCTTTCCCAGGCATTGAAGTAAAAAAAGCAGCCATGGTGCTAAGAATTAAATGAGACAGACTAGGTGCACATATAGTGGAGAGAGTCAGATGTTAAGGGTATCTGGACAAAATGTATTTAGGAGAGAACTTGCAAATACTGGGGCTATTAAGAGCTATTTTGTCTGATAAAAACCTAATGTGGTGCTAGGGTATAGTGTATGCCCTCTCTTCTCCATGCCATTGTTCATTGGGCCAGAATAATTGAATTAAAACTAATTTATTAACAATTAAAATAAAATAAAACCAGATGTTGTTTAAAGAGCTGGAAAAGGAATCTAGTACAATACTTTTTTTTGTTACTAAAACCACAAACGAGAAACCCAACTATTCAGGCAATTAACATCCTTCAAGGGTAGAATCAAATGCTTAACAGTAGTGGAAGTAATAGAAAAAAAAAGACCTTACAAACACATAAAATAGAACTGCAAGGAATCTGACACTACAAATAATAGCTAACATACTTTTAAGAATGAATACTGCTAGAACACACCTCTTGATCAAATAGCAATACAAGTAGAACAAAATATATGCCTCGAAAGATAGAATTTGCTTGTAAGGTATAAAGAATTTCCTGTGTTCCTTGTAACATGTTACTGAAAAGTTAACTCCAACTAACAGTAGTATGTAATTTGTTACATGATCTGTAAAACCATCAAAAGGCTCACCAATGCTTTAAAGGACTGTTAAATCATACTTTGAGTTGCAGATGAAAAATTTGTGTAAAATGTCATGGCATTTGTAACTAGTACTTCTGTAAGTCATTTTAGGTAGAGAGTAATAAGAAACAACCTAAATCCACAGATAATAATCTACTGCTTGTCATGGACTAAAAAATAATGTAAAGAGCCTGAAAAGAGACCTATAAAAAGGAAATAAAATAAGAATCAGTTTAGAAATACTATCTAGATTAAAATAAACCTGCATACACGTAGATAGAAGATCCTGCTTGGATAATGGTAACAGATTTGGCAGTCTTACTGGTTTAAGGTACTATGAAGATAATAAGTGATCTGAGCATCTCAGGATAGGGCAAGGATGACAGGTGAGAGTTGACAGAACATCAGACTCACTGAGGATCAAATTCTCAATCATCTATTCACTCCAGCAAGGACAGGATGGCCACTATTATTCTTATTTGGTGTCCAGTACCTTCAGTCTGGCCTTGTACTGCGGTGTAAACATAACATTAAACCTTAGAGAAAACCCTAATTTGAGGTCTGGGCTTTGGCCTCCATGACACCTGCTGTCACTGACAGCACACCCAAGCTACTAGTAGCATCAGCCATCAGAGACTGGAGAGGCAGCCTCTGCCTCCTGAGGGTATGGCCCGAGCCCAGCAGTGAGGTCATCATGTGCCTCATCAAAGCTGAAATCAGAGCCTCACCTCCTGGACTCCAGAAAAAATGTGAGCCCAAACACACACATGTTCCCTTTCTAGCCTGTTTCTAGAAGGTATTAATGCACAACATCCCTTCCTTGCTTCAGCTGAAGCCTACAGTTTCCCAGAAGCAGAGAGTGTGGAGAGAAAGAGCAGAGAGCTCCACTCTCAGCTGAAAAGCAGTAAGCAACAGCTTGGGTCTGTCCAGGAAATGCAGCTTCTCTCTCAGCTAGGATTTCTCTCTCAGCTAGGAATCTCAGCTCGATTCTGTCCAAACTGGACATTGTTGTGAATAAAGATTCACTTCTAAATACAGAGCTCCCAATGTTACAACCTCAGCTTAGAGTTCCACAGTCCCACAACTGAGGTTTCACTGTGAGAAAACAATGATTTAGGATCAAACCTGAGCTCTGACATACCACACAAACAGTTTTCTCTCAGCTGTGAGTTGTCCCAAGAATAATGTTCCCCAAGGAATAGCTGTAGTACAGCAGTACGTGCAGTAGTTTCTTTGCAAGGTAGTGCCAACAATTAATCATTCCACTGGCTCTTGGAGGGGACCATTTTAGAGAGCCCTTCAGAAAGCCCATCAGCAGGATCCAGAATTTCTTCCATCCTACTCCTAGGGAGATGATTAGAGCAGAAATATAGGTCTTTATAATGCAGGGAATCTGGCATAAGGCAACTTCAAAGGCAGACAGTAGGAGCTAGTCCATTATAACTCAACTCTCAACCCAGAAGACCACGCTTTCTTTCCCATGGTGTGGGGAAAGCCAAGAGTGTGGAAGCAAAAAAAGTAAGAATTACAAATCACCAGGGACTACAAACAAAAGACAGCATGCCCTGAGACAAGTCCTCCCCACATGACTATAGACATCAATTATTGTCTGCAGTTCTGGGAATATCAATTTGGGAAGCATGTTTTTTAACAATTTGTTCCATAGAAGCCTCTGTCCCAAGAATTATGTAATTTAGAAGTTTTTACACTACAGTGGGTGGCACAAATGAGAAACCACTGAAAGTAATGAAAAAAACATGCCAGCTCTCACTGAAGCCTGCCATTTGGCTCCAAGTCAGGTTGCAGGGGAGTCATATGAAGTAAAAACAGGAGCCTGAGGATGAGAAACATGTTCTATGGCACCCACAACTAAGAAAATACTGGATCTTGCTCCTTACACACCTGTAACCACTGTAGTTTCTTCTTGTGTCTGACTGAGGCCCAGTTTCTACCATGAGTATTCAAACCAAACCATTCTCACCCCTCAATGGTAGCAGTGAATTCAGCAGGAAAGCATGAAATACGTACATACTTTTTATTTTTTTCCCTGAGTGCAACAACAAAGACTTTTGCCACCCTTTTATTTCCACTCTTATTTCATTCATCTGGTCTGATAGAAGCTTCCTTGTTAGATGGGCTTCAAGTTTCTCTTTTCCTTCTTTGTACTATTACTTCTCATTTCTCAACATTCATGTATTTTCTGATGTCAAAAGGGAAAGACATTTCCCATGTTAATTAGAAAATTCCACATGATTTCAATCTTTGTTCTGTTAATTACTGTCATCTTTCCCTCTTTCCACATTTCTCAAAGTCTTGAGGTAGGTATCTATCATTTTCCATATTATCCTATCCAGGCCTATCATGTTGCACAGACTTTTTCCCAGCGTGACCTCTTTTTGAGTCTTCTCATTATTAATGACTTATCTCAGACCCCCTGTGAAGGCCCTGATTCATGCCCTTGTTGTTCTCAGATTATTTAGCTTTTTCCACCCTGCAGATAGCTCTTTACTGCTGTTTTAAAGCTAACTGTTAGTATATCTAACATCCATCACTTCAGTGTTTTGTATTTCACAATTTGACTCACTTTTCAAACTGTTCTGTGATGTTAATTGTCTTTCTTTTTTCCTTACTCTGTGGGTGTTCCCCAGAACTCTTCTGTCACTTCTCCAGTCTTTTTCTCTTCAGTCTTGGCAACCAACATTTTTATCTCCCATTCATGGTACATGTTATCATTTGGCAGATGACAAACCATTGCATTCATCTTTTTTTATTTTTTTCTTCTTGTATATCTTTGATTTTATCTTTGGAGGGGTTTTTTTCCCTTGTTTTTCCATGGATAAAAAAATTGGCTACCACCATTTTATTTACCTTAAAATATATATTTGCATGGCATATTGCCATATGGCATAGAAAAACATGATATACCTCTGAATAAGACAACTCAGGACATGGGAGAACAGTTGAAACATCAGACTGCTGGGAAGACCTAGGTAAACCATTGCAGTCATTCATTACTTGAGTTTGCTCCAGTGAGGCTCAATCCCTGTTCAGTTTGATAGTTAAGACCACACTTTTTGGCAGGTTTCAGGTTTTGTTACAGTTAAGTGCTGTCTGTAGGGTCTGATCTCACATTTTTAGCTATGCCGTACTAGAAACATCAGTTTCCTTCCAGCTTTGCCTTCTTCTTTTCTTAAATATTGACCAAAACATCTGTGTAATCCTTTTACTGTAATACTTTTGCCTTCCTGTTTACCTTTTTCACACTTGTTCTCAGTCTGTTTATAAGGATTAATTATACTCATGACATCTGAAATCACTTCCCAAGGGCAAAAACTAGCCCAGAGAAACAGCAGGAGCTTCATCAGGAACTTTTATTTAACCGGTGCTAAAAATAATTGTGCAAATTTTTTTGCCATTTCAGCTTATGTTTTAATATAGGACTCATAATTTACTTAATTCTTAATACAAGATTAAATTGCCACATACTGTTTAATAATCAAAATATCATATGCAAAAATCTCAATTACTCCTAGGAATCATTTAATACTTTTATTATATACATCATGTACATGTATATATTTACAATTAATAGTACACTGACAGCCAACAGAACTAATGACTCTGAATGCTAATTACTAGGATTAATTGATATAGATACAATTTTCATGGGTAGAAATTCTGAATCAAAAGTAAAATTTTTGTATTTGTGAATTAAACAGTGCATGTGGTTTTGCATAATATTTTCAAGGAAAAACTAATATTTTTTGCAATTCCTACATATGTGTAGAATTTTCATTGCCACATGGATTGAAACTATATTTTTCTACATTGCAAGGATTAAAAAACAATGTTATGGAACAAAAAAAAAAATCTACATGGATAAACAGAAGATCGACACCCTTAAATATGATTTTGATATAAAACAGAGGTCTGACAAAGAAAGATTAGGTCCAAAAGCACCCTTGGTTTTTTTCAGGATGGTAGGACTGAACATAATACAATATACAGTTCTAGCTTTTCCTGATGTTCACTTCGCCTCATAGCTGGCTGTGACTGAGCTGACTCCTTACAGAGTCAGTCAATTTTCTCCCCATT
The DNA here is from genome assembly GCF_022539395.1 of Myiozetetes cayanensis. NCBI lineage: Eukaryota > Metazoa > Chordata > Aves > Passeriformes > Tyrannidae > Myiozetetes > Myiozetetes cayanensis. The sequence continues at coordinate 94,569,261 of NW_026086604.1, read as the reverse complement.
CCTCCTTCACTGTTCACTATGTAAAACAGGGGTAATGCTAATTACTTATGTAAAAGAGGTAAGGGGGACATTAAATGCTGATGTGAATACTTTATCCTGACAATAGTTTGACTCAAGCACTATGTTAAATACTATAATTAGAACAACTGCCAATTTCTCCACTAAGAAATTTTCTGAAACTTTTCAGGAAGATAGATATCTGTCAGGTCATATACACAGTACATACATCAGTTGAAAGTTGTGGTAGGCTTGTGAGCTTTCCACTGGTTGGAAAAGGAAAAGTATAACACATAAACAAACACAAAAGAGAATCCAGCAAACCACAGGCTGTTCAGTCTTACCTCTGACCAGCAAGGTGGCAAGATCATGGAGCAGAACCTCCTGGAAATTACACCAAGGCACATGGAAACAGGCAGGTGATAGGTGGCAGCCAACATAACTTCACTAAGGGCAAACCATTCCTGACAAATTTTGTGACTTTCTATGATGGGATTACAGTATTGGTGGATAAAGGAGAGTGACTGATATTTTGTAACATTTTGTAATGTTACAAAAACATTATGAGAAAGTTATGTGAATTCATTCTCTCCTAAACTGCTACAGCTCAGTGTCTGTTGACTCACAGTCAAACACTCTCGTCTCCTTTTATTAAGAGCTATAAGAGAGCTATAAAAGTTGCAAAACATTAAAAAGTGTAGAATTCACTCCTGGATTTGGAGGTTGCAAATCAGAGGACACATGCTGCTATAGAAGCAGGTCACCTCTTCTATGCCTCCAGATACTGCAGGATTGAAACCCTGCCCTAGTCTTGAAGTCAGCAGCCAAGGCACTTTTTTCTTACAGCATGCAAATTAGAGAAAGGAGCCAACATTTCCTAGAAAGGCAGCAGAGTTTTAATTTAAAATTCCTTTTTAGAAGCTTCAACCTATGTAGAATTAACTGGTTTACTGCAAAGATTTTTTCCTTCTTTCTCCTCAAATTCTACTTTATTACTGCAGTATGTTCTTTATATGCATGTGGCAAAAAACAGAGAGGGGAGGTAAAGAGATGTGGCAAGCAAAGAAATTATCTTTTTTTCATTTTTGAGATTTTAAAACAAATTTCACAAAAAAAAGTAAACATACCACTAAGCATTTGCTAAGGACCAACTAGATGGAAATAGGCAAGTGTTAACTAGCTTTATGATATTTTCATTCTCTGAAAAAACAATGAGGATGTGGATATTTACCACACTGGAAGGAATGAGTAGTTATTTTTATATCCAGACATCTAGGAACAGTTAGATAGGCTCTGTAATATGCAGTGGCAAAGGCATTTCCTAATCTAGTATATCTTTTCAAACCAGATTATATTCTGCACAACAAATTCACTTGACTCCTTCTAAAAATACACAGAAACAATAATGAGACAAGAGCGTAAGGCATAAATCATGACTGCATTCAAACAAAACAAAACAAAAAAAAAAGAAAAAAGAAAAGAAAAGGAGAAACTCCAATGGAAGAGCAAGCAGTAGTTTACAGTAATGCTTCAAGGTTATAAAAGAATCGAGATCTATAAAGGAAACTTTGGGGAATTAATTTCATTATCAGATGTATCTGAAAAGAGGTCAGGAAATCTTTTATACACTTTGGTCACTTCAATTATGTTTTTTTTACTATTTAAAATAACCTAAATCAGTTTGTGAACCTAGTTAAAGGCTGATTAGACAAGCACTTTAGACTAGAGGAAAATTCAGGAAGTATTGGTCTTAATAAAATAGATCTGTCACAGTCAGAATAAGGTCTATTTTGGCTTATTTAAGAACAATAAGCAATCCATCAATTTACGTAAATAGAAACATGTAATTTGCTTTGTAGTTGTTAAAAAGTAAAGCAATCAAGAAAGTCATGATCACAGAACTCTCAAAATCACACATGCAGTCATTTTCCCACTCAACATAGTTTAAAATCCCACTGCTTTTAGTCCCAGACAATGCAGTAAACAGTGAGATAGCAGCTTTCCCAGATCAAACACTAATGAACCCTATTACTTTGAGCTTTTGTTCCCTACCCTATACTATAGAAAACCCAGACTGTGTTGTCCTAAACAATTATGGTCTTGGAATAGTGTTTAGAAATCATTTTCAATCAGAAAGAAAAAAAGAGATCAGAATTTTTTAGAAAAATGTCAGTTAATAATAGGAGAGGAGACTGCATGGGAAACAAAAAATAAATGAGAATAAAAAGGATACACCTGGAGCTTTTTTGGCTCATGAGAGAAAAATGGTGATCTAGAACAGTTTTCTAGAAGGATCCTATTAAGGAAACTGAAAACAGGATATTTGTTTGGGCTACACTAAAACACTAATCGTGCTATTTATAAACAACTGCATGTGTAGTTATCAATTGAAGTGTAATACATTTGATGTATTTTCCCCTATAGTAATCTCCTCTGTGTTTAAACCAGTTGTGAATATTAGAGAGTAAACCTTTCACATGCACAAGGCAGATATTCAGAGATCTGGTTAATTAATTTGAAAGGCCTGATTTTGGAGACCTACGATCTGTAAAATTTGACATTAAAAGAGATTTCATAAAAATACAAATGAATAATTGCAGAGATTATAGACTGCTCTTATAAATTCCTAATGTCAAGGAGGTTTTTCTTCACTGCTTTACCCAATAGCTGGATCATTCTCCTTAAACTGAGCATTTCCAAAGGAATAAAGGTGTCAGGTGAGCAATACCACAGTAGGTATCAGGGTGTTCAGCTATGCCATTTGACTCCTGCTACATATTGATAGATAATCACCAGCTGAACAAGACAGGGAGCAAATGCGTGTTTGCATTGTTTTTCATACCTTGTGCTGATTTGGCTGCATATATTGACTGCAATATATAGAGCCTACTCACTAAGGAGGCTGTAGTCTCACAAACATCCATGGGACTTCAAGCAAAATAGAAATCAAATATGTTACTGAAGAGAATTTTGCAGGTAATAGGCAGAGAGAAATTAGGGCATTTCCCTATTAAATAAAACCTGAAAAAAACCAACACCCCTCATCACAACTTCATTTCTACTTGTTTATATTTCCCCCCTCCTTAAACACAGGTAATGTTTTTAATTCCAGAGGACTAATCTTTCTCAGGGTAAAGTGAATGGAGTTCTGTTATTTTATGGCAACCAAATATATGAGAGAGTCTATTTTTCTCAGTCCCAGGTTTGAGAAGCTGCAATATACATCTGAAGATTTAGTGATATTATATTGTAGTATGTAGCCTGTAGTCAACCTGCTAACAACAATACAGTCTAATTGCAATTAAATAAAAGGCATGCAAATGTGCTGAATTACAAAGAAGAGAAGTGCTGAAGAAATATGCTTCCACTGAGGTGTTATTCGTTGAGATAAAATCCAGAACCCCAATTCAAACTTTTTAATACTCACCAAGCACCCCTCAATTAAATCCTTACATATTAAGTTATGGCAGTTCATGTTTACATTTAAAATCCACATTTACCTTAATTACCCGATTTGGCTTGCCACTTCACCTTTAATAAAGGATTTTTTATTCACAAAACATATTTCAAACAAAGTGTGCTTGTTGGTTCCTTTTCCACTGTGGTAGCTTTTCAGTCTTTCAACTGAAATTTCCCTACAGCAGACAATCATCACTAATGGAAATAATGCAGAAACTAAAATTAGTGCCTCATTATTCAGAAAGCTTTTAATATTCTTCCATGTGCTGCAGTAAATTGAGTTGTGGAATAATTAGTTTATTTTGTGGAATGTGAGGGCTAATTATTGCTTCACTGTACAAGAGGTACTAAATTATACATGGATTTTAGCCTTTAGAAATACTTCAGTTTGTGACTTCCTCCCCACTCATCTAACTTGCTTTAAGCTGCAATGTTTTTAGCTACAGACTTCCTTAAAAACAGTGTGTTTTCCAGGCACAAATATTATAATGTTGATAAATCCTGTGTTGGTTTGGATTTTTTTTTTAATATGGTAGAATTACTTCTGAAAGGAGTATACAATAGATAAGCCTTCTAAATATAATGTGTCATTCCTAAGGTTCAAAGGTTTTGAAGTTTATTAGCACTCTTCACCCAAATGGCCTCATTTTCCTAGTTACATCCTCTTTAGTTACCTTCACTTTTCTCTTGTTCATAACCTCAGGATTTGAATAATCAAGTTATATGGTAAAATACAGTAAAATCCAAAAGTGAAAATTGTTGTATGAAGGAAAGAAGAAATCAAGATAAGAACATACAAATCTTTATCCTTCTGTCATCTGTAAGAAGTCCTATGAGATACAAGGAAGACTCTTAGTAATTTTATGAACTTGCAATGTTTTATAACTGAGACAACATAAGCCATCACTGCGGAAGAGGAGATGGTCTCAGGCAGGTAATAAATGATTTAAAAACAACCACAGGCTGGCACATCCTCTTTAGAGAAAAAAAAAAATCAGAGCAAAAGGTACACTGGGATGAAGCATCATTTTTCTCTTCAGCATCAATGACATGACAATTATTTTAGCAGCTGAGAAGTCTTAGATGCTACAATAAGGAATAGTCCTACCTATAGAGAGCATTACCTATGGAGTAATTGTGTGCCAGCCCTAGAGACAGGAGGATAAATTATCCTTTTGTTATGACAGTGGTCCCAGGGCTTGCCATAGGAGAGAAGGGGAGAATTCTTTCACTTCATTACAACATATTATAAGGAAATTTTTTTCCCAGAAAAACAAAGCAAATAAAACCCAGAGACTAGAAATGAGTTTTCCTTTGACCTCTGTCACAAAGTACCTGGAGACAAGTTCTCAAAATGACCTCATAATATCTGGGGGGAGGCGCTAGTGTGAAATAAGAGACTTCTCTTGATATCTTCAGGAAAACCAATTACAGATTCTTGTGAATTATTATGTTCTAACATCCCAGATGCACACAGATAATGTATGTTCTGTTACAAACAATCCATTACATATATTTCAAAGATAGGAGATGAAAATATTTAGGCAACAGTACCTCTAATTTACAGTTAAAATTATCAAAAAAAAAAAAAAAAAAAAAAAAAAAAAGACAACTTCATATGACTGTGGGGGAATCCAGCTGGTTCTGGGCTCTCTGTAAGCTAAAATACCGAAGATGGAGCTTCTGCACTTGGCAGAAGGTTAACCATGAACAGTAAGGACTGTGACACAGAGTGGGTTTCCTGTCAGAATACTGACCTGTAGTGTCCTGACATGTGTGGTTGTGTCCAATCATGAGTTGTTATGTTAGTGGTAAACCAATGGTGTGTATACAGATGTCACCCAGAACTGTGTAAGAGTAGCAGCACTGTTGTAATAAGGAGCTGGTATCCTGAAATCGTGTCATGATCCCGCCTCGACCCGTGACATGTGACCTCTGAAATAAAGCAACAGACCAGCATTAATTTGCTGTTTGGGAATGCAGAATTTTACAGTGTGGGATTGCAAGGAGGAAGGATCAAGTTTTTGCTTTCACCATTCAAATTCTAAGAATCCAGGAAGCAAAGCTTACTGAAGTGGCATTGTCTTGTAAATTAGTCTTGTACTACGACTTACTGCATTTTTTTCTTCTCTCAAAACCATTTATCTCAAAGGTAAAACAGTAAATATAATCAACTATTCCAGGTATTATGTTTTTTAAGGACCATATCTATTCTCACCAGAAACTGGACTAACAAAATTCACTAGTTGATCATAAGGTATTAGAAGGTTTGAGAAGTTCATGGTTTAGAGACCATTAGAGATATTTGTCTAACTGGTCCCAGTAACCTAAGAGTGTCAATCTAGTGCAGTTCTCTTGGCTGCATGACCTAATTGCTGTTTCGTAGAAAATACATTTTTTAAAAAACTCTATTTTAAAATGTTCCATACCTTTTGCACTGGAATATACATGTTCATCCTAGAAGGCCCAATTCAAAGAAGATCCAATACTGTATTCATCTAAAACATTATTTTAGTCTGATTAACTAGAATGAAATCAATTGATCTCTACATGGACAAACTTGTCATATTCTGACTGACTGCTTTGTTTTACTGGTATGAAAGACATTTGAATTTCCACAGCCTAGAGAAAGAGATTAAAATTGAGCAGGGATTCAATCTAGGTTTGAACTATGATGCTGAAACATGTGGAGGCTACTAAAATGTTGCACTTGTTTCTCTTCTCAAAAAAAACCCAAAAAACCCAAAAAAAACCCACAAAAAACCCAACACCCAACCAACAAAAAACTCCAAAACCAAAAACCAAACCAAAAACCAATGAATCCACAACAAAAAACCTCCCTGCCAAACCCAGACCAACTAAAATAATAAATGTGAGATTGAGGCATCTATTAGAAAAATGAATTATACTTCTTTTCTCTGATCATCCTCGCATTGAATCCCAAAATACCATCTCAATTATTACCACCATCTGAAATTGACTTTTCATGCTGAGATCCCTGAAGTAACATGATATCTGCTTCACTATAACATCTGTGGTTTCAGCATGTCCACATAACTGAAAGGATGAAGTACCATATTAGACTGAACAGCCCAGAACTGATACTAGAATACTAGAATACGAGAATACTAGAATGAGTAAATAAGTCACTAGAATAAAGAGCCTATTTACACTGTCTATTCACATTTGGTGGCTTGAATATTACAATTTTGCTGAATAAAAATAGCTAAACAATAATATTGTTTTCAAAAGTTAAAAGAAAAATGTTGACAAATTATTAGTTTCAGTTCCTATCTCCAAAGAGGTCTGGAGGTAATAATTTAAATCACTTTATCTGGTTTTCCACAATCACAACAAACCACTTGGTATTATATTGTGTAAATTGATCAAATTATTTTTTAAAAAGTCACAACTCTGCAGTTCTCTGTAACTGGGAAACACTTGAATTTGTTTGTAGTCACAATCTTTTAGGTCTCCTCCACCCTGTTTACTTTTCTAGACTAAACTGACTGTGCTGTTTCCATCTCTTCTCATCAGTCAGGGTCTTGCTGACTGTCAGGCTGAACAAGCCCTTATAGACTGTGCTAGATTCTCAGTATTCAAGCTCAGATGCCTCAGTACTGTGTATCAGCACATTTTGGTCTCTTTTTTTAAATCTGGAGTAATCTCTCATTCCTTGAACACTGTCAGCTGAGGTGACAACATACATTTTTCTGGCAGCCTGATGCTTACTTTTTCAGACAGCAAGTATGCAGAACACAATGGGAAGTAGAATGCCTCACCGAAAATATAATAAGCCAATTCTCTCACGGATCACCTTCTTCTCATCTATAACCTCTATGCAGTTGTTTATCTTTTATTTTTTCCTTCTTCTTCAAGAGAAGGAGATATTTCAGTCTCATCTTTGTGGCCCTTCACTAGACTCTCTCCCATACATCCATGTCTGTTTTCTCCTGGACAGCCCAGAACTGGGCACAGCACTCTACATGTGGCCTCATCAGTGCTGAGCAGAGGGAAAGGATCACCTCCCTTGACCTCCTGGCAGTACTCTTCTTAGTTCAGCCCAGGATATTGGCAGCCTCTTTTGCTTCGAAGGTCCATTGCTGCCTGGTGGGCTCATTAAATTACATTTAATTAATGCAATTCCTCCATATCTTTAATCCACTGAAAAATTGTGATAAGTTGCAGACTAGTTCTGTTCTACTTATCAGCAAAAGCATTTCTCAGAGTAGGCAGAGAATCTGTAGTGTCATGGGGGCTTGAGGTGGAACTTCTGTAAGAGTTACATGTACCATATATTCTGATGCACAGTAATCTGAATGTCACAGACACCTTGGAACTACATCTTGCTTGGTAATATTTTAGCCTGGATTATAAACATAATGAGTTGATGACTTGTACCTTGCTTCATTAGTAAAAGTTAGGCTTTTATAGATACATTAAATTGTTAAGTCACACTCCAGAATAATTAATTCCACCAGACTTTTAGTTTGCTCATTAACCTTATCTGGAGAATTTGCACCATGTAAATGAAGAAAAAGGCTTACGTTTTTAGAATGTTCAGTGGTGTATTACAGATAACCTTTCTAAAATCATTGTGGTCATTTAGGAATGTTGAGGATATTATTCATTACAGAAAATAGTTTAATAAGAAATTAACACTTAATGGAAGCTTAAATACTCTATTTTGATGACTCAGAAATAAATGACCTTTTGTGAAACATTTGATGTAGTGTTTTGTGGTCTGTTGTTAAATCTAATGTTTTAGAATCTAAAAACTCCAAAAACTTTCAGGCTGATAATCTCAGGAAATGTCTACACAGAAGGTGATGCAAAGATTCTAAGATCTATATTTTTCCTGTGAATGGAACATCTTCCTAGCTGCAATTTCTAGTGGGCATTTTGTTACTAAGAATGTCTACTGTTTTGCAAAAGGATCCATGACAACAGATAATTTATTAAATATTTTGATTGTGTAATGCAGTCTCATAGTTAATAGCCAGTAACACAATAGATATTTTTGGCATAAAAAGTTTATTCTTGCTGAGCACCACTGCAGTGAAGGCAATAATATTGAAAAGAAAACGTGTAGGATCTTAGTCCCTACACAAAGTTCTGCTGTGTGACACAACATAGCTGTCTGTCTCAGAATGCACCATGCTTTGAGAGAGCAGATCCCTTCCACGGGTGCCCTGCAGGGGAATTATGCATAATGTTAATTTTTTTATTTATCAATAAAGCAGAATGTGCACATTGTATAACAGATTACCTTAGGCCTGACATTATATTTTTGCAATTTGACCTTCATTTACCACAGCCTTTTCACTTTTATTTTGGCAAAGAATCATCTGACTCAACAGTTCATTACAGATTAAGATCTCATTCTGGAAATTTATGGATAACTTAATAAAACAAGCTTTGACTCTTGTTGGGAGTAGTTTATCCTAAGTAGCAGCTGGCACATGGTTTCATTGGATAAGAGAGATATCTGTGTTTTGAAACTACCTCGTCCACTAGCAAGAAAGTTACTCAACCCACTTTCCTGCAGCTCCTTATTTACCCAGGTAACAGAACAGAGAAGATAAATCATGTTCCCTACTGGCTTGCCAACATGCCCAGGAAACATCCTTCCTTTCTAATCAGATTATGTTGGACAAAACAGAACCTCTCTTTGCTGTGAGAAGTTCCTGAAGCAAACTTTTGCATATTTAGCTTTCAAAGTAGTGTAAATAAAGAGGTTAGTTGTGACTTAAGAGCTTTATCTTCAGCAGAGAATTACATTAGTTAAAGCAATGTACATACAAACAGCTTTAGGTTTCACTTCTGTACCAAAAGGTTAATAACTTGGACTCTTTTGATATTGCTGAAACTCTGTAAAACAACTCAGGAGAAAATCCATAAATTAATTCAAAGGGAATTGTTCCCATTGTGCAGTTTATAGATGTTCTATATTTAGAATGGTTTATTTTTATGACACTTATATCCTGCACATGACTTAGGAGGATATCTGCAGAGGTCAGTCACTGTAGTTGTTCAAGATAAAAATGGACCTGTATACACAGTTCTAACACAGGGAAAATATGGAACCTAAAGAAACCTTTAAATTCAAACTGAAGTATACTGAGAGCAGGCTTTGTTTGGAAACTCTTATGAAATTGAAACTCTTATATACATACATATATATAGGAAACTCTTACATTACGATTGTACACTCATATCTTACGATAGTAACAATTCAATTTTTAATGCCTTCCTCCATATTGTATTAGAGAATAAGGATCACTAGATTCATCCGATTGTGACATGAAATACTTGCCCTCTGTCTTATGGTTATCAAACATCTGAACAAAAAAATGAGGGTAGGCATTATACATCCTGTGGCACAACTGACTTCTGCTTTTACCCGCTGGAAGATGCAAACAGCACAGAACTTACAAAAGGCAAGGACAGGGTATATTAAACACTAGCTTGCTTTAGCAACAGCAAATTGCCAGAGATGATAGGTCTTTTGCCATTTCAGGCAATAAAGCAAGTCCATCTTGTCACTGTGGCTATGCGTTCTTTAACACACAGTTTAGCATAAGATGTGAGACACAAAGTTTTATGAACTTATGCTGATTTCAGTTGCGCAACATCCTTGAAAATTATTATTTTTTTCTCCTAGCAAGACAATGGTATACTCCCTGCCCATAGACAACTCAGCACTTTTGTCTGGGATGCACAATGTTTTTTCTGGGGTCTAACTCCTGTGCCTTCTCCTGCTTCCAGTGACTACCAAATTTGTCCATCCTTGATTGAGTTGTAGTGGACACTGTTTGGGGATGGGGAGAGAAAACTGAACTTTGTAAGCTTGCTGTATTTAGAATGATTCATTTTTAATGACATCTACATCCTGTATATAAGAAAGAGTATCTCTGCACAGACCAGAGATAAAAATGCAGCATTTTTATCCATGGAGATACTGGAAATTAAACTGCCTCTTTCCTATCCTTGCCATAAAATGGTTTATAGTTGAAGAATATTAGATACAGTTTCTGTAAGAACATCATTTGGATTCCCAGTCATCATTAGCCTCTGAATTTTATATAGAGGTTAAAAGCTTGTTGACCAGCTTTCAAACCATAAACTGAAATTTGTCCTTTCCTTTTTACTTTCTGGAATATCCCTTTTTTCTACTTCGTGAAATATTCTTACATGTTAGAAATAGGAAGGTGTTCCAAAGTGTATATCAAAGTCACTACAAATGTTTATATATTTACTGAAATATAATTATTACTGAAAAATGCTGTCACATTTTCAGATACCTTATCTTGCACTAAAATGTTTGCTTTTAGTGTTTTAGGGAAACTCAAAAATGAATAAGATAATGATTTGAATAGAAAACCATTAAAGTCATTTTTTGTTTACAAAATATCTAGGTTTAAACTAATTTGTATACATTTTCCTTTTCCAATTAGAATGCTCTGGGGGAAAACAAACAAACAAAACAAAACAAAACAAACAAACAAAACCACAACCAAACAAAAAAACCTCCGTAATAAGAACTGAAAAAAACATCTAACAAAAACCCAACCAAAGTAAGATTTGTTGCACCTTTTCATTTTATGGACAAACAGATAAATGGTTTTGAAAATCCTACAACTTCTATACCCTTAGACGCATGTAGACATCCTTTGTTTATTGTGCATACCTTGGACAGATAAGGCAGCCAAAACCATATCTTTGAATAAAGAGGTCAATGGATTTCCCAGAGACACAAGCAACAGGGTAGCACAGTCTTCAAAGATCTGCTCCTCATTTAACCAGTACCCCAGAGGCGGCAATAGTATCACCCAAAACATCCATGGCACAAGCTTAAGTCCTTTACAGTGACTCAAAACAGTTCTCTGTACTGGTAGATAGCCTTCCTAACACTGGCAATTACCCTTAAACACCACCTTATGCTTTCAGCCAAGAGCAAGACTGAAGCCAAGAGCAGGTGTTAAATGACTGAGTTAGCTGAATTGTTCAGCTGGGAGTATCTGTGCTGAAACTACTAAATGGTTTTGACTGTCTTTTCTACACCATGTCAAATTGAACAGACTTAAAATTAAATATTGGGAAGGTCTTGAATCTAAGACCTTCTCTTTCAGCCTACAAATATTTAGACCTAACAGTCTCTTACTCAGGAAGCCAGGCAAATGTTGGAAGGTATTTACATGTTCATTCAAAATCTTCTGTAGTAAAAGAAAATACAATTTATTCTATCAGCTGAAGCTGCCAGAAGGGGCACATCCGCAGAAGAACAAATTCCTTTCATTGCCTCCATTAGCCATCTGGCAACTTGTACATGCTCAGTCTGAGACAAAAGAAGAATCACAAAATCACAGAATATGCTGAGTTGGAAGGGACCCACAAGGATCATCAAGGAGTTCAACTTCTGGCCCTGCACAGGACCATCCCCAAGAGTCACAACATGTGCCTGAGAGCATTGTCCCAATGCCTTTTAAACTCTGTCAGGCTTGGTGCTGTGACCACTTCCCTGGGGAGCCTGTTCTAGTGTCCAACCACCCTCTGGGTAAAGAACCTTTTTCTAATATCCAACCTAAACCTCCCCTGGCAGAACTGCAGGTCATTCCTTCGGGCTCTGTCACTGATCACCACAAAGAAATTAGTGCCTGCCCCTCCTCTTCCCTCACACTGAAGTTGTAGACTGTAATGAGGTCTCCCCTCAGTTTCTTCTACTCCAGGATGAACAGACTGAGTGCCCTCACATGCTCCTCATCCGGCTTCCCCTTGAGGCCCTTCACCATTTTTTTGCCTTCATTTGGATGCTCTCTAAGAGCTTAAGAGTTTGAGAGACCACTACCCATGTGCTTAACAAATCCCAGGGGCTGAGGAAATCCTGGGGCTACATCTGTTCTCATCATCGCCTTGGAATCTTCTCTTGGTACCACTGTGCTGAAACACTGGAGAGGTGTAACAGAAATCACCTGTGCCTGAGCAAGGAAAGGTAAGCGATGAAGGCAGTGAGGAAGGGGAGAGCAGTGGGAACTGCAGTGGAGGAGGACTGACACCCCAAAGAACTCAACAAGGTTTTGTAAGACTGAATTGAATCAAAAACACGGTGCTAGCTTGGACAGCCCAGCTTGGACTCAACCTTACGATGAAGAAAATCAGCCTCCTGAGCACTCATTATTTATTGCTATTGACATTTCAGCTGCAGAGGACTTCCAATGCTGAATATGGGGATGAAGCTTCATAAATGAAGCTTCTTTACCTGTCATTTTCCTTCTATAAACTTGAAATCTCTAAATTAGATTATTCCTTTTATTTTGCATATTATCATTATTATCATTTGCCTCCCTAATTAATTTTCCTGTGCTGGAAATGATGATGACATTCTCGAATAAATCAGCAGAAAATACCTCTCTGCTTCACAGCTGCATTTAGATCACATTTCTGAGTTTATGAGAGTGGGTGACTTGGAGAACTATAAAGAAAAGCTTAATTGTTTTCAAATTTGAAAATAAATGGGAACTTGAATCACCCCTCCCTAGGTTGCCTTTTTGCATTTCTTTTTTTTCCTAACAAGTCTGCCAAGTATTACAGTGCTGTAATTTGTTACAAAACAATAAAATGTAATTAAATGCCCATAAGCTTTATTAGTAAAACAAAGACTTGCTCCAGAATTAAAGCTATGGTGTCTGATTTGACCCTTCAATATGCATGTGCACTGTCAAAACAAGAATGCATGCAGAGTATGATGGGATCCTACCTCCTCCATCAAGAGAATCAAGATTTCAGAGGTTTCTTCAGGTTTATATGTTGCACAGACACACCTTGTTCAAAAGAACATGCAACCAGCCATGTGGCTGCATGATTCAGTGTTTCCTTCCCTGCTGATGAACTCCATATTTCTCTCACAGGTCAGCAGCTGGTGGGTGGGACCTGGAATGGAAAGACAGACTCATTGCTATGCTCTTCTATACCTTCAAATTGCCTTGGGAGGAAGGAGGATCATGCTGCATGGTTCAGAGAAATAAAACATGCAAGAGAAAAGCGTTCCCAGCAGGCAGCAGCTACTGCTTCAACTGATCCTGTTACTGCAGGATAGTACACAGGCAAGACAAAGCCAGTGCAAAGAGGAAATAATATCATGTTTGAGCTGGCCAGAGGTTTGCTGAAGAGAGGGCTGTGCTCTCATCCTCCTTGTGTTCTCTCGTTTCTGAGGCAGATTTAGGAGGGCAGCATGTCTGCCCTTGCGTGAAAGGAGCAACTCCCACTGCTCTCAAAATACTGGCCAAGCCTGCCTAATCAAGGTTTCTGGAAAATATTGAATCTTAATTTAATTCCAATTGCAAGCTGTGTTAATGAGGTTTTCTTGTTTTAAGTAATTAACTGCATTTGAGAGATTTAAATATTTGTCACTATTCTCCTTATTCTCTGTTCATATGTGACAAGGACAATAGAGAGGTTTTTTTGATTACTGTACTGTTAATTTACTTAATTCAATTACTAAATATGTGTTCCTGAGAACTTCAGTGAGTTTTCATTTATGACTCCTGCGCCCAAAGTCAAGGCAAGAATAATTTCATAGAGGCAATCTGATATACTGAGATCAAGATTCACAAAGGGAGAGAGGAAAATTGCAGACAGCCCTTAAAGCTTAGTGGCATAAGCAAGCTGTCAATTCAACAGCACCTCCTTAGAACAGATGTTCCTCATACACAATTCACAGAGGTCAGATTTTTCTCATTACACGTTTTCTATGACAAGGAAAGGTCCAGGCTGTGGACCAAGTTGTAAGAACTCCAACTGCTTATCATCTCTGATTGTGTTTTCTTTCATGTTGCAAAACCCACTGTCCTCTAAAATACACCCAGCATTTTCAGGGCCATGGCATACAACATTTCAAAGCACTTAGGATGCTTGTGAGATGGGGGCGCTCTCTAACAACCAAATATGTAAAACCCCTCTTGCACTCCTTCCAACTCTCCTGGATATTTCCTTACCCCTTTGGAATTTCACAGCCTTTGATTCTCTTTCAGTTGAGTCTGTGCTCCATTAAAACTGATATCCATGCTTTCTTTGCAGCTCATCTGAGGTTAACTGATTGTCCTGTTCTATATATTTAAATCTAGGGTGTGATCAAAGGATTTCTTAGAGTTTTCTACCTATTGCTCCCTTCTCTATTCTCTCTCTCTTCCGCTTCACAACCCGTTCTGTTTTGCCTTCATTCTTTCCTTATTTATCTTCAGGTTCTCACCCAAAATTTCACCCTGGATCATCTGTTTTTCTGGTTAGTTTGATTTTGATTCTTTTTCACATTTAATTGATGTTTACCCTATTCTAACACAATTCTTGATCCTGCACCATCAGGACACTAGAATAAACAAATGCACCTGACAGTATGCTTATAAAAGATAGAAGACTCGTCTAAACAGTCCATTTCTCTGCCTCTCTTTTCTTCTCAGTAGTTTTTGAAACATTTCCTCATCTTATTGGCAACAAAAAACCTCTGTGAAATCATTGCACTGCATGTCAAAGTCAAAGTGACTGAGATCAGGATACAGCTGTAAAATGAACTCTTATGTTTCCTAATATAACATTTATTAATAGATCTAATTATTTTTATTTCCAAATGTGTTCATAAATCAAGCAAATGGCACTTATTAAAGCACTTTCATATAAGGAAGCTATTTACCAAACTACCTGTTTCATATTTCTGTTGTTCATAAGACCTTTTATTTAGCATCTTAAATGCAAGTATTTATAATGCTTTAAGGAACACATGATTCAACTTGTTGGACCAAACTCTGAGTACTTGGTTCTTCCCTAACAACTCATGACATCCTAAACACTAAAGGTTATACTAAATACAAGATGTCAGAGCACAGCCCAATAGATTGTTCTCAAAGTGTTTACCCTTTACAAAGTTGTCATTACTTACACAATATAAACAGACTCTGCATCTGCCTTTGACAGAAACTACAAATAAAGTGTCCTTTTATACGCTTTGATTTTGAGAACAAAAATGTCCGTGTAAATTCTTATGTTTGTTTAACATACATACACACTAAACAGCCACACCAGTACTTACAGAGTGAGGCTATGCAGAAAACAAGAAATACCTAAACAATATTTAAAGCTGCTTTATTTTCTCTATGCATTCTTTTCTCTATGCTCACTGTCTCCAAAAAGCAAAAAACATGGCCTTTATCATGTAATCCAGTGTTGCTTTGAATCCAAGCTGTTTTGAATCCCAAGGAGGTAAATTCCAAGCCCCCCGGGTCCTCTCGAGGAAAGCACTGTCTGTGGTTCCTGTAGCTCACATGGTACCTACAATTCTAGATCAGAATAATTCCTATAGAAATCTATGGAAAGTAAGGAAAATACAGGAAGAGAAGTGACCTTTTACAATGACAAACCATCCATAAATACTCATGTGAAAATTGATGCTCCACCTTTCAGTAAAAAAGCACTTTCCTGCTATTCTTGAGACAGCAGAGGAGCCAAATTTTGATTCCAAACCACAAAAGCTGGCCTTATCCTTTCCAACCCTCTTCCCCAAGACAAGAAGAATCCCTAGTGGCTACAATTACCTTTTCTCACACCATTGAAAATTCAGATTTTCAATCACAGCTGGCATCTGTGCAAACCACAGTGGAAGACATTCAGGCATTTAGACACCAAGTAGTTACCACAGTTTTTCCAGTCTATTACTCAGTGAAGGAACAGATGTTGACAGTATCTATTGGCTAAACTCTTCATACTTTGGATTTCTTGAGCAAAGACTGACAAATTTTAAAGATTGGTTACGCCTTTTCTTCCTGATGGGGATTATCACCTTTCCCTGATGGACAAACTCAATATCAGCCTTCGTCTCTTCAGTGAAACATGAGTCCCACAATGTTATTGTAAGGACTTTGTAAGGACTCCGAGCAGGAGGAAATTTAGCAGATGATGCATTTTCTCCCCTGTAAGATATCAATATGGTTTAATGAGGGCAGATAACTCAGCATGAATGTTACCAACTTTATCCACAAGATAGCTTAAAATGTTGGGAAGGTCCCAAACCAATGGAGCTAAGCCAATATGAACTCATCATAATTCTAACCAAGTTTTCTGGTATTTTCAATTAGTTATTTGTTTTCTGTATTACTAACCTTTAAATAAAGAATGTTTAGGTTAATATTTCATCCTCTGGACTTGAGTCTCCTGTGGCCTGCGAAATATGTGTTTATATTTTATCCATAATTTAAGAGTGATGTGAAAGCAGAAAGACAAAAGTTAATGAAAGACTTCATCCAAAGACACCTTAAAAATAGGAGTTATGTAGTTTGTCTATGTGCTATATATTTCTTTTTGAGAACCTACCCATCCAAAGTGACCCTTATTTGCCCTCCAAAGTAAACGATAGCCCCCAATTACCTGTCTTACACAGTGGAAATTATTTTTCACTCATCTTGTGGTAACTTTCTTTTCATTTCTTAACTTGGAAGATGCTACATATTGTTAGGTATGTATATAAATTTCAGGCATCACACACCTGGTCTATGTGGCATACTAAGAAGAAGGATCTCTGTGGGATTTGTACCAAGACATGCCAAAAAACAAGTGCTTTGTGATCAAAGTCACATAGAAAGTAAATGGCTTCCCACAGTCAAAATTCAAACAAAACAAAAGAGTAAGGGTTCCTCGATAGTAGTACTATTTCTGTTGACATCTCTTCTGTACTATTTGACCACTAGAAAATACCATGAGATTTCCCAGAGATAGGTCACAGCTCAGTGACAAATCTGATAGTCATTATCTGGCAATATAACCTGGAGGTGGTTGGCTGAAGAGAAGCAGACACTGTCTCAATTTTCAGGAAGGAAAACAGAAAAAACTCTTCCTTAGCAGATTAGACTTAGAGAACAAAAAGAGTTAGCAAGGAAGTCAGCACCAAACTGTTCTTTTGCCAGGCCCTGACTGCAATCGCACTGCTGTCAGTGTACTTCAGGAACAATTGTGTTCTGACAGAGATCAGATGCTAAAAACTGACTTTAAAAATTGGTGGCACCAATTTTGCTTATCAATGCTGTGTTTACTTCTGGTCAGGAGATTTTAAGCCTGCTTCACCTTTACAGGGAAAAGGGAAAAAACTGATTCCAGTCACTTTCCCACGACATTTCAAAGACTAGTATTAATAATATCAACTGTAAAGATAAACAGCCATCCAGCCTTGCTAGACACCACAAGTCCGTGCATCTGAACTTAAGGATTGACATAGGCCGACACTGATAACAAGACACATTTTTATTAAAGAAAAGTCTGTCCTCTGCAGGGAAGCATTTCCAGAGTAAGGAGTTATTTATCTTTGCAACTGAAGTGTTAACTCCCTTTGTCTTTTCAAGTTCTCTTTCCACCAGCTTCTACTTTGTCTCCCCAATATAAAATAAGGTGAAGCCCCTGGTGGTCTAGTGGTTAAGGGCGTGGCACTGTCACTGCTGAGGCCCAGGTTCAATTCCTGGTCAGGGACACTCCTGGGCAGGTGGAGCTCGTTAGCCCTGAAAGGCAACCCATCTACGTCCTAAGGACCTCGCTGCCACCGTCCAAGCTCACTTGGCCCCGGCAGATGAACCTTAGGATTAAAGGGTGGGCTCAGTTCCGCGCACACTGTGTCTCACCTAAAAAATCCAATGCGCAGGCTGGAAGGTGTAAAGACCTTCCCCGGATCTTCGCTCGCGAAGGCTGGCCATTATTATTTATAAAATAAGGTATGTCCCTCAACAGTCATGTTAAAATGGAAATAATTCAAAACTCAGGTAGCATAAAAATCAATCAGTTTACTCTTGTTCTCTTTCATTCATTAAACTTCTAATCTGAAAGTAGCTGTAAGGTCAATCTTTTTTCTGAACTCCTAGTGAACTAACAAGAAATTTCATGAACAATTATTTTGATCCATTATGCTGGATATCAATCCAATGTCTTACTCAAAGGACTATGTTTTTCAGTGCAACATAAATTCCAACTACAGTGAGCAAAAAGAAATAGATATTTTAGCATCAGCACCTAGTAAATTATTTAACAGAGCACAGATGCTATAGCCAGTTGTTTTTTTCTTGATTTACCAATGGAAGCTTAAAGAGAGTCCACTTTAAACTTATGTTTAAAATTTCCCTAGGTATTTAATTGCTCTACTTAAAGAAAAATAAAAAAAGTTAAGCAATCTTGTGTTTAGTTTTGTTCCCAGTGAGGCTAAAACAAATCTTTCACTCCCAATAGAAGGAAAGCCAAATTGATTATATTACTGATTTACTCTAGAAGCAAAGTAAATTGTATTAAATTTACATCCTTACAAATTAAATGGATGATCAGGAATTTTTATGCAATTTTTTTTTATTGCACAAATACAATTAAACACATAACATTTGGTAAAACAATTACTTTTTTAATAAATAAGTGACCATTTTTAGTTACATACTAGAGTTTTTTGTCTGATTTAAATGTTTTTGTCATACTATCAAAGAACAGAAGTAGTACTGTGAGTTATACGACCAATAAACATAACATGGAACAGCTGGAGTGAATATAACAAACATGTCTGAAAAGTGTTTGTCTAGGCTTTTGATCAAATATGGCAAACAAATACAACAGTTTAGAATAGTTAACTAGCCATTAAGCAAAAATTGGAGCCCCTGGTGGTCTAGGGGTAAAGGCGCTGCGCTATCACCGCAGAGACCCGGGTTCGATTCCCGGTCAGGGCCACTCCCGGGCAGGTGGGGCTCGTTAGCCCTTAAAGGCAACCCACCTACGTCCTAAGGACCTCGCTGCCACCGTCCAAGCTCGCTTGGCCCCGGCAGATGAACCTTAGGATTAAAGGGTGGGCTCAGTTCCGTGCACACTGTGTCTCACCTAAAAAATCCAATGCGCAGGCTGGAAGGTGTAAAGACCTTCCCCGGATCTTCGCTCGCGAAGACTGGCCATTATTATTATTAAGCAAAAATTGTAGCTGGTCATACTCCCCCGGTCAAGCTGAGCTGCACAAGATGACTTGTTGAGAAAAAGATGCTCTCTAACATCAAGGCTGACAGGCAGTCTTGAAAGGGCTCTAACTTGCCTCCCACTGTGGATTACTGCAGATTAGTGTAGTGTTTCAATCAAAATATTCTCCCTCAATGCTACTCCTTTAAAAGATGTTCAGACAAGGAATATATACAGCTCATTCTACTCACCATTGAAGGCTAAGAGAATTCCTTTTGTGCACAGCCAATTTGGCTTTCTGGCAAACAAGTGAAAAAAAGTTATTCTGAAAGCTTCAATCAGTTCTGCTTATTGCATCAAAAGGAGATGCAATCTCTTATATTCCTGATTGTGCTTTCTTGACTATAGAATATATATAAACATTTCTCAGGGAATATGCATATTTCTGGCTTCCCTTTATCTTCAGAAACTAGGAATCAAGTTCCTGTTCCCACACTTTATTTAACAGAAAAATATAATTTGATCCTCTTATAAAGCTCTGTAAAGTAATCAAGAAAGCAATTCTTTCACATTATTGTGGGATAGTCCCTCTTACAAACAGACTAATTTCGCTTCATGGCAGTCTAAAGCATTTCACTGAAATAGTTCAAGATTATAATTCCCCCAGATGATGCTCCAATGATCAATCTAATTTGCTAAAGTGCTTTTCAATTTTCAGTGTATTTCCAAGTATCGTGCAAAGCAAATTGCAGAATCTTGTTTATGTTCATTCATTTGTCACTAAATACTTATCTCTGACTTCCTCCTCAGTAATGCCAGTGTTATTTTTTTTTGAAGCATGGTATTTTTAGAGTGAAAATTCCTTTCTTTACTGTGAATAATCCTTTATCATTACCTTCTTTTATATAAGACCAAAATCTGAACTACATATATTGAATTTTGTAGCTCTTTTTCCCTCCAAACATATTATGAAGGGGAAAAACCTGTCATTTAACGGCAGCTGAAAGGCTTACTTTTTCACTTTAGACAGCTTCTCCATGTCTTTAGTCCTAACACAAAACTACTGACACTCTTTTTTTTTACACTGTAGTGTACAATAGCTACAAGGATCCTTTCAAAGCCAAGATGGAAAGGTGTCATTCCTAGCTGTGACCAGACCACAATACTTGCCATAGGAAGGCCTAGTGGGAACACTGTTTTTGTGGGGATCACAAAGCCTCATACCAGTCCTATCTCCCAGTTAGTACAGTTACAAGGAAACAAGACAGCATCATTTCTCAGGTCTAACCTCTCACATGTATTTTCAAACCCAAAAAAAAAGCCCATGGAAGAAATCATTGTGAACCTGGTCTGGTCCTTGATTTCAGATTCAAGCCCTGCTGTGTTCAGTAAGATGAACATAAGGGAGACTTTTGCCTTTTCTCTAGGCATCTGTGTAAATGAAGTTGTCCATACGGAAGGTCCCTCATCAAACAAATCAAGAATCAGAATATTAAGGCAATTTTTTATTGTTACTTTTCTTCATCTACTTGCTCTTGTAAAAATCAGTGTCAGGTACTTTCTTCTTGCGCTTGTCCCTCTCCCAAAACACTACTTATGGGCTTCTCAGACGCAGAAGGCTGCCTCTTCACCTCTGGGTGTTGAGCTTTTGAAATGTCTTTTCAAAAGCTTCTCTCTCTGAATATTGCAAATATTAATTTTTACGATTAGTCTGGACAGCAAACCACACTTTTTTTATTCCTCTTACCATTCGACTAGAAAGAAATATAAAAAAGGAAGATAACTTCAGAGGTGTGGTTTTTTACCTTGTTACTTTACTGTAACAGAAAGTTACATCTCCTCCTCCTATCAGAGATTGTGCAAACTGCCATTTCAGATGTGTTTTGGAGTCACAAAAAATACCAAAGAATACCAAAGTTGTGGAAAAAATGGAAAAAAAATGGAAGAGTTTTATGATCTCATATTCACTGGCATAACTAGCTATTATCACATACTATGAGAACATACTAGAAAAATTATGTTCTACTGCACTACCCCTTGCCCACTGCCCTCCATTGCCACTATGCTTAGCTTTGTATAAAATAAATACTGAAGCCTACCAACACCTGAGGTGTCCATTCACTGATTTGTTGGAAGTGGTGAACTTGGTTTTGACCCTCATCTATTTAAATTTTCAATGTAAGGTTGGTATTTACTTGATATTACCATGAAAGAAAAATTAAGCATACCTGACATGAGAAATTACTGGTGCAAAGTTGAGCTTGATTGCTGTGTACCCTAGTGCTTGGGAATTCATTCCCAAAACAGACATGTCAACGAAACCTAAGCACTTAATTAAACAGAAGTTGTATAAATTATACAAATGGTGAATGTAAGTTCATTTAAACAAGGCAATAAATATTGCTAGAATACTTCTGCAACTGTTGCCTCTCTAGTTGTTAACTTTTGTCAGCACAGCAGAGCTATCACATGTGAAAGAGCAAAGTGATAAGAATAAATTAACAGTTGAATTCTGAACTGAGAAATCTTCACTGCTGTCTGCATTTCAGAGCAAGCTCATTGCATATATTTGACAAATCTCTTAGAAAAATTATCACCTTTCTCGGACTTTCAGAAAAGTTATGAAAATCAGCCCAAAGTAATAATAGGGAAAACAACACTCTTCACAGAAATTGCAAAACAGCAACAATAAAAAAGGCTATGTTTTTATCAAAATGAGAACAATCAGCCATTGGAATAATCTTCCCTGTGAAATGGTGGATTCTCCAAGGCTGGAATCTTTTGAGCTGAACAAAGTGCTGACCCATCTAGTCTAGGCCATGCTTTTTCCAAGAGAAGTTAGACCAGATGATCCTTAAGGTCCACTTCCAACCTGGTATTCTATGATTATGTGACTGTGGAATAGAGTATATGTACAAGCTGGAAAACATTAGCAAAAAAGTAGCTTAACAGCATATTTTATAGGTGGTCTTACATTTCAGTGTGTTAGTCTTGGGTAGGAATATCTATGCCCGAAAAGTAGCCCAAACTTAAACCTCAATCGCATTTTAACATTTTGGGACAAATCACATAATTAGTTATTAAACAAACTAAAACCAAACATGTAACACTAGTCCTTTTTAAAGCCTTGCTGAATACTACACAGACTATAGAGTTAAAAAATTAATTTTCTCTGGTTGGTACTTCTAACAAGAAATCAATGTTTTTTTGCTATTTCCACAGGTTAGTACTTGTATGGTCAATGAAATGATCAGATGTCCTATTTGCAGGGGGAAAATGTGACAGAATTTATTGGCAAGTTTTCATAAGCAGCTGCCAGAAGGGAATTCAGAAAAGACAGTCATGACTTCTCCTAAAAATAGGAGTCAATTTGTCAGTCCTTCTGTCTAAGTCAGTCTCTCCATCTCTCTCTACATGTACAGATGGATATGTATCCTTCCAGTTACTGCTTTGAAATGGCACTGATCAGCAAATGGCCATCAAACTGCTCTGAAACTTGTGTGAGGCCCTGGCAGTAGTGGTCACCTGGACTCCTTCCTTCAAACTTCATAAACACCACCCTTTCAATTTTTTTCATTTAAGCCATTGCTTAGGAGGAATTTTTGATCAATGCCTCTCCCTGCCATCATTCCCCTAAGAACAGACTTACAGAAGAAGAGTATTTCCTTCAGTCTTATGTCATACCACAGCAAGATCAGTCTATGCTCTCTGCTTGAAGGGTGTATAAACACCTCTGTAAGTATCAAAGAATGCTTGCCTCTGATATATCTATCTCAGCAACTAAAGGGAAATGGTTTTGCCCCAGCCAATGAGTTGTATTATTGCTAAATATACACTAAAACTAACTGCATGTGTTTAATCAGAAACCTAAAATGCTAAACATGTCAGCTGTAATTTCCCCAAAGAGCTCTAATATTGCATTTGTCAGGTAGAGTTATCATGCTTTCTTCAATTTATCCATTGTTCTTAATACAGGCCAGATGCATTGAAGGTTCATGCAGTTTCCAAAAAGATCAATCTCTTCCTTGATCCTAGCTTTCAAATTAAGGCTGCACAGGGTGTTTTAGCAGAGAAAGGCCTCAGACATGTTGCAATCATCGCTGTCTGTATTTCCTCCACTGTTCATCCATCAGTGATCCAAAGTGATCCTCACTTTCCACTGATCACTGGGGACATTCCACCTGCTGCCTCTACCTTTCCTGGCACTCAGTCTGTTCTTCAGCTCTTCCCACATCATGCTTTCTCATTCTCCCCAGTCATTTCATAATCCAAACAATTTTAGTTTATATTCTTTCAACCTTTTACCAGCTTGTGCTAGAAGAATCATCTTTGCAATGTTTTTTCCTAATTCTCATATTTTTTTATTTCCTAATTCTGTAATATGCTGCAGTCCTATTTCTCAGATTTTTGCTAGTGTTGATTCACAAGGGGAAAGAAAAGACATAAAAAATAGAGCTCCTTCTTGCACCACACCTGGTTAAGATATTTGCACTGGATTTATAAATCCAAATTTTAACAATAGCAAGACAAGAGGCAATGCTTTCCAGAAAGGAGTAGCAAATTAATATTACATGGTTCTATTAATGCCTTCCAAGTTCTGTATTTTATTAGGTATTCTCAGTGATCATTCCAACTCACATTCAACCCCTTCAGGCAGTAAGAAGCAGCATCATTTCAGAAGGTGTTTTCAGCTAAATGAAAGCATCTGTTATTTGCCCTCATCTCCACTCCTGCTCAAACATGCATAATTCTTTGGTTATTACTGCCCAGGACATGCTGGGTCCCACTTAAAAAAGCACTTCCTTGTTACTATGCACAACCCTGCTTTCCCTAACACTCCTATCCAGCGTCAGCGCATTACATCAGTGTAGTCTCTTCTGAATACACTGAAACCAGGAGGACTTAAGAAGACCCAACCACAAGGGAAAAAGTCTCATTTCTACTATCCTACACATTGCTCTTGGATTCTACTAGAAGAATTAAAAAGGTTGCAACATATTTAAGAGCATCTAGCCAAGACAGAAGGAACTGCAGGTCAGCCAAAGGCGTCATTTTCAGTTACCCCTCCTCTTCTCTTAATGAACCTTGCCAAAAGCCCAGCGGAATTCCAGTTTCTCAGACTAGAAATACCAATATGATAACCCTTCAAAGAATGGGGTAGTTTGATCTTTTGGGTAAAGCACAGTAAAATATAACGTTGGGAATTAATACCACCCTTGCTTGTTGTGATCCCGGGTTCCCCCTCTTCCTTCGGTTATTCCCGCTTAGTCAGGCACACAGTAGCCACAGCAAGACCAACAAAAGGCCTTCCTTTTCCACTCCTTTTTTGCACTCTGTAACAAAGTATACAACACACCCTCTCACTGCACTGACAGCAAAGCACTTACGGAGTCAGTAGCTGCACTCGCTCATCAGATTGAAGAGATGACCTTGTTTTCTGCCAGAGGATTATTTCAAAAGGTCTGTAGTAAATATAAGTTGATGTGGAATGAGGACTGTCATTCACCTGGTGACGATGGTGTCTCCCTACCACAAACAACAGGAGTGACTCTTTGGGTAAATGGATGTGCAATAAGTAAAGAATTCCTGAGTGTTCCTGAACTCCTGAGTGAAATAACTAATTTCAAGGTGTCCTTTAAGCCAAAATGTATGGTACTAAATAAAATCTCAGATTCCTAACCTGATTTCTGGTTAAAAAATTGTCTTGTTCAAGTATAGTTTCATCTTGTTCTTCCAGAAAATAGCTTCATCTAGCCATTAAGCATTTTTGAAGCAGTTCAGCAGGCACAATTGTTGAGAATTGTGAAGAATGAGTTTGTCTGGGTGCTATTAAGCTCACTGAAGAAAGACAGCAAAAGACTAAAGGCTGGGAGAAAACTAAGTACTTTTCATCCATCACTGCTTGCCAGAGAGATACGGATAATCCATCCTGAAGTCTTGGGTTCTTATCCCTGGCAATACAAGTGTGTTCCTCACTCTCAAGCATTAAAGGCTTGGGGATTGCTGAGGGGAAACAATTTTAGAGAAATCTGTTATTAGTAACACCTCCAGTATAATTTCCATATAATCTGCCCTTGACATTTTTTGGTAGACTAGTCATAAGAGTAAATACATAAATCAGCTTTATGAGAGGAAACAAAGACTTCTGGCATCAATTTTTAAAAGGAAAGGGAAATATATCTAAACCTGACTTTAATTCATAGTTGTGTCCAAAAACCAGCCATAAAAATACATTTCTCTTTTCATGGATTGAAAGCCTTATTGAGCACAGTAAGCTATTAAAGCACTCTAGAGGCTTTTTATCATGTGCCAAATGTTAATTCTGTTGGACGAAAATAATAAACTTCCAGCAAGAGCAAAATTTGCTTCTAGGACTATGCTTTCACAGTATATCACAAATCACTGTCTTCATGACACAGTACTTCTTACAGATATGATAAACTTGATTCCATTCTGATTTAGAATTTGCTTGATGAAATGTGATTCTTCTATTATATATCTTCATTTATTTATTTACTCACTCTATTTATTTCAATTATTTCATGTATGTCCATTTTTGTCTTCATTGATATTCTTTTATTCTGCATTTTTGTGGGCATAACTCAGCATAGATGAGAGTTATGCCAACATTACAAGTCAATTTAAATGCATTCACCCTGCCAGCAGTCTGATAAGATTTATATTTGGTACCCAGTTTTGTCTCTCTGCTCAGGAAAATCATTTAGAGACTTAGGAGAATGATAAGAACTGTTCATCCATTTTACAGTATAGTCCAGGTCAGCATCTGTTCCTGGTGTCTGCACTGGTTATATTATTTAAAACAGCTATCCAAACACTGTATTGTAAAAATATAGAATTTTTAGCTGAATTGTGTGATGGCAAGAATACCGAGTTTTTGTGTTTCTGAGGAAATATTATGTAAATATTCTTAAATCAGTAAAGTTCATTCAAATGTAATACAGAATAACACAGGTTTTAAATCCAATGGCACACTCTTAGTTTCACCTTATTGCCAGTTCACCTAGAGGCAAACTGGTGTTCTCAGACATGAGACTGTTCTGAATTTATCCTTTCTGGAGAAAATCTGTTTTACCATTACACAATCACTGCATGTATTTGAAACAGTATTCACATTTTTTTGTAAGTGTATATTTGAATGACATGTGTATGTGCTTTCACAGTTTCCTCTACAAAGCAGGCAACTGCTCCATTTGATAACTGCTACTATAATATACACATGAAATTGCCTCGACAACTTCTCCCTATCTTGTGAAAGCCAACACTCACCTGCAGTTGTCAAGTAAATAGGTCTGGTCTTGACCCATACACTTAATCTGTGGGTATTAAACCATTCTCTCTTTGGTAATCTTTTCCCAAAGACAAGGAGTCACTGGGTACAAAGACCAAGTAAGCCCCATATCTGTCATGGTCTTTCTGACACAGGACCAAGGGCAGAGAAAGTGCCTGTCACAGCTTTCCAAGTCCAAACTGAGGAGTTTGGCATTCAAACCTTAGCCTACCTCCCAAGAAGGAAAAGATCTTTCCAAAGGAAAAAGGGGAAGAATCATAGAATCATAGAATCATAGAATCATAGAATCATAGAATCACAGAAACAGCTGGGTTGGAAAGGACCTCAGAGATCATCAAGTCCAACTCAAGTCCAACATTTTGTCACCCTAAGGAAATACACCATCCTTACAAAAACTATAACAGATATTTTCATCTTTAGAAAGGAAACAGACGATAAAGAGGTAATTCTTCCAAAGATGAGAACAGATGGCAGCTTGAAACTGAAAGAAACCACATTTGATTGGCAATAGTGTCACCATTAAATTTCCTCTTTCAAATATCAGCATCCTCTAACCCTGATCTCAGTAAAGTGGTAGATCCATACGTGCCTCCAGAAACCATAACTTAAAAAATTTTACTAATTAGGTCAAAGTAAATGAGAAAAAGAAAGCAAGAGAAAGAGAGGTGAATGTGTACATCCTTACAAGGTAATGTCACAAGTCTACTTACCAAAGACAACGATTCTGGGTGGTTTTGAAATATTTACAGCCTGTTGTATTCTTTCTAAACAGAGTAATCTACTTTGCATTTTTTTTATGTTACTGTCCCAAATTGCATTCAGTTACTACAAATGTTTCTAAACCCCTTATTTTCAAAAAGGAAAACATAACAATAAATATCTTCACTTATAACACATCTCAGGGCCCTATTATTATTTTTTACAATGTGTTATCAGTTTATTTTGCTTAATGGTGTCCAAAGTGCAGGACAGAGAGAAGGGCATTTCAGACTAAAAGTTTTGTTTGAAGTGCTAAAAGACTGGGCTGTCCTAAAACGCTTTTTAAAGTATAGAAGTTATTTCCATCACAACATCCCTGAATGTGTTTTGTTTTTGTTACAGTGATGGGGATAATGGAGAAAAATCCAGCCTATGACTGAAAGGGGGAAATCTTATGATTCCTTAATTGGTTAATAATCAGACTTCTTTTTTTTTTTTTTTTTAAGTTGCATCATTCTTTAATCAAGTACAATTCCATACAAGCATATTCAATGCTAAATACAAATGCATAATTCCTTTTCTGATGAATCTATTTTAAAAATAATGTATTCACTAGTGAATAGATTGCTGCCCACTTAGGAGTTTAGTAGGCAGACTGAGATTTGTTAAAACGTCTCAAACCACTATTAGATAATTTATGTTCCTCAATGGCTAAGGAAATGTTAACAAGATCCAAATAAATTATTAAAATCAATAGATTTGTATGATATAATTTATTCAACAATCAGGCATTTCCATATCAAGTGAGGGATGATGAACCTAATAATGATCCATTATCCTACAGATGCTTGTATATTAACTTTCCCATCCTTCAAGCAGCTTCTTCTCTGACTAAAATTATGCAAATTATTAAGGACTTCCAGATGAGAGGACTGTTAGCACATAGAAATATCCCTTTTTAAATTTTGTAACTGTTTTGGAGCTAAAGAAAATAAATATATAAGTGAAACCCTTTCTTTTATGATATTACATATCCAAGAAGAAGCTGCTCTACTTCAAACCTGACAGAAGATTTTGCAAATTGAGAGTGAGAACTTATAAATATCTACATTTTTATATGTGTTTGTATGTTTATAAAATATATATATCTATACTATTGACATAGTACACTTTTTTCCTTCAAGACCCAACAATGCCACTGCTATGAAATAAGGTCTTCTTTATGAGGGGAAGCTATTTCTGTTCCCCAGACACATTTCACTCTACATTATTTCATTCATGCAGTTTGTTAGCACAAAACAGAATATATTCTCTCTGGAACAGTTCTATGCTTGTAAAGTATCTATTTTCCTCTCAAACACCATTAATTCTAGAAATATAAAAGCCTGTTTCACTTTAATGACCCACAAAGGAAGCAATACCACTAAATACTAAAAGATACAAGCAAAATTTCTACATGGAAATTTGGTTCCCAAACTATAAAATGACAAGGAGGTTATGGACACCTGTAGAAGAGTCAGATGTCATTCATACCACTGTAAGTACACATACATACATTACTGCAATTACAGAAATATGTAGTATTATATTCAATGGCAACTGTCTCACAAGGTATTGCAAATTCAGGTGAAAAGCTGCCAGGATATCCTACAGAATAGACTATTTCTTACCCTGAGACAATGTCTGAGCTATGGAGTGAATGAACCTGTTTCTGCTAACTGTTGATGTGTTTGTTAGATATAGCTGCTAAAACCAGGGAGGTGGGTGATAGGACTCAGAATTGTCTCATATTTAAAGCAGTTTAGAAATGTCTTCCCCAATTTCTGGCAAGCACAAAGCTAAGCCACTTTCACTAGCCCTTCCAAACTGGATCACTGTGTGATAACTCTTTATCCTTTAGCTTCTCTGTTTGTCATTTCTAGCCTTAAAGAGGTTGGAGCTCTCACACCTGTCAGTTGCTCTCCTTTAAAAATATGTGTGGCATTCAGAGTGGCCTGATCTGTCGTAATATTTCAGCTTTTCTCTGCAATCTAAATGTAAAATGGGGTGTAAAATGTTGTTGGACAAAGTGTTTGATTTGCTGTGAAGTCTCACAGCAAAAACAGTAAAGAAATTATTAGGATGTGCAATTCTTCTATGTGGCTTCATTTCCACATACTAACACTGTGACAATTTCAAACACCTCCACCCTCTCCCAGATTATTCCCTCTCCCAGATTATTCCATTTCTTCCTCTAATTTCTCTTTACTTTCCACTTGAAGTTTGTCTCTTATCACCAGGGGTCCTGGCTCTGTCTTTTGATCTTATTAGCTTCTCTATCCCCAGCTCTTTCACCTCTGTTGTTCCTCTTCTGTGCCCCTCTTTTTTTTTTTTCTTTTTTTTCAATTTTAAACTCCCCCTTGTCTTTCTGAAGCCCTCTAACTGCTCTGATAGCACTCGGTCCATGAATAATCCTGACAGTGTGGAGAAGCAGTTCCATTTTGTCAGGAGGAACAGTTCCCCAACAACTGGAAAAAATATTTGCAAGGAAAGTACTACCCAGGCCCCAAAGGCCAGACCAGCTGCAGATTGTGTTGAAGGGCAGATATGCTATATGATTGCTGCAGAAGCACCAGGGTAGGTACAGAAGCACCAGGAACACTTACACTGCACACAGGCATAACTACACCTGTATTTCTGAGATAGGTATACTTTAGCCAAGCTGGTCAGAGTTTTAACAGCTACACCAAGATTATATGATTTTTGTGCCTAAATTCAAGTTCCTACTTTAAAACACTTAGGTGCTAGAAATTCACAGAATTATTATCCTTTTCCACATGGCAAAACGAGGTTTGTTTTAGTCCAATCTCCATTTAAGAAACAATTGAGAAAAAATTGAGCTAAATTCTTCTTGTCCCACTGTAGAAAGGAGGTAATTTGAGGCAAAGAGCTGCCATGGGATGTTTCAGCCAAAACACATGGAGCACACACACAGTGAAAAGACCCATTTACAGCTGAAACATAATTATGACCTGAAATGTCTGTCACAGTGCACAGCCAAAGATGCCATGCACTATGGGTCTGGGGCCAGGATGAGTCCAGTTGGTACAGTGTGAACACAAATGTATGGTTGCAGGGCAACCCTCAGTTCAGGTGGTGGCACAGATGATTCATGTGGAACAGAGCCTAAGATGAACAGCCATAGGCTGCTGGCTCTGGCACTTTGAGCTAGGAGCATAGGACCACATGCCTTTGAGAAATTCAGAAGAGGGAGATGCTTTTCATCCCCTCTGGCCCACACCAGCAGCAGCTCCTCACACAGTAAGTCTGAATCTAGCAGTTTGTAGCACATCGACTGCTGGGTGTTGTTTGAGCACAGATACTCAGAATCTCTGCACCATGCTGTGCTCTCTACAAGGGCTTGCCGCCTCAAATCTGGTGCTTCACTGATGCTAGTAGGCCCAATGTGCCAGAAAGCACAGTCACAGAACAGGTTCTCTGGATACAACTCTTGGCAGCTACACCTCAGCTAAATCCTGCTGTATCTACATTAAACCCCTTCAGTGTCTGAAAGTTTCTCTGTTTCATATCATCACCCTCTCCTGTACTTTTGGTAGCATCAGAATTACCAACGCTCTTCCACTGTCCAGAAATATGTAATTTTTTCCCACCTTTATACCCCAGCACTGAATAATCAAGCTTAGATTCTAAATCAATGCAAATAATTAAAATCTCGTGTAATACCATCTAAGAAATTCAACGCTTTATTTTTAGGAGCTTATTTTGATCATTGGGGTTTTTTCGCATTCACAATATTGCTTTGCTTCCAATTCTTTTATGAGGTAAGATGATAGTGGCATTTTTCCTCAGCTCATGAGTATGTTATTCTTTTTTCCTCTATTAGGTGGTTCCTAAAAATACTTAGAGTTCATAGCAACTTATTACACCATTCTTCATACCACAAATATCATGGCACTATTTCTCCAATCAGTAAAGTTAATTTCTTCCTGATATAAGCAAAAGCAATTCCTTGCAGATTTAGTGAGACCATAAAATCCATTAGTGCCAAATCTGGATAAATTCAGCTTTTGATAAAGAAGATAAAGAAGACCGCAAGAGAAAAGAATGGGCAGTAGACTGCAAACAAAGATAGTAACAATTAGTAATCAATATGGACTGTCATGAATAGAGTAAGTTAGTACTTAGTTCAATCCTGTTATCATCTATGATAAACAGTCCTATTCTAGAAATAAGTAAATCAGTTCAGCTTTTAAATGGAGTGTAATGGCAAAGACATTCAATGGAATTTGAGAGACTTGAAATGTCTGGCAGCCAAATCTTCCTTTTAAAATTCAGAGCAAATGAAATGTTCTTTGGAGAGGGAAAGAAGCACTCCCTGAAGTATGTGAAGCTCCATATTATGATAAGCTTTATTCTGTCTATCATGTCTTCATGGTACAAACCTGGAGAAGGAAGTACCTTGAGAATATAAACTTCAAGAAATGGAAGGAAGAGAAAAGGTAGCCTTTTTAAAAACTAGTGAACTAGAACTTCTGAATGCTTGGTGAAAGAAATATATATAAATAAAGCTACCAGGGAAAGGCAGAGAAATCAGGAAACCTAAGCTTAAATGTTTTGGTTGCAGTAGGCAGTAATTTATAAATTAGTTCAGTAAGATACTGAGGAAAGTTACAATTTACTGTAGATTGGGGATTTAAAGAGAGAAAAGTAAAGGTAGTACAGAATGGTAAAGGTCCTCCAATAATTCTTCCAAGAATTCAGCTAAAAATGAATGCATTAAGCTTACTTCTTTCTCTTTTGACAAGAGACGAGGATATTGAAGATGAAGAACTGAGGTTGGTAACAGCTGGTAATTGCTTTGTGCAAGAAGCTGGGAGAGCTTCTGAACTTACCAAAAAGATACAGGATGGAAAGAAAATAAGCATTAGCATCAAGTCCTGTTATCCTCAAGGCAACCATCCTCACATGTTAGCAAGCCCAAATATCACTGGGATAACATACTGTGTTTCTTGAGCAACTCAGGAAAGCAAACAATTCTAAAAACAGAGGGGGTTTTGTCACTGTAATGAGTTATGCCTCTGGACAAATCATCAAGCTGTACACTGCTCAGCCTACTTATCTTTGAAAGAATTCTTGGTCATTTCCCTCTTTTCCTTTTTAGTATATAAATTAGCTGGGCTTAATTAACAAATAAAAAGCGTTTGTCTTAACCTTCTATTTGCATTACCCCCACCTCTCTGATTCCTGAATCCTAAAAGCAGGCAGGTAGGTAAGGAGGTAGTTTTCCTGTCCAGATCTTCACAGACGGGCCTACACACGTCATGCAGAGACCCAAATGTGTTATATGCAGCACCAGCAATAGAGAAAAACAGGAATAATGGTACAAAAGCTCTCTCTTTCACTCCACAGATATTCCTGAACAATATCTGGGGTTCGAATTCATATCTGTCTGCCCCTAAAGATTGACACTCAGTACTTAATATGTCAGAACAAAGTCAAACTAGAAAGTCAAAGGGTTTTTTTTGCTTTGCAACCAAAACTTTTAAAATAATGAATTTCGTATGATTTTCATCAAAGTGCATCCAAGTAATGCAAAACATTTGTGAACCTTAGCAACCCTTTTTAACACGCACAGTTGAATTTGTTAAGTAACCAAAAAGAGGCAAGTTTCACATGATTTGTTAGCAAAAGTTTGGCCCAGTTTCGCATACTTCATCATGATGCACACAGCAGCAGTGGCATAAAAGAGGCATAAAACATCAGGGTTTCAAAGTCGTGTGAGGCTCTCCTGTACGTCTCAGAGTTTTCCTGTTTTCACAAACTCAAACTTTATAGCAAACTTTTAAGTTCTGCTCTTTCCTTGGTCTTCAACCACATCTTTTTATCTTCTCAGTTTCACCACAATATAAGGCATTTACTCCTGGAAATCTCACAAGTCTTATGTCTCAATATTTCTAGACCAGATTAAAAATTTCAGCATTTTAGATCACTTAGAGAAGCACCCTTATCAAAACTGAATAGACAGCTGACAGTTCTGGCAAGTTAGTCCTCATTAACTTGTTTTCCCAGAATTTTTCTTGATGTTGAATCTGGGAATATTTCCTAGTCAAATTTGGGTACTACTCCAAGCTAGAGAATCTTAAAAATTGCCACTAAATCCAATTGTTCAAAACACACACATGTACTGGGCTACCACAATTTCCCTTTGCATTTGAAAGACATATACATATATATATATATATATATATATGGGTGATTTATACAGAAATACTGGCAGAAGTATTTTTAAAAATTAATTTATTACAGTAAGTTCTATACCAGACCTTTAGAGTTTCTCATGGTCTGTAGGAGAAAAAGTGAGGCAATAGAGATAACTATGGCCCTATGAAAGGCAAATGTTCCTTCTCAAAAGACAGACTTCCCATCAATATTAGTCTAATTTCTTAGAGCTAATTGTGAGGTTTTGTTCATTTCTGTTGTTGATAATAGTGACATTTTTGACTTTTGAGTGAATGTTTTTTAATTGAAAAACATAGTGCCTTCCAAGTGTTCAAATGGTTCTTTCAAGAAACACCTCAATCCTATTTGAAAGATTGCTATTCTTCTAGTGATTTGGTGTTCCATTTGTGTCTCTATAAGCTTTAAAAAAAATTATTAAAGTCTAATACAGTACTGGGCTGCTTTATGTCTGAAATGTATAAATATTTCTGTCATCCCAGTGTTGTAATAAAGTTGTCTTTCAAGTCTTTTGACTAATCATCATCCTCACTGAAAACATTTAAAACTGCATGTCATTTTCAGACAATTTGACAGACAAGTAGCAGTTCTAAGAGGAAACTTCATGAAGAACTTGTAGCTGGACATAGCTGGACACAAAATCGAGCCTGAAGGGTGACATAAAAGTGCTTGTTTCCTCTGACCAGGCAAGAAGCATGTTAGTGCTGTTCCATTAATATTTAGGATACATAGAGAATAGTAGATAGAATTTTGAGGATAAAGTTGAAAATTAAAGTACTGTGAGACTGAGGGAGAAACATTGACCACTTAGAATATAAATATCCTTATACATATATTGCTGTCCCACAGACATTGCTTCTGTCTTCAGTTATTTTCAGTTAGCACTCTTCCATCACTTAGGGGAGATTGCAGGCAGGGAGAGTTCCCAGACTGATGGCACCAAGATAGCAAGGAAGGATGTATTTATACAGAAAACAAGAGCTGAAAGAAAATAGATAATTGTTTAGATTATTCTAAGCCCTAGGGTATGTGAGCTCAAATTACTCGTGTTACGAAGAAGTGTTTATATCATAACTACAATCTGAAAGTTTCACATTCTTTATCTGTTACATGCATTTGTGTCTGGGCCTATTATACATCCGAAATCTTACACCCTCTCAGAGTCTTCAGCACCACCACAATGGCAAGGCATCCTATATCAGGCACAGAGAACCTCAGCAAACTGAAACCAAGTCATTTCCTTGAGTTCTTGCAGTCTTGCTCCCCAAGTCCCAGACTAATCACTTAAATCAGGAAATTATTAACTTCAGTAAGTTGCTCCAGTTAAGTTCCTGAAGTTAAGTAGAATGATTCTCAACCACTGTGCAAACGCCTCATTTTAACACACATATAAAATAGTAGTGCATATTTAAAAGGGAACAGCCAATCCTACACTGACCCCATTTGTGGCTGGTAGACCACACCTTTGTTTCACATCACTCCATATTCCCTGATCACTGGGTCTCACTGCAGAGCCTATTGAACTGCATGGACAAGTGAGATTCTAGAGAGAGCACTAGAGTGTTTTCTCACTGTCTTAGTCAACGAGGAGGTCAGAACTTCAAATATTTGCTGATCAGATGTAGCATATTGGCTAGAACTCGCTTGAGTTTAATTATTATAAAATGTTAGCACAGGTTCCCATTCCTAAAAATTGGCAAAACTTGAGGTATAAAGGGGAAACATCCTAAGCAAAAGGGCAACTAATACTTTATAGGCATTAAAACTGAAGAAATGTTAACAAGCCACTATCACAATAATATGCAGACACAGTGATTGCACTTGAAATCCAAGCTGTTACACTTAAAACAGAGGAAACAAGGGAGGACCTTCCAACGTGGGCTAATTGCTATCTATCTAAAACCTATTATCTAGGTTTTGTAGAGGTCAGAGAGTTAAAACAGTGCCCTTGGAGCAACTGTAAACCATAAACAAGTATTTGCTGTGTTTCCCTATTGCTTTTATTTTTTTATCTTTCTTCTTAGCCATTATCTCTTTGCAGTACATCACCTTTCCCTGCTTGTCTAGCATCTGTCAGAAAGTCACACTTTCTTTAAAAATGTACTCATTTTCTACCTCCCTTTCTACACTCCCTTCCCCAATTTCTATAATTCTTCACGTATTTCTTCAGTTAATTCTTCAGCTAATTCTTCTGAATTCAAGTACCCAGGTAGATTCTCATGCCTTGAGAACAACAAGTGATGCCCTCAATTAGTTTCTGCAAACAAAAAGGAAAAACCTTGCAACATAGTGAATTCCTGCAATCATACAGACAGGGTAGAGGCAGTCTCTGGATATGGTTTGCTTTTGTTCATCAAAATATGGATTTATTATTTCTACTTATCAATTTTAGGGGATAGATTTGTTGAGAAAAAGTACGTTCTTGTTAGCTACATTTGTTCATATTACCTTTTGCTTCACAAAAATCTCGCTGTCTTTGCTTTATAAAAGCAAGCTGCATACTTCCTGTGAAATTAACATCTCAATAGGTATATTTTGCAGATTTGCAACCTGAATGTTCTTCCTAAATGCATATATATGTATATATATGTATTTATTTTAAAAAAATTCTAAATACGAAGATTTTTCGCTAGTTTTATCACAATAGATTCCCATAAACTTTCCTATTAAATGCTTGAGCCATCATCACTTAGTTCACAGTTTTTCTGATCATCATTCATGCACAATATCAAAACAAAAGTCATGCACAATATCAAAACAAAAGTCATGCAAAAATCAACCCAAAATATGTCTTTAATCCTCAGCTGTTGATAAGCAAAGGACACATTATATTACAGAGCTGCAACTGCATGTTCAAAGAGCAAATAAAATATGGGGGGGTGGGGGGGCGGTTTAAGCAGTTATTACTGTTAAGTGAATATTGACTGTTGTGTTAACAGGAATGAATGAAACAGTCCAGCAAAGCCAAAAGCTGGTGTGGTAACCACAGCTCAGAAAGCACTACTATAATTCAAACAACTCTTTTCATAGGATCTCCTTGAAAACATGGGTGCTTGTTCCACTGTAATTCTGAGTACATTTACAGTTTCTTGCATATGCCAGGTGTCTTAATTGGGGTCAGGAGGGCCCTGCTATTTGAAGCATAAGGCAGGTGAGCATTTCTTTTACAGGAGTTCCTGCGTAAGTTACACCTTCCCTATCAGAGTGTGTTTGCTCTTCCTGAGTCCCTTCATCATTCTGGCTGAGCTGTTAAGGTGTCTACGTGGTCAGTTATACAGATTGCTGATGTAACTGAAGAACAAATTTTCATTTTTTGTTCCTGCTCCACTTTACTTATGTTCCCTGTATGACCGTACAAGTACTTGTCCAGCTTACTGAAGGGGACAGGCGAAGTGTGAGCAGAGAACCCAGAAAGGGACAGTAGAATAAACTTAAAACAGGCTGATCATCAAATGTCTAACCACAGTTCAATGATACAGATTATCTGATTATCTGAATACTTCTTTTCAAGGAACAATAGTTGTGAGAAGTGTGTCAAATATGGTATACTCGAAAGTACAGCAAACTATAGTTTGCATTGCCTACTGTGAATAATTCATTATGTTTCCCAAAGATAATTTCTAGACAAATGGAAATTTACATCTTGGGAAATGCTGCCTTTACTTCTTGAAAAAAATGTTTCTTATAAACTTAGTTCTCAAAATAAAATAAAAATAATTTAAAAATCTTCTTGTCAGTTGTGTTTATTGGTACCAGATGAGTTTCAATACACTGGAGGAACATCTGATGTGTTCAGATATAGCTCTTTGGCATCAAGCAGTCCTGTTATTACAACTTGTAAAGAAACCGTCAGACCTTACTTGGCTTGACAGAACACACTTGGTAGGATCTAGAGGATTATTAAACAAAACAGTGGCATTGGAAAAGCTCTGCAAATGGAGTCTTGGAGACCATGCACACAACTTATACAACTCAGCAACAGAGAAGATAATGGCTCCAGCATTGAGGCTTTATATAAACATTTAAATATATACAGTCTGTGAAGTAAATTATAGATCTCAGAGTGCTGTTGCAAAATGAGGATGTAAATGGTGCTTTTTGCAAGCACTTCCATGCCTGCAGAGAGGTAAAAAGGGGACTGGACAGTAGCACACAGTGGATGAAGAAGGAATGCTATTTATATAGGCATTTACTCTCTGTGTGAATTCTGTGCCCAGGGGTGCCTGGACTTGGTGGACAGGAAGGCAGATTGAGGGAGAGGAGGGGCCATTTGCAAACAGTTTAAGTCAGTGCCTATAAGAAAGAATGTCAGCAGCTATTTTCCTGACTGACCTCACAGAAATCAAGAATAACTAAGAGATTTTCATGCTCAGGACAGAAGTCCTGGCTCATCTCTGTATTCTCAAACACTACTTTTGAACATTTTTGAACAAGCCCTGAAGGCAATAACTCACACAGAGGCTGAAGTTTTAAGGGGCAATTACACATGACTGATGACTGAAATTGTTTTAAATCCTAACTTCAGTGTTCAGGATGAACTTATGCCACGATGAAGGCACAGAGCTCCTTCATAACATAGAGACACCATCAAAAGAATGGCCAAAGAAATGTAGAGACTTCACTAGAACCTGGCAAAACTCTCATGTTGCAATTTGAAATGTTCCCACATGGTCTGCATTTAGGTGTTTATGTAACAGAAATTCTGGAAACAACAGTCATGTGCTAGGACAAAATCGCTTATGATTAGCCTGGAGAAGATTATTTCAACTTTGTATTCAATATGACATTGCTTACCTAAAGGAAAGGGGAATATATTTGTCAAACTTTCTGAAAAATTAGTAATTCTTTCTTTGTTGGCTTATACATATAGGCATAAGACATATGAAATTTTCTTCTTCCACATATGCCATTGTCTGTAATCAATATTGTAAAAAAATACCAAAACAAGGACATTCCTCTAAGTTACCAATAACACTTAAAATTGCACATCAACCAAAATTAGTTAGAACTTATTAATAGATTAAATCTCATAACAATAACACCATTTAGAAGAATTAATATTTTTTCTTCTTTCAAGGTTTTTTCAACTTAGATGCCTTTAGGTTTCCTTTCTCCTGAATTCATACCATAATTTTCAGATGAATTGGTAAACATTGTGAGTCACTTACTTTGCTGTCCAAATACTGATTTCCATCAAAAAACTTTTAAGCTTTTTTATGGGTTACTGAGCTAATGACAAAGCTTAGACAAGCTAATGACAAATACAGAATTCTGACTAGAAGTTAACTCTCATTTTTCAGATCTTTCAATTTCATTTTTACTTTGGCCAGAATTATAACAGAAACATTCACAGAAAAATTTTATTGGAGTTTATTGGACTTCATTTGCCTTCATTTTTACCATAGAATCATAGAATGGTGTTCCAGCCCTTTGATCAACTTAGTGGCCCTCCTCTGGACCCTTTCCAACAGGTCAACATCTTTCTTGTGCTGGGGGCCCCAGAGTTGGATGTGGTACTCCAGGTGGGGTCTCACCAGAGCAGAGTAGAAGAGAATCACCTCCCTTGACCTCCTGGCCATGCTGCTTTTGATGTAGCCTGGGATTTGGTTGGCTTTCTGGGCTGTGAGCGCACACTGCCAGCTCATGTTGAGTTTTTCACCCACAGACACCTCCAAGTTGTTCTCCTGAGGACTGCTTTCAATACGTTATCTGCCCAGCCTGTATTTGTGCTTGGGATTACCTCAACCCAGGTGCAGGACCTTGGACTTTGCTTTGCTGAACTTTGTGAGGTTTGCACAGGCCTCTCGGGCCTGTCAAGGTCCCACTGGATGGAATCCCTTCCCACCCAGCATGTCAACCTCAGCAGGTGCCCAATTAGGTGCATGTTGATCTGGTAAAAACTCTTCCATGGATGTTAATTTGTTCAGCTTTGTTCAGCTTGATCAAGCTTTTGTTATTTGCTTACCCACAATTAGATTGTGTGGCCCAACAGACCCAACATTCAAATTCGAATGCTCGAATTATCAAACCCTTCTAAATTACTT
Source organism: Myiozetetes cayanensis (assembly GCF_022539395.1). Taxonomy (NCBI): domain Eukaryota; kingdom Metazoa; phylum Chordata; class Aves; order Passeriformes; family Tyrannidae; genus Myiozetetes; species Myiozetetes cayanensis. The sequence goes on along the minus strand of NW_026086604.1, from coordinate 94,529,565 downwards.
TGGAGCTTCAACGGCTTCAAAGCTAAACATTTTGATCCCCAAATTACAGTAATGATCATACTAGTCAATGTGAAGAAAATTAACTACTGCAGACCAAACCAGCCTGCTGGGAAAGCTGGCCACTGCCTACTGAAAGATCAGGCAGGTGCCTTGGCTACCTTGCTGCACTGCAGAAACCAGCTCAGTGCCAATCAGCATTGTAGAGGACAGACTGGGAGGAGAGCAGCACCCTTCAACAACAGTGGTGCTGCTGAGGCTGATGGGGACAGGCAGATCTCAGCAAATGTTGCACCCAACTAGCAGTTTCCTCCTTGCACAGGAGCAGGTCCCTCTGCAACTTGTTAGGGGGGATGGAGGAAAAACAAGGTATCCCCCATCAGTTGCTTCCTTGAGCACATGAATTCCAGCACCACACAGATGCCAGAGCACTTCTCTGGCAGCTGTCCCATGGTGTAAACCTCTAGCCTGAATATGTGCCCCGGGGATGGCTCCAGGAACACGAGCAGCTGGCAGAAGATTCAGTTCTCGTGGACACTCCAGGAATCACAGGTTGCATCCATCCCAATGGCCAAGTGCATCTCCAGTATGAAAGTGCATGTGCAAAGCCCTCATCAGACAACAAGGTCATGCACCTGCTTCTTCAGATCCTTTCACATGTCAGGTAGTCCCTGCATTGGCAACAGTGTGGGCACAGCCAACAATCTGACACCCCTGTGTGCTCCATTGATATCTTCCTCCTTGTTGTCATCCTTCTTCTCACTGCTGGAGCTGTCCTGCTCACGGCAGCTCTTCGAGGCAAGTTTCATTTTTTTGGTCAGCCAGCAGACCTCAGCAAGCAGGGCTGATGCAGTGGTCCAAAATGACTACTGCTGCAACACAGGGAGGAATGTAGCTTATCCCTTGGGCCTGCTCTGCTCAGTGTCCTGTAGAGCTGCCTCATCTCCTGGTGCAGTTACTCCTTGCACTGCTGCATCTGCTGGGCCATGGCCACATCAATCTCATGATAGTGCTTCAGTCCAGACAGGATGGCCAGAACAGCCAGGAAGAAGATAATTGATGCAGCCAGAGCCTATGGGAGGTGGGAGAAAAGTTTGCTCAGCAGGGCGGGGTGGGAGGGAACACAGAGCAGAAGCTGCCTGGAGCTGGGGGCTGGTAGGTGAGGGGATGAGGGAGGTGCAAGGGACCAAGGGCAGTGTTTGTGTATGACTGCATGACTGAGAAGCCATGGGACATCCCAAGGAAGCCTTTGGGCACTGGGGTCTGTACCTATTCTTGATTTTAGCCTAGATCTTTGAATTGGGATTGCTATTTAAAGTAGAAGTTAATGCAATTTGGGGAAAAGACAGATTTTTTTCACAATTACTCAAAACTAAATTAGACTTGACACCACCACTAAACCTCCTTGTTTTTGTGGATAAGCATTATCAGGAAGAAATGACCAAAACCCAACCTGGTCCCTGAACAGATAGATTCCCACGAAGTTTTTCAGATACACAAATAAGACAAGGCTAATATCGGATACTCTCATAAAACAATATCCAATCCCATTGTTTTAATGTAAACACTTTAATATAAACAGGGATATTGAAAACATTTAGCACTTTTCTTCCTTTTTCTAGTGTTTAAAATGAAACAAAACCAGCGTCTGCTTTTTCACATTCCCAGACTCTGTGCTTTCAGAGATAATGTATTGTATACAGTCTTATCCTGTTGCCAAACAATACAACCCTGTGATAACAACAAAGCTGGGAACTAATCCAAGCCTCCTGAGCCAGAGATATTGCCAACCATCACTAGTAGTTGGGGTGGTGCTACCCATAGCCCTGAAACAAAAATGTGAAAGCGTTAGAGATATTTTTTTATTCATAAGGATAGACAAAATTAGTAATTAAGACAGACTCTGAATCTTTCAAGTGACAATGATAGGGCACTTTTGCTATATATGTTTAGGAAAAGAAAAGCTCCAAGACAAACTGATAATGAACCACTCATCTCTGAAGCATGAAGTTGTTGACGGGGAGGCTCAGACATACATACACGATCTATAAGATCTAAAATATGTCCGCTTTATTAGGATAGCTCAGGGTTTTTATAGCATCTGTATACAAGGTCTCGTGACAAGAAGCACATAATTGGTTACAGGTCACTGTCCAGATGTAAACATGCATTACAAATACCTTTATAATTGGTTATTAACAGGTAACAAGGCAATTATTTACTTTATCAAACTCCACCTTCTTCTTGGCACTGATTTCCTTTTGTTCTTGAAAAGACACCCGCGGCCATCTTGACACCTATAACTTATAGTGCTTATAAAACTATATGAAAGTTTATAAAAGTCTATAAAAGTACCTCACACAATATAAATTGCTCACACATTCATCATGTTCCTCCCACAAATCCCCTTTTTTGTTTTTGAGCAATTTATACTACACTACAATACATTCTTATCTTACCACTAACATATTACAACACACAAGTGCATGTACCCATCACCATTGAAAATTAACACCTTCACTCACTTATCATTTATTATTATCTTATAATGCTAAAACTTAACCCATACTAAAATTTAACAGGTAGTACATTAGGTTCACACGAAACATTCTCTTAAATTCTTGACTTCTATGATTATATGATATTACACTATAAACTATCTTATAATAATACTGAAAAACTCTGTAATTCTGAATAGCTTATCTACCACAATATCAACCTTGTTCTGCAGTATCACTCCCTTTCCAAGGTCTTATCCAACGTGTAGGCAGCCACCGAACTCCTGTATCTGTGAGGACACAAGCATATCCTCTACCAGTTAGTTTTACCTCCGCAGGCCCCTTCCAGACCCCGGTTTGTGGGTCCTTGTACTGAACTTTCACTGTTACCTGTGGATTTACCAAACCTGACTGCATAGAAGTGTTATGAATTACAATAGGAGGGTCCGATCTTCCACCCGTCAACCGTAAAAAATTCAAAACATATAACACTTTTGCAAGTCGGTTATGTGGGCTATCCAGTTCTTCTCCCCCTTTCTGTTTTTGCAAAAGTGATTTCAGGACTCCATGAGCCTGCTCGGTGATGGCTTGTCCTGTAGGAGAATGAGCTATTCCAGTAACATGAGAAATACCCCAATTCATGCAGAATCTGCGAAAACGCTGTGAGGTATAACCGGACCCATTATCGGTCTTAATTTCCGTAGGGACTCCTAGGGCCGCTATACATGCATGCATATGACGAATGACATATCTGGCACCTTCCCCAGCATGAGCAGAGGCCCATATAGCATGAGAAAAAGTGTCAATGCACACATGCACATACTTCAATCTTCCAAACTCATTAACATGAGTGACATCCATCTGCCAAAGCTGCAATGTTTGTAAACCACGAGGACTGACCCCCAAGTCAATGCCCAGCCCATTTCTGTGGTAGGCTGAACAAGCTTGTACAATGCCACGTGCATCTGATAGAGTTAACCCAAATTGTCTGGTTAGGACTTCTGCAGACTGATGGAAAAATTCGTGGGACAAGACTGCTTGTTGAAAATTTGTTCACAGCAGGACCGACCCATGCAGGTGCCACCAACCTGTCTGCCCTGTCATTACCAAGTGTTAAACCACCATGCAGTTTCCGGCGACTCCTGATATGAGTGATAAAGTAGGGATGTGTTCTCTGGTTTAACAAATGCAGCAACTGTGTCATGAGTGCTGCTAAGATCTTATTCTTCAGGGTTTTGATCATTGCCCTCTCTATCCTCTGAACTGTTCCCATATCCTCTATGACTGCATTAATAGCCCGTAGATTATGTAATAGTCTCCATTTCCCTGACTTCTTTGGAATGACAAATATAGGAGTATTCCATGGGCTTGTAGATGGAACAATGTGACCTGTATCTAATTGCTCCTGAACCAGTTGTTGCACTATCTGCAGCCTGCCCTCTCCCAGCGGCCACCGATCGACCCATATGGGTCCCTCTGTTCTCCACTTCAGCTTCAAGGTCAGCTGCTTGTCAATGGCCGCTCCTGAAAAGGAGAAGTAACCAGGCGTGCTCCCATCTGACCTAGCAGGTCTCGACCTATCAAACCCACTGGCAAAGATAACACATAGGGCCTTGTACTCACTGATGTACCGTCAGAAAAACGAAAGTTTACTACATCTCTACTGATCCATGTTTGCTGTACACCACCTACCCCTCTCACTCCTGCAGGTGCCATTACCACAGGCCAGGTGTTAGGCCATTTGTGTCTGGGGATGATGGTAACAATCGCTCCAGTATCAACGATCATGGTCATAGTGCTGGACTGACCATTAGGATGCTGCACAACTACACTCTCCTCAGGTTTCCCCTGCTTAATGTCTATGGCCAACATCACCTCAGGAGAACCTGTGGAGCCAAAACCTTTATCCCTTCGAGCCCGTGATTCTGCCTTGGGCACCACTGCCTTGAAAGGTACCAGCTGTGCTATTTTGCTGTTAGCCGGAATGAAAACTGGTGGTGTTAAAGTATATACCATGATTTTGATGACTCCTGTAGCATCAGCATCTATCACTCCTGGCACCACAAAAATTCCCTGACGAGACAAAGATGAACGTCCTAACAAGGGAGCACTTAACCCTTTACCTAAAGGTCCTTACAATGTAGAAATACTCTTAGGTTAAAAACTCTTTTAATACCTATGTAATGCATTACCAGGTCTATAAATATATATAAACCCACACAATACTTTTCTCTTGCACACAATTGTCTTTCAAACATTCATAAGGTGGCCACCGCATTCATACCTCAATCATACATGCTTTCACACAGTGAAGCTTTTGTTTTTGATTATAATACGATTTATATGCAATTCCCCATAGCAGAGGCTTCATCTTCGAAGGGTCAGCAGGCTCACAAAATAGCAGGCGTCCCTGCAAAAGGCAACGTTGACCTTCATGTAAAGCCTGAAAACCTTGAGCATGAGCCATCTGTATTTTCTATTTAAAAGTTCTCACCATCTTTCTGTTTCTGATGGTCAGCAGTCAAATGATTGCCATAAGAATTTACACACATTTAATACATATTAGTAAACACTCCCTATAATAGAGATTAATTGGGTTTTGATAAACAAATTAAAGCTATTATAGGAACACCTTTTGTACTGTTCTAGACCAACCTGTTTACAGGGCAAATCAGTTTGTTGTGATATAACCTGTGAAAAAATTATTTTAAACCTTTTAAACAAAATACCCTTTGTATTACCCACTAATAATCTGAAATCTCACTGAAGAAAGAAAAAAAAAAAACCAAAACAGGATTAGTAACCTATAAACTGCAAGGCTCAAAATATCAATTTAAATAATTTAGAAAAAACTCATTTTTCAAAGGTACTTTGTTTTCCACATTCCAGTGAGCAAAACGATTTTACACTTAAATTAACAAACTGACTTCTTTTTGCTATATGACTCTTCCCTTTTCCTGATGCTAAGGGCCACTAATGCCCCACTGGAGCAGCCACAAAAGCTGCTTTTTCCTATTCAACCACCCTTCCAGCCGCCTCGAGGGGCTGGGCTGCAGGGTTTGAGGTGTTTGAGTTAAAACACTGTGTAGTTCGCAACTTTGCTGCTGTTGTTGTTTTCAGTAAACAGGAGTAGGGTCGCAGCTTGCACTGTTGACGCCGTTGTTGCTGCCGGTGTACGGCCACTGTGGCGCGGGGGAGATAACCCCCCAGGGCACTGGAGTCGTTCCCGCTGCTCTCTGCGCTTCTGTGCTCCGCACCCTCGGTCCCGGGGGCTGTGCTGGTGTTCCGAAAAGGAGCTGATTCACGTTCTTCCCGCTTTGAGAGAGAGGACATTTCGGCGGAGATGCGACTGTCAGCGCATGCGCGAAGATAGTCACAGGCACTTCACTCGTAGTTGCCGCTGTCGATGACGCAACAGCTGGCTCCGTGCCTGACGCATGCGCGATGGTTACTGCTGGTGGTGCTGCGGGCGCAGGCGCAGAAGGTCCCGCTGCGATGACTGACTGCGCAGGCTCGGCTGCAGACGCAGGCGCGCTGCCAGGTGCTGTTGCCACTGACAACGCGGGGGCAGCGAGGAGGGGGAGAGCTGCGGGCTGCGCAGGCGCAGTGACCGTTGGAGTCCCTGGCTCCGCTCCACCCTTGCTCTCCGCGGTTTTTCCCCCCCCCACCGCAGCTGGAACCAAGCCGAGCCGCTTTCTCGCCGCCATTGGCACGGGCGCGGTCGTAGCGCCGAATACCAGCTGATCCGCACAAGTTTTACTCTCGGAAACTTTCGCTTCCGCCCCGCTCTCACCATCTAAAGCTGCGCGCGCGGACAGAGACACTCGCCGCTCCGCTCCTGCTTCTTCCAGCGCGTCTACCAACAAGCGCCAGACACCTGGAAACTTTTTAACTTCTTTAGACCCTCTTGAGGTCTCTTCCCACAGTTTCTGTTCTAGAGAGTCCCAAATAGACACTTCAAAGGCAACAGAAACACCGGGGGTAAGGTCCTTAGCCCTGGACCATTCCAACAACCCTCTAAGGGTGGCACATTCATAATAAAAGTCCTTTTTATAAAGGATAGTTTGAAGAAGCTTTTCCACTATCGCCTCCTCTTCTGAGAGGACGGTCCCCATCTTGCTTCTCCTTTTCTGGCTACTCGCCTGATCAGGGCGAGATTCCCACAAACTGCTTACCGCGCGGATTTTTCAATTCCAGACGCTGGGGTAACGTCACCGGAATTCCAGCCAGCTTCTCCCTCCTTCGTCCAGTTCGCTTCCACGTCCTGACCGAACAGCGAACCCGAAGTCCCGATTCCACACTGCTGCTTTTAACACCGTCTCTGGCAAAACTTCAGAGGGGCAGCGAATTTCGCTTTTAAGACCTTCCTGGCTAATCTTCAGGAGGCAGCGGTCCCAGTGTCCCTGTCTTTCGGACGCCACTTGTTGACGGGGAGGCTCAGACATACATACACGATCTATAAGATCTAAAATATGTCCGATTTATTAGGATAGCTCAGGGTTTTTATAGCATCTGTATACAAGGTCTCGTGACAAGAAGCACATAATTGGTTACAGGTCACTGTCCAGATGTAAACATGCATTACAAATACCTTTATAATTGGTTATTAACAGGTAACAAGGCAATTATTTACTTTATCAAACTCCACCTTCTTCTTGGCACTGATTTCCTTTTGTTCTTGAAAAGACACCCGCGGCCATCTTGACACCTATAACTTATAGTGCTTATAAAACTATATGAAAGTTTATAAAAGTCTATAAAAGTACCTCACACAATATAAATTGCTCACACATTCATCATGTTCCTCCCACATGAAGTGTTTCAACATGTCTATCATCTTCCTGTTCCCATTAGTGTTTCCCTGAACCAATTTGCTTCCCATCTCACTTCCCATCACTTATTTTCTCATCCCAGACCTTACCATCTCCATTTATTTTCTTCTTGCCCATGTGTCCCTATCCTTCTTATTGTTTGTTCATTCCCCAACCCTCTTTTAACACCCCAGTATTTAATCTTTCCTTTCTCCTTTCTGAAGTTACCATAATTCCCAAATTTTTAACATTTAGGGGCATGGCAATTCTCTCTTTTTCTCACTGTTACAGGGGTGTACTGGCACAAATGAAATGGCAATAGGCAATCATCTGATCACAGGGTTGGAAAGGTCTCATGTCCATTCTTTTGCTCACAGCAGACTTACCTCTGAGATCAGATTGGGTTGCTCCAGGCTCTGTCCACTTACTTATGGAAAACCTCAAAGCACAGAGACTGTGTAGCATCTTTAAACAACCCCCTCCACTGCCTTTATTTCCTTGAGGGGAATAGAATTTCCTTATATCCACTGTGAAGCTTTCTTCCTTCAAATTTTGCCTGTTGTCTCACATTCCTACCCTGTAGCACTGTGATCAGCCTGGCCCCATCTACTCCATAACATTCCCATTGCCCTGGGGGGTTGCTGTCATACTCTGTGAAACCTTGGCTTTCCCAGGCTGTACAAGCCCTGCTCCCTCAACTTCACCTCACAAGGAAATTTCTCTACCCCTTCCAACTCGGAGACCAGGGCCTTTTCCAGAGTTGCTCTGCTTCCATAGAGTCTCCAGCTTGAGAGGCATTCATGCACATCAGAGGTAGGACGTGCCATCTGCCACTGATGAATTTTCAAAAGTTCCTGTCAATCCACCCCCTGTCTTGTCTATGTGGTGGTGCAGGGCCAGGCTGAGTCAGAAGACACTTAGAAGAAGCAAGAGGAGCAATGGAGAACAGAACTACCTTCAGGGCCAGCATGTCACAGCCTGCCTGGGGGCTGAGCTCCATAGCCAGCTCAGCGTCTGAGATACAGAACAGTACAATATGACAAAATTTTTCTTGAAGACCCCTAACAATCAAGGATTGAAACTCAAGAGACAAAGCCATCAGTGCTCAGACGGATGAGATGGCAGCAGGGCTGCAGTGTGCCCTCCAGCATTTGTCAGCACTGAGCACTAGCTGCTTTCAGACCTAGTCAGACCCATCCAGACCTCCAGGTGACAGGGTAGGCAATTAGTGTCATTCAGACAATTCAGATTTAGGGCCCAGTGTATGGCAGAGAACAAAGGGAAGCTGGGAACATTCAAAGCTTTGTGCAAAAATCAAAATCTTTACCTAATTTGAAATATTCACCTAGAGAAAACATCTGGAAACTGACATCAGTGCTCCGTTACCAATAAATTATTAACTAGGTAGAAAAAAAAATTAGTGGCGATTTTTTGACTGTGTCCAGTAAAAGCACTACTGGCAGGTTCTAGGGAGATATCTTGGAAGAAATGAGGGATCCATGAGGCATTGAAAGCCAGAAATTGCATTAGCGCAGCCGTCCTGATTGGACTTTTCCTATGTATGCAGAGTCTCATCACTTTCCAGATACAATAATGGCTTGTTTGTACTTTATTTATTTTGTAATCACAGATTTCAAAATACATACCATAAAGATGACCAAGTCATGTAAACATCCCACTGGGCTAAAAATTGAAAACATGAAAATAAAACAAATACAGAAAATGGGATATAATCCTCCATGCCTTCAATAACAATTGCAAGCATAATGGCATCTGTTCATGTCAAGATAAGGTTAATTTGATCTTATGACCAATTTAATCAAAGCTTCATGTACCAAAATGTTTTTATCTATATTTGTATTTGTATTTATCCAATTTCCATACTTGGTTCATGGCATTTCACCTAGCTTTATTCAGTAATTAATTCACTAGTTACTATTACTAATCTATTGGCCATTCAGTGAAGGAAATATTTTCATAGAGAAAGGTGCTGTAAAGCTTTTTAAGTTAAGTGTTTCTGTAATTTAGCAACCTAGATACACATTTTCAGAGCCTACTCAGGCATACATATGCCTTTGAAAATCAGACTAAATTCCCCCTCATTCTTGGACTACCACATTACTTTTATTTTCAAAGCTCTTGCAAGTTTCTATACAATGTATGGCCGTATTTTCAAAAGCCTTTTAAACGTTTAGGGATTCCCAGCAGGCATCTAATCAGATTTTGAGATTCATTAAATGGATCATGCACCCAACACCTTTTCAGAACTCAACCCTCAAGGATATTTTCTAAAAATACACAAAGAGAGCTCTGCCTGCAATTTGGCAGAAACCTACCCCTGAGCAAGATAGCCTATTTCTACCAGCTGCTGAAGCACTGTGGTTATTGGCACAGTTGGATGGGAGGCACTATGCAAAACAATTGCTAGTTTGATTCAGTAAATCAAGGGCTGTATTTCTACAGCCTTCTGCAGCAGGCAGAAGAAAGCATCTGCAGAAGATCTGCCTGAAACTTTTTAAATGTACCAAGAAGAATCTATGAAGTGTGTTATCTAGTGCATTAGCCATGATGAACACTTCGCTGTGCCATGCAGGCTCTACCATTTTTTTTTTTTTTTATTGATTGGTTGTTTTTTTACTCTACTGGCCAAAAATAAGGAATGTAAGAGATATAAAAGAAAAGGTGACAGGACGGGGGCTGGGAATCCTGCTTCTGTTTCCCTTCAACATAGCAAAGCCAGCAAGGACAGATCAAATGAAAGGAACTGCATTAGGAAGGTCAGAGAGGTAGGAAGATGGAAAGTCCCCCATGGGATTCAGATAATAAGCAGCACTGGTTAGAAAGCCCTTACTAGCCACTGGCACTGCTATCCTCAGCTTCATGCTGAAGGCATTACTCCTGATTGATGTGAAGCTCCCAATTCAATCTCTTGCCATCAACATGGTGCAAAGTTAATTGAGAGCCTATTCATCTATTTTCTATTGTTTTCCATTAAAGCAACAGCTAACTAATAAGTGACTTGCAAAGGTTCAGATGAAACTCAACTCTCCTTTGGGAGGTGGAAACCTCTCCTGACGAAAGTCTATGTAACTATTTTATAAATTATTTTGCAGGGCTGATAATTTCTCTCTGAAGACTGAGCTGTACAGGGACAACAGCAGAAGTATTGAGGGCTTCCTAAATGATTTCCCAGAGAAGTTTCTACTTCTCCCATGTATCATATAACATTTATCTAGTTTATGGTCAGAGCTGGTTACACACCTTGCCATCCAATTAGCTTTGCATATTCAGCTGGAGTAGAAAGAACAGTAAATGCCCTTGCACAGAAGCTACTGTTGGACGCTTGGCCCATCTGAGAAAATTACAGCAGGACAACTGAGGGAAAATAAGTAATTACTTCTTTGTCTTGTTTCCTAGTCATACAGGAAGCAAATGAAAACTTTAGTAAATTGAATAACACTTTTATATAATGTTCCACAACACCTTTTCCTTGATGCTACATGGATCCTGTCTTACTGTTTAGGTCTACTGGATGCTTAAGTCTGAAAATAGACATGTACCGGAGATGTTAATCGTTCTGTTGAACAGATCTCAGTTTATAACTGTGACAGAATACAGTTCAAAATGCCTGCTGTCCCATATTATAATCCTCCAAGAGATTCTTTTCAGAAAATGGACTACTCTGTTTGGGGGTAGGTTGGGACAGATGACATAATCATCAATTAAAATAGAAAGCACTTTCATCTTTTCCACAAGGTCCCATGTGTGAGCTGAAATAAAACCCCTGAGGGCCCATGGAAAGAGGTGAATCAAGTGAGTTTTCCAAAGGAAAGCACTTTCAGCTGGAATGTCAATTATCTATCATCTCTCTTCATTTAACTTCCAGAATTTCTTAACTGTTCAACAGATACAACAGAATCAGCAATTTATAAAATCTCTGGAAAAACTTGCCAAGTACATTGGGCTGGAGCAGTGTCAACAAGGCAATGCATAATACACCAATCCATCAGAATGAAATGAAACACGTTAAATTTAAAAGAATGTCCTAACAGCCATGAAAGGGCAGCTGCATTTCAAAGAGTGCTCTGAAAGATGAAAGCAGCTGAATGAGAGTTAGGAAAATGCAGTCAAGAGATTTGGAAATGGGAAGGTTCTATTAAATCATTCTCTTTGACTCTTTACAGTCTCTGACAGGCAAGACATTACATGTGAAACTGTTAAAAAAGTACCAAATCAATAAATGGTGAGTTAATATATCTCATCATAAGGAATGTTAACTTGATGATCAGAATAATTTTTTAGTTTACTAATGCCATCCCACTGTTATTAATGACAACTCCTCCTAGTCCCCTCAGTCACTTATCTGTGGTTTTATCCTTCCTACAAATAATTTTTTATGTTTCCAATTAATCATTACTAAGTCAACAGTATAAATTCATCCCTTTTAATATGCTTTATCAAATAATCTCACCAATCTTCAGTTAGGGATATATAAAACTGTTTATATCTCCCTCACTGAGTGGGGGGAAAGAAAAACTGTTTTTCTGTCCTACAGAAATGTGAAAAACTTCTAGTCCTAATTTGGAATGGGAACAAAAAATCTCAGCAGAAATACTAACAGTGAAATATCTCTTAATTATTTTGTTGAGTTTCTATTTTGCAAAAAAATAAACAGTTAAAATCAATTTGGCTCTTAAAACTAAAACTTCAGTTCAAAGGTATCTGCATGGTCTTTTCCTGTATTTGAACATTAAACAAACAGTTGTTAAAACTAGCTTTTTCCTACAGGAAGTTGAGTTCAGCAGCTCAGGAGTTCCAAGTGAAAAAAAACTTCGTCCAGGCCTGTCTCAGGTCAACATTTGCACTCTAAATGAAACCTCCTTTCTTAGAGGTATGCTGATTTAGAGACTCAGATATGAAATGATATCAAAAAACAGTGTCAGTGTGGTTCCAATCGTGACTTTGAGGCCTGAACACATAATTTCGGCAGATAAGTGAAATGCATTCATAATTAATTGAAACAAGATTCGTCACAATATAAACAATGGAAATTTCCTCAAAGACTTTAAGCACAACTTCTAGTTAAACAGCTATCAAAAATAAACCTCAAAAATCATTGTCACTCTGCATATGAAGGCTGTAGAAAGTAATCATAGTAGTCAAATCAAGCTGCTGAAATATGTTTAAAGCTGAGGAGAAAACTCATCTCCCTGTGCATCCTGGAAATGCAACATGGAGTTTTGTCAAACAAGACAGGGTATAAATCTGTTATTTTCTCTCTTCATCTTCCTGTAGAATGACTCCTTTTGGTGAAAGATATTAAAAACAGAATCCTTGATATCACCTCATGGTGCTGATGGACCAACATACACCCTCTTTTTCCAGTGAAGTTCTATACATTACTAGTAAATTTACTTCTGTGATCATCCTTTTATTTTGTAACCCCTCTTACTCCTGCCAGACACAAGGTGTTTCCATCTTCCCTGGCATTTTTTTTTTTTCAGTTTTGGGAAGCTCGTGTTTCAGTGACAGTCAGGAAGCATGCTTCCTTGCATGCCACTGCACAGCCGGCCTGAGCCCTTGTTCAGTGAGATGTTTAAAGTGCATTTTAAAATGCCAGTTGTGCAATTAGTTCCACTTGCTTGAAATTTCAAAACTGTGTCTGTACCCAGATAAGTTCATGTGTAAGCGATTCACAGAGGAGGTAGTCAGTGGTTAGTTTTCTTTGAAAACACACCAAATTCATGCCATTAACTAATATAACATACCAGTTTAATCTGGCTCCACAAATCATACATTCTCATATTTTAACAATGTGCTATCATTTATTGTTGCAAACAGAATAAAGTCCAAAGTGGTAAATGTGAACTGTATATGTGAGTATGTATTTAAGCATGTTTCAGGCTTTTAATGGACTAGTCACAGAAAGCAGGAAACAACTGGGAGAATCAGCAGAAAGAGTTAAAAAAATTAAAATGAAAACAATCATAGAGAACTATTTAAAATCATATCTCTAACTACACAGATATTCTGCAAATGAGAAATCGACCATGCTACTTAAGAAACTTAGTTTTGTCTGAATATACTCAGAAAAATTGAGGAATCCTTGGTGAATTATTAGATGGAAGTGTCAGAATCGACAACTACACTAAAGGCAGGGTGGAGTTGTACATGAAATGAGTCTTCTATGATCCAGTCATAGCATACAATGACATTGAATTACTTACATTCCAACAGTTCCTAATTTTACATGATAACTTAAAGGAGGTCTTCTTCACTTAGCAAGTCCAAGTACCTTGCATCTAAGAGCTTAATAATGCTGACATATTCTCTGAGTTACTGCTGTTGATTGTCAAGATATCTTGGTCATCAGAGAAGCTCAAAAGGCTTGCCAGAAAATAATATGCAGATATATAAAGAACATAAAAACCGGAAAAGTTGATCTAGTTAAGTGAGTGGACAATACGATTAAAGTGACATAACCTAGTGGATTCTGCATAGTGAATATTGACCCTCCACAATTTAACATACAATTAATAACTGAGAATAATATAGAAAATCATTACATAACTTGTTTGTTAATGATATACAGATTGTAGGAGACAAAAATTGAAGAAGACTGATTACATGTACAGAGAGAGTACATGAGACGGTTGTATGGCCAGTGGACAGTCAGCTGGGAAACTGGATTCAGGCAAGCAAAACAATTATTTTCTTTTTTTAGGAAAGGATACATGAAATATTATGCATGTATAGGGATAATAAAGGAAATTTTTACTTAAAAGTAGGATTTTTACTTTATTTTTTTTCAGGAGTTTAATGAACAAGGCAATCTACCATGGTCTATTCTATGTTATCCATCACTGAACATTTTTAAATTAATTTGGAGATTTTTTTTTTCCTAAAATGTATGCCATAGCTAAAAGAGGAATTAACACTGTAAATCCAATAACAAAGGGCAGATCTAGGGTGGGGGGTGGGGAGAAACCCAACAAATCAAAACAAAAAAAAAAATCCAACAAAACAACACCACACCCACAAACTAAAATCAAAAGGAGAATATGGGCTCTAAACGCCCTGACTATCTCCCACCAAGGTCAAAATTTCTCAACAGAAAATCAGGAAATATATCCTTTCAAGCAAGCACCTAGTAAGCTCAGGAAGGTCCTTTTTTCCCAATTGCTGAACATATTCTGGAAGTGAAGCACCTCAATCAGCATCACAAATTACAATATAAATTACCAAGAACTAAAACTGAAAGTTTGGAAGAGAAGTTGTGACTTTTGCCGCAACCTGACTGACTTCTTTTCCAGAGCCTTGACAGCATGATACTGAGTAAAACACCCAAACTTATACACAGAGGGATATATTGGAGTGTTGGAGCCTCAAAATTTCCACCAAGACAGTCTCATTCTGCATTTGGTGACTCTTCAAAGACTTCAAAGCTTTTTGCAGATAAAGCTGTCAACTGCTTTAAACCGAGTTACACAACTGAGCTCAAGTGGTATTTTCTTCTTGAAAATAATTGACTTTTAAGAACATATTTCTATAAATATTAATACATTCAAGAGTTAAAAGGAAGTTTCACCACCGTGTCATACAAAATCTTCCATGACAATGACCAAAATATTTTATTTCCCATTCAACAACTGGCTTCAATCACTTACATCAAGCCACCCAATATAAAATATCCAGTTCTTTTGCAATGAGAATGTTTTTCTGGGCTAAGTGTGACCTTTTTACCAGTGTCTCCTGGATATATCTACATAAAACGCATCCACTACAGCCAGAGGGAGTAACACAAGGATCTTATTCTCCTTCACGCAACGTATCTCTGTTTCTTAACCAGGCTTTGTTCCAAATGACCCCAAATGTTCAGCTGGTCAGAGCACAGTGCTAATAACACCAAGTTCATGGGTTCAATCACGGCATGGGCATTCACTTAAGAGCTGAACTCGATGATCTTTGTGTGTCACTTCTAACTCAGAATATTCTGACTCACTTCCAAAAAATTCTCAGAGCAAAACCAGAGCTTGAGGTTAAGGAAGAAGAGCTGATCTCAAGTCAGGAAGGTTCTGTACTGCAACTCACCTTACTGAGCACAAATTAATCCTACGAGATCCTAAACCTCCAGCTCAATCTATCTGTAGGTAGATTTCCGAGCCAATATGCCTAATACCTGTCATTTGCATCCTTCATTGACACCAAAGTACTTGTTGTTGTAACATTTTCCTGCTGGATTACAGGATCACTCAACAAATGTAGATAGAACCATGGGCAGAACCATGGACAGCATACCCCAAGAGTTTAGTGAAGAGAGAAACATGAAGAACATGCCTCTGAGTTGTCTTGCTGTCTTCATTTTAAGACTTTTGCCTCATTCTCTCAGCTGTATTGAAAACTGAATAATTTCTAAAGGATTATCCTTTCTGATTCGTCACTCAATCTCATTTTCCTCTTCTGATTTACACTAGCTTGTCAGAGAGATTCATTCTAGCTTCATTTCTTCTTGAGGGCTAGCTGTAATTAATTCTGAAGTGTTGGTGCATTTTTTTTCTGAAGTTACTCAGCTTTCTTTTTTTTTTTTCAAATATCAACTCACTTACCTCAAAAGCAATCAAATGAGCACTCTCAATATTAATTGGACTTCAGAGGCATTAATGTATTTTATTCCTGTTAGTAGTATTTTACAATTTTATTTTACCCATTTAAACAACAGCAACAGCCTACAGCACAAATACTGAGAGCTAGAATTCTATAGAAACACCATTTCATGCCTTTGTGTTTGCATACAGTAGAACGCTGCCTTTGATCATGTTGATGGGAATTGTACTCTTCTTTTTTTCCCTCAGATGAAGAAAACTGATTGTATGTTCTCACTTTTAACGTGAAATACTCTACTAATGCATAAAAGTTGAGTTCACAGAACCACAGAATGACTCAGGTTAGAGGGGACATCAGAGGCCACCTAGTCCAATACCCCTGAGGGTCACTGAGACCCAGTTGCATAGGACCATGATGAGATGGCTTTTTAATATCTCCAGGGAGGAAGACTCCACCACCTCTCTCAGCAACTTGTGACAGTACTTGGTTACCCTTAAAGTGAAAAAGTGTTTCCTCATGTTCAGAGGAAGCCTCCCATGCTCCCTGGAGGTATGTGTCCATTGCTTCTGGTCCTGTCTCTGGGCACCACTGGAAAGAGCCTGGATCCCTCCTCTTTGCATCCTCCTTTCAGGTATTTATACTCAGTGATGAGATCCCCCCAAGCCTTCTCTTCTCCAAACTGAACAGTCCCAGCTCTCTCAGCCTTTTCCCATACAAGAGATGCTCCAGTCCCTGAATCATCTTCATGGCCCTCCCCTGAACTCTCTCTGGTAGCTTGTGAAAGTGTCCATATAGCTGGTATGATAATTGTCGTTACAGAAGGCTGAAAGCTTTCTCTTGAAGCAAGTGAAAAAGCAAACAAAGACAATGTAATCAAAAAAGTCTACACAGCACAGACAGGAATTCTGTGGGGCAAAAAAACTAGATCCCACAGAAGCGGCAGGAAAGCAGACATTTTTGTGTGCTTTTTTTTTTTTCCCCTGTAAAGAAACCACATTTATTTGCTATGCAATTGAATAACCTCTACCATTAATACAATGAAAAAAAATCTGTAATTCTACATTAAAACATTAATTAGCAGTGTCACAGCTTTGCTAAATAATTTTACATATTTCCTCTGTTTCTACATTACCTCAGTTTGAAAAAAACTTTTTTGAAAAACTCCAGATTTAGTTATGAGTAAAATCAGTGAATGCAACACATACATTTCTGCACTTGTATATGTTGCAAGAGCTCCTAAATCTTTTGCTTATATTTGGAAGTGAAGCTTTCCAAGAACTGGGGGGAGATGTGGAGTATTCTGAGTGTGATCAGATATACCCAAGTGGGCAGCAAAATTAAGTTTTGCAGAGGATTAATTAAAAGGCACCACTGGTGTGCATGTTGGCTCCCACTTCCAGAAGAGAAGTCTCTGGGATGTAAGTATTTGTCTAGCAAGAATATATTGTTGATGTCACCAGAGTTGGAGTGTCTTACCATTCAAATACTCCCAGCAACACGGCAGTTTTGTAGATTATTGAATACACACTTACACTGTTCATAGTAACTGAGATCTAAAAGGTTCATTTCAAGTTGTCCAGGCATCTGTGGTGCAGGACACTTGCTTCTGACATTCAAGGCTAATGTCACAGCTACTGAAATTTTCCTTCTTTGACATAATTGCTTATTCCACTATTTCTACTCAGATCAGTTCTCCAGTCATCAAGCTTTTGTTTTGATGCACAGTCAGGTGGAAGGTACATGACAGAATATGGCTGGGCCTTTCTGGGTGATGGAAGTGGCATCCAAAACCACCTCGTATTAGCTAAAATGCTTCCTCTCACTTACAATAAAAAGAACAGTTGCTCACAACAGAAAGAGTAGTAGAAAATAACAGTATTCGTGCTTCACAGGCATTACAAGCAGCTGTAAATTTTTTCACTCTCAGCCCCTCCATGAATAATTTTTAGAAAGTGTCTAGAAAGGAAGCAGGTCTCAGATAAATTGTGCTCTCCAACATTTTTTCATACAATTGCATAAGTATATACAATACCAAAAAGACTATAGTCTGATATTTTTACATAACAATTGTTATTGGGAAAGTTTGTCATCATGAAAGCAGAATTTAAATAAAGATCCTATTTCTACTGTCAAGTGCTTTTTCTTTATACTCTCTCATTTATTTCATTTCTTTCTGCTTTATGATTATTCTAGCCAAGCGGTACTGTCCTGATGAAAACTGATCCACCCTTAAGCCTGTAGGTTTTGTGAAATTATTAAGTACTATGCAGAGTTACTCTTTTCAGACATGTAGTAGGTCTGATTACACGCTCACTGGTCTGCAGGGAAACTGACAGACAGATGATTCATGTAGATTATTATTTCATTTCCAACCCATCTAATAAATTAGCCTCTGTGGTTATGTATGCAAACAGGAAGAAAAAACACCACACCCTTTTAAAGGATCTCTTCTGGGAAACAAAGGTTTTCTCTGCTCAAGACAGCTCTAGTAATATGACCAGGTTCACGCAATCCTAGTGGAAGTACGTAACTAAGAAAGCCGGCCAGTCTGCTCCGGAAATGTTATCAAACTGAAACCAGCAGAGTTCACCCTGTCTTTGGTCTTTCCTTATTTTGATTTAAAGAAGGGGACCACAAGTGCAGTGCTGTAATTCCCAGAATTTCTAGGGAGACAGGCATATGAAAAGGGAAGTGCACAACAGAGCTTTTTGTTTGCTGTGTGACTCTTCCTTTGTCAGGCGCATCCCAAGGAGAAATAAACAAAAACAATGGGATTTCCAGTTCACTTTGTTTTGCTTATTGCTCTCTTTTTTTTTTTAAACACATACTTATGAATAACACTCTTTATAGAGCATAAATAACATTTTTTTGACCTCTATTTTAATCTTTAAAAGAGTTAATGCTTTTCTACTCAATCGCCCACAGAAGTAGCTCTCAGCCTCTCTTTTGGAAAGATACTGCAGAACTATACTGTATCACACGCTTATCTCAGCAGTGTTTCACATCTCACAGAGATGCCTGGAATCAGACAACTTACTGCAAATCACTTTTACAATACCTTTCATTGGATAGGGTGCTGGGCCATCTTGTCTAGAGCATGTTTTTACCAAGAAAGGTTGGTCAAGGTGATCCTTGAGGTCCTCTTCCAAACTGGTATTCTATAAAATATTGTAAAAACATCACTTTAATCACAGGATTTTGACAGTTAGAAACAACATCCAGTATTTAAATCCTCTAGGGTCTGATACAGAGACACCTCCTTCCAAAGCCTGTACCTAATTATTAATGGCTCATCCTCACTTCTTGAGGAAAGAAATAAAATTTTAGTTGTCAATGGCACGTGACACAGGGATTTTACACTCTCCTCTACAAAGTAAATTCATAATGTCAGCTGTCTTTACATGGTCAGGGGTATTTTGCTGCCTTTTCAGAACAATGACGGATAGCTGTGTTGGGGCTTAGTCCTCTTCCTTGACCAGGGGTAATATGCCTTTCTAAAGACCATATCTCTCTGTTTGTGGAAAGAGTATCAGGTCCCGTGTATGGAAACATATTCAGTAAAGATGGTAATGGACGTATTCCTGGAACATAGAAGAAAGTGGGGAAAATCAAGGCTTCTTACGACTACGAGATAGGTACCAAAGAAGTCTGTCAACTTTAGACAAAAGGAAGAATAACCTTAGGAGCTGTGAGAGGAATACAAAGTGAGGAACCAGAATTTATTTAGGGAGGGGCATAGAGGAAGTGATCTGACATCCTTGGAAAGAAGAGAAGAGAAAGCTCAATAGCAAAATGCTCCTACACTCTCTCATGACTTGCCTTTGCAAACCACATACTTTTGCTTAGCATAGCTTTCTTATTCCCTTCCTTTCTGTCCGCTCCTTGCAGTTTGAATCCCAGTGCTTCCCATGTATCTTTTCATTCTAGCCATCTTTTCCATTGTTCACCTCACCTCTCACTCCTTTTCATTTGCTCCCCACAAACACTGATCTCTTTAGATTTCCCAGTGATCCTGCAGAACTGCATGACTGTGTAATGACCTGGGTTTTGATGGTCTCACACCTTCTGGAGCAGACTGCAGGCAAGAGTAACCCTGCATGAATCTGTCCTTTCATTTGGCTGGGGCAGCATTCAGTTTGTTCCTAGTAACTGGTGCAGTGCTGTGTTTTGGATTCAGTGTGAGAATAATGTTGGTAATACGCTGATGGTTTAGTTGTTGCTCAGTAGTGGTCACCCTGAGCCAAGGGTATTTTAGTTTCCCATGGTCTGTCATTGAACAAGTGCACAAGAAGCCAGGAGGGAGCATGGTTGGGACAGCTGACCCGAACTGGCCAAAGGGATATTCCATAGCATAGAGTGTCATGCCCAGTATATAAACTTGGCTAAGTGGGGCTGATCACTGTTGGGTGACAGTCAATGGGTAGTGAGCAGCTGTATCATGCTTCACGTGTTTTGCTTGGATTTTATTCCTCTTTCTCTCTCCATTTCATTACTGTTGTTATTACCATTAGTATTATTAGTGTTATTATTATATTTTATTTTGTTTCAATTATTAAACTGTCCTTATCTCAGCCCATGAGGTTTACTCTTCTTCCCTTCAATTTTCCTCTGTACTACAGCAAGGGAGTGAGCAAGCTGCTGCATAGTACTTAGTTCCCAGCTGGGCTAAAAATATGACAGAGCCTTATACAGTGACCAGTTGCTTTTCTGCCTTGGCTCTCCCAAGTCATTCCCACAGAGTCACTTGCGATTTCTTCTTTTCTTCATTCTTGGCTTTTCATAACTCTCCTTGTCTATTTCTCCAGGTCCTTTCTTCCTTACTTCAGAGAATTTTTCTTGTCAAATTTACACAAAAAAAACCCGTAAGATCTTTAACTCCTGGATGTGTTGGTGCTGTCAGTGTTGCCTTATTGTACCTGTTAGTTGAAAAGCAAGACATTTACAGACGTACACGCCCGTCAGCTCTTATTTCTATATAAACCTCAGTAAGGCTGTTCCCAATGTATTAACCCCACAGGGGGAGAGCCAATGGCTTTGGGACCTTGGGTGCCCATGTCCAGGTTTAAGGTCTTCATAATACAGAAACAAGACAGACAAGTCTCAACATTAAATGTGTTAAATTAAATGTGTTCCTTAAATCTTGCAAGAGTTTCTCTGTCTCCTTTTCCCCTGAGCCTTCTGTCACCTCCACAAAATGTGTGCATTGTATTCAAAGTCTAACTGCCTGATTATTCATCCACTATAATACAATGTACTTTCTCACTTCTGTATTAAAAAGGCTTTCCCTTGAAAGCATCTCACCTAAAAGGGTTTCACCAGCTTTAAAAAGAGCCGTTTTTTAAAGGAAGATTTATATGTGACTACAGACCATTCTGTGCTTTACAGAAGCATTTGCAGTACTGCAGACCTCAAGTTTTAACCTACCACATGCAAAGTCTTAGAGGATGTGATTTAAAAATAAAGTTAACCTGTCATTCTGTAGTCTCACTCTCATTTCCCTGAGTCTGTACTCATAGGCTAGAGTAAGACCAGAGACGTTTTTTCTTTGGAGCAACAGCAATAGCAATGGGTAATTGCTTAATTTCTAGGTACTATTATGTTCTCGTACGTGCATACTAGATCAGTAGATCTCTAATTTAGGTATGTGAAAAATAACAAAAACTGGGAACTCTACCCTTTCCTGTTACTGTGCATGTTTTTCCTCTCTCTTCTTTCATGTGAGGAACGCAATAAACCAAGAGGTGGCTTTCATCATACCAGGGAAAACATTATTTTAGATATTTCAGTCAGCTTTCATGCACAAGGAATCCCCTCACAACTTCAAGACTGCCATGTTATAAGGTTCATTTCCCTCCAGTTCTCCTCCTTCTTAAAATTTACATGTTCCTTTTCATGCTGATTCCCAATACGTTTCCACTCCTTTCTCCTTTATCCCTGTCTCCTTGTGAAGTGCCTTCACTTCACAAAGGAACACCAGAACCTCTTGTTTTCAGACAACTCTCAACACAGTTATAAAAAATGATACCTTAAATGTGTTAATATGAACTTCTAGAAAGTGTAAGTCCTAAAATACTACTATATTGTCCTGAATGTCCTTAAGTATGGTATCCTTTTTGAAATTCTGGTATGATATAACAATCCATTAGATCATCAAACACATGAGCTAATTTCAAACAAAAAATCTGTTTATGAATTCATTTTCATTCTGGAGCAAAGGAAGTATGTCAAGAAAAGTTTGCAGAAAAACATTCTTCATATGGCTTAAAACACTCAAGTTGTTCCATTCTCATTTTTTCTTATTTTGCATGAAGTTGTAACTTGTAATAAAAGTGTGATATGAAAGTCAGTTAAATAAAAAAAGAAAAAAAATTTTGAGCAGAAAAGCAGTCCACCAGAAATATTTTGATTGCTGAAGAGCACCACCAAACAAGCTCACCCCTTGTCAGAGTATGTGGGAATGATGAGTTGGGTACTGTATTGTCTAGCTCTTTTGGAACACAGCATAGAACCACGCATACCTTCAGTAACACTTAAAAACTGGCAATGAGCAGAACAGTATTACACTTCTCCTTAGAGAAATTGCACAGAGCTTAAGCACTTTCTCAGTTTAAAAAAAACAGGAAGCAAATAATTGACTACCATAAAGGTGCCCATAACATGTGTCCTAGTTACAGGGGCTGGGACTAGCTTATCACTATGTGGGTATAAGCAAAACTGTGTGTTCTACATCTTCTGTGTCGTTTCTGATGGACTGTTAATAAACAGATCATTTGCAGCAGCTGCCCAGGTCACACCCTGACACTTCAGGCTACAAGCTGGGCAGGGAATTGCTTTTTTTTGCCTTCACACCAATGACTCAGCTGTGATAACTCCCCTCTGAGGATGCATTAACACATTCACACTCAGCCTGAGGGGTCATCTCTGTTAATGGGCCGTACTGGATGGGCATAATAGGCAGCTGCAATGACCTAGACCATCAAAGACTCCAAAAATATCTCATGACTCACACAGTTAAATCATCCATTGTGAACCTCTCTGCACTGGGGCAGGTACTGGGTATTCCCACCTGAACCTGAGCATATATAATCTTCCGGTTTTTGGACATCTGGTACCTCTTACTGGATCCAGAGAAGACCAAAACTTCAACAAGACTGTGACTGCCACTCTCAACAAGACTGTGATCATCACTTCAGCTGTGACATTCATCCAGACCAACAAGTTTTCCTTTCCATCTACTTTACCCCCAGGGGGGCCAAGTGGTGCTCAGCTAACAAACACTGTTCTGTTCTTGTCCCAGGGTGCTGGGTGACACATCTGGTTTTGAGGGTTAAAACCAGTTTTCTCTGTATCATTGCATTTATTGTAATCTTTATAGTTAATGATTATAGCTCTGACTTGTAACTTCTCTTGAGCTGGGTTCGCTACTCTACTCGGTTTACTTTTAAAGTAGCGCAACTTCTCAGTATAATAAGGATGGAAGCCTACAGGGAAAAAAATGATTCAAAGAAAAGAAATGTGCAAATATTTTTTATTTAGAAAAACATGATCACTCGCACTGCAAAGCTTCTTAGTGAATCTCACCCTGAACTTTCAGATGTGTATTGTGTGTTCTTAATTTTACAGGGAAATGCAGATTTTCAAGGCAATAAACCAAGAGGTGGCTTTCATCATACCAGGGAAAACATTACTTTAGATATTTTAGTCAGCTTTCATGCACAAGGAATGTGCACAAGGAATAAATGTATTTAATTATTTATTTAATTGTTTAGAAGACAACATAGCCTGAATCTAGGATTTTTTGTAAACCCAAGGGATTTGTTAGCTCAAATCCTATTTATGACTTCACATTCTTTTAAAAAATTCACCCTAAATATGTCCTTCAATTAGAACTCAAGCGAGCGCCAGAAGCGTGAGAGGCTGAGAGTTTCACATACTTTGTTGAAAGCCTGAAATCAGACTGCAAACCTCTGTCTTCAGGTGTGACCTGGTAATGATGGTCTTTCCATGAGTGTCTTTAATTTGAGAACAAAACCAAGAAATGCAAAATAGGTGGAGGTTTGGAATGACTCAGAAGCAATGCTTGATTTGAACCCATACTTTTTTCCAAAAGCATCAATTATTTGGTCAATTCATCTATGCGTGTCATCTATCATTTCACCTATATGTACCTCATCCATATACAGGACACTATTTCCTCTACACAGGTATTAATGTAATTTAAAACATTTTCTTGATAAAATCAGGGGACTTACCTGATCTGGTTTTCCAGTTTGCTAAACACCTACTCAGCTGCGTAGTGTGATTTTCTCTAACATTTTTCAAAAATAAAAAAACACATTACAATAATTCTTAGGTACTTTCATTGTGGCATGTTTCCTGGCCTCAAACTTTAGTTTTGAGCACTATTATTCCTGCAGTGGGTTATTGTTGTGGACCCAGAGGTCATAATAGATTTCAGCTGCAACCTTAAACAGGCTTCTCTATGTACCACTACTCACAACAGCCTAAATCTGCTTGAACATTAGAAACAGTATTTAGATCTGCCAGGAAAGCAACATTACTAATGGGCCCTCACTGGATTTTCCCTCTATCACCTGCACTGTTGTGACAAAACAAAATTATTTTTACAAACCATCTCATCTGGCAACCACACCACATATTTTATTACTATAACACTGAACATATTAATATATTCAGACTTTGCTGGTGAAAAATGTGGTACAACACAATGCTTCTGCAAGAGAAATGGGGATGCTTCAAGGAGACAGCAGCTCCTTCATGGCTACAGACAAGTCCGCCAAGGACACCCAGCCAGCACTGCAGGGCACCAAGACAACACTTGTTTTGGTGAATTGTTTAGAGATGCATGTAAAAGAGGTGTCTGATTAGGCAAGCTTTTGGCTACACATACCAGAGGTGAGGTGTGATAGGAAAATATTTCTTTGATTTATTTCTGTCCTAGGTTGAAGCCAGTATTAAAGAACCTCTTAGGTAAATGACACTGATTGCACCTGCCCAGTTCTAACTAGAAGAATCTAGTAGCAGCTAGAAAACAGAAGAAATACATGAAGTTTGTGAAGTCAGCAATAGCTACATAACAGTTTTCTGATACATTTGAAGTGGAGACCAGACAGTGATAGAAACCTCAAGTGACACTTCTGATTGGCCTTGTATACAGAGAAAATCAAATATATTGTCCTGGAACTGTGGAGCTAGTGAGGAAATTTGCAGTTTGTGTCAACAGTACAATATACAAAGTAATAAATAGTGGAGACAGTAACCCCATGGGGAGAGGTGTAAAGAAGGGGAGAAACACATGCACACATACCTGACATCATGTGAAAGGCTGAGTCCAAAGTGGAATTTCTATGTACAGGGGCCAACCTGCCAGCCAGAACTTTGTCACATGAAATGGTTATATGAAGTCTTCTGTCCCCCAAAATCAATACTGCCAGGCTGAACTGGATCAGAGGGGTTGAGGCTTGATTTCTGCAATTGTTACAGCACAGAAATTATTGTTTGCCTGGAGTACTCACCCTACTTAATAAGCTAACTTTCAATTTTGTCTTAGTGTTGATCCTGTTCTTCTATCTACTTCACCTAAATTCCCTTTAACCTCTTCAAAGAAGAAAGGATTTTTTTCCAGACAGTGACCAATATCCTTTGACAAAGTAAACCCTTAAATATAAATACGCTTGTTAGGTGAAGCACATATTGATATTCCTGATAGAGCTAGTTAGAAAATATCTTTTTCATGGATAAATTTCAATACTTGCTTCCATCTCTTTTTGCTTTTCTTTCAGAATACTTCTAAAATAGGCTGAGGTGGAGAGTTAAGCAATTAGTTTTCCATTCAGATATGTGAACCTTTCTACCTTTTTATAGGAAAAAAGCTTAGACAGTTCTCACATCTGTCCCACCAGATAGTGCTGCTCAACCACTCTCACCCAGGTGTAAAGGTGAATACATCTCATCTGAGAGGTCAATCATATATGGTAGGCCATTGCTGTTTCCATTTAAACTGCATCATCATTGAGGCTTTGTGGCTTATTGACAAAAACTTGCCCTACTATTAGTCAGGGAACAAAGTTTCCTACAGAATTCAGGAACCATAAATCAGTTTATAATACACACACCTCCCCCGCAAAAAAAGCAAAAACTATTGGAGGAAAAAGAGGCTTTGTTTCCCTAATTTCATGGGAACCCCCACAGCTTCCAGTTCCCAAAACACAGTGAGGGCATGACATAGCCATTGTTCTGTGTTATTATTCTTACTGGAGTGTAAATCCCAAGGGATTTATTGCAGGGGAACCTGGGATCGCAGAAATCTCAGCTTTTTTTCTCACTTCTTTCACAAGCCTGCCTATGCTATGGTAACTGCTGGAATAGATATTTTCTACTTTTTTTTAGTATCTTGCCCTTTAGTGTTGCAGTAAGAATTGTGAAGCCTCTTCTGTCAGTGTTAAGTAACCTCCCCTATGATGAGTGGCTTTTAAAATGCAGTCTCTTACTACCTCAATAGGTAAATCAGGGTTCTCAAATTTGTAGCCTTAGTCTTTTTATTCCTGTATCCACAGAAACCAAACATATAACTTACGAGGGTGACATTGAAACAACAAATTTTGTAGTGAATTTGTTTCCCATTGTGAATGATGGCAACATTCAGCTAGAGTTTTCAAATCTGAGGAGAGGTTTTCTTAGCTTAAAGAGCTGGCTCATTGTTTATAGTCTTTGCTTTAGGCTCGATGGCTCAGACAGTGTTCGTTCAGTGATGAAACCTGCATGTAATTTTAAGGGGTTAATGCAGTGATCACTTGGCAGAAATTAAACTATAATTTGCATATCATAAAGTTTGTAAATGACTTGGCTTTACTTTTAGACTTGAGTTGCACTATTAAGGACCTGAGAAGGTCATAAATCTGTAGAAACAACAGTCAAATTATATCACCAATTGGCAATGGCAATAGACCACTTAAATTAGTTCTCTTCTACAAATTCTTCAACAGTTAGAAAGTGAGAAAAAAATTCTTACTCTTAACGTTTGTATTAATTTTTAATTTTCAGGTAATTGAACTGATCCTTTATTGTTTTACAAAACTGTTTTTCAGCCCGAGAATGATGATTTTCTAAAGCGGATCAGTCACATGATTAGCCAAATAACTTCTATGTAAAAACTCAGCAAGTTTACTCTTCCCAATAAGCACATACACTGAGATGTTATTTATATGTTTTGGAATACCTCTATTCAAGCCAGCAGAGGGGTAGCAACACAAAACCGGTGCAATTCAAAGCCCTCAGACCTCATCTCCCTTACAAAAATGGGTATTGATTTCTCCCTTTCCTCAGCCTGCTTCTGCAACTCTTTCTTCAGTGTTAGTTACATGGGAGGCAACTGAGTACTTCGCTACCTGCACGACTGACTGACACCATCTCAAATAGTAACTGTTTAGTTATGTTGCTACTGCTGGGCCATCTGCCTTTAGAGAATGCAGGATGCTTTCTATCGACTTTACCACATCTAGTCAAACTCTTATTCTTCTTCAGTTAGAAAATTTAATTCTTTTGCAGCACTCATGTTCTAAGTCTTTTTAATAAAAGACTTCCACTACTTCATTTGGAAACCACAATGGCTTTACTTGTCTTTTATTTCTGGGAATTTCTGTGTAGATACTGAGATGACCTTAATTCTAGTTCTCTGAAAATTCCCCAGCACACCTTATCTGTGGATAAAGTAAAATTGAAGTCCTTGATTAGGAACTCCACTGACATTAGGTCTGTCTATACGCTTAGTGCACTCAGGGAATCACTGAAACTGAAATAGGAATTATGCACAGTTTACTCACCTAGGACAATGAGGTGCTTCTCTCCCCCAGAAAACTCTCATGAAGTGCCTTACACTTTATGTAGACCCTCTGCTCACAAGTAAACTTTCAGCTACACCAGTCAGGATGAAATGTGATTTTCCTGACACTATATTGGAATTCTCTCTGTCAGAGGGAGTGCCACATAACTGCTTTTTTCTTCTCACCTGAAAAAGGGACCATTATTTGACTGCAGTGCAATAGCCTTGGTAACACCTATCTGTGTCAGCTTAAACAAACAAACAAACAAACAAACAAAAAGTGGTTTCTGCAAAATAGAAACTATCGTGTTTTTAAAACACAAACTGCTTTGCAACAAACCTTTGGACACGGCAGAGTCTTCATTACAAATTCAAAAATTCAGAGTGCAGGCTACAAACCATTTGATCAAATAATTTCATTATATGCCAAAAAATGTATGAAAAGCAACTACTGTAGATATTTCATTTCAGTAACAAGTCTAACAATCTGATATGTTCAACATATCCTAACTGGAAGGCTAAGGGAAGTAACAACTCAATAATAAGGAGGTACTTTAACTAATAGTTTTACATGGCAACACTGAAGTATCAGCTTTACACCAGGAGTTCTAGTTTTATTCAGTTGTTTCCATTAAAGCAATACTAGTGTCAAAGGAGTGATTCAAAGTAGGTTACCTGAATTAACCCTTCAGTGCTTCTGGATGAGTAACAATAAGAAGACTTTCCCGGTCTGCAACAGAACAAGAATATTTTCTTGTCATTCTTCCACACTTCTAACAAAGAATTTAAAAAAGTAGCACGAAAACAAACAAACAAACAAACAAAAAAAACCCTCTCATGCTTTTTTAGAAGCGTGCAGAAGTCAACAACAAAGAAAGTTATAATTCCCATCTTTAGGACAAGATCATTCTTTAAGTTTTGCTTTTTATTTTCTTTCTGGTTTTCAAATTTATTTTAAAATAAGGTTATGTTTATAAAAAGTAATTTAGAACAATTTTGGTCTACTAAAATGAAGTAGACCTAGGCTTTTTTTGGTTCTAAAATTATCTATTCAGCTCTAAGCAAGGCTAGTGCATAAGTGTAGGAAAGGAAATCAAGTAACAAAAGCAGGAACTGTGGAAAATGTGATGGACTATACTGTTACAAATATTGAAACCAAGGAAAATACCCATACTGATGAGAGCAACAAGTTAACGCAACCTACATGAGATTTCTCTGGCTATAAGATGAGCAGGGACATGTGAAAAACAAGGCATACTGATTGTCAATCAATTTATATGATTGTTTCTTTTATTAGGAAACATTTCTTTTCACAGGTGCAAAAAGGCTTGTCACTTTATATCAGCTGGACTTGTTTGGAGTACACGACCTTTGCAAGTCCCTCTTCCCAGTCCATCAAATGAATTTGAGGGCTGATTTTGAAAAAATGCCTAAAGTTTTTAATTTAAACTTCCTTCTCTCTATTGCTATATGAGATTCCCTTGTGCTAGAGGCAATATCACTTTTTGACTGATAATTTATACTGGCTTCTTCTTAGATCAGAACAGCTACAAAATTTTATGCAGTGCATCTCTTAATGTGAGAATTAATTTTCTTGAGAAATACTACAGCTGGGTAGTATTTCTTAACTTCATAGATGCAGAATAAGAAGCAACACACTAAAGAACCTGAGGGCTGGCTACTGCAACTCCTAGGCAGAAATGGTAGTACTGCCAACACAGACTTAAGGTAATAGCTCTTAACATCTCCTTGAATTACTGGTCCCAGCTTTTGTCTTTGGGAAGGCTCCCATTAGTACTGGTGGTGCTAGGATTTCTTTCCTAGCACTTGAAGGGTTAGACACTTTTGTAAGTACAAGACCTTCAAAATATATTGAAAAAAAAGTTAAGAGCAGAGGTCTGCCAAATATAAACTGGTGTTCAATTTACTGAAAACAAATCAAGCTGCATCAGCTGAGGTAACAGCATGCAATTCTTAGTGCATCATTCTGAATCATATCACACTCACATATTTATAGGAGTAAATTGATAAGATTCACTGAAGCAAATAATCTAAGTGGGAAGACTTCCATGACCATATCTCACATGATCAGAGCCTATGAAGACTCTCTGGATAGCGTAATTCTATCTTGATTTTACAGGCTGCAGTTAAAGCTAATCCCAGGACTAAGCCCTTAGAAAGGCTGGCAGGGAACTGCTGGGCCACTGGTTTTCTCATCTTCACATGAATCCACTTACAGAAACAGAGGAGGCGAGAAGACACAGAGAACCCAGCATAGAGGACACACTGTGATGTTGCTCCTATGTCTTAGCCAATGGATGGAGAACATAAGTGTCAGATTACAGTCATAGGTTCCTATTGTTTCCTAATGCTCTCTAGTTCTCATTAAACTATGAAGACCAGAGTTTGTATCTGGTACAAAATAGCTAGATGAAGAGAATAGCTAATCTTACAAATAAACACTAGGTTTCATGTGTAGGTGAATTCTGTAAGTTGATGTCTGGTTGTAAAAGCTTTGCAATGATACTTACACATTTTATAGTAGAATGAGAGAAGTCAGATATATATAAGGAAAATGGTTAGAGGGCTAGAATTAATTCAGATGAGGAGAGACTGAAGGCATAGAGATTGTACAGTTTTAGGATGAGATAAATAAGAACAGACACAGCAGATATAATAGCTGGTATTGGGACTGTAAATTATTCACTGAGAATCATTCGACCTTACATAGTTCAGAGCCAAGACACATAGAGCAGAAGGCAGCATGTAGGAAAAATATATTGCACTCTGCATGTTAATTATGTGAATTATGAAATTTATTGCCTCCTGATATCAGCATACCTAGATTTTGGGAAGCTGTATAAAAAGAGATGAACATTCAGGTAAGTTTTAGTCAGATAGATGACGGCAGTATTTGTATTTAGCTTTATGAAAAAGACAATAAACCTTTATCTTCAAAGTCAAAAATTAAGCTTAACTTCCTCTGTGCTGATTGTTTCCCAACACTGCATACTTCTCTTCAGCTGATGTCTGACTGTGTTAACATCACTCACTTCCAATCTCTATACTGAGGAAGGTATTTTCAAGTTCCTGGGATCCAAACTGTCTAAACTGCTTAGACAAATATTTATTCCAGTTCTCACTCCAATCCATTTTCAAGTAAATTTTAGTAATTGACTATAAAATCATAAACCTTAGTGATATTTAAGATATTTAAGAAGTCTTGTTTTACAGCCCAGTTTCATATGGCTTTCTATGGTTATTTAGAGAGATATGCTAAGTTTTAACTAAGCCAAATGGAATTGTTCATACCTGAAACTTATCTAGCATTAACTTTGGATTTGTTTCCTAGTTCCAAGTCTCTGCCATTGCTCAGTCAGAAACAAAATTATAGTATTGTTCTAGCTGTCTTGTACATAAGCAGCTTCAAACAGTTGAACGCAGCTTTGTGCCTGTTTTTAGCACAGCTTGTTCCAAGCTTCCCAAAGCAATTAATTACCAGTCTTTGATATTTCAAAAGTTCCTCTTATAAGATGTGTCATACCTTGCATCCATGATGTGCTTTTATCCAGGAGATGTCATGGATTTTACAGTGTTTGAATCTTCATGCTAGAAGTAGGAACTCGACTCCTTTTTCTTATATTTTAGCTAGTTTTGACCAAATTTTTACTAGAGGAACCAAAGAGAATTTGGCAGACCTTTTTGTTTCTGTCATTCTGAGATGTATAAATAGACTATATATATAAAGAATATAGATATAAAATAATAAATATATTTTATGTAGCAAATTATGTGATTAGTTGTGCCACTTAGGTAACTTGTAGAGCTGGGATTTCCAATTGCAAGTTTCTTCAAAACTGCCTGGTACCGAGCCAAAGAAGATGAAATATGGCCTTAAAGAGGATCAACCAAACAAATGCAGTACACAGGGATACTACCTATTTTTGAAAATGCTAGGTGTTAATTGCTGTGGTGTTAATTGCTGCAGTGTTAATCTTGTGATTTCAGTTTGTTCCCATGTCAGCTTTGAATATGCCTTTTCATGATAACAGGGTTCTATTTTTGAATGCCACATGTTTACTTATTGGGGGACAGAGGCTAATTTTCAGCATTCACTCTTCAAATTCAGGCAAGCTCTGTGGATGTAACATTAAGAGCATTATCACTAACTTATTTTCAGTTGAGAATATGGACTAAAAATACAAAAGGTAGCAAATTGATAGGCAGTATTTGTCATTTGAGAGCAGGTAATTCAGTAAACTAGGTATCTGATGTCCTAAATAGGGAAAACACCCTGATTAATTAATGTACTAGATAAACATGGAGATCTATTTAAAATTTTCCATATACCAAAAACTATAGTTCTCATGTCACACTAAGACAACATCAGTTCCACACTGAACCACTGATACTTCCACTGTAAACCTCTACAATTTTAAAAGACATTCAGAAGAAAAATATGAAGGAGAATGTGTAATATCTTTAATGTCCTTGCTGATATTTGTATGGAGGGCTGCACAGAATCCATTAGTGTAGGAGGTAAGTAGGAGATAAAGAAAACAATGAACTATACCCTCATAAGTCTCAGATTTTCTATGAAGGAAAAATTGTGGAACAGAATAACTGATATAAAATTGCTCAACTGTACAAAAAAAAAATCCATTGTGTTCTGGCACTGAGGAATACGTCAGCAGTAAGGTCATCCTCTACTCTTCCCTGCGAAAAACCACATGCAAACTCTTTTGTAATCATCAGCTACTATGTGGTATAACTGTAATTTTTAAGGATTTTTTAAGTCTTAATTTATTCATTAACCCTGTAATAATTTTACCATTAGTAGTTAATGAGAAAAAGAGTAGTTATCAGCTTTTGTAAACTACTGAATTTTAAAATAAGCTAATCCCACACTGAACTTCATTTGGCAAATAATACCTAACCATGGTTACCAGGTAGTCCAAATTGCAGAAGTCTTTGCCTATTTACATCAAGGAAAAAAATAATTAAATATAAATTAAATACAAATGTGAATGTATTAAAGACTTTTTTGATTTATCAAATGTGAATTCTCCCCAGACAGTAAAAAAGGGACGCAGATAGAAAAGCTGCATATCTGAAGGCAGTAAAGAGTTAAAGAAGTAGGAGAATTATATGGAATATTGAAGTTCCAAACCACAAATTTTCCAGACCAGTATATCACCAACAAATGGTTGTATGTGTAAATAGATGAGAAAAGATTGATGGTAACAAAGAAAGGACACAAGGTACATATACAGTTCTTGCCAATTACTGTAAATGCTTGACTAAACTGAAACTCCAGGAAGGCCCAAAAGAACAGAAGATTACTCTTTAAGAAAATGGTCACAAAACTGCAACAAGCACAATGTATTTTGCTTGTAGGAGTTTTGGCACATTTAAAAGACCAGTTATGTGAGTGTCACATGAAAGTAATTTCAGAAACAAGGGAGAAAAGCACGCTCTTCTACAGGCAAAATGGTATATAGATTGTGTCCTGGAAAAATCAGAAGCTTGTATGGAGGAGCCATAGAATCACAGAATAGCCTGGGCTGAAAGGGACTTCAAGGATCTAGTTCCAACACCCCTGCAATGGGCAGGGACACCTCCCACTAGACCAGGTTGCTCAAACCTCCATCCAACCAAGGTAACCTGGCCTTGAACACTTCCAGTGATGGGGTATTCACAACTTCTCTGGACAAGCTGTTCCAGTGCCTCACCACCTTCACAGGAGAGAATTTTTTTCCTAATATATAATATTTCCCAATATTTCCTAAAATATTATCTAAATTTACTCTTTTTCAGTTTCAAGACAGTTGTCCAGTTTGGTCTCTCTTGTGTTAAGATTGCAATTTCTTATACACCTACTTGTCTTGTCAGAACATGCTCTTGTAGTCTCTCTCCATCTTTCTTGTAGGCTCCCTTCAGGTACTGGAAGCCCATAGATTGTCTGTCAGTTCTATCTTTTCTTTTCTAAAAGTGCAAAATGTCAAGAGGTGATCTAGTAGCTCAGTGAATCAGAGAGCAGCACAGAGTATAAACTGTTCTGGAGAGTTACATAAAGATTGCAAAGGATTTGTTTGGTCTCTATGCATCTGCTTCACTGATTAAAATATTACCTACTGCTGACTGACCCAAGAAAACATAAGAAATCATAACTCTGTTAACGGATGAACTGATGAACTTTGCATAGGCAATGAAGAGACACATGCAGCTACATTAGCTAAGTCACCATCTGTGGAACTTGTTTTTTTCTGTAAGCCTCTCACAACTTAATTCCATCAAATATTGAATTCTCAGCAACTTGAAAGCCTAGACCACAGGATCTATTTTTTCGAATTTTGTTAAGTGGAAAAGGGACAGAAAGACATCTAATTTCCCTCTTTTTCTATTTCAAAATCAGTTCACTACATGCATAACTTTGATTCAGTATGACGTAAACACACCCAGCTGAACAAAGTGAACCCTTCATATCCCAAGCAGCCAACAAAATGGAAACAAATGAAAAAGGAAAGGTATAACACTTGAGTGGACCAAGACACTAGCAACTTGCTGAGACCCTTGAGAGCTAATCACTAGCAGAAATACTCCTTGTTAACATTGTTTCCTTACCTTACTGAGAAGAAAGAAATATCTCTGGGGCTACATTACTAAGAAAAAAGGAGGGTTCCCATATATGTAACAAATAGGTAGCACACATACACCAGGTTATTAATTTATTAACAGTTCAGCACTGATACTGTAATGTGACACCATTTATTTGCTTAGTGTAATTTTTATATATCCATTTACCCAATTCATGGGGCTCTGAACTATGTACAAGATAGCCAATGCAGGCAAAGATTTATTTTGAGCAAAAAGCATCAATATTGGTGGGAGCATTTTCCTGAGATTTTCCCACCTCAAAGAGCTAAGAGTACTGGGTAGATCTCTAGAAATCCTATAGAAAAGTCCTGGGAGAGCAGACTTTAGGGGAAAACATGAAGCAGACCTACAGTGAGTTTCTACCCTTGAAAGAAGGTGCAAAAGCTCCATTGAATGTCAAAGCTTATTGAAGCCCGCAGGGATCAGTGAACTGAGCTCTAAGGTGTTTGTTTCAGGCCCAAAATGGCTACTCTCACCACTGGGAAATTTCATATCGGACTTGTATCTTGATTTCCACCTTAAAAAAACAAACAAAAAAAAAAAAAAAAAAAAACCCAAACAAACAAAAAAAAACCAAAACAAAACAACAAAAAAAAAAACCACCATTGCCCAACTGTGAGGCAATGATATTATTCACTTCATAAATGTATAAGGTCCCATATAAAACTATTGATTGAATTATTGCTATTCTGTTTATAATGAGAATAACTAACATAATATTGAAAACTTTTTGGAAAGGAACTCGGTCCTTGCTGAAGGAGAATCTTACTTCTTAACTAACTGATATGTAATGTCTCATGCTCAGTATAATCCAAAACTCTTCTGAGAGATCTCTATGAAGTACAGTAGATATGAGGTAAAAGATCATGCTTTGCTTTAGGACTTTCTAGGCTTTATGTCTTTGAGCTTTCATTTTTATTATAGTCTGTGAATCACTGGAAGGAAGCCTGGATTGCAAGTGTTTAAAATTACACAAAAGCAAATATGTAAATACACAATTCTGGTATAACCTGAAGATTACAAGGATGATCTCCAGTTTGTCTCTCTCATGTTAAGATTGCATTTTCTTATACACCTACTTGATAAAAAAATCTTTAAAATATTTTTTAGTTTTTCATGTATCAAGGTAAAAAAAATTAAGATTTTTAGTGCTAGTAGAAAAAGCCACTAAAGTCTACTGTAGACAGCTGAACACACTCTGAGTTCTAACCAAAACAAGAGTTGTTCAAAACTGAGCATCACAACTTGGAAGGGGATATTAACAGTTGTAAATTATTGCCATCCTTGGAAGAAATTTACATCAACTGAGAGCCTGGTTGGAAATATTGATCAGTTTATGGTTAAGACCTTTCTGTCTTTGGGTTATGAGACAAAGCACAAACTCTAAGCAGCAAAGTACCATTTTCTTCACATAATAAACTCCTAGTATCAATGGTGTCCATTGGTTTCCACCCAGAAATACAGCTGAGGATGTGTTCATGTAGAATTTGTCAATCACTGTTTCAGTGCTCAGGACTATTAGGAATAAATGATACCCAGTTTGTGGGCAGAAAATAGAATTTACAAAGAATATGCATGTTGAAGGTTTCATGGGGATATAGTTGTAGAGTTAGAAATAAATTGCACTAAACAATATCCTCTTCATCCTAATCTTAAGTTGTTTAATGTCTGTAAAGCAATTTGAGATGATAAGACTTTTGTAAATTTTGTAAAATTTTGTAAAAAAATAAAAGCTATTACTATTTTCATCATTACTATGAATTTTGAGTTTTTCTTTTATTTCCCTCTGTGGCACTTCATGTCCTTTAATTATCTTTGTATTTCACTGTCTTCTTAAGACTGTAACATCTTCAACATGACAGAAACCATTACTTAACACTCCACAGCTTTATTATTTACT
Organism: Myiozetetes cayanensis; assembly: GCF_022539395.1. Lineage (NCBI taxonomy): Eukaryota > Metazoa > Chordata > Aves > Passeriformes > Tyrannidae > Myiozetetes > Myiozetetes cayanensis. Next base: position 94,493,256 of record NW_026086604.1, on the reverse strand, counting down.
ACTATATGGCCCTGACAGCTACCTACAATTATGTGTATTACACATACTCTATAATGGTAAAACTAATTCTCCAGACAGGTTCTGTTTCAAATAGATACAAGCATTATTTTTCAACTAATTTGAAATACTTGCTGATCTCTAGCAAGGATACAGATACATGAAATATTTTACATTAATCTGTAATTCTAAAGCACAAGTTTTACCTGATGAGTATGACCTGGATTTATCTTGGAGTTCATATTCAAAGAAATCACACTTAAGTGCAGTTGGAAAGACAGGTAGGTTCTATATATGGTGGGAAAGATCCTATCATGGCTTTTATGCCAGTTTTGCCATTTACAAAACTCAAAAAGAAAGTGAATATTTAAGAGGACATTTACTTTTGATTTTGGAGCTTTCTACTGCAAGAGCAGTGGTTACTCCTCCACACCACATTTTTCCCCCCATAGTAGGAAGAACACCACTTTCAGCTCTTCAGGAAGTTTTTCCAGGTTTCCATTTTAGCTTTGGCCTTTCCCCTTCCCATAACAAGGGCAATCCTACCAGAGTCATGCAGTAGTCCAAGTCTTAGCTCTGAAAAATTTGCAAGCAAATTTTGATCAGTCTTTCAACTCATCGGCTTTCTTCTACATTTACTGTCATATCTCACACCCATAGGTGCAACGACTTCTTATGCTGGCACGTGTATGCAGGGACTGTCAGGTGCTGTAGCCTTTAAAATGGGTCTCTCTGTCCTTGAGAAGGACTTGTTGCCTAAGTGAACATGCTTTTGTGAGTACTCTGACTGTGAACATCTGAAAACATCAAAACTGAAATAGTGTTTCCCTTCTATGTTTTAAAGTTTCAGCTTTGGACAGCTTAAGCATTTGAACCAAGCCAGATGTTAAACAATGTCAAAGGGAAATAACCACAACATTACCTTTGGATCCAGATTTTCCGAGGGGAACACATTTTACTGGATCAAGACCATCAAAAGGGAGTTATAGCTGAACTACAAATATGAAATATGCAGTACAGATGCAAATGGTGTTCTAATTCTCAGACAGACTTCGTAAGGATGTTAATGATTTGACTGTGATGTTCTAAGAAGACTGATTCAGGGTTTGTGTGCAATTGCAGACAATATTTCTAACACTTCCTAGACTAATCCAGTCATTTCTGCTCACAGAAAAGGATAGAAATTCTGACTTTTATTGAATTGTGCCTTGAGTAACATACACAGATGTGGCCCAGAAGGCAGGTATTAAATGAAAAGTCCTCTTGCCAGAGAAAAGGAGGCAATTTAAAAAAAAAAAAAAAAAAAGAGTCAAGCAACTAAGAAAATTATCAGACATACAACATAGCTAATTCAGCAGTAGTTAAAGGAATAATGTGTCCACACTACATCTGAAATAGTTTCATTTGGTATAGAATGCCAACACAAATTTCTTGAATGACATAATTTGTTTTCTTTTTCTAAATAGCCCTTGCTTCCTACATTTTTGAAGATTTCTCTTTTTTATAGCTCCATAAACCAAGCCTGAAAAAAAGGTAAATAAAATCAACCAATCAATTTCATCCAAGAGTTTTCCTAAAAAAAATCTAATTTTGTGGTGCCTACACTGTTTGCATATATCTGTGAATTTAAGTGAAAATTTACAGTTGAAAGGAGGAGTAGAATCACAGAATTACCATGGCTGGAAGGTATCTCTGGATACTGTCTGGTTCAACCTTCTAGTTCAAAAATCAATAGCAACTCAGCAGGTTGCTGAGTACCTAATCAGATTGCTAGATAACAGTTTAAATATAATTATTTGAAAATCAAGGTTGATGACAGACCAGAATTCACAGCTAAATAACATGAGCTTTCTTAAAAAGTAAAATTCTAAAATGAAAACATGGATACTGAAAATAGGAATTTGATTTACTTTTAATAGTCACTCCAATTCTTAAACCAAATACATTTGATGAATGATTGAGAACTACTAATTGGAAAGCACAAAGTAATTAGCCAAGATTCCTTGCTTTTTAAAGTTAGGCTTCCATATTAAAATTAGCTCCTAATGTGGCCTTGATTTTGTTTTGCCAGACTCATGAGGCAAGTTTCAAGGTGTGAGCAGGAGAGAATTTGTATTTATTTTCGTAATCATATTTCTATACTCAACCATATATTTGCCTATAGTTAAACTACCAAGTAATTCTCACCACAGAGTCCAAAGGCTAAATGAATCTATTAATCCATAAGGTGTTGCTGTTCTTTAATGAGATCACATTCAAACACATTTTCTATGTCAAAAAACTGAGATTGTGTTGTATTTCGTAGCATGTATACCCAGGCTATGACAAGGTTCTGTAATTGTGGACAGAGCTGCCTGTAAGTACTCTCCATGCACTACTGAAAGAGCAAGCATTAATTACAGCAGCTGTTTAATACAGCTTTGGAGGAGGAAGAAGACAGTGCTTCCAATTTTAAAGACTGGAAATGTGGAGCAATAAACAATAAGTGCAGCAAATCTGGAAAAATCTTTGAGCAGAAGAAGCTATGTAATTAAGAGAGGACTTGCATCAGTTGCTACTCAGAAAAAGAGGATTCCTTCTATTCCAAGTTAATTTCTCTATTAATCTTAAGTAATAATGATCATCTAAGACGAGTATATACAGGCAGCTTCCATTCTCTTTAGTGAAGAACTTATGTAGATTCTAAAGAAGAGGGCCTCAAAATAGTCTTGCCTTGAATGAGTTATATGTTCTGATACAGACAGCTGACTTCATATACTTCTCAAAGTAGGCTAATCAAATTTTACCACAGCACAAAAGCTATATCAGGTTGGAGCCACTACTGCCAGCATCCACCACACTACGGATGCTAACAATACCCTGGAAAATCCACATTTATTGGTAAAGTCAGTCCTCACCTACAGCAGTTACAGTTCTACTGGATGAAGGAAAAAGTGAAAAAGGACTGCAAGTACAGTCATATGAAATCATGTTACTTAGGAAGAAAACAGGATGATAATCTCTAAAGATGTAGCTGGAAGTACACATTTTTGTATTGTAAGACACTGAATTGAACATTTTCTTATATAATCTTTTCTTCACCTAACATGGAATAAGTCAGTTTGTTCTGAGGGTCTGGGCCAAATTATCAGAAAGCAAACCTTTTTGCCTTCAATTAGCATTTTCTTTCACTAGTTCTCCCATCACATTTCACCTTCTGTCTTGCAAGGAGATTAATTTTGTATTTAAAGAAAAAGAGAGACACAGAACACACATTTGTATTACATTGTTTTGCTTCCAGCAATAAAAACAATAATTTTAATTCACTGGCAATCTTACAGCAGGAATACTTCATTATTCCATATCTGGTGATGCCTGATTAAGATTTCACCCAGTCTATGACTTCAACATGGATTTAGTTCAAAAGACTTTGTTCTTGTTCACATGTTTATTGAAACAGAACAACAGCATGGCAAGTGTTTATCTTTGCAGCATTTGTTTAAGAGAACAATGGTCTTGGAGTTAATGCACTATCTATCTAACTTGGTTATACTGAAGAGAGCAATAAAAAAGAAAGTAGTTCTTTAAGTCTGATGAAGGAGATAATATATTGAAATAATGGTTCTTTTGTTTCCTTACTTCCCTGCTAACTCGATTAGGACATAAACTTCCCCCTTGCAGTAAACTAGCATAGGCTCCAGTGCCAGCTGCAAGTCTGGCTTTTTCAGGAGACCACAATATCAGACACACAGAAGAACTGAGTATTTCAAATAAGGATTAAATCAAATTGGATGTTGCTATCCTTATCTGTTGGAAAGCTAAAGTTAAGACACTGAAATGATTCTATTTTTCTGGAGGTTTAATCCCTTTAGAATTAGTTTTCATACTGAGATACAGGTCTTATTTCTTTTCTAAATTTGTGCTAAAAAACCCCACTAAGTTTGTTATTAGGCCATGGAGTATTGATTTTCTTTTCTTTTTGATATGTTTCCTTGCAGCCACAAAGCTATCCTTTCCATTTTAACAAAACCCACTGGAAATTTTATTGAGGTAATGTTTTTGTTCTGAACCTCTGAGATTATTAAGTCATCTATTTGTTGTACAACCCTGACATTCCTTAAAGTGGCTAAATGACTTTGGGATACTGTCTGTGCATGTGCTGGAATTAAGTGCATTCAGAAAGCCTGGAAGATTCACAGTGGTCACATATATGAGCATGTCTCCTTTTTTGAACAAAACTAAACAACTAAAGTAGACTCAAGTTTGGAGGGATCAGAGATGACCACGTTTGATGTACATAACCAGAACAACATCTTTACCTGGTAATAAACATAAAGGATTTTCTTATAATCAAGTATTTCAGTATTCACATTCAGGATCATATAATTGCTGCGAGATTTTATATAATCTTTGTGCAACATACTGAGCAAATCTGTAACTTCATTTACATTGTAAGCTTCTATAAATTTTAATATTTCCCCTTTCATCTTTAACATATTTCTCCATTGCTTTTACATTGTTGTCATATGGTCTTATATTCCATAATGAGATGGCATGGACTACATTCTTTATTACCTCTGCAATCTAATGGGTGTGATTTTGATTTCTACAGGTGTTTTTAACTGTTTTTAACTTGGGCTCTTCCCACTGCTCTTCTAATATGACAGTGTTCTTCTTATGTGTATTTACTATAATAATATCACCTATACCTTATAGCTTGCTGAATCCCTTGCAAACTTCATTCTAAAGAAGAGAGACAGCAATTTACAATAAGAGTACGCATGTCAGTGGCCTCTTCACTTATTCTGACTTAATATCTATCCTTTTCATAGGAAAAGGGGACCACAGAGTTAGTCAGTTCTGTTGACTGACCTGTAGATTAGATAGTGATATAGTAATACAAAGAGAAAGCTGGAACAAAAAGGCATTATTATGTAACACATGAGTATCACTAAACCTAAAAATCCCTATTATTGATACAGTTAGATACATTTTAATCCTACAATTGCTTGAAGTTACTAATGTTTTATATCTTTTTCCAAGTTTCACACTGTAAAATGCTAAGTGTGTTTTAATAGAAGTCAAGTAATGGAATGTTTTTCTAAAGCCAGGTGAAATTGAGATACCTCATCAGTTAGAGAACTGATTTTTAAGAGAAATCTTACCCTAAACTTATACTATAATTCCTGCATTCAGCCTTTGACTATGAATCAAAAAAAATTTTTTTCCTGGTTCTGGAAACTCAGTATGTGATTCATAAACAAAAATGCAATATTTCCATTCCTCATGAGATTTCTAAAAACTATGAGTATAGTCAGTCTCCTCAGTTTCACATAAAACTAACAGAATTCAAAGCCATACATTGTGCTTGGATCCATATACTTGCAAGCCACTGAAAAGCTTTCCAGAACATAATACTTAAAGACATGTGCTGTTCCTTGCAGACTCTGTGACAAAACTAAAGTTCATCTATACTGCAGTTTTGCTATCCCCATGCAGCAGTCTGAGTGCAGAATTTAAAGCTTAGTTTTATAGCTACGTCTGCCCAGTTACAAACTGAAAAAATAAGACAGCTGTTCTGTAGCATTTTCCAGAAGAGAATGAGTTCCAGAGCAAAGTTAGTGTAAACTCCTTGAGAACAGTGAAATGTAGTTAAATAACATTTGGATCCAGCTTTTCCATTACAAATCCCATAGGAAAATATAGTTTGCAGATGGAAAGTAAATGTCTCAATGAGATGTATCTAAGTGATCCAGAGAGAGTATTTTATTAAAAGAGCAAGTAAAAAAACCCCAAAGATTTTATTGATTTTCTCTTCATTCCAATGTCTCTCTCTCACACACATTCAAAGTCGTACTCTACTGCTGCCTTCACAGACTGAGATACTATCTTTTGTCATAGAAGTAACTGTGCACACCCAGTCATAGTAGTCAGCCAAGTCACGTGCTAGAATCCCAGTCAGGAAGTTGTCCAACACTTACATCTAAAATACGTCAATATTGCTTTGAAAGAGCAAGACCTTAGATCCTTACAAAGATCTACTTTACTCGTAGTCTTTCAAATGCTTTTGCTCATTAATACCCAAACTTACTTCAGTTTGGTATCACCAATGTCGAGAGTGGCACCAACAGCTTCATTTTCCTCGACTATATTCTTCAACTTTCTAATTTCTCAAAACGGAAGCTCAGCTTTAATAGTCAGTTTATGTATTACTTCTCCAAAATTTCCAAACAAGGACTCCAATCCCATGTCCTCATCTACTGTCTCCACTCTCCTATCACATACAGCATTTCAAAAGAGTAGAATATCAACCCATTACAAAGGCCACCAATGGCATATATTGACCCCCTTCCATATGCATAGGAAAAACTTTAGGGAGTGGGATGTTCCCCCTGAAGTCAGTAACTAAACATGAGGATTACATAAGATAAACACTACTGATCAGGCCAAAGGTCCACCTCCTGATCCCTCACAGAATCCATAAAGTCCCAAAGAAAAGTAAAAGAAATAAGGTAAGTGTAGAACATACTTCTACTATAAGGTCCTCCCAGATTCCAGTAATCACTGTCTTGGTAACACTCAGAGGCTTTGCACCAGAAAAGAGTATTAAATAAGCTTTGATGAAACTGCCTTCTATAAATTTATATGCTTCTTTGTTCTTTTTTTTTTTTTCTTCTGAGTAATGATAACAGATTCAAGCCATAAGGCTACTAGTTAGATCTAGAAAGCTTAAGTGGCTAATCCAACATTACTTGCAGTTTTCCTTCATATGAGGTACAGATTTTTCTGGATTTCCCTGTTAAATCAACATTTCAACAAATTTATATATTACTACCCTTTTTCATCACTTAGCTTCTCTTCACTACTACAGCAACTTCGTAGACTAAATATGCACAGGAAAGGATCGGTTGCATTTTTACTTTGGGAGGCATAGAGCAAGTACATGATTTTCAATTAAGGTGCTCAAGGTTATAAATCAAGCATCATTCCAGGTATGAAACAAAGATACATTCATGACCTTTCCAAAGAAAAAAAAAGTAGATCAGGCAGATACAGATAAAGAATTCATCTCATAAGCTGTGTTAGAGCTGGTACATCCTTATTACAGAAAAGCTTTTGCCTTGCTTTCATGCAAGATGAAGTGAGCACATGGAAGAATATAACATGGAGAAACCCATCTGTAAACAACATACTATATTCACAGCCCCCTACCCGGGATTTGTCTGATGCAGGAAAAAGCCACAGTTTGTGTCAAGTAAGATAGATTTTTCCAGTGTTCAAATACATTTTAGATTATTTGTCTAACATGGTGTAGAAGCTGACACAGTCTTTGTACTTGTCAGGAAAAGGCCTGCAATTCAAAACCCTTCCTCCCAGAGAAAAGACAAAATTCAGTTCTGCCACAGACTGCGAACTGTGAATATCAAGATTCATGACCACACACAGGTATAAAATACTGAAGATACATTTCTCAACTGTACGTTCATTATCTGACACTATTAGCTTGACTTTAGCTGCCATACCTTTACTGACTCCCAGAAGATTACATTGGTGAAGTAAGACATATCATGGGGTTCTTTTTCATACATTGCAAAGAAGAAAATGTTTCATTAAAACTGTCATTCAGTCTCACTTAATTTTTTTTTCTTTTTGTAATGTAGCACTGTTTGCGAACAGTCCAGAGGAATTTTTATGCTCCTTGTGTAAGTGAATCCATACAGCCAACTAGTAAAATACAACTGTCCTCACTTGGTGGCATCTTAGTAGGGTCTCTGAGTAGAGAGGCCTACAAAATCACAGTGTGCTCTTTGGATAAGCAGAGCAGAAGCCAAGTGAGTGTGTCAGTTATTAGAAACATAAAGTCAGCAAGAGTCAATTGTCTGAAGTTTATTTGCAAAATTAAAAACTGATTAACCAGGAAGCTGAATTAGAACATAAAGAACATGTCTGTATTCAAGAGGGTATAAAGACATTGGAAGTAGTAGAATAGTGTAAAAATTTGCAAAGTTGAAAAATTAATTGGAATATACAATGAACACCCAAGGGAAAATGGTCCTGGGAATAGGGCACCAGAGTTAGCCTCAGAGGGCTTGATTCTACCATTAGCCTTAAAGGACCCTGGTTTTAGGCAGCACTGAGTATCCAAACTCTGAGAAGCTGGCCAATTTAAGGTAATAGGAAATCACAAATCACATCAGTTGATTCTGGAAGTTCCTTCTTTACTTATGGGAACAAAATATACCCAATATACAGTTCTGGATTTAGTAAACAATAATCTCTTCCCTAGCTCTGTTCTCCATGCCTCTTTCCCAAGAGTTATATTTATTTATTTCCAAAGAGGTCCTGAGAGAAGGAAGAACATCAACAGCAGTACTGCAAAGCAAATAATTCATTGAGCGATCCAATCCAACCCTCTACACTCTACTACTTTTCTTTCAACTGCTGCCAAGTTTGCATCTTTTATAGTCAGGAAAAGCATGCTTCCCCTCAAACATTATTTACTATATAACTTTTATATTCAGGAAGAAGTAATTCGTCACCACTAATCTTTACTTCACAGTTGCTCAGCCGAATCAGTAGAATTACAGTAGCATAAAATTGGACTAATGTGAAGATGAATTGAACTCGCAGTATCTGAAAATTTCAGGTTATTTGTGGCCAGTGGAATGACAACTGCTTACAAAATCACTGTAGCAATCAATTTTTTCATCTTGGTTTCCCTACATTTTACTCCATGATTAAGAAGAAAAATCACAAAGAAATTTAGGCAGGTATAAATCTAATGGGAAATGAGAATTATGTAGATTAGGTTATGTAAGCAAGCCTGTGGTTAGGCAATAAAGAAATGATTCGAACAATTCATGACCAAAAAAATCCCCCAAACAGTTGTCTTATTGAGGAGTTTTGAAAATGGTGAATAAAAAGCTTAAGAGGAAAGCCAGTATGTGATCCACAGTCATGCAGGGTTTGCATTTTTGTGAAGCCTAAGTATGTTACTCTTCTAAACATTGTTTTACAAAACAGAATGTCAGCATAAATATCTTGGGGAATTTGGGAGTCTCTTTAAACCAACACAGTCTAGAAACATAAAGATGAAATCATCAAAACCTTTGATCCTCATAAATATGTATTTTTAATTGAAAAAAATTAAGCCAGAAGAGTCATAGAAACATAGAATCACAAAGTGGTTTGGGTTGGAAGAGGCCACAAAATACAATCTAGTCCCTTTCCCTTACTGTGTGAAGGGATATCCCACGCTAGATCCAGTTGCTCAAAGCCTCGTCCAACTAGACATTGAAAACGCCAATGACAGGGCATCACAACTTCTCTGGGCAACCTGTTCCAGGGTCTCATCACCTTCATCATAACAAGAAAATCTCTTCCTTATACAATATCTAAACCTACTCTCCTTATATATAATTTTTAGATATCTCAAAGAACAGAGCACATTGCTTAATGCGGGAGCACTAATGTTAGTTTTAGGTCTAAGCACGTAGCAGCCACTTACTGGCAGCTGGAAGTCACCAGAGCCTTCCCACCCCCATTCTAGTATTGCTGGCACCTCACATACACTGCAAACATGTAAAAGTTGAGGTTTTTAAATTGGCTGACTTGAAACCTGCTTGTTGTGTCAGAATAAAGATCGAACATCTGGCAAAGCAGACTTACACCAATATACCTCAGCCAGCTCCTTCCCAGGCTAGCCCAAGGCCCAAGTTTGTATGTGTCCAGACTTTGTTTTTTGGGGAGTTGGGGTTTTTTTCTGTTTGTTTGTTTGGTTTGTTTTGTTTTGATAGTGCTTGGTTGGTTGGATTTCAGTTTTTGGTTTTTGGTTGTTTTACTGTCAGTAGCTTTACTTTTGGAAGAGCAGGGAAATGTTGGAGGCTGTACTTGCTATGAACCCTTTCCCCCTTCTCTAATCCTTCCTTTCACAGAAATCAACTGTGGCCAATGAGCCAAAGCAGCTCCTTTAGGGAAAATTTCACTTCAGTTTCAGGTACAATTGCCTCTGGGATAAATGACAGCTTATTGTTTTCTTCTCCAAGGTCATATTCAGGAAAGCTAGTATTTTTCCTTCTAAAATGCCTTCTCAATCTCCAGCAGTCAATATGTGAATTAAAGAAACCAAATGAAAGTTGAAAGTTCTACATAAAGTACAGGAAACATTCACACAATTATCTGCTGCTCCTCCAAAGCCACTCTCTACAATATAAGTTTTTAATTTTAGATTTCAAGGCAGAAACCTATATGGTCCCCAATACTAACAATCTATGGTCTGCCAACCTATATGGTCTTCAATCCTACATATCTGGTTAACATTAATTTCTATACAGTAAGTCTGTTTGTTTTTGCTTTTGCTATGATCTCAATAAATTTTGGGGGCAGCAAGTTCCACAATTTAACCATATTTCATGTGAAGAAGTTCACTAGATTAGAATTTTGTACCTATTAAATCTATCTAATATTTCCAGATCCATCAGGGAAAATGTAGTTAACAAAAAAATCTAATTAGAAAACCCAAGGCTTCTCACAGCATCTACTGTATTTCATACAAAATCTGTGATGTATTCTTTGGCACCACTCTGTCATCAGTAATTAAAAAAAACTCAAGCAGAAATAAGAATGGAAATCTTCCTAGCAACAATGTGAATATGCTTCCTCGTAATTGAAAAGAATTGTGGTTTTGAACAATATAAAGCAAATTATGACTAATTCCTGCCAAATCTACTGTGTTTCCATTCAGCTAAGATTACTGATCTATGACAACCTCATAACTCATAAAGAACAATACCCAAAGACCACCACTGTGCAATTCTCATCTTTTGATCATTAATAAACCTTTCCGAGAAAAATGAAATTTTTTTCAGTGTTGTTGTACTGTGCAACTCTGGTACTGTAGCTTCTGTACTTGGTAAGTGGCAAAAGTCTTAACTTGCTTCTGTAGATTTTTATTTTAATACTAAAAAGCACACAAATAATTTTGTTTATTTTACTTTTCTTGGTGCAAGTTTCCATCCTCTTACGGTTGTGTTTCACTAATGCATCATCTTTATAAGGTAAAACATACACAGGTATTCTTCCCAAGAATGCCAAGGCAGTGGAAGGATTAAAAAAAGTTTATTTCAGATGGAAGGACCACTTTTTAACAATGCTGCACACACCGGGACCCCAGGGAAAAAAGGCAATGCCCCACCTCCTCCCAGGCTTTTTGTATCTTCCCTCTCTCCTCACCCACCCTCTCATGTCTGCAAACATGTTATCTCTGTGCATACCAGAGAGAGAGAGACCTTGCTCACAGCTTTTCCCTGCAACTTTCTTTGAAATGCGGAAGGAAGTAAAAAAAAACATCAAACCTGTTTGAGAAGGCATTTTACAGTCTTACAAAACTGAATTCTAGCTTTCTGTCACAAGTTCTTCTGAAATTGTACCTATCTCTACATATCAGTTCATAAACACCTCAAAATTCTCCAGTATTCATAAGTGTGAGTTTGTTGCATACACACACACACACACACACATAGCATACCAGGACTCTATTTTCTGACCATGATGTCCAGCTAAGTAATAGTAGATCATGCTTTGCAGTAGCCATACCAGCTTACATGAATGATGTGAAAGCAGGTAAGCGGGATCAATGTCCCATGGCCACTTTTTTTTTTTTCCTTTATTAGGAGATAATTTTGGAAGTGTATATAACCAGGGATATAAACAGTTACCTTCACAGAGCATCTAAGAGAATTTGTATGCCTCTAATAATATGTGCACAGATGAATGACTCCTACTCTCCAGACCTGTAAAGTCAATAAAAAGTGGTAAGCTCCTCTGTCCAGATTATTTGCCATGGGTGTCACCCTTACTGCCCTCCATTGTGACTGTTTTGGTAGACATACAAAACATGGCACCTTTTTGAGAGAAGGTCAACTCACACCCCTAATCTCAATAATTATATTATACACCTTATAGCAAAGTATTTTTCAGGCACCCCAGTGATTAAAAGGGCAAACATATCCAGGAAGCCAACCCTCCATTCCAGACATGTGGACAAAGTGGTGGTGCCTAGGAAACCTGGGGAATGCCTGGTGTGCACTTCAATGCAAAGAGCCCACAATAGGGTATAGACTGAAGACATTCACATTAAGCATCAGTGGAGTGATTTATGTATGGTATGTTCAGAGTGAATTCTCCTGGAATTCTTCTGCTTCTTTGGATCCCCTCAAAAATACAAGCCTGTTGGAATAAAAATGACCTAACTTTCTTATGAATTATGTTGTAAGCCAGCTGCAGTAAAAGTGACCCTACTACATCAAGCAGGTTTCTTATGAATTGCATTGTCCTTGTCAACTGCTCAAGTGACTCTTTGTCAATCTAATCCTAGTCTCAAAGGAGAAATATAAATAGAGAGCAGTTACTGCATCCTTCTGATCCACTGCAGCAGCCAGGAACCCTGCTAGTTTCTTCAGAGAGAAACAACACAAAGCTATAAATATTTCTATTTTCTTATTTTCTCAGGCACTTTTTTCACCCGGGAAAGTGGAAATAAGACAGAGGGAGCTGATCATATGACCCTGGGAGAGACTGAAATGATTGCTCTGATATGAACAGTCTCTGGTGGGCTCCTGATGAACTATTATGCATTGGTGACATTAGTAGCAGTCATTAACCTTTGGTCTTTATATCATCACTATCAGGAAATGTGTGGCTTGCACTGTGCCTCAGTTACTGCTGCTGGCCTAATATATGGTTTACTACTACAAATGATCTTCCATTTTGGAAGGTTTGTGGCTGTCTCAGCTATATCATGGGGAAAATTTAACAGGAACTTTAATTAAACAGCATGGAGAGGATCCAGTGACCAATCACCACAGCTGAAGTACTGAAATTATGCTTATTGGTTTGGCTTTCTTATACTCTTTTCAGCAAAAGAAAGCATATGTGGAAGATTTATCAGAGTATTTTGTATAAAGTATTAAAGCTTTAATTACTAGAAAGGACTGCCAGTTCTGCTCCTCTGCTCAAGAAAGTCCTCCTAAAATATGTTATTTTTGCTAGCAAAATCAAATTGTTGAAAGACAGGAAAATACTGAGCCTGCAGATATTCTGCCAACATGATTGTCAAATGTTTCTCCAAACATTTTAAGAAGTAGTTTTAATGCCCAGATTAATTCCTAAAAAGGGTAAAATTTTCTGGCAGAGCTCTTCACTTTAAAATAAACTGAGACAAATTAGGCAGTCCAAAAGAGCTGGGATTTACTCACTGCTGACAGGAAAATTCATTGCAACCACCTCATAAATGTTATATTCTGAGCAAATATCTCTCCTTAGAGACTCAAGCTCTTGGGAATGCATTTATTCAAAATCCCAGCATAGGGATCCCAGCACATAGGTCTCTAAGATTCTGATCCTATAAAATTTCTATAAATTGCCACCTTATTAGTAGTAGTTATCCTTAAAAGTAATTCCCTTTGTCAAAATGCAGCAAGCTCAAGTCTTCCCAACTGTAGTGAGTTTCTGTGGCTGGGTTTTGGTAGTGGGGGGGTGCTACAGGAGTGGCTTCTGTTAGAAGCTGCTAGAACCTTCCCCTATCTGGTGGAGCCAATGATAGCCGGCTCCAGGATGGGCTTCCTGCCCCTGGCCAAGGCCGAGACAATTAGGAACCATCGTAATGCCTCTGTGATAACTCCTCTATCTAAGAACAGAGGAGTGCTGCACAGTAGAAATTCCAGCCAGGGAAGAGCGGATTGAGAACAACAATGCAGACACCAAGGTCGGTGCAGAAGGAGGGTGAGGAGGTGCTCCAGGTGCCAGACCTGAGGCCCCTGCAGCCCATGGTGCAGACCATGGTGGAGCAGCTGTGCCCCTGCAGCCCATGGAGGACCACTGGGTTGCAGAGACCCCCTGCAGCCCATGGAGGAGCCCGTGATGGAGCAGGTGGATATCTGAACGACGTTGTGACCCCGTGTGAGGCCCAAGATGGAGCAGGGTCCTGCCAGAGACCTGCAGCCCGTGGAGAGAGGAGCCCATGCTGGAGCAGGTTTTTCCTGGGTAGGACCTGTGTCCCCTGTGTGGGATCCACATTGGTACAGCTCATCCATGAAGGACTGCCCTCCATGAAGGAGTGGCCCAAGGGACAGCAGATTGGGAAGAACCGCTGCCCATGGAATGGACTCACACTGGAGAGGTCCATCAAGGGCTGTCTCCTGTGAGAGGGACCCCATGGGAGCAGGGGAAGGACTCCTGAGCAGTAGCAGAAACAACAACTGACCATAACCCCCATTCCCCATCCTCCTGCACCGGGGTGGAAGGGGGGAGGAGGAAGAATATGGGGGGAAGGGGCTTTTAAGATTGTTTTATTTCTCACTCTTTGGCTCTTATCCTGTTAGTAATAAATTTAAGTACTATCCCCACTTTGAGTCTGTTTTGCCCAGGAAGGTAATCAGTAACTGACCTCTCCCAGTTGTTATCCCAGCTCATGAATCCTTAGCTGTTGTTTTGGTTTTTTCCTCTCCTCTGTCCAGTGGCAGAGGGAGACTGAGAGAGTGGCTTTAGTGGGCATCTGGCCAAGGTTAACCCACTATACCAATTATGGCTTTTAAGTCTCCAGACTGATTATAGGTAGCCCAGTCAGCACTCCTACTACAAATGCCCCATCAGGACTAATAAGGTTTCCTTTAAAATATGACCCAGGTGTTCCAACAGTTCTGCTTGATCAGACTGTGACCTTGACACAGCTGTCTCCAATATTTTCATTGAGATGTGTCCTAAAGGACTAACCAGCAAACAGTGACATCTCACCATTTACCAAACAGGAAGCAAGGCACCTACATTTCCAAATTTGTCTGGGTTAATAGCTTCATGCTTTTGGAAAAGTACCCATGCTTGACCTTAAAGAAAGTAAGCTACTTTTATACAAAGTCTAAATTACAGCATAAACCAAAGCAATAATCAATAAATTATTTATTTAAAGAAACTAGTAAAATACTTGATACTTCATAGAAAAATTTGGCATTTTTATTTTTCTTCCTTACCCTTCTCTCTTTACTCAAGCAAAAATTCATTCAAAATCTGAAGGTATTGCTGATATAGGAGTCTGATTAGACACAGGCATGCTTCAAGACTTGTATCAGTTGCTCTCCGCCAGCTATCTTGATTCTAGCGATGCTTGGCTCTGTGTTATTGCTAAGGGCTGAAACATGCTGAAATATTAATATTATGCTGAAATGGCATACATGCCTCCAGTGGCTTGTCATGCAGATAAACTAGTGGGATTTCCTCTTTGTCTACTTTTTAAGTAATGTATTTATGCCTCAAATGTTGAGCAGATACACCATTCACACACAATCATATTCACACAGTCATGGAGTCTCCATAAGGTACACAAAACTGTTAGTCCAGCTGGAAAATAGCAGGACATCCCCTTGCAGCTATGTTACAGTCCTATTAGAGAGAAGGGAGAAATAAGGCAGTCTCTTAAACACATGATGGAGATAGTTGGGTTTTCTTCAGTTGTTTTTGAACTAGTAATTGTTAGCTGAGGTTGTTTTTGTGAGGTGAGCAATTAAATGTATCACAACCTCCTAGGACTTAAAGTGAAGCTGTGCCAATGGAATTATCTGTGTTCCCACTCACTGTCTGTATTATACACATATGCTGTCCCTTGGTGAACTCTCCAGGAATAGTTCAATTGGTTTCCAAGTCACTCAAAGTAATTCACTTTCAAGCAGCTGTGTGCTAAAAAGCTTCCACTGTTGTCATTCTGCATTTTTAATGGTACTGAAACCGTCAGGTGAAAATTGTATTCTCCTGATGTTCTGAGCAGCAGGAGAATGAAGATGAAAAGAGACACATGCTAATGTTAATCATGTTAATACAATGGCATTTTTCAAATATACAGGGCTGTGCTTTAAGAGGAATAGGCTCTTTATTTCTCCCTTCTAGTGCATTAATTTTTGAAAAGGAGTAACTGCAAATAAATAAAAAAAAAATAACAGCAAAGAAAAACAATAAGCCAAAATTGACTTAATCGTGAAAATTCTCCCCACATAGATTTCCCATTGATTTTTTAATTGCTGTTGTTTCAAATCATTAGATTGTTGTAAATACATTCTACAACTCAATATTCTTTAAGTTACTTGTGATCATTCACTTTCTTATCCTCATAGCACCCCTCTGAGATTATTCCCTATTCCGACAGGGCACTGAAGAATAGAGGACTAAGGTGCTATATAGTATGATTACCACACTATAATTTAGATGTCTACTTTCTAGCTGAGGCTACACTGAAACTGTCACTAGGATCTATTTGATGGTTCCTAGAGAGCATTCTGACCATTAATCTGACCAAAACCAAGAGTCTCCATTAGAATGTGATGAAAATGAGAGCCTATTCTCATGTACAAACCAACACCCTAGATATAAAAACCTACAAATAAAAATAAAATCCCATCCTGAAGGATTCAGACAGAATTCAAGTATCTCTGAATGACAAATCCTAAGGAGTAATTCCAGCTATGCTACTGCCAGCCCCTCAGGTTCCCAAGAAAAAGCCAGTAATAGGCCCGGTAGTCTTGTCTGTATATGCATACTCTGAGGAACCTCTGAAATGACATGTATTTTACGACCCCATGTTTCAAGCCATCTCCAGCCCAGCAGTCAGGCCGGTGCATCAGTGATGTTCTTGGCATAGGGCACATCTCTCAAAGCCAAGTAACGTACAACATTAACGCGTCTCCAGACACTTCTGAGCAGAGGTAGCTTTCACAGTGAGCTCTAAGCAGATTGGTGCCTATATACTGCCTGTGACCATCTGGTTCTGCCTCCATTCCCTGACAGTCTTGGCAGGTTGGTGTTGACAGATTATGCCTATCATGCACCATTAATATTTGTCTCCTTTTGAAATGTTCTGCTGAGAGTTTAGCTAAAGACAAGGTAAGTAGTCTCAATGCAGAAAAATTGCATTTCTTATCGAATTCAAAACTGGGAGTCTCTGCTCATTATTTCTGCAGAAACATAGATTCTTTAACTGAAATTAAAAAGCTTCTGCTATGCCCTGAAGTACTTTTCAGTATTAAGATTTCACTGCATGCTTTTAGGTATTTCTGTCAAACCACATACAGGGCTTTGTTCTTCTTGTATTCAGAAACAATAACAAACACTAATTGTCCTTATCTTCCCAAGACATCCATGAAGTAAAAAACCAATGTTTTGGTTTTTTCCTTTGGAAGTCAGACTTTGCAAGTACAGGTCAAGACCTTTCACTTTCATCTCTAGGAATGAAGTATCCTCATGCCTTTGATGCTTGAAGCTTAAGCAAAATAATGTCCAGAATTGCAGCATTATCTTATTGCCTTACAAAATTCATACTTTGCATCATGTTCCAAAAGATCCAACAATGTACTGGAGCAGGTAGACACCTGATGCCAGGATTCACACATGACATTTAGACAGGAAGACACCACCTACACCAGCCAAAATAGGGGGACATTTGCTAGGCATTCCTGTAAATTCATCTGGATGCCCAGATTGTGTTGAAGGGCATTTACAACATATACATTCATTTACTCGTGGGAATGCCAGAAGTGAAAGGGGAGTTTGATTCCCTCAGCATGAACTTTGGGCAGGGGCAGAGTGTGTGCAGAATTTCCTCAGCATTCTTGACCAATGCACCAAGGGACATTTTAACCTACTTATGTCATACACTTGGACGGAAGTCCTGAATTCTTTTGTATTCTTGACCATCTTTTTCCTTGCCCTTCAGGAGCTCTTTTCCTCCTTTGGCCTCCACCCCTGATACCTTTCTTGAAACAGATGGCACCCTCTCTACCTTTGTCTTGTTCCTGCTAGTCATCATCTTCTTCAGTCAACTCTTTGCTGAAGCCCTTATACCCCATGGAAATACACACTTCCCAGTTTTTCCTGAATGCAAAAAAATCCCACAACTCACAGAAGTTAGAAATGTCATCTAGCTATCACTTCTCTTCTGGCCTACACACTGGTTGGGATCAACCACTATTTCAGTCCTAGAAGGATTTTGAACCAGTTATTTTCTCTCTTTTTGAATGCCTCTATTTTCCTGAGACACTGTTGTAATATAGAATTAATTTGCAATTACAAAATGAGCCAGCTTCTTTTTACCAGATGTGATTTCCTTGGCAATGGAAACAGATTTTGGGGGAGAAATAGCAAGGTCCATGTAGCAGAAAATAACCACTAACTCTCACTAATACATAGTAAAAGCTATGTCAAAAGATCCAAGTATTACCATTCTGGGTCCCTATTAATGTACACACTTTTAAAAACTGAACTCTGTGGTTGCCTTTTGTCTTAAAACACTATAACTGCTGCATTAAATAACCAGTGTCATTTTCCATGCACTGTTTCAATTTCTCTGCCCTTCTTCAAGTATATAAAAAAATAATGGAAGATGACACTTTGTATAGGGAAGACAAAAAAGTTCAAATTTTCACCTCCAAAGCACAGAGCAGTGACAGAATCTTTTCTCCTACTCCATGGCACTGGAAGGAAAATCTACTATCTTTTCTTCTTTGGATCGTACATTTTTTAAGACTCTTTGAAAAGTTCACATTAGATTTTATTTTTGAATTAAAGAGGCATTCTTTTAAACCACTTAAACTTGGCATTCTTTTAAAGACTACAATACACACCTAGTATATGAAGTCATCGAGGTTTCTTCTTCATTTAGTACCCAGGCCTGTCTGTTTCATACTGAATTAAGATGATTGGTATCTCTCAAGTGACCTGTTGATCAGCTGAACACAGTTTCAAACGAGCCAGAACTGGTCAAGGATCTGCATCAAACCTGGCAACTGGGTTAAAATGAACTTGTCTTTTAAAAAGTCAACATTTTTGCTATGTGGTTTAAAAACTAAAGTTTTGAAACTTGCTTTGAAGCTTGTTGAAATTTAAAGTAAAATGAGGATTAAAATGAAACTCCATGCAGAATATAAAATTATTAGGGTTTGGCCACACAAAATGTTTAACCAAACAATCTTTTGGATAAAATGAATGGGTTGGGACTTCTACTTGACCACTTATTTTGGTGGTCAAAGCATTTTAATGCAGAAAAAACCAGTTAAATAGAAAACTAAACCAAAGTAAATTATGTCACTCTTCTTTTTCACAAAGAGTAATTTCTGCTAGTATCTAGACAATGAGAAAGAGTCTTTGGAAAAACATTCAACCCTTGTGAACCCTTGTGAAAGTTTACTTACCTATCTACATACAATCAATTCTAGTGATGGGAGCACTTCAAATTCAATTCAAGTCTGGAAAATGCTTTTCATACACACAGGCCTAAGTCTCAAACACTGAGCCAGAATCTTAAAGGAGAAAATCTAACTAGAAGACATATGGAACACCGTTATTTGGCCACTCAACAATATTTTATTTGTGTGCATAAGGCATAGAAAAATGAAGAGTCACTTGTAACAGATACTGCACACTTAAAATGGAATAGCACTCAAATAAAAGGCATTTCGTGAAGGGACAGAAGAGGAAGTTGCAACACAAACATAGAAGTTGTTTTATTTTGAGCATATGATCTTTATTTAGACTGTTACATAGGAATTAGTTCATAGAATAAGATTTCTGAGTTGAATTTTTCTCTCTTTCCTCCTATGTCTGTTCCAAGCTTTGATGTTCGTACTTTAGTTCCCACACTCTACATAGGACAAAGAACTATTTATGTATAATACTCTGAAAGGCACCTCAATCGACATGACACCTTTATATTTATTTGTAGGATATCACTTGCACAAAGTGAAGTGAGAGTGGGGAGTATACAGTGAACACAAGTCATCAGGAATAATAATTATAAAAGAGGAAAAATAAAGAGTCTGGCATATGAAAGTTTGTTCATTACTTCTTAGTATATTTATAATCAACCAATTTCCTCTCACATTTTTCAGCTCTGTAAAATAAGACCTGTTTATCTTCCCAGAGTTTGTTTGTAAGACATACAATACCAAGTATCCACGCTTAAAGGAATTTTATAAACTATTTTATACTGTGGCATGATAATTTCTCTTTGCAGATAGTCACTGGACACAAAAATTGTTTCTTTGCCAGGACAATACTTCCAGTTCTTGATAAGGATGATTTTGACTAGCTTCCAGGAAAAGCTGCCACTTGGTTACATCCACATTCAGTTCCTTTGCCAGTGATCTATCCAAGTCAAGGGTTCATAGGTGAAAACCTTGAATGTTCTGCACAAAACCTCAAGAGATATCATCTCCTCCTCAGTCAGTATTACACTGTGAGTACATACATTTACATAGAGTTTTGCAAAAATTAGTTTACCAGCCAGCTTTACCCATAGGAAACTAACTTTACCCTTTTTGCAGATAAGGGTTCTATTTTCCTGGTGACTCTCCTGTTTCTGAGAGCTACCTATTAATTCCATGATAATGAGGCCCAATGGAAGTAGAATTTTTCACCTGCAAAACCCATGGCCAAGCTAGAAGCAGTAACCTTCAGCACCAGCAGCAGGCAGTTCTTTGTTCGCAGGAACATCGTCTCTGTCTCAGTATCTCACAGGTTCCGTTTCAGCAGATCTGAAATCTTTGAGTTTCTCTCTTTGTCCTCCTTTCTTAGTATATTTGGAAGAAGGAAATGGGGAAAAAGAAAGTCCAGAGGAAGAACTTACACCAGGATATCGCTTCTCTTGCTGCACCATACTACCAGTGTTATCATGGCACACGTCAACATGACTGGGATCAAGATCAGAGTTATGAGAATTTCATCTGGTGGATCTTCCCAGTGAACCTTTTCTGAAGTACAGTTTGAAAAGAATTGTTTATGAATCCCAGTGATAAAGCCTTCTGCAAGGGGGTTTGGCCAAAAGCAACTTGCGTTGTTGGCTTCACGTTCTGTGCACTGGGTAAAGTTGTCATAATACCTGGAAGAAGAAGAAAATTAAGAGAAGTTTAAATAGAATGTATACACATATTACACTTAGAAAAAGGTTCCCAGTGCACCATAAAAAATCTCTAAGAATGTGTCTGTCATGTAGATACTCTGCTGAAAGACCTTCAGTGGAAACTGTGGGTACCAAATAAAATACAGTGAGCCAGAAGAACTGGCTCACATGTACTAATACAACATGTGAAATTCTGAGATCCTGGATGGACAATAGTCAAAACCTTTTCTTTTGGGTGCTGTTACTACAGCCAGGCCCTCCTAATGCCACTTAGGTAGAAGCAGAACTCCCTGACTAGAGACATCTAGTCTAGCACACAACTGTGCTAAGAACAGAACATTTTGAACAAAACATGGATAATTCATGCCTCAACTGCTCTTGGACATGATGTTGTGCTGAAAATTGGCATGTGACACTAGGACCAAGCTACAACATTTACTATTGCGTAAAAATTTTGGTTCTGTTTCACCCTGAGGCAGTAAGAAGATAATGGGAAAATAAACACACAGAAAGTTAGCTTTTCACAAACTTTCTCTTCTTCCCAACTGCAGCAAATGCCCAGAAGGGGGGAAAAAAAAATTATTTCTAATTATTCGTTTGCATTGCTTATGAAAGACTGCGACCTAACACTTGATTTCAATATGTCCAGCAATAACACATTTATGAGAATTGGCTACCCCTCAGGAAAAAATAGGAAACAATAAGCCTAAATGAGTAATCACATGGGTTTTTGGTGTTATTGTAAGTCAAAGAAATTCAGGAAGTGAATGGATATGGGGGAGGGGATCAGAAAACAAAGAAAACTAAGACTGTCTGGTCAGTACATGAATAGGACAAGAAATAAGGAAGCTGAATTATGGTCTGTTGCATTTCTTTCAGTCCTGCATGACTCCATAAACTCACTTCAAAGGGAAATTAAAAATAGAGAGGGCAAGAAACCACATGACATCTCAAGGGACAGCATCCTGTACTATTATCTGAAGACCCTACCCTCCCTTACAGTACATATAAATATGGTAACCCCTGACAAATGACTCATTCTGACATAAAGTCCTACAGGGGATTAATGTTGACTCAATCCTTTGCTGTAAAGTAGTGGAAGAGAGACATTCGGTGTCTGGGCCAAGACTGAAGTCTATGGTCTACCTCCTGTATATCAGGCGAAATGTCTGCCTGCCCGTGCTACAAACACATAGGTTGACAATACAGGCTGCCAAGCATCTAAATTCTCAGGGCTGTGTTCACAGAAGAAGAAAAAGCCTCATAGAAAGGACCTTCTGCAAGCTCCTTGCAGTTGTCATTCTCAGGGAGTTTGAGCTGATACCACTTTGTCCATAAGCAAAAACACTGGACAATCTAATGAGCCCAAACTCTGGCAAGGAAGCTTTTGTGACATCAGCAGCCACTGGAAAACATCAGGAAATGATCTAAAAATAAAATACAAATATTAGCTGTTTGCTATTTTAATAGTGTCATTCTCCTATGTGACCTGGTAGCATCCATTCTTTATGTTCTTGGACTAAATTAGACACTGAAGATGTCTAGTGGAATGCGGGAGAGACAGTCCCAGAGGACCTGAAGAACAATACATCTGAAGTCAAGCCTACAGGGTTCAGCGGACTACAACGCAGAGACAAAGGAGCATCCAGTGGCCCAGACGGTCGGTGTTCTGTCTAGTACAGGATCCAGGGAGTGTTGGACTCTGCTCCAGCCTTGCTCTGGGCCAAGATCTCAAGGGCACACTTATGATGACAATGGCTGCTTCAGTTCGCTATAGAAAATTCACTATTCTTCCAAGAATTTTTACATTTTTTCATAAATGTTAGATGGTGCAAACAAAAATACTTCCCACTTATTTTTCATTTCAAGTACAACATTACAACATAGCTAGAAAAACCTGGTTAAATGTTGACAAAATGCCAGATAAAAAATAACTTATGGAATATATTGCATTTGAAAGACTAAATCCCCAAGAGCCAAAATAGAATAAAAATGTTATCTTGGTAGTTTGAATTCCTTACCATTTTCCCTTAAATCCCCATCTATCAAAAAAAAAAAAGACAAGAAAAATACCTACCTGCTCTATAATTGTTCACACAATTGTGAGAACACAGATAAGGGAAAATCTCATTTATTTGAGAACTGCATGTCTGCCAGTAAAGCTGAATTCACTTAAATATTTATGTAATTTAGTAATTTAGAGTTTATGCACTGCAACAGAAACTTCATGTAAAAAAACATATATATCCTCTACATGGTACTGTGGAAGAGGTGCCTCAGAAGGGAGCAACTGCATCCTCATTACTCCAGCATGGGTGTTTTGTAGCTAATCAACTGGTTTGCAAGTTTGGGGTTTTTTTTAAGGGGGAGGTGGTTTAATGGATAATTAAGTCCAATTTGATTCTCCTATGCTTAATTCTTTTATGCCTTACGTAATTCTCTTTATTTGAATGATAAAGGTTGAAGTAGCCAACCTTTTCATTCTGTATAATAAAAAGGCTATCATAAAAATACCCTGGCCTTTGAATGGTGGTATTTCAACAGAAATGCCTAAAAGTTACACAATTTGTGAAAGGAAAGAACAAGAAATTACAGTTTTTACTTATTCCCAGAACCAGTAATTGGAGAGCACGCTGGAGCTCAAGCTCCTTCGCCTCTTGGATTATAAGGTGACGTGGGAAGTTTGTTATTCCTTGTGCTGAGTCACATATTCCTCTCTTTCAGGCTAGCTACAAGGATCCTAGTTAGTACTCAGAAAAGGTATTACACTGTGAGCCAGGTCACAAGCTTTGCGGTGAACGGGCTGAAAAATTATTGTGAGTTTCATCTCACAAGTAGTTCAATACCAGAAAAACAAAATCTAAGCATAGTCTGCGCAGCAAAATTCATACAAAGATGTGCTTTCCCCTGATATGCTCAGGACAATTGTAGTTCTCACTGCAGAACCAACTCTGCACATTACTGAAAATATTCACTTTCAGAGAACATGAAAAATATTTCCTTTTGGAGCTATCTCAGAGCTGTTAACACATTTGCCATGAAAGACAACTTTCAATATTCTAGAAAAATAATTCATTTTTCAGAGAACAAACACTTTTCTCCTGTACTTGATGTTTCCAGTAAAACAACTGTGTGGTTAGGGGTTTTCTTTATAAAAACTGTGGAAAATTTTATTTTGTGAGTAATTTGCCCATATGAGAAAGTACTTTTTTATATGTTTACCTATAGCTAGGAACCCAGGCAAGAGGCAGTTATGAGGAATGCTAGTGCACACATTTGCCTTGATGGAACAGTCTTTCACAGAGTGCCTACTCAAACTATTTAAATAGATAGCTGGATGTATTATACCTTATCCATTTCAGGGTACACAAGCCTACCACTAAGGGCATTTCTCAGTCTAAGTGGGGGTTTGAATCTCATCTGTAGTTTCCCACATCTCCAGGAAGGAATGCGGTAAATTCTTGCTCCTTCTTCCTCAACATCCCTGTGCAGGAAAACTGCAGAGATGATCACTTTACAAAACCACAAAAATAAAACTCCCTCCTCCAAATTTTCATGAGACCAAGAAAACAAATATATTGCTTAATTAAGAGTTTCAACAAATAAGCATTTTCCAAAGCAAAATTGTTTTTTCAAAAATCCCCGCACAATTCTCAAAAAGCCAAGTACTGTATATATGCTACTTAAGACAAATACTTGAAGGCATTTTCTGGCTGCAGCCAGTAGACTCACTGTCAGTTCCAATAGGAGACTTTTTCCACCTAAAAAAAGGTGGACAGACCACCCCAGAGATCCTCAGCACACATGCAGCCAGGGGTGTTTTGTCATTGCTTAATAATATAGGTCAGGAGTTAAAAAGCAAAACAGATACCACACTTTCACTTTTCCATTTTACATACATCAACTTCATTATTAGTGATGTAATTATGGAAGGGTATGGTAGGATATAAAACACATTACGAATAATTTTTGTTATTTTGAGTCCACTAAGTATTCAGAGAATACAGGGAAAATACTCTCTAGCATAAATGAGTCTTGATGCAAATCAAATAACAGATACACCAGGGACACTCACTCCTTCTGTTACTCTACATCCTGGACAGAATTCTACAGGCACTCTTCCAGGACACTACAAGTCATGTGGTGTATTTTAATAAAGATGTTAAAGATGTTTCAAAACTATTTGTTTTCACCTGGATGATTCAACCAAAAATTTCTTTATATATAGTCATATATTAATATTGCATTATCACCCTCATAACCTCTACCCAGTCTGGAATAAGAAATGCTGACATAATAATAACAAATATCGTATGATGAGGAAGGCATTTCTTACAGCATTTGTGGAGGCAGGAAGTACCAATCAACCTCAGAAAAATAAGAAGCCCATTCTTGTATGAGACACATCAAGATCGTATAGAATTTCAGGGTGTAACAGTCTGGATACAAATAAGGATCCAAACCATAAGATAATTATCTCCTGAGGTTTCACCATCGTATTAAAAGGAAAGCTTTAGTTTTATAATCAGCTATGAGCCTACAAATATAGTGGAATATTTATGAGTTTTTCTCATTCAATATCTCTCCAAACAGATTTGTGGCTGAATCTCACCACTGCATTAATCACATACCTTCTGCCAAGATGAGTATTCTCACAGACACATTTTTGCCTCCCTAATCAGATCAGATCTACTTTTGTGAAGCTCCAATATAGAGTTCAGCCTGAAGAAATTAATGTGCTACAAAAATAAGGAAAGACATGAATATGTGTATGGGGGAAAGGCAAAAAAATTAGTTTAATGACAACATTATAAAGTACAGTTTACTCTTATGCCACTAAATAATGGACATCATGACAAACTTACTCACTTGGGTTGAAAATAATAAATACGTTCTGGTGCCCTTGAAATAATTACAGAACTCCACCCTTAGCTTCATATCAACAACTGTCTGGAAATTGAAAAATCATTGAATAAATCTAATTGAAAACCCTAAAATGCACAATTATTACCAAATTTCCTAAAGATACAGCAAGAAAATTTAAATATAAAGAGGAACTGTAGATGTAAGTAGTTTATATACCTAATATCCATCTCTAATGAGCAACATAAACCACCACATTGAGCAAATGTGGAAGAGGGAGGGAAATGTAGCCTGACATCAGATACTATGTTATTAAGATTAAAAATGTAGTAGCACCAGAATTTTACCAAGCCAGAAATTCTACTGGCAAGCAGGCTTTGCCTTCCACCTCTCCTGACCTATATTTTAATGATTACTTAGTTGTAAACTCAGTCCATTTTTAAAGAACACCAGTTCAGAGGGAAGTATTCTGTGAAGCCATCACTACATCATGTCTAGTATCAGAAGCCACTCCATAACTCCCTTGAATTAGACAAAAATCAAAAGAGTAAGTGAGGGCAAATCCTAATCTCACAAATATTTAAGCACATATATCCAACTTCTAAGCCCAGCATTTCCTACGTAGCCATCAGTGATGATGTGTGCAAAAAGATGTCCTTAATATCATTAATAGAATCATCACGTACCTACCCCTTAGAGTCAAAAAAATGAGGCTTGTGATTCTCTAAGGGAAATGAAAATTTTAAACCTTTTTACTTATAGATCAAGTTTCAAAGTTTTTGTTAAGTTGTTCAACTAGTTGAAAGCCCTTCATCTTCTTGGGCTTCTCATGGAATGAGACATCATGTTTGTGGGGCAAGCACTGGAAAACATCACATTTTTGTGCTGCTCTACTCATCAATATTTAAAACTTTACATCTAAAATTTTAATCCTTGTACTAGAACACGTGAAGACAAGCAGGAAGCATTCCAAAATTCAGACCCAAATGACCAGACCATCTTTTGATTTCTATTAAATACTTCTCCATGCTGAAAATCACAGATGCACAATCTCTGCTGCTTCATCTGCCTTTTCTCTATTATAATCTGTTATTTCTCTGTTTATTTCAGATTACTTCACAATGTCAGTGCAAAGGCAATACCAGACTAAGATCTGGTATTTTTTCTTTCCCATCAGCTTTGCATCTCCCTTCAGTGTCATTAAAAAAAACACTCACGTTTTCTAGTGCATATCCCCCTTCAAACGCCAAGCATGACAGAGATGAGAGCCCTGAGAACCTAATAACATCATCTAAAAGTGCCTTCCTTATTGTCAGGTTAGATTTCAAATCACACTTCTGCATGTTTAGAAACTATGTTGCTTTTATAGTCAGTGGAAACACTGGAATAATTTTAGGCCATCTTGTACATGTTATCTTTTGAGACACCTTACTTTAAGTTTTCACTGACATGTAAAGGAGTCCAGGACAACCAGTACAGTGGACAGGTAAGTCCACCACACACGCCTGCTCTGTGTAGCAAAAAAAGAGCATCACAGAAAAAGAAAAAACTTAGTCAAGAATTGCACTCAAATATGCCACTGTCAGCGACCAAGAGACATGCAAGCAGTATGCTCTCCTTGTGCCTAGCTCAGCTCAACTCCTTCCCAAAAGCATTACCACCTGAGTCACCATGGACTTGCACAATCTTCACTCCAGTCAGCTTGACTGCAAATGTTCTTAGTGCATTCAGGTCAGTCACTAGCAAACAGTCATCTGTTGAGGCAATTCTGCTTTCTCCCAACACATCAGTCACTTTCTTTATTCACCCTGTAAAGTTTGCTACAAATAACAGCTTATTTGTCACCACTTTTCTCAAAATTTTCATCTTCATGCTAAAATCATTATTCTACCCCTGCTTCCAAAATTAAATGCTCAGCCAGCTTCAATCATCCAGCACCTGGGAAGGAGACAAAATCAGGAAAAGGGCCAGTTACTAGCCCAGAGCTGCTCTGAGCTAGTCATTCACAGTTCACTCTCTGTATCGTTTCAGCAGCTCAAGGCTTTCCTTTCCATCTAGATGAACCAAGCTGACAGGCAAACAGGGAAAATGTGGCTCTAATCCAGATCACTGCTACACAGCTGCGCCTCCAGAGAGCCATTCAAAACAAACACCTGTGAACACAGTAATTTTTCTGACCAACAGACAAAAACAGGAAAAGACGTAACAGAAGATCCCTTCTCCTTCATTCCAGCTCACATCTACAAATAACTGCTTTTTTCCATTTCTAATAAGATATTAAAGGATATGCACGTGTCATCTACTGATTGGAAGCTGTTATTAGACTTCACTTGGTCCAAAGTAGCACAAGCCTTTAATAACACCACAGTACTTTAAGTGGAAAAAGAGAGAATTATCTGGTGATACCCAGCTGTAAAACAGAAATCAAGGCTCAATCATGCTTACACTTTAGAAACACCCACTGACTGCAGCATCTTCACAGACTAAAAAGGAAAAAAAAAACCTACCCAAACAATTAATCTACTTCTAAAGTTGAAATTTTCATCATCATTTCCATATCCCTGGTTTATTAATACATAATTTTTATGACCATGTAAAGAATGTTCATTTTTTCTGATTAATTACTGCAAATGGGTTTTATATACACTGATAGAATTCCTGCAATTACAAAAGCCACTTGCTCTGGGAGGAGACTGCTCTTTTCCAAGTCGAGCACAAATAATGGGAATCAAAAATCAGGCCATTTATTACAGATCTTAAGCTTCAGATCAGGTCAGCTATTGGAATAGTTAAAGAATAAATTATTTTTTCAGTTCTGCCTAGTAAATGTATTCTTTAAAGCTGCAATCTATGCATGGATAGCTCACAAACAAGACCAAAACTGATGAAAAATTAACCATAGAATCAGAGGAACAGTAACAAAATTAAAAACTAATTTATGGTATAGCATAAAGATCTGTTAGGGGAAGAGCCTAACAAAAAAAGGTCTGCTTAACTACTACTGAAACACAATGATTATGTTTTAACATGACTTTGACAGCACAGTATGTACAACACTGGATTTTTTCCTTTCTTATGTCTTCCCCTCTTACTTATGACACTAAAGACATACGCCTTCTCCTTACTAACCTTGTCTTGTGCTTTGTGGCTTCCTGAGACTGTTCCAACATCTCATACATGCAACAGAAGCCAACAGTGGACCCAAAGGGCCCTACTCCTTGTCCACAACTATTTATGAAATATTTGAGCATTGCAATACTCCCTGGAGTTGCTTAAGTGCAAGCCAGCAGCCTCATAAGCAGGTGCAAAAAGTATTATGTCAGGAGATTCTGGATGATGTTCACTAAGACTGTCTGCAGATCAGGAGCAGAGGGGCCCAGCATCTTGAGACTGTCACCTCGGACAGTCCTCAGCTCCTGGATCTGCCAAGTTTATTCAACTTCTTATTGGGTCCAGCTAAACTCTACCTCAATTTGAGGAAGAACAATGTAATATGGCACATTACTTGTGAAAGGTTACAAATCCTTGTCATAAGAAAGCTACTATGTGGTCTGATAGAACTGTGAGTAGCCAAGTAGTGGTTTTATTTTCTGAGCCTTTATCAAAGTCCTCTTTGGATGATGAAAACAAATTATTTTCACAGTGATGGTAAAAAACCTATCTGTTCCCTTGCCCAAAAATAGTCAAAAGTAGAAAAAAATCTTAAATATTTATACTTTTTTTTTTTAAGTATTAATCCTAATACCTCACACCTATATACTACACAGTATACACTTGTATACTACACATCAGCCTAGATATATATTAGGTGTATATATACTCCCCAGTAATAGGAAGCAAAAATCCATGATAGATTACAGTGCAACATGATAAATCATACGTAATATAGACCATCTTAAGATCATCCTGCCTCTTAAGGTACCTTCCTGCAGATAAAAATAAGCCCCACAGACAGACACAGAACCCAGTTCTAGATGCCAGAATGATTATTTTAACATTTCTGTGCTTATGTTATAATCTGATACCCTAATATGAAATGGTACATTTTAGCAGTCAGTGAAACGTATGAAGAACGTTTGTATACACAAGAGAAATGTGAAACATCAGTTTCTCAAAAGCAAGAAACAATAGTGGTCTTAATTGTTCACCTATGCCCTATGCCTTGGCAACCTTTGTCTTTCCACCCCATCTACAATCAGCTCTAATCAGAGAAAATTTTTAATTTCACAAAGCTGCTGTATCTGTGTGTGTCAGTGCAGCTAACAACGTGTGTCTGCCTTTTGCAAATTACACAACAGGCTGAGAAAGATGACTTACCTACTTAAGAACACTGCATTTCTTGTCTTGGAACTACTTTCCAATACTGAATTATACACTATTTTGCAAAGATAAATAGAAATACCAGAGCCTTGACAATTAACCATAACTACTTCTTTTTAAGTATTGTTACATAATAAACTTCTCTAATTGAAACAAGGCTCTGAATACAGAACCTAGTAGTATTAATTCATATGCCATCATGCTGTCAACAATTAACCATGTGACTAATATTACAGGTAGTCTGGAACAAGAAAATCTATTTTTTGTCTCTGCTGAGCCCATCTGTGTTATTATATGTTCGTGGTTGATCTATTTCGAAAACAAGAATGTAGAAACTGTTTTGCAAACCAGAAGAACTAGAAAAATTTGTATTCAATTTTCATTTTCATAACACATTTATCTTCCTATTTTCACTGCTTGTAAAAATATACTGTCCATTATATATGCGTTGCATAATTCATACCAGCCTATCAAGTTACGCCATATTATTTTACCACTAAGCAACTTTACACAGAAATCTTATGCATTGCTTACTTTGAAATACAGTCTTTAATAACAAGCTCCATGAAGACTGTTTTCTATTACTGATCTTATCACAGTAAAATTCAAAAAGGTCAGGAAAGGTGTCAAAAGGGCTTATCAGCTGACAGTCCTGAGATTTAACAGCAGAGTGCTTTCTAACATCACCTCTAAATTGCTTACATTATTTTTCACAAGGGACTTTATTCCTTAGGACTATGATATTCTCATATCTCTTAACTATTTGTTAATTGACTTGGTAATGTAAGCACTGACATACTGATGCCACCTTGTGAGTGTAAGCTTCCAGCCATTAGTCTGAGGATCTCCTGCAGTACACAACAATTTGATTCCCACCAGCCCTGCTAAATATTGTAACTGGTGTCTTCTGGGGACCTTAACTTCACCAATGTTGAAAACTCTTTTAGAACTTCAAGAAGAAAATATTGATATTTACATCAGTGACCTCTTGGCAAATGCCAGATTTCACTCTCTTTTTGAAAACAAAGACTCATGAGAAATAAATGTAACATGTTAAAACTTTCTGAACAAAGCACATGAACAAATGAAATCTGATATTAAAAACTAAAAAGTTTTCAGCTATTGGTAATGAAAAGGTAGATTTTTCCTACATAGCAGCAGGCTCAGAAGATCCTCCTCTTTTCTCACACTGATAAAACATCATCAAGATTTGCAAAATACTTTGTAAACTTAAGAACAGAAAGGTTTGAGTTCTTAAAAACCTTGAAGAGATGGAGAATGGGCTCAAAAAGCACACTATTCTGGAACGATATGGTCATCACTGTTTTTTCAACGGAAGACCCAGTATCTCCTGGGGTTTAAAAAGAAAGTTATCTTTGATGAAGAACAAACTCCAATAATTTTCTCCCCATTCCTCAGCATTGCTATTCCTGAACTGTGGCTTTTGTAGACTGCAATTACAACACACATTGTGGTATAAATAACAAATACATAGCTTTAGTTCACCAAATCTGAGCTCCTGGTAGTTTGCATATTTAATTCAGCAGTCTCCCAAAAGATCATCAGTTTTCTCCTTATCCTCTCCATTAAACCCATTTCATGGTTTCAAGACAGTTCTTCAAAGCAAGGTTTAGTTTTGTAAAAAGCAAGATTTTTCAGTGTCTAAAATGAAAACCCAAGAAATGTCATCAGCTGAAAAGTTGATAAGGCTTTGCTAGTTTGTAGCATAGCTACGTCCACAATATGCTGCAAAACAACGGGATGGCTTTGCATTTGTAAGCAAAGTGGTCTGCAGGTCAGCACAGAATTCATAAATGGTAGTGTTCTCAATACAGTGTTAAAATTCAGAAGTCAGAATGATTAATTCAAAATTCAACATTTAGGAATGTTTTTCACCACCCTTCTGCATCACGGAACCTGGTCACAGCAGACACAGAGTTAGGGAATGCATTGCTGTAACTGCACTGCAGAGAGAAAAAATATTAGAAATGTGTATCCAAAGCCATAAGCCTATTCAATGCCTCACCTGGAATTATCAAATATACATATTATTTTCACAGCCATGTATTGTATAAAATTTGCCTCTCCTATTAGCAAAGATGAAGATTATAACTGTAGTAAGAAACCAAATTTCACCCTCTTTATCTATCAGGAGGAAAGCAGTTATAGGGGAATAAAGTATTCTTGCCTTGGGCTGAACCCTGGTGTCTGAATTCAAACTAACCACTTTATTCATATGCATCAGGACATATTCTTATCTACATAATGTAAACCAAAGCTAATATATTCATTTGAAAGTAATGGAGATTCACCTGAAATAAGATCCTTTTGCAAACATTCTATTACAGCTCCATTCAAGGGCAAGTTGTGACTTTGCATTCACTTCACAGCAACTTGTGCCTAGAATGGCTGATCCCAAACAGCACATGAACGTACATATTCTCAGCATTGCCCTGTACCTGGCAATTTGGTGAGACTTTATAAACTTTAGGGTTCTTTCATTCCCAATTTTTTAAATAATAGATGGCACACATTACTATTTCTGCAGTGAAAAATTACTATTGTCAGCTACCAGAACGATGGCAACACAACTGCTCAAATACGGCATTCTTTTCCATTGTTTTACTCACTCACACCTAACTGATTTATAAGATGTTTTACTTTGCTTTTGAAAAGAAAGGCATGAGTCACAGAAGGAAAATAAGAGGTTCTTGGGGGTAACCAGCCTGATTTTGCCACTGCTGCCATGACCTCCAGGAGATTTTAGAAGGTTTTTGAATACAAAATTACTGTAAGTTTTATATGCAAAAAGGTGAAAGGCAGGCAGAAAGGATTAAATATCAGTATTATCTGCATTTCGCTGAGAGCTTAAAAAAAATGCAACAGCTGTATCTATACAAGAAGCTCAAAGACAGACAATCCTACCAAAGAAGACCAAATGCTAGCATCTACCACACCAGTCCCTTTCCTATATCCTACAACACTTAATGGTAAATAAGCTACATGAGGCCACACAACGTGCAGGTTTATTCAGGCTCCCTTCACAGAGACTCTAAGCTGCCGAAGAATATTTTCTTCTACAAAACCTGAACTGACAAAACTCCAAGGGCTTACAGCAAGCTAAATAAGGAATTTTGGTTCCCCTTCTCAGTTAATCTTCAGGGAAAAAGAAAGGAATTACTCTTCAGACACATGCAGAACTTTAGACAAAAACACTGCAGAAAGTAACCTGCAGACCAGGCAACAATACAATGACCTTTCGTCGTGCAAGCATATTTGTGATTTGCAGCATTTTTATCCTGACTTGGCCCAAGCGAAAGCGTAACCAATGAACTAGTCTGTCCACAGGGATATGAACCCTAACACAAATACAGACACGCCCCTCTAACACAACTGAGGAAGAGAGGGACTCCCTTTAAACAGTACTGTTCTGGACCTAAAATCACATGTGCTGGTCACTCAAAGGTCCAGTCTCAGGCAGCCCCAGGTTGCCTTTCATGTGAGAAAATCACATACAAAAACTCAGAATTGATAGTTCTCTGATAATGTTGAAAAGAATGAATCAAATGCGTCTGCTTTCTAATTATGACACCATTACTGTGGGAATATATTAGCTCACATGAATCAGTGCCTCACCTTAGCTGCAAAACAGTCCCAGTGGTTCGTCTGAGATTTTTAGTAGTGATTTTTACTGAGATTTAATACTAGGGAATATGTTGACCATATGTGGAAGGAAACAAAAGAGGTGATTGCCTAGGAAATGAGAAGGGTGAGATACTCAAATACTTTTTTGCCTTGGACTTCACTGGCAAATTCTCCAGTCACACTGCTCAACTCACAGAAGGCAAAGCAGGGACTTGGAGAACAAAGAAGTACCCACAGTAGGAGAAGATCAGGTTCAAAACCATGTAAGGCACCTGAAGGTCCACAGGATCTAACGAGATCCATCCACAGGTTCTGAAAGAACTGCAGAGGAAGTGGCTTGGCCACTATATGTCACATTTGAGAAGCCACAGCACTTTGGTGAAGTTCCCACTGTCTGGAAAAGAGGAAACATAATGCCCATTTTTAAGAAGAGAAATAAGAAAGACCCAGGGAACTACAGGCCAGTCAGTCTCACCCTGGTGCCCAGCAAGATCATGGACCAAATCCTCCTGGAAACTATGTTAAGTCACACAGAAAAAAGAAGGTGATTGGCGACAGCCAACATGGCTTCACTAAGGACAAATTGTGGCTGAAAAATCAGGTGGCCTTCTCTACAATGGAGTTACAGCATTGGTGGATAAGAGAAGAACTGACATCCTCTACCTGCACTTGTGCAAAGCATTTAACACTGACCCACACAACAGCCTTATCTCTAAACTGGAGACACATTGTTTTGACAGATGGACCACTT
This sequence comes from Myiozetetes cayanensis, assembly GCF_022539395.1. Lineage (NCBI taxonomy): Eukaryota > Metazoa > Chordata > Aves > Passeriformes > Tyrannidae > Myiozetetes > Myiozetetes cayanensis. The sequence goes on along the minus strand of NW_026086604.1, from coordinate 94,458,766 downwards.
GGCTGGATGGTCACGCTCAAAGAGCTGCAATCAGTGGTTCAATGCCCAAGTGGAGACCAGTGGCGAGTTGTTCAGCCTGGAGAGGAGAAGACTTTGGGAATACCTTATAGGAACCTTCCAGTACCTAAAGGGCACCTACAAGAGGGCTGGAGAGGGATCATTTACAAGGGCACATGGTGAAAGGACAACAGGCTTGAAAACTGAAAGAGGGTAGGTTTAGACCAGATATAAGGAAGAAATTCTTTACTATTTGGAACTTGTTTCCCAGAGAAGCTGTGGATGCCCCATACCTAGAAGTGTTCAAGGCCAGGTTGGATGAGGCTTTGAGCAACCTGGTCTAGTGGAAGGTGTCCCTGCCTACAGCTTGGAACCAAATGATCTTTAAGGTCTCTTCCAACCCAAACCATCCTGTGATTCTGTGGTCTTCCCAGTACATTCCTCTTCTGTAGAAGTTTTGACATTAGCAGCTGGATGCAATCCCTGATCAGCATCTACATTACGCTTCCTGCAGCAATCAATGGGGAAGATAAAAATCTTAAGATAACTGCCCAAGAAAATGACAGTCTGGAGGGTTCTTACATACACACTCAGCCAGCAGAGGTTATTAGCTCCAAGCTTTAAGAAGTGAGGGTATATAATTTCATCTTGGACTGCACATGTTTCTTTCAGAGTTTGCTTTCCCATCGATCTTAATGTCATCTGGCTTTCTTTTGTGTAATATTTTACTAAGTTCTTTGAAAACTAGGCACTTTTATGATTTGTTTCATTGGGCCAAATTTTAACAGGCAAAACTCCCATTGACTTTAAAATTGAGCAACAGCTTTAGGATTACTTTTCCAGAACATTACATGAAATTTGGCTTGAGTCATAAAGACTTTTTTTCCTTAATTCCTTTTTCAAATCACTGACATCTGTACAGAACATGGGTGGACTCCTTCGTCATCTTCAATGGGATTGAAAACTACTGCCTTTCTTTATAGAATTCATTTTTCATGTAAAGCTTTGTGGGGAAACGACACTGAGGCTGTATAGAAAAAAAATAGTTGTTCAGTGTGAGCACAGACCTTGGACCATGATCACAGCAAAGCAGGGAATTCTATCAGGCACACACATACTTTCAATGAATCTGCTTCAGACATATAATTAAAGAAAAATTTTGCCCTCCCCTATTCTGCTAAGAACTGAAATTTAAAACTTTGGAAAAATCAGAATTGTAACATCTTACATGTGCCATAAAGCAGTGCCACACAGCCACAAATTAGGAGCTCTCAGATCTGTGAAAACAGGCTTGATGAAGTAAAAATAAATATAGGGATAGTAGGAAAAAGTTTTTACAACCAATTCTCTTTCTAAAACAGAAAAGCCAGATCTAACGTGTTACATGCACTACTTTACTAGAACTCTCTTCCAAAACATAAATTGCTATTAAACCCTTGGACTACAAATCCACAACTATTCCTTGGCTGGAAAACACAGAATGACTAACTGAGAGCTCTCAGGGTTAGCAGATATACAACATTACACGCTTGTGAGCTGACTGCTGCAACAATAGTGTTGGTGTGAAATAACATAATGCCTCCAGTCTAATAGACAACACTTATATAGATCAACGAGAACAATCAAATCCTACACTTCAGTCCAACAGCAAACAGCTACTGAGGCTGATGTGTCCCCTCGGGAAATGTTTAGAAGACTAGAAATACTGAAAATTACATAAAAGCACTATCATGTGGATATTAAGTTAACAACTGTTACTTCATTTATTGATTCAGATAAAGAAAAGCACTCCACAGTTTGCTTTGGATCTGTGAGAAATTAGTTTAGCAATGCACTTAGACAACTCCAAGCTGGCATTCCTATGTGAAGACTCAGTTTAAGAGAGGACTGTTGGAGCGACAAGATGCATAGCGTTATAACTGAATTAAGTGTGCAACGAGAGACAAGTATAAAATATGTAGGCATCCATTTCTCTTTGGTGAAAGGAAAGTCTTTGAAGGAAAATCACTTTCTGGGCTCCTTTGCCATCACTGTCCATAATAACATCAGAGAGAGACTAATCAACTCTAAGCAGAGACAGAAAGATACTGTCTTCATTATTTCTTTCTCTGTAATGAATCATCCTGCCCTCATTTTGATTTCCTTTTGATACACTTTCCTGAGGCAACAGGTTCATGTTTGTTATTGGCATCTGCTGCCCAGGGCCCCAGACACACAATGTGCATCTGGCCAAAACAGGTTCCTTCTGACAGATGGGTAAATCAAGCATCAACTCTTAACATTTCAACTGAAGAAAGCAGGAAGCCTATGACCAAATATCTATATTATAGATATCTTTGCTATTCCAGTAGTGACCTTTTAATTATTCCTCTGTATTCTTACAGCCTAACAAATTTTACTGCAGAAAAGCTAAATCAGTGATAACAAGGTCCACACGCTTCTAAACAGAAGAGGTGTTTGGCAGCATGTCAACCAAAAAAAGTATGTGACTATCAGACAGCAAAGCCTTTAGCTCTATTGCTACCACTGAAAAGACTTTATTTCTAGATATAATGATGCAGTAAAATCAGGAATGCTGACTGGCTTGTGCTACAGTATAGTTGGACAGGCTTTCTTTAAGTGCCATCTTTGTATGGAATTACTGGATGACTGTGAAAAAAACCCAGTATAACTCTGTACTTAGGGAATGTAACAAAAGAATATCCAATAGTGAAGATTAAAACATATCTAATATCAAGTCTTGTTAGATTACTACATAAAACTTTCTAATGAAAGTGTATGTCTCGTTTTTGTTATACGTTGTTACTAAAGCTTTTTGCATTAACATGCCATATACATCTGTATTTCTTACCTCTGTAGTGTTTGCACTCATAGCAATCAATCAACTAGAAATACATATATGGAGTCTAAAACACAGTCTTACAGATTTTTCAAATTAATCTTTTGGAATTTTTGTGAGCAGATACCACATACTTCCTTATAATCACTTATTATCACTGAAGGTTTTACCACACTTTGTTTAAAACATGGAAAAAATCCCCCAAAACATTAAAAATCAAAGGTAGCTCTTGAATTAAAAATATATGGAACTTGAAAACTAACAATAAAAAAGTAATTGTCATTAATGGAGTGCAGTTCCAAAAGTTTTGGCCCAATATCTTAATCAACTTAGTAAGACAAATGTACTTTTTGTTTAAGCATGCAAATAACACGGTAAATGGTGAAAGAGTAGAAAATATAGGTGCAGTTACAAAGACTGATTTGGATGACTTAAAAATATGGATTTACGTAAGCAATATGCATTTTAACACTAGTGAATGCAAGATGACAGATCCACAAATAATGTATGCCACACTTGCAAGTCACTCTGAGAAGGACTTAAAATCGTTTACAGCTTGTAGACCATGTCCTCCTAGAATTATTAGGTAGCTAGGAGGTTTAATGCAATATATAAATATTCTGGCAGAAGAAAAGTGCTGAATACACAGCAGGACCAGAGGAAAAAATAGGGAGTAAGAACATGACACTATACAAACTACTGCTAGGCAAAATATTCAATTCTAAACCGGAATCCAATGAAATTCCAAAAGAAAAGTTGTAAAAACTTGCAAGAGTTAAAGAAGTCTGAAACACCTGCATTATCTCAACAGGCTATAAAACTTTGATTATTAATTTAATAAGAGAAAAGTGATTGAAAGGTGACTTAAAAGTGGTTTGTTTGTATTTAGTTGTGAAAAAAGGATTTCTGACAAAAGAAGGAATTTTACTTACTGTTCCAAAGGGTTTGCTGTTCACAGTCAGTGGAAGATGTGCCTCATTTCTCATCAGTTTGACTCCAGTTCCCAGGGACTATACCTTATCATGTATTTCACAATCTATATATACAGATGTAATGGATCAATACTAACCTTTTAAATGAAGAGTTTATGCATTCCCATAAGATACACTCTTCTTACAGGGTTTTAAACAGTGACTACTGGGCAGATTGCGTGGCCTGTATTACTCAACAGTGCAGATCAGATGGCCATCTTTCTGGCCTCAAAATTACTGAAATGCTAGTAACTAAACTCATAAAGATTTGGAAAATGGGGATGCAAAAGAGAGGAGAAGACTGGTGCCTGGGAGCAGGCCAAAATCTTAACAAGCCACTGATAATCAGTATTAGCACACTATGATCCCACATTTCCACAGGGGTTATCCCTAAGATACACACAGAGTTTTGTTTAGAGACAGTTTGTTCTAGCTAAATTGTTTCCAGGATCCAGTTAGAAGTATTTGGAAAACCCTTTCATGAGCTAAGAATAGAAAGTAATCAAAACCATTACAATAAGCAGCATTTTTTCAGGTTCATGTAAGACAGCTCTGGGTGCTCCCATCTTCATCTGGCCACTTGCTTCAGGAATTAGTCATATCTGGCCTCTCAACTGTAGTCCCATTGTAACCACACCAGGATTTAACACAGCAGAGTGAAAAAAATCTGACTGTTAATAATGGACTTTGGTTTGTGGACGTTAGCAGATTTTATATATGCAGCTGCAGCTGATAAATATTAAAAAATACAGTAATATAATACTTTTATTATATGTAATGCAGAACTATATAAGATGTATGTTATTATAAACAGATATAAAATATCAGAAATATTAAACATGAAAAATAAAAACCTTTCTGTAATTTCCAGTCTTCTGGCAAACAAGAAGTATATTTGCTTTTAATTCCCCTTATAGTTTTCATCCACACTTCAGTTCACTTGCCATGTAGTCTAATTTCCTGTCTGTTAAACCAAGTTGTATTATCATCTTCAGGGCAGCCTCTGAGTAAGTCAAAGGCATCACCAAAACTGTGACTAGGTGAACCCCTCTTCTCTGTCAGTGAATATCTCCAGCTGTGTTTTACCTTTCTTGTGGTTGGCCTTCATATTCCGATGTCCAAGCAAGAACCACTGAAATACATCACGCCTAAATTGCTTAAAATATTTTAAAATCCTACTTTGATCCTTCATCATATTTAAGCTTTCAAGTGCTTCTGGACAATCTGACCCAGAGTACTTGTATTCTAACTTCTCTGTGAATCCTCATAGAAAAATGCAAAACAATCAGAAAACTTTCTTTTGACAGGGCTTCTGTAAAGCTTAACCTCAGACTTTACTGTTTATATGTGGTCATTATACTTTCCCAGCAAGATCAATATCAGCTGTGGAGGCTAAAACTCATAATGGCTTGCAGTACCAGCTGCCACATAGAAGGCTCGTCTGTTTAAAATCAGTCAAGATGCTGCTTTTTAAAGAACACAGGTTTTTTAAGATGTCAGAGCTGTCAGAAAATCTTACAGTATAATTAAGTTACAGCAAATTGAAGTCACTGTAATATCTCTCACAAATGTTTGGCCAAACAGTAAAGCACGGCAGATAACTGCTATTTACAGTCTCATAAACGAGGACAGCCATTTACACTGAAGAGCTAAAACTCCTCCATGAAACAAAGAATTTAGAAAAGAAGCAGATTTCCATTAACTGTTACATTTTGATATAAGATACAAAGATTTTGAAAAATCTTTCTAAACGAAAAGTGACAAGCAGAAATTACTATATGAAGAAACAGGTTTTTTTACACAAAACCCACAGTTTTAACCCACTATTTCAACCAGGTTGATTAACTGTTACTGCTGGAGGCTATATGTAAAGATAATTTCAATATGTGAATTTTAAGTGCCCATGGCTAGATAAACCAGTTTTTCATTAATTTGTCAGATTACTCCAAAGAAAGAAGCATTTCTGTCCCATCTGTCAGGGCTCCTCCAATGAGCTGGAATAAATTAGCCTACCTGCCCAGGGCAGGGGATTGGAACTAGCTGATCTTTATGGTCCCTTCCAACCAGGCCATTCTATGATTCTATATGCTTCTTATATAAACACGACATCAAATAACAATGTTTATTCTCAGAAGAGTAAAATTCTTAAAGGTAGATGCAGATCTGCTGTTTCTCCAGTGCAATAAACCCTTATTATAAATCGTAATCAGACTTATGATGCTTGATTAATCCTTGATTCAGAAGATAAACTCCAAAAGAAATTCTTCCTGCCTCTCTCTTCTAAAGTAGAACTTGAAACATAGGAGATAGGGAAAAGTTTTTAAAAAATTAATACTATGTAAAAATGTAAAAGGTTTTTCTTCTGTAAGAGGCTTGAATTCTTTTGGTACTGCTTTTGAGGAAAAATGTACAAAGCCTCAGACCAACTTCTCCAGAAAAACTATCTCCATAGGCAGGCAGGAATTTTCTTGTACAGGGAATAAAAATGACACCAAAGGGAAAGCGCAATTGGAAAGGATAAAAACAAGGTGAATTCATAACTGAAAGTAAGGAGAACTCAGACTTCAGTCACCTCCAAACCTTGAAAAACTCTTGCACCAAAATCTTTAAATTATTGAAGAAATTTTAGCACAAGTCTTGAAAAAACCTGTCTGTTTACTCAGCTGCATTAACAAAGGCACAGTCTAATATTTTGACTCCTATAGGTACTTTTCTCTGCTGCAAGTAGTTCCATTAGTTAAGGACACATCAATATCAACAAGGTATCAGCACAGAACTCATTTTGTGATCTATAATACAACTGTAAAGAACATAAAATGGAGCAAAATTACAATGCTTCCATCAAAATAAATAAAACATCTTGTCCCTAGGTGAGTTGCAAAATTGAAATTATTGCTCCATAACATAGAGTTATTTATTAAAGAAATTTATCAACACAAGCACTGCAAGGATTTCTTTTTCGTCATATACACATGTTTCTCTGCCAGATTTGAACGCAATTTCTGCAAGCTGGTTTACCTCCTTCTGCCCTTTCCCATAGTTGGAGAGAGCTGCATGAGTGCATCTTTTACTCCAGTGCCATGAGTTTTAAAAATGTACCCTTTAAAAGATTGCAAGGTTGTAAATAAATGTGTAAGTAAATGTCCTAAGAAGGAACAGTATCTAAGTTGTTAATATGCTGTCAGATTATGAAACATTATCAGCAGATGGGACCATTGCAACACAGGTGTCAGTGGTAAGAGAGTCCTAGAGAACTGCTGCAACATAGCACTGCAGTCAAACATTTCATTATCTATCATGTCTGTTGGTCATCAGCTAGTTAAAATCTTGCATCACATGAGGAGAACAAGACCAATGATAATACAAGACAGGAATATACCTAGGGCTAAATTACTGTAAAAGGTGTGGTGACAGATGGCTTGTGGCTACCCTGCCTCAGGAGCAGCCTCCAAAAACACCACCAGCACAGTTTCACATCCAGGAAGATGTTCTGCTTCAGGCTGGCTTGTACCACACCAGCTCTAGTTCACTCAAGTCTCGTTTTCTGAAGTGCTGAACACCTGCAATTTCCTCTGATTTCAGCTGGTGTAGAGAGTACTCAGCGCTTCCAAAAACCAATTATTATGCATAAGCAAACATGGTCTTAAAAAGCAGATGCTCCATAAAGCCAAAAATGCCACCAATTACACAAACCCTCTGAGTTTCCTCCAGAGCGGAGTTTGAAGTGTGCAACTTTATACAGAGATGTTTAAATACCTCCAGCAACTACAGTAATAGAGATAACAGGTAACAGGAATAGAGGTAGAAAATAATAATGTCACCCACACTACCAGTAGTCTTGGAGTATTTTAAACACCCAAACAGACTGGGTAATGCTCACTCTCTCCATGCTATCTGGCAGGCAAAGAAACAAACCTCAGCAGGTTCAATAGGACAAATCACTTTACATTTGAATAGGGCAATTTCATACACGGTGGATTTCTGGAACAATGTCCTCTTACTGAAAAAAAGGAAATCAGAGGAGGGAACTGTATTGCTGCCAGAGAAAACAGAACAACATGACTCTAAAAGCATTATTGCTTTAGTGGTTTCACAGGAAAAAAAAATTACTTGGGTAACAATTGCCTAAAATGCACAGAAATATAGATTAAATGTAAACACAACTGTTTGAGGTAAAAACAATAGCAGATAGCATTGATTATTCCATTGGTTAGTTTTCGATAAAGTGGTCTATTTTGCGCACTCTTGGAGTTAAGAGTTGGGTGTCTCTGTATGCATGAGGCCACACTGCAGGGGCTTAAGAGCTGTAGCTCAGCCCTCTGCAACTGGCAACCAAATACTGAAGGTTTTCAATCTATCTGGAACACAAACACTTTACACACATTATGGATATATTAAGATGTTGGTATTACGGTGTTCTGGTATTTGAAGTTATTCTTTTTTTAAAGGACAAACACCATTACAAGGTGACAACTACTGAAACCAAAACTAACTCTTACATGATAAATTCTGTCAGGTTGCACCACTTTTTAGAGTCCACTTTCTTCATCATCTCTTCAAAGGATTTTCCACAGGCAGGCAACTTCTCTAACATGAGAGATTCATTGCAGAGATCAGTCCTTTGACGTGCACCTAGGTAAAATCAGAAGCACCTTAAACCACAAACACTGAAACAGAAGCAGGAACACATCACTCAAACTCCTCATACAGTTCTGCTTGCCACTTACATTGTCATAAACTTAGTACTCAATATTCTAAGCACTTTTAGAAAATAAAGTATATCTTTACATAAACTGAAAACATGACTCAGTATAAAATACAAAAGGTTACCACATAGAGTATTGCTTTTTAGATCTAGCACAGATGAACCTATCTAGTCACTTTTCTAATCTTACTTAGCTTCTACTCATACTAATTTAGTACTGCTCATTTGCATTTTTAGTTAAAAGCTAACTGGATCTCCTGATCACACACTTCAGTATAGAAAGCACTTCTCAAGCTTACACAAATGCATCCCATGCAACTAACTATATTACTGTGAAATTACTTTAACATCAGAAACATTTGTATATCTAACCAGGTAAAGGGCTTGAATTTTCACAGTCACAACCTTTTGTTTAGTACATCCACTAAAGGAATTGTCTAGAGATCAAGTCTTATGAGGAGAGGCTGAGGGAGCTGGGCTTGTTTAGCCTGGAGAAAAGGAGGCTCAGGGAAGACCTTATCACTCTCTACACCTACTTGAAAGGAGGTTGTAGCCAGGTGGGGGTCGGTCTCTTCTCCCATGTAACAAGTGACAGAAAAGAGGAAACAGCCTCAAGTTGTGCCAGGTAAGGTTTAGATTGGATATTAGGAAAAATTTCTTCACCAAAAGGACAGGAATAGGCTACCAAGGGAGGTGGTTGAGTCATAATGCCTGGGGGTATTTCAAAGACGTGTAGATGCAGCACTAAGGGACATGCTTTAGTGGTGAGTTGGCAGTGTTAGGTTAATGGCTGGACTCAATGATCATAGATTCTACGACTACGAATTATGTACTATTATCAGTAGAAATTGCAGAATACAGCTACTTGCAAAGAAAGAGTTAACCTTAGCTTGAGCAAGCCTGTAACTTTTTCAACCAGTAATGGCAACTCCACAATATTTAGTCAAGGCCAAAGGTTTTTCTCACCCAGCGCATGACTGCACTGGAAGACAAAACCAGTATTTTAATATTTCTTATAAAAGTGAAATTCTGAAAAAAAAATCTATTCAGACTAATGTATTTGATTTTGATAAGGCTGAAACATTTTGTTTTGATTATATCCTTAAGTATGTCTTGCTTTACTTTTATAGATGTCACTATTTTGAGTGTTCTGTATAAAAAATGCATATATTTTGTACAACATTAAAAATTAAGTAAATATATGTATATGTATATAAACATACAAATGTCTAAATTAAATTAGTCGGGGAAAAAACCCAGTGTAATTTCTTCTCTTCACAGCAGCATATATCTGAGAAATGGATTTACTGAACAAAACTGCAACACTAACAAAACCTGTATATATGGTAATCCCCCTGAGAACTCTGAAGGAATGGCTTTTTTCAAGAATAAAGCTAAGAAGAACAAACCACTTAATCCTAAGAAAAAAGAAGTCTAAGTGGAATCAGATCTTGTTCCTTTTTCTTCTGAACCTACGTTTTCACTGAGAACCTATTTAGACCAGTGAGAGGAGTTATTTCTTTTCCTTGTATTAGTTACTTTGAAAGCTATATTTCATTGCTGAAAAGAGCTAGTGGTTCTAATTTTGGTGTGGTAACATTCAAACACGCTGTCGGATGAACTGCAGTCAAACCGTGCAAGACTTTGCTTGATGAGAAGGAAGGAGCAGTCCTTATGGCACCATTCCTTTCTATTTAGAAAAAAAAAAAAATCCAATGCAAGATGATGTTTCAGGCTTCACATCATAACCCAGCCATCAATCAGAAACTCTGAACATCTTCACTGAAAATGGGGCACATGTTTGTAAAACAGGCTTGAGTGCACATTGTTTCACCCATGAAGGAGATTGCTCCTTTTGAGCCTGGGCAGGAGAGTACCTTGAATTTAATTCCAGCTATAGCAGCTAACTCCTTAGCTGGGGTAGTCACTGTCTCTGTGATGCCTCCACATATTTTCCAAGAGCAGCAGGCCCACAAGGGGACAGCCCGTGCTGCACCTGAGACCTTAAGTCTACACAAATCTTCCCCAGGTGTACAGCTAACTCTCTAGACCTAATCCTACCTCCCATGCCATATCTGATTGTCAGTGCTCTTAAAGCTAATGTGAAGCCTTCATCCATGTCAGCAAAAAGTCAGAACTATAATTAATCACCAGTGACAGAAATGGTGGAAATTACCAAACACGTAGCATAATTCTGTCCTTAGGTAGTTAACATGATAGCATGGATCCTGCCTATTTAAGCATTCCAGCCAATTCATCTAGCAGCTGCACCAGTTACAAGTTATACTTTCCACAGTTAGATCTGCAGATGAACAACTAAAGCTGTGTAAAATTCAAAACCAGATACAAATATTGCACAGCTGGCAATTTAAATCCTGCATTGATGCTTTGACAAAAGTTAAGTAAAGCTGCCTTTCCTGGCAGAGTATTCTAAACAGCCAGCAATCATTTGATTTATAACCCTATAAATCCAACAGAATATGAGTTCCTCCTCCTCTATGTCATGTGTGCTGAAAATTTGCTCCAGCCCCTTCCCAGCAGGGTGTTTAAACGGATTTGCCATGGCCTTGGTACTTTCGGTTGTCTCTCTTTAATAAAACTTCAATATTTTGCAGGGTTATAGAAAAAAACTGAGTAATCTGACAGCAATCTGACAACATAAGAGTTTCTGTCTAAATCCCTGACCAGTGGGGTTCAAAATCACGAATAATTCTGAAGTTTAACCATCCCTATTGAGAATGACCTTTACAAAACACTACAACACTCTCTGGGAGCCAATGGGCAAGACCAGTTGTAAAAAATGCATGACATTTGATTAATTGAGATGAGATAGGATGGAAGTGCTTATGCAGTGGTGGCCACTAACAAAACAGAAGTCTGAATTTTTGAAGTAAAGCTCACCTGCAAATCCAAGCGTCATTAGACCATTAACTAAAGAGGGGAAAAAAAAAAAGAGAGATGAATTAGATACCTCCACACTATCATATAAAAGAATTAATGCAGATACAAGTAGACTTGAGCATAATTTAGGTTTCAAAAGAATATTCAAATTGCTCATTCAAACATTAGTTTCAGTTTTATGAAAGAAAATGTCTGAATAGAATAATGAACATTTAGAGAATATTATGTTTTTAAATTCTTTTTAATCTGTCCTTTAAATGGCGAAGTCACTCAGACCTGTAATGGGTCTGATCACACCACTCTCCTTCCTACAGTTTCCAACATTAATGATTAGGGATAGGGAAATTGTACTTTAAGTTTCTTGAAGGTGAAAAAGTTGGAGAAGGTAACACATTTACTCAAAACATAGGTAAACACATTCTAACATGTAGAGCAAAAAAAAAAAATCCTTTTGCTATTAAAATTAAGCAAACAATAATAAATGCGTGCTTTCTTCATTTAGAAATGTAATGATGTGTTTCACAGTCTCTACCTTTTGCACAATAAAGTCACACATTTTGACAAACATTATGTTCAAAACCTGTAAGCTTCTCATGCAGATGTCAGACTAGCATAGGTATGTCAGAAGAGCATCCAAACAGAAACACAGACTATGCCAAGAGGAGAAGGCTTCTGATTAGCTATTCGCAGGATATCCAGATAGATTAAATCAACAGAAGCCCACTGTGTTTGCACAGCCCCAGCCACACTTAGGATTTTGTACATAACAGCAAAGAGGGATGTGGCTTCAATTCTTTTTGATGTCCCACTGAAAAAAAAACTGCTGACAATTTTACAGTGTTAGCCTTGCATCAGAAATTAAATGAGTGATTTCACACAGATTGCTGCCTCCTGCTCCTTTTTTATGTAAAAGTAAAATGAAGCAGGATATATGTAGCAGAATATCAGTACCAATCTCACTGACCATGACTGTGAGGGACCCCTCTGGGATGTTCCAGGCTGTCAGCTGCGTTAACTGCAAATTATTGGGTACATGCATGGAAGAAGAATTCAGATCCTTCTAAGGAGCATAATTTTTAATCCAGAGGAGCATTAATCTCTTAGGTACCAATGAGCCAGAATGTACTGCGAAGAGCAAGAATCCACACATCGGAAAACTGCATTGCATCCAAACACATAGAGATGAAACTCCATTATACACTCTGACAGCAGTATCTCTTTCACAAATAGAGCACTTTTTTTCCCATGCTATTAGCTGTTATAAATACACTTGATTCCCTGGGTAGGTTTTTCTTGAAAATGTGCATTAACCACAGAAGACTGAAGATCAAATTAAAAGCACACACTGTGACGAAGCCAAACCCACCCATTCTCAGGAAACAGTCTAGGCGTATACAGTTACCCCAGTTGCTCTCTTTGAAGAGCACATACTGCACCTCCAATTTTATCGATTTCTATCACTGTGCTCTAGATTTTCATTATTATTGCTGCAGTAATCTTCACAAGACCACAGCAAGACAAATAAAACAGGGTTTACAACTAGAAAGAACCACATTTCCCTAAGTGTCGGCAAGGGAAGCTGTGACAAACCTAAACCTGAACAAAGGCGTACAGGTTAGGGCTCACAAATCCTCCTGCTCATAGGAAAATGTGCTTTTTGCAGTTTTTTGACCATAACAAAGGAACACAGGGTATTTTACAACTATACTCAATCAGAAGGCTCCGGATACCTTCAGAGAAGTGTAAAACAACAATTCAGACCACCATGTGCCACCTCTCTATTTTCTTTGTTCTGTGATATTCAACTCATAACAAAGATTTAATCAGGAGACCGTAGCATGTCATGATAGTTTACACAAAAAGTATGACCTTTCCAGCAGCTCTTATTTCTTGAAAGGCTGATGCCATCACATCTCATTAGAAGATACACAGAGGAAGTAAAATGGGTCACAGTGTTGGACGGTGTTGCCATGATCCCAAAATAAAACAGTTGCCATACACTCCTACCTGAACCCACATTCACGGAAAGAAAAGGAGGTTCAGTTTAACTGTACAAGCTGCCTGCAGGCTAAATCATGTCAATCAGGGATCACAGAAATGGCCTTTAATTTTCTTTTTCTCCATACACCATAGTGGCATGTAAAAGCCCCTAGTAAAAGCCAAATCAGATGCAAAGAAACCAACCAAGTTAGATAGAGCCAGAGCAAGAGGTGAAGGAAAGTATCATCAAATGAAAGACAAGAAAAAATAGGTGTTAAGGGCTTTTGGACAGAAAAACAAAAGATAATCAAAACAGGAGAGAGTAATAGAAAATAAGAAAACTGAGGGAAAAAACCACTAGTTTCCTATTAACAACCTGCTTCAAAATCTTGTATATGAAAAAATAAAAAATCTGTTCCTAGACTTTCACTACAGCCTCTTATTATCTACTCTGTACTCTCCTTTTGTAAAAATACATTCTTCTGACACTAGAAAGGGAGTTAAGAATGAGATTCACAGCAGTATGTAAATTCACAGTTGGGATACATGACAGGGTAACTGCCCTGTAATTTTTTCAACTATATAAACTTTTTCTGAGGAATGGAAAAATATTTCTCAATGTTTATTTTTCTCCTATACTGTCATTATTCACTGGTATTTTTCCCTGAGGCTTCAAAGTAGCACTGAATGTCTGTCTTGTAACTACTTTATAAATCTGGAGCAGCATATGAATTGCTGTACGTTCTTCCTACTGCACATTACTCTAAGCACGTTTTAAGAATAATTCTAAGAATCTTGTGTAAGTATATACGAGGGAAATGTTATAATTTTCCCTTGCCTGAACATTTCTTCAAGATGCTGCTATTACTGACAGGATAGTAAGATGTTTGTGTGGCTCCTATACTTTCTCAGAATAATTCTTATTTTACCAGACAAAACTGCTGTAAGCACTTTTCACTAGCAATTACAGCTGTATAATCCTGTGTATATTCTTTGAAAGTTGTGAAGTCTGATTCAAAACCTCTTTTCTTTCAGTTATAATTTTCATAAGAAAAAAAAAGAACATATAATGACCTCAAGTTAAACTTCACATCAAGAGGCTACTTCTGTATCTCTTTGTAAAGACAATCCTGCCAATTACCATCATCTAATCTTTAACTACATCAGGACATCAGATCTCTATTGGAAGTTATGTACTAAACAGGCAGCTGTCTCTCTCCAGAACCTAAAGTTTCAATGATAGTAGCACAGTTCATGAAAGCAACAAAAACTACAGTTTGAAATGGCAACTGCTGCTCTGCCGCCATGCACCTATGATACACTGGAAACACAGGTGAGAGATTAATACTCTATTGATATCATTTTGCTCTTACCTGATCAATAGCGCTTTTTTTAATACACCTGATTTTCAATACTGAGCAAGTTAATTTTACAGAAGTGTAATGCTTCTCCAGGTATTTAAATGTTAAATAAAGTTACCTGCTGCAGAGGTGCTATTAAAGATCATGTTAAACTCACTAATCTTTTATGTAAATCCCAAGTTATTCCATTACAGGTGTTCTGGCAGGAATGCACAGACACTTCAGGGTATCTAATGCATAAGGAATTTCCATGGAAATCACTTCTCCTATGCTCTCACACAGTGTCAAGGGGCATCCTGGTTACAATTGGAGTAGGGTTTCTTTATTATCTGTTTCCTGGGCATGACAAGCTTGATGAGCCTCATTTCACTAGGGTCTGCCTGCATATAGAAGGAAAAGATGAGCTAACAGAAGTGTTGCATGGTTGCCTTTCAAAGCCTTCTCTAAAAGTCCTCTATTGAGGTCAAGTCAAATGTATGTGGCCAACACACCACAGACTTTGAACAGGCTAAGAAATCCTGAAACTTGATGGGAAAGCCCAGAAAGGTTCTGGTTTAGAGGCTGCTATAAAAGTACAGAAAGGAAAAATAATGCTATTGGTACAAAAACCGAAGTCTCACCTGCCAGCCTTTAAATAACTCTCTCTACAATATGTATGCCTCAGAAGGTCATCTTTTGTTCTCAGCTATTGACTGTCCTTTTGACACTTCGTAAGAGGAGTGGAACAGGGACAGAATGGAAGAACACCATCACAGTGTGAAAGCAGACAAGGAAATGAGGCAACTGAAGTTCACAGAGACAGGCAATGACAGGAACTCAACACAAAGGAAGGATGCTGGGAATAAACAGAAGTTTGCAATAAATATAGTACTTAAAAAAAGTGCTATATTTTCATTCAAAATTCACCCAGGAAAAAACATGCCTCAGCACATGGAGTGGCAAGGGCAGGGTAATCCTGCTGGCAGAGTGCACTGATCTGTCCCTACATCCAAGAAGTTATCTAGAGAGCTAGCACAACGCAGAACTCAGCTTTGCATTACCTCCTTCTTTGATGCTGAATCCTTTTTAATATTCCTTTTATTCCCCTGTGTCAACTGCACAGAACACGCATATATAGTCATGGAAATGTAATATCCAAAACTAAAAGTGCAGTTCAGTGCTGTATTTTATCACAGTTTGAGGCACTACATTATTGCTTTTGAATTGTTAAGGTAATTTCAGACAGTTAACAATTTTGGACATTAGAGTCTTCTTCCCGCAGAGTTAGAAAAGCATGAAAGAAAACAACTGAACCCTTTTCATTTCATTGGTGTAAATTAACAGGGAATTACTGAGAGCATCAACTGTTCAGACCCATGTTGGTTCGGAGTTCCTCAGGTTTCCAGTAACTGCAAAGAAATGTGACCGTTACTCTGAACTTATGCTTCAACAGGGAATTTTTCAGAGCAGCAATACAAATTATTGTCCATTATATTGCTTTCAAAGTTCTTAAATCACTGCTGGCAGCATATAAATATTGCTCCACAATTTCTGAACAGTCTATGTCTACTTCAAGAAGTGTTGGATAGGTTTTTTGCTACTTTGTTTGAAACAAGTATATTTTATTTAAATAAACATATGTCCAGTATTTTAAATAAAATATTTATTTATCTGTTAATGAATATTAATTTATCTATTAAGATATATTAATTTATTAAATAAATAATCAAATTAACTATACCAGTTCAGCAACAGACTTGTGGAGGAGATTACTTAGCTGTACACTAAGATATGTATTGTACTGGAAGTTGTGTGACTCAGTCTGAAATGTAACAATGTTTTCTTCAACTCTTTTCTGTCCTGCCATGTTTTTGATAAAGCACTGTGTAACTGAAATATAAAATACAGCCACTGACTTTCCGACAG
Organism: Myiozetetes cayanensis; assembly: GCF_022539395.1. NCBI lineage: Eukaryota > Metazoa > Chordata > Aves > Passeriformes > Tyrannidae > Myiozetetes > Myiozetetes cayanensis. The sequence goes on along the minus strand of NW_026086604.1, from coordinate 94,442,107 downwards.
TGGATCAACTAAATATTCCAACAGCAGAATCAACAGCTTTAAGTAAACTCTCTTCACACTTTTACAGAAGTGGTATACACAAATGTGATCCTAGACTAGAGATTCATCCTTCCAGGGAGTAAAACTGAAGAGCAAGATGAGAACATTTGTTTTTAGACTAGAAAGAAATCTGTGGCATTAGAAACTATTTAAAGACAACATTCAGCAACCAGCACAGCATCACCAGACAGTCAAGGAAAGTGATTGTCCTGCTCTACGCTATGCTGGTGTGGCCTCACCTCAAAACTGTGTGCAGTTTTGAGTGCCACAACATGAGGAAAACAAAGCTCTTAGAGAGCATCCATAGGAGGGCTACAAAGATCACAGAATCAATCAGATTAGAAGAAAAGACCTCTGAGATCATCGAGTCAAACCTATGACCAAACACCACCTTGTCAATTAGACCATGACACTAAATGCCACATCCAGTCTTTCCTTAAACACCTCCAGGTGACTCCACCATCTCCCTGGCCAACTCATTCCAATGTCTAACCACCCTTTCTGTGAAGAAACTCTTCCTAATGTCCATCCTGAACCTCCTCTGGCACAGCTTAAGACTATATCCACTCATCCTGTCACTAGTTGCCTGGAAGAAGAGACAGATCCCCACCTTGCTACAATCTCATTTCAAGTAGTTGTAGAAAGTGATCAGGTCACCCCTGAGCCTCCTCTCCTCCAGGCTAAACAGCCCCAGCTCCCTTAGCCACTCCTCATATGACTCTCTAAACCATTCACCAGCAACACTGCCCTTCTCTGGACACGCTCCACATCTCAATGTCTTTCTTGAAGTGACGGGCTCAGAACTGGACACAGTACTTGAGGTGCAGCCTAACCAGTACCATGCAGAGGGGGAGAATTGCTTCCCTAGTCCTGCTGGTCCCACTGTTTCTAATTCAGGCTAGGATGCCATTGGTCATCTTGGCCAGCTGGGCACACTGCTGGCTCATGTTCAGCAGCTGTCAATCAGCACACCCAGGTCCTTCTCCACTGGGCCACTCTCCATCCACTCTGTCCCCAGTCTGTAGCACTGCATGGGGTTGTTGTGGACAAAGTGCAGGACCCGGCACTTGGCCCTGTTGAACCTCAAACAATTGGACTTGGCCCACCCGTCCAGCCTGTCCAGGTTCTTCTGCAGAGCCCTCTTGCCCTACCCCAGACTGACACGTGCACCCAACTTGGTGTCATGTGCAAATTTACTAAGTGCAGACTCGATCCCCTCATCCAGATTATTAATACATTGAATAGGAACTGGACCCAATACTGATCTCTGGGGGACACCACTAATGACCAGATACCAGATGCAGCACTCTTCACCACCACTCTTTGGGCCCGGCCATCCAGCAAGTTCTTAACCCAGCAAAGAGTGCACCCGTCCAAGCTGTGGGTTGCCAGCTTTTCCAGGAGAATGCCATGGGAAAGGGTGCTGAAGTCCAGACGGTGAAGGGTGTAGAGGGGAAGCCATATGATGAGCTGCTGAGACTACCTGGCTTGTTCAGCCTGGAGGAGACTGCGGAGAGACTGCATTGTGGTCTATAACTTCTTCATGCAGGGAAGTGCAGGAGCAGGAACTCTGCTTATCTCTGGTGACCAGTGACAGGACCTGAGAGAATGGCACGAAGCTGCGTCAGGGGAGGTTTAAGTTGTATATTAGAAAAAGCTTCTTCACCCACAGGGTGGCTGGGTACTGTAACAGGCTCCCTGGGGAAGCGGTCACTGCACCAAGCCCATCTGAGTTCAAGAAGCATTTGGACAACATCCTCAGCCACACGATGGGATTCCTGCTGATGTCCTGTGCAGAGCCAAGAGTTGGACTTCAGTGATCCTTGTGGGTCCCTTCCAACTCAGGGTAGTCTACAACTCTATGATTTAAGGTGTCTGGAAGAGAGTTCCAGAGGACTACATGCATTGGGAGGTATCTATAGCCAGCAAAGTGCAACAGCTTTCCTAACAAACTCAAATTCACTGAATCCACTTGTGTGTGTGTTACCCAGAACATAAGGCCAAGACTGTTATTTACAATGTACAGGCCTTCCAAAGGCTTTGTACTCTATGTTTTCATCTAACTTCTGTCTGCAAGACCTGATCTTCCAAGTCTTGGCATACTGTAGTTGCCACATAAATGTAAATGTCTAAAACAACCAGATCACAGCTCTTCATAATTTATGATTACAGACAAATATACCTAGCAACTGAAAGTGCAAAATCTTTTTTTCACCCCCTTCAGATTTATTATAGCCTTGTGAGGTACCATTGCTGAGGTCTCCATTTTAAATGAGCTATGGAAACAATGACAGAACTAGTAAGAAATCTGTCTAAGGTCACAAGCAGGAACCAGTATCACTCTTATCTACAGTGTGAGCCAGCAGCAGTCTAGTGCCATGACCTCTGTTTCACCACTACCTCCTCTCAGAAAACGTTACCAAAGCAACTGAAGAACATGATCTCTCTGCCCAGAAGATAACTGTGAAATGTGTCAGCTGTGCGATTTATGGGAAAGGTACATCAACTAATGAGGCAGTATAGTTCAGATTCGTTCCCCCCCCCCCCAAAAGTGAGATAGCTTGCAATTACTGTTGAGAGGCACATGCACCCCTGACCACATCAGAAGCGTGACAGCCCCTGAAGTTGGCCACCCGCATCCAGGACCTCAGTCTGACACTGTACCACTGATCACCTGGAAACACATATTTGATCTGATGGCTGCTTGTTATTGTAACTCAACTGCCTATCATCAGTCAAAAAGGCAGGAAAACACAAAAACAAAATGTGATGTGACATAAGGTTTTCCTATAAAAAGGTCAGCACAATGCTGACTTTACTCCATACCTAACCACCTGTGAAAGCACGTAAAACACTAGTCTGTCAAGGTCAGTAAGGACTCCAGTTTGCTCCTGTGGAGTAGTCTGAAAATGAAGTCAAGCAATTATTTTTTTTAAATAACCTTGAGAAGGGGAAATGACCTATAAAGGTTTCACAGACAAGGGTCACTGCACACTCCCTCCTGAGGAAGTCTTTAAAACCATGGAATACTTGAAGACACTAAAAGTTCCTTCTTCCCTTGACAAGCAGAACATTTAAATCAAGACACTACTATTATAGAAGGCCTGGGAAATTTTTTTCTTTTTTTTCTTTTTCTGACTAGACAACAAAAATCCCCACCCCGCATATCCATCTTCTCTTGCTGATGCATGTAGCGCTCTCACAGACTCCTAATGCTGTTACAATATTATGTCAAAGTATTACATCAACATAATTCCAGTGAAGTCATGTTTTCTGCGAATTCTATGCCTACCATGAAGTAAAAAGTTGGCTTGGCTATTCATATAGTTTTCTTCAGTAGTCCAGCTTCACTATCAGGGCTCCAGAACTCTGGATACCTACATGATCAGAGTATTTTAAATGACATATTGCCATGAAGAACAATAAAATACTGACAAAACTTCAGAGCTGCACGTGTCTACCTACACATTTATGCACCTGCTCACAGCAGGTGTGAGTGGCTCTTCACAACATCCTTCGTCCAATGAATAAACACTGAAACAGATCCTTGCCAGCACAGTACGGCAGCATGATCCCTGCACACCACAATTTCTTCTGGATGTATATTCACATAGGAAACTGCAAAGCAGCAGATTCTGGTACAGGAAATTACTTAGGTCAAGCTACTGCAGTAAATCATTCCTCTCCGTGGATCTGAGGACCAGAACTGAACCTCAGAGAAGCACAAATTCCCAGGTATCTGCCTCCAACGCACACTGCTCAGCCAGTAAGGCAGGGCACAGCTGGCTGCTCATGCAGAACCCAGTGCTTCTCAGTTTGCACTTTTTGTTTTACTTTCATTTAATGCTTTTTAACAGAGTTCTTTTGTTTTCTTTTTCAAATGGCATGTGTCACTAAAGGAGTAAGATGATATGAAAGATTTAAACTTCTCTTTCTTCTCTCCACCATCTACTACCTTCATGTGTTAACACTGTACTGGAAGTTGACTGCAACTACTCCTGTGTAATGGAAACAAAGCATTAGTAGTAATGGCTCCATAAAAACTTACTTTATGTATACCATTGTTACTGTAAGAAGGCACTAAAACTTTTAAATTCCAAGTTTTCTTCCAATCATTACTAATTTCTATCCTGTTTTTCTTTCATTTCAGTATTAGACTAAGAAAAATTTTGAAAGTATGATGTGTTCTTAACCAGCCCAAGACCAAAAGACATTTCAGCAACAGCAATTGAGTAGTGTTTACACTTACATGAAAAAATTAAGATGTGCTAGAATATGTCAGCTAACAAGTATGGAAAACCAGAAACAGCCTAACAGAAAAATGCTATCCTCTATTTCTTCCTAAGCTAAGAGAATTGCTAGGGCATGAAGAAATTATTTATCACTATTTGTGTCACGAGTCTGAAAGAGTGAAGATGATCAGCCCTGAAGACTAGGCTCCTAAGATCTTCAGATCTGCATATTTTTGAGCTCTGGGATGGCTGACCATCAAGTTCCCCATCAAGCTGCTCTACCACTCCCCTCCTCAGCTGGATGGGGGGAGAGAGAATATGGTGAAAGGCTCATTAGTCAAGATAAGGACAGGGAGAAATCACTTAATAACTACCATCATGGGCAAAACAGACTCAACTTGGCAAAATTAATTTAATTTACTGCCCATTAAAATCAGAGTAAGGTAATGAAGAATAAAACTGAATCTTAGAACACATTCCCCCTATCTCTCCCTTCTTCCCAAGCTCAACTTCACCCCCAATTTCTCTATCTCCCTCCTCCCCAAGCAATGCAGGGGCATGGGGAATGGAGGCTGCAGTCAGTTCATCACACGTTGGCTCTGTCACTCCTTCCTCCTCAGGGGGGAGGACGTCTCACACTCTGCCCCTGCTCCAGCATGGAGTCCCTCTCATGAGAGACAGTCCTCCACAAAATTCTCCAATGTGAGTCCTTCCCATGGGCTGCAGTTCTACATTAACTGCTCCAACGTGGGTCCTTCCACAAGGTTTTATGTCCTGCCAGGACCCTGCTTCAGTGTGAACCTCATATGGGGTCACAAAATCCTTTGGGCATCCACATGTTTTGGTATGGGACCCTCCATGAGCAGGATCCCTGCTCTCCCATGAACCTCCACGGGCTGCAGGATCACAGCTGCCTCACCATGGTTTTCACCATGGGCTGAACAGGAATCTGAGCTCCAGCACCTGAAGCACCACCTTTCGCTCCTTCACTAACCAGAGACGCTTCTCTCAAGTGTTCCTCCTCTCTTACTGCTGCCGTTGCGTAGCAAGTTTTTCCCCATCTTAACAGTGCAATTCCAGAGGCGCTGCCACCATCACTGACAGGCTTGGCCTTGGCCAGTGGGGGGTTCAACTGAACAATATTGGTTATTCTCTGTTGATCTATACTATAGAACATCAGGGTTTGTGTAGCGCTATCACTACCAGAGAACCTGTAAAACAGTTTACCTAAATCTCCCTGCTTTCGCAGTCTCAGAAACATTCTTGGGCTGAAATTTTCCATGACTTTACTCCCACACTGGGGCCAACTTTTTCTCCTAAAGCCTGAGTAAAATCCTCCTCAGGATTCTGGAGTCATGCAAGAAATAAGTAGAAAGGGGAGTAGTAGATAAGAATGAGTACTCCCCTCCCTCTAGTTTTGCAAAGGCATAAACAATTCTTTTACTCATGAACTTATAAACAGCTTAATTTATTTATACAGCTGTGGAGTGTTGCACTCTGAGGCCAGAAGGAATCCCTCACATCATCCAGATCTTTTGTAGCACAAGGTAAAGAAGGTCTTAAAATAATTTCTGTACAAAGCCAATAATGTCTACTCAAAAGACAGCTATTCCTCATAAACATTTCCACTGTAAATTTTGGGACTGCAAGTGATGGAGAATCCCCCATTTCCTATAGGACATGTTTATGTGAGATTGTTCCTACCAACACTTTTTATTTCTTTGACAAGTTTGTTTGTTTGTTTTTTAAAATACATAATTAATTGAATGATAAAATATGAAGTAGCTGGGAGGAAAAAACCTAAATACTGCTCAGGCATATTCAGCATGCAACAGCAGTATAGGATCAAGTATCCTTATAGTGTTGCAATGCACATTCCACCTGTTCTGTATGGCTCCACCAGAAAGATGAGTCAGAAACTACTTTAACTAGAAGCCACTGTAAACAGCAGGTCCAAAATGTCACATTACTACACAGACAGAGATTCCCCTCCCCATTTTTTAAAATAATTAAATCCCAGAAAACAGCACTAACATTTCTTTCCAAAAATCTTAAAATGCAAAAAGAGGAGCATAATTTTCCTTTGACCTTTCCTATGTATTTGTCTGACTTCTTTGCTGTTTCTAGTCTACACTGGAGCCAGTTTGACAGAAACTGGACCGATGGTTATTCAGGCAACACTATCATTATTTCATTGTGCATCACTAAGTGTTTCATGGCAAGAAATTCACACCCCGAACATACACCTGGAAATATGTTCAGCAGCCATATTTACTAATGGCAAACGTTAGCTTCCCTGAATGCAAATCTAGTCTAGCTCCATGGGTCAAAAATAAGAGATTTATATTATTTTTTAATATGATACACTAAGTTCTGATTTTGAGTTAGCCTCTAGTATTTAGCTTGTAAAAAACTACATATTTATCTGTTTTTCTAAAAAAAAAAAAAAAAAAAAAAAAAGTAGAGGAGAGTCCCCACATACTGAATGACAATTGATGACTGTGGAAATACAAGGTTTGAGCATCTCACTGAAAGCCAGAACAAATTTATTTTTCCTGTTTCACTTGAACACATAAGCCTAATGCTCTATCATTGAAAGATTACAAGACACATTGTTAAGTACCTTTAAAGAAACCTCTTTTACTATTAAATTGGACATGTTCTTGGTACAGGGAGACCCTTGAGGAGTAAAACAGGAACAGCCCAAGAACTCAAAGAGATGTGAAAGGACAGCACTACATTTGTAGCCACTTGCCGAAAACAAACACGAAGAGGGAATCTGTTCCACAGCCCCATGTGGCTACCAGACAGCAATGCCCTGATGCGAAGGCTGAGATAGCAAAGGGCCACCTCCACTCCAAAGCTACAGAATATGTGTCTGGGTATCACAGAGAGAGCCAAGTCTCTTCAGGTGATGAGACCAACTGCAAGCACCCGCTGTGGCCTTCACATCTCCACATCAAGAGGACATCTTCCTCACAGCCCTGATAACAACCTCCAGTGTACAGAGGGTGAGCAAAAGAGAAGAGTAAAGACCAAAGCTAAAGTTCAAGTGCTTAAGACTCGGAAGCAACACGGGCTTTCTGTCCTATTGATGAGCAGTTGAACAACTTCTATAAGGTGCCATTTACTGTCCCAGTATCCTCCCATCTCTTCCCAATACCCTATGGGTGTGAAACCTCTTTTCCCTTCTGCTAAAGGCAAGAGGGCCACACAGATCAAAGGCTTCATACTGTGTCAAATCTTAAACTATGTATTTTGAGACAAGAACAATGCAGTAATATTTGATAATAATCTCTAGGATCAATCTCTCTGCACACAAAGGGATGCAAAAGAAATATGTCACTTGTGACATTTGGAAACAAAACTAAATTCTTGCAAGAAGTGACAGTCATTACTGACCAACATGAATTATAGTATTTATTCTCACACTGCTCACAGAATTTTTTTTTCCAGATAATGCTCTATAAAATAAGGGCAAATTAGTCACATTTATTAGGGTGTGAAAGTAAGACAGATGCTTTATTGCAGGCCTGATGCTTCTGCATAGTCCTTTGCTTACTCAGCTTAATCTGGTTAAATGCAAATAAGACGTGCTTTTGCAACCCAGAGCTGTGCTAGGGGCCCAGTAGTGTCTATCACATTGTCCTCTTCAGATGAGAGTCTCCCTGGCTCAGAGCAACAGGTGTAACAAGTGACATCCCACCTAGAGTAGGCCATCAATCTGGCTACATACAAGCAAAATTCTGTATTCCTGGAGATAAACTGAGGCCACCAGCTGTTATGCACATATGCCACTTGTTCAAGACAATACAGTAGATCATGTCAAGCTGCTCCAAAGACAAAGGCTGGGACTCTCTCTAACCTTCAAACCATCTAACAGTGCCATCGCATTTTCTTTTAAGGTTTTTAGTGAGGAATGAAGCTGTCTCCTCTTTTCAGACTGGTTTCAGGAAAGACAACATATGAAGGGAAATTAAGCCTAAAAACATGTGAATAAGCAGCTTTCTCCTATTCCACTTTGCTACTCCTTTCTTTCCTCATACCCACGCATCATTCCCACACATGACCCAAGCATTCTTCAACCAGATTTTAGATTGTTCTACATATACAGTCACATTAAAAAAAGGGTTTTTTCTGCTTATGTTCTCCAGTTTATCTCAATGCAAGACTGACTGTGAAGAGACTCTGATTTTAGAAAAAAGCACAGCCTGTTTTCATAAAACACACAATAATACATTTCTACAATTTTATTCTGAAATAAAATGGTTCATGTGACAGCTTTCGCTAAACTAAAAAGGTGTGAATTAAAACACGTTTCATTATGTTTGTGAAAATTAATCTCTCCACGAACCCTAGGAGAGCACAGTTTGCTTTCTTCATGTGTGTTTCTCAAGCACTAATTTCAATAGCCAATATAGATGGTAGCAAGTGGTGTTTTGTAATAGACCACTCACTGCATTTTTTTTCCTTGGTAAGGAAAACTGGAATTTGACTCATTTGTCTCCAATTCAAGCCACGAATCATATCTATTATCAGTATAGACGTGGGGGAAACTGAAACATGAACCATACAAAAACTGCTGGTGCTTCAATGTTTAAACACAATTCAATTGACAAAATCTGCCATAGTTCTCTTTGAGAGAACTAAATCATGCTCAAAATCGTTTCCTTAAAATCATGTAGTATGTGTGTATCTGCCCCTATAGCAGTACTATCTACCTCAATGTAGACTTTTATCTTCACAGCCTCTGATGATATGCATCACAGGTTTGACTAAAATAAACCTAAAAGCAAAGCCCTGCGACACCAAAGGTATTTAAAACCTTAACTACTGTGCAGGTAGGGAGATCTTACTAAGTTAAGAGCAAGGATTAGATCTCATTGGTGTAAATCAGGTTCAAAAAGCCTCTCTTCTTCCTCCACATTTTCAACTTGGAATTACCTTCAAACATGGAGTGCCATTCCTCCTGGGACCTGGGACCAAGACAGCTGGAGATGGCATTCGATCCTCTGTGCTCCCACTTGCCGTCCACTTACCGTCACAGAGACAATCGAAACCAGGAAATCCTGCCGTTCACCCTGTCAAGGGCAGGTGGTATGAACCTATCTCCTGTTGCAAGCGCAGAACTCATGAAAAGGGCAACCCATTGCCAAATAAAAGAATCAGGAGACACAAACAGGGTGAAGGATGGTGGGAAGAATGTCTGGATCCAACACCAAGTTCTAACAGAGGTTGCATTTATACTAGATGCTCTGCTTTCAGGATGGATGTTGGTGGGGTCTGCTGCCCGTCTTCCTGCTTGCCTAGTGTTGAGAATCATGTCTTTAGAAAATGAAGCATTGTTTTTTTGAGAAGTGTTTTTGTTAGAACTCTGTGGTCTGTCTCAGAATCAGATGTACTGCTTTGCAAAGGTTTATTTGTTCTACATGCACACTCGCCTGGGTCTATTAAATTCAGAACTCCTATGACAGTATTCCCTTTCTTTGTTCCACCCTTTGCAGCTGCAGAACAGCATGATATATTCATAAGAAAATAATGAAAAAAAACCCCTTGATTTAGTTTTCAAACTTTACCCACTAAAATTGTTTGCTGTTTGTTTTTTTTTTTCCTCATTGGAATCTGAACTCTCCAGGAGTTACACATGCTATGTTGCACACAAGGGGAGCTCAGAATCTGGACTTTAATACACAGTTTTTTCATTATTGTTTGCAGAATGAGGTAAAGTCTTTAAAAAAAAAGCAGAAATGTAACTGGGACCGGCTCTGTTTTCAAATGTCCAACTATCCAGTTGCTCACCTCTGACCAAAATGCTCACCTCTGACTTGTTTAACACTGTAGAATTATAAAACACAAAAAACTACAATCTTTGAAATCTGCATTGGAAAACTCCTCCAGATAAGAATCATACCATCTCTCTTGATATGGGTTTATACACATATACTGAGAAACATTACTCTAGAATTTTAGAAAACACCCAGCTTTACTCTGTTAGCATCTTTCAACTCAAATACAAATAGTACTACTGAAATGCAGGCGTTTCATAAAGAATGAAGGAGCAAACATTTGGACAGAGATGCCAAAACAATGACTTGTGTAAAAAAACCTACTTAGTCTTTTAAAAGCCTTGGTCAAGCCCTTAAGTTGCTCCTTGCCTCAGTTCACATACACAAAGTAGAATAAGAGAATCTGGTATGAGGGTAAATACATCACTATTTCTGAGGTGCTTAGATTCCACAGTTAGTAGGTGTCCTCTATCTACAAATCTGCTAAGCAAAGTAGTGGATTTCACCTGACAGCTGAAATTTCCAGCTCTGTACCTCATCCCATTCTGGATGTTATCAGCACTTCACAGGGAAAACAGAACCGACCACGTGCCTGTGTACCAGGTACCTCAGTTCACGCATTCTTTACCCTCCACACAGATACCCCTCCCACACACACAGCAAATCCAACTTCTCTTATAATCCCTGAGTGAACACATTGCCTTTTTTGCCATCCTTGCTAAGGAAGGACAACACAAGGGATAGTTCTACGTAATGATAATGTGTCAACAGTCCTAGGTAGAAAGATAGAGAAAGCAGTGGTCTGAGGTTACAGAAGTACAGTTATGATCCCCACCCAGATGGACTTCCACTGCAGTCAGTGAGCTAACACTGAGGAATCCTGGCAAGAGCTTTACCTTAATGAGAGAGGTCACGGGTTAGTCAAAAGAAGCCATTAGGAATGGTCATTCAAATAAAATAAAAATCCTTCCAAAATAACTGATATTAAAAGTGTGTTTGTATTACTCAAGGAAGAAATTTAGTTTTCCACCACTTAAGGCTTTCCTTATTAAGAAACTCAATTTCGCATCATAGAACTTGGAGGGCTTTTCCTCCTTGGAAATCAGTCTCATATCATTAATTTCTGATTATATCTACCCTTTCCAATTTCAGGCAAAAGCAATGCATTATCAGATACCCTTTTTTCTTTTTTTTTTTTTTTTTTTTCCCGCATGTGAAAGGAACTAACACAGTCAACAATGTCCAGCACAATTGATTTACCTTTGCCTCTCTGGTGAAAAATGTTCTGAGCCACAGGGACACTGCCCCTCACTCCACTTAATCTCTGAAAATAAATCTCCAGTGAGCAATTTTGCTTTGCAAAAGTTACAGCAACATCAGGATGTGTCCCCATACAAAAAGATTACTGCCTGATTCCCTAAGTTCAAGATCACATAAATCTTTCTCATGTCAAGACAGATGTTGTCCATATTTTTATTCCTTTTCAGCTGGGAAATAACAAACTCTTGAGTGACTAAGGTAAGATGTAGGCAATCCTTAAGCCACAGAGAATCATGTATTTGACACGTGATCCTTTTGACAGACCAGGTAAAGATGATGCTACTGAATACTGTCGATACAACTATCCATTTATTTGGACATCTTTTCATAGAAAGATGTCCAGTGTTTACCACCTTTGTACTTTGGAAGTGGCATAAAGGTGCAAACAAAGTTATAAAGTCCTCGGATACACCTTCTAAAGATAACGGACCTGACTTTATTCTCCCTTAAGTGTGACTCTCAGAGAATTAACTATGTCTCTGGGTATTCTGTTGAGTGAAGATCACAACTTACTTCTCCCTGCAACTTTTGATCTGACTGCAACACATTAAATCTGAGAATCCTAAAACAAGCTACGTGCTAAGGAACAATAAAATAGTTTTTCTAGCAGCAGAGCTACCTTAAGTGAAAGATCTAAATTATACCTGTGCTTGATGACCGCCTGCTTGTTACTCTATAAGGAATCAGCCCTAAGTCTGCAGCAGAAAACCTTCCGCATCGGCCAAACACACCTCCCCAAAACCCATGTGGGATCTGAAAGTCCGACCAACGCTAGAAGTTTTTGATACCATTTTTTCTGGGGCCTGAGCGCCCTGTGCCGTGTTTAGGGGCTCCCCCCGGCGATGGGAGGCTGCCGTCAGTGCGATGCTAGAGGGGACCGGGGGCCCCGCCGCGCCCGGCTGGCGCTGCCGAAACGCTCCTGCCGCGAAGCCGCCGCTCTGCTCGGGATGAATGGAGAGCTCCGGCGGGAAAGCAGTACCCGCAGCCTCCCGATCCACCGGCAAGGGACTCCCGGAGAAACCCCCCTCCCAAAGGGATGCTCTACCAATAGTGGGGGCGCTCACACGCCTCCCGAACTTCAGCCCCACGCCCCGGGAGAAACCACCGCCCGCCGGGACCGCGCACACGCGAAGATGCTCGGCCGCTCCCGGGGCGGCAGCCGCCGGTGTCCCGGCGCGGTAGCGGCAAGGTCCCCCTCGGCCAGTCGCCCCAGGCACTCACCCCATAGCAGCAGGACGGGAAGCTGCCGCCGGCGGCAGCCCTGCGCCTCCATCCCGGCGAGGGGCCGCGAGGAACGGAGCCTGCATGGAGTAGCCGGTCCGCAGCCGAGCAGGAACCAACCCCGCTTCAGCCCCCACCCCCGCCGGGAAGGCTCCTCTTCGTGCCTCGGCGTCCAGCCTCGGGCGGGAGCGGGGCGGAGGGGAGCAGCTCCCCCGCCTCCGGGTGCTCCCAACGCCGGGGGGGCGGACCCGGCGGCCGGGCCGGGAGGGGCGGGCGAGGCTGGATAGGCGGGAGCGTGCACGTGTGAGTGTTGTGTTTGCGTGTGCAGGCAGACGGGGGGGGGGAGAGTGGGATGCCTCCAGCTCCTCCAAAAGCCCCGGCGAGGATGCCGCTTCCATGGGTGGGTGTTTGGGGAGTAGACACCTAGCCCGCACAGGAAAGGTTCTGGTCCTCAGTGTCCAAGGGGTTCAGTGACTCCTCACCTCCTGCCCTGGGAGCCACAGCAGCCTCTCCCCTCCTGTTACAAAATCCTGACCATTGAGGGTGAAGGCATGAGGGGCTGAAGGGACACCTGTGTTAGTCCACCTGCAGCCCTTTCAGTTTGGCTTGCACGGCACTGACATGTTAGCATGCTCAATATTTACGGCTGAACGTGGGCAGTGAGATGGCCTGACCTCACACAGACCCAGAGCAGCTTGGAGCTCTAAGAAGATGTTTAATGTGTTTTTATGTTGCCATTTCATCTTTGCATGGCTCTTTTCAGAGAATAGTACAGCTACTGATTTTCATCAATATTTAAAGTCTGTGTTCCTGGAGCTCTCTCTCTAGGAAATTAGCATCTCCATCAAGAAACACCAGACTGAGAGGCTGCTAAAGAAGGCTTTTCTTACCTAAAAATAATTGTACTGCTCAGTAATAAAGAGCCAGAGTGTTTTTCTAGGTACACGGACACTCAACCAATAACTGCCTTTCACTAGAACATTAAATCACTGCCATTATTAAAGGTCAAATGTACCAAAAACCTTAAAATTTCAAAAGAGATTTTCAAGCCATACATAAGAGCAAAGAGTATTTTTATGTATTAGTCAGGTTGTTCCCATTGACTTAGTATACTTGCATAGCACAGTGCTTCCAAACTTTTGGAGAGTGGGACCCCAGGTCAGAATTATGCATTGCATGTGCCTTCGGAAACAAACTATTTAATACACAACCTTTGTCTGATTTATGCTGTTATCTAGGCTGAAGGAAATGGAAAACTTTGGAAACTAAAAGTATGTTAGTTGGAATGAACCTCCTATCATTTGTGTGCTACTTTTTCCGCTTAGCTGGAAGCAAATCTTGTAAAATACCATAAACCATAAATAAACCATAGCTCAGGGAGATTCATCCTTCAGCGGAGAGGCTGCCATTTCTGCTTTGTAGGGAGTGTTTGCAAATTGCCCGTGCCAGAAGGAACTCCAGGGAAGTGACAAGCATGAAGGTACATACACCATAGAGTTCTTATACCATCTATAGTATCCTTCCTAACAGTAAGATCTTGATTTCTGTCATAAATTCTGTTACTGGCAAATCTAAAGTTACAATGAGTACTTTCAATAATTTAGACTGATCTTCAGGAGGGTTAGCATGTATTGTTCTTTATTCATATCATTATACGTTAAAATATTTACGGTATATTATGCACCATACATGCAACATTTTTTTGTAACATACGTGGAGATGATGTTGATAGTTTTCTTCTACGTCTTTCATATTTGTTTTCTTCATCTGTTTCAGATGAGAAAATGGCAAATTTTAAAAGGGAATATTATTTCTTCCTGCTCAAGATTCCGCAAGCAGTTCCCATTTTATGCTTGCAGCATGTAGTTTGAAGGTGCTTTTTAAATTATTCCACTTAACTATAAATTTTATTTATAAATTTACCTATAAACTTATAGGTAAGTGGCCTAATTCAGCATGTTGCATTGGATCATCAGCCAACTATGCTACATGATATCTTCAGCAATGTGTTCTAAAATTTGTAGTCTGATTCACAGGTGTATTTCAACAAAACTCTCACAGCATTAGAACTGTCAGCAAGGTGGTTCAAAACTCAACAGGAATTGGTGCCCACTCCCTCCTACTTCCTCCTACCATTGAAGTAATTCAAATAGATTCACTTTAGAATGACTGTGAACCTTTTTTTTCTGCAAATCTGCCTTGGTGACATCATGTATCTACACCAGCAGTAGAAATCCAATTCACTTTCAAATATGTGATATTGTAAATGTAATTTGCTGTACAAAGCTCTGAATCCCATCCCTAAACAACACACACTATCAGTGACCTCAAAGCCATGGTATGGTGTAATTTCCAGACATACAACCTCCAGAGATCACACTAACCCCTCTTCAGGCACCCTGAAGACAGTGCTGCAATCACATTGCTTCAGACATTGTTCTGAAATGCTTAAATCTGCTAATTAGCCACTGACTAAAAGAAAATATAGCAATAGACATGTTTGTAGTTGTTTCAGTATGATAAAGTTCATGAGGAGTGTGAGGTGAGAAGAGATGGAAGAAGTCAAGCCATCCAGGACAGGCACTCTAGCAAGTGCTAGAGTGTTCAGGGTGGAGCAAGATAAGGTGATAAAGTTTCCTGCTCCAGAGGTTAAACTGATCCAACAGAAACTAAAAAAATAAAAAAATAATAAAATAAATTAAGAAAAAACCCAAAGACATTACACTGTGGAAAGCAACGTTGCCTTTCCTTGTCAATTTTGGCCCAGAGAGAGCAGCTGCTTGCCTGTATGGAGAGACTGCCTAGTGCTGGATGGAAAGTTTTCTTCTTCTCTTCCTCGTATGGCAATTTTTGTATAAAAGGTACATTAAGGTTTTAAGATGATATTTTAATGGGATTGCTTGCTGGACTGAGGTTTGAAAAAGTAGGCTCAGTTCATCTGTGGTTTTAAACTAAAGTAGGTCATCTTTCCCATTCAGTGCTCCTAGGAGTATGTCTTTCCTGCTCCAGAAAAAAGGAAAAAAGGGAGGGGGAGAGGGGATCTGCGGGTCATTAAAGTAATTTCTGTCTTTTTAGCTTCAATATAAGAAATGTAAAAACATGCTAAAAAAACCCAAAATTATGCTTTCTTCCTGTGATTCTTAGGCCCGACTGTGGTATATTGACTGCACATAACAGCCAAATTGATAAGCTGAAACCCTTTATGCCTGTAATACCTGAACCAAAGGCAGACAAAAAAAGGACATTTTTGTATGTAAAGACTTTAGGCATTTTTACATAAAAGCAGGCAAGGAATAGGGAAGCTCATGAATATCTTGCCAGCCTTCTAAAACTTAATTTGTTAAGCCATGTGTGAATGTGCTTTGTGATTTCAGCAGGATTTCCATGTTCAGAGCAAAGCATCTAAGCAGTGTGCACTTGCCAAAGTGCACTCTATTTCAGAGGTGCTGAGCTGTAAGTATTTATCACCTCTAAGACCATTTTATTTTACATACCTAGCCATGACATGACAGCCTTCCCCCGAGCACAGCAGGTGGGCTTTGTTTGAAGGAAGCAGAATATTCAATTACTTGGTTTCCATACTAGTTTCTAGTACTGCAAATTGTCTTGATTAAAAAAAAAAAAAATCAAGGTACTACTATATCCTGCACCATCAACACCTATACCTACAACTAATAAAAATTATCCCACAAGTGTCACAAAGCAGATCAAGGGAAACCAGACAGATTTTATGGGATGATGGTGAATATCATCTTCCCTCTCTCTTGAGGGAAGCATCGCAGTCAAGGGTCCTCCACCAAGACGCCTGCCCCTTGTTTTACAGCCAGCAGTGCAAAAGGCTCTCATCAAAGGACACAAGTGAGAATCTGTAGGACCTGGGCTGTCTTGCTGATTCCTGTATGTTGTTCTCTTACTAAAAGGAGTATTCCAAGGCCACTGGTGACTGTACGTCATGCACGTCATAATCTTCTCTTCCTCTTCTGCACAGCTATTCTTTTTCCACACCAGCCAAAGCTTTGGTGTAACAGAAGGTCTTTGTCATTTGGCCCAGGGACGGAAAACAAATCATGCCTTCATTTTTAATGTAAACATTAGCAAAATGCACACAGTGCTCTGTTCCTTCTAGACTAAATAAAGCCAAAACTAATTGATGGGTTTTTAAACACTTTGCTGTCAGTTATGTTCTAGAGGCCTTGACTTTTTATTCAGAAATTAATTTAGTTTTTCATGACAGGCTGGCTGCACAGTTTGGAAAATGCCAGCAAGGAATATACAGAGTATCTCCCGTACATGGTTGTGCCTCTAAGAAATAACTCAGCTTTGAAAGTCAGGGAGAAAGGTACAAAAAGAGAGATGGAAACACACATCTTTAATTGTTTCCTTCTAGAAATAATGACACTGTTTAAATTTATTTTCATACAAAATCTTACAGAGCTAAAGTCTGAGATATTATAGGATTGTGTTACCAATGAGCTTACAGCCGTCTGAAGGAACATTCAAGGATCATTTTATAACCATTGGAATGAACTGACTCCACAGAGATTGGTGAGACAGCAACATAAACCTTCCTACAACAGAAGGCAGCAAAGGCTATTTGAGTTCAGTCTGAGCACAGGACTTCTGAATCCACCCGTAGGTTCTGATCAGTCCTTTGTGAACCAGCATCTCCTTATCATGAAAACAGAATAATGGTCCTTCCTAGGTGCATGAAAGAGTGGCATTAGGACTGAGCAAGACAGGTCCTAGGACATTTCTTAAATGAGAAATTCCATAAATTTCCATTCCGTGGAAAAATGCAGCACTATATAAAATGGAAAATATTACCATAGTAAATAAAATGTTATTTGGTGGCACAAAATGAGTGCAATACATAACATTTCTAATTATTCAGTCCTAATTCCTAGTATAGTTATCCTTCTAAAGTAAAATAGAAAATAAAAATTAAAAAAAAAACCTTAACATTTAATTAATGTTTTCATCTCACTATTGCATTCACAGAGTTAGACTTCTACCATAATAAATCATCCTGTTTTAATCTTGTCATCTTTACAGCCCCAAGACGACCCCAGCTCATGTACAGACCACTTGCACCTCTTTCACAGACACATCTCACAGCATGTGCTACAAATCACGTAAATTGTGAAACCAGGCACAAATATTGCCTTGTGATGTTTTGCTTGGCCAATATCCCTTGGAGTGCCATGGCACAGAGCCCCAGCTTCCATTTCTCGAGAAGAAGACCCAGAGAGTTCCCCCCAGTGTCATGCATTCACTTTACTAGTACTACCTCGCTTTCCCCTGACTGAAATGAAATGCACAATAAATATGAGACATTTGGAGAAAATTCACTGGCAGTGTGCCTAAAGCATATCACTGATTGTCACTGCCATTGAAAAAGGGGAAGGGAGGAAAGAAAGGTGATGTGTCAGAGTCACACCTTTGCTTGTGTTTTTTGTCTCTGTCATAGATCGGTCCAGGGATCTCAAATGTTCATAAGGGTTTTTTCACCCTTTGAGCAAATACTGTCATAAGTCTTGGGATTCCTTCCAAATTACTTTAGTGAAGGAGACCAGTTATTTCCCCCACATAGGAATGAAACTACTGTTTTCATTTATGAGTGCATCAATTAAAGGTTTAATTGATTTTATTGCACTTACAGAAATGACAGCATCTGCTTGGGTTCTACTAATCTCAAATTACAGAGAATATCTCAGTGTGCTGAGTGACCACAACTCTCATTTGAGAAAATGATGTGTCTCAAACATCTGGAGCAGCACAAAAATAAGAACAGGACATGGGTGGGAACAGTGGGTTGAAGATTTATCTTGGTAGCACTCGCTCCCTTTGCCCTATATCAAACAGGAGTGTATGCAGCTGAGATGGGTGTGCTCAATCTGTGATTCACTGAGAAATAACCTAAATTTTAAGGAAATTCCTGCTATTACTAAGAAAAGTAAACTGTGTGTTTATGCATTAGTTAACATGGAATACTATCTATCCTCAAATGATAGTATAAAATACAGACAGAAGGAAATATTATCTTTTAAAATGTTTAATTTTTATGAGAGGTTTTATTCTTCATAAATTTACCTTTAAATATCTAGCCCTTCATAATTTAACCAAATTGTTGTAAAAATCTCTCACTGTTTTTGGCTCTAATAGTAGAATGTTCTGCATCTCATGGAATTACTAATGAAATCTTACTCAGGATCACTCACCATCAATTCCTTTTGTTTTAAATTTAGAAAAGATCAGAAACAAAAAAAGGAGATAGCAGTTGTTACGATAACAAGTTAAATTTACCAGATACTAAATTTTTCCATGGAAGAGAAGTGAACAACTAATATAGATAAGCAAAAGTTCTTTAAATAATCTAGATTAACTGAGATAGGCAGTTGTTTTGTTGGTAGATACAGATATAAAATATTCCAAAGGTGAGCTATCTTTACCTCCAGAGATTTTTAAATCAGAGGAAGGATGTGAGTAAGTGGATGACAGGCACAACAGGTGGTGTACCACTGGCACACATGCACACTTGACGTTTCCAGCTACTATATCAGCTGGCTGATTAATTAGTTGCAGCTCAGTGATTTCAGGTGGAATTTACTGCTTGATCCTAGCAAGCACAGTACAGTGCTTCACTAGAGAAAGCGAGAACAATGAGAAAATATGAATCTCCTCCAGCCCAAAAGGAAAACCAAGACAAAGTTCACAGTAAAGCAAAGAGGATTGAACCCACACTGCTGTTGCATGTGTGTCATTTGCCTTAATCATCCATCAAAGCTTCAAATAAATGTGAGTTTCAAAAAGAATTCCAAACAGAACAACCCAGAATAAAAACATAACTATCCAAAAGTGCTTAAAGCACATGTTGGGAGGAAAAAAAACATAAATATTTAATCAAAAAACAAAAACCTGTTCACACCATAAATCAGGCAACTACTTTTAAAAGACCTCCAAATAGTTTAAACTTGCTCTGTCTTCTGCACATATGTCCCAGCTCTTCCTCTATTGGAACTAACTCTGTTCATTTTTTTGTCTACTCTTCACAACGTTGCTATTCTAATTCTGACTAAAGTAAAGGCCTATGACTGAGCTTGTGAGAAAAGCTGCGAAAGGGAAAGACAAGTTCCATCTCTTAAATTAATAAATTTCCTTTAAAAGATTTCTTGTAATATTTCTTCCTTTCTGTAGGAAATAAATAAAAACACCTGGCCTGCTTTTGGCTAGGACAAAGTTAATTTTCTTCTTCATAGCTGGTGCACTGCTGTGTTTGGATTCAGTATGAGACTAATGTTGGTAAGACACTGATGGTTTAACTGTTGCTCAGCAGTGCTTACCCTGAGCCAAGGACTTTTCAGTTTCCCATGCTGTCAGGGAGCAGGTGAACAGGAAGCTGGGAGGGAGCATGGATATCCCGTACCATAGAGCATCATGCCCAGTATATAAACTGGGGGGATTTGGTTGGAAGGGACTGATTGCTGCTGGGGGATGGGCTGGGCATCAGGCAGCAGGTGGTGAGCAATGGTACTGTACATCACTTGTTTCTATTGGGATTTATTGCTCTCTGTCACTTTTTTCCATTACAGTTGTCATTATCATTAGTTGTAGTAATAGTATATTTTATTTTGTTTTGGTTATTCAGCTCTACTTATCTTAATACACGAGGTTTACCTATTCTTTCTGATTCTCCTCTCCACTGGAGCAAGGGTAGTGAGGTAATAGCTGTGTGGTGCTTAGTTGGGGCTGGGGTTGAACAATGACAGACATTTTTGGTGCCCAACATAGGGCCCGGAGATAAAAACAGACCTGATCAGAGCATGTTAAAGCAAATTAATTATAAGCAACAATTGTATTGGTTTAATAGTTGCTGGTCACCATGTTATTTCATTTGCGTATGTGCTCACAGGCATGTTATATAGCACTGCTTTTGGTGTATTTGCTCCCTGTGGTGCTGTTTATCCTCGGTGGGGTCTGGGCTAAAGTTATAGTTTTGTTGATCTTTGCAGTAGTGTTTTATGACATGATAGAGTTTCTGGTCATGAACCTAATCTTTTCTGTGCTCGTCACTGGATCACCTTTGTACCTCGGGAGCCATCTCGTGGGGACTGTTAACAATCACACCTTTTAACTGTTCCTCGCAGAGCCAAAAAGACCTTTCCTGAACATTTCATTTGCCTGTTTTTCTGATTATGGGTATATGCCAGTTTGTGAGATGGGCTCAGGAAGCCCGAGCATGAGATCATTCCTTGGGAGAACACTTCCAAGTATTTACATTAAATCTGTGTAAGAGATGGGCATAGATGTTTCCTGCAATAACAACACACAGATTTACTTTTCTCAACTATTTTTTTTTATTTTCTGGAACCTAGAAAATATTAATTAATTGAAATAAGGCCTTCCATTAAAGTAAACTTCAAAAGATGCTAATCTTCCTTAATAAACTATGGAAAAATGTAACTGAGAACACTCAAGCAAAGAAGCATTAATATTATCTATATTAATATGATATAGATATTAACATGATATTACTATCATATATTAATATTATAGAGATCACATTAATGGATTTCTTCAATCAAAGAAATCCTTCGAAGGGAATTTTCTTGACCAGATAAGAGAAAGTAATTATAAGCAGGAAAACTATATGGGTCATAGCAGATAGAATGTCAAACTCTACCAAGGAGAGACACCCTGTGGTAACAGCCTAAACTGTCATTCCTGCAGTCACCTGCAAAGAAACAGCCAAGTAAATTATATATTGGGATTAAATAATTGCTTATAAAGCACTCTCTTTTAATAATACAGGTAACAACAGCACAGATCTGATAAAAAACTACTATTTTCTGTTTTCAAAGTGCCACTTACAAATTTAGGCTCATCTTTAAGCTCACAAATCAGTGTTTATCTTTTTTGTGCGTTCCTCTCCCCTTGCTTGAGATGTGACTGTCCATGCAGCTAGAGCTCTCATTCTCTCACATCCTCTATTGACTCAATTCACAATGAACACTTTTGCCATCAGGCCCTCCCACCAGCTCACCACAATAGGAAAGTCCTACTGCTTAAATTTGTTTTTTCAAATTTCTTGTCTTCACTTAAAAGATCCTTCAAAGCCATCCCTCATCCGCATTTTGCTGACACCTATGTACACTTACATTACCACTAGACCTCTCTAATTCCCAGGCAAGGGATATGAAGGAAAAATTAGGCTCCCCCAACTGTAAGAGCCACAAGAACTCACCCCCCCAGAAGTCACTGCAGCTTTGGTCAGATGTGGTATCGTGATGTGTCCAAGCTGTGTGTTGAGGTCTCCTCTGCCCTCTGCTATACTCTGCTGCTCCCTACCCAGCAGAGGCCAGCCAGCAGATGTGCCCCAAAACGGCACCAAGTTATGCTGGACCCTCTCTGCAATTAAGAAAGCAGCTGGGCCCCAGCTGAATTGCTTAAAAGAAGTTCTACCCTCACCAGAGTAGAGGTGCTGCTCTATGTTTCTTTGCATGTGGTCAGAGATGCCTCTGAAATGGCAGAATCAGGTAGAGCTGCTGACAGGTAGGTAATTTTTCTAACAGTCAAAGGACAGTGAGGAAAATATGGCTTTTTGGGGTTTTTTTGAGAGTTTCTTGATGATTCCCTTGTGTGTTGGAAATAAGCACTGATTGAGGGACTTTTCATTTGGATGGATGTGCATGGTGCCTGGAGCTGTGGGAAGGCAAGAGATAATACTTTCTTCCAACTCTAGCAAACCAGCTAAACAGTCACCCTCTCCCTTACCTTGTTTCATCAAAATAGGTTTTCCATAAATAGTTTAGTCTAATGGAGATGGGAGAAGATTGTGTTCATAGAAATAGGCTCAAGGGCAAGTACATGTGCCTTTATACTGGCAGCTCCAATGGACTGAATCTCAGGCTCAACTGAAATGAGTTTGACAGCAACTAAAATAAAAAGATGGAGAAAAAAACCTCAACACTTACAGAATCTGGAAAGATTATTTAATTAAAAGGTAACTTAAATATATATATATATATAATTTTCCATTAAATGAGTATTTCTGAACAACAACATCAAGGTAAGCTGTAGTTTAATAAAATCACCTGCAAAGAATATGGTTGAGCAGCCTCTGCTGTCTCATGGTAGTGCTCCCAGGTAAGACCATTAACACCACTGACTTAAAATCCTCTGACTCATTTAACTTAATGGCTTGGAATAAATGTTCGCCGTCTTCCTGCAATGCTAAAACCTCATTCGTTATTCCACTGACATTTCTCGTCTTTACAGGCAACAGTTACACACTGAATACACATTTTAAAGTTCCAGCTCCCTCTATTGTGCAAACATTAAAAAAAAAAAAAGAGTGTTTTCATAATGAAAACAAAGTAGGAGTAAATAGATTTAGCACAAAAATAATGTAAGGAAATACTTAAAAGTTAATTTCTTTTTTCCCTCATCCTTTGATCTCATTTAAGAATGAGGATCAGTAGTAACCACAGACTAAAGAAGAATGAGGTGTGTGATATCACGGGATGTTTTCCAAAGCAAGACATGTATTGACGTCAAGCGCACCTTTTTCCTTCCAAAACATACTCTGCCACTGTGTATCTGGGCCAAGGAGGCATGAAAAGTGCCTGCCCAGAGCTTGCATCGCCTGCAGGGAGAGCCAGGAAGCAGCAGCTCTGAATGGTGCAGCAAGTCTGGAGCCGTTCCAACCACAGGATCTTTTGCACAAGCAAGAATCCCTGGGGAAATGGAGCCAAGGGAAAAACAGAGTTCACTCCCATTCAAAGCTTGCAATGGGCAAGATAGACAAAGAGAGAGAGCCACAAACAATCAAACCACTGCAGAAAACAAAAAGAAACAAACAAAAAAATAAATAAACCTTTTATTAAGCATCAGTTAAGCTTATAGTTCTGCTTCATTAGGAGCAGGTTAGCTAGTACTCAAAATAAAAATTAAAATAATGAGAAGCATAAGCAAGGTTATCTTTCAGTCTGTAAAAATGCCTACAATGAACAAGCTATAAGAATTAAAAACGATGCTGTATGGTGGATATCAGGCTCAAGAGAAATCTTTAGCCCAGTGAAGAAGAGGATGGAAACAGAAAAAAACAGAGGACACTTCACACAGGGACTGAGGCAACACAGGGATACAAGCCTTCAAGGAGCTAGGAGGCTCCCCCAGGGAATGGAGGCCTCTTGCCGGAAGGAAGCTCCAAAGATGGACAAAGGCTTGTCCCCAGAAGGACACTTCCCAGAAAGACTCTGACATCAAAATGAGACTCTGCAGAAGAGAGGAAGGAGGCTTTTCATGGAGACTCTGGCATCACAGTGGAAGGAGGCTTCACTAGAAAAGGCTGCTCTGAGATGGGTTCTGAGACCACTGGAAAAAAAGGCTTCACAGGATGAGGCGGCTCATCCTGTAAATAAGCGGGGCGGGCTTGTGGCTTTCAGTGCAGGCTCTCCCAGTGCCGCCCGTGGGCACTGCCGTGGGCGCACTTGCTGCCTGATCCTGAGCCATCCCGAAGCCCGGCCCTTCAGGCAGCGCCTCATCCTCCCCGGCTCACCTTTCTGTGAAACCACAAATGTGTGCTCCAGCCTGTTACTGCAAGTTCGCCCCCTCGGCACCCGTTTATCGAGGGGTGAGAACCTTGGTGGGGGGGATTGGCTGCCGGTAAAATTAACTGAGGTGGGTTTTGGAACCAAATGGGCACCGTTTGATGTGTGACGGCACAGAGTGCTTCCTTGGTCCATTAAAAATACATCAGCTGAATAAACTACAGCCTCTTGCTCTTCCAATTCTTTTCTAGTTTTCATTTGCTACTCACAGCTCAATTTCCACATGTATTTAGTATTTACATCGTGTTTTGGCTTTGCTTTTTTGCACTGATGTCTTAGGGCAGTGGATTTGGTTTCTGTGGATTTGCTGTCTGTGGTCTCCAGAGTTATTTCGTAATTCAAACCCAGTGCACAGGCTCTCCTGTTGATGTGGTTTTCCCTCCACTGGCTGTGGTAATCCCTTTTATCCCACGTGCCTTGGTGTCATTTCAGTATCTAAATGTCTGAAAGTGGGTTTTGTCGCCATAAACTTTATTTTGTTGAAGAGCAGCAGTTGCACTGGTTAAAGGTTAATTTGACCCAAAGGGAAACTAAAGTGCCGGAGCCTCTGGAATTTGTTTTCCCCTCCAAGTTCAGTGCAACAAGACTCGATATCGATGTGGACTCATCCTGTGTGACAGAAGTCGTGCTCTTAAACAGGATTGCTGTGGCACACATGGGCATGTGGCCTGTGCTGTGCTGAGGAGCACCCACCAGTCCTGTTGTGCTCAGGGTGATTGATTGTTGTAATCATGGTATTTTGGGGCCATTTCCTCATCCCCTGACATCCGTGGTGGCTCTGTTTACATCTGAATGCTAAAATATTTCACTTTTTTGTTGTCAATTCTTTGCATTTAAACTAATTGTGCTGATGTTTTTATTATTGCTGCTGCTGTTTATTATTCCACCTTCTATCTACTCATTATTCCTAGAGTGAGAGATAAGGTGACAGGATACCTCTACCCTGATGGTTATCCGACACCGTTTGCTGCTTAACTTCAGAATAACAAGTGAATGATGCTTTCAATACCCAGGCAGATAGTATTTCACAGTAATCGACTTCTAAGTAAATTTTAAGACATTAAGTAAATAATCAGTTGATTTTTAGTTTACTGTCATCCATACCCAAGCATCCACCACAATCCGTCTCTGAGCACTTGCAGTCTTCTGATTAGAACACAGACTGACATTGCTATTGGAACAGCACTGAATTGGTGTCTCTAAATCATTGCTTTTTTCCCCTTTTTTATAAAAGCATTAGAGGGAAGTGAGAAGGGAGAGCAGTGAATTGGTGTTAATACATAACAGCCTCCTGATTTTATTTGGATACAAATTCTCATCCCATCCTGTCTTAAAGCCAAGTATTCCTTATTTCAGAGCCTTAGTATGTGACATTTTAAGCAATGTGCTTGTCTGATCTCTTCCTGACCCTGCACACAAGTGCACAAACTGTGTAGTGTGTCCTGAGTAACAGCATGGAAGCTAGAACTTACATCTGTGTATCTCTTGAGTAAGAGTCTGAAGGCTAGAAATCAAGTCCTGTGTAGTATGAGTGAGAGCCTGGAGGAAGCAGTTTGTGACTCAGCATTTCTTTACACTTGTTTTTTCACAATGTGAGAGGCTTAATGCTAAATTAAGTCTCTGTAGGAAGGAGAAACACTCAAAATACACCCTACGGATGAGGATTTTTTTTTCCCCAGAAGTAGCTAAATTTCATCTAGTAGTAGAGTGGAATGTTTTATTTCAAAACTGGGCATGTAGCCAGCAAGAGTATCAACACACTCTTGACTTTTTATAGCTATCTTGGTATGGAGCTCAATATTTCCCAACAAACCACTAAACTTTGAGCACCAGTTTTTTATTTTTTACCTTTTAGCCTCCTTTTCCCGCTCTCCTTCCCAATCTCCCTGCCCAACTGCAGCTGGGCAAATTCTTGCAAAATTGGGTTACCTGTTGCCCCTAGAGGTTTTTGGCATGAAAGATCTGTTTGCTGTTCCCTGTGTAGGATAAACCCCAAGTTTAGTCACGGTATGTTGCTGGCTGCAGATAAACATGAAAAGTAGAATAATTATATCCTGTGTACTAGGTATTTAACTGAACTCGGTCTATGCATAGTACTGAAAAGAGGAGCTTTAGCAATTGCAACAGCAGAAAGCTCTTCTGGCAATTCTCACCCTGCAACAGAGAAAGATTTGGAAGCAACTGCTGCTAAATAATGTATGTCTCAATTAAGGGAATGAAAATATACTAGTAAATAAAAAAACAATTTGATGAATAAAATTTGGATCGAATAAAGTATGGCGAATGAAATACAAATTTAACAGTCCCTTTCTTTTTATTTGAACAAAAAAGTCAGCCTTTAGCTTCTTTATGATACCCACTATTGCATTTTGTGTTTAGAACATTTGCCTGAATATGGTGATAATGGTTTTGGTGTTATCTTGGTTTCTTTTCAATTAAGTTTTTCTACATGTGAATAAACCTCAAGGGACAAGTATTCATCTTCAGACAGTTAAAGGAACACCATAAGCAGATGTTGTAGCAGGGAATTGAATACACCTCTGTTAACAACACAGACATCTCCACTCCATTGACACCTGTGTGGTTTCGGTGTTGTGGCAGCTCCTGTCCTCTCTCTGTCAGTCATGCTGGGCAGCCATTGCTGGAGCCTAGAAGACTGTCTCTGCCTCAAGGTGGTATGTAGTTAAGGCTTTAGACAGTCTTCTGGATAGACAGCACAAATGGATCCACTCAGGTCTGAACCCAGTGAAGCTGACAATAGTCACATAGAAGAAGACAGGGGACACAAGGCAGGATTCAGTTGGTATCTGTCTGCATTTGCAAAGTAGAAGGTAACTTGATATGCTTAGGTCATAGTAGCATTAGTCCTTCTTCTCTAATAGCAGAATTTCAAGTCCTGCAGTTTGACACATTGGAAAAAAGGAAGAAAGAGTAGGCCCAAACCATAATCTGCACTGCTGGAGCAGACGAGATGTAGGAACTCTTCTGAGAGATGGTATAAATCCTTGCTACAGCAAATCAGGCCAATACCAAAATGCTAGTTTGGCCTGTATTTAAAACCAACAATAACAACCATAATTAAGACGGAAACCAAAGAGATAAAGGTGGGATATCTAAGAGCTAAAGCTCTAAAGTTGGCAATTGTGTGACTTAAAAGGGAAAAAAATACCTGATTCCATTCCAAAAGTGTACAAATCCCTTCTTGCCCATAATGTGGCATTTATCTTAAGAATTTCTAAGGGAAATAGAGTATGGTGTCAATAAAATAGTTCTCGTGTATTAGCAGTGCTTCACTGCAGTTTAGCCCTTTGGATTCAACCCTATTCAAAGTACTGATACATAGGTTATGCATTCTATATACTATATTTCTTGCAATAAAATTGTAACATGGAAATGTAGACAATAAGAGTTCTGCTTCAATCCCATCAAAATGCATTTTAGAAGATCACAAAACTGTGAATGTCTGTGTGCTTCTGCAGAACAGCTGGTTTCCCAGGAAGACGATCCAAGACCTTTCTGCATGTGGATTCATGTTCTCCAACTGTTTGTTAGTCATTCACTGCTATGATGCATGAAGTGCTGCATGGACACGACTTCTATAATGCAATGCACTCCAAACTGCAGGCTTAAAGGGAATATTTGGAATAGACATAGTGGTGATCCTCTAACTTGGCACTAAAATGAAAGCTGTGGTCTCTACATACTTCTCCTGACCTGGGACCCTGCATCTAGATGGGAGACTGAAAATGGAAGATGGGCAAGAGTTTGTGGAGTGCAGAAAAAGGAGGAAATAAAATAAAGGGAGGGGATCATGACCGGCCTTAAGCAAGGAGAAAGCAGAGAGAGAGCACCCCTCTTGCTTTGTAAGGTGCATCAATAAATACAGCATAATTACAATACCTCAGGTGATAAGAGGCTATTCAAACAATAATAAATTCAGCTGAAAAATTAAAGAAAAATCACGACTGATGATTGAATATGCAGTTCTAGGAAAGACTAAATTAACTTCTGATTTTGATATCATCACCTCTATGTTACAACTTTAACTCGTTTTGTTAAAAGAAGCAGTGAACTTTTCCAAAGTCTCTTTGAAGGACTTGATCAAGTAAGCTCCCAGTTCATTGTTCGTCTCCTGAACAGCTGCATCATAACTCCCAAAGAGTGGCGTTGAAGCCTTCACATCCTCCCTATTTGCTTGGAGTAAAATGAAGTTCAGCTCCTCTGCTACACTTTCATATTTTTGGTGATCAAATCTGCAAACGCTAGCATCATCAATGGGGTAGGTGATGCCAATAGGGTAGCAGTCCCTTGGAACTGGGAACTCCACATTTTTCAGCATTGGCAATTCACAGAGAAATGTAAAAAGGTGTTTAAGTGCTTGGGATGACAGTGGGTTTCCCACAAACTTAAACTCATGTAATTTCTGGCAAGGGCTTAAACCTAAAATCAACATGTTGACATGAGTGTCTTGGATGTTACAGTCCTCCAGGGTAAGACTCCTGAGCACTGAAGAGGAATGGCTGAGCAGCTTAAAGAATGTTGATGGGTAAAGTTCAGGTATATCATGACCACTCAGGTCCAGGGCTTCTAAGTGATTAGCATGGAAACTGTTGGCTAAATAGGCCATATCAGCATGGTTCAGCGAGCAGTTAGAAACATCCAGCATCTTCAGAGGAGTTTTTAGTGGGCTGCAGAGACAAAGAGATAACACTTTTGTTGCATAAAACATTGAAAAGCTACATTTACAAAATTATGTGCAACTATACACATTATGAGTGTAACCATCTACCACATTCATTATTTTTTCTTACCTCTCTTGAGAAACAGAAGCATGTGCCAAAAATAACAAGTGTATTTTCCTTCTGGAATCAGTTCCATGCATTAGCTCCTTCTTTATGTGACTCCCCTGTGTTATTTTAATGGGGATTAAACATTGTATATATCTATTTTGTAACCAGTTATATGTTTTCAAGTGTCTATGACTTGCTGAATTAATAGCCTATCACCACTACCATAAAGGCACTGGTGGCTACTTCTTGTATAAAACTGTTGTAATTCCAGAGATTTAGATCATTTCCATGAAGGAAGGATTAATTCCAAGATGAAAGATAATCTTGGAATTAATTAATTCCAAGATGAAAGCTAATTGTAACAAAATATCTGCTTTTGTTTCTAGGGGTTTTTTTGCTGTTTTTAAATGCCTGACACGTTTACATTTTCTAGTGTTCTGGAGTTGCAAAAAGAACTACTGATAAAGAAGATTGGAAGAAGTATAAGTAAGATTATACTCAGATATTCTAATTGAATATAAAATAGTTCTGATAAGTGAAAATCAAGAGATCTCTTTCATACATACTAAATCTTAGTGAGACTTCTGTTACAGAACTCAGCTGGATCAAAGTTAGAAACTTGCAATTTATTTCTCTTGATATAAGTAGTATGCCACTCATAAATTTTAAATAAAATTACTCCTTGTATGGGAGAAATTTTAGACTAAGGTGATTTGTCTGCATGAAACTTTTGTCTGCCTTTTTTTTAGATGGTCTGAAAAGCATACAGTTAACTTATTTTCTATTCCAGTATGAACACTGCTCACTGGCAGTTTGTTATCTTTTTGAGAATTGCCAGTTTTTCACAGGAATTCATAATGAATATTTATGGATCAGCTTCATTTGCAGTACAGAAAAGCATCAAATCTCTCTTGCCTTGACATTAAGAGACACAACAAACAACTGAAATCAAAGTCTCAAATCAAAGTCTACTATTACCCTGCCCACCTGAAAATACAGTATCTGTGGGGTTTAGTATATTTACTCCCTCTTTTTTAGAGGACAAAAATTCACTAGAGACTCTAAAAAATACTTGGAATAGGACCAAAGCCAATGCAAGCTGCTTAATGCATAAGCTAATATAAAAATTGTCCAAGTACTACTCTTTTATGTGGTAGCCAAAAGTATATTCTCACCAGATAGGTTCTGGAAGACTAATAAAAACAGTCCATTCTTCTAAGTGCATTGGGTATATATTCGCTGCCAATTGTCCCCAACAAACAACCTTTCCTGCTTTCTGCTGCCCCTTCCCACACACCCTCCAAGATACTCTCACTTTCCTTATTCTCAGAGATTCTCAGCTTGCTGGTGGCACTGTTCTTTACAGTCCTGAAAAGCAGGATGACCAAATTACCTGAGCAGTTTCTGTATTCTTCCTGTGAGTATAGAAAATGACATACACAGCTCGGTGAGCTGTGTCATTTCACCCATCTTTTCTCCAATATTAGTAAGCATCTGTTCATCTGTAGCTGTGAACCTCTGCACATTAAATGTTCGTGCTGGCAAGGTCAAGGACATCAACAGAGGGAAGTGGATACTGTTTAAGAGTATTTCCAAGTGTTCCATTTCCAAGCGAACATTGTGAACTATTTCCAGTTTGCGCAACAAAGAGGGATCAGCAAGCTTTATGATATAGAAGAATTTCTGCAAAGTCAGGTTGTCAGATCTGAATGCCACACAGCAGATCTTCAGTGGACAACAGCATTTTTTCAACAGCGCCTCCACAACCAGCTCATAGTTCCGCTCTGTAACAAACAAGTCAATTAGCACATCAATACTGATTTCAAAGGTACCTGGATTGCACTGTGCTTGTTGCAGGTAAACCACCAGCTCTAAACAAAGCTTGGAGAGCATCTGCGTCCTGGCCCACCTGCCCATTGTCTTCTTGCACTCACAAAACTGAACTTCAACATCTTTTATACCTGTCAGGTCGACCACTTTCAACCTTTTCATGTAGGGAGAAAAATTATTCAGCACATAGTCTCTCAGCCCTGTCAGACAGCTTTCCAAGCACACTGAGCATGTTCTATGGCTCAAGTCTTCCTGGTAGTCCACAGTAGCTCCCAAAAGTTTTCCCATATTAAAGTCAACAAGTGGCCAGTTCTCTACCAAGTCATGAATCACTTCCCCTTGCTCCAGTAAATAGCTGGCTTTAAAAAGAAGAGGAAAAAGATTATGGGCGACATCGCTGAGACTCTTCCTGGCAAGCTCTGCATTTGACACGAATGCTTCGGCGCTAAGGAATCGGAGAGACTTCATTGTTGCTCCAGACTCCTTACCGTCATGGAGAATGACTTCTATATTTAACTAAAGATTCTAGTTGCTTATCATCTTCTATTTTTATCTGCAGCTGTTGTTTGCTGCTAGCAGAAGCCTTGCTGGAAAGGCGGAGTGGACAGTCACATGCTGTTCCTCTGCTTTCTATTTTGGAGCTATATTGTGACTCTGTAGCACCTCACTGTGAGATCTTTAGTCAGAGAGCTCTTAAACCCCCATGTTTAAACCAAAGCTAACTAAACAGAGACCACTATCCAGTGTGAACAGTAAAATCAAGGCAGCACATATATACATGAGAGAATTTATGTATGTATGTTATCTATGCCTTACAAAAAAGCACTCAGGCCTCCACTTAAAAACATAACATGATCTGTATTCCACTTTCTTACACAAAAGATGCTGTGCTGGGGATTCACATGTTGATTTCAATGGGGAAGATTTCCAAGAGTTAGCATAGAGCTTCTCCATAAGAAAAGACTGAGGCACTACAGCCACTGAGCTACAGCAATGTCCCTCCATTTTGCCCTTCCTATCAGCCAGGAGAAAAACCTCTGTCACTCAGCTATCACAAAAGTAGAGACCATGTTTCTTTCTTTCAACCTGCCACTTCCTTCCAGGGGAAGCAACGAGGGGTACCTCCCTTACAGTATCCTCTCACGTCGTTTGCTGGGCAACCAGAGGGATGGAGACTTTTTTTCAAGTTGCTGACAATCCTGATTTTTCAGATAATTCCACATCTGTTTTGTTGTGAAAAAGTCATGCCACACTTCAAAGATTCAATTTTTTTTTTCTTTTAAAGTAAACTCATTATGGAATATTTTATCAAAAGAAAAAGAAAAATCATAAATATGCTTTAAATTACCAGGGAAGGGACGTCTCTATTAGGCTGTGTCACTCTGAAGAAGTTTTTTATTTTTGCAAACTTTTGGTTTATGTCATTTTAATTTTGCCTTCAAATAGATGAGTTGCAAAAAACAAGTAAGATGAAATAGATATAACTTGTCAAGGTATTGTCCTCTGTTTTTCAGCTCCAGTTCATGTATATCAGATGATGATGATGTAGGTATGATGTGCAATTTTGTAAATCCCGAAAATGGCAACATATGACTGATCCCTGTATGACAAGAAAAACATGCAAATTGCTTGAAACTTTTTTAAGAATAGTTTTATGGACTTTAAAAATGTAATAAGCTAGTCACTAAGGCATGTACAAAACTTTTTATATGTTTACCTAGTACATTTGGACCTCATTATCTGCTTACCTAGTATATTTGTACTAGTGGTCCAAAAGATAAACTGCTCCACTATTGTCCTATTTTATTTGAATACAGCAATAGGGGTTCTGCCTGGTTGTGTAGGGATAGGTTCATAAAGGCCAAGGCATGGCTGGAGCTGAAGCTGGCAAGGGAAAGAATAAGAAGGGCTTCTAAATTTGTGTCAGCCAGAAAAGGGAGGTCAAAGAAAGTGTACTCCTCTGAGAACATGACTGGCAAACTGGTAATAACAAATTAGGAGAAGGCTGAGGTACTTAACAATTGGTTTGCCTCAGTCTTCACTGACAATCTCTCTTCCCATGCCTCTCAAGGCAGGGAGTAGGGGAGCAAAGTCCCTTCCACTCTAAGAGAAGATTGGGTTCGTGACCACCCGGGAAACCTGAATGTACATAAGTCTATGGCACCTGACATCAGATGTATCCTAGAGTTTTGAGGGAACTGGCTGATGTAGTTGCCAAGCCCCTATTCATGAAATTTGAAAATTCATGCCAGTAAGACCCAGGTGACTGGAAATGGGAAACTTTTGCACCCATTTTAAAAAGAGTAGTAAGGAGGACCCTGCTAACAACTCACATGTCAGCCTTTGTGCCTCAGAAGGAGAACAGAGAGGTGATTTCAGACAGCCAGCACAGCTTCACCAAGGACAAATCATGACTGACCAACCTAGTGGCCTTCTATGATGGAGCAACTCCATCAGTGCACAAGGTAACGGCTACGGTTGTCATCTCTTGGGACTTCTGTAAGGCCTTTGACATGGTCCCCCACAAAATCCTTCTCTCTAAAATGGAGAAATATAGATTTGATGGGTGGGCTCTTTGGTGGATAAGGAATTGGCTGGATAGCTGTATCCAGAAAACATTGGTCAACAGCTCAGTGTCTGAATGGAGATTAGTAACAAGCGGTGTACCCCAGGGACAAGTACTGTTTAAAGTCTTCCTCAGTGACATGATGGCAACCAGTGCATCCTCAGCAAATTTGCAGGTGAACCAAGCTGAGTGGTGCAGTTAACATGAGCAAAGGATGGGATGCCATCCAGAGGAAACTGGATATGCTTAGAAGTGGGCCCATGGGAACATCATGGTGTTAAACAAGGCCAAGTGTGAGGTGCTGCCCCAGGGTTGGGGCAATTCCCTTTATCAATGCAGGCTGAGGGATGAGAGAATTTAGAGCAGCCCTGAAGAGAGGGACTTGGGAGTACTGGTGAAGATGAGCCAGCACTGTGCACTCACATCCCAGAAAGCCAACCGTATCCTGGGCTGCATCAAAAGCAGCGTGCCCAGCAGGTCAAGGGAGATGATTCTCTCCCTCTACTCTTCTCTGGTGAGACCCCACCTGGAGTACTGCATCTAGCACTGGGGACTCCAGCATAGGAAGGACATCAGCCTGTTGCAGTGGGTCCAGAGGAGGGCCATGCAAATGATCAGAGGGCTTGGAAAACCTCCTCTCTGAAAAAAGGCTGACAGAGCTGAGGTTGTTCAGCACAGAGAAGAGAAGGCCCTGGGAAGACAGTGTGGTCTTTCAGTACTTAAAGGGGACCTGGAAGAAGGATGAGGACAGGCTTTTTAATAGGACCTGTAGCAATATGACAAGATGTAACGTTGGTAAACTAAAAGAGGGTAAGATTTAGTCTAGATATAAGGAAGAAACTTTTTACAGTGAGGATGATGAAACACTGGAACAGGTTGCCCAGAGAGCTGGCAGATGACCCATCCCTGGAAACATTCAAGGTCAGGTTGGACAGGGCTCTGAACAACCGAGTCTAGTTGAATATGTCCCTGTTAACTGCAGGGAGTTTGGACATTAGATGGGACTAGATAGGACTTAAAGGCCACTTCTAAATCAAACTATTCTATGACTCTATGTAACACTATTTTAAAGTTGTTTCATTTCAAGTATTATTTGGTTTGGGGGCAAAAATTTATATTTTGGGTGAGGGTATTTTCCAGTTTAAGTTTTTTCTGTCTATCCAAGAAAATTCCATATATTTCCTTTCTCAGCAAGCTACTGTCTTTACACAAAAGCAGGCTGTGTTTGTATCCCATCCTAAATATAATATAACCTGTAGTTGTATTTGCTGGTCACCATGATCAGAAAGGTGTATACAGGTCATGACTAATTTCCCGGGAACTACAAAAATGGAACAGCACATTATGACACTATCTATAGGTAACTTAGAGATGACAGAGGTTCCTAATGAGCATGAGAAGCAGAAGAGTTAACAAAGCAGTGGTAGAGGTTTTATTTGCCCCAGACTAATACCCATGTGGCCAACTCAGCCTTCCATACACTCAGAGAGTCTGGCAACCTTTCACAACTTGAACAATCTGATCCAGTCCAAAAAGGCACTAAGTCAGTTCATTTGCACATTTTCTGTTTGGTTATCAAATTGGTACAAACAGCATTGTTTAAAATTCAGTACTTGAAACACCTGTCAGCTCATATTTAATACACATGAATCACAAAACACAGGTAAAAATGCATTGTTCTGCTTTATATCAGAGAACGGGTTTAATCCTTGATACCTACATCATTTCATACACTTATAAGCAGCTCCCAAAGTGAGCTGCTTCGTGAAAGTGACAGTGGCCTGAGAAATAGTGAACATTCAAGTGAAATAAGAAAACAACTTTCAAGAAGGATGTACACACAAACTTTCCACCAGACTACCCTTACAAAAGGTGCTACAAGCTCAAAAAGCTTTCTAATATTGTTAAAGCATGCAAGACAGATTTAGGAAATTCACTTATGTCCCAATGTAATTGGCTATTTTAAAATTAATAGGGAAACAAGCAGAGTTTTCCTTTTCATCATTCTAGTACTTAATAAAAAAAACCTGTTATTTATTTATCAGTCAAACTACTGTTGAAAGACCTAAAACATGAGAGGTTTTGCTTTGATGGAAAAGGAAAACCTATTTAAAACTAACCTAACTGATTAGTGGGAATGACCTGACCACACTAATGCATTAAAAAAACCTCACAAGAGTGGGGGCGGGGGGGTGTTGGCACAGGAATTAATATAACGTTCTCTTTGCCCATGGAGTGATTAGAAAAAGCCTTTCTAAGCATACTCTTCATCTTAACCTCAGTATTGATGTACTCTTGTGTCACACATGGATTGTAATAAGTGCCTCAGAACAAAAATTTTCCGGAGAAAATTTTTACAAAAGCACAGCTTTGACAAAGTAGGAGAAGCAGAGATATAGCAACATATCAGCCATAAAGTAGAAGCATTTGAAACTAACAGATTAACATCATTATGTATGAAAGTTGAAGCCAAGCTCAACATTACATCACTCCACGCCTGCCAGACCACTGTGAGCTAACAGAGCCAGAACTGGAACACCTCAGAGGCAGTGATTTTGGTTTCCCAGCAGGCTGGCTAGTAAGGTTAATACAAGGTAATGTTGATGACTGGGTGAAAAAGGATAAAGTAAAGCAATCTCTGGGTATGGGTTGTGTAGAGAAACGCTTCAATGTACGTTGGCTTTGGATCCATGCTGGCCAGCAACTTAGACTTGGTCTAATCCAAAATGAAGAGACCTAGTCCCTTTTCTGCCATATATATGAAACAAATTTATATATGTCCCTAATAAAAAACAAATACCAGCTGGGAATAGTAGTGTCATTCTATCTGTATATTTGACTAATAAAGAGAATCTGGTTAAGCACTGTGACTTCATAGTTGCTCCTATCCCCTTATGAAATACTATTCCTTTTATTAACACTAATATTTCCTTCTATTTCATCTACTTTCTTGAATGAATTTGCAGACCTCTGCTGGTCACATTTCTATACATACAAATATATGCATGCATGCAGTGAATGCATTGCACTTAGCTATTCTGAAATTCCAAAACTGATTTTACCAGGATTGTATCTCCCTGTCTAGCTGTACATATACACAGAAGTGCTAGTAATGCACAGCTGTATCCAGCTGCAGTTAGATGTCAGATGTCAGTTTTGATTGTAAATTCATGTGCTTGTAAGATCCAGAAGTCATGTTACATCATCTACTTTATTTATCCTCACAGAATCTTGCAAACATCGGGGGATCAAGCACTGTGGGGATCTTGCTGACAGTGCTCCCTTGAGACAACAGGGATTTTTACTAAAGGTTAAAGAGGCCTACACCTTAGTTTAGAATTTATGTATAAGGGAATTAATCTTGAAGAGGTAAATGCTCTGACTAGCAGTTGTTTAGCAGCATGCAATCTTTGACCTCCAGTTTGCATCAGCATTACAATATATTGTTATAATTAGCTGTACTTTTACCTAACCTTAAACTTTCAGTGTTTGTTGTGCTTAATTAGCAAAGAATCACTTTGTAACACAATTATATTCAGCCTCTGCCTCTTTTGGGTGCACACACCATCGAACAGTGTTCCAGTTTGCTCTCTTTTGTAACTGTAAATGTCCTGGTGTTCAGGATAGTCTCTAGTACATGCAAATGCTATTTGAATACCACAGGTAGCTCTGTGGACAAGAAATGCCTCTCTCAAGTTCCAGGTTCCAGGAGGAGCTGTTGTAACATGGCACAAACACTGCAGCGATGTGTTTCTGATAAGAGCCTGTATCAGGTGTTTAGAAGAGACTCTGTTTGATGCTCAGGGTTTTTAACAGAACTGAAGTTCTGGGTGTTCATAGTCTACTATGTATTCATGTCTTTTGCATCTGGACACCCTTTCATAAAGTCTTCGGATCTGAAAATTCTGTCTGAAAGAACAGAGTGCATTGCTATCAAACAATTTCATTCAAGCCAGAAGTTCTGTTTAATTACAATCAGTATTGACATAATTTATTCCTGCAATGCTACCTCAACTTTTCAACCCAAACTTACAAAGCCAGACTCTGCCATCCTCACACTGGGCTTGGACTTCTGTCCTAAGAAGTCTTAGTGAAAGACTCTATATAAAACATTCCCAGAAAAAAGCTGCACGGCATGGTAGAACTGGGCCAACAAAATAACTGAAAGATAAATTTTAGCACCCATGTAATGAATTAAACCATGAAATAATGTGGGATAGGATCTGTTTCATTATTCAAGCAAGTCACTCAGCATAAACATAAACAGAGATGGAAATTTAAATCAGTGAAATGGTTCAGGTAAATTCACTTAGGAAGAAAAATAATCTGGCAAGTGTTTTCGTTGGACTAATATTTCAAGTTTCTCCAAAACCGATTTTCAAAGACAGATTTTTACATGCATCTGCTGCAGAGGTGCGAGATAACACTGTATGGGGTAAGATGCTAAAAGCCAAAACCTTGCCATATTTATACCCTGTTACCTCACCACTGCAACGCAAAGCAAAAGATTTGGAAGAAAAAAGAAATCAAAATACTGCAGATAGGCAACTGATAGTTTATTTTAATTCAATTATTCATCCAGTGGAGAGTAGCTTGACATCTGCAGGATCTGGATCTTCCAGAGACCTCAGCATTAGTTCAAAATTGCCATTTTTCTAAAATGACCAAAACAAGCAACGCAAAAATTGACTGGTTTTGTCAATTGACTGGTTTTGACACCTTTAGAAACGTCTCTGTAATAAGGTGTGATAACTTACGTTGTGTAAACTGTGACGTGTGAAGAGCACACAAAAAGTAAAATGCATTGTAAACCAGCATGAACTCCAACAACACAACAAAAGAAAATAAACACCTGGTTCCCAAAATGTTACAACTATTTTTTGTCACAAACTTAGCATAAACCTCCAAAGATGATGTAACAATGTTAATAACATGAAAGACAATGCCTTCTTCAGTATTTACCTATCTGGCAGCCTTTACGTCCTTATCCAGGCGTTTCCATATGAAAAACTATACAGCTTCAGTAGTCTGTCTAACCTTGTGTCG
The DNA here is from genome assembly GCF_022539395.1 of Myiozetetes cayanensis. NCBI lineage: Eukaryota > Metazoa > Chordata > Aves > Passeriformes > Tyrannidae > Myiozetetes > Myiozetetes cayanensis. Next base: position 94,403,668 of record NW_026086604.1, on the reverse strand, counting down.
TGGTTTAAACCCAGACGACAAGTTAGTCCCACCCAGCCACTCGTTTATTCCCCGCACCCCTCAGTGAGATGGGGAGGAGAATCGTAAAACCTGTAAGCCGAGATAAGAGCAGGTTATAAATTGAAGTAAAACCAAACCAAACAAACAAAAAACAAACAAAACCAAAACCCCGCCTCTAAACAAGATGATATTGTTTTGACATCCCAGGGGTATTCAAATGTTTCAAAATTCCCAAACGCCACTTTAGTTGAGAGAAGAAAGGGAAGATGTGGGAGAATATAGGTGTGATTGTTAATAGTTCCCACCAGATGGCTCCCGAGGTACAGAGGTGATGTGCCGAGCCCACAGACAGGTTTAGTTAGGTTCATGACCGGCGATTCTACCATGTCACAAGCCAGTAATACAAAGTACAACAACATTATAACTTTAGCCCAGCCATCAAAGATGATAAACACCACAACAGGGAACACACACTGCAAATAAGGTGTTACATAACACAACTCTGAGAACAAGGGCAATAACACTGAGACCAAATAAGGCTTACATATGCAAGTAAAGTAGTAGTTTTGTTAATCTGCTTCCTAAGAGTGTTTTTCATGAAGCTCAGACTGCTGCTAGTTGCCTTGCCAAGCTGTCATGCAAAATTTGAAAAGTCCATGGCATTTTTGGTCTTAGAATTTGATCTGTGTAGAAAGAATTAACAGTGGATAACCAAGTACAGTGCAGCCACTCATACAAATTGACTAGTTTTGTCAACTCAGTCTTCCTTTTCTCTGTCAGAATGATTATGTTGCTCAGGTATTTCTTAAAGATTCTGTGTTTTACTTCCATATTTAATGAACAACGGTTTGCCACCAGTTCCACTCCTTTCTTGAAATATTGATGTTAGGGGATGAAGAATAAAAACCCAAGCCATATGATACATCACTTCACTTACTGTTAACATTCTTGCTTCTCATTAATTGCTTACCACAGTTAACAAAAGTTATGGTGTCGTTTATAATGTGCACAAAAACTGAAAAATACAGCTGATTTATGTGCATGTTTTTTTCCAAGCAGTGCTCTATTGTCCAGGTTTTTTAGTTTGGATTTGCATGGTAGTAGAAGGAAAGAGAACATCATTTTTACCTTGTCAATCAAAACCTGGAAATCTTGCAACTTTCTCCCTTTTTCCAATGCAAGTCCTTCTTGATCTAAAAAGCCAAGATATTTCTCTTGCTCATTTTCAAACTATAGTTTTATGTGCATAAAAATACAAAAAAAATTTGTTTCCCCATTCAGCAAATCAAACATACACTATTCATGAGTATAGTGCATAGAAATTAGTTTCTTTGTTAAAGTAAGTTGATATACTTCATATGTATCTCTCTTAAGAAATGCTGCCTCCTTATATTACAACTGAATTGGGTCAGTTTGACATACTGAACTGATGACTATAATTTGTTTTGCCTGTTTATAAACTTCTAATATTAATAGCACTACAAGCATATTGTCTCTGAGCAGCACTAATAAATAAACAGCGATATCGCAGAACCACAGAATCACAGAACACGCGGAGTTGGAAGTGACGCACAAGGATCATTGAGTAAAACCCTTAGCTCTGCACAGGACCATCCCCAAGAATCACACCATATGCCTGAGAGTATCCAACCTCAGGCATCATCCAAATGCTTCTTGAACAACGTGACGTCAGATAAATTCAGCTGTTTAAACAGAGAAAAAGACCTGGTCACAATCTTCTTCACATTTTATGGCTTCCCCAAGATTCCCCACTGCTGAAGGCATTTACTGGGCAACAGCACCAACCTATGGACTTCCTCATCTACTTGATTATACAGTCTGGTTACAAAATCCATGGCATGCTTTCTAGGTCATGAGGAGAGATCAACAGAATTTTTCTGACGTGGACTTTGTCAGAAGGTCATCTGCATCCTTGAGAAGGCATCAATCCCTATTTTGTTAAAGAACGTCATCGCAAAAAAAGCAAGTCACTACAAAATATATTAGTTTATTCAACTCGTCAAATAAAAACGTACCTCACTCTCTAGAAGCTCATTAACATGATGGCTGCACTTCTGAAAACTGTCTGAGAATAGTAAATGTAATATAAGTTTCTGGTTCCAACTGCAAATAATGCATGGCATAGAAGACCTTTTAAGGCCATATACAAGAAGTTGTTTCCACTTTAGCCTAAAATTCAATTTACTCAAACTGTACTCTAATGAAACTTGAAATCTGTATGCTTAGAAGCCACAGGATTTGCTGAATCAGAACTTTAATACTTAGTCTTTATGGAAGGTGAGCTACAGATGAATTTTGGAGAGCCCTACAGCTTCTTTAAAAATAAAATTGCAAATAAAGTTTTTGAATGCTTTCCACTCATGCCCCTGGAAGGAGGGGGCACAAACTGCCTTACATCCTGCTGCTAAGTAAAACACCTAGATAACCTCTATGTTATTTTTCAGATTCATGATCTATGATTATTTATTGTCTTACTGAGGTAATGAATACCCAGTCTTTTTAACCAGGACATTTATCCCACCAAACTGAATTAATCAACTCAATGAATTATAAACAAGAAATTGACAAAACATATTACTTGGACATTAACATATCACCTCAAAATAATTAACAGGAGAATCTTTTTACTATTACTAACAGATTTCTTTTTACTATTGCTCGAGAAAAAAAAAAAGAATAATTACAATGTCTTCATGTAATATTTAGCTGAATTTGAGTACCAACTGGCATCAAGAAAAATGTCAAGAACTACAGATATCTCTCAATATGCATCTTATTTATCACTATCAATACTTTTAATACTAGTTTCTGTAAACACCACTGTTACTGATAGCTTAATAAGTACTTAATAAGTTGCAAATGCAAGAACTTCACTTTTTATAATAACAATAGTACTGATTAATTCATGCTATTTATGTCAACAACAATTACTTGTGTATTTCAAACATGTTACTGATTTTGTAAGCATTCTAAGCTTAAATAAATCTCACATACTGGTTGTATAAATCAGTGAAGAGCCTCTGAAAGATTCAGTTGCTCTGATGTTGATTCAGCCACAGATTAACTAGTTGAAAGTCAGGGGTCAGAGAGTTTACTGTTCAAGAGACCTAAACTACTGCCCTGAGGCTTGATATTTTTTTCTTTCCATGTGTTGCCTCTTAATTTAGCCTGACCATCTACTGGGCATCTTACCGATTATTTTCATAATATCACTCATCACTGACTTCCACAATATCCTTCCAGAAGAAACATGCAGAAGTCTTTGTGCCATTTAAAATCTATCTTTCTCAAAGTGCACCAACACCCTTTTTTCTCACCAAGTTAATTCAGTAGTTTCTAGATACTGCATCAGTCTTGATGGTCCTGTTACTAACACTAGAGGGTGACAGCTACATGTAGCATAGTGGTGGATAATGCTGGCCACTCTAAGCAGACTTCGATGACAGCAAGATATTTGTAAATCAAAATAAGCTATTGAATAAGGGTGAGAAGAATGTTCTGTTAAAAACAATTACATCCATCATCAAGAGAAAGCTCTTTTTGATCTCTGAACACAGAGAGGTAACGTTAAGCCAGTTTTCACAAAGGAAGAAAAGACTGAAATCTGCCTGTGGGTCTGTGGTTTTATAGTCAGTCAGTATCTCACAGTTAGGAAATAAATAATTCAGACTGACAACATACAACACCCAGCATAACTGAGGAATCCTGCCATATTTCTGCAATGAAGTAGCTCCTTTGTATTAGCTGAGAGACAGACTATCTAAAATACATTATAAAAACAGCACCTGCAGAAACCCAGGCCAAAGATAATGTCTGCATCCTTCATAGAAATCTTGGCAAAGATAATAGTATACAAGAAAACCACTTTTGCCTTAAGCTGAAATGCCAGAGAATAAATAATACTACTTAATTCTGTATCCATCCATAGATGGAAACAATGAAAACTGAATGGCTGGACAGGATCTTACCTCCTAGTGAAGCTTTGCTCATACTGCTTATGCTGGCTGGACATAGCCAGCAGCTCAAAAAAAATTAGAAGCTGTTCAAAAATTGGATATCTAGTCAGGTCTCACAATTTCTGACACATTTCTGAACATTTTAATTCCAACGACAGCTTATATGCATTAAGTAGAGCCAAAATCTACATTTGCAGTAGATTTGTTTCTTTTTTTATTATTTTTTCCATTAATCACTCATACCTCTGTTATATCTCTGCATTTGTTGACTTAACTAATCTTTCTCTTTAACATTTATTTAAGTTGATTGTCTTGGCTTAGCTGCACAACAGGATATGGCTACTTACAGTAAGAGAACTGACAGCTCATCTTTCCTGATGTACAGTTGTGTATTTTATCCAGCACAATATGTGAGTAGGTGTGGTTTTCAAACTTTTCCACATTTTGTGGATACAGCTAGTAACCTCCCTAAGCCCCATTTCCAAGTCACTTAGATGGTCTGTGGTGCTACTTCTGTCCCACTCAGCAAAGCAGCTATAATGACTGGTGCTCCACAATCCTACCCTTCATGACACATTTCAGAGCTCCGTCTTCTGCAACAGAGGGAAGCTGAGCGTAGCAGTCTTTAACTCTTCAAAGAATTCAGGACAAGAGCCTCAATAATGTATTACCTTGACCGCTATCTTCTTTCCTGTTTAGAGTTTACATGAAAGAATGTGCACTCCCATATCCTGATATTTTTTGGATCATATATGAATTTTCTTTTTGGACCATATATGAATTAAACCCAAAAGAACACTAAATCAGTGACACTGAGCAACGGAGGACAAGTAAAGGAATGAAAGAGTTTTTCTTGGAAATGTGAATAAAGCAAAGCAAAGAACAAGAATCACAATTCTTTCCTGATTGCAAAGTTTTGCTGCCTCTTTTTTTTCGTCTGGGAACCTGCAGAATGAACTGTGTATTCTCATCTAGGCAGCAGGACAGACACTGAATAATCTGATACACTGGTTGATTACCTTGAACTAATTTGACCAGAAAAACTTGTTTCATTTCATGTTCCAAGGATCAAAGAGAGAAAGAGCAGATGGGTTGTGCAGACTAACAAGTTTCCCAGGTTCAGAGCTGGTGGTAAGTCCAAAACTAAATCCTGAAAACATTTGCAAGGGAAAAACATCTAAAAGTTTTAAAGTAGTCCATCATCCGTGTCTTCTGTTTTGTCCAAAAGCACATGGTCTAGGCTCCAGCTGTTTCTGAATGTTTACGGCTCTTGCCACCAGCTTACTAAAAAAGCTGCATTCCTACTCACACTGTCAGCAAAAGAAGAGGTCCAATGACATGTCAAGTTAAAAAAGGTCACTTCAACCAGATTCTGCTTTTAAAGGAAACACCTGGATATGGCTTTGTTTGGCATGATAAACAATACAGTCTTTGAATAGTGGTACACAACTTTCTTAATATCATTTATGTATTAACATATCCATTGTTTTTCCTCTCATTTGAGATACACGTCATTTTTAACATCTATTTCCAATTACTTCATTGCTTCGTTGTACTGGGAAGTTAATCTGAAATAAATCCAAATAACGTAATATTTTATCAAGATAGTTTACAAGTTTGTTTGAAATGTTGCATGTTTATGGCATCTCCTAATGCTCTTTGCATCAAAGTAAGAGAGATAAATCACAGAGTCACACTATCATTTAGGTTGGAAAATCCCATAGGATCAAGTGCCACATCTGGTCGTTTCTTGAACACCTCCAGGGTCGGTGACTCCACCACCTCCCTGGGTAGTCCATTCTGATGTTTAACAACCTTTCCATGAAGAATTTCCTCCTGATGTCCAACCTGAGCCTGCCCTGGTACAGATTGAGACCATTTCTTCTTGCCCTGTCACTAGTTGCCTGGGAGAAGAGGCCAATCCCCACCTGGCTACAGTCTCTTTTCAGGTAGTTGTAGAGAGCGATAAGGTCACCCTTGAAACTCCTTCCCTCCAGGCTAAACAACCCCAGTTCCCTCAGCCACTCCTCATCAGACTTACTTTCTAGACCCTTCACCAACTCCATTGTCCTTCTTTGGATACACTCCAGCAGCTCAATGACCTTGAATTGAGGGGCCCTCACACAGGATTTGAGGTGTGGCCTCACCAGTGCTGAGTACTGAGGGTATACAGAGGGTATATCACTTCCCTGTCCTGCTGGTCACACTTTTTATGATAAAAGCCAGGATCCCATTGGCATTCTTGGCCACCTGGGCAACTGCTGGCTTATCTTCAGCAGCTGTCAACCAGCACCCCCAGGTCCTTCTCCACTGGGCAGCTTTCCAGCCACTCTGTCCCCAGCCTGTAGAGCTGCATGGGGTTGTTGTGACCAAAGTGTACAACCTAGTACTTGGCCTTGTTGAACCTCATACCATTGGCCTCAGCCCATTGATCCAGCCTGTCCAGACCCCTGTGCAGAGCCCTCTTACCCCCAGCAGATCAACTCCCGCCCAACTTGGTGGTATTTGCAAACTCACTGATCCACTCATCCAGGTCATCAATAGATATATTAAACAGGACTGGCCTAATACTGAGCCTTGGGGAACCAGCCACCAACTGGATGCATTCACCACCACCCTCTGACCCCAGCCATCCAGCCAATTCTTAACCCAGCCAAGAGTGCACCTGTCGAAGCCATGGGCTACCACTTTTTCCAGAAGTGTGCTCTGGGAGACAATATCAAAGGCTTTGATGAAGTCCAGGTAGACCACATCCACAGCCTTCCCCTCATCCACTAGGCAGGTCTCCTGGTCATAGAAGGAGAACAGCTTGGTCAATCAGGACCTGCCCTTCCTAAACCTGTGCTGGCTGGGCCTGATCCCCTGGTTGTCCTGTATGTGTTGTGTGATTGCACTCAAGATGATCTGTTCCATAACCTTCCTGAGCACCGAGATCAGGCTGAAAGGCCTATAGTTCCCTGGATCTTCTTTCCAGCCTTTCTTGTGGATGGGCATCACACTGGCCAACCTCCTGTAATCTGGAGTCTCCCTGGTTAGCCAGGATTGATGATAAACAATGAAGAATGGCTTGGCAAGCCCTTCCACCAGCTCCCACAGTACCCTTGGATGAATCCTACCTGGTTCCATAGACTTCTGAGAGTCTAAATGGCTCACCAGGTCATTAACTACTTCCTCCTGGATTGCAGGGGGTCTAATTCTGCTGCCAGTCCCTGTCTACCAGCTCAGGGGGCCATTTGCCCTAAGAATAACTGGTCTTACTGTTAAAGACTGAGTCAAAGAAGGATGGATCTTACAGTACATTTTGAGTGTGGAGATATGTAAACCAGTTTCTGAAGCTGTCAATTCATTCTGAAGAACATATCACAGAGATAAATATTTTATGAAGACAACTTTTTTTCTTTTAATTAGTATTCAAAAAAATCTTCCAAAACATGCAGTAGGTGATACAAAAGGTTTTTCAAGCATATTCAGCATTCTAAGCTCATGGTGTTGAATGTCCACCCACAAAAATTCACAGAATCATATAATCATAGAATATGCTGAGCTGGAAGAGACCTACTAGGACCATCGAAGTTCAGCTCCTAGTCCTGCACAGGATAACCTCAGGAACCACACCATGTGCCTGAGAGTGTTGTCCAAACACTTCTTGAACTCAGACAGGCTTGGTGCTGGGACCACTTTCCTGTGGAGCCTGTTTCAGTACCCAACTGCCCTTGCAATGAAGAATCTTTTCCTCATATCCAACCTAAACCTCCCCTGACTCAGCTGCAGGCCATTCCCTAAGGTTCTATCACTGGTCACCACAGAGAAGAGATCAGTGCCTGCCCCTCCTCTTCCCCTCACGGGGAAGTTGTAGACTGCTGTGAGGTCTCCTCTCAGTCTCCTCTTCTCCAAACTGAACAAGCCAAGTGACTTGAGTCACTCCTCATCCAGCTTCCCCTCTAGAGCCTTCACCCCCTTTATAGCTCTTCTTTGGATACTTTTTGATAGCTTTATATCTTAAGACTGCTGAGAAACAGAGCAGGTTATGCAGCATGGACTGAGAACATTATCATGACATCTAATGTCATGGCATTTAAGACACTTTAGACAAACTGATCACAGAATCACAGAATGGGTCTAGAGGGTTGGAAGAGACCACAGTGGGTTATCTGGTCCAACCTCCCTGCTCAAGCAGGGTCATCACAGAGCACATTGTACAGGATTGTGTCCAGATAGTTCTTGAATATCTCCAGTGAGGGAGACTCCACAACCTCTCTGGGCAATCTATTCCAGTACACAGTCACCCACAGAGTAAAGAAATTCTTCTTCATATTCATGTGAAACTTCTCCCTAACTTGTCAAAGTCCTTCTGAAGAGCTGCGCAGCCCTCTGACATATTGGCCACTCCTCCCGGTTTTGTGTCATCAGTGAACTTGCTCAGGAGGCTCACTATTCCCTCATCCAAGTCACTGATGGACAAGTTAAACAATACTGTGCCTCATTTAGAACCCAGGGGGACACCACTAGTGACAGGCCTCCAGCTAGTTTCTGTGCCAGTGATCACAACCCTCTGGGATCTGCCATTCAGCCAGTAACAAATTCAGCACTTCCAGGCCAGGCTGGAAGTGATAAATTCTCCAGCCCAGACTTCCAGATGTTTCACAGAAGAGTGAGCTTTGCCTGGCATTGCAAGGATCTGGTAAGTTTTACAAGTCCTGTTTTAAAATCAGAAAACTGGACTGAAGGGTGCAGAGTGACCCAGGATTGTCCCCCAGAATCTGAATATATTTTACAGCACACAGAGTATGCTAGAATCTCTTTCTATATTCCGCATTTCTGATGTAAGATATAAAGGGATGGATGGTGTTATTCATGTGGAATCAGAGCATGAAGAGAACCTGTTCAGGAAGCAATCATTTCTAAGCAGCTGCTAAGTTTCAGGATCTCTGTTCCTTGAAGAGGAGCGAACACCAATCCTGAGAGTGGTGCCCACTTCACACAGAGAGACAGGAAAAGGTACAGTTTTAGCTCTCTTTCCCACCAACTCACTCATCTGGAAGCAGGAGGAAAATGAGACTATTGCAGACCTCCCAATTCTTTTTGGCACATTGCCCTTATTTTCATTGGCATGCATGCCAAAGAATTCCACAGAACAATTCTACTGATACAAGATTATACCAGCCTCATATTACAGTAATAACCTTTATAAACTTTATACCAAGTGCTAGTCAGGGAAACACTTGTTAGTGCTGCTACATAGACTTAGCCTTTCTCTAGGCACAGTACTTCAGGTACTTCAGCCCTTTGGATCTATCTCTTCATCAGCTACATCTCAGAGGTAATCGCAATTCTATGTGTTTGGTAGCAACAAAGTTATTATTGAACCTTAAAACCAGGCTTGATCTTGATATATTTTCCAAACGCAAGATGCCTTGAAGCAAAATATTTGATCTCTTGATCAAAAATTCATCTCTTTTCTAGAGGTAAATCTGAAGTCTTCTTTTTCACCTATTTCAGCACATACTTTGAACTCTGAAAATGCACAAAATAGAAATAATTTTTGAGAGAGAAAAATAGATTTTGGTTGCCTGACTTTTTGTGATCCACTGAGTGGCCCTTCTACAAGGATGTCTAGTTACTTCTACTTGCCAGGATGAAAAAAAGTAGAAAAAACACAGCACAATTTAAAGGTTCACTTACTGCCCCAAGAAAGCTGTAGGTGACAAAGCATTAGGAGGTAAACTTGGTTCACCTGCTGATTAAAGCTCAAAGACAAATGGGGTGGTAAGTTCAGTCTTCATAGCAAAACACTGCTGAACTCAAAAAAAAGTTCAAAATGTTCCAATTCTCTTTTGAACTTTCTACTGAACTTTAACTTCTCCCCCATGCTGAACTGATTTTAAACAGAGGGCTCACAGAGTGTAACCACTGAACCAAGTATTGCTATACCTAGAATGTTTCTCAACAGGCATGACAGATTTGTTAAATTTACTAAATGTTATCTTCCTCATTGTGTACCAGATGAAGGTCAAAGCTGCTGAGCTTCCCTGTAACCCCACAGGAAAATACTACAGGTATCCTTTCTATTTTAGTTAATGGAGATTTGCTTATGTATTAAAAAAAGAGCTTGAATTTTCTTCATGGCAACTATAGTATAGCTAAAATACACACTGAATCAGACAGCAAATTTTAAGCACCGAACACTTACAATATTTTGTAAATTATAGTGATATAGCAATAGATTTACACTACAAGGCAGTTCAAACCACCTGACAGATCAACTAATTTGTCTGTTCTTTAAAATTTCCCTTTAATAGCAATGTTTTTGGATACTAAAAACACTTTCTTTTCCTTTCAAGCATTTCTCTGGCATTGCTTTGCTTGCACACTTAATGTGCAAAGTTTTTTGGTGGGGGGGGAGAATCACATGCTCTTCTCCAACCAACAACAGTAAATGCACATTCTCTTTTGTTTCAAATGTGATATACATATAAAACATTGTTGATTAGCAGTCTTCATCTACTGAAATGACACCCAGTCAAAGCCTTTCTCAATAACTTGTATGCATCTAACACTGTCATGTTGTCCTGCTTCATTGTCATACTTGTTAAGCTAGATGCAAAGTTCTCTAAATAATAAACAATGGTTATAGTTGAAGAGTGACAATCTCTTTTTTTTTTTTTTCAAAAGTGAGAAGCAGCCTGTTGAATGTGCTCTGTTCTAAACCTGAGGGCCAAAGGCAGCAGGAAAGATGATGTGTTGTCCCTTCCTTCATAACTCACACACAGGGACCAAGTTATTCTTGAAAAATATGAATGTTTAATCATATTTATTTTGTTTGTCTCTCCTGGGAGAAAGAAAACCTGGATGCAAAATGCAGAATTTACCAAATGCTACCTGAAACTCTTGATTACTTATCATAATTAGAAAACTATTACCAACATCTATAAACATACTTGTTGTTGTCTCAAGTTCTTTTTTATGGCCACACACATCTGCTATCACTTCCCTGACTGCACTTGCATTCAACATACCTTTATACCTAGACAGCTATCATCACTTGTCTTTAAACTTGGGCTTGGTGATTCATGTTGAGACTTCCTCTGTTCCAATTTCAGTACAAAAAGAGATTGCATAAATGGCACTTGGTCAAGACTGCGCAAAGCACTGACATCCATGTCACTCTAATTTCACTTCACATTTCCTTCAGCTTACACCACCCTTCTTTGTGAAATTTTATAAACAATAAGTGCTCCCAGGAAACATTCCTCACTGTGAAATCACACATATCTCCCCCATGTTAGAGTAATGTCTTCCAAATACTGCAAAATTCTCTTCTATTGTCTTGGGTTGTGTGCTGATGTAACTTTCTCAGTTACAAACAAAACGCAAAAAAAACCCACAAAACCAAACAAAAACAAAAACAAACAAACAAACAAAAAAGAGAGATATGAATAATAATACAATAGGTGTTCCACTGCCTGGCCAGGAGCTAAAAGATCTCCATCCGTCCAGGGAAGGCTAAAGGCAAAGTGATAGAGAAAGGGGAGAGTAAATATAGGTCTTTCAGATCATAACACATTTGTTTGTCAATCACTGGATATTATGGGCACACCAAAGCAGCACACCTAGGAAGAAGGATATTTCATTTTATAAACGTAATATTTCTTTAGTAACAGACGTTGCTAAAGACATGAATGAATAGCTCCATCACAGTAGTTTTGTTGTTAAGTTTCTTATAATAATAGCAATGTTGATGCAACCTAAATCTACTAGGTTACTGTGAATGCAAAATAACGAAACTGACAATTGTGCATGATTCTATTTTTTTTGGTGCTAATTTTAAGAAGGAAGTAGTTGAAGAACACTCAGTGAATACTAGTATTTAAAGCCTTCCAAATTCAATAGAATTAACCTCCTTGAAATGGAATGGGTAGGCTGTACACAAAATGAAATTAATAATTTACCTTTAATTTTTACTTTCCTCGAGTTGTAACTGTTAGAGATACTCCATAAAACAAAGATATTGCGGTCAGTGATAGGAAATTTCTGGATAGAAGGAGTAAGAGTTTGTCTCTTTTCTTTTAGGTTGGCTAGGACTGTGTTTTAGAAACTGAGGGAAGACAGATTCTGCTCATAATTCATCAGTTTTCCAACTTCTGTAAGAGTTCTCTTGGCTGTTTAGCAGAGGCTAATGCAGTGGCACAGTAAACTGTGCAGAAAGTAGTGCTAGGTAGTTTTGAAAAAAAAAACCCTATGAATTCTGGCAGGTCTTGTTTAGTTCTTTGAGTTAATCTATATATACTAAATGCTTAAGCTCAGCTGCAATTTAACAGTTCAAACTTTAGATTGTTTTTAAAAGTAGATATTTTCCAAGTAATTAGAAGACAATAAAAATAAAAGGTTTGTAAAATCTGGGTAATTTGAATGAAAGCAATCATGTACATAGGATCCCTTCTAACCTGGAAAGGGGTTATAAAAACTGAAAAGTCCAGACAAGAAAGAGTGTAAAAGAGGAGGGGGAAAGTGATTATCTCATGATTGCATCACTTCAAAATACAGAATGAAGCACCATGATCAATAAACTTCACTGTTATCAAGTCTCAGCAAGACAAGGTGAGTTTTAAAATGAGTTGTGGAATGCAAAAGCTTCAGGCAGAGGAGGAATTCTTGCAGTGCAGAAAAGTCTTCTGTGTCAAAAGGAGCTGCCGTGATTTACTGAGAGCTTAGTAAATTATTAACGTGCTGGTCTGCTGCTTAAAAATACATTATCTATACTGGTTGAAGGTGTGTGCTCTGCAGCATCAAAAGAGGTAGGTCTGATTTACTCAAACCTGTGGGCATGAGATGGAAAGACTGAGAAATCTACCAAAGGGGAAAAGAGATTAAAATGCAAATAGCCAAGTTATAGAATATAGAAAAATCAACATATGGCATGCTCTGATTTCTTGGTTTTCATAGTTTAAAGGTGAGAATTAGTAGCCTTGAATCGCTATGTTAAACCTGAGGAAGAGAGTCCAAAGAAGAGCAATGAAGCTGGTTAAAGGTCCTGAGAACAACTCTGGTGAGGAGCAGGTGAGGGACCTTTTCAGTCTGGAGTAAAGAAGGCTCAGGGAAGATCTTATCACTCCAGATAACTGCCTGAAAGGACGCTGTAACAAGGTGGGTGTGGGCCTCTTTTTCCAAAGAACAAATGACAGCATATGAGAGGAAACAGCCTCAAGTTACACCAGGGGAGGTTTAGATCAGATCTTAGGAAAAATTTCTTCACTGGTTGTCAAACACTGTAACAGGTTGGCCAGGGAAGTAAGTGGCTGAGTTGCTATCCCTGGAGGTATTTCGAAGACCCACTGGCATGGTGATTTGGGATATGTTTTAGTGGAGGACTTGGCAGTGCTAGTTTTATGGTTGGACTCATGATCTTTTCCATTCTAAATGATTTTGTCATTCTAAGGGGACAAGAAGTAAATGCTATTAACTAACAGTTGGTGAGTAATGTTTTTTGCAGATGCTAACACAGGATGCTAATTCCCCAAAGTGTAGCCTTCAGGGGCTTGAGAAGATAAATTTGTGTTCTAAAGTCATGGCAGCATAAAGATTGGAGATCACATTGTGTGAATGTGGTATCATAATCATAGGATGTGGCTATATTTGAGTATTATAATCTGAGTCCATTTCTCCATCAAGCACTTGGCGCATGGGGGGAAAATATGCCTTTTTCCCTCCTGAAGAAAAGGCCTTCATACCATAGCGTAAGCAGCTTCCTAAATATTTCACATGAAACTGTAGCTATCAGTGAGGTTATACTCGTGCCAGTGAAAGAAGTAGTGGAGAAAGCCTAACAGTTCGGTGTGATCACAAGTGTCATAACTAACAGGAGAATAGGGAACCCATCTTAAACCAGGTATTTGGAAAGCCCCTGAAGAACACTGCCTAGGGAAACTGCTAAACTGGAACTCAGGAGCAGTTTTGAGCCCTGCCATCCCTTTTTTCTGACAGAGCTTTGCAGGTCTGAAACCCTGCCAGCTAGAACAACACCGTTTCCTAAAACTTGTTCGTTCCACCCCTTTCTGTGCCTTTCTTGCAGAAACCAGGGAGGTGCAGCCGGGTGGGCAGGAGGAGACCGAGCGGGGCTCTGGGTGAGCACGCAGCGCGACTTACCTTGCCGGTCGGTGCGGGGTCGGAGCGCGGCGATGCCCAAGCGGGTGACCAAAGGCCGGACCCGAGGATGCCTCCCACACCCGCGGCACCGGCGGAGCGGCTCCGCCCGCGGGATGAGCGGCCCCGCAGCGAGGACCTCGGGGCATCCCGGCAGGGCTCAGGCTCCAGAACGTCCGTGCCCTGCCCTGCCCAGCGGAGCACAGCCCAGTCTGTCCGCATGCCCTGTCCGGGAGGTAATCTCGCCTGTCAGGTCCAGCTGACCCGGTCCCGGGATACAGCCCAGGCTGCGTCCAAGCTTAATCACTTTAAACAGCTCGTCTGCATACATGAGCTCCAGGTCCAGTAACTCATCTAATCTAATCTAATCTAATCTAATCTAATCTAATCTAATCTAATCTAATCTAATCTAATCTAATCTAATCTAGCCATCTGATCTAATTGCCTTTTCCCATGTAATCTTCTGTAGTAAAATTCTAAGTGTTCACAAGGCAAACTAAAACATAAACTCATAAAGCTACTCAAAAAGCATTTGAATCTGAAACTATGCTGTCCATGAATCGCTAACACCTGTCAAATGCTATACTCTGTGCTTGTGCAATGTTCCCCTTTTGAGGGATCTGGCTGCATAGCCCTCTGGATTGCCCAATACATATTTGTCATGATTAAAAGTGAGCCCAATTTTACAGGTCATTGTGAAGTAAAAGGTCCATTAAAATGAAAGGAAATACACTGGTAATGAAGATGTGGAACTAGATCTATTATTTGCAGAAAAGCCTAAGTATTCATTTCTTCACATTATCTAGATGTGTGTAGTTTTCTTTATGTGTAGCTGCTACTTATTTACTTATTCAAAGATGTTTGAACATGAATGTAATATGGACTCACAGCTGAGATGGGTCAGTGAATACTTGGAGTCTGCTACTATTTCCTCATTAAGTATGACAAAAATGTAGATGAGAGTAGGTGTTCTCTCATGACAGATATTTAAGTTGATAATTCTGCACAAAGTAATTCTGGTTGTTCAGCCTCAGTCTCAGTCTTTTTTTTTTTTTTTTTTTTTTTCTGACCCTGTTGCACAAAGGTTACTACAAACTGTTGCAATCTGATCTGTTGACCATTGGCTATTCAAACTCAGTATTCTGTTCCTGCAAACTGTTATTACTGCTAACAGCTACACATATTAGGAATCCTAGTAAAAACTAGTGAAAAGGATCTATTGGTTAGCGCTCTTAAAATTAGTTAATCCCAAGAATGTAGTAGTCACTTTTGTTTGCTTGCCTCTTCACATATTCACCTAATGTGTAGCGAAAGGCCCAGTACCTTCCTCCACAATAAGACTTTTTTTTCTTCTAGACCTATCCAGAGTGTATCAAATCTATATAGCAAGAAAAAATCATTCAGATTCCTTTTCATGTGAGAATCACCATATTATCTGGAAATTCTTGAAGAAATTAGCTACATGTTTCAAGATATGGTGGAGGATAAAAGAGGGGAAAACAGCCAGCTCTTGCTTTTCCACCTTATGAAATTAGTTGCACAATGGCAGTGTTTGCATGAAAAAATATTCCATAGGTTAAACTATTTCTGTGCTCCCATCCATTTCATGTTAGAACTAAGCACAGTTGTAAACATTTTGCAGAACCTTGAGCAAAACCACTTTCAGGTAATTTCAAAATTGCCATTTGAAAAAATGTCTACATTTTTTACAGTGCAAGCCTGTGAAAGAAATGAAACATTCACAATGCAAGGTTGTCTCCTAAAGGTTTGTATAACATTAGAGTTTCTTACAAATGTATATTTGTTCCAAAATGAGAAGGAATTATGCAATGTAGAAATTGGATTAAGTGCAGTAAAAGCCCTTGCAGGAAAGGAAGAATGGATTACCTTCTCTCCAAATTAGGTCAGTTTTTTTATCCATATGGTAATTATTATTTATATTCTCAATATTTTTCTTACTTTTGTAAAATAAAAGTTGTTTTACTTCAGCTGTTTCTTCAGCACACTTACATCTCTTATTAGACCATTGATATGCTAATGCAGCCAAAAAAATCTATTTTACAATACTCCCGAACATCTAATTTATTTAGATCTTTGTTACAATTATAACATATTTCCTATGGTCTGTAACACCTGAACCCTTGACTGCCAATAGCAAGGGCAAGTGGATCAGAGATTCTGACTCTAGATCAGTGCTCAGCATTTCAGTATATGGATCTGGTACTTCATGATATGTAAAGTGCTTAGCTATTTTTCAAAGTCTTTGCAGTCTCCACTAAGATCTTCTAAATTCACTACAAAAAACTTAACCACTATATATATATATCTTTCTTAAGAGGTCTTTCTTGCTTTAGAAGAAACCTTTATTTAGGACAATTAATTTTCAGAGTTTTGTTTTGCAGGCTTTGGAAAGATACCCACAGCACAGGAAGGCAAGTAAAGTAGTTAGAAAAAGATCTGATTATTTTCCATGGATGTCACTGCAGAAAGGGAAAGAAAGCAAGGCTTCCTATTCGATAAAGTTCAAGAATCACTCGTATGAAGAATCTAACACAGATCTTCTTTCATTGGCCCTTTGAGGTGTTCTATTTGTCCTGTGTAATGTATTTCTACAGCATACCTACCTAGGTTACGGCATGAGACTTTATGTTCATCCTAAACTTGGTGCTTACCAACATATCCATGTCTCATGCATCTCCTAGCTCAGCATTCTGGCCTCATTCTTTGGTGATAAGACAAGAGGAAACAGCCTCAAGTTTCCCCAGTGCTTGGCAACCCTTTCAGTGAAAAAAGTTTCCTGGAATGGGCTGCCCAGGTAAGTGGCTGAGTCACCATCCATGGAGGTATTTAAAAGATCAGTAGGTGTGATAATTAGGGACATAGAATCATAGAATCAGATGGGTTAGAAAGGACCTCTGAGGTCATCAAGTCCAACGCTTGATCCACTACCACCACAGTTACTAGGCTATGGCCCTAAGGGCCACATCCACTCTCTTCTTAAAAACCTCCAGGGACAGCAAATCCACCACCTCCTTGGGCAGCCCATTCCAATGCCTGATTTCCCTCTCTGTAAAGAATTTCTTCCTAATATCTAACCTAAACCTCCCCTGGCAGAGCTTGAGACCATGCTCTCTTCTCTTACTGATAGCTGCCTGGGAGAGGAGACCAATCCCTACCTGGCTACAACCTCCTTTCAGGGAGCTGTAGAGAGTGATGAGGTCTCCCCTGAGCCTCCTCTTCTCCAGACTAAACAACCCCAGCTCCCTCAGCCTCTCCTCATAGGACTTGTGCTCAAGTCCCTTCATCAGCCTGGTTCCTCTTCTCTGGACCTGCTCCAGCACCTCAAGATCCTTCCTGAACTGAGGGGCCCAGAACTGGACACAGCACTCCAGGGGTGGCCTCACCAGTGCTGAGTACAGGGGAAGGATCACTTCCCTGGTCCTGCTGGCCACACTATTCCTGATCCAGGCCAGGATGCCATTGGCCTTCTTGGCCACCTGGGCACACTGCTGGCTCATGTTCAGTTTCCTGTCAATCCAAACTCCCAGGTCCCTTTCTTCCTGGCTGCTCTCCAGCCACTCTGTGCCCAGCCTGTATTGTTGTGGCCAAAGTGCAGGACCCAGCACTTGGCCTTGTTGGTTTAGTGATGGAAGTGATAGACTAACTGTGGGACTTAATGATCTTAAGCGTCTTTTCTATGATTCAGAATGCCTGAATAACTTCAAAACTCAAGAAATTTAGGCAGTGTTCAGTTGATTAGAGTTGTACATTACCCATCAATTTGATCCAGCTTTTAAACATTTCAAAGGAAGTGGGAGTTTGTTTGACTGATGTGATAAATAGTGTTAGTGAAACTCGTAACTGAAGAGGCCAATTGACTAAATTATAATTACCAATTTGTAATGATGCTATTGTTCTTTATGCATGTCAGGTGATGGATAGAAACAGCTAATTTTTTGCAGAAACCAGTTTGGTGCAGATAACTCTACTTGCCTTGATAATCCCAGCAACATAAAAAATACCACTTATCATAGGCAAAACCTGATCAGTTCACAGATTTTGAATCATGTGATATAAAAGTAAAAATAGAAAATCTTTTTTAGAACTTTTTTTCCCAGAATTTAAAATGAAACTGTTAGATTATGAAACAAGGAGTTCATCTTCACACACAGGTGCACAGAGGGACGGTGATCATCAGGAAACCCTTATAAATGAAGTAGAAAAACTGGAACACTCTGATCTGGCTTCTTCCAGGGCAGTCACAGAAGGATGATCAACTCCATTCTCTTCAGTGGTGAAAACCATCAAGATTAACCAACTGGATAGGCTCCCTGCATCACCTTACAGACCAAAGAGAATTACTGCCTATGGCATAAAGCTTGGGATTCTGCAAGATATTTTATAAGATGTTTTTAATAGGAAACAAAGACAGGGAAAGGGGGAGATCAAGGTGTTTGGGAGGTAAAAGAGTGTAAGAAGATAGAGATGTAAGGGTATTTAAGGGACTGGTTGCATGTAAACGGATTGCTTGTCAGTATGCTCTTTTGGCCATGCCCTGCAACTGATCACTTCTTTCTGTCTTCAGATCAAAATCCATTTTTATTTCTTGAGTGAAATGCTCTCTATTCTATAATGTTCTGAGACAGAGAGTATAGGACGATAGCAAATTTTGCAATCATCCCATTGCTTCTTGGGACCTTATTGCAGACATTTGATAACAACAGTTTTATTTCTTTGCTACAGCTTCTGTGAATTTTTTTCTCACAGTTTGAGTTGTCAATCCAGGATTATTTGTAATTACACTAACTGGCATTTCTAGTACTTTTACACTGAAGGAAATCTTAGTAATAAGTTGTCAGCTAAAATTGTTCATTATAGAGTTAAAATTTGAAACCATGTATGTGTGGGCAGGAATTGAGCAATGGTTATTATACAGGTGATATAAGTGTTTTTTGCATGTCTACATTATCTTCCTTTGAGGTCAGCTTTATTCCTATCAGTCTTCATTGTTTCTATTTTAAATACTCACCTGCACATACTTAGCCTGCACGTGTTTTTTTCCCATTCTTAGCTACTTACATCTTAGCAGCACAAAACTGATCTTTCTGTTTCAGATTTTCTTCATTTCTGCTTTCAGCCATGAATGCAGCTATATTGCCTTTCAGGGTCCCTTCAATGCATAGACATGCATGCTTCCTGAAAACACTGCTGAATTCACCCATGGGTCTGAAGAGTTCCTTTCCTTATGAATACTGTGTATTCTATATATAACTATTTAAGTAAAATAAAATACACCATATAAAACTATGAATACCTCCTACAGCCAGTAGGGTTTTCTGTTTATCACTTCACTTTTCTAAAACTTTATTGAAACTTTATTTCAACTTTATTGAAACTGATGAAATCACTTCTAAGACTGGTCCGATCTTTGCTTCTATGATGTTGGATTGCTCCAATCCAGGTGCATAATAATGATGAGATGTTATATTATATTTATGTGAAATTTAAATTATAGTGTTATGACGACATCTCTATATATAACTATATAACTTGACAAAATATGGAACCTTTTGTTCCATAGATGGAAATACTCCCTTATGAAGTCAGTGGGAATTCTATCATTGTCTACAGTGGGTCTAGAACTATACAAAAAGTATGACAGTCGTCAGAGAGAGACTCAGAAGATCTTCTACAGCTTCTGTTGCTGCTTTTAATGATTTGTGTTTTATAAATTACATGAATTATGAGCACTCTATTGTCCTTTTTAACTTTGATTTGGGAGCAGAAATGCATACTTCTCAGACGTCTTGTATGGGGAGTCTTTCCTAAATGTAATAAATAAATGATTCTCTAAATCAGTTGCCAAAGGAGTGTGATTCCACCAAAGTGATACAATTTATTGTCAAACTTCTCATTATGATATACTATTAAAACATTTCTATAAAGACATTAGCAGAACAACTTTACTCATTTAAAAATATATGCAGTAAGTTGACACCTTTTGGAAAGTACATACAGGTATCTCTAAACAACAGCACTCCAAAGAGTGACAGTTTAAGGCACGTGATTATTTTGCAACCTTTGTTACATAAATCTCTGAATAGACCATATATTTGTAAAACATAATTTCATATATTTCAATAACTAGGTTCACAGCTCAGAGAAACAGAACTCGTCTCAATACAGGCAAGACTTCTGGGGTTTTTTTAACATTGCTAGGTCATAGTGCAGCATAATAAACATTGTTAAAAAGAACCCTATTCATGGAGCAAAATACATAAAAGAAACATCAAATATTTCTTTATTTCATCATTTTGCAACAAGGCAGACCACAGTTACTTGTTCAATAAATAATGGCTGTGGAATGCTCAGCTTGCCTTTCTTTGACAGAGAATGTCACCAAAAAATTTAAGAGACAGTTTTCAGCAAAGCAAGGACTGAACTGGGCTCCCCAGAGGTGAACTGCTTATCAACTGATAATTCCAATCTAATAAACAAGGGTAAAAAAAACCCAAAAAAACCAGATTCTCAGCAGCTCTGAATCTGTGTTGCTGTGATAGAAATTATTGGTGCTTTATTGGTTAAAGTGTGCTGAAGAAGTAGCCAAATGATTGAACCCACAGGTACATATAGTTTGGGAAATGTAAAAGTACAATCAAAGAGTTTGGGAAAACAATTGAAATAGATGATGAACTCTTATAACCTGTTTTTTGTATACACCCTGGTAGACATCGGGAACAATTGCTCCCAAAAAAAACCAAGAAGTATAATCCACTATATTCTAGCTATGAGTATGTTCTCAATATGGAAATTGGGGACATGAAAGGTTTTTCATCACATTTCAAATTGAGGAACTATGCCAAACAAAACCTTACTGTAGAACCAATTCTACCAGAAAACCTCTTCCAGAGGCATATAAGCTTCAGAAATTATGCAAGATATTCCAGGGAAAGGTCTCTTTGCTGTCAGACTGGTCCATTTTATCCTTTGTATGTTCAACTACAGTGATGCAACATACAGAAAATGCCTAAGGCCTTCGAAATGGAGAGGTAAGCCCTTTATATACAATGTCTTTCCTTTTCTGTTGTTTAAAATGGCATGATGTTCCTCTCTGTTTTATAAAACTACAACCCACAGCCCTCTCAAAAGCATACAGGATACTGCTGGCTTTTCACAGACTGCTGTGTTTGTAAATACGATGGCGTTTATTGGTCCTCTCTTGTTTAGCATAAAAGATTACAAATCCAATAAAAACATATATCCTGTGATTTTCAAAATGACATACTCTTGTCTGTGCAACATTTATCTGGTGAAAACTGCCACCTGCTGATGACAGTTTAAAAACGTTTCCTTGAGGTAGCCTGTATACAAATAGATTGGGAATCCTCTAACAAGCACGCAGAAGGCAGTCCACAGCATGGTTCTTTTCCTGACTGCGGCACAGCAACAACCTCTGTACAAAAGCAATAAGAAGTGAAAGTTTTATTTCAAAGCCAACACCTGATCAGCATCTTGCCAACTTTGGTGTTGGTACTTCAGCATTATGCTGTGAAGGGAAGATTTTGGCACGTTGCACTTTACCTGTCCTAATATTTGGGATCAGTCACGGTCCTGTTATATATGCCAATTACTAAAATTGTTCCAATTGTAATATCTGAAGCAGTATATACTCTACTTCACCAAAATAGTATGTTCATGTGTACTCAGTTCACAAAAATTGTATTTACATTATTGAATTATATATAACAAGACTAGCTGTGGGTGATGAAGCTTCCCAACTGACTTGCATCATTGCCCAAGATGACTGCCAAACAGGCAGCCGCTTGTGAGCTGATATCAAAAGAATTGTGTCTCTATATCTAATCTCCAAACATCCATGTTTTGTGTCTGTTTAGGTTTGTATATGATATTTGCCATCATATCTCTGCAATGTGCACCAGCCTAACATATAGTTTTAGCTAAGAGGACAAAAATAGAAAGAAGATGTGAACATGAGTTTTCACACATTGCTCCACCCTTTTTGGGTAAATCTCTATTTTTGACATCTGACACAGCATCACCTAGAACCCATTCAAAGTCTGGGCAGGCAGAGTGAAACAATCACTAATTCCTATAGATAAAATAAAATTTACCAGATAAAGCCTCTGTCCAGGATCCATTCTTAAACAATTCAGATACTACCCTGAAGGTGACTTAGTTCATTTACAGATGGTTTACACTGATATAAAACAGAAATAAAGAACACATTAGGATCACAGAAGTGGACAAACACTCACCTTCTATTGCTGTTACAGAACCTTTGTAACTTATACCACTGAACATTTCAAACCAAAATTTCAGGACTGGAATCTTCCAAGGCAAAATACACATAGGTCAGAGGACTATGCACTGGCATGTAGCATTATGCATCTATGAGAGGTCTCAGACTTTTAACTTTTATTTAGTCTTCATCTGAGTTGACTTTCACTGATGTCTGCAGCTATCTTCAAGGTGACATAGATCTAATTTGTATGCAGTAAGTGTCTAGTGCAATCTTAAGTATCATTTAACAGAAAACCGCGCACAAAAAAATAAAGGACGTTCCTAGCACGAACAGGTAGGTATATACATGCACATGCTTCTATACAATACTTTGAACCATCAACATCCTGAGTCATTGTGGCACTTAAACCATGTGGCAAAACTCAGAATACCATCTGAGAAACCATTATCCTGATCAACCATTGAAAGTGATACATAAATTAACAGAATAATCTAACAGTATTTGGAAGGTGTCTTCCAAAGCAGCAGTAAAAATGACAAATATTTACAGTCCTGTCTGTGAGGCTATTTAAAATAGAGCAGCTTAATTAAGAAAATGAAATTAATCACTTGTGACCACACAAACTAAAATGCTGAGCTAATTCTGGGTGTTCTTTCATTCCAGTGCTACTGAGTTGAGGGATTAAAGGTGAAGGAAGGAACTGGCCCTCCTGGAGTAGCTGATTAAATTTTAAGATGCCAGGACTTTCCTCTCCCTGGAAAGTTTTCCATGAGAGTCAATATCCCACAATTACTCAGTGACAAAAATATTCAGGAGTAGGAAAATGTTTTTCTTAACTTGCACTTGAAAAAGGCACCGATCAATTTCAATCAGAGTAGATTTAGCAGGGAAAAGGCTAACCACTGGCTTCTCCTACTTTATTTCATATAGCATAAATATTTAATCCCATTACTGAAGAAGCAAATACAGTCTAGTTCTTTAAATGTATTTATGGCATAATGGCATAATAAACCACTTCCATGTAAAAAAACCACCGACGATTTACCACTTGAAAGGATTCTTGGTTTAGCCCTCCAAAAATAATAGAGTATTTGTAACAGTCTACATGAAAAAACAACAAAGAGTCAAATTTCCCCCTCACTATGCACCCTTACATTATGAATAAGAACTTAAAAATGTAAGTGCAGCAGAAAAGCTCCAGTGTTTCTGACACCACAGGACCCCACCTCCTTTCCATCTGAAACCATTCTAGAGCAGATCCTATGAACCAACAGGTTGCTCTCTATTGTTACAGAAGCCCTTTGTTCAAGTGATTCTCTCTCATCTTCTTCTTTCAAGTAAGTCCTGGCTCATAACTGTGTTTCCTCTTGTTCCAAAGAATGTGGAGGGACATGGCAAGATGCTGGAAGAGATGCTAGCTTCTGAAGTTTAGGGTGTTGCAGAGGTTTTGGCCTGTGAAAAGAGCGTCGGCTTTGTACACGTCTGGCTGCAGCAGACCTGTAATTTCCTTCTACATCAAGCAACATTTTCTTCTCTTGGGGTTCCTTCAGGTAAGAGTCTTCCAGCCCTTCAAAGATAAGTAGAGAATTCTCTTCTTGTGAATTCTCTGACTTGTAGCTAACTTCAGAACAATAACCTGAGTTTACTGTCTCTTTGTTATTTGTATCTGTACCTGATTCCCAGAAGAGATCAGGTACATTTGGGTCACATGAAGCTATATACTCAGAGACAGCAGAAAGAGATATATTCCCTCTGTTCTCCAATGAAGAATAGTTTTGTGTCCAAGGCATTTGAAGACAAGAGGGGAAGAAGTGGAGGGGATTCACTGAAACACTTCCATTTTGGTTTAGTTGATCATCTGAAGAGGAGTATTCTGTCATTTCAACATCGTGGTCCATATCACCTAGAGAACACAATTAAATAGAAACATTTGTAGTACACACTTTATCTAGTAGTATGCTGGCTATTGGGCTTTGCTTTTGGTTATTTTTATGAAAGTCTTATGAACGGGAATGGTTTAAGTAATTTGGATTTTTTTTTCTAAAGAACTCTTATACCCAGTTCTATATTGGACAACCTAAAGAGTGTTCATTAAAGTTCTTATCCTTGCTGAGCTTCAGGCAAAACTTGGCTCAGTGTTCGTAATGAACAACTACCTGTTTCAGATAGTTAAGGAGATGGAGCCATCATCTGGGCACTAAAGTGTACCTTTATCTTGAAATGCTCAGTCCCGATGTTCAGCAAGGAAATATTTCAGAAATTTTTTATATAAATTACATTCTTTCAATGAAGTAGCAGAGGGTATCTCCAGGGAGTCAATTTCTTATTGATTGGAACCTAAGATCAGTTTTTGATATACATTAGATATGTGAAGAAACAACCTTTTCACTCTTGGCTTCCAGTTTCCATTGTTTCTTAAAGCCTTTTAATTGAAATTTCAGTATCATTCTCCTGTTAGGAGAATTTTGTTAAGGAGATCATTCAGAGAACTGTTTCTGAGAGTAATCAAGATCTAAGCTTATTAGCCTGGGAAATCTAACTTTTCAGAGAACTTCTTAAGAAACACAGCAGTCAAAAATACAGTGATTTTGATATATAAAAGGTACCTGCAAAAGAACTTACAAATACCACTTCCTAATAACAAAACGAATGATAAATTAGGCAATTGAATGGAGTAAAAGAACAAAGGTTAGCAAGAAAATGTTCAACAAGTCATATGTCAATGTGACAATGTTCTCAGTGGGGAAGAAAAAGAGAATTTCAGTGTGGTAAGTGTCAAGGAGAAATTTTCCCCTTGGAGTGCTGCTCATTGTTCACACTTTTAATCAGGATATTGGACTGTAATTCACATTTCTTTAATGCAGTATTTATTTTAAAACATCATTTAAAAAATAAGCCAAGATGCATTAGTAAGGAACTGAGTACTAGAACAGACCTACAGGCCACTCCAGTAAAGAAAGTGATGTGCTTCCTCGAATTGCACTTAAACTAGCACATCTTCTGAAAGGACAGGAGCCAGAACAGAAGAAAAATGGATCTTTGTTTTCTATTTCTTTTCAAAAGTTACGAAATTCGTCTCAAGTCAAGATTAGCAGCATTCATTCTTATCCTGTTCTTTGTCTGAACAAAGTTTCATCAACTAACTACAGAAGTGCATTCCTCTTACCACATTTATTTGTTGATGCACAGAGGGCACTTAGACATAGATTTGTGGTCATGGATTCCACAATTTATGATGAATTCATGCTGACACCAAATTTAGTATTTCATTGCACAATCCCTGCAATGTTCTCTTCAGTTATAAACGATATTTGAACTGTGATCTGCCAACCTCATTTGAAGCACTGCCTGACTTGATTACAGAAGTGAAGGCCACTTTTTATGGTATGGAAAATTTCCACACAGCAAAAACTAAAGGGCAACTAGGATATTTATATAAACCCAGAGTCAATTTAATTCTAAGACTCTAACACATTAGAAGCAACAATTTATTTACTGCATCAGAAAGCTAAGTCTCTTTCTAGTTTCATAGTAAGATATGGATTAAGATAAACTCATAGTTTAAGCATAAAGCTCTAACTAGAATACTGCTTCCCCACAATACTGTGGTGTAATTATCTCTGTCCACACAAGGGAACTGATACATCCTAGTAAACATGATTCATTTTAAATTCCTTATATAATGATACATCAGCAGTGTCACTGAGTGCTTGTATTGTAGTAGTGGTGCCATTTTCCTTCCTGGGTACTGGGTAAATAATCTGGACAAATGTTCAGAACTGACTCAAGGTTTCTTAGCAAAAGAGTCAAAAATCATACTCCATTTAGGGAATTCAGGTATCAGTTTTATCATCTAGAACCAACCAAAAAACCTGAAGCCTCTTGAAAATGGGTGCACAATATTCTGATACTTGGAATACTATTTTCTTGGCATTTGAAATATTCAAGTCAAAACAAAAAGAAGGACCATTATCTGCTGTAAAAATAGCAAGGCACTGGACCCCAAATAGTTGAACAGCTTGAAATAGGTCTTCTGCAGAAGGAAAATAGAAAGATGTTTTGTTAATTAAGTTGGAGGAAAATAGAAGATGTTTAGTTGTACAAAGAAATCAGAAGGAAATAGATGTTCTAGAAGAGGAAAAATCAGAAAAGTAAGTTTACTTCTCAGTAGTCAGGATTCATAAGAAGGCTGGTTAAAAATAAAGGCGGTAACATTATTTAAAATATTACATATGTGTTGATTCTGGGAGATAAGTTCTGGGTCGGTCCTCTGGGCCATCTGCTAGAAGGAACGAATCTACTGATTTATTGCTGAGCCGGAATGGAGTGAGCCGTCTGAAGTTGTTTGGAGAATATGGGATCTGCACTCGGGCCCTTTGTGATGGTACCACAGTATCTTCACTAGATAACCACGGTGAGAATTTCATGTAGATGCTTTGATCATCATCAGCTGAAAATACTGGATTATCAATTCCTAAAAAAAAAAAATTCACAAGGGACAAGTAAAATTAATCAGTATAATTTCTTGATAATACAGCAAGATGCTTTGTAAAAGGAGAATGGCTGTTGGTGGAAAAAAGTAAGCTGATACACACTGCTATAGGTGTGACTAAGCCAGTATACAGACCATTATACACACATATACCTTGGTTATTGCTAGATATATATGGATTTCTATTAAAGGGAAAAGATTAATATTATATCCAATATGCAGTTATGTTTAGGATATCTGGAGACAAAAAAAAGTCAATAAAAGAAGAAATAAGTCCACAAATTTTAAGTGAAAAAAAAAAAGGCACAACATAAAATAACTGCAGAAAATTCATATCAAATCCACAAAAAAGAAAGAAAATATGGGAAAACATGAAAAACAAACAAACAAACAAACACCAGCTTCACCACTCCATAAAGGAATGAGATTTGTGTGAGGTAACTAAAGCAGGCCAGGAAACAGGAAACAGTCAAAAGTAAGCTACAGGAGACTGTTAATACAGATACCAAGTTTGTAATGCTTTTACAGAAACATTTTAGGCCTGCATCTTGCTACCCACTTATTTCTAGGTGTCTTTATACATATTCAAACATAGAATTTGCCATGAAACAGTGAGAAGTCTGTATCAGCATGTTTGCTAAAAGAGTACAGACCCAAGCATTTTTCTTCACTAAATGCACCATGCTACATATGAAGCAATGTCATGCTGAAAAATTCAAACGCAAAAATGCTAAAGAAAAATGCTACATTTTAAAACTTTATAACTCATATTATCTGATTTCTGTTCTATATAGTGTTATGCTTCCAATCTGATATTTTGGAGCCTTTCAGGGCTGGAAATCGAATGCAATGATTGTTCCAGAAATGTTGCAAATCTACTCTTTTCAGTGGCTTCTATGAACCTGTAAATGATCTGAGAGAGTTGTGAATTTAGGAGAAATCTTGTCTGAAATAAGAAGAACAAAACTTCTTACAACAAAAAGCTTCCAATGCAAGTAGAAAACAGTTCCAAAGGACTAATATTGACTGGTCTTGTGAGGTAAGACAATTCTAAAATAACATTTTCTGTTGCTAGAAATAATAATTTTAAAACAGTTTTAGGTAGTCAGGTTCACAACTTCCATCGGTAGCAAATTTGATGTTCTCCATACATCCAGATATCCAAAACTTGTTATGTTAACATTAATATTAAGCAAATATATTTTCAAGTAGAACACATAAAATTAAAGCAAACAACAACAACAACAACAAACCTCCAGGCTAAATCATCAGCATTTTTAATACCTTTTTAAACATTTGAGAGAAAAAAACTTTGTAGGAAATAAATATTTTTACCAGTAGGATTATCTGTGAAATTTTGTTGCGTCACATTAGCCAGGAAATCAACTCCTTTGCCCAGATGCAAAGTCTCATAATCATTATTTTCTTCTGATTCAGAAAACTCCAAATCTGTGGGGGGGAAGGAGGAGGAAGGGAAAGAAAAGTCCAATTTGATTAGACATTTTTATCAGTTCTGATAGAAAATGCTATTTCATGATGGTTTGATGCTGGCATAGTCATCAGATATATCCTTAACAAGGTTCTAGATAAGGGCAAAATTTAATCAACAGTTGTAGCACTGAAATGGGAATGGGAATGTATATACAGTTTGCAGCTTAGATACTATTTATATCAAGAAACTCAGTGCAGGTTTCTGGCTTGCATTAACATCTGGTGCTGTGATAGAAAGACATGTCACAGTCTGGTCAAGCTTTTGCCTAACAGAATTGCCTTCCTGGAACTTAAACGCACCAACATATGACATGGCAACACTGCTCCTTGCTGTGTTCTGTGTCTTAAATGCTCATGAGTTGACAAAAGCTCCATTACAATGACCAGTGGCTGCATTTTCATCACTTTATAAAGGTCATTTATATCCTGATTAATTTTAAATCTAATGGGGTCACTGCTGCTTTTACTGCATTAGAATAAGTTCTGCAATAGCTGCTAAACTACTTGTTAAGACTGTCTTACAATTAAGCTTTTTTGTTTTAAGTAGATGTTGACACCTTACAGAGTTCCTTAATAAGACACCATTGAATGACCTACTAATGAATATTTGAAAAGCTTTTCCCATGCAAAAAAGTTCTAGAAAATTACACTTAGGAAGCCAACCTGTACTGCCCCTGTAAGTCAAAGAAAAATAACACTCAGTAAATGAATCAAAGAAAATACATAAAGAAAAATACTTTTGCTTGGAGCTATCAAGAAAAATGAATCCCTCTCTATTTCACTTCAGTTGTCTTTGACATCCAGGGGTTACAGGCATAAATAGAGAAAAGAACACAAATAAAAGTTAGTTCAGTGGCTTTTAACCACATTTTAAAGTGTTTTAAGGTGACACATTGTTTTATAATTAGATAGTAAACATATTAGTATCCATCACATGGCTAAAGCATGAAAGAATTTGGGGCTTTACATGAAAACCAGCTTTTGCAAGGACTACTCCCCAGACTGGTCAGCTTCCGACTACACTTCCAAGGTTGATCTGTGTTTTAGATTTGATGATGAAGGGTGACTCAGCACTGAAACTGGCCTCTGACTCTGTGATCCTTTCAAAGCTTCCCTCTCCTTGACTACTAACGTGCTTTCTTAGCCTCAACTCTGATTCAAACCCTTCTAAAACAATGGACTTTAACTCAGATCGGAATGTCATTTCAACTACTGAATTTTATATGACTGATATGTCTGGG
This sequence comes from Myiozetetes cayanensis, assembly GCF_022539395.1. Taxonomy (NCBI): domain Eukaryota; kingdom Metazoa; phylum Chordata; class Aves; order Passeriformes; family Tyrannidae; genus Myiozetetes; species Myiozetetes cayanensis. The sequence goes on along the minus strand of NW_026086604.1, from coordinate 94,374,064 downwards.
CAGACATATCCTGCTGTGATGAAAAAGAAAAATGTTAGAAGCTCTGCACACCCTATCCAAAAGGAAACTGAATGTTCATTTCACTACAGTGTTGTAGCCACTGCACTGTTTACAAAATTCAAAAATTGTGTTTTAAAAATGTGAGTAAAAAGGCCAATTAAAATTTTGTTTGTCATCCAGCTTCCTAGAAAAATCACTTCTAAACCATAGAGACACTGCATTTAAGCATGGAGAAGATCGCTGCTCTGAGTTGTAAATTGTTACTAGAAGTCCCTTTTCAGTTTCGCCGTTGAATATCACAAAACCTTTTAGTGATGCTTTACTAGTAATGTAGCTGGTAAAATGCAGTTAATGAAAATGAGTCATTTTACCTTTTTCCTTCAAAGTAAAATCTTGTACTGGATTTTCTGAAGGAATGTTTCCATTTGGTATGACACTGCTGTTCCTCTGAAAAGAAAGCAAACAAGGTGACCAAAAATGCCAATGTCTTCAAATAGCAATGGCAGTGACACCCTTTGAAATGATGAGTCCAGCAGCATTACCCTGAAATCTGTTGTACTCTGTGCTTGAGACTCAGTATGGATGCCATTAGTTTCCCACCTACGCTGGTAGCATGTACAGGGTAAAAAAAGGAAACTTTGTCTCTTTGTATGCTCTGTGTTCGCTCTTAGTTTCGTATCAGTTTGGTTGAATACTCTGTGCTGTAGTGCCTCCCTGCTGCCTCTATCCTGCAAAATCTCCCCACAGTGTTGTAGGATGGTTCAGGGTCTGTTGTTTTCCAGGTGATCAGAAACCTCTCACCCAGGAGAAGAGTCCCGAAACATAGAGAAAAGGAGAGTGTGAGAAGATGCCCCTTGAGTTACCTCATAGTTTAATCTCTTCTTGCTTAGGTCTTTTACATTCATGAAGTTCTATAGGACAGAGATAAATGCAGGACATAGGACCCTTCAGAGTCCTCCCTGCCCTCCCCACCCCTTAGTTTATACAATAGGTGGCTTTATCTGGGTCCTTGTGAAAGAATTTTACCCTTTTTTGGCCCCGGTCTCTCTTGTGGATTTTATTGAGCTTCTTGGGATGGTTTATTCCTAGTTTGGTACTCTTGAAAGATTCTAAGCGTTTCCTCATTGTCCTATGGAAAATCTCCTTGTCTTGTTTGTCATCTTCATTGTGCATGATCTCATGTCGACTGTACAGGTGTTTGTGCTGTGGCCAGGAAGGGAAGACAATATTCATTTATTTAGAAATACAGCTGGAAACCCTGAATCAATGCATTCAATCAGTGTCATGGAAATGTAAACAACTCCATAGGAAAGAATGAACCAAAAACTAGTCTGAAGGTATTAATGAAACTCCTGTTTTTCTTTCTTCTCTATGAAACCTGTGTAAGTCCAGGAATTTTAAATATGTAAAAGTGGACTGTCATTCAAAGTAAGCCTCTCCCTATGAGTGTCTGAATTACTTCAGTTGATACACCCCATTTAATCCTGATCAGAACCTATGTTGGACATAGTTCTGCATTGCACTGGCCTCAGTGATTTCAAAGGCACTAGTTGTGTTAAAAAGGCATGTTCTCAAGCGAGAAAGCACGCAGACGAAGAGCCCATCTTCCTCAAGGGTGCAGATTTTGCAGTGAGTTGTCTCCTTTCGAGTTTGGCTCCCAAGTTTTGGTTCGTAACATCTCCTAGTTTTAGACTGGAAAACAGTCCAGTGTTAGCCTTTTGCTCTCACCTCCTGCCTGGGTTTATACAGGTACTGTTGTAGGGTGTGATGAGCAAGTGTATCTTCCGTGTCCCGGATACTTTTCCTCCTCTGCTCCAAAGCTTGCATGTCAAGGCAAACCGGCCCAGCTTTTTCTCTCCTGAAGAAGAGCACAAACAGCAGTTTTAAAAATCATTAATTGCTGAAGAGGAGTAATTAAAAGGAAGATGAGAAACAAGAGGAAGAAAAGAAGATGAAGGTTTTTTTTTTAAAAAAAAGGAAGGGTAAGAATTGGCTAAATGAAAATAAGCAAGCAAATGCCTAATGGGAAATGTGATAAGATTATTGGGTTTTGTCTTTCAGGTGGATGTAGCATTAATTTCACAGTTTACGTAACACATGGTCTGTTCAGTGAGAGATTCATCAAAGAGTTATGGAAGCGGTGATTTTTTTCCTTGCTTCTCTCCTGACTTATTCTGGAGCAGATACAGAAATAACATCTAGCCATGTATAGAGCGGCTGGTGAACCAAAGGCAAATGAAACAACTCTAATTTGGATGTCTGCTTCATCTTACTTGCTTTTACTGAAAAAACAGTTTGTATGTAAAATAAAAAGAAAATGTGAGAGAAAATATTAATTAAAGGTAAAAAATAGTAGCGAACAAAGCCCCTGTAAACTGCATTTTTCAGTTTTTTTGACACTGTTTCAATTTCCTCTCATATACGTCCCCATCAGTCCACATTACTTACAGTAAATAAGAGACAGAGCTTTCCACAGTACTTGGAAGTGGGGTGCTGAAATCCACATTCACCATGTTGTCTGTACTTGGAGAACGTATAAATGCCAACGAACCTCTACGTTCTCCCTGGTCACAGGAAGAAACAAGACGTATTACATATTACACCTAGGATAAAATGGTATCAGAAAATGCAGATAATTTGTGAGACTGCTGTACTTATGTGACACAAGAAGCATGGGAAAAGTTGTATTTAGGTAACAAATACAAACCGTTTATGGTTTCTTTACGTTGAGTAACATTAGCCCCATGAACAAAGCCAGGAGAAAAACTATTCCACTCCTATAAATTGATTTTGAGGAGGTGAGTGACTTCTTAGGCCTCAGTAGATTTGCAATTTTACTTTGTACCATGTTTCAAGCCAAGTGCATAGGAATAAACATATAGATTTCTATGGATTGACACATCACTGCACTAACAGTAGCATTTTCAAAAATAAAAGACAAAGTTTTCTGTTCTGTACCAGGAAGCAGCAAGTGTTAAGCGGTAACAGAAGTCTACAAGGCTATTTGAAAGTGGTTACGGCATGACAGAATGAGATACTGAAGGGATGAGATTTTCCTTCAGTTCTAAAACTAGTGTACAGAAGTGAACTGCTGGAAAAACTCAGATTTATGTCTTCACAGATTTCTCTGCAGCTTACATAATCTCTTTTTTAGGTGAAAGGTATTTTTTGGGCGACATTGTGGTTACATAGGCTGAACCAATCTATGGTTTTAAATCATGGCAGAGAGAAATTGCATAGCAGGTCCCTAAATTTTAAACAGTAATAAAGAAAACATCAAAAAAAGCCATTTCCCTTGAAGAACATCGAAAGAGATTTTTGTACATTTCTCCAATTTTAACTGTACTGTGTTCCCTTTACATTTTGATATTCATAGAGCAAATCAAATAAAGTCTTTATTTTGCTGTGGTAGCCCATGTACATGTTACAGCATATGTTGGATCAGACTAATGACATTAAGAAGTACACTCTGGATTCTGCAGAAAACTTGAAGTTAATAAAATTACATTCTGGGACAGCATCCATTTTCTTAGGTGAATCTGACTTTCTTTTCAAATCAAGTTTAATGTTTCATACATACGTCATACCATATCACCAATGGAGGAATTTTAGCCAGAACAAGTTATGAACTGTAAGTATTTTAAGTCACTTCTGTTCACCTGCTCTGGATTATTTTCATTTTGCTTGGCTTAGGTTTTCCTCTCTCAGCTGTAAGGAATTTATTTAGGTTGACACTGAACTCTCTCAAGATCCTGTTCATTATACAGATGCAACATAACAGCAGAGCTGAACAAAGGAAAAAATATAAAATAATTTTTAAACTCTTCAGTTTCTTGAAAGTGAGAAGTAAGCAACTGGGGAAAGCAGATCTTTACTTGTCCTGAAAGAAATTACTTCAGTTTCAATTTCAGCTTGTAATTCATAGATATTTAGTTCAAAGATATGTTTGAGAAGTCCAGAAAAGGTTCTTAAAGCAGTGTATCACTGAAGCAAATATAAAGTGAGAAAAGTGATATGACTTTAGGATTCACAACTTTTAACTAATTTCCACTGGAAGAAACTATGTTGCAAAACTTCTGTAGAGCTTGGAGAACTTCTAATTTCTTTGTCTATTATTATCACATAAGTAAACATTCACCAATAGAATTTATCTGCAAGACACAATATACACAAATAACATTTGGACTAAGGTAGGAAAAGTCCATTTTCTTGTGTTTACTTTCCTAAAAAATTAGTAATCTGACTTTACTATGTGGGACTGAAGACATTATTGTTCAAAAATTCTGGTGCTAAATCTGCATGATTTAGTGATCTATAGAGCCCTTTGCATCTGTTAAAGAGAAGAAATACTGTAATAAATCTACAGAGTAAATTCAACACTGGAACTGAACATGATTTTCATGCTCATCCACATCAGTGTATTATCTAACTTTCTTCCTCTGAGGTGTGACCCAGAAAGCATCACAAGAAGGAAAATTAGTTCTTGAGCTCAGATGGTCTGAAAACCAAATGAGTAATTTACAAAATCTCAAAAAGAAGTATTTGCTTTTCTTGTGAACTACTTCCCATTTTTCACACTAACATAATTTCTGAATTTCTTCTTGTTTTCTGAATTTAATCTTTGAAATTACATGTTTCACTGGAAGAAGTCCACCTGGCTGTAGCTCATTAAAAAAAAGAAGAAAAAAAAAAGCTTAGTAGCAGTAGTACTATCAGTTGTAGTCATGATTTATTTTATTTAAATTAAGGAAATTAACTGATATATTACCTAGCTGTGAAAAGAAGTTCAGTTGGAGATTACAGGCATAGATAGATTATAATTTCAAAGATTACCTTTAAAAATATTGCATTTAAAACTGTCCTTCACACTGTGAGAACACTGCACATTTGTGGCTATTCGAACTAAGCTGACTAGTTTTATACTGAAGAAGACTGGGAATTCTTACACAATCTGGTAACATTGCTTCAATCTGAGATAGGTACTCCAGCAGAAGGTTGGAAACTTTCTTCTATTCTGTAGTTTTGAAAAATTTCTCCTATTGCAAGTCTGAAGTTCCCCTAACTTCAAAATTCTGTGATTGCAATTGATATCAGATGTGAAAACAACGAACCTTCCTATTAGAAAGGAGCAAGTGTCTGCTGGGGAAAGGAAAAAAAAAAAGGAGAGAGAGAAAAGAAACTAACCCAGACAGGACCTAGAAGTGTCTAATTTTGGCTTCAAGAATGTGATCTAGTAATCACAGTGGGGTTAGATCAAGGGTTGGACTTGATGATCTCGAAGGTGTCTTCCAACCCAGTTAATTCTATGATTTTATGATTCTATGATATTTGTTGTATCATTTAATCCTAATTTTTGATTTGTGGGGGTTATGATTCCATTGAAATAAATTTACTATTCCCACTTTTTTTGTGTGTGTGTGCTATGATGATCTGACAGATCAAGATTAGCAGTCCCCTATTTTGGCCATATATCCACACCATTTGGAGGTAAACTTCTTCAAATTAGATTTGTCACCACACAGAACCACTCTTCTGCAGGAGCCAGACTCTGTTGACACATTCAGAAAGACAATATCCCTCCAGTTTTTTTTCATGTAGTGAATATAGAAACAAAGATATTCAGTAAAATCCAACAGAAAAGAAACACTGACGTAAGTACTAGATACTAGTACTTGGTAATCAAGCATAATACCGAGAACTGCAGCTTCTCAATAACACCGACACTCAAAACACATTTAAAAAAAAATAAAAAAAAGGCAGATAGAGATGGAAATACTTCTCCTTTAGACATCTTCTGCAATATATCAACTTTAGGTAATATTATAAATTTTAAAAATCAAGTGATGCTATAATATGTCAACAAGTATTCATAAGTACCTCAGCCACATAGCTAATTGCATCCTTCAAGTTGAGCTCATGGAAAACATTAAGGATTTGGTCTCTTGATTTTTGAGCAGACCTTCTCATCAGTATTTTTCTGAGGAATTTCCTATCAAAATTGGACCACCTGATAATTTAAACAAACCGTGTTAATGGCAACATGCAATTTTAGTTTCACAGCATTTTTAGTTTAGCATAAATTACATTTTTTGAGCTAAACACTCTTCAAAAAATGAGGAACACATGATTGTGAGGGATTTGTGTTTTGAAGCTTTTCAATTAGCATGTAAAGAAAGTTAAGGAAAAGCCTGCTACAGACTTGTACAGCGGTCACAAAGCATTTAATCTGTTCACTTACCAACACTACTACAACAACAAGAGTGCTATGATTACAGTATCCCATTTCAAATTCAGTAAGACCTTTTATACTTTGGGAATCATGCTCCCTTATTTTTCTGCTTCTGATTATGTTTAATTTTCTTCTTTCCTTTGGAAAATAATCTGCTTTTCCCCATCTGCATTGTAGGACAGCTACACTAGAAAATCAGATCACAACAGTGCCCCTCCAAAAGCTCTACCAGAGGGCATTATTCATACCATTGATGTACTCTGCTCTGGGGCATAGTAGTGATGTGTATTTTCTGTGATTTACATTTCCAAGATTATCTGATAGTAGGGTATCTGCCATTTCAGTATGTAAGGTCCAGAACATAAAGGCTGTTGTACTTTCATTTAACTTCCTCAAGATTTCCTCTAAAGGGCATGAGGCAACTTTGGAGACTATTGTTCAAAGTAACTCTATCCATCTTGCCCAATGGCTATTTTGAGTTTCCAACTTCTTATCTGGATTGCTGAAACCTTTTTGTATTAAACATTATTCACAGAGTTGATAACTATTGCCTTTCTCTAGCCAGAACATCTGACAAGCAGGCTGCAATTCAGGCTGGCCCACCTGAGCCCATCAGTTAGGCTGGTAGAAGCTGCCATTTCTCTGAGGAAGCACTTTCATGCATATAGAGTCCAAAAGGTAGCCTTAAGATGGTCTCATTCAAAATACCTTAGTCACCAAACCACACACTTAACCATGAATCTGCATTAAGCTACTCCTTATTATTCAAGGAGATTACTTTCTGACATACAGGAAGTCAGACTCTAATCTGCCACTTAAAAATATAGCTCCATCTTCAAGGCAGTATTTTGAAATTTGGGAATGTATTCTCCCATATTATATATAGCCCACTGAAATTCATTGCCCAAAGGTAAACTACAAATTTAGACCAAAAGAAAGGAGACGTTCAGTCTGGAATGCCTCAGGAAAATTCTTCAATGCATAAATGAATGAAGAGCAAAAGGAAAGGAAAGAGACTGTCCCTACAACTGGATGCAGACAGGTGAGTAATTCTGCTTGAGTTCCACTACAGTCTAGCTCCAGCCTAGGAACTGTATAGTTGCATAAGCATAATGCTAAGCCTAAGCTAACAGACTCAGCTTCTCAGGAAGGGTTAGGGGAGTGCTCTGCAGAAAGCTAGCACAGCCTTTTGGATTGGAATTGGCATGTTGAGTCATCAAAGGGTTAGCAGGTCAAAACTGTGACTGCCTGCACCTATGAAATGACCTAACTCCACGAAGAGAACAGCCTAACCTGAAATAACACTCTTAAAGATGTCCAGATTTAATTCCTTTTTTCCACACTTATTCACCTAAATGTGGAAGTGTGCTCATCACATTGGTAACTGTTCACATGTACTTTAAAGCAAACGGTGTATCTTTCAGCTCAGATATTTTGCTTCTTTGAAGATGAATCAGCTATAAACAGAGGGGAATGGTTCATTATTGGTTCCAAACTAATAGGCTAAAACTATCAAAGTCATTACAAATCACCCTCTGCCATCACTTTCAGAGATGTTGAACACATCCTTCATAGAAATAGGATAAATAGCTAGCCCAGTTGTAGCTGAGGTTTTTTAGTGCCTCCACACATAAATATTTTTCATGAAATGTAGTATTACAGAAAAGTACCAACATTAACATTTTAGCTTAAAACTTATGCAAATAGCCAGTTCTCCAACCTCAAGAGAATCTGACTCCTGGATGTGAACTGAGGCACCTAAAAAAGGCATAATCTGAACTGTAGATGAGAAAGAACAGATTCCAGTTTAAGGGGACAAAAATACACTCTTTTCACATTTGCTGTATTTTTCAGTATATAACCTCTTAAACTCCATTCTACATCCTTGCTTTCCCTAAACTGACAGGCTTAAGAAGTCATAATGTACAGATAAGATTTCCTAGCAGTATTTCAACATTCCAAGTTAGTTACTACTTACTTGTCTCTCAGATAATGATGGCCTATTTGTCCAGAAATGTCTTCTATAGCAGAAAGAATGTGATCAAAGGCCTAGGAAAGTGAAAGTGGAGTTAAGATCTTCACAGAAATAAAAAGCATAATTAGAAAATAGTTGGTTTTTTTTTTTTTTTAAGTTAGACAAGGTGACTATGCAGAATAATTTTATTGCTGTTAAGCAAATTTTTTTCACATTTACAGAAATACTAAGTACTATAAGCTTTTCTTTAAAGGTCCTGAGCTTTCTAATCAGTTCTTTATAAATTCACTAACTATTCTTGAATTACAAGGTTCTCAGCAAGAAGGTACTCAGATCCCCATTTTAACATTCAATTTTAAATCTTTTTATTGACTCATTTTAACATCTCCATTTCTGGCCTATGAAGTACATCAGCCACTATTAGTTTTGGTGATTAAATCAGTTGAACAATTTCCCTAGTGTATCTTTTTAGAAGTTTCAGGAACCCATACTCCCCTCAGAGTAGAAGTAGGCACAATTCTTTTAATATCTAGAGCAAAATTTCATCCTGATTATATTAGATGGTTGATAGAAGTCCTGAGGCTTATAACTGTTGCTTCGAACCAAGGCAGCTGCAGGTACATTTTGGCCTTTTTCTGCATGTGGTTGTGAACATTTCACTTTGAACATTGGAGGGATTACTGCAGAATACACAGATGCTAGGTTTGGAACAACATGGGTGATATATTTGGCACAGGTGAAGCTGCACCTCAAGTACTGTGTTCAGTTTTCGGCCCCTCACTTCAAAAAGAACACTGAGGTGCTGGAGTTGGTGAAGGGTCTAGAAAATATGTGTTATGAGGAGAGGCTCAGGGAACAGCAGTTGTTTAGTCTGGAGGAGGGTCGGGGGGACCTTGTCACTCTCTCCAGCTACCTGAAAGGAGGTTAAAATGATCTTAAGTTATGCCAGGGGATGTTCAGATTAGATATCGAAAAAAATTTTCACTTGAAGAGTGGCTAGACACTGGAATAAGCTGCCCAGGGAGGTGATGGAGTCACTGTCTCCGGAAGTTTCAAGAGGCAACTAGATGAGACCCTTGGGAATACAGTTTAGGGTTAATTATGGTGGTGCTGGGTTGATGGTTGAACTAGATGTTCCTGAAGATCTCTTTAACTTCGATGATTCTGTGGTGTCTGTGTCTTCCATCCTATAACATTTATTTGCATTGAAAATTGATGTTTTGTTTTACTGAATAAGAACCTTATAATGTGTGAAAGTGAACTGGAAGAGATTGTGTTTCAAAATCTTTTAAAAGGGTAAAGAAGCACAGGGACACACAGCACCTACGCTGCATTAAAACTATTGCCACTGATCTGGAATTTCAGTATATAATTAGTCTGTACTAGGCAGCAGACCATCTTTCTATGTAATATGCAAGCTACAAAGCCTGCTTTTCATACCTTTTCCAGACATTAACAGTTTGTAAGATGGAAAAATAAACTTACTTGCACATGCTTTGCCCTAGCACTTGCCAATCAAACATTCTCCTCTTTTAAATGAAGAGAAAGGAGCATATTCTATTTGTGCTATTACCTCAGCACCCTCAGCCCTATTGAATTCTCAAGTGAAAGACCAGAACTTTCAGTTGAGTATCCCCTCACAGGAGACAAATAGTAACCTAAAAATAACTTTTGAAATGTTTGAAGGATTTTGCTCTTGAAATTTGACAGTCTTTTCTCTTCCAAAAAAAGAAATTTTCTCTAATATTTTTGTTTTCTCTTACAATGCTCTGTAAACATACCAAGGATACCACAGTTTTATTTTAAAATATCTTACTCTGCCATGAAGTTTCTCGTTCAGTTTTGGATCTCTGTGTTCAGTTTTCTTCACTTTCAGCCACTGTACCAAAGGCTTGATGGTCAGTCCCTAAGGATTGAAACATGATAATAAATACTTAGGAGTTTTCCTAGACTTTCCTCCAGCTGTTGTCAAAGAAAAATACAGCACATTTGTGTGTTACTTGGTGGTTCTCATACTTTCTCAGCTGATCTCTGTCTTCTCTAGAAGATAAAATGCTGTACCCTCAGCTCCTATTACAAGGGTTTGAAAAGAAAACAACCAACAACTTCTATATGAAAAATATGGTACTGGAAGGGTAGAACTATGTCCTTCACCACTGAATGTGATGTTTTCTCCACATATTAGGAGTTTGTGACAATTAAACTTTCTGTAATACACTACAGATAAAATTGGAAGCTGTTATATATTGACATATCTCCACTTCAATTAAAGCTTTTTCATCCAGAAAGTGCTATTTTGTTTGGATGTTAAATACTTTCTTGTTCCACTGCTGTTATATTTTAAAACAAGGACTGAGGCTCATGTAGATCAGCTTAATGACTGCATCTGCCCGTTAAAAGGAGTGTTCCCTATAGTTATTCATATGAGGTGAAGGATGTTTAATCAGATATTAACTTGGCACTATTAATACAAAGCGGCTAAGTCTGAACAATTTTTAGCACAGAGGAAATTGTGTTTTGTCCCATGTGGTCCCATATGAAAACATAAAATGGGATCTTTGTTACTAAAATTACAAATTCAATTATTCTTTCAGTTCAGTGAAACAATATGCAACCTTCATCTGAGAACTGCTTTAAGCATTCAGTACTTTTGGGGGACTCCTTCTCCTTGCAAGAAGTGTGCTTAAGTAGTTAAATTACCTGGAAAATAACAGTAAAAAACACAACAATGATAGTTGTGCTGACAAACAGTCTTTTTTCTTTCACTTTGTCCTTATCCAGAAGTGCAACAAGAGCAAAAGCAACTGCTCCACGGAGTCCACCATAGGACATCACCACCTGATCTATTAACTCCAACTGGACCGTTCTGTAGCGGTTGATAATCCATGTCTGTAAAACTACACCTGTAAAAAACAAATGTCAGCATGTTTAGAAATACCCTTATGCAATGCCAATATCCCAACCGTGTGTAACATGGTCCGGTACCACCAGACCGCTTTCGTAACAATCTACTCCATCCACTTCCCGCTCTGTAACACCATGCTGCCCACTTGGTGTCTTATCCTCTACACCTGGTTGAAGGAATTAAGATGGAGCTCCTTCATGAACCAGCAGCTCTTCTGAGAGCACTGCCCTCTAGCACAGGCACTACAGGGCAAGTTCTGCTTGTGTCCTGATCTTTGAAATTCATTGAGAAAGAATAGAATTTTTAGCACCATAACCAGTGATCTTCACATGGTCATTTAATAGAAACAAGTTAAAACAGCATTGATTTAGGGAGTGTGTGTGGTACCCTTCACAAATCACTAAAGAGGACATTTATGTCAGCGTCTTAGGAAGGGTTGTCTAGTTATGCTGACACTGTCTTCAGACGTACAGGTGAGATGCTGCCTGCTACAGGAGGCCTAAAGTTCTAGCTATCCCAATGTGTTCCAGAGTTCCCAGCACACAGAGGGAAATCAGCTTCACTGCTCCTCCGAAGGGCACGGCACGCATGTCCCACTGCAGCATGCCAGTGCTGTTAACCAATGCAAAACAGATCCTTCTCTTTTTAGAGACCGTCGAACTTGTGCCAAGGGAAGAGTGTCTGGTCGCTGTAAGAAGGGCCTCTTAAAAATTTATTCATGCCACCAATCTGACTCCTTCAGGGTATGAGAGCTGCAATTGCATAAGGCCCAGTACCATCAGGTATTTAGTAATTTGTCAATGTCTAAGATCAATTACTTTAGTGGGTGCTTATTGTTACTGCTGAATATTTACTATTTAATTGTTGAGCACATTTATTACAGGATTGTTAAACACTTATTTCAGGAATACAAAAAGTGTCAAAGACTTACTGGAAACTCTTTTAAACACCTCAGGCACATTAGCAGTTACTGAGAAGCAGCTAAATGAACAATGCTTTCAGACTATTTAGAAAGGAGGACAAGGAGCTAGACACTTCATTCAGCTCAGGAACCTCTGGGACAGAGTAAGAACACAGAGTCTAGGAAAATTTCCAGCTAGATAGACATATAAATTGTTATTTGAATTTAGGTCAAGACAAAGAGGCAAATAAACCGGTTTAATTTACTCCCAGGTGTAAGTACATACACCAAATCACTACATGTGTTATCCTCTACAAGTACTTCATTCTATGCCTTTTTTTGTGACTTTAGCAAAACTACAGTAGATCTACATATATAGCTGGGCAAGTCATTGCTGGTGTTTTGAAATGTTTGCAAACTTATATAACCCCAGTAAATTGACAGTAGGTAATCGCTACCTACCACAGACTTATTTGCTCAGTTTTTCATCAGTCCCTGAGAATTATTTCTTAAGCCAGAGAACCTGCAGTGTAATTATGTATGGTCTGGTATCACTGTGTGTCTAAACCTGAAGTAAACCATAAAATTAGCTTAAGACAATCTCTTTACTATCAAATTTGAATGAGCTGAAGGAACGATATGGCTGACAGGATTCACATTTTCACTGGGAGATTTTGCCAGTACCATGTACTGGGTCAATAAAGCCATGGAATGATTCATGTTAACTGCTGGGCTAGTCATATCCTCCTACATCATCAAAAATGAAATCCTGATATATTTTCGGCATATGACAAAGCTTACTGTAGAGATCTACTCTCCTAACCCAAACCAAACCATAAATTCAACTAAAAATAAATGTAATGTTTTAAAAGAAACAAGCCTAGAACTCCAAATTTTGTAGGGAGGGGGCTAAAGGATATGTGATTGCAATACAATGCAAGAACCGGAAAATTATGCCCTTACCAATAACTCTATATACTGAGATGAAGACCAGGGTCAAAAGAATAAAAGCTGTATTCCACATCCAGATATCTGGATCTACAGCTGAAATTCCCAGGAACATGAAGATAATAGTTTCTGCTCCGCTGGCCATCATTTTCATGGTATATCTTACAGTTGTAGAAGACTGTTCAGATATGTTAGCTTTGACATATTTCTGACAGCAAATGCCACAGAAGGTTATCCTAGAAAAAGAAGAAATTGTTCAGAAAATATCTGCTGCAACATTTAATATTATTTCCATCTGTCTGTCACATAGCGATATAAACCCACCATTACTTCCTAAGAAAAAATACACCCAGCAGCCATTGTGGAGTCCAGTCTAGGTAAAAACCATATCTCAAACATTCATGCTGAGGTAACCTCAAGAGGCCTGAAGGCAGCATTACATTAGATCACAACAGACCTCAATTCTCTTCGTATTACCACACTGCTTACATGCAAAATTTTAAATCTTGTTTAGAGTAGACATAAACTAGTGATCTCTTTGCGGAAAGACTTTTAGATCTTGAATGTACCTGCTGTATCATCTATAAACATGAAAAGCAAAACTGAGAAGAAAGGTATGCCAGGAGTCAATGGGTACTAAAAGAAGAGAGACCACAGGGGTACTCAAGCCGAAACAGGCAAAATTTAGGCAAACCTTAGCAGACCAGCCAAGTCAGAGGGAGCAGCAAATAATGACATTCACATAATGCCATTGAAAAATATTGCTTCAGTTACAAATTATAAGGAAAAATGTCAATACAAATGGACAACTGTTAAAACTGAAGCATTATTAATAACTAAGAGGAAAGAGTCATGTCTGTATTTTGCAAAAGAGTTCTCATGTTGCACAGCAGACTGTTGCACTGGAAAGCTTACATTCCTTTTCAAGGCTGAATGACAGTATTTTCAAACTGTAATCTACTGCAGTGTGAAGACAGTGGTATCCAGCATAAGCTTCAAGAGTGTCATATTTACAGCTGTCCTATACAATTTAGGTCTTCCTTGCAATGTTTTTAAAAACCACGTTCCCTTCTCAACCCCTTCACAGAGAGTAATAAAAAGAGACTTACGCCAGGATAGCTGAAAGAGACAGCATCTCTGCTGTGAGGTAGGACAGGTAGGAAATGATAAATACAAATCCAGGTTCAATGATTCTCACGTGCTTGGTGAAACGACTGACCAGTGAGAGCAGGAATGCAAAGAAAATGCCAACCAGTGTCCCTCCGAGGCTCACCACAAAGAATGACACTGAAAAGCAAAACCTAACACAGCTTAAACAGTAGAAATACAACGGACTGAAGTCATTTTCTTGCACAGGGGTAACAGCAAATGGCTAGTAAATAAGAGAAACTTTTGGAGGACATGTCTAAGTTTATTTCTAAAGTAAAACAACAGGAACTACTTCTGAGCACTTGGTATGTGAATGTACTATTATGTACAAAAAGAAGGTTACTTTCTGCTAAGCCTCACCATTTTAACTGTATTCAAAAGACATTACATTTAATTTGTACAATTTTTTCTCATGCTCTATAAACAAATGTATTTACAAGGGCATATTCTAGAATATGTCAAAGTCACTGTTAAAACATTTATTCATAAGATAATATAGTAAGTGCTTGCAATTGGAAATAGGGACTCTATTTTTAGGTAAATAAAATTTCTTGATAGTCACTGGCAAACGTTACTTGATGGCAATCAATGATAAGGAGTGAGAATGTCTATATGCAATCTCAACTTCTGTAGAATGCAAGGAGGGAGAGCATAGGCCAAAACTAAGGACACGTCATTAAATACAAAGAAAATGTCAAGTTTGGTGATCTTAACAAATGAATTCCACATCTGTTGAGTCTCTTCAAAAGAAAACAGATCTATCTGTTAAAGTTTTCCAAATATTCAGGAATATTTACCTACTTATTTTCTTAAGACATTTGTCTATGCCATACTAGTGTGGGAATATGAGTAATAATGAAAAGGGTTGAAGAATAGCAGTTACCATCAGCATAATAATAATATTTTGTTTAAAATACTACATATGTACATATATCACATATGAAATACAGAACTGAATTCTACGCACCTATTCCTTTGACACATTCAATCCCCGTCACATTCACTGCACCTATTGTAACAAAAGATTCAAACACGTTGTACAGGACCTGAAAAGAAAAGCAGACTAATTTAATAATTGCTCCTGAATTGAGCCTATTAAAATAATCTAATTATGGGCCTCAACATTATGAATTCTGAAACTGTGT
This sequence comes from Myiozetetes cayanensis, assembly GCF_022539395.1. Classification (NCBI taxonomy): domain Eukaryota; kingdom Metazoa; phylum Chordata; class Aves; order Passeriformes; family Tyrannidae; genus Myiozetetes; species Myiozetetes cayanensis. The sequence continues at coordinate 94,358,812 of NW_026086604.1, read as the reverse complement.
GTGACTGAGGGAAATTCTGTGTGGAGGGAGAAGACTTTGCAGATCTGATATTTTTCAAAATGGAGAAAATGCAGTGGAGTAAGAAGAAACTCTTTTTTTTTAAAGAAAATACCACAATTTTTTATTTCTCATTTCAGTGTTTCCTATTGATAAGAAGGATTGTTACATGGAGACGTGTTTTCTAAGGCACTTCTCACTGTAAAATCCAGGTATTTGACAGATTTATTTAATCACCTGTATAAGATAAGTAAGATAATTATTAAGATGCTAATAATAAGAGACTAAAGTGAAATATATTGAACATACATAAGTTGAACATAAAAGAGAATAAACTGCAATAATTGTACAAACGCTTTTAAAATAATAAGCTTTTAAAATAATGAATAACCTTATTCATACCCCTGTCTAATGAGGTTTGGATGATCATCATTTTTGACATATGCCTGTTTAATCTGTTTTTAATTCCTCCAGTGACAAAGAACTTTACTATGGCTTTCTCAGCTTTCCTTGTTGCAACTAACCTTGATAATTCTTATCGTATTTACCCAGTCACAGTATACAGGTTACTTTGCTTTGTAACCATAGTCTTTTATATTTTCATGTTTAAAGAATGCCGTATCATCTACTTTCTTCTGTTCTTCACACTTTCCATTTTCAAGGTAAGAACTCTCCTTGTTTCAAATTTCCTCATAGGTTATGCTTTCTGACTCTTGATCATGCTTGCTCTTCTCTTCTAGATTTTCTTCAGTGAATCAAATTTTATTTGTAGAGTGAGTGTTCATGTTCATTTCACAGTAACAGAAACTCCTTTCCTTCTGAAAGCCAGTGCTATTGATACTTGAATTCATCAAAGGTTTTTTTTAATATTTGTTCCTGGCAATACCCCAAAACTACTAATGATATTGATATCCAAGGGCAATCAAGTTTCTCTGGAAGCCATTTTCAAATTCATGTGAACAGTTAGGCTGCTGCCAGTAACCTTGCAGTGCCTTGCTTCCTTGGTTGTTAAAAGTTAAGACACAGTCTACTGAGCGTCTTAGCCTCCTTTGGAGATAGGCAGGAGCAGGAATAGGAAATGATTCAAAAGTGAGTTGAAGCAGCATAGCAACTTGGTTGTACAGCACCTTTCTGCTTTGGGACTTTCTGGTCCCTGACCACTAACACTGCACTATAAAACTATCAACTATTTTATTGTGAGAAAAAATTTTATGAGAAAAGGTGTTTCAATCAAAATAAAAATATCAGTAGAAATTTGAGTTGCTTTAAGTCTATTAAAGTCTTTCTAAATAAAAAAAAAATTAATGTTTGAAAAAACAAACAAACAAACAAAAAACAAAACAAACCAGAAACTTTCTAAAATGTCACACAAGTTTTTCCAAATCAGATTTTTGTTATATATCTGTTTGATAAATATCTGATTGAAGTAAAACAGAGTGAGCAGGCATAAACACTTTGGCGAGTATTCTTTCTCACTGGTTGAGGTATGCATATAAATTATAGGCAAAACATAAATATGTAGAAAAGAATATGTGCATTAAAAAAACAACAGTAAAGAAAGGCTTAAAATCCCTGGAACTAATTTCATTGGGTCATGAAAACCCTACTTGAACAGCAAAGGCAAATAAAACCTACATCCCTGAAACTTCATTTGAAATGTCTAACCCAGGACTGTATATTTTTATGTCACTTACCAGCTCCAAATAGCTTTCCTGCTCAAACATCTAATCTTCACAATATAGTGTTCGTAAGTAAGACAGAAAACACCATAAGCTACACTACACTAGCCCATGATTAGATACACACGGATACTACAGTATTTCTTTTAGGGGGAAAACGCACTTCAGAAGAAACCCCCTAGAGTTTGGGTGACTTTGGGATGCATAGTTTACTTACCACAGTTACAGCATCATTCAGAAGCGATTCTCCAAAAACAATGATAAACAGAACTTCATTGACATGGACTTCTTCAAACACTGCCAGAACAGCTACAGGATCCACAGCAGCAATTAAGCTGCCAAAGAGGAGGAAGTCCAGCAGCCCAGACTTCAGTTCGCCTTCAAAAAGAAAGCAAACAAATTATAAGCAGAGTCAGCTCTGTATTATCTATAGTAATGACAGTAATGACAGTAATGACAGTAATATCTGTGATATTACAGATAATGTCAAATCCTTGAAAACAGGGATCCTAAGGTATCAGCTGGAAAGCATGGTGCAGACATTACTTAAAAAGTTCTGCACTGTGCCATCTTGTTTCCTGCAAGGTTTGTTGGATCCAGCATTGGCCCACGTGTATCAAAGTTGTTTCTGGGAGAAGGACAAGTACAGTCCTGTTCTTACAGCAAGGTACTCCCATATTTAAACTGAGTTTGTATCTGTGTACGGTATGGTTTGTCTAACTTGAGTAAATTATCACAGGGTAACTGAGAACTCACAGGATGTCAAGAGGACTGTACCAGTACTTCTGAAGTGAAAATTACAAAATAGTTCATGTCACAGGTCAAAAAGAGTTTCTACAGTGAGACTTAACTACACTCAGTGCAGTTGAACACCAGTTATGGCCTCCATATTCAAGTAGGCATTTATTGATAGGTGCAGTTAAGCCACTTGTTCCCAAATTAGGATTCATAAGGCCACTGCTAAATTTTCTGCAAGTGGACCATAAAAACAGATGAAGGACCAAAATGTACCTCAATGTGTTTGTGCTGTAGCCCCTTAGGAATTTTGGTAATGTTTTGGAACTACGAAATTCTGCCAACAGTGTAGCCAGGTATTTTTTTTAACCTTCTTTTAGGTATTAAGGTTATTTTGTTCAGTTATTCAAACAGACCGAGACAAACATCATTGTCATTTTAAAAGGAGCAGAAAAGGGAGAATCACAAAGATCTCTTTGCTCAGCTTCCTAAATATCTTGCAAAATTTTCCCTCTTCATGAAATCAAGAGTAGTATCCTCAAATCATTTTTTTCTGGGGAAAAGATTTCTGAAATAGTAAAGAACAGTAAAATTCCCTTTGTGTTCATTAATGGATGGAGGAAGAAACAAGGTTCATTAGGAGGTGATGGTGCCAAATTACATGAGGAAGAGCAAAGAAGGAACATGTAGAAAATTCATTCATTAGAACACAGTGCAGAGGCCCATGCCCAAAATTAATCTACAGTTGTATTAAGCATGATTTCTACAGGTAAAGAAGAAATTCATCTGATAAAATGGTTTGGAAGCATGAATCAGGCAATGAAAGTCAGTAACTATAGCCACAGCATCAATACTGCCTGTAAGGTACTTCCAGAACAACTTGGCCACTCCTCTAGAAAGAACTCTTATGAGGTAATTTTTCAAATTTCAAATTCAAAATGTTTTGTGCTTAGATCATAATTGAAAAAGAAACTAGATTCCAAATCTTTTTTATACAAAATGGTATGGGCATATTTACTCAAGGAAAGGATACTTCTATGGGCAGCCAGAAATACGATCAGACAACACCCTGTTACATGTGACAATGACCAATATATCTGGTGGAGCTGCAGACATATGTATTCTCTTAGCTGCTATCTGCAAAAAAAAAACCATTTCCAATGTTTTCCATACAGTGTATGGGAATCCTGGTAAGGTCCTGAAAACAGCAATTCATAGCTTGCACAGACGTATAACTACCTCATATTTTCAAAAATATAAATAGTCTTCTTCACTCTTGGACATATTGGGCTGTGAACAAGGACTGAATCTATTAATTTTAGTGTGAGAGTGAGGTTGAAGCAATGATCTTAAGTCTGTGCCAAAATTCTGAGAATAGCCTTGAACCTGAAACTAATTAATGGTTCTACCAAATGTTGTCCTTCTCTGGCATGCTTAAGGAAGGAACAAGTCCAATGACAATAACTATCAGAGATCAGGGTATAATAGAATGTAAGGTTTTAAAATAAATTGGCTCACTGAGATTGCTTATCTTTTTTATGTGTTACCAATTATAATCATTGGTACATTCTTTGAAGACTTGCAAAGCTAGTGAGCAAATATTTATGGGAGGATTAGGACACATCTGTAGTTCCTACAAAGCACTGTCAGGAGGCATGGAGTTTCTGAATCAGACTTTTACTTAGACTAATAACTCAAGTTATTTCCATATACATGATCATATACATGACCATATACATGACCAGCTCAGCAGAGGCTGGACTGACTAGCTGACAGCAGTGACACCTGAACAAGGTAAATTTGCTGGGCTCAATTTAAGACCTCTAGACACACTCAGCATGTTGCAGCAATGACCTAGATGGTACAGGAAAAACTGTTCTAAGCATTAGTCACAGCCACAATTATTCTACAATACTGCACATGTTAGTTCTCCAGAAAACTGGGAACAATTCAGCTCAATCAGCCAGAAAGATTTAGGATTAGATAATTCTTCCTATTACAGGAAAGCAGACTGATATAACTATTAGTTAACAGTTAAGGTGCTAATCTTTCCATTTCACTTCTAAAGGATTTCTTTTTCATTATCACCTTCTCTATTTTCCTACAAGGGTATTTAATGCAAACAAAGAGTTGCTTTTATGTTTGTTTGTGTAGGAAATCTAGGCAATCTAATTTCGATTATGCACCCTTATACTGATGGACAGTACTACAAGCCCATTGAATGGCAAAGTTGAAAGTCACTTTTTTTTAGTTCATCTTAGGCTGTAGTGGATTTACATTTCTACATTTTAATTATACTATTTTTAGCATTATTCACTTCAGTTGTAGAAAAAGTAGAATAGAAACAAAAATATGCCATAGAACTTCAACCAGAAGCTACTGTGGACTCTTCTGGAAAATGAGTAACTCAGTATTCTCCTAGCTTCATCGAGTAAGTAACAACAGCAAGGTTTTTCACAAAGTACGGTGCTTAGGTCTTCCTGACACCTTGGAGGTCAACACAATGTATTTAGTGGATTAGTAAGTATGTGTCATGTAGGTATTTTAAAGTCCTGCTCAGCTTTGCTGGAGAATGACACAGTTTGAAATCAGGGACAGACTCCTCTGGCCTTTTTCATAGCTGAAATTAGAACTCTAGTAGGTTATACTATGTCTTTGTGGCAAAGACAGTCCCCACAGTATACCAATTAATGCTCTTTCTAAACATTTGAATTCACCAGGCATGTCAGTTTATTGTTTGCCTTTGTTAACATCCCTTTATTTAGCTTGTAGAGCTTTAGCTGTGACCTGTGGTAAGGGCTGATTCTGCTGTTTAACTGTAAGCTCAGAGTTCTAGTAAACACTATCACTAAAATATTTGCATAATGGTGAAGCAGAATATGTAGACACCAAATCCAGCTTTTGCAGTTAGTTGAGAGATGTTTACTGATTGGGAGGAAAGGAAGAGATAGGTGAATTTTTCAATTAAAACAAAATTTTTTTGGAAAACACTTGACTTTTGCATTTCACATGTTATAAAGAGATCAATCCTTTTCCTTTAATGATTTGTATCAAAGTAATTATTGTTCATTATATTCCCCCAGAACACAGTGTTAAGAAAATTAATTTGGTGGTATTTTAAAAATTATTCAAAGCATCTTGGATATATAAATAAAGAAATCCTTTTCCAATCTGTTGCAATAGCAACATACTTCTGTCATACATTTTATTCCTGAAAACCTGATTTTATTTATAAATATGATATGGTAGAAGCAGTATAAAGAGTCAACAGTGTTTGTATCTGAGCTCTCACCTTTGTAACTTCTAAAGAAAAACTTGTTGCTTCCAAAATGCGAGTTATAGTAAGGTAAATATATGAAATGTAAGCAAAATTTATCATAGCTGTCTATATTCCAAACATCAGTTACATAACGTCTCAAAAGAACCAGTCTGTAAGGACTGAGCACTGCTGTTCTGTGCCTGTTCTATCAGCTCTTTGCCTTTTCATTGTAGCATAACTGAGACAGAGTACATCTTAGAATCACAGAATGGTTTGTGTCGGAAGGGACATCTTACTACCCTTCAGTCCATCTCCCCTGCCATGATGGGCAGGGACACCTTCCACTAGACCAGGTTGCTCAGAGCCCCATCCAACCTGGCCTTGAACACTTCTAGTATTCAAGAATCCACAGTTTCTTTGGGCAAAGCACAAGCAATAGGGAATCTTCACTTTTTGGATTTATGGTTTAGGAAACTGTGCACCCTTTCAAACCCCTTTGGACTGCTCTCATTAAAATGGCCTTTTTTTTTTTTTTTTTTGTAAGACGTCTGCTTTTAGAAAGACATCTGCTACCTCGTTCTGTAAATCTAAAATTTCTAACTCTTCAGTTACAATTTCCAGGCTCAGAAGAAAGAAAAAGAGATGTGGAAATGTGTTGCACATATATACCCACTCAGCAACCATTCCTTACTAAATATTAAAGCTGACTGAAGGAAGGCACTTCCATTTCACAGTAACTTTTGAAATGGAAAGAAACAAGCCTTTCAATGTATATTTCTGTCCAGATGTCCATTAGCAGAAAGAATCCTGAGCTTTATACTGAGAGTGTACACACACATTTAGAGTAGGACAGTATGAGAGACATGGATTCAAGTTGCTTTTGTGCTGTCTCCAGAGATGACTTCTCAGGTCATTCTTAACTTTGGTAAAGATATTACAAATTGCTTCTGTCAAAATTGAACTTTTCTGCTGGAAAGAGTTGTTAAGTTGTAAATCATCACCCATCTAACATTGGTATACAGTAGTGCCTTCACAGATCAAACTTACCCATTATTCCTGTCAGATAGACACCATAGAGAGATAAACCAGTTGTGGCAGCATTCCAAATTGTCCCAATGACAGCATACAAAAGGATTGTGCCAAGATTTCCAAAGAACAATCTATTTGGCATAAAATATCCAGCATCCAAAACAATGGGGGGCAGCAAATAGAAGAAAAATACAGTTGGTGTCAGGGTGAAGGAGGCAATGTGATCTGCTGCCAATACAATGCCACCAAGGATGACACCGAGGACAATCAGCAGAGCACTTTCTGGAACCACACGAGTGACTTTGTGGGACAAGTGGAAAACTGCAAAGAAAAAGGAAAAGAATGAGTCCAAAATTAAATGGAGAAACAACTTGAGCAATGCCTGTTTCTAGCCAGCAGTTTTGACTTCACACAAACTTCTTGCTTTCATTGTTCTTAGACCCAAAAGCATGCATGAAATGCATGAGATAAAGATGCTGTTAAAAGCCACTTACAGAATAAAATAAAGGTTGATCTTCAGATTTTATGCAGCATATTTTAACTTACATGAAAACAATATTCATTAACATTTATTATCCTTTATTGGGTTATCTTCTCCATAAAGATCTCTTTAGAGAGAGATGGTGTTCTATGTAAAGCAGTAAGCACAAGACTGAAAAGAAACTGTGTAAGTGCTGGAAATATATGACTTTATGGTTTATTTTTATACCTAAAAATACACATCTGACCTAAATAATTGTCTTTAAAATGATCAGCGTGCTAACAGACATACTGAAAGATGGGAGAAGAATGCTGAAAGACGAACAAATTTCAAGACAAGTCCTTTTAGATTTATAAAGACTACTCTGATAATGTAGCCTGCAGCAGGAGCAGAATGAAGCTCATATCATGGGAAGTCCCTTTTGAGTCTTTTCCTCAAAACCTCTGTAATACAGATTTCAGTTAATTCAGAGGCTTTCTGAGGGAATGGAAGATTTAGTGGTGCCTTCAAATATAGATATATTCATGCAAAATGGTTCTGCAACAGGCTACTTTCTTTTGTATAAAGTGCCATAAAATCTGTGTGTTACAGTAACATGTCAAATTTGTTAATAAAGACTACAGTATCAGTCTATGGTATCTGTCACAGAAAAACATGTAATGTTATGGTGTGGTAAAACTATTAATATAGCAAATAATCAGAGGGAGGGAATATTACTGAGTGTCATAAGTGAATTTAAAGAGACAGAAAGTCAGCACAACCAGACAGTAAAAACAGACTGTTCAAGGTGACAGAAACACAACCAAGACTGCAAATACATGTAGCAACGTATATTTAAAGTGCACTTGTTAGGTGTCAGATAGAAGAAAAAATAAAGCAGAAAGAACAGAGAGAAGTCAACTCTACAAAAACAGATGGAATATGAAATAGGAGGAAGTGGCAGAAGTGTTTGATAATAAGGAAACACAGATTAGATTTAACTGACTTTCTTGGGATTTCTGTGCAGTTGTTCTTCAGTTTATCTTAAGTAATGATGTGTCCCAGGTGATCTGAACCCTGAACCCACTTTGTGATACTGACCCACTAAATGCGACTTCACTTACATAGCTTTGTGTTGAAAATGTGAGTTTCACTTTAGTGAACTTTCTCCTAGTTTGAACATCAGCTTTGTTGAAGCTGTTACAATGCTAATGCAATTTACCTCAAAACTGGTTTGGATAAGAACCCATCACTAAGATTTCCAAACTCTTAGCTATAGTGGGAGAATCTTTCCCATGATCATGCAGAGATCTTAGACCAGGTTACTTTACTGAAAGACCATTGTTTTTCTTCCCACCCAAGTATTTGTCCGAGTCAAACATTTACCAGTTAAAACCTTTAGGTTTTAAGGGCCCCATTCCTAAACTGTCTGCTTTCGTCTTGGCTGCATCTCTACAGTCAATGTTAGATGCATCATTCATCATTATAACAACCCCACAATAACGTGGTTAATGCAAGCTGTATAACCTCCCTGTTCTCATCACAATAGAAAACATGAAAGGAAAAATTATAACAGCCTGCCTACACCAACAGTGAGCATGAATGTAGATGCTCCTGAGTGTTCATAGACAAGACTTGAAAATGATGCCATGTTAGAACACAGCTAAAAAGTGGGATTAATACAATAGCAATCAGTCATGAAAACAAACTGCATTCAGTGAAGCTGACTAAACCATGCCAGTTTTCTATATCAGCTGTGCCATGTAATCAAGAGATGAATAACACTTCACAGAAACAAAGACTGTGGGTTTTCTCAGTTCATCTCTTCTCTTTGGCATAAAATCCATTGGGCTTACATTAAGAAATAAAAAAAAAAAAAAAAAGAGAGAAGACATGAAATAAAGAAAAATAAACTGGCTACTATTGCATGTGTATAAATTGCAGCATTTAAGTTCTCAAAAATCTTTCCTACTAGCCATTCTTGATTCCTTGAGTTTTCAGTCAGTGAATTATCAACTAATTTATCACCTCACAGAATAGGGATTATCTCCTTATCCCTGAAAATGAATGTTGCTGAGCTAGTCTTACTAGCCAAAGTCTGTTTTTCCTACTCTCATGTTAGCAGATAAGCCATGACTACAAGATGTTAAAGTTAAAAATTTATAATAAACTTGTGAAGACTTTTTAGAACTAGGCATTGGGGGGAGGGGGGGGGAATCATGTCCAGCTAAAAATTTATATTCTGCAGAACTCTCCCCTTTACAACCAAAACCAGTTTTGAGTGCTGGGAAGCCAATCTGATTTTGGTTATAACATTGTCTTCACCTATAAATCGCATGTTCCCACAGAATCAGCTCTATCATATCTGTCTGTGTTCTCTTTAACTCAAATTGACTGATTATCTGTACCAGATTTTAATACTATCAGCAATAAATTCTTCCACTCTGTTAGTTTAGGGACGCAGGCCATGGACAGGAAAGTTATTGCATAAATGAGCCTCTAGAGAAGCTTCTTTTCATTACTGCATCTGGCCCAAGCAAGATCTGAAAACTAGACTCTCTTTGGTTTAAGTTAACTGTCTAGCTAACTCTTCAGGCAGATAGCATGCAATATGATTAGTAGAAACTTGCCTATAAACATAGAAATATATAAAAGGAAAATACCACACTAGATAAAATTAAATAAAATAGCTTTAGACTAAGATGCACCTGAAACTTATATTGATGTTTGAGTTCATATTTGCACTTACAATAATTGATAGGGTTTTTTGGCTATGTGCATTAAATATACTTAATCAAGATTGTGCCTTATGAGTAGTTATTACATGTATGAAAATTGATAGAGATTAATTTCAAATTCACTCCTTGATGTTTTTTTTACAATTCATTATCCTGAAGAGATGTTGCAAACTCACCTAATGATAGTACTTTCATTCTGTGAACTTTGCCTTTACTTGCCTAGAAGAGATCAAGAAATAGTCCCACCAAACGAAGTATGTCAAAGTAGAACTGGAAACTTTGATTACATCTAAATGTATAGCATGACTAGGTATTTCACCTGACTGAAGGGTTAAATATGATCCAACACAGTTTGAAAACTCCTACTGGACAAGGAGTTTTGTTTGATTCTGTTATGAAAGAAATTACAAATACCAGGAAGGATAGTATACAGTGCTGCTCAAATAAATTACTCTGTAAGGAACTAAGAGATAATATTAAGTCTATTTTCACTGCTGTTAATAAGGAAAAGTACATTAATATGTTTTAATGAGGAAAGGGTAAAGAAACAAATATTGTAACCAGTCCATGGTGTAAGAGAACAGTGCATAGGACAATTTTGTAATCTATAAATTTCAACATTTACCATTTTAACATTTACCATTTAAAATTCACTTACATAAGTCTAGACACGGTATTAATGAAAAAGTTAAACATGCCTTCCATCCAGTACATGCTGAACCTGGTTTGAAAGTGGGTTGGAGTGGCTAGTGGGTAAACTGTGTTTAAATTCAGGCTGAGCATTGCTTAATTAGAAGACTTCTACAAAATTAAGAAACAATTGCGAGGTATAAACATTTTGTGATTTTATTTTCAGATGCTTGCTTTGAGATCTACAAAAAGGGACTATGGCATTTAACCTACCTGATGAGAAAGACCAAACAAATCAGCAATCTATGATTTCATGACTGGAACCAGTTTCTTTTGAGTCAAAGAATGAAACATACTTTAAGAATTAAGCTGGATTTTATGGTCTTTTGAAAAATGCCGTATTTAGTAACTTAGATAAAATTCTTCACTGGAATTTACAGCATTCAGTGAATTCTATTCCTTTCTAAGGCTATCTGAGACTCTTCTGTAAAATATGATTCAACAAAATAAGATTTTTCTCAGTTACTCAATGAAATGAAGACAGAAAGACTGGTTAAATAGCAAGGAAAATGAATTTTAAAATAATAAAGAAAAGATATTGTAAAATTCATTAACAAGTAATGTAATATCTGTAGACAAAGAAAATTTTCTGAAGTAGAATTTTCACAAATTTCTTTCCAAATTATCTCTAACAAACCTATTTGTGGTTAAAACTGATTTTTACTTATTGAATGGAACGTTTTAATGCCTTCGTTCTAGAGGGGTTTTTTTGCTTTGCTTCCAGCTGAAATGAACAATTCAAGGTATATTTATCACCTTTTGAAAATACAGCACTATAAAAATGAAAATCTGAAACTACATGTTTAAAATGCTGCTAAATTTCAAGATTTATGCAGTCATTTCAACACTATTTCAAGTGAGGAGCCCCTGGTGGTCTAGTGGTAAAGGCGCCGCCCTCTCACCGCGGAGACCCGTGTTCGATTCCTGGTCAGGGCCACTCCTGGGCAGGTGGGGCTCGTTAGCCCTTAAAGGCAACCCACCTACGTCCTAAGGACCTCGCTGCCACCGTCCAAGCTCGCTTGGCCTCGGCAGATGAACCTTAGGATTAAAGGGTGGGCTCAGTTCCGCGCACACTGTGTCTCACCTAAAAAATCCAATGCGCAGGCTGGAAGGTGGAAAGACCTTCCCCGTATCTTCGCTCGCGAAGACTGGCCATTATTATCTTTATTTCAAGTGAAAAATTATATTTACATTAACATTGACAGTGTAAAATCAAGGCCCTGAAAACACAATTTTTTTTTTTTCAGCTAATATCACTGTTCCAATCCATCACAAAACCTACTGCACATTCACAGTACACAATATGTCACTCAGAAAAATCAGGAACTGACTTACAGTAATGACGGTAATTCTCTACTGAGGTTTCTTTTCCAAGTATCTTTGGATAAAATCCAAGGACTCATGAAATAATTGAGAAAATTAAAAGATTCTCAGCCTTATAATTTCCATAGTTTCCATGAAAGCATATATATGAATTTGCAAACATTTCTAAGCTCTTCTTATCACTGCTAGTGGGAGGTGTGTAGTCTACCATATGTATTTTTGTTAGTGGGTCAAATATCCACTGACAGTATGCAATTATTCTGTTTTCCAGGTTTGACTTCTCATTTTCATATATAAAGTTGAAGTTATTGTACTAAATTAAGCCATGAGTGCTTTAAATTTGAGATCCAAGACTTGATTCTCCGTAACTGGTGAAAACCCTTCCACTGACCAAAGTGAGAGCAAAGTGCTGCAAAATCCTTTGTGATTCTATACTTTTCAGATATACAATTAACAGTATCTCCAAGGCAGTATATAACCAGATTTTTGTAACAGCACAACATAGAAACCTCTTAATAGAAGACATGATAAGTTCCACAGAAGAATATTCTGCCCAAAGGGAACTCTTTCTTCTAAACATCTTCCAGCAGTTGGACTCTGACTGGCAAGCATGAAACTTTTGTTTCTTATCTTATCTGCCTGTTCATGTTCTCCTTAGCATTATAATGAGGGAATTCCATTCAAAAACTGTTTAGCTCTACCCTTTCTGCAACTTTTTCAGTGGTGTCTTCTGCAGATATATGTTATTATTAAAAGAAAAAAAAAATCCAAGATCATACATTGCAAAAAGTCTGTTTCATCTTGCTTGTATAATAGTTCAAAGTATATGAATAGGTCAGTTTGTAACCTAAGTTGTAACAGCTGTAATCAGCTGTAGCTGGACATTAAAGCAGTTCAAAAGACTCTGGAAAGTCCCAGTCCATTCCTATTGTATGGGTTTACCTGATTAAAGAATGGGCACATCCTCTAAAATACAACACAGAGCACGTATTTTCAAGACGGGATCATTTTGCTTCCACCATCCCTAGAAGGCATGCATGCCTGGACACTCTCTTGCTCCATAGCTCCATGATATCACTTTAAGATCAAATTTCTCCAGAAGTTTTGCAGATAAGTGTAATCTCTACCTACTCCAGTCTTTACTAAGGGAAAGTTTTTGATACAATTTCCTGTTTAATGAAGTTTGACCTATTTTTATTTCTCTTATCTTTTGTTATGGCTCCCTTCTCAACCGTCATGCCCACCTACTAGTCCTCTAATAAACTTCCTGGACTTGCTATCCTTGATTTCTTTATACTCTTATGTCTTTCATTTTCTACTTTATCCTTGTAACTTTTGTTATTTTCACATGAGGCACCAGTTTTTCATCTTTGTGCATTGACCTCAGTTGTACTGGATCTCTTTTTAAAGATATCTTTCATGACCTGACTTCCTAAGTTTTGTACATTACCAAACACCACGTTTCTTGCCTGCATAGCCGTAGGCATACCTTTCAACTAATAACAGTTGCTTATGTAGCCTGCACAGAGTATCTAGGAATTTTAATTAGGACCATAAGTACTAGAAGAGCTATTTGGCTGTGTAGCCAGGCTTTCATTATCCCACCACCATTATTTAATGATCCTCATTTCAGAAGATTTTTGCTCCAGCTAAGTCTATGTGAAGGCACACCACCAGCCCTCATCGCAGAGTTAGGAACTTCATTCTAAATTCTAGCCTGAGCTTGTTCACAGCTCTTTTATATCCGTTTTCCTTTGTGAGAGTGATATCAACTTTTTTAAGTAGCTGTTTTCCCCTACTGTTAATTTGTTCATTTCCTATAATATAAGCACAGAGAAAAACATACTGTCTTTATTTGCTTGTGTTAAACTAAACCACTTATTTTCAGTCTTCAGTTCTCTATTTCAATCTGAGTTAACTTTTGCAGACTCAGAGCCATCAGAAATATAGACTACATTCTGCATGAGTCATAGTAGAAGCAGGTCCAACAGCATTAATAATTTCCTATCACAATCTATAGTTCAGCTACATCCTGGATTCATTATCACATTGGTGACTCATAGTCACTGTGTATTCACTTTGTACAGATGTGCACGTCTCTTCTCATTCACAACCTCATGCCAATTCCTGTCATTGGCCCCTGAGTGAAACTGCCCACGGTATTACTGACTTTCATCCCTTCCCTAATCCTCAAGTTGATATGTTTTTGTTTGTAAAATAGCCAGACCTACATGAATACTGGTAATGCTTACAAAAATGTGTCATCAAAAACCTTCAGCAAGATGCCCCACCTCTTTGTGCAGTGATAAATTAAAAAAAAAAGAGCAAAACGAAAACCCTGCATAAGATCAGTCCAAAAGCTAAATTCTAGTGACTTCCTATGACTGAATAATAATCTTCTTACGGTTTCATACTTTTATCTCATCCTTTCCTTACCCACCCAGAAACTATTTTGCCCTCCGTCTTATTAGTGGATGAACTTAGGCCTAAACTAAGGAAAAAAAAATCTTCTATTGTGTCCTAAGAGGGACTCAGTTGAAGCAAGGATTCAAAGCATTAGGGAAACTGCATTTCTAGTCTGTCCAGGAAGTGTTTGAGCAGACTCGTCATAACTGAAGCTGATCATTATTACCTATATTTGCCTTTCTAATCTTTATCAACAAAGTGTGCTCATGGTTTTTCTTTCCTGGTCAGGAGACTAATAGCATATTTTATAGTCCTTTAGAGTCTGTTCTGTGGACCTTGCAACAACAGTATTCTGCAAGAACTGTGAATTGATGTTGCCATTTTGAATTGTTTATATACAAGTGGTAAAAAAACCCTAACACAAGAGTTTTTATGAATTTCTTGTAATCAGTATTACTTAGGCAAATCCAAAATTATTTTATGAATCAGTACCTTATACTTTTACCAAATCTAGCAAAAAATGAGAGATTTATTGAAAAAAACTTGGAGTTATTTTACATCTGAAGAAACTCAGTAGTATAATATACATGTATTGTGTAACAAGCTATAAAAACCATTTCTGGTATTGGATCCTGGGTACTGTCTTAAAATACACTACATGAATATGACTATTAATACTATTTATACTTAGTCTTGGACATATTTTTCATAAGCAAGGTACAAAAGCCCTTCATGTTTAACTTGTTTAGATGAACTGGTTTGAGTTTGGTTTAATCCAGCTCAAGAAAGCTTGCTTTATTTGTCACATATGTAATGACCACCATTTACAAAGCATACAGCATTGTAATGAGCTCATTAAGCAGGAGGTTTTAGGTCGCTGTTCTTTGGAGGCGAACGATTAACAAAATATGTTAGCAATTAAAAATGCAACCAACATACAGGTCAATGTTCTCAGCTGATAGGTCGTAACATAATAATATGGCCTGAAGTCAAATTCAAAGAAGTGTGTGAGTAAGCAACTATTACCGCTATAAGCACTTAGAACATAATGAAGTTTAAACAGTCAGGTACAGTTTATCATAATTATGCCAAATAGTTCTTTTTTGAAGGAGCAGTCCCACTGCAGTGCAAGTGTGGTAGCATTTGGCCCTTATGGAACTGAACGGCACTGAAAGAAAAATGGGAACAGTCAAAAATAATATTTCAAAATGAGAGCAAAGTACACATTAGAAACACCTTGAAGTATAGTAGAGGATATAAAGCAGGACAGCAAAAGATTCTTAAAACTGCTTCGCTCCCTATCCAAAGGTATTAAAATTAAGTCTGAAAGACAATCTTCTTGCTCAAGTTAATATTCCTCACAGACTGAACTCAGTTAAGGGTTACTATGAATTTTCTGTGTTTAGGATGCTGTCAGTGCATGATATTCCATACTGAATACAAATATAAAGAAGCACAGTTCAAGATGTTACATACTAGAACCACTCTATATACAAAAGAATAAAAACAGCATGTTTCTGTCATAACCTCTTCCAATTGCATGTTAAAGAGTCAACAATAACTGTAAGCAGACTTAGTGCTTATTTTCTGATCATTAAGGTAGTTACGACAAAAATTATTGTCTGAGGTGTAAAAATCCAGCTGATATTACAGTATAAAGTGAAAAGGCATTTAGGAGCATGAAAACAAGGTAGAATTTACTTTCTATTAATGGTCTATATTGCAACGGCTCCAGTTTTAAAACTGTCTTCAAAATTCACTGAAATTCACTGATGCATAGTGAAAGCAATCTTTTTATTTCAAAATACTAAACTTTCTTCCTCTAACATGAGTCAAATAAAGAAATGAGTTAACTGATTTCTCACTATGAATTTTAGATTTTTTTTTTCTTTTAACCTTCATTTTAATATGATAAATTAATTGAAATAAAGGTCTCCCTTTGGGAATATTTTGGCATTTGCTAATACAGATAAAAAACTGCAAAGAAATGGGGTACTAGTAATATAGAAACAGTTGTTCTGGTGTCATGATAAACTGTGTAAGGAATTACCAAAGTCTGAACATTAAACAGAACCAGTTCTTCTCCCTGATTCATGTTTACTGTACAAAGAAGGAAAAGAAGATGATGAAGAAATAATTCAGTGAATACCAATACGGTATTCTGAATATGACCCTATACTACAGGGATTTCCTCTTCTTCCCCTGTACTGCTTCTAGCAAGGCACTGAATTGTTCCTGTTAAGAAGGGCAAGACGGACATAATTAAAGCCTAAGGGCTAAAGGGAATAGCTATGAAGGCTGCTCCAAGTCATGGCATAGGAAAGTACCTTTTTTTTCAAGCACTGGCAACATTCCTGTCCCCTTCATTCCACCCTGGCAAGATTTTACTTCATACAACTGCAATAGCATGGAATTACAGTGGAAGTATTCCTGAATACTGCAGTAAAATAAGTAAGCATTAGGGTATTCAAATTTAGTAGTGATGCCTGCAGACCCAAAAAAAACCTCAAAAAGAACGCCCCCAAAAAACAAAACAAACAAAAAACAAACAAAAAGCACACAAACAAACAAAAACAAACCCACAAATATCAAGTAGTTCTTGCTTAAAACTGCAAAACCCTTAATTTTAGAGAACTAACAACATATGTCTGGCTGGTTTCTACTGAAAGTAAATACTATTGTGCACCCTGAAAAGCTTCAAAGTTCTTCCACAGTCTTATGTGGGGGGAGAGTCTCATGTTAGAGGAGTCTCCAGCAGCTTGATACGAAAAGAGTTTAATGATGGATTACAACTCTTGTATGTAATTCAGAAACTCAAGTATGTTGTTTACATTTGCTAGGAATTTGGTCATCTCAGATTTTCCAGATAAGATGTTTTTAAACACTTTTAAGCAAAACACTCACTCTTGACATAAGGTATCCAGAATGATGACAGAGAAAAGTCTTTTCCCAGTCTCAGCATGACCCAACTATGTGTCCTTGCAGATCAGAAAGCCAACCACATCCCGGGCTGCATCATAAGAAGAGTGGCCAGAAGGTCACTGGAAGGTGATTCTGGCCCTCTACTCTGTTCTAGTGAGACTCTACCTGGATGCAGCATCTGGGTCTGGAGTCCCCATCAGAAAAAAAACATTGATCTGCTGGAGCAGGTCCAGAGGAGGACCACCAAGTTGATCACAGGGGCGGAGCACCTCTCCTATGAAGGCAGGCTGAGACAGTTGGGGCTGCTCAGTCTGGAAAAGAGGCAGCTTCGGGGAGACCTTATAGTGTCTTCTAGTACCTAAAGGGGGACTACAAAAAAGGCTAGAAAGGGACTTTTCAGATGGGCATGTAGTGACAGGATAAGGGGGAATGGCCTTAAGTTGAAGTAGAGTAGGTTTATATTAGATATTAGGAAGAAATTCTTTGCTATAAGTGTGGTAAGGCACTGAAACAGGTTGTCACTGAAACAGGAGTTTGTGGACTCCCCATCTCTAGAGGTGTTCAAGCTGGATGGGGCCATGGGTAACTGGGTCTAGTGGAAAATGTGCCTGCTCATGGTAGGGATGTTGGAAGTAGATGGTCTCTAAGGCCCCTTCTAACCAAACCATTCTGTGATTCGATGATTCTCTTAATTTTTATAGGCCTGTGGAAGTTCTTCAGTGAATGATTCCAAAGTCAGAAAATGTCCTTGTCACTCACCTGTTTCTCCCTATACAATTTCCTTTGTGGAGTTTCAGGTAATGACAGAATAGCTCTTTTAACATCACTAGTGATAATCAGAAACAATATAGTAAGGAACTGGGCAAGGGGATATGTGGGAAAGAAAGAGGCAACGATTCTCACATTACTATACTCTGTCTATTAAGAAAGCACCATTTTCACCTATCAAGCCTGTGAGTTTCTGGCTTAGGCAACAGAGAACAGAAGACATCACATGCTTTGCTACTGAATGCACTCATTCCTGCCCGTAAGAAAGTAAATATGCTCAGAAATCCAGGTACATGATTTATTTTCCCTTGGATTTAAGAAGAGCAAGATGGACCTTAGTTTATATCACTCTAATTTTTTCCTGCAAGAGGCTCTGAGATACTGCTATCATTCATTGTGCTTTAATGTGGCTTTTGATTTTTGTCCTTACAACTTCTCTGATTAAGTAATATGTTAACTCTCATACCTTCATTATCTCATTTGAGAGGTGAAGTACATGATAGTAACAGCAGGAAGAACCATAGTTTAATTAGTGTCCTTATACTGCAAAATGTAGTACACTGAAACTAGTTTTTGAAATGGAGAAGGAAGGTGGTAAGACAGCTGTTTTTTCACTAATGCCTTTGCGTTTTGTAGTGCATACTTGGGCAAAATGAGAAGGGTTAGCATGCAAAAGGAAGTTCATGAGAGATTAGTTTAGATTTTCCACAGTGAAGAAAAAAAAAGGAGGGAACAAAACAACAGGCTAAAGCTGTATTTGAAGCAGCTCACAACTCGAACCTTTTGCTTACTTGACTGCTTATTTCAAGAAGAAAAGGAGGGTTGAAACCAGACACAAATCCCTTCCTAAGTAAAAAACATCCCACAGTGTCACATGCATAGACGAAACACGATTCTATTCTATGATACATAGTAAAATGTCGTATTAACATAGGATTCTTTGCTTTGTACAAGTGAGTGTCCTTTATATAGTCAGATCCCTTCCAGCACGGTAAAAAGATTTTGCATAGATTCCTAAAAATATATGCGGGAAAAAATTAAATGTTGGGAGCAGTAAGAGTTCAGCATGAATCAAATATAACTAAACTATCCACACTAGTGCCTATTTTTGACTTCTATTACCACATATACAAGAGTAAGACCTCAGTAGAATCTTAAAGTGATTTGGCTTGGAAGAGACCTTTAAAGGTCATCTAGTCCAATCTCCCTGCAATTAGCAGGGACATTCGACCAAATCATGTTGCTCAGAACCCCATCCTACCTGACCTTGAATGTTTCCGGGACTGGGCATCTAACCAACCACCTCCCTGGGCAACCTGTTCCAGTGTTTCACCACCCTCACCATAAAAAAATTCTTCCTTATATGTAGTCTGAATCTCTTAGTTTAGAACCATTACGCCTTGTCCTATCAGAGCAGTCCCTGCTAAAAAGTCCGTCCCCATCTTTCTTACAGGCACCCTTTAAGTAGTGAAAGGTTGCAATGAGGTCTCCCCAGAGCCTTCTCTTATCCAGCTGAACAACCCCCAACGCTCTCATCCTGTCTTCATAGGAGGGGTGCTCCAGCTCTCTGATGATCTTCATGGCCCTCCTCTGGACCCAACCCAACAGGCTGATGTCTTTCCTGTGCTGGGGACCCCAGACTTGGATGCAGTACTCCAGGCAGGATCTCACCAGAGCAGGAGAGGATCACCCGCCTTCAGCCTGCTGGCCACACTTTTTTTTGCTGCACCCCAGGATGTGACTGGCTTTCTGGGTTGTGAATGCACATTGATGAGTCATGTCCAATAAAAGGAGTTCAATTATTTACACTCAGATAAATCATAAATGAGAGAAAGCCTATAACTGAATAAAAATTATATACATAGATTTAATTCTGAAGGGATTAGTGTAGCATCTTCATGTACATGGAAATGCCAGGCTAAGTTCTTGAAAAAAATGCTGGAATGGAAAAGCGTCAACATGACAGAAAGACCTAGATGAAATGATTTTGCTTCATAACAACTGTAAAATAAAAAATGCTGGTGGATTAAGTCCTTCTTTTATTCTGAAGTGTTATGAAGAGCCGAATTTCACAATTTTCTACTAATATTGGTTTTTTTCAATAATGTCTTGAAATTGTCACCTGAATATGCTGTTAGACCTGACAGGAAGGCAAAATATCAAGACAGAAGGCAAGTTTCAACTGAATTTTCCTTAACTTTATGGATTTTCCGTTTTCTGTCAGTTCACTAACATTTAAGTAAGCATGTGATATACAGAATATATTTTAGAATTTTCATTTCTATTATGAGTGTTTGGCTTTTCAGTAGCTGAATCTGCTTGATGATTTATCTACATTTCTATAATATCCTTAACTGATAAGCAACTACCAAAGTATGCAGGTCTTTACCAAGCATCTTTTAATGCCAGGTATAGATACCGTGTTGTGTTTTTGGAATGGTATTCCCCAATTCAGTGTTCCCACTGAAACACTCCAAAACACACAACGCTTGATCACTCCCCTTTCTGCACCCCCTGCAGTGGGCTGGAGAGGAGAATTGGAGGTGCAAAAGGTAAAGATCACAGGTTGAGATAAGAGCAATTTACTGAAAACAGCAATAAAATGAGACAATGAACAGTAACAGAAACAAGAGTGTATGAAAAAAAAAAAGGTGAATGATTCAAATGTTATTGCTCACTCCCTGCAGAAAACCCTTGACAACACCCAACTGCTCCCTCTGCCACCCTACGACCCAGAATGGCAGCCCTTCCACGGTCCTGGAAAATGATGTGAGGTGGCATAGGGTAACTCCCAGTCCTAGCTGTGCCCTCTCCTGGCTACCGCAAAAATTAACCCTGTCCTGGCCAGAACGAGGACACAGTTTTAGGCACTACAGAACAAACCTGACTCTTGGTTTCAGTACTTCTTCATTTGCCTATAATCAGAAAAAATTTATCAGATGAGGGCATATAGACAAGATATACTGACTTTCAACCCATTGGGATACTCATTATGGGACAGACAACACATGTTACACCAGGCAGAAAGAGGAAAATACAGCTCTAAGACCCTTCATCCTTACATTTGCGTAGGTCTTTCCTGACATTTCAGTACTCACATATGAGCTGAATTTCCACGTACAGTGGTAGGTTTATCTTGGACTACTTTTAATCTTTACTCATAAATCACAATAAACAGAAGGAAACTTCATACTTCCTCCTGCTGTTTTTACATCCTCATACTTTCAAACACCAAACAGTATGATTCAAGTAAACATGTCTTAAAAATTATGGGTTTTAGTAAGGCCAAACATGTTTTATTCCTTAAGAAAGGCTGAAGAATTAAGATGCTTTATTGAGTGCTCGAAAGTAATAATTTTTCTTAAAGAAAAAAGCTTTGGTTTTTCACTTAATTACCATTTTCTTCAGTACAAGTATTCAAGACATGAAAACAAGGTGTACTTCTGTTTAGCGAAAGGCTAAGGCACAAAAGGTTTTGAATAAGATTAGTATATTATGTACTAATGAATTGCTGCTCCCCTTAACTCCATGGAAAATGTGACAGTCCGTTTTTTCAGACTCGTGTGAAGTGTAATAACCTCATCCTCAGATCAGAGGATGTCTGAAAACTGATTGAATTACCTTGAGCAAGGAAGTGGCAAAGGTGAATTACAAAAGGTTTATTTTTGACTGACTTCAATGCCATATCTATCTCACTGTAAAATAATAAAACAGTGTAGTTTCTAAACTTGCTATGTTCTTTATTTCTAATAAAAATTTTGGAAATGCAATGACTTTTTTTCTAAATTTTATCGAGGAGAAAGTAACAAAACAAGCCTTCTTTTTCCAGACACTTCTACTGCATAAGCAATGTCAGCTTTCATCAATACAAGTTTCATGGATGTCTTGTTATGGATGCTACACAACCACTTAGATATCTGGCCTGAGTGAGCTACCACATTCCTTGTTTTACAACCTGTCGTTAATTCTTGCTTTGAATCATAAGACCACTCCATGCAGCAATTGGCAGATCCACCTTCAGATAGTCCAGGAGATTTACAGAATTTTTGGAAGCAGATAGAAAGGTGGCTCTCTCATTTGAAGCAATACTCAGCATAACATTCAGGAGAACAAATTGATACTGACTGTTCATCTTGTCTAGGAAATGGTGCCTTAGTGGGGAACAAACTATGCATTGTTATGTGTGTTCTTTTTATACCTCTAAACGTAACATCCTCTAAGATATACTGTACTTCACAGGACAACATGTAGAGCCACTAGACGAATCCCCCAGTGGACAGATTCCCAAGAGAAAAATCTATCCTCTTGAAGCTCTATAGAGCAAAGTCTTAAAAATCTTATATTGCTAATTCATGGTAAGAGATCATGACTAATGGACATATTGATAGAATCTCTCAGACATGTAGTGTATGACAAAATCCTTTCAATGACTGGAAGATATGCTAACTGAAAACATCTAATTATAGACAAATATTCATCTTCTTTGTGACAACAAAACAACAGATATTAAGAAATTAATACATTTCTTTATTTAATAGACTCTAAATGTAAATATGGACATGATTTCTGCTCTTTTGCTTGTTCCCTCATGATCTAATTACACCATTTTTATGCAGCACACATAACAGTACCCTCATCTGTAGCTTCCATCCTGCCCTTTCCCTCACACCTTTTATCCTACTTTTTTCAGTTATTGATCAGAGCACTGATCAACAAAAAGTGTTCATTTTTTTAAATGTAGACTATCCTACTCAGCTTGTTACATCAGAAAGATTGTGCATGCAACTTAAATTTGCTGTTTGGCTATAAAAATATCTGTGATCACTTTTCTACATAGCTTCTATGGTACTAAGCGAAGCGATGGAGAAACATGAGAATAAACAGAGTATTTAGGTAATAGTTCTACTGAAAAAAAAGAAAACACTATCCTCTGCTAATGATCATTCGTGGCAACTAATCTAAACAGGTAACTGAGTTCAAAAATATCTCCATTTACAATTCAATAATGTTTCTTGGCAAAATACCAGTTCAATAGCCACAATGTCCTCCTATCCAGAGTCAGAGTTTTCACAGTCTTTTGTGAAGTGAAATGAAGTTAGTAAAATGAGTATCACTTAAGGAAGAAACAGAAGGCCACTAACTATCATGGACTTGGAAATTCCATGGTTCTGCCTGTAGAAGAGTTTTGTGTGAGGAGGTTTTTTTTAGTTGGTTGGGTGTGGTGTACATTTTTTGTTGATGTTTTTTGTTTGTTTGTTTTTTCCTTTAGGATTCTTTTCTTAGAAGAACAAGGGCAGTCTTCCAGAGAAAAATCCCATTAGAAATAAAGAAACTGAGACAGGATTCCAAAGTGCCAGTGCAGCAAGTCGAAGACCCAGAAGTAATACCTGCATAGTACAGAGGAGAACTATAGAGGTGTGTTTTCTGGCGTACAGTTGCGTGTAGGCAAGAGATTTGTAGGAAACACTGTACACTACAACCACCAACTCCAGGTTTACACGTCTTTGTGCTGACTCATTTAGATGTTGTTTGAGCTTGGTACTACCAGTTAATAGATCTCACTACATGTTTCCATGAAGTAATACTATTCATTAGAATATCAGTTCTTCCTGGAAAAAGGTTTGGCTAAAATAAAGAGACGAAACTCATACTGTATCAGATAAGAAAAGGCAGAAGAGTGGATGACATATGAGTGGAAGCCATTTGGAACAGGAAATTGAAGCCATTTTCACAAGAAACACCCACGTAGGAGGACAGATAAACCTTATATTTGTACCCTGTCATTCCTTTCTTTAATTCATGATGGCATGACCATTGTGGTCACTTTATGGCCACCACGTATTCTTCTCTCCTCTAGCAGTGTGCAATTTTGCACCAGTTATCCAAAGTATACCCACTGCATCAAAATTGCATGCAGAAACACTTCTTTCTTCAACCAGGTAGGATGTGGATAAAGGTCCATCCATGTGTGAACACTGCTAATTTAAAGACCAGGATCTACAGATCTGGCTGATAGAGCAACTAAATCTGGAAACCATTTCCAGGCACATGAAGGGCAAGAAATTGCTCAGGAGTAGTCAGCATGGCTTCATGAAGCCATCTGATAACACTCTACAGTGAACTGATGCACCTGGAAGATGAGGGGAGAGCACTGACTAGTGTCTACTGAGCCATCAGTAAGGTAAGGCCTTCAGTAGAGTCTTCTATAAAATCCTTACAGCCCCTCAGGGTGGTGCTGCAGGGGCTGGATGGGCAGACAGTGAGGTGGATTGAAAACCGTCTGAATGGCCGAGCCCTGAGGTTGGTGATCAGTGGTGCAAAGTATAACTGGAGGCTGTCAGCTAGTGGTGTACCCAAGGGGTCTGTACTGGGTCCAGTCCTTTTTAACATCTTCATTAGTTATCTGAATGATGGGGAAGAGCGTACCCTCAGCAAGTTTTCTGATGACACAAATTTGGGAGGAGTGGCTGATAGGCCAGAGGGTCAGGCCACCATCCAGAGGGACTCAACAGGCTGGGGAGATGCACTGGCAGGAATCTTGTAAAGTTTGGCAAGGGGAAGTGCAGAGTCCTGCACCTGATGAGCAACAGCCCCATACACCAGTATATGCAGGGGCCATCCAACTGGACAGCAGCTTGGCAGAGGGTATGAGTGTGACCAAGCACTGGACAGGTCTGCCCAGAAGCATTGTGGAGTTTCCATCCTTGGAGATAATCAAACACTGTCTGGACATGATCCTGGGCACGGCTTTAAGTCACCCTAGGTGAGCTGAGGCACTGAAACAGATGTTGTGCCTTCCAACCTCAGCCAGTCTGTGATTCTGTTATTCCATGATTTCTGTGAAATCTACAGGAGATCCAGTATCCAACAAAATATCAAGCTGACGCCTGTGTTAAAGGACACAATGCATGTACTCCTGTGTTCTTTTTCCCTACCCATCAGCTTCAGAGACAAGTTACATCACATGAGCAGTGCATCACTGACTTCAGCTTTAACAGTCTCTTGTCAATGACTGAGCCAATTTAAAAGATCACTCTTCCCCAGTTCACTACTGTCCCAAAGTCATCCCCAGAATGTCTAAGCTGCCAAGGCCTGAAAATCTACCTCCAAATATTCAGCAGTTCTGATATTCCAGTGGAGTAGGAAGATTGTAACACCTCCGTACTACGACTATATTTAGATTAATGTATGGTCACATAACAACTATACCTCCAGTACAGTTGTTTGTATATCAGTATTAACATTAGCATAATATAATATTAAATCATAAACCCATATTATACCAATCTGTGTCACCTAGTCCCTGGAATACCACTATACCACCAAACCAGTGTAACAATATTCATTTTAATAAGGGGGCTAGAATGTAGGAATGGATTTGCCCTGGATTTGCCCTATATAGGGTGGAAGAAATCCTACCAATTTTAACTGTGAGTTTTGGTTTTAGCAAGTCTCTCCATCAGTTTACAATCTTTTCACACCTGGGAGATTTTCGTTATGAAATCTTACTTGTTCAAGACCTTTGCAGGTTTTTGAATATTTAAAATTTCCTCAGAGCCCAACTTATGGAAGTGAATGGATCCATAAAGCTTCTACTTTCCACTTTTTTTTCCATTTGTAAAAAACTGTAATTGAAGAAAATAAAAATCATAACCACATATTTTTTAAAACCAGTATACAATCCATACTTAGATCTTCTTCCCTGATGTATGACTACTACTATTTTAACATTCATCTTTGACAAAAAGCCAAGGCATTTTTTTCTTTTAATAGGTAAATGCAGAACTTCTCTCCTAGGCACATATTAGTGGATCCAGAACTACTGCTTCTATTTTCAGCTACTGAAAGGAAAAACCTCTCCAGATCCATCTACTTAAAACCCTGGGTTTGAGCAGGCCTTTCAGAATACCTTCCCATTTTCTTCTTCCATGAATGAACATTAAATATTCGTGCCTTAATTAAAAGTGTTTCCACTTGATGTCTTGCATTCCATCTCAGTCAGCTCTTCCTTGTCAGCCTGCAGTTTCAGTATTTATGACTTTACAGTGCTTTACATAGCAGTCACTGGGGTATCAAGTCACTCCATTCATAGGGGTGAATACTCTGCAAACTGTTTTACAAAAAGCAATCAAAATATTACAACACAGCCAACCTGCCATGCTCCACAGTTTTCCAGGACTGTTTTCATGGTCTCTAGTTTTAAATGGCTGTCACTTCTTAGCAAACTGAAGAACAATTACAGCCTCTAGTTCTTTGGGACATTAGTTTAACTGCAATGCTGCAGAGAGATGAGAAAAAAACAGAGACATTTTCCTGAAAGGAAACAGAATATTCAGATAAGGAATATTCTTCTATGACTTTGGACTCAACACTCCCTCTTGGAATAGAGCATGACATAAGAAAGGTACAGAAGAACTCAGCAATCCATCACCCCTTTACTTCAGAGCCCTTAAAACTCTGGTAAACAGGGGAGAAGGAAGTCTTGTACTTGAATTCAAAACACTTCTCAAAGCAAACTGGTGGTGAAACACACTGATTTTTTTATTGGCTTCTGGTTGTATGAGTTAAAGTAATAATTCAGGATTTACATTAACAGTTCCCTGTTAAGCATCTCTGATTCAAAAAGACCCACAAAACCAAAGAGAGACCTCCAAACTCTTTCACTTGAAGAACCTATGTACACCTGAAAGGGTATACTGCTTGCCCTTATTTCTTGCAGGGCTGTGGTCTGCTGCATTACTACATGGGAGATTTACAATCACTTCGGGGGTTTGTAGATCACTTTTAGTAATAAGTGGCTTTAGCTCTGAAGACAGTAAATCAATGGTTTCAAAAATCCCAAGACTACAGTATTAAAAGGATTCCATTGTTCTGCAGAGAACGCCGAGCACTTTGCACACAGGTGCCTGAAAGTAATTGATGGCAGAGATCCTTTCTTAGGTATGCATGCCTGAACTGTATTCAATTCAGGGCCATTCTCAAAATGCCATTGTTTTCTTATGTAATTCACACAAGTTACCATTGTACATTTGCTATTAGTCAGGGGATGTAATCTGAATCTTGTCAAATTATACTATCCTGATATCTTCTTCCCTGCTCTAAATAATTAAGACTTGGGACTTGCAAGACTTGGAGGGGGAGGGGGAAGAAGAGAGATGTGTGTTTCGGAGAGACAGGAAGTACAGGAAAAGGATGAGTAAGGTACAAGAGTAAAATGGAAATAGAGTGTGGGAATAGGCACTTACAGTTCATAAACTCAATAAAAATATGGCTTACACAGTTGTTCCTAGCATTGGAAATGCAAAGCAATTATTCTGTGTTGGAAATGTTCTTTTCAGTTGCCTAAGACATATAAAATGTTGGATACAAAAGATAATTCCTTAGAGGGTAGAGATTTTACAGTACTTAACATTCCCAGCTCACAGGTATTCTAAACAGCACCTTGCAAAAGGACATACAGCATCTTCCAAAAACGAAGACATGGTAGATATATAACATAGTTGCCAGCACAAATTTATAACGTTTCTATGTATATCCAGGAAGGAAATGCATATGCCTCCACTGGAAGTTCCAGCTTCTACTGACTTCACAACAAAGGTAAAAGATGTTCCCTTATTATCTTGTTCAGGATATGGGGGAAGGTAGCCAATTCTAGACTTCCTAAATCACAATGCAAAGCCTTTTTTCATATTATCACTTGCTAATGGAAGCAGCTTTTAACAAGCACTACAATCATGGCAAGGTTGGTAGTTTAAACTTTGCAGGGTCTGGTAGTATCCACACCGTTTTAATTTCTGCCTCCATTTTCAGTTAAATACATCCAATAGAGTTCTGTCAAGCATCCTTCAACATTTCTTCCTAAATACGTTATTTATTCAAGCATTGGCAAAAGAAGAACTATTCTCACATTTTGTTTCATTAAAACAATACCCTAAATCACTTTCTCTTTGTAACTGACACTTATCAGTAGCCTAGAATGCCAGGAGGAGAAACTTTGGAGTCAAATGGGCTTTTGTTTTGACAGTTTGCTTTGGAGGGAGTGTTATTGATTTCTTCAAAGAAAATATTGCCCCAGGAGTCGAAATTAGATGGGTGGTTAGACCTGCATTTCACAGTTCCTTCCCTAGCCCATCCCTAACATGCTTAAGATTCTCCACAGCAATTGTTTGTGTTAACAAAATACTCTAAAGAGCTCCTTTCTCAGGGTACTTTGAGACAATGTGAAGGAGCCTAGGCATGCAGAAACTAGCGTGTTTGTAGGGATCCATATCTCTAACCTTAGAGATGCATTGTGCTTTGCAGATCACGTCCTCCTGGGGTCTCAAGAGCTGGTGGACTCAACCAGTCCATCTGACACAGTATCTTCACCAGCCTTCTCCCAAGTGTTTGTTCATTGTTATTGAATCACTTGTTCCCCCTCCTCCAAAGCATTGTGGCATTCCTGAAGACAGATTTACCGGCTGCCCTGGATTCACATTTCACTCCCACTTTTAAATTTCTAATATAAAAGCCTTTAGAATTTGTACACAAATACACATAAATAAAAAAAAATTAAAAAAAAGTTTTTTGTGGCATTCTTACACTCAGCATAAACTATACCAACAAAAACAGTTGGCAAGAGGTTTGCCTCAAATAATGAAAAGGCTATGTACTCTTCCTCATTCCTGTTCACAGTCACTCTCCCGTTGTTTCTTCTAGTTGTTTATCTGCACATATTGAGTAAATCCAGGGAGCTAGACAGACAGACTGCTTTGAAATTTTATTATTATAATTATTATCATTATTATTATTATTATTATTACTATTTTTGGACAATTGCCTATCCTTCCGAAAAAAAAAGCCATAAAAATGTTATAGTACACAAAAGGATTTAAACCACAAGAAGGAATTTAGGAATTTTACAAGTTCCCCAGCATAACTTCCAGTGAAAATATAAATACAATCTTTCTCTGTTACCTAGAATTTTGAACAAGTATAGAAGCATGCACTGGATAACCCACAAGTAGAAAGCATACTTTTGCAATTGAGAGATATCCTCAGAAAAAAAATTGTTTACAATATTTAGTGTTTAAACTATTTCTTCTCTTACCTAATTTTAGTTCCTGGACTCATTATTCCTTTCCTTCTCCACTTGTTTTCCAAAGTTGTTTTCTGATTTCCTACCTACTTCTGTCTTTTTCTAGAGCAGATTTTTCTGCCAAGACACTCTTTGTATCTTCTACAGATCTGTTATTAAAAGATTATTTTCAAGATGTGTTCCATGAAAGACATACAAAGAAAGAGGAAAGTACATGACAAAGTGAATTTAGAAAACATATGCAGCTTTGGTCAGTGTACACATGTCTTTCATCTTAAATCATGTTGGTTAAAAATGGTACACCCTCTACCTACATAGTTTTGGTAGGAAATGCCCTAGTCTATAGCTATAAATGCATACCTGTATGCATTTATTTGTATGTTTGGGTTTTTTTCAGTGGTATGTCTTATTTCAGTTGGAGAGCTGAAGTATCAGGAAGTGGGCACATAAAGTCCACTAGGAGAGTTTTTGGTTGTACCTCATGTACCTTCTTCACATAGATAAGATATTTTTCTGGCTTAGATTTACACCCGTGAGTAGTTCATTGGCCCTATCCCATATGGATACTCATCTGTAGTGATAAGAAAGCCTATCAAAAGAGGAAATAAAGACCATTAGCCAAAGTGGAACATTGTGAACCTTATGAAAGTTCCATTTGAAGTGGAAGAATGATGAGCTGGCACATTTCAAATGAAGAGGGTCAAATCAAATAAATTATAATATGTAAAACAGTACACCAAGATGCATCAGCAGTTTCATAGGAGGCACAAATTAATTTATTTGCTATAATGCATGAAAGCCAACTGTATGAAGACTCTTCTTCCACAGTTTCATTTGTAGCAACACTTAGACTTGACCAAAACTTGACCAAAACTAAACTAAAGTAAATTATGATAGCAGCTTCTTTCCCACAAAGCCCAAAACACCAGGTTTTGGGATACTTACGAGATTTCACACACAATAGTTTATGCTGCAGAATACCCTATCAGCACCAATCTGTATTCTGAATGTACACAACATAAATATCAAACTTCAGAAAATCTTCAAGAATCTCCTAATAAATACAGGTTTCCCCAAGTCACATGACATCATGAACTGAAACTTTTAAAAAAAAAACTTCCACACAAATGAAACTGAAACTAAAAAAAAAAAAACAACAACCAAACAAAACAAACACAGAACCCCTAAGGCTATTCTAATGCAAGAGAAGGCAAAGTATGCTCATACACACTTATCCCCAGTCAACAACTGCAATTCCCAGAACACTCTCTGCTGACCCAGTTGCCTATCATCCACTAGTAAAATAGCTCTGCCAATCTCTGTAGCCGTGGAAAAGTGAGCTTCCGTATATAAGATCAGCTCCTCCCCTGTCGAAAAACTAGAGCAAAACCAGCATTTTGACAGCACTACCTTTGCCCTCCTTCAGGTAGTAAAGCAAGAGACCCAAGGGCAGCTGTTCTGTATTTTCTCTGTTCTTTTCTGTCTCCTTTTTGAATATGTAAATCTTCCTTTGAACTAGTAAAGGATTCTCGCCACTCAGAATCTTCTGATAGATTTCTGACCTACTTTCCAGAACCCTTGACACACCAAGGCAGATAGAAGGGTGACAAGCTAGTTTTTTTCTGTTCCCTTTCTCATCGACTTTTATGAACACCTTCACGCTTTCTCCATTAATGACCTGTTGAAAGTGAGTGAACATTCCTGCTTGTCTATGTGTTATTTGTGACTGGTGGAGAAAGCAGGAGCATTCATAGGCTCTCAGGGGAATACATCAGTTGTCCATTGCCTCTTCAGAGACAATGTCCAGAGTAGTATAGAATCGCAAATACAAATGTGAAGAGAGAAAACAAGGAAGCTTGAGAGTTTTGGGGAAGAAAAGTGGTGGAGTTGATGATAGGTACTATCTAGTAGTAAGTGACATGCTCTGTAAGTCTGTGAAAGAAGTACAAAGAACTTAAAAACAGAATCAGCATCATTCAGCTCCTGACAATTAGTGCTTTATTAAGAGTTTATATTGAGGACTTCATGGTAAAATGGCTTATCTTAATCACAATGAATCTCAGTCCAGGTCACAGCAATATAAATACAGTACAATCTAACTGTTCTGTTAGCTTCACTGGATTTCAGAGACACACTGATATAGCTATGCAGCACTAATATTGCTCTGTACAACTGTGGCCCATGTACAGAGCAGCAAGCGCTAAATAACACAAAGCCTTAATAACTATACTTATTTAGAAGAGTATGTCCAAAAGAATGAGCAGCCTGTTTATTAGTTTAGTCTGCACAATTTTATAGGGACTCATGGTTGTCAGGTTTTTTCCTGTATGTGGTTTCTCCTGCTTTCTAATTGCTACAACCCATCAATAAAAGTCAATTAAAACAAAACTTGTTCTTATGTAATCTAGGTGCTGCAGAAACCATCTGAACACAAACTATTTGTGTGGTTTAGATAAAGGTTCAGATAAAGGTATTTAGTTATATAGCTATGGCTAATCAAGTGAAACCCATGATGCAAATATTGCTGAAAAGTGCTGTACAGTATCACTTCTATATAACTTAATTCTCATTTTTAAGATGTTTTATTTGAATTTGGAAACAGCATTTTCCACCCAAGTCTTACTGTGCTTATGTGGTAGACAGAATACACCTGAGAATACCTTTTTATGTCTTTCATTCTCCATGACACATAAAATCCATTGAATGTGATTCTGGTACATCAAATTAGTATTAAGAGTACAAGTTCAGAAAAATAGTAGTAGGACTTTCAGCTGACCTTCTGAGTTGAGACTGATTATAGAGAAGATTTCTTGAAAATGGAAATAACATATATAGTGTCAGCCAAACTGGAACTCTTTTTACCTTTTCACCTTTCAAGGTAAAAGGTCTAAAAATAATAGCATGTATCAGATAAAATACATTCCAATTAAACAGTGACTCTTCCAGTTCAGCAAACAGCATTATTGATATAAAATTGCTTTCAGAAAAGTCACAAAGTTCCAGACACATGAGTTAGAGCATTTATAAAATTCATTTGAACTACACTGAAGTTAGGCTAAGTCCTTGCTTTTCATTGGTTCCAATTTCTGTGTGCTCTAAAGCTGGTATTTTTTCAGCTACATCAGATGGTCTGATAATACATATTATCTTTCTCTATAAACCATGCTCTTTCACTAATTCAGCAATGCACTTCAAAGATGAGAATGCTACGTTCATACGTGTAGCCTACAGTGTTTATTTTTGATGCTACTAGCTGATATAGCTAACAATCATAATCAGGAGAATAGTACACCGTAAAGCGGAATAGGTATTGTGAAAGCAATAAGCCTCGATTTCTGTTTCATTTTTGCAAAAAATTCTTCCCGGGAGCAACACGAATGAAGGGTCTCAAGGAATTGCAAGGGTTTGCAAGAAGACAGATGCAGAAGACACAGTCGTGGGCGGTGAAAATGAACTAGGTAACACCTTGAGGCAGGTGAAAATCACTCCATTAAGTACCGCGTAGGGCAGTATTATGAAATCAGGACAGAGTACAGTAAACCCCCTGAAAACGGGTCAGTGGACTTATGACAAGCTTTCCTCATCTACGTTGGGTGCGAGAAGGGGAAGGGGGAAGGGAAGGGAAGGGAACAGGACATGTATTAATATATAACTCCGGACTTACCGATTTT
Source organism: Myiozetetes cayanensis (assembly GCF_022539395.1). Classification (NCBI taxonomy): domain Eukaryota; kingdom Metazoa; phylum Chordata; class Aves; order Passeriformes; family Tyrannidae; genus Myiozetetes; species Myiozetetes cayanensis. Next base: position 94,326,058 of record NW_026086604.1, on the reverse strand, counting down.
GGCCAAGCTGGCCACAAGTATCCAGAGTGCAATGATATAAGGCTCCTTGACGTGATCCCATTTGAAAGAGACGATGGCAAAGCTTTCGTTGCTATTTTTAGCGCTTTCCGAGCTTCTCTGTCCCAGCGCCACTGGGAGAGCCATCAGCCCCAGGAGGAGCCCCACTCCAGATACCTGCCTCATCTCCAAGCCACACAACAAAATCCTGCTTCCCCTTCCCGGAGAAATCCCGCCTCTTCGGAGGTCCTTGGGGGCGAGGTCCTTGTCCCTTCGCAGAGACGCGCCCGACGGCTCAAGGCGGCGGGACAGCGGCGCGCGCGGCGGGCGGCGGGAGGCTCCAGTCCCGTCCCGTCCCTTCCCGTCCCGTCCCGTCCCGCACCGGCTGTCCCGGCGGGCTCGGGTATCGCCTTGCGCGGGGTGGCCAAGGGCGGGTCAGGGGCTCCGCGCACAGGCAGATGCTTCGAGCTGGGGTCCCGCTGCTTGCCCGCACCTGCCTTTATCAGGCTGTTCCCGGACGGCCGGAGGCGGAGCCTCCCGCCGCTCCTGCGGAGGCTGCCGTGCGGGGACGGCGATGCCCTGACTGACAGAGCACCCGGCGGGGTCGGCGGGGAGCTGTGCGGGGGTGGTGGCGGGCTCGGGGCTGTGCCCGCCGTCCCAGCGCGGCGCTGGGCAGGGCGAGAGCGGACAGGAACGGCGCGGAGCTGCTGGCGCTCGGAGCCAAGGCTGGGGCACTCCCGCCAGCATGTCCTAGGGCAGCCCGGGGTCCGCGCCCAGACCGCAGCCGGGTGCACAGGACATCCGCAAATCCACGTTCGGATGAGCGGGCAATGGGTCAGACTCCCTCCCTCAATCCCACCCTCCCGGCAGGTTGTCACAGATAAAACGCACTCTTTACCGCTTCTCAGCCTCGAGTCCTCTCCTGAGCTTCGTCTAGCTCACCGAGGGCACAGCAGTAGATTTCTCAAACCAGCATTTCTTTCTGTCCACCAGAGAGCATCTCTTCCCACGGTGCTCAGGGAAAGGACACCAGCAGGCAAAGTTTGGCTTTCCACTTAGGTCTGCTTGGAGCTGCTAGTTGAGATGTGCTATATTAAAAACATTATCTGGCTTCTTCTCCTCTTCTTTTTTTGTTTCTCCCCCTCCCAGCCCCCGGATGATTACTCCGTGAGACCTTTTAGAAGGTTCTCACTTTCCCCCTAAAACATATTTTCTTGCTGATAGCGTTTGCTTGATACTATGCATGATCCACGTTATGTGCTGTAGGCAGATGGACCCATAATAATCGTTACCCTGCAGTAAAAAGGCAGCAAACCGTAGTGTTCACAGCGGACAGATCTGAGGGTACCCTTCCACAGACCACACAGCAGCTCCTCTCCTCTGTTGTATGCCCCAAAACAACCCGATTGGTCACAACTTATTCCAAGTACCATCACATAACAATCAAACATTTCAGCTGCAGATGATAAAACGGCACCACAACTGCCAGTGTCCTATCTTACATTCATGATTCTTCCTTAAATCGAGTTCCACAACATGATAACTGGATTGGAAAGAAATCTTTCTATGGAAAGTGCCGAAGCTAACCATGTTGTTCAGACAAATATGTCATAGATCAAGAATACCTGCCGCAGAGCTATAAAAATGAGAAAGCCTTCTCCAGTGGATCTTTATTCTACAGATAAGCAAAGGCTTACACTTCTCTTGGAAGAGCTGCAACTGAGATCACACCTCTGATTGCCCTTAAGCGGTGTTCTACCCATGACAATAGGAACTAAAGTTACATGACAACTCTGCGTTTGCTGGTGGAGATAGACCACTACTAGGAAAAAAAAAAAAAAAAAGGTGATAGGTACCGTGTTAGCACAGACAAGCTGTTAATATGCCCCTCAGTTGAAAGTATAACGCCCATCAATCTACCTCAAAGGGATGCTGTGGGAATTTCAGCATTTCTAAAGATTTTTTTTTGAAAGGCCTTGGTCCAAACTGCTACAAAAGTAAATAATTTTGCTTGTCACAAAATCTTCCAAAAAAAAGGTTTATAACACTGTTAAAATGCCAACGCTGTATTTTTGTTTAACAACAAGTTAATAGTTCAAAGTGTACCTGTGACTGCTTACGGAATTTTTTTAAGTCGGCTTGGTATCAAATGACTGTAGATATCAGGGAATTCTTGTGCAATTCATTAATATTTCAGTAGGACACCGAGAGGACAGAGGAAGGAACTGACAATCATGAATCTGCTGTAGGTATATCAAAACACGCTAAACCAAGAGTTTGCTGAGTACACACAAACTCGAACAAAATACACAGTTGTACAAGAAGACATTTGCATTTATGTATTTATTAATAGGTTCCATTTTCTTGTATGTTTTTTATGGAAGTCCTTATGTAGTCTCTCATGACCTCATCCTGTATCAGTAATAAAAAGCACTAGCTTGAGTATTATGTTTGCAATAAAGATATCATATCACAAAACAGCTGATACTTCCCATCTTTCAGAAAGATTGCACAAGGAAGATTTCTATTTACTATAACTGTTATATTAGCATTATACATACCTTTCAAGTAATCTGTGTCCTGTAATGATTACTTCTTGGGGATTTTTTCAAAGCTGCGGTAAAAGACAATTTCAGTTAAAACAACTCCTAAAAAATAAAAGAAATCCTTAAAATCATATCAGTTTCCTCTAGAAAGGAACAGTACTTCTGTTGTGCTAATTTAGAGGTAGAAGTTACAATTGACTTTTCAAAATTAGCATTTGAAACAAATCTGTTTAAGCTGAAATGAAATTAAGAAGCACAACCCTGTCAAACTGAGAACTTTCATGAAGGAAAATAAATAAATCTAAACAGAAAAGATTTGGTAAGTGAACTTTGAAAAATCTGATGCAATACAAACCTTCATAAGTCACTTGTTGGACTGAGATGTTACACAGTACTATATTACAGTATTATGAATATGAGCCTCTGAAATCACACTAAGAAGCAGTGTATTAATTCATCCCTTGCTGACGTCCACATTACTGCCAGTTTAAGTGAACAAAATGAAGGCTAGGGTAAGGATGAATTAATCAGAGAGGCAGGTGAAAATGGTTTTGGCTCTAAGAAGTAGGGTGGCATAGGAAATTAGCTGGATTTTTCAGGACTCATTTCAAGACAAGGCTGAAATTAAGGACAGTAAGTGGAGGGGATTTTTACCAGAACCCTCATTTTCAGTGTCAATTTTTTTAAATTGGCAGACATTTCAGGTAGTTTGTGATACTTTCTTGTTTGTTGATGTTGCTGCTGCTATTATTGTTTTTAATGAACCTCCACATTTATATTACATTAGAATCTAATCTAGAAGGAGCGGGGTGGTACAAAACACAAAACACAAACACTGACACCACCTATGACCTCCATTAAAGATAGTCCCCTCTATAAGGGACTATATCTGTGTGAGCTGGGCAGTGCAATGAGCAGCGAAGAGGGAATGGGACAGGGAAGAAAGTTGTTACATAGCACTAGACACCTGACACTTTTTATCATTTATGTTCAGAAAAAACCCCAAACCTTTTATAAAATTACAAGTGTATTAAAAGTACTCTTTCAGTTCCAGTTTCAATGAAAATTCTTCTATTGTGTATTAGGACTCCTCTGGGCGTCTTCCACACTTCCCTCTTGTACTCTTCTCATTCCCAGTTCTTGGTATCCCACTCCTATTTCTCTGTTCTCTGTGTTTCTGCCCTCCTTCCTTTTCATGCATGTCTTCTGTCAATACTCACCAAAAATCCCAAATAGTGAGACCTAAGGAACACTCGAAATGTAATTTGTATACGATGTTTCATCCTAATACTTAAGGTCCCACAATGACTCTCTACCTATCCCTTCAAATTCAGCTTTGTCATTTTTCCCTATGTATCCTTCTTCCAGATACTCACATTAGCCTGACCAACACAAATGCTTATACTGGACTCAAGACATGTGTGTGACTCCTGGTTTTTCTAGTCATAAGGGAGAGTGTATTTGCTGATCTTTAAAAATCAATTGTCATTTCGCTCTGTGCTAAAAAAACCTGGGGGAAGGTTGTGACAGAGACCACAACCACAGATTTCAGAGAATCAGGGGATAAAAAAAAAGAAAGTAAAGTTGCATCTTGGAATTGTTACTGTGTACAGGTATTCAGCTTTCTGTAGCTTAAACTGAGAAGAAAAGCAAAACAGAGGAATTTCTTAGGGAAAAAGCAAATGATCCCTAAATAACAAAGGCAATTAAGTAGAATAATTTCAATTTCTAACATGATAATTTTACACTTATTTCTTAGGTTTGTATCTAGGCTCGGATGCTTCTTGATCCTAATTTTTGGCTGACCTATGGAGTGGGAATCTTTCCTTTTCCTAAATTCTCCGTAGACCATGCCTTTGTGAAATCCACTGATAGTGCCTTCCTTGCCTAGTTTAACATGTGGATGTTCACAGGAAAAAGTTCAGTTGATTTCACCTAAAGTAGCTACAGATTCAATACACCATCCCCAGTGCTCCTATTTTGGCAGGCACATATATTGATTGTTCAAAATCAGCTGTGATACCGACAAGTGGAGATAAACCCTCAGCCTCTCCAAGTTGACTCCTGTTCTTCCTGCCCTCCATGAATTACGTGCTGAATTCTGCACCGCTGGCAGCAGCCACTGCCCTGTAATGACTTTTCTATTGGCAGGCCATGGAGTGGATGTGGATGGTTTAACCAGTATGTGAAAACTCAGCATCATAAGTAAATTCACCTACCTTTTGCAATGCAAAGCTTATCCCAGCAGGAGTGCCCATGTGGTGTGCCTGGCTTTGAGGGCACTCAGTAACCTGTGGGGACAGATGCTTCTCAAAGCATCTTGGATTTGATGATAGTTCAAAGCCGTTCCTACCTTCAGGATGCTTCTCAGTGTCAAAGGGCCCAATGTGAGCCTTTCCTCTGTCATTGCACATAAAGGAATTTTCCTCTGAAATATTTCTCAAGGGCAGTTGAGATTTTGTGAGAGCAAAATTTTGCACTTTTTTTCTTTATCTAAATTGTGGTAAAGAGTGAACCTTGGCTGCAGCAGTAGTCATGTAATAATTAGCAGTTACTTTGAACTTAAATTACATAAACCAAAGAGTCAAATAATTAAATTAATTATGATACAAACAAAAATCTGCCAACACAGTTTATTGCTTAAAGTATTGATCATGGCAAATTTTATCAACAAAAAAATGCATAAATAACAGGCAGTACTTCCTTGATGCATTGTATAAAACCTACTGCTATTTAAGAATGATGCATTAGATGTAGGGGGGAGTTTTGTTAGATAATTCCAGTTTATAAAAATCGAAACATTTAAGCAGAACATACATATTTTTATGAATATTTCTTTAAGAAGTTTTCATGTGATCAGAAGGGCATTCCTGGCCAAAGCCACTGAGGAAGGAAAAACTTCAGACCTGACAATATCAATAATCTGCCTAATTCAGTGCAAAGACATAATCTGGAATCTCATATTCCAAGTGAATACAAGTGAATGCTGTAATCATGATTTGGAAAACTTTAACACAGTTCTGATTTTATTTTTTTTCTGCACTGAAGTAAAAGAAATTGTTGAAACTTCAATTTTTTTTTTTGCGGGGGGGAGAAAACTACTTTTCAACCAGTTTGGGCTGTTAAAAACATTTACTATATATTAGATTTATAATATATATTATAAAAAGAATGCAGTGCATGTTTGTAGTCAGTGGGACAGTAGGGGAGGGGAATGGGAAGAGACAGTTCATTGCTACTGGTGTAAAAAGTGACAGAGATTCTTTGAAGTCAAAAGGCACTCTGCTTTGAATTGAGGGAATCTGAACTGGATTGCTGCTTATCTCATCCAAGTTCCAAAGGCCACAAGGTGCAGCCTATACAAGGTGTGCACTTCCACACTGCCAAAAGAGCAGCCATAAACTACCTGACTAAGATCAGTAAATGAGTAAGTAAATAAACAGGGAGAGTGATGTTGTGTAAATAAGGAAAATAATTTGACACTAACATATTTGATAATTAACTACATCAGTCTGCTATGACAAGTTTTTGGCATCTGGAAGCCTTAATCATAATTACTGTTATTGAATTTTCAAGGTACTATTTAAAATCAAATCATGATAACTCTAAAGTGAAAACAAGAATGGAAATTATGAGAATATTAAACTCATGAAGCTGTACAAATAAAACTATGAAGTGGGTTCAGGTTTTGTCAGATAAATGTATTTTAAACTGCTGCTTCCTAAGAAGTCACACTATTAGAAATACAGAAAAATAAGCTGCACAGTTGCAGAGAAGCAGTATTAATTTTATCTGCTACATGAAAATAAGAATCTACGTAGTAAAGATATAATTTGGGAAACCTTTCTAAATTTTAACTGTCATAGCCACCTTGTTTGATATGATGACACAGATACATCCAGTTTTAGGAGCTGCTGGAGAATCTGTTCCAGCGACTAAGGATTCAGTTCTATCACTTGGTCCCCGGATGCACATTCTTACTGTGTTCCTTCTATTTCCTTGCTGGACCTTTTGACTAGCCACCTCTGCTTTCAGTCCACTGCAGTCTTGAAGTGAGGTGATATTAAGATCAGAGGTACTTGTTCTGAAAGGCCCTCACTAGCTTAATCTTAGTTCAGGACATCATCAAGCTTTATGGACTGTACCCTAGTCTTAAAAAGGGAAGAAAAATGCATGGAAATGCAGATAACACTGAAGAGAGATACAGAAACATGAGACTATCCCAGTCTCCTGGGGTTATAGGCATCATGTTGTGTATTTCCCACATAAATTTACCACACGTCGTCTTGAAAATGTTACTCAAATGATGGTTAGGCATATTCATATAATTTCTAGCCTAAATTTAATCAGAAAGTTCACAACCTATGTATTGTGTGATCACTGTCCTTTACCATTGTTGTTTTTTACCCTACGAAAGAAATCATACACTTGAAAATAAGTTTCAGTTAATCCTTCTTGAACAGAACCAACCAGGACACACACAAGTGAGGTTTTACTAAACGTTTTATGCTGGCAACAATACTTCTTTATCGCAAATATATGGCCTGAAGCACACCAGAATATTTGTTTTCAATGGCAACATCCCAGAACCTATCACAATACTTACCCTGAAATCAGGTAACATAGCCAAGTGCTACTCTTTTCCACTGATTCCAGTGAATGAACTTGTAGCTTAATGATCATTCTGTTGCTATTGCTTGAGTTTTCATTTCATAGTGTGGAATTTCATTATGTTAATGTTACTTGAGTCCTCAGCATCAACATGTCCTTTCAGTACAATCTTCATCTGAATGGATGGTGACTCCAAGCTGTGCATCAGCAGCAAATCAGTTGTGGATGCTAAAAGCACCGATGAAAATATTAAACAAGATGGATTCCAAAGTGTAGCTTCGAGGTAGTCGTCTTTTGGCCTCCTTCCAGCCTGATTCTCTCGCTACTTTTTCAGTAGTATTTGTCTCCACAGACTCTTGCAATCCACAAAAAAATAGCTTAGCACCTTGATGAGCCAAACACTGAAAATGTGGTGTTCCTGCAAGAAGCTGTGGTAAACATTTACATATCCTAATCATATTGCCTAAAGTTTCCCTGCAAGAGTGGATTTTTTTAATGCCATACTTAGGAAACTAGCATCACACCTGGGCATCAACAAAATTCTACTTTTCCCTGTGCCCCTTACCTCATACCTTGTTTTAACTTTTCCTTCTGTGACTCCTAGAGTAATTAGGTGTTTATCAAAGGAAGCATCAAATATTATTTTAGGGATCCAGAAAAATTTATAGAGTTACTGTTCTTGATATTAATACTAGTATCAATACAGGGTAGGAAACAGTGCATAATTAAACTTTTCATTTTTTATGAAATTTATACTTATTTATACTTCATTTATATACTTTATTTATACTTCATTTCACTTTTATTGTGAAAAGAGGAATCACTGAGAAGTACAACTCATATGTTCCTTATTGAGATTCAGTAAAATAATTTTAAAACATTTTAAACTATGATCTCAACATTCCACATGCTTTACTTCTGTCTCCTCTTAAACAAATTGAAATTTTCCTTAATGTATTTTTAAGGTCCATTTTTACTTTCTTTTTTAACTAATTTTTTGAGAGAGGCAGAGAGACAGAGAGAATGCTACTTCAACAGTGTATCTGAAAGAAACCACACAAGCTACAAGTTTTTACTTCTTTATTCCACTGTACAACGACTATGACAGTCCACCTATTGGGTCAGGCAATAGAGTCTTGGTTTGTTCTAAATCAGTTTGTATCACCTTGCATCATCATGTTCTATGCTAGTGACCTTGCAACAACTGCCTTCAACCCACTCCTCCAAGCCAGATCAAGGGTGAAAACAGGCATGGCCATGTCGGGGTAATAAGTACCTTCTAAAGCAATCAAATAAGCAAGCACAGGCTATATAATGCACTGTAAACCGGTGTCCTGTGCAGATGTAAATACAAGCTACATATTATAGTTCTCATTCTTCAGCTAAATCAGAGATCTTCTTGAACCTCAAGGATGACATATTTGTGATCCAAAGGACAGGATTTGGCTTTCTGGCCCGACTTGCACAGAGCTCTCAAATTGCTAAGAGAAATTATAATGTCCCAATGTGTATGTTGTGTCAGTTTGGTAGAGTCATTATATATAACCTTAGTGGCATTAAAATACAAACATCAAAAAGTAAATATATACTGTGATATAAAAACATATATCTGTTCTACATCAGATTATCTAATTAATTAATTAATTTGGATCTACACAGTGCATAAGGGTACTGCATCCTTGACTACTGTAGGCTGATCACCAAATCTAAGGATGAATCAATTTGCTTGTCATATCATCTCTTTTTTTATACTGGTATTTATAATCTTTAGATAAGATTGAATAGTCTTGATGGTGAATAGATCTACAAGAAATGCTAGCAGGCACCTCTGGGTTTTATTTTTCTCTTGAGCAAATGTGTTTTCTTTCTCTCACATAATAAATTATGGTAGATTATATTTTGCTCTCTTTATGTCTAAATAGGTTTATCATCATTTAAGATATGATATTAATATGGGGAACTACTCATAAAATCATATTTACTTTTCAATTATATCAATATGAATATGTTTATAATGGTTTGTAGGCTGTGGGAGACAGGAAAGAGGAAGAGGCCCAAAAGTATTTCAGTGGAAGTAAGTAATTTAAATTCTTTTGATATTGTCTAGCTTATAAACTATGGAGAAAGAAGAAGACAATCCCAGTTAACTACTGCCAAAGCACCTTCAAAACCTGCAGGCTGCTCAAAGTTGTAATAGGAATTGGAAACCAACACTCAAACAAAACCCCAGGAATAAACACACAGTTTCCCTCCAGGAAAAGATACCAGAGGCATACTTATCCTGCTCTTGAACTCCTTACTAAGCAACAGGTATTTACCCTTGTAAGATAACAAGGTGACTGGTTTGAATCAGGGTGACCTTTCTTATAATCGTATCACATTTAGCTCTAGCAGTGGTGCTCATCACTAACATTTAACATGAAGCTTCATGACCTAGAAAATAATCTAACAAAGGAAAAATAAGCTGAATAGTGCCAGCTTCTCATTATAGGGGAGGCTTCTGAAAGGTCAGAAAGTTCTGAAATAGAATGCAGTACTGTGTGAGCAATACAGTTTAAAAAAAAAAATTAAAATCAGCAGCAGGTGTTGAGTTTAGACAATATTTTGGATGATTAGGCTCTATATAAGTAAGAGACATTTTCATAAAATTAGGAAGCATTTAAGCCTGGGGAGTTGTTAAAAAAAATAAAAAGATAGGATTTATATTTGCAGAGCAGAGTGTTAAGTAATTTTATTGTTTACTCAAAATAAAGTGGCTCGTGCCCATTAGAATTGACTACCGTCTTTGTTGTTCCCATCTCTAATTTCTAGGATTGTAATTGTGGACTGAGTGATTTTTTCCTCTTCATGGATTTTGAGTTTATTATCCTACAATTTCACAGAATATTTCCTTGTTCCTGTTATTGATAGGAAGAACAAAAGATTACGTCTTGTTTCCTGTGTTATTTTCCCATGTGCATTTACTATGTACCCTCTTACTCTCTTTTCTCTTAAACCATATCATTCTTCCCACTTGTTCGTTAGATGGAAGATTTTTTCCCATGCTTCCCAGCTTCCTCAGTGTTGCCTCATTCTGAACTACCACTTTGATATTTCAGCTTTGGATATGTGTTAATTTAACTTTACATTCTGTAACTCGCTGAAGTTAGGACCACATTCAGTTAGGACTATATTCACTTCAGCATTCTGTATTCAATGGAAAGGCATGAGCTGCCCATAGGGAAACTCAGGATATTCCAAAATAAAAAAAATATTACTTTCTGGAGGTGCCTCTCTGTGTTGAAAGTAGGGTTAAGGAGTCTTATTTTCATAATTTAGCCATCTAAATTATACTCTTAATTGAAAAAAATGTGGTAACTCAAGTTAAAAGCAGTGCATAAAATATTCTAAATAAGATTGTAATTTTTCTTTTCCCTTTCCTATTTTTTTAAAAATAATTCTAATTTCCTTATTACTGTTACATACTTACCAGGGCTGTTTCATTGTTGGTTTTCAGAGGTTTTTTGAGTTAACAAAACATAACTCCATAGAACCTATCCATAAGATTATAGGATTTACTTTAGAATTTTCTGAGTAGTTCTTCAGATCCTCCCCAGTCAAATACTTTGCTTTAATCAGCACTGGCTTTCATCATTGGTGAAGTTTCTCACAGTTATGTTTTTCCCTGACTGCTTTCTGTAACATGTCACTTGGATATTTTAAAGTGTATTAAATTGGAAGTTTACTTACTACAATTGAAGTTTAAATGCGTTTGAACTTAAAATATTTTTAACCAGGGAGTGATTGATTTCTACAGGCTTGATTTCTACTGATTCAAAAGTTTTTAGGCAATTGCTACCAAGAAAACCATATCAACCGAAAACTTGTTCTCAGCAGCACTGTTTGAAAAGCTAAAATCTCTTTGCATTTTCACAGTTATATAAAAATGGCTTCTATTTTCTTTTGAACTGATGAGAGTATGATCCTATTTTAGATCAAATAGGACATTAGTTTGCAAACTGAACTGTAGGACTCAATAAACTCAAATTTTGGCAATGTAACAAATGCAACAACAACAAAGCCACTTCTACATGTTGTTCTTCCTTGCAGCTATGAGTAACTTCCCATATATCAAACACAAAGCTTAATATAATCTTGGTCATTCTTCTCCCTCTTGGGGGTCTTTGTAAATTGTATTGCTTAGGAAATTGAATACAGTGACTACCCCAACAAAGATATCAGGCGTGGGGAATACACACTTAGCAAAAGGATCTGTTTACTTGAAGAACCTTTTTTTCCTCCTGCACATTATCCTTTAGGAGTCGTATTGTTATCTATCTAGTATATTTGCAATGTTTTAGCAGAAACGATAAGATTTCACTCAAAAGAAAAACAGACTTTGCTGTTATGTCTTTTTCCTCAGAAAATTTGCTTCATTGCACTTATTTTTGGATTTAAAATATATATAGATTTCATTATGACTATTAAGATACTTTTCATAGAAATATGTTTGAAAGCAGATTGATATCTCATGGCAGGAAAGCAAATGGCTATTCTGCACCTGAGACTGCAAAGGCAGACAGCAGTATTTTTGATTGTGAAATTAGGTAATCTTTTGCCTGGGTTCATAAATGTATCTAGAAATTAAGGGGGTTCTCCTTCTTTCATTTTGGTATTTTTTGGAATTGAATACACTCAAGAGGGAGCTTTTCTGTCTTTCTGTTTCTCAACAGATTATAGCTATACATAAGAAGATTCTATAATGACCACAGAACCAATTAAATATTGACATAACAAGAAATTGAAAACTAAGAAAAATCATTATTTTAACTGAACTGTTAAGAAATGTTGCTTTTTGCTTTCAATTATTTATTTCCAGTAGTGAAAGACTAAAAAAAAAAAAAACCAAAAAATCCAACCAACCAAACAAACAAAAAAAACATTCCCCCCCCAAAAAGCCCCAAAACCAAAAAATCAATCCACACAACAGAAAAAAGGATCCAACACTTTTAAATCTTGCATACAGAAATGAGTAGAAATTACAGGAGTTCTTATATGAAATCAATTGATTTCATATAGTTAAGGAAACAAACTCAAAAGCTCAGCCAAAATGAGTTTTTAAGGAAATACACCTCATTTTATAAACATGAACTAGAGGTTACAGTAAAGACATTATGTTATTTGGAGAAATAAAGATGATATTATTACCATAAGATGCACATCCTGGAGCAATGTTTTGTATTTGTTTATTTGTCTGCACTCTGCAATGTTCATGTCAAATAATTTGCTTATAAAACCTTGAATATAAGAAACAGACTTATTAGCTCGTTTAATTGAATCTGTCACAGGCTTACTGGGAGTGATGGAAGATATTAGGTCCTCTAATGCAATATAGCATCACAAGACTCAGCTACTAGCTTGGAAGTCTCAGTTTTATAATGCTGTTGTATGAGATAGGAAAATGGCTTCTTACTGATTTTTCCAGTCTTTGATTTCTTACCAGCAATAGCAGATACCATTTCCATCCTGTCTTTCTCCTCTATTTTACATCCTCCTGGAATTGAATTGCCTTTTTTTGCATTAGAGAAGTAGGCTCTGCTGACTATTTCTTCTACATCTGTGGTTCATATCTAGGGTAGCTCAGGAGCCAATTAAGAGCAGCTATTAATGAAAGCAAGATAATTCAGCCATCTCATTAGCACACTTCATTGAATTTTGTGAATAGTTTACTTGCATTTGGGATTTCTCAGCTGGTTTTCTCATAGCCATGAGGACTGTCTTTAACAGGCATTGTTGTTCAAACTCGTTTTAGCTGCCACTCCCAGAACAGTTCAAATTGCATACCTGAGTATCACAGCTATCCAACAATCTGATCTTGGCAGGTAGACGTTTTCGAACAGAAAAAATTACATTTCTAAGAAAGAACATTCGTGTTTTCTTCAATAATATAGGGCATCAATAATAAAGGGATCAAGGCAACAAAAGGATGATTTTTATATGACTAATAAAAATTTTAAAACTGTAAATTGCAATGAGAACAATAACATTTGAAAATTAATATTATCTTTCCTTCTATTACTCATTGATCAAGTAAAAATGGATCCTGTAGCATAAACAATACTAAGTGCAGTTACATGCTAGTCACTGTTCACCCATTCATTTTAGTCTGCTGGCTTTTCACTTTTCAACTAGCCTAAATTTCCTTAGGCAGAGCCTCTAGTATGTTTTGCTTTTCCAGAAGCAAACTTTGTTGCTCCTGAAACTCTGCTGCTCTCCTGCTCATCTTGGTCAAGTCAGAGTTTTGAACCATAACAGTAGATAAAGAAATTATTGCCACTGAAGAGAAGCATATACATGGTCTGCTACAACAGAAATTAAATAACACTAAGAACCATTCACTTAAACCTCTTTCAGTGGTAAAGCTTGCCCCCTGTTGCTTTAACAGATTAAGAGCTCAAATAACCACAGTCAATATATCTTTTAACATAACTTTAGATGGACATTATGGAAATGTTCTAATTGGACTGCAACTTTGATCGAGATACCTTTAAATCAGGTCTTGTGGCTCTGGTAAGCTTAGATCACTTACAGCACATTGATCTTGGTATTCTTGTAAACTTGTTCCTTTACCTTAAAGTAGTAGTAGGTGTATAGGGGAATCTGTAGCTGAGATGGAGAACAATTTTCTCAAGCTGTGGAACAGATACACAAAAATACCAGTGAGTGCTTTTACATTTGCAAAAAGAAAAAGGCAAAAACCAGTTACTGTCCGACAAATAAGCCATACAACTGCTTGCTTCAAAACACCATATAACAGCGCAGCTGCAGGTTGTGGTTTCTGAATCTGCTTGTGCCACATGAAAACATCTGCCAGTGTTCTGCATCTCAGTGGGTTCAGTTTTCTACCGTCAGACCTAACCTCGCACTGCTCCAGAGCAGCTGCTGCTGTCACTTTCTGCCCTCCAAGGCCAATCAAACAGGATGAGCTAATGCTGTTCAGAACTCTCACTTTATCCCTGCACTGTGCTGCTCAACAGATCTGCTTCCAGCAATGTTTGGTGCAGACAACAGAACTGCGCTCTGGCGCAAGCAGATAGTCTATTTATTTGGGTCCTGTGCTATATTTCATCTTTAGTGCCTGTGTGTCTTACTGCTGTGAACCACTCAACAAATAAGTGGGAACCACTTGTACAGAACATATATGGTTGTCTATGCCAAGGAGGAAAAATACTTCAGCGCTTTACTTCTACAGGAACAAAAATACATGTAAACCAGACAAAACTCATAACTGCTCAAAGTTAGTGCCCAGACCCCCAATAAAGATTGGCAGATGCGATGTGTTCTCTCAGTATGTATTAGTAATTGGTAATTTACGAAAGGAAGACATTAGACCATAGTGTCTTTGTTTTAAACGACATTTAACTGCTAGAAGGGCTCTCGTGGAGTGGGTCACTACTAAAAATTACTCACACTTCATAGACAATACACAATCTTCCTTGTGACAGGATTATTAAAAGTCAATTTACAGTTTCTTTTTGTGGGGGCTTCTGCTGGTATTTTAGCAAATCTGCACAAACTGCTACAAGGTGTACTTATGTGTCATTCACTCACCCTTTTATATTTGTGAGTAGACTTCCTATATAAAGACCATTTTCCAAATGGGGGTACTTAGTTGTTTAACAATTATTTTGACATCAAAGTGAGACATACCAGAAAAAAAAAAAAAAAAGGGAGGATATTAGTAACCATAGCCAAGACAAAAGAATAGGAAATTGTTCTCCAACTGCTGTAAGAGACTAGTCATGGATATTCCCATTAGGAATATGTTTCTCTTCTTGTGTTATCACCTAGTAGCAAACATCATTGTTTAACACCTCATTACCTTCTGTATTTCAGGACACTGGAATATTGTTGATGAATCAGGGAGTTCTACTGGCCATAGCCTATCATTAACCAGGGAGAGCAAAGGGCCATTTCATGACCTTTAGCTCTTACCTGGGAATCTCTCTGAATAAACTAACTGAAGTACTACATGTGGAGGCTTAATAACAACTTTCAAGAAGCTCTGGGATGCTCATTTTCATACTGAGTACATCAATTTGTATCCTGTAAGTTCCTTAATTACTAGTACCAGAAGGTGTGACATTACGTGAAATCCTCTCCACCCTTCTTCTCAAGAACAATATTTACTATGTGCCCCAAAGCTTAACAGCTTAGCCTGATAGAGATATGCAAACTTAAAAATATAGGGTGTTCACACTGCTGCCTTCAGTGACCCATCAGCTTAGGACATCCAGCAAATTGCCAGTGATACTGCAAATAATAAGATATAGGGCTTCTTCCTGATGGATGCCCTAAGCCATACAATAGACTTGAAATACAGAATAAGCAGGATGAAATGAGTGCTGAAGCAAGTCAGAAGCCTACGCATTCTTCCTAGTTTCAGGCAGACATATTTTACACAGTAAAATTTCTATAATGTAGAAATGCACCACAGAAACCTTGCAGAAAATTATGGCAAAGTAATTACTGAATACTCTAAGTAACTAATAGCATGGGTAGAATGTATTCACATAACTTTTGAGCTTTATTTGGCCAGATATAGAGTCAATCAAAAACTCCTAGAAGCATATCCATCATATGTGATGTACTAAGTAACAGCACTACATAATGGTGCTAAGATATAGTATTACATCCACATCAGCAGCCAAACTAAAATCTGAGAGAATATTTGAAAAGTCAAGATACTAAATTACATATAGCTTCCACAACCACATACATACAGGAAGCAGAGCAGGATTGAAAGGCCATTCCCCAAATAATGAATTTTTTAATGAATATGCAACCTTTTAGAGAGTAAGTCTTATAAACTGAAAGTTTTCTGCAGCCCAGGCTACCAGCATCATTTTGCCTTGGTTATTTGCCTCACTGACATTTAAAGCTCAGCCCACTTCTGGGAAAGGCAAAACAGCCAAAAAAATATGCATTGAAACTAAATGTCGTCTGCATCTTTATGAAGTTAGAGCTCCAGAAGCCACAACATTTCAGGCACGACCAAGTACAATGATGCAAAACTGATTCAGGAATATCTGAATACCGGCCAGCCTTTGCCTTGCAACCCTACAAGAAGAGAACTCGAGGGCCCCACTCAATATCTTGGTTGACTGCATACAGCTGAGGGCAGAAATAAAAGCTTGAATTTGCTTCCAAAAGGTATTCTATACCTCTGGGCACAGCCCTAAGCAAAGGTTGGTGTTTAACCTTCATTATGTGAGTGGGAGTCACAGGAGGCAATGTGTCCCAGAGCCACACCTCAGAGGCCAAACTTATATACATCATTTCCTCATTGCTTCAAGAGGGTAATAATTTACTACTCAATCAGTAGCATTGCTCATCATCTGTCTCATGTCAGGCTTAGGCTGTTTCTTTTCCATGTTTTCTGTCATGCTCTGACAGGGTTGAGAATGTTGTCATGGTAGGTATCTTGCACAGAGAAAGGAATGAAAGTGTGTGAGACACACACTCTCTTCCTCAATTACTTTTGTGAGAGCCTAGTCCAGATAAGTCAACAGGGAACTGAATCTCCAGCTGAATTTACACAGATATTTTGGCCTCCACAAGGCCTGGCACATTCCTTATGGCTCATCTTTTCAAAGTGATTTAGATTTACCGCTTCTTTCTAACTCCTTATTTTACCTACTTGTAGGCAAAGAAATAGAAGGCAGTATGTACTGATGGAAAAGGGTGATCAAACAAGGCCAAGAGGGAAGAAGAACATACTTATTCTGCTCTATTTATTTATTTCATATAAATAATATCAAAATTAAGGCTTCATATGCTGGACTATATTATATATAAAAATAGTGAGAAATAGTTTGCAAAATCTTAGGACAATATAATTACTGAAAAAAAAAAAAAAGAGAAAGTTTATGAAAGCTTACAAAATCCACTAGAACAGATGAAGTAGTTTGAATCCTAAAAGTGTTGATTTAACTAAGGTTTTTTCCAACCTTAGCCAGACATCTTAGCATCTAGAAATCTGACTTAGTTTTTGGTTGGTTGGTTGGTTCCTTGCTTTGTTTTCACTTTGAAATTAATCAACCCATAAAAATTCTCAAAGAGTGTTATAAAGAAAAATTTGCTTCAATTTTACCAAAAAGACGGTGTAGGTGTTTAGCATTCTTTTTCTATTAAATATTAATTACTTTGTCTTTTTTTTAATTTTTTTTAAATTTGCAATAGTCTATATGCATTATTATCTTTAAGGTAAAGAATTAAAATAAATTGAAGAAGGGAAAGCAAAATTATTTGATAAAGTTTTAGGGCAATAAGTCTTACAGGTAAACAGCTATTTCCCATTCTTTAAAGAAAAAGCTGAGTTTAGAGTCTCTTTCTATCATGTTTTTGCTGATTGACAGGGTCAAACTAAGGTAAGGAACTGCCTTCTCTCACTTGTTCCTGTTACAGCAAATTTTGTTGGAACTCAACATCTGCCACTAGTTTTAGACTTTTTCATTCTCCTGAACTGCAACTCATTTACAGACTTGCAGAATGCGTTTCCAGGCAAAATTTGGCCCCAAAACAATGGAATTCACAACTATAATTGCTTCTAGACTCTTGTGATACCCGACCTGGAGTACTGCCTTCAGCTCTGGTGTCCTCAGCACAGAAAAGACATGGACGTGTTGGAGCAGGTCCAGACGATGGCCACCAAGATGATCAGAGGGACAGAACACCTCTCCAATGAGGAAAGACAGACATTTGGGCCTGTTAAGCCCAAAGAGAGAAGAGGTGGCTTTGGGGAGACCTTGTGGCAGCATTCCAATGTCTAAAGTGGGCCTAAAAGAAATCTGGAGGGCGATTTTTTTACAAGGGGTTTTAGTGATAGCTTTGGACTGTGAGGGTGGTGAGGCACTGGAACAGGTTGCCCAGAGTTGTGGATGCCCCACCCCTGGAAATGTTCAAGGTCAGGTTGGACGGGGCTTTGAGCAACCTGATCTAGTAAATGGTGTCCTTGTCCACGGCAGGGAGGCTGCAACTAGGTGATCCTTAAGGTTCCTTCCAACCCAAACCATTCTGTGATTCTATGATTCTATTTAAAACCCAAGTAGTTTCTGAGATTTTAGAATACTGATACTGTCCCATCTAGGTCTTCAAGATGCACAATGTTGACTCACTGTTTTGATTATATATAAGGATTTAGGCCTTCCCTGTCCTTTTTATTGATCCTCTTTGTTATTTTCCTTATCTTGTTCTTATCCTTGGAAGGTTGAAGATACCTGATGAGCTAAATAATGAAAAGAGGTCATGAAATCTAAAGTACAATGTGACATGATGTGTTACAGTTTTGACCTAACAACACATGGGAAAACATATGGTCTGATATTATAATTAATCTCCTTCTAAAATCCTCCTGTAAAAGGAATAGCAGAAAGGAACTAATGGGTGTGAATAAATCTGGCATGGTTTTGTTATATTCATATATACATATCTGTACCAAACAAAATATATTTTAGACTGAAACTGCTGTCTTATCTATCATACAGACTTCATGGCAACTGGTTAACCAGTATAATTAAGGCACTGTAATGGTTAAGAAACTGAGCAGTAGCCAATAGGTGAAACCAGGCTTTACAATTAGGTGATTCAAAACCTTGTTATTATTATTTCATTTTTCTGTAGAGTGTTGATCTCCACTAACAAAAATTAAGGAAGGCCACCTTTTGTTATTTATTTTCAAGACTTTACCAACTCAGCTGAAGTGGAAGAATTTACAAGCCTGGACATTGCTGGAGTAGGTCCATTCCTAAAAAATGCACCTTCAATTGATTCAATTCTGAAACTTTTGAATTTCTAAACTATAATACAGGAAGATGACACCTTTCTGAATACAAAATGTATAGAATACATTACTATTGTGATTCGTGTGCAATATAGACTCATGGAACGGCTTTAGTTGTAAGGGACCTTAAAGATCATTTAGTTCCAGTACCCCTGACATGGACAGAGACACTTTCCACTAGATCAGATTTCTCAAAGCCCCACCCAGTCTGGCCTTGAACGCTTCCAGGGATGGACATCCAAAACCTCTCTGAGCAACTTGTTCCAGTGCCTCACCATTCTCACAGGAAATAATTTCTTCCTAATACGGGGGAAAAGTCCCTCTCCAGCTTTCTTGTAGGCCCCCTTTAGGTACTAAGGTCTCTCTGGAGCCTTCTCTTATCCAGGCTGAACAACCGCATTTCTCAGAGCCTGTCTTTGTAGGAGAGGTGCTCCAGGCCTCTGATCATCTTCAGGGCCTCGTCTGGACTCGCTCACACTATTTTTATTTTGCTCATATCAGTGATCAGAAAAAAAGTGCAAAATAGTCTTTGTTTTGGTGTCTAATCCCCTTCAGGTATAAATCTGACTACTAAAAGCACAGTTGGATGAGTGGGATGTGCTTTCGTTTACTTCTCTTTCTACAAGTACCTTAAATTCTTTCCCCATACCAGACCTGCTGCATGAGAGGAAGCAGTATTTTAAGCATTGTCTTAAAATTGTCTGATCTGAAAGCAAACAATGGACTAGTAACCTTGAAACCAAGAATCTTCCATTGGGTAAATCATCATATCCTTGTTCAAACTCCAAGACGACACCATTTCCTTTATTTATTTACCATCTTGAGATGTGCAGATGTCAGAATCCAATCTTTATTGTATTGCTTTAAAGCTTCTCTCTTATAGAGGTGTATAAGGAAAAATGTATTGTCAGACAATAATCACTCTACTTGTTGTTTTTTGGGTTTTTTTAAGTTTAGATAACTGAAATACATACTTTTGGATAACGATAATAATAATAATAAGTAAAATTCAATCCTGAGTGTTCCGAATTGACAGAATGTAGTGGTTTGGAAAAGCACATATGCTATAAAAAATGGTTTTGTCTAGAAGAGGTTATGATAGAGGGAGAAAAAGACTGAATAAAATTATAAATCCAGTTTGCATGTTATGCTGAATGTATGTATTAGGTTGTCTGCAACAATTAGCATGTTATATTATTGATGTTTGTCACACTGCAGGAAAGCTCAATGTCTCCAGGAAGGACTATGCTTGAGAAGCAATGGGATGGCAAATTAAAGCAGTAATAGACGAAGTAAAGCCTTACAAGCAAGAGACCTTTGTCTGATCTAAGATACTGTGAATCTGGGCTCACACAGAAAGAGAAATCAGAATAGGATGAAGTGCATCTCTAACATCTAAGTGTTGTAAAGGTAAGATGACTTCAAAATATTCTTTGCTAAACTTATATTTCTGAATTTCCAGACATCCCTAAAGGGATTAACTAGAAGTTTGGGAATTTGACTTGTAATTCCATTGATGGAAACAGCAGTGTTCTATTTAGTTTTACCTGGCTATCTGCCATACAGGGCACAAGTATCACACACTGGACTTGGTCAGGCTCCAACAGATCTCTCCAGCATATTTCAACACAACTTTACATCCCTCTGTAACATCTGCCTCCTCTTCCCCACTTGCTACTGATTTGTCTAAAGTAAGGCCAAAAGTCCCAGAGTTCTTAGCTCATCTGTCACTGTCTGTTTGGATCTCTCACAGATATGGGACAACATAATCTGCAAATTGAACTTTATTTTATGAGCTCATCATGAAAGAAAACTAGCAAATGTGACAAACAAGGGCTCAGTCCCCTTTGAATAGAGCAGTTGAACACAGGAATTCACTAATTCATCACTTAATTCAGGAGGTTTCTAACTCACAAGTTCTCTAAATCATAACCTGTAACTCACGTACCTATGAACAATATATACGTAGCTGATGGTGAGAATGCTCATCTTATGTCCTTCATGATGCATTCATCACCTGTATCCCACTGGGAAACACGGAAGCTTTGGGCTACAGTTGCTTTTGGATCCACCTCAGAAATTTTTGGGGTAAACTGATGTATTATACCTTCCAGCTTGTAAGCTTGGTCTATTTCCATCCATTTTCAGTGGATTCTGAAGCAACTGCCACTCAACTGCTAATGCAAGGATTATGGAGGAGATCACAAGCTATAGGTGATAGTTGCTTCACAATGACCTTCAGCTGTTTCTGGTCATCATATCCCGCCCACGTGTTGCCATCTTGCTTTGAGCTAACGGCACTGCTCCCAGCATACATTAGGCCTTAGCAAAAGCTGTGTGTTACCCAAAATTTGAGCAAGATTTGAGTGAACAGTCACAGACAGAATTTTCTGATCATTATTCTACTGTCTATGGTAGGGCTGCTCAAAGAAAGGTCTACGTGTTTCTCTACTTCAGGCCTTCAAACGATTTGTTTGAACAACAAAAAAAAAATTAGAAAAAATTCTGGAGATCATTTTAGAAATGGAACTTCTGCTAGATATTCTTCCTCTTTTCTGGCAAACTGTATTTACTCTTCAGAAACAGACTTTAGCAATATGTAGCCTAACGAGTCACTTAATTCATGCCTGTTGGCGAGTGCAATACTTGAATTACTATATATATTACATGTAGATGAAAATACAGGGTTTTAACCATAATAAGTGAACAGTTATGTGTAACTTTCCTCCAGCTGCATTCAAATTTTGCTTAATAATCACTGTGCACCATTCTGCAAATGACTGTATTTTATAAATTCTTAAGCACACAAGTTAAAGAAATGAAAAATGTGCATTAGAACATGCTCTCTATTGATATAATCCTTGTCTCCGCAGAACAGTCACTGTACTTTCAGTCTACTTGTATAGCTAAACAAGATTTTATTACAGTGAGCCAAATTTTTATTACAGTGAGCCAAATAATCATTTTTCAACACTCAAAAGGAGAGATCCCACTTCCTCTTTCCTCCATCTTCCTTTTCTAGACTGTTTTCACCTTCTGTTAACTCTGGCACTCGTCTGATTGCACTGTGAGCTTATTCAAGCTAAACACACACATATTTTTGCTTGGTTAGTGAATTGAGTCATCTTACCATGTCATCAAAGGAGTAGTGCCAAAAGCTGGGAAGAGGCAACTATACAGCTGAGAGTATAGACACAGAGATCTTGGTTGCAAGGTGACTCCAACACGGGCACACAAACACACACTCTCAGTACGTGAAAACTTATTATTACTGAACTTACTGTTGTAGGCAAAGTTATTGCTAGAGTAAGGGACTGTGTTGCTATTGATTTTACTATTACACATCACAACTACATAGTTTTTGCACTAAAAAATCTTGTCTAGATTTGGATAAAATTTGTTGGTTTTTTTCTTATAACAAGTGCTGACAGCATGCAAGCCAATTCTTGGCAGTTTGTTTTGTGACACACTTTATGTAACCCAGTACTGTACTGGTAATTTTTTTCCTAAAAAGTAGAGAAAACCTTGCATTTGTGCTGATTATAAAGAGTTCAGGTGGGGAAAAGGAGAGGGAAAGAGGTTTTATTTTTAATGGGGGACACTATAAAAATAAATACTCAATGCAGAGAAACAGAGTAACACAAAACCATCAGAGCAACCATTGGCTCCCTTGGCTTTTTCAATAAATGCACGTAAAACATGACAGTTAGTGAAATATTTGGTCAGTGGGTCTCCCCAAACATTGTTAATAAAATTTTCAAAAATAAGCAAATGGGCTAACATGCCTCTTTTATCTTCCCTTACGTGACTCCTTAAAGCTTAATTCTCTCTGAGGGCTTGAGGTCAACGTCAACCCTTGATATCTTTTAAGTTCTATATATAGTCTGAGTACAGCACAACTACAGTACTATTTTCAGGGCAAAGAGCAGAGAACAGACCTGTGCTGAGCACTGATGAGATAGCAGCTTGCAACCTTAATAAAATTAAGGTGGGCTCTGCCCTTTCCAGGATTGTGACAGCTGACTCAATGTTTTTTCTGGGGAAGAAGAATAATTACTTATTTTTCAGCACTGAAATGAAGTAGCATGCTCCTTACCAGTTGCATTCCAAGAAATATTTTAATTGAAGTCTGAAATTACAAGCAGACTTGAATCAGTTAGGGCAGTTTTACTCTTTTATCACATATCTCTTATATATATGCTCAAAACCCCAATATGATACAACATATAAGCATTGCCGTATAGAATACCTCTATGCAGCACAGGGTACAGACTCATCAAGATATTTATACTAATTCAAAACTAATTAGCCAAGGGGTCAGCATTGTGGCTACCTCAGTTTAGAGCTCTGTTGCTGTGCAATTATTCTTACTGGGAAGCAGCATATATTATTGAGAGTGGACTCTGAGCTGATGTCAGTCAAGACTAGTATTTTTGTATGGCACTGAGCCACCCTACATACCAGCTTAATCAGAAGTAGCTCCAGCTTTGCTGTGTAAAGCTGCACTCTTTAGTGATATATCCAAAGTTTTAGGCTTTGGACAGAAGGATATGCTTTACAGTCAAGGTAAGATTCCACTGTACTGCACTGTTATCTGAGTGAGCCTATTGCTCAGGTAATGAGCCATTTATTAAGCACACCATGGAAAGCACCATGTTGCAAGTTCATCTCTGTTTGCTGTTTTAAGCAGTATAACCCAACCGTTTAAAACAGTCTTGAAGAAATCAGGGACTCAGACGTGAGAGAGGTCAGGTTGCCTGTGTGTATTGGTAATATCCAATTATTCAGTCAGCATGAAATTATTCATAATTAAGATAAAGCAGATAAGTGGATGGGCACAGCATTTCAAAGGACTTCTCACAGCCCGCTAACTCAGCACATTTACTTGGTTTTGGTTAAATACATGAACCAATCTGATGTCCAGTGGAAATATGAAAGATACAGACTATAATAAAGAAACTGATAAACAGAGAAGCAAAAGGAAAAACTCAATTCAGAACAGTGATTTTAAAGCAGCCACCCTACCATTAAAGCTGGCAAAACTGTCGAGTAAAACATTGAAGTTTTGATAGGATATCTAGCAAAGGATATCTCACTGAGTGCGACTGGACAGAAATCTTGATAATCCCTGTTGCACAAAAGCATAATGTGCAGGATGCAAAAGTCATAGCAAGTTGAAAACAGAGATATTGTTATTGTTTTTACTGCATATTAAACATACTGTATGTTGGCAGGTATTTGCACAAAGAACATTCAAAGACGTATGCACAGAACAGGCAGCTAACTCCAACACCTGTTTTGTTTCTTTTCAGAAGGCATTATCCTGTAAAGACCTACAGTGTGGACTTTCAGCTCTATGGCATTCCAGTTTGTCCATCAGTATCATCACGCTCAGATGTGTAAAGTGACCTGTAGGGTTTTAATAACCTGATAACACAATATTTCCATGTGAAATGACCAGGCTGATTAAGGATTACATCTCTTCACTCCTGTTTGGCATTGGTGCAGACTTCATAGTGAACAATTGAAAAGACAACAGAAATTCCAGCAAAACCACACCAGACCTAGATTCTGAGTCTATCAAACACACTTAGGAAATGCTACAAGCAAGGAAAAATAACCTGGAAGAAACAAAAGATAAGATTCAAAATCTGCTAAGACATACTCAAACCTCCATAATATCACATCTAAAGGGAAATGCATCAACAAAGGAAAAATGTTCCCCAGGCACTAAAGCACAAGCTAAGACATGAGTCATGTACATCAGGTTTAAGAAACTCACTAGCAGTATTTACTGAGTTATTGGTTTATACAGTAAAAATAATGGATATTACATTCAATATATTTTAAATACCGTATCTCAGAAGGATGTTTTTCTCTCATAACTAAACTGAACTACAAGCAAAAGACATGGGTCACCCTTACACATTTGCTGCCCAGCTATTTCTTTGGATTTTTCTAGAAAGTACATGAGTTACCTTCTTGTGAAGAAATAATAGTTTAGAAAGTCTTTAAGATCACCTTCCATTTTCCTAGATGAATTGCACAATACTGCTCATCAGCACCTGAATGAAAAAGAATTTCAAATTCTGTTTCATATGCTAGGTTCTTGCACTATACATATGACTACTGGTAATAAATAATTTTAAAAAAATTGAACAAATTTTTTCTTGCAAGATTATATGTACATCATGACTTGTAAATGCTCTTGTGTCAATGTTAAGCTATTCTGAATAGAAATATTTTCCCATTCATCATCTGTACATCACATCATCATCTTTTAGCCGAACTCACATCACAATCCAATTAAAAATCAAAATTTATAAAATTGATCTATAAAGAACCTAGATGTCTGAGTGATATGTTTCTGTCTCTACTATGCCTATATTTCATTTAACATAAACTATAAAGTCCCTGGGATTAGGAGCAGCTGTGATTGCCAGATCAGATAAGGATACTTAAACCCTAGGTTTTTACAAAATGAGAAGTTGAACAATGCTCTTACTTGGATCTTATGTCGAATTTTTTAATATGCAGTGGAAAGAGGTCAAAATCATTATCAATTGCAAATCAAGATACGATCAGATACAGTGGATTGCCTAAATTCACTGATTACCTCAAAAACTGAGCTGAGAGCAGACCAGCCCTGGTTCCTATTGATTATGAAGCTACAGATCCTAAAGAAGGATGGCTGTAATCGGGGTGTGCCTGTGGTCTTAATTTATGCACTGCCAATGCAGAAGCATGACTGTGTCATTTAACTTAATGCAGGACACATGACAGGACACCATGTCACCAGATGCAAGAAGTGAAACCACATCCCTCTGCCATTAATACGCACTTTAGGAAAAGTTATTTCAGCTGAAAAGCTGTGTCTAGAAAAGGAAATTGTTTTTTTACTTTTTTCTATAAAAATTCAATTCTTCAGTCAGCTTTAAAAACTAGATGAAGCCTTTGAAGTCTGACATTAAGTATTGAAGCAGAGGTGCTCTGTTACACTACACACAACTGGGAAAAACTAAACTATCTAAGTGACCTAGTGACAGCAGAGCTGTGGGACCTCTAACGATTCCAAAAGATAAAAAGAATTTAAAAAAAAAGCCACCATTGTTCTCGGCTTGCATGAAGTAAACACACAAAAACCCCATCTGTAAACACAGGGAAAGGATTTCCCGCAAGTTAGGTGGAGCATTCAAAGCTTGTATCTGAAACAAATTGAGCCAAAAATGCAAGAATTCTAAGGACATTTAAACTCTTCTACAAGGGGATGTGCCTGTGTCTGTATGTGCACATGTGAGTAAAATCATAAGTGCTTCCTACCTCTTAATTGCAGAGGATATAACAGTGTTTGCACAACAGCAGTTTCCTGTTACTAATATTTATGTACTATCTTTCTGAAAGTACTAAACCCTGCAGCAGGGACAGTCTTGGTTTCATCTGAATCACTGAACGTGTTATCAATTGTCTTACATCAGTAAATTATATTCCTGATACTAGAATGTAAGAACGTATTCATTTTTGTATTTTAATCAATATATACTCTAGTCTCAAGAGAGTGACCTGTAACAATTCATGCAGCTTGCAATGAAACCCTCAGAGAAGACTGAAGAAGAATGTAGTCTGTGCAGAGTTGGCAATGATTAAATGCAGTTCATGTGAGAGTTTAAAAATGCGTTATTTCTTAAGCTAGCTAAACACATGTTAAAATGGAACTGAGCTGTATAATTTAGGAGGCCTTTTAGGATACAGGAGTGAGAACTTGCTAAAATACATGATTTTATGAGAAGATGACATAGGAGGGAAGAACATTATTTAGGAAAGATAGCTCATCAGTTCCCTCCTTTTCAAATCTCATGCCTTCCAGCTGCAGCTGAGTGACAAATTTCCAGTGCTGTGATTCATCATGTCCCATTGTGGGTGAAATGTTTCTATTAGGATCATAAGATCTCGATCATACCAGGAGAGATGTCTGGACTCCTGGATCTCTTCTGCTTACTGTACCAAATCCAGAAGCTCTGATTCAAAAGTAGACAACTGATGAAGAGAAACATCCATAAGGCTTTGCTTCTTGTTGAAGGATGGAAAAATAAAGGTCAAAATTTCAGGTTCTCATGCAAAACCCTGATACCAGGTTCATTCAGTGTTTCTGGAATTACAATGTTGCTAAACAAAGATCTTTTGCTAAACAAAACTAAAAATCTTACATTTCACATCCACATAGAGTTATAGAGAGACTACACTTTAATGTAGTTCTCATCTGTGTTGCACCACTGTGAACATGTCAGTCTTAAAACTGAAGAAAAGCACTAGTTTATTGCTCAAGCAATAAACTTGGCTGCTTTTTGATTTCACAAACTAAGTGAATTACCCAACTGGTTGAGTTGAACACTAGTTCAGCATTTTTTTTCTTTTAAATAAAATAACCTTTTGTTCTATGGGTGAAAAAAAAAAAAGCAGGAATTTTCCTTAATCCTTTGAAAGGATACACATTAGTGACTTTTCTACATACCTGTCACATCTATTTTTTTTCAGGAGTCAGCATTTGCCTGAAACCTGTCTCAGTTTTTTCTTTGCTGACAAAAGACCATGCCCTCACAATTTTGTTAGCTGATTTGTGAAATATATATTTTTTACTGAGGCAAATGTTCCTTCTTCCCACGTATCATTTCATTAAGTCTGCAACAGTTGTCAGCTGAGCTGTTTTCATTTGTTTAACACCTTCTGAATCTGCATTGAAACTGTATGGCACAGTATTGGAAGACAATGATCTCTGAACTATCACAAGTGTCAAGAAAAAATTGTGATTAGATAGGCTCCAGTTCCATTTGCAAAGACTAAAGGAACAAAACAGCTGCTCTGGCATAGAAATTATCTGTTTCCTGGCTCAACATAAGCACCTCCAGACTTCATGACAATGGAGGAACAATACCATCTTAATTACTTTCCATACTGGTCCATGTGTGCTTGACTGGGTTTTTTAAGAGCTAAGACAGTAAATAACATAATTTACACACATATATGGTGTTCAATTGATTGATTCCATCTGCTGAATAATATTATAGCAGGGAGTAGGAAACAATATTGAGAATCTAAATTCAACATGGCATTCTTGTCTGCCTCCCAATCACTCACAGATCATAATTATTTGTTAGTTATGCCCCATAGAACTCTGGTATGTGCATGTCCTTTCCTCTTCTTAGAAACTATTAGAGAAAACCTGAAAAGCAGTGTAAAGATTTTTGCTGCTAGACACTTTTCCACACCTTGGAGCTAGCTGGATACACAGAATGACATAAATAACATAGAATCATAGAATATGCTGAGTTGGAAGGGACCCATCAGGGCCATCGAGTCCAACTCCTAGCCCTGTGCAGGACACCCCAAGAATCACACCACGTGTCTGTGAGCATAGTCCAAATGCTTCTTGAACTCTGGCAGTTTTGGTGATGTTACCACTTCCCTGGGGAGGCTGTTCCAGTGCAAAATCCCCCTCTGGGTGAAAAACTTTCTCCTGATATCCAGCCTAAACCTCCTCTGACACTACTTCAGGCCATTTCCTTGAATCCTATTACTGGTCACAAGAGTAAGAGATTGGTACCTACCCCTCCTTTTCCCCTCACAAGGAAGTTGAAACTGCAGTGAGGGCTCCCCTCTGCCTCCTCTTCTTCAGGCTGAACAGGCCACTCAGCCACTTCTCATACGGCTTGCCCTCAAGGCCCTTCACCATCTTCATTGCCCTGATTTGGATGCTCTCTAAGAGCTTAATATCTTTCTTATATTGCAGTGCCCAAAACTGAACACAATATTCAAGGTGAGGCCACACCAGTGCAGAGCAGAGCAGGGACAATCCCCTCCCTTGACTGGCTGGCAATGCTTTGCCTGATGCCCTCCAGGACACGGTTGGCCCTCCTGGCTGCCAGGGCACTGCTGACTCAGATTCAGCTTGCCATTGACCAGGTCCCTTTCCACAGTGCTGTTCTCCAGCCTCTCATTTCCCAGTCTATACAAACTACCAGGGTTGCCCCATCCCAGGTGCAGAATCCAGCACTTTTCCTTGTTGAACTTCATGTGTTTGGGGATTGCTGAGTCCTCTAATTTGTTAAGGTCTCTCTGCAGGGCCTCCCTGCCTTCGAGGGAGTCAACAGCTCCTCCTAATTTAGTGTCATTGGTAAACTTAGTGTTCCTCTGAGTCCTGCATTCAAGACATTAATGAAGATGTTGAAGAGCACTGGGCTGAGGATGGAGCCCTGCAGAACCCCACTGTGACAAGGTCACCAGCCTGATGTTACCCCTTCACTAAAACTCTTTGTGCCCAAACTGTGAGCCAGTTGCTCACCCATCACATAATATGGTTAACCAGCTGTGTCCTGGACATTTTGTCCAGAAGGACACCATGAGAGACAGCATCAAAAGTTTTGCTGAAATCCAAAAAGATTACATCAACTGGCTTCCCTTGATCAGCTAAGTGGGTTACCTCACCACAGGAGAAAAGCAGGACTTCTCTCTCCCAAAGCCGTGCTGGCTGTGACCAATGACGGCGTTGCCATTCAGGTATTTTTCAGTGCTTCCCAAAATAATAATTTCCAGGACTTTACCGAGCACTGAAGTGAGATTGACAGGCCTGTAGTTTCCATGGTCCTCTTTCTTGCCCTTCTTGAGAATCAGGACAACGTTCACCAGCTTCCAGTCAGCTGGGACCTCTCTGAATTTCTGAAACTGCTCAAAAACCATCGAGAGAGGTTTTGTGACGGCATCAGGTAGCTCTTTAAAGACTCTAGAATGAATTCCATTAGGTCCCATACGTTTACAGGGATCCAGGTGGAGGAGTAGATCCCATGCAAGTTCAGGGTCAGCTGGGAGTTGATCACTCTCATAGTCATGATCCTCCAGCACAGGGCACTGAGACCCCCTTCATCTGCGTTGAAGACAGAGACAAAGAAAGCATTAAACACCTCTGTCTTGTCTCTGTCCCTGTTTGTGAGGTGACCATCCTCATCCTGTAATGGGCTATAACTGCCTTTTTCCATTATTATATTTGAAAAAAAAATATTTTATTGTCCTCCACATTTCTGGTCAGCTTCATCTTCAATTGAGCTTTGGATGAACAATTTTTTTCCCCTGCAGCAGCATCTCTGTATTCTTCCTGTATCACTTAACCTTGCTTCCACTGGGCACACACCTTCCTTTTGCCTTATTCCTAAGAGAAGATTCCTGTTCAGCCAAGCCAGCATTCTGCCTCACCTGCTTGACTTGTGGCATTTAGGAATAACCCAATTTTTATGGTATAAAACTACACAGAGCTGTCATAAAATGACTTTTTTGGTAAAAAAAAAGAGACAATGAATTCTTCAAATTACTATATAAGGAAACACTTTTATGGTATTTTTGCATTTATAGCGTTCCTGCATTAAGGCAGTATTTTTAATTCTGATTAAAACTAAGTAATGTTTATCACACAGTCAGTCTTCCCCAGAGCAGTATATTTGTTTACATACTCCATATTGAGCATAAAGCTCACAGTAAAACAAGCTTGGATGGGACCAGGATAAAAAGTATGAATGAAAAGCCTAAGGAGTGTTCATACGAACAGCTCTATAAACAGATTTTAGAGGCCGTAACTAGCAACAGGAGCTTGTTGACTCATAGGAGCTGGGGTGTAGTAACCTATTTGCTTATCCGAGCAGCTAAGTGATTTACACATAAAGCATGTATTCATACACCTAGAAAAACACTATCATCTCCAGAAAAAGCAGTGCATTTCAACAAAGTTTACATGTATTCTAAATATTTCTTCCAGGAAATCAAGATGTGTGTGCACATGAGAGAAACACTTAGAGCAGGAAAGGTCAGTTTGTTGTGGCAGAGAGAAAAATGATCCTCTGCAGTATGCCACTATTTGGCCTGTGTATTACCTACAGTAATGAGACATATAGGAAAGACCAAGACACAGTACAGTGGCACATCTAAAAGACTGAAAGACAGAGATTCCAGAAGAAAAACAAAACCAAAAACAGGTTCCCCTTGATTGCTGTTTGATATGTTTTGCAGAAGCTCAGGAGAGCAAATAAGAGAGAAGCTTGCACAGGGGAGTAGGAGAAAAAGCAAGCCTAGGAAGTCAGAAAGGAGAACTCAGTGAAATGAAACAAATTCAAAAAATGAGGATGCATTGTATTCATACACTGATACTAATTCCAGCTTTTCATCAGTATACTTTTTTTTATAGAGGACATGTCTTAGGAATGCTTCATATCTTCTTGGCTCAGTGTACTGTTTATCATAGCTTAATCAGATTGATAAGTGTTACCACATTTAGTGTTATTTTTGCTGCACTTTCATGCATAGTTTCTAATACAGTTCTTGTAACAAGAACATGTTATTTTGGAGTCTTTGAATATGTTATGATGATGATGATGAAATAAAAGGAGGATCAATGACCCAAACCAGTAGAAAGTCAACTCTTTTATTCAACAGATAGCAATAGCACAAAATTAAAACAAACCTTATAAAAATCTTGGCCTAAGCTTTCCTAGGATAATATACATTGAAGTGACTATCTTACTATGTATGTCACGAAGTTGTTTGCCTTTGCAACATCATTCACTATCCTTTCACTCTCTTCACTCTTTCTTTCTCATGGCATTAGATCTATAAGGCAAGAAGCAGAAATAGTTGACTTCCTCACATGCATAGATACTCCTC
This sequence comes from Myiozetetes cayanensis, assembly GCF_022539395.1. Taxonomy (NCBI): domain Eukaryota; kingdom Metazoa; phylum Chordata; class Aves; order Passeriformes; family Tyrannidae; genus Myiozetetes; species Myiozetetes cayanensis. Next base: position 94,294,384 of record NW_026086604.1, on the reverse strand, counting down.
GGGTGAGATATGAAGCAGTACAGTAAAAACTGGTTGTCCTGCCAACACAGAGAAATGAATGACCACTGACAATCTGCTGTTTTCTGTGAATATTGTAAAGACACATATTGACACTATATTAGTGAAAATCGGACTTATATGTGCTTTTTGATCCTCTCAAAGATATCACTTTCTGAGTCTCTCTTCTCTGTATGTGTGTCTTTAAAACAGTTCACTGCATATCACCCTTTTCAGAGAATTAAAAGTCATCTAGGCAGAAATGAAGAGATGAAGCACCATGATCTGGGACACAGAGTGGGACACTGTTTCTGTTAGTGTGTACTTATAATAGGTCATGTGCAGGACAGGTGTATAGAAGCCAGGATGCAGCCAAGGTGATAGGAAGGCGCTTAATCCATGAAACAAACAAAAAAAGCTGGGTAAATGTGCTAGTGCCATTAGGTTATTTAAACCTCCTTACCCCCTATGCTAAAGTTATATTCCACTGCATCAATTTCTATTTACTGGATTTGGCCCCATGCACTGATTTTGCCCCCTGCTTGTGGTTCAGGTTGATTCCTCAATGTTTTCCAGGCTCTTCTAGATCTCCATGTCTCTATCAGGGTTTCTGAGATCCTGTGGGTCTGACATTCTTGTATTTGTGTTACTGAGACTGCCAAAGCCCAGTTAGTAAGATAATATCAAACTTTTCATAAAAATATCAGATCATGGTAATTCTTACCCAACATCTACTTATGAGATATTTGGTAAAACCAGATTTAATCCCATATGTTCCTCCATCTGCATAACGGTGACTGTTTGTATAACTGCAGATCATTCTGGTGAAAAAAATCACTTCCCAAAGCTTCTCAGTACACAACTCCGTCCAACATCATATATGACAGATGAAGCACCAAGAGTTCTGTTGGTGAACTCCTTATGAAATAGGTGCAACCACATAAAAGTCTTCAGGTCAGTGTTTAAACAATACAACAACAATTTCTATATCATGCCTCCAGGACAGAAAAGGCAACATGGATGGACAGAAAGCCAAGAAACAGCAAAACATAACAGAAAAACAGTGGTAGGTTTTGACAGTCTTGCAACATTACAAGTTTCACAATGTAGAATCGTCCATACTGGCTCTGGTGTAAGAAAACTTGTAATATTATTTGGGTAAAGTGATAATCATAAAAGCACAATTTAATGCCAGATAATTTACAATAAAACATTCTAATCTGAACATAAGACATTGTAAAATGTCTTATATTGTTATTTATATTACTTATATGGTAAAATGTCTTATATAAAAGTACCCTACAACAGTATTCAAATGTAGGCAAATCCTAGTGACCTCAGAACCAAGCATGCTTTGAGGTATATTTGTCCTTAAACCTTAATAGCCCTATAACAGGTTTATTAGTTTTACACTGTCACTTAATTCTAAGCAAACCAACAGATTCAAAAGGAAAATACTCAGAAAAGATTTCATGTTCAGATACGGAAAACAGGTGACACACTTGGAACAGATGCAATTACATATCAGTTATGTGTAAAGTACCTACATAGGAACGTATTTGGGATTTAGTGTTCATGTAGTGCACTACGATGTCGTTAATTTATCAGCCCATAAACAGCTACTGCCATCTACTGGAAAAATTGTTAAAATACAGAAATTACGTTGTACTGCCAGCAAGGGATCTGGAGTACAATATCCTTTCTGGAAATGAATTCTCAACGTTATCACATACAAAAGCTGTTACAAGAATATTGTCAGAGGCTGTTAGCTTAGATACAGATACATTACAGGTATGGAAGTATAAACTAAAGAAATTTTGTTCAGCTCCATCTCAGCACTGTTGTTAAAACTTGCTTCTAAAATATCAAGTGATTGTAAGAGATTTCATGCCCATACTGTACACCACACAGCTGTGCTGACTGCTGCTGTGTTGCCTATCAACTCTGCATTTTCTCTTGACTTGTGACACTCAAACTAAATTTATACACCAAAATGTTGTAGTATCTCAATTATACAGTATTCCCAAGGAAATAAAGTTCTTAATTCACTAGTTGCATGACACTCATAAATTGATTTCTTTTTGGCTATAAGTGGAAAGTTTCTAGTTGTCAATCTTACACATAAGAATATGATTTTTTAATTATTATTTTTCAAAATACTTTCCATTTTCTGATCAGGTTGTACCAGGATCTTCGTTTTGATTGAGAAAAACAAACAAACAAACAACAAGTTTCCTGACATGGCACTGACTGATAATTACCGGAAAAAAAAGAGCACCATCTGCTGAGTAACCACCACTCCTCGCTATAACATTTAAGGATATTTGGAGGTTTCCTCACAAAGATCTAGTCCTGCCTGAAATTTATTCGTTATCCTAATAAACATCAGAAACACCATAAGGTTAAATGCAATGGTATGAAGTAATTTCATTTGCAAAACAAAAGACACTGAATCCAGCATGCCTCGAAGTGTTCAGATTACAGATTTCATGCTGCACAGCTTCAGTTAAGGCAGTGCTGACAGGCAAAGTGTATTAACACTCTCAGTAATGATGTTAACACTGAACTAAATGTGGTGATGGGTTGGCTTGGAGTGTGAGCATAAGACTTGAGTAGGCATCAGAAAAACATTTTCCTCATATAGAAGATGGGATATTTACTAGACACAAATGACCACTAGACACAAAAGAAAGTTAGTTTCTCTACATGAAACATTTTACCTGAACTCCATGCAGATATTTTTTCATTTGTAAATATGGATTTGTAAATTTGGATCCACACAGGCTTTCTTGATTGCTGCACAAGCAGGATAACTGTAAAGACTTACTACTAAGAATTTAGAAATACAATATTAGACTTGTCTTTACTTTTCGAATTTCAACATTTTTCAAAAGAATAATAGTGATCATCAAGCCCAGATTCCTAACAGAAAATCCTTGCCAAAAGGACCACATGATCCAAGCACTTTTGTGGTAACTTATTCTAGGGTCGCACTTGTTCTAACAAGCTATTTCGTAATTTCAGTAAGAAATATTTTTCCTTCCCATCCTATCTTGAAACAATATGGCACAAAATGTCTTATTACCTGCTTTGACTTGTTATAAATATCCTTAATCTACCTACAGCTTCTGTCAAATCACTTGAAAAAGGGAGTAAAAACTGTGGTATGCTGCTGATTTGGATGACCGACTCCTTTGGGCTTTTATCTGGTAGAAATATTTAGAAAAAAAAAAGTGTTAAAATACTGCAGTTATATCACTGCTTTTTGGTTATTTACACTTCTCTCTTCAAAATATATTCAGTCCTTTAATCACTTTAATCAATTCTAACTTCATATTCACTAAAGCATATAGACTTTTATTAGGGGCTATCAAATATCTTTGGTGGGCAGTTGAAATTGCCAAAGAACTCAAGAGAGAAAATAACAGTGACAAAAGATAACAGCTTGATTGATTTACATTTATATACATATACACATTTGTATCTGTATAAAATCTACCTACATACTAGAAGTCAGAATTTAATGGAAATTGGTGAATTCTAATTTACTGTATGTTTTCAGTCATGAAATTCAGATTTTCCAGAGATTTTTAGAGGAATTAGGCAAATGGAACTTAGAGAAATTAAAAAGAATTCTAGCACTTACCGTTCTTAGACTCTTTAGCAAACCCTGTCCCCAGATCAGTACAAGTGCATACCATAATATGACAGTGAAGACTTGATTTTTTTACATCTTTCTGTGTTCTGCCCCAGACCTTAGTGTACGCTGATTCACTGCTGGTAAATGCCACCTGCAAAATGTGTAGAAATGGCCTTGCCAAAATCACATTTTCAGAACAGTCTTCTTTTAAGGAACAAATTGAATTTTTAAAAGCTATACACTGTCTGTTTAACTGGGGGAAGAAAACAGCTGAGTAACTAATGTACACAATCACTGGAAATGAATCCTCATATGTGACTTTTCAGTGACTTAAATCTGCTCGAGTAGTCCTAACATCACTCACTCCCAACAACTGTTACACAGGGTTCAACCAGAACTTCAAGCCTGCAGCAACTTCCAATTTTTCTGTCATCTCCAAATGAAAAGAGAAAAAAAAAAAGGAAAAAAACCCCTCACCTTGATTTATGACTATTTCTTTCCCACAATGCAGAATACAGACCTGAAATGAGAATAAGTCCCCAACATTTCAGATTTATTTTCTCTCTAGATACACAAAGCAACACAGTAAGCTATACACTTGGCCTTGCAACCAGAAGACTTCAGAATTCTGAAATGACTTCTCAAGTCTCTAACTTATTCCTGGCATTGTATCATTGACCAGCAAAAACATCCCTTTTTATTGAAATGAAGGCTTATATCAGTTGAGTCAAAGAAACACATTGCTACTTAGATGAGGAAAGACCAACGAGAGCTGGGGTTTAGTTTAAAAGAGAAGGCTCAAGGGAGATCTTATCAAGTGTTTATGTATATTTGAATGGTGTATAGAATAATAGAATCATGGAGTAGAGGGGGAGAATCACCTCCCTCAACCTGCTGGCCACACTGCTTTTGATGCAGACCAGGATATGGTTGGCTTTCTGGGTTGCAAGTGCACATTGCTGGGTGTTGTCCAACTTTTCACCTACCAGTGTCTATCCTCCAGTCATTTTCCACAGAGTGGCTCTCAGTCCCTCCATTCCCCAGACTGTACTGATACTGGGATTGCCCACACCAACTTGCAGGAACTTCACGAGGTTCACAGAGGCCCAGCTGCTCAAGCCTGTCAAGGTCTCTCTGGATGGCATTCCTTCCCTCCTGCATCAACTGCACCACTCAGCTTGATGTCATCTGCAAACATGGTGACAGTGCACTCAATCCCACTCTATACAAAGATGAAGCCAGACTCTTCTCAAAGGTATCCAGTGGATGGACAACAGGCAATAGGCATAAATTGAAATACAAGAAATACCATTTAAACATAAGAAAAATAAACCCCAATTTTATGGTGAGGTCAGATTGCATAGAGGGGTTGCTGAGTTCCCATTCTTGGAGATATTCAGAAATGGCCAGAAAATATATTATGCAAACTGCTTTAAGTAACCATGCGTTGAACCAGGGGGAGGGAACTGGGCAGATGATCTCAAGAGATCCCTTCCATGATAAAGAAACAGCCTCACACAGAGCACAAACTGGGCTCCTAGTCTGGTATGGAATGAACCTCAGGAACAGAGGCAAGAATGAATTCCACTCACTTACACAATCCTTGAAGTTGCTACACTTTGAAGGATGATTTTATGATTACTCAGTGTCAGATATTTTTGGGTGTCCTTAATCCTGTCTTTCTTTACCGAACCCATGCTGGTAATTGCTTTATGGAACATCAGCTGACTGATGTAAAAATATTTCAATGAGTTTGAAACTGAGGTAAAATATTTGTAGCTGTTTTAATGCCAGTATCTTCAATCCACAGATTTTTTAAAAAACATCTTGTAGACTTCTTTAACCTTACCTAATATCTTCCAATTCCCCCTTTTTCATCTGGCCAATGTCTTCATTTAGTACCTTCTACATTTTTTTCCCCTAAATTAGACGCAAGAGAAAAATGAAGTCCTTTATCTTGAACACAGTGTATCTTCTAGTTTTACTATCATTCCACTCAAAAATTGTTTTCCTGTAGGCCTTCCACAGAAATTCTTTGGAGCACATTTTTCAAAGGCAAAAACAGCAGGTAAGGAATCAATCATCAAGAAAAAATATTGTCCATTGGGTCCCAGTTTCCAGCAATGCCTTCGGAAATTTTGTTGAATACACTTGCAAGAGAGCTGCAAATGAGTGTTAGAATAACAGACAGAGACTAATTTTTAATGGCTAGGTATCATTTTCGCCAGCTGAGCAAAAAATTAGGCAGATAGAGAGGAAATCAGCACTTCATGAACAGCAGTTGTCCTGAGCAGAGGGACAGGTGAACAAACTGACAGCCAATTGTTTTGGTGCTGAGGTAACTGACATCACAATCAGATGTTCAGATGGTAGAAATTCTGGTACCAAGTACTGTGTTTAAGTCTCTACATCGGCAATATAATGAATCTGTTCCTTTTTGCCCTATTTCGTTTAAAGTAGATAATATTTTGGCTGCAATTCAAATTTCTGAGACAAATAGTCTATATTGCTCTGAAAATTCTAGCATTCAACACATTGTTCAGAACCACGTATGGCTGCAGAAACATATCTCCATTATGAAAAAGATCTCACCAATGCACTGAAATGCATTACAATGTGTTTTAACACGATGAGTTCTCCTTAGCTGGTATGTATTTGTTGGAAAAATCCTACTCAAGATAATATAACAGTTCCTGACATTATCATCTTAAAACTGTATTTAAAGAGAAACTTTGGAACACTGGCAGAACATTAAAATATTTTCTCCTGTGCTTCCCTCACATAATAACCAGCATTAATTTCCTTAAAAATCTGCATTATTTGTACAACTATGATTACTGAAAAATGCACTGAATAGAACATGGATTAAACACATTAACCCTTCTGTGTATGAGTAGAATGCAATTTCCACACAAATATTGGAGATTTAATTTTCTGAGTCATCCTCAGAAAGAGGGGGGGAAGAACTCTGCATAAACCCACTTTCTTTTCATGTGAATCTTGGTTTTTTTCTACCAGCAGCTTTCAACATCTACTTAAAATCCTCTCTTCACTATGTTTTATTGCAGGGACTTCTTAGCAGTTTTATATGCAGTGGGGTTCTGTTAATTTTTAATACAAATGTAAAGGATTTGGATGTCAAAAAGATTTGGAGAAAGTAACATTTCATTTTCCCCTGGTTAATGTCCGGCCAAAGGCACTCTGGGAACTAACTAGATTATTTTTATCTAGTGAGAATAACTTTCATTTTATCAAACTTGTGTTGCAAATTTCTGTGATGGTAGAGATAAGTTACTACACTAGCTAAACAATGCCTAAACAATACTAATTTTTAAAATATTACTGATCTGAAAATTTCTTAGTCTTCATATCCATTACTATGATGAACCATGAAAACAGTAAAAATAAAAAAAAAATTATCTCATTAGCCTTTCCACTGCTTAAAAATAATCCAGATGGGCTACATTACATTATCAAGTATTGCTAAAAATCAGGAGAAGTTCTGTAAAGGAAAATGTTTGGTGCTGACTCCCATACCCAACACAGTTGGCATATTCACTTATAGCTGTTACTTCATAGAACGTTTTCCTCCCATTCCAGACAAAATTTACACGGTTAGAATAAATTGGGAACAAAATACATCTCAATTTAAAGTGAATGGGCAATGTACATAGTAAATACACTGTATCCATTTCATCCACTTTAAACTAATACCTACAGAACTTGAATTGAGATAAATATTAGTCTAAAATCTGGACAAAACCTTGACAAACCTGTACCAAAGGCCTGGTTTATTTAGGATAGGGAGTGATCTAAAAGTTTAGGCCAGTCTCTGAAAGCTTTCCTTGCCCATAAGAAAAGAGATTAAATCCTTCCCGGACCTACTAGCAAAAATGTGTCAGATTGGTTGCTTTGAAGATGATAACATGAAAACAAACCTGACTCTAATTTTATAAGTTATTTTAAAGGTGTTCATATTTATTTGGCCCTGCTGCTTTTCAAATTTGACTTTTGAGATTTTATCTTGTACCCTAAAAAATGTCAATTAAACATTGCATGTTAATGTCAAAGTAACTGATAATGGCTTTAATAGATTGATGAGTATATTCCATTAGCAGTAAAATATTATTCCATTTCCAAAAACTTAACAAGATTTGAATAAACTTACATGGTCAATCAGCCATATATTGTAATGGTGACAAAATTAGGCCCTATAACATCAAGAATGTCAGATAGCCTAAAGTAGATCAAATAAAAAAATAAGGTGCTCCAAATACAAAAAGTCTTATATGGAACAACTATGGTTACTGTGAACAATGAAATCAGAGAAAAAATCATCACAAATATCTCCTAATAAGCAGAAACAACACTAGGAAACTGAGACAGGAGGTAAGAAAATGGCACAAAACTCTGTCAGCATGAGTTCAGATTGGGTATTAGATAAAAGATTGTCACTGCAAGAGTGGTCAAGCACTGGTACAGGCTCCCCAGGGAAGTGGGCATGGCCCTAGTCCTGTCAACGCTCAAGAAGTGTTTGGACAATGCTTTTTGATGTGTTTAACTTTTAGGCTGCTCTGTGTAGAGTCAGGACTTGATGATCCTCATGGTTTCCTTCCAACTCAGGATATCCTATGATTCTGTGGTTTTGGATTCAGTATACAGGTATTTCAAGTGACAAGAGCGTAATCTAAATAAAGGTCCTATTTAATGGAATTAAGAGAAAAAAGCACACAAGTCAAATGTTAAACACAATGATAGGTAATAATGTTGGAACTACTTTGCCCTTTGATTCTCTTCCTTCTACTTAACATCCCTTAATACATAAACAGCCAAAGATACACTATACACAAAGATAACCTGTATTTCAGGTTATATAGGAATACAGTAATAACCCATCTGCACATTAACGTAAGTACATACATCCTGGCCATCTCTCCCAATTCACTGCACCTGCACCTGCACAGATTTTACACTTAGCAGTTCTTAAGGCAGTGCCAGTATGAGGTTAGGTTCAGCTTGCCTAACTCTGATGGTATAGATTTTGTAAGCACCTTACCTTAATGAGAGAAGATCAGATCCTGTCAGGAGTTTCTTGGGGTTTTTTCCTCTGTTTAAGAAATTCACCACTATTCAAAAGCAGGGTTTTATCTGTTATTTATCATTAATCCAGTTCTCATTAAACCAATAGAAAGACTCTCTATTGATGCTGAAATATATCCGATTCATAGTCAATATAACATAAATATTTTGAGAAGACCAACAGAAATAAAATCAGTTAGACAATCAGCGCTCAAGAGAGTTTGTCTTTGCATCAGTTTTTTAAAAGGCTGGCAGTACAGGCAGGTAAAACGACAGGACACTTTCATGGCTAAAGATAGGAATGTTTGTTTAGTATAGTAATCATCGTTGTAATTAGTTTACTAAACTTGAGTGTAAGCTTACTTTTTTAAACTGACACTCCATAAAAACTGATCGGCTGCATTCACAGCCCACTAACGTATTACAGCTCAGAATCTCCCCACAGCAGTTAAAACAATTCATGAAGTCCATCAATATGTTAAAACATATTTTATTTTCTATCAGAATGTAATTTAACACCAGAATGTCATTACTTTCTCATCACCGATAAATATTCGAAGTTAACGGTTTACACCGGGTGGCAAACGCTGTCGTGAACAGTGCTGCACACACACGGATGTGATGCAAGGAGGGCACTGCGGTGATTCCTCACCGGCTGGCGGACGGCCCGAGTTCCCTGGTACTGACAGGCATTTCCACGGGATCACAGAACGCTTTGGGCTGCAGGGGGCCGTTCAAAGCCAGCCAGCACAGGCCGGGCGGGTCACGTTCCTCGCACAGAACCACGAGCACGCTCCCAGCCCTGTTCCTGGCGTTCCGCTGCGTTCCCTCCCGCCGGCCCCTCCCCGCACAGGGGCCGCCCGCAGCGGAGCGGAGCGGAGGCAGGGCCCAGGCACGAAGACCCCCAGCACCAGTCCTGCGGCCTCTGCCTGGTGCCCACTGCCTGCGGGGAAGCGGATGGGCGCAGAGCTGGGCGGTAGCTCCGGCCTGGAGTGTGCGGGGGAGGGAGCGGGAGGGAGGAGAGGGAGAGAAGAGGACGTGTAGGAGGGATCTGCCTTGGGCGATGCAGAGTGCACCGCCTGTATCCCCCTCCTAGCAGGCGGGGATAGAGATAACGACGTGCAACCTTAGTGCTTTCTCAGCTCTTGCCCCGAACCTGAGAGGCAATAATGACCGCAATACAGTAAAAATTTAACTGGTGTTGCTTTCCCGCAGTCAACAATTCATGCATTAAAGTCACACTGTAGTGGTTCATGTCAGCAGACCATTTAATCCAGGTTTGGGGTTTTTGCAAAGGAAGAAGTATATAACCAAGTCAATATGCCCAGTTGACAAGGACAGGGAACCAGCATTGTTTCCAATCCCTTTTTCATCTGTTTCCAGGTAATAATAAAGCGCTAGCAGCTGTTATTATTTGTTTTGGCCAAGCTGACATTAGTAACCCTTTACCTCTATTAGTAATTTGTGGATCATAGAATCATGGCTTGGGCCATTAAAGGGCGACCTTTAAAGGTCATCTACTCTAATCTCCCTGCAATTAGCAGGGACATCTTCAACAAGACCAGGTTGCTCAGAGCCCTATCCAACCTGGCCTTGAATGTTCCCAGGGATGGATCACCTACCACCTCTCTGGGCAACCTGTTCTAGTGTTTCACCACTTACATCATAAAAAATCTCGTGTTTATATGTAGTCTGAATCTACCCTCTTAGTTTAAAACTCTTTCTCCTTTTCTATTGCAACAGGCCCTGCTAAAAAGTCTGTCTCCATTTTTCTTATAAGCCTCCTTTAAGTGCAGAAAGGCCACAAAAAGGTCTCCCTGGAGCCTTCTCTTCTACAGCTGCACAACCCCAAATCTCTCAGCCTTTCTTCAGAGGAGAGGTGTTCCATACTTCTAATAATTTTTGTTTCTCTTCTCAGGACTTGCTACAACAGGTCGACGTCCTTCCTGTGCTGGGGACCCCAGAGCTGGATGCAGTACTCCAGGTGGGGTCTATCCAGAGCAGTGTACAGGGGGAGAATCACCTTCCTCAGCCTGCTGGATGCAGTGCTTTTGATACAGCCCAGGATGCAGTTGGCTTTAACAGCTTTAGATGTGCCATTGACATAGTTCAGTGTTTAAATATGTTTATTTGTTTCGTGAGCTCTGAGTAACACAAATTACAAAGTGTTTTTTTATAATTCAATGTTTAAAAACCTGACATTTTAAAAAAGGATGTAATAATGCAACACCCCAAGGTATTTGGGAATAGCATCCTAGATATGGAGAATAAGCTCATTAAGGCTTATAAATTCTTCACAAAAGAAAATGGTACGTGTTCAGTTAAACCATGGGAGGGTATAAGCAGAGTTGGATACACAGAGAGGGAGTAGGAGTTCCCAGTTTAGAAATACATACTTTGTTTCTTGTATCCAGGCTAGATTTTACCCTGGATTTCTCCTGCACTGTATTAAGTACCTTTTCTTTCCACCTGTTCTTACAGAAATACTGTCATAGAGTCCAGCAGAGATAGGCCCTTAACATTTACCTTTAAAAAAAATAGTTGATTATTGATGTCATTGTGATTATTGTGTCATAAGACACATCTAAAATGTTCTTTGTGGTGCAAATCCTCATATAGTTAGCAACTGAGGTTTATTGCACCATTGGTTCATTCCTAAGGAAGATGAAGCCCAGGTCTGTGTAGCCAATGTGTGTTCTCCCTGTATACGAGATGACAGTGTTTTAATTTGCTTAATATACACCTGCTATAAATATTTGTTTACAAGGAAAAGTTGGAATTATAAAGGTTATTTTGTCCTGGAAAGTGGATATGCAGAGTTTTGCGCAAGTGCTGGCTTGATATTAAGTGGCATTTGAAAGATGTAATACTTCCTTCTAGCATCTTTTTGCAATGGTTACCACATACTTGATATTACTAGTTCTACCACTAAAAAAATACCTACAAAGCCCCTACTGTAGCAACAAGAAATTAACCTGTTTCCTGTTTTTGTTTAGCACTAAAAATGTTGTCTGAATTTTTGGCCTACTGCAGAACAGCTTCATCATGCATTCTGTATTCATCATATTAAGTATTAAAATGTGTAGAAGATATTATCTGTTTTTCTTTCAGTTTAGAATTATCAGAGCTAGTTAAGTCTTTTTACTGAAAAATGGCAACAGTATATTTTTACTTTTGAAGTTTCTCTGACTCAGGTGAGATAGCAATTGTCTATATGTGAATTGAAGTTGAGTAGTAGTCTTGCTGAAATGAATGTATCTGCTGCTTCCCTATCAAAAACAATAAGATGGACATTTGTATGGCTGAGTGCTGAAAGAAATCTAAAATAAATATATATACGTGTGTATATGTATGTATGTATGTATATGCATTATAATACCAAAAAATACCCCAGGTGGTTATCTTTCAACTGGATTAGCTCTCCTGTTTGGTTTACTGTAGTGATGTAACACTTGACATTAAAGAGATACAATGCAGAAAGCAATGTGAGAACTTAAGGGATTGGAAGTGTCAAGCGAGAAACAGCTAGTACTTGGGTTTCACATGCTGCTTCAAAAGCTGATTGACTTGTATTTCCCTGAGATTTTTTTTTGTAACTAAAATGAAATTTGGTAATTTTAATTCTACTTTTTATAGCTTTCCGCAATGATAATACAAAAGTAAAATCGCTCTTTTTTTCCATGTTTGTAACAATCATGTTTTCAAGATAAAATGGAGTGAAATGAATGGCTTGCTGCTGGAACAAGGGATACCTTTTGTTCCCTCACCTTCCTTCATTGTTCCCTTCCCATAGCAGAGGTCCTCCCTCCCTCTCTCAACCATGGCTCCTGGCCACCTAGTCCTGCACATCCCTTTTCCAGGTCTCTGGCACTCATCAGACAATTCCGTGAGTCAGTTCAGTTCAGTAATCTAGCAGAGAAGAGTCTTCTTTTTCCTGATAGACTTGTTCTCTGGCAAGTTGACATAGTGCTTGAGCTCACAGAGGAATCCAGAGAAGACAAGAGCCTGTGCAAGGTAAAAAAATATGTGCATTGACAACTTCTGACTGGAAGCATGAAATGAAAAAATAGGGGGAAAGGATTGTTGTCTCCCTCTCTTTCAGAATCTGTGAGCTTTTAGATAAGGCCATCTTGATATGCCACAGACTCAGGCTGATCAACGCCAATATTAAAGGAGAACAGAATTTGTAATTCTGACTATATGCTCATCCAAAGTAAAATGCTCTTGTTTTAGACTACTCTGGCTTCTGTAAAACATCAGACTCCATTAATTCTGTCAGTCTGGACTGTATTTTGTAAATACAAAATTAGTTCAGACTAAAGTGGTTTTAAAGTAGGGTTCAAAGAAAAACTCAGGGAAAACAAAACAGTACTATATTCTGCACTTAAACTTTTATATTACTGTCCTATGAGGATATGACTTAATTTAATTCACAGGTATGCACACACCCCATTTACAAATTGACTGCATACACAAATGTTTTGAGAAGATAATTTTATTTCCTTCTTGTTTGCATGTGTTCCTTTGAAATGTCTTGTGCACACAGCAGCATCAGGGAAGAAAACTAGATTGTGTCTCCTGGGAAGCTGTGCTGTTTTTAATCGCCTCTGGAGCTGCAAAACAAATTGCTGGTATTACTGCTTTGTAAACTTCAATCTGTCATCCATATAGTAGTTTATTGCTTTATCACTGATGTCAAAGGCCACAGTGAAGATAGCTACTTCTATTAATATTTACTACTATAGCTAATACTACTGACAAAACACTATAGCAAAATCTATATTTTGAGTGGATGTTAACTGTGAGACCTTCCTATGTTTTCTGTGTCTTTTCTAGTTATTTCTGTATTAATTTTTTGCAGGTGAAAGTTATTTGTTCAATTTTTCCCTGCTACCAAATTTCAAAGCAGACAGTTCGCGTGTTTACTTTTCTATAAATGATATCACATTGTTTCAGGTGTAAGTCTAAGTTAAAGAATAGTCATCATGGTCAAATAAAGTATTCAGAAGCTTTCCTTAGTTACATATGAAGTCCCAATGCTACTGACGTTAGTCATCAATTTTGGCTACAGATTCTATTGCCAAAACTGTTTGTTGTAAAATACCAACCTAAATTTCCTACATGCTTTGCTGTTGCATGTTGTTGTTCTATATTTGTCATGCTTCTCTTATATTCCTTGATAATCTAAAAGTATCATTAACATAAGTCAGCAAGTTTGTTCCTATTGCTTTTTATAGCTCTAGCATGCGCCGTCAATGGGAAAATAATTTCAGCAACTCAGGTAATATAATAGATTTTATTAAAATGACCATAAAGAAGTAACCTTTCCCTGATATACAAGTTTAAAAAATTAAAATCTCCTTTCCTCTGCAGAATGGTTAGATTAACAAGACTTGTCAAGGTCTTGCATATAGTTGCTATGTTATCATTGATTTCATGTCCTACAATGCTATCATGAGTGCAATTATTTTTTTGTTAACATTTTTTAGTTAGCATTTATTACCTACCTCAGTTAACATTCATTACCCACCTCAGTATTGACTCATGATGTTATTGAATTAAAAGATAGTTTAAGATTTTGTGGTGTTGCTCTAACTTCCTGACTTAAACACTTGTAAAAAACCTAAATTAAGCAATTCCTTTTGCAGATGATTGTCTAGTGAGTGATATTGAATGAAGTGCATCTTTGGTGCATTTGAGTACAGATCATGCACTAAAATTAAGTCTTCCTCAGCAACAGAATTGAACAGATGAAATTAAAAGGTACAAATGCATTAACTAAAACAGTGATATTGCAATGTTGTTGCAGAACTTTGAGCTTTATTCAAAAGTGAATAGTTAGGTGAGTTCAGGAAAAAATTGTAGTTGAACATTTAGAAAATCTACAAGATTTCACTCACCATTTGAATTTTTCTCAAGCATTTTGGAAGATACACGTAACTATAGTACTGCAGCTTCACAGTGTGGTGAACTGATTACATACAGCTTCACGCTTCAGTGGCTAGAATGTTTCCAGTACATCACATGTCTCATTTAAAAATAGCTGTCTTTGTAGCACGCTCAGCAGCACAGATATGTCAGAGACATCTAAGAAGTCTTGTCACTTCTTGTGCATTAATTTACTTTTGGTGGTGCCTTTTCAGCTGGCATCACATGTTGTCAGTTAGTCTCTTGATGTTTATATATAATTTGTGGACTCATTAGGACATTAATTTTCAACACTAGCATCCTATGTTCCTGCTAGCTTTTTTCTAAACTTGGAAGGGGTTTGCAAAAATTTTAGAAACTGAGTATCACTAGTTAGGATAGGGGAGAAAGGATTTCTGATGTATTCAGAATGGGTTTGCTATTTTGAGATAATCTGGTTTAAGTGATGTTTGGATGCATTTAAATTTCCATTGTGCTGGTCTTTTGTGTTTATGTAGTTGCATATTGTGCCTTTAAGCATCCCTCTGGCAATAAAAAACAAGTTCATATTATGCATGTTAGTTTTGGTACTGTCATTTTGTTATGTCAACATACACGATTACAATATAGTAATTACAATTACAGTAATTTTAGTATCTTGTTTTTACATATTTCTATGCATTTTTAAAATAACTTTTTTTTTTTTTATATGCACACTCACATAAACACGGACATAATATATTTGCTAGCTTGCTCAGTGTTTTCCATTTTAGCAGTGGTCTGTTGTCTCCTTCTTACCTAGCACATTGTTGCATCTTTCTGAGCTATTCTTGCTCAGGTGGACTATCCTGCCATTAACTGGTCTAAATTAGTAGACTTATTTTAGCCATCTGATTTTAATTGTGGAGAAGGCTAACTTATCAGGTTTTTAGTCCCACATTTTTAAAGCTCTTTCACTATGATTTACTGCTGAGTAAAATAAAAGCTCTGCATCTTTCTGCCAGACCTATCACTGCTTGAAATACTTCCATCAGACTCCTTTCTGTAAAGCTATGGGGAGCATATAGAAAGTTAAGCAATGTAAGCCTTCCAACAAGACGTTGTGTTGTCTTAGTTCCTATTCAGCTGAAATGACTCTTCAGCATGTATCATATGTAGAAATTGCTCATGTTCAGAATTCATAGACTCTAATATCTCTATTCTTGCTCCTCTTAAGAACTTGTTTTACTGGACATGCAGCCAGAAAATCGTGGAACAAGAAAAAAAAACACTATCGTTTACTGAATTTACATAAATTCCTCAGCGTGTTAAAACAAAAGAACAAACTGCACTTGGCTTGCTGCTAGAAAGGAACCTTACCAAGCTTGAGGAGTGGAGTTGGCAGATATCACTGAGTTCAGCAAAGACAAATGCAAAGTACCTTGGGTAGAATAAACTTCTAGAGGAGGTACAAGATCTGACTAGTTAGGTACCAGGTCTGCAGAAAATCTGGGCTTTTCCTGGGTAACGAGAGGAACATGACTGCAGTACGTGTTGGGCTTCATTAACAAGAGCAGATTGAGAGAAGAAATTATATCCCTTCTACTCAACACTTAGGAGGCAGCACTGTGTTCCACTTTGGATTTCTCAATAAAAGAGAGATCATAAAACTGAAGAGTCCAGAGAAGATTCTCTAAGATGGTATGGGCTGGAACATATTATATACAAGGAATAGGCTGAGAGATGTGGTTTTGTGTAGCCTGGAGAAGAGTTGGGTGAAGGGGAGCAGGAGGAGAATCTAATTGCTGTCTTCCACATGGGGGCGTATGGAGAAGATGAAGCCAGATTTTTACAAATATACACAGTAAAATGGTAACAGGCAGCTAGCATTTCCACGGCAACAAAGACAATTCCAGCTGGATGTAAGAGAATAATTTTTTCCACTGGTCAAGCACCTAGGGACGACTTTCGAAATATGACTGCACAGAACACTGTGCAGCAGCTTTGTCTGACGTTGAAGTTAGAGGTCATTTGAATAGAAGTTTGGACAATTGAGGGTATGCAGAGGTCCCTTATAGCCTGAGTTATTTCATGATTCTAATTAAGATACAAGCTAATTACATACAACTTTGTATTTTAAATTTGATTTTTACTCTCAAGATGGTGTTGGAAAATTTTCTGATACATTATTGTCTTTCATTTAAATCCTGTTCTGGAGCTGTAATTGGATTAGTGGAGTCACACACAGAACTGCGATGAAAAATGACACAAATAAGTCAGAAAAAATATTTATAAAACAGAAGTTTGAACAGAGGAGATGAACAGAACAAGAACACTCACAGATTTTCTGACAGACCTCTAATTAAAAATAAATTGTTTCTGCCATAACTGCAAGAATATCTGACTAGAATCCAGTGAACACGTAGAATGTTCTTTGCTAGAAGCTTTGAAAAATCCCATGGATTAACCAAAATCAGAAAGGATCTGCAGCAATAGTCCTGATATAGATATCTTAATATTTTCCTCTAAACTTTTATTAGAATATGAAGTATTGTCATAATGCAAACTTGGGCTCAGTCCTACATAACAGACAGGAAACTGCTCTTGCTGATTTCCCTTTCAGTTTTTCTTTTGATCCAAATTGGAAGAAGTAATAAGAAGTACAGGAACTTGATCATTCCAAGGACACCATCTCTTTCGCATTGCTTCTGCAACTACCTTTCCACCTTTCCTTTGCCCCACCCTTTGGATACAAGGAGGATTCTTCTGTGAGCTATGGCGCTTTACAAAAAGAAAACAACCAACCACATAGCATGAGAAATTTACATTATATTCAATCACCTGTATTTGGAATTTGCTTGGAATTTTGCATTAAATCCCTATTTGAGCATGAAATTTCAGTGTAGTGGAAATTGCTGAAGATTATACTAGTATTTTGCATGCAGCCATGAGTTCAATGTACTTACGCTCTGAATCAACAAAAGCAATTTTAACCACGGTAGTGTTAACATGATATGCTATAAGAAAATAATACAGCATACTGTGTCAGCAGTCTATGGAAAAAAGCAAAAATACAGTGTAGCACAAAATTAGAAAATTTAGAAAACAAAATTAGAAAACAGTCTGCTATCACCTTGTTGCCTTATAATCCCAAACAATCAATAAGTGTGGAGTACCTCGTCAGTGGTTCAACTTTAAAAAGCTGCATTTCACTTCTGTTCAAAAAATAACACATTTTATTTTGTCAGACATGGAAAATAAGGATTGCCTAGGTGATCCATTAACACCCTTTTCTCTTGCATATTCTAGTGTATAAATCCATATGCTAAATTATCTGTAGTTATTTGATAGCAAACCTAATTTTTTTTCTTTGCTACAGTATAAATATTTATCTAATGTTTCACCAGCCAAACATCTCAACAGTAAACAAGGACCTGAAAAAGAAGTAGCAAAGTTTGATTTTCAGAAAGTAAGATTAAGGATTTGTCTAAAAAAGACACAAATCTAAAACTTCAAGATGAAGGTGAAGCTTATCTTAAAATTACTTCCAGGCTAACTTTAACACCCATCCATTTTAGTACTTTAATTCTTTTGCCTGATATGTTCAAGTTTCTGGTTACCATAGTGCAAATTATCTTCTATGTAAGAAATATGTGTCTATGTTTTCTACTGTGTTTATTATTCTGTGACCATCAGCATCTCTGAAAGACATTCAATCTCTGTAATGAACTGAAAATCAAATTCAGTCTTCAAGTGGAAGGAATTTTTAGCTTTCTATTTTGTGTCTGTACTGAAGAAAACGCTTAAGTCTTTAGTCATTACATATGCCTGTGGTGGCTGGCTCTGAGTTTCATGCAGGCTGGCCAAAAATTGCCGTTTGCTTAGCAAGTAGTGTGTGAGAGAGTACTTCAGGAGCACAGGGAGGTAATGGCTTGGGTAAAACTAAGGGAAATTGGCTAATAACTGGAGTTGCACGTAATAATAACATGGGCTGCATAAAATAGTATCTTGAGCTAATACCGGGTGTTGGATGCATAAATAAAAGGAACATACAACAGATCTATATGCATAAGGTGTCATCCATACTGCTACAGATTGATTCACAGTTCTGTTGAGATTACTAAATCTCTTCTACCCCACAATCCTCAGAGACACAATGGACACATATCCTGCAGCAGAAATGACATGGAACTGATGCACAAGCCCCTATGCTTCCTTCCACTTTTGTATCAGGAGAAATGGATGTGACCCTTGGATTTCAGCTCAATGTCATGCACTAGGTATTTCATAGTTCGCACTCACTCTGCTTTTCTCTAGCAACATCATACAGTGTAGCCTTTGGGAGAAAAAAGAAATAAATCTTCATCTACTTAGCAGAAAGATTTGGTTTACTTCCAGATGTAGTCATTGAATGTACATAGAAGCGCAAGAAGATTTGCACTGGCAAAGTGAGGTGAAATTTGCTTGTACCCTGGACTTTTTATTGAGCTTGTCATCAATAATTTTAACCTTGGATTTCGGGATTACTTTTAATTCTTTGTGATGAATTCTTTTTTAATTTAAAACAGCTTCTAAGTAGGAGTTAGGTCTTCCTTATGCCTTGTGCACCACCTGCTGGATTCTCTTTAATATCCTGATAAAGATTTATCCTTTCACAGGCTCATAAAATGCAGGATTTGCTTGTTTGCAAGAACAAAACTCACAACCCAATTACATAGTCTGGTGAAAAATATGTCTTAATTCATCACAAAAACGGTTAATTTATGCCTTTCTGTTCAACTTCTAGTTATGTTTAGCAACATCATAAAGTGTTCTTACTTTAATGTATTATTTAATAATGTATTATTTAATAATGTATTATTTAATACGACAGGCATCATTAACCATAATTTATGACATTCTGGTTTGTGTAAAATATCTGAGGAAAACAGCTACTTTTTCACTAATTAAAATGTAATATAGTTTGCATTCTAGTGGATCAGTAGAGGAGAAAAAATTTGGGTTAAAACAAAATTTTAAACACAATCTCATATTACTTCCAAAAAGAATTAGAAACACTATTTGGTCTAAAATTATCTCAAGTAATGTTTAAATGAGATGAAGTTATGGCCCAAGAGCATGTAGAAGCCCAGAAGAAAAAGGGCTAATGTGTATGTCTTAAACACCAGTGACCAGGTAGCTGAGGAGCCAACCCAAGGTTGTTGAAAGAATCAGATGTGGCTGGAGAAGAGGACCTTACGGAGGTAGGTCAGGGACAAACATCCTTGCTCTAGTCCCTGGAGACACGACAAACAAAAGACAAGGTCAGCACGTAAGTAAGCATGAACTGTCAACTAAAAGTCAATCCAATAGGGGGATACAAGATCACCAAAGACTCCTGAAGCCCTCTGAGCCCCATTTCCGGAAAGGTCTGAAAGAACAGACTGCAGATGGTAACTAATTTGCGTAGAAAGCAAGAAACCTGTCTTTAGGGGGAAAACATATATATTTAAAGGTACCTCCACCAAGCCTCGGTGTGTGCCCCAGAGTGCTGGACATCTCATTGGCAGAACTGATTATCTCTTTTCCTCTTTCTTTCTTTCTTTCTTCCTTTCTTCCTTCCTTCCTTCCTTCCTTTCTCTCTGTATTTCTGTCTTTCTTCCTTTCTCTTTCTCTCTTTTAATTCATCTCTTTTTTCCTCCCCTTTCACCCTACCCCTTTATCTAAATCCCACTGCCATATGCTTTTATAGTAGGTCAGGGACTAACACACTAATAAAACTGTGATTTTTTTTGTGGATCCTCTGACTTTTGTCATTCCTTTTGACTGCAAGCATTCACAATCTTGGGTGCTTCCTTCCCCTTAAGGGTGGGATGTCACAGAGAGACAGACAAGAATCTGAGAAGAGCAGAATGAGACACAGCTCAGCATGAAAGCCATTGTTTATGAGATTGAGAATGAGAAAGCAATAACAAAGATTGTACAAGGAACAAAATGCTGCTTTGATGGTTTAAGGCAAACAAGATTTACTTTAGTAAAAGAAGATTACATCCTTCAGGATGTCTGTGTCATGTCTGTCTGTCTGTCATAGGACCTAAAATTAACATAGAACATCATGCTGCTGACAGTGCC
Source organism: Myiozetetes cayanensis (assembly GCF_022539395.1). Taxonomy (NCBI): domain Eukaryota; kingdom Metazoa; phylum Chordata; class Aves; order Passeriformes; family Tyrannidae; genus Myiozetetes; species Myiozetetes cayanensis. Next base: position 94,273,671 of record NW_026086604.1, on the reverse strand, counting down.
TAAGAACAGAGGGAGATCTTCAAATAATGGGAAACATTTTATACCACTTTTTAATATGTATATAACTATGGATATGTTATACATATAAAGAAATCTAAATATTATATAAAAATTTTATATTTATATTTTTCACATTTCACTGGTCCCATGACTTCAACATATGAAACCGACTTTCACTGAATGTCAAGGTATGACTACAAGAATTTTTTCTACTAAGACATTTATAAGAAATGTTCCTTTAAATAATTTGCTTTGTAGTAAAAGTTCAAATTAGTAGTACTAAAATAGACTAAACCCACCAAAATACTACTTAAACGTTTAAAAAATCATTTAGTTCAGCTGGGGAAGTGAACAAAATTGGTTGCCTCAATTGTGTTAATGTACAGAACTTTAATTTCTAGCAAGAATTAGCAATACATGCACATGCCTTGAGACTCAATTTAAGTAATTTAACTGGAGCTATTATCAGCTGAAAAACACAACAAATCAACTTTTTCAACACTACGGGCAACAACAGATGTTAGTGATGTTGCAAAGAAGGCAAAGTTGTTTCATGATAATATTGTTGATGGATACAGCCAGAAACCCTCCATAGTTAAAAAAACAAAGCCAACACCACCAGCAAAATCAAAATTAGTTCCAACAGCCTGCCTATGGGTGACTAGAATGAAGGGTTGATAGTAGGAAACATGCATATTTTCAGTGTGATTCCCTCCAGACAAGTTTACCCAACAGCTAGTGCATGGATCCCTATTTTCCCCTGCTCTGGCACCTGGACATGTAAGTCTATAAGGATCACAGCTATACATCATCTGCTGGTACAGTCCCATGTCCTTGTTGCCCTCCCACCTTATGCAGACTACACTGTAGCCCTTGAGTAACTGGGATTAGATGTGCAGCTAGATGAGTAACTAGCACACGGATTCTATCATCTTCAATTGCATCCTGTGTAGAGACACACACCTTCAGATTTGTGGCCTCCTCAGTAGTTGTTCTGGACTGCCTGGTCCCTTCAGAATGTTCTTCCAATTGTCTCTGAGATGTGCACATATCTGGCCCAGTCTTATGACTGCTTTGGTAAGTGATGCTAAAGCCCCTTCACCCGCGTTCTGTCCAGGTTCTGTTTGATGTTTGCTGGCAGCCAAATGGTGGTAATCCAGCCCTTCACTTGGCCCAGTAGCTGCCACCACAGGCACATGGGTTCCTATTACTCATAGTCTTCAGTCTAGTTGCTGGCACAAAAAGCCTCAGCTGCCCTTAGTTGCTGGCACCACAGGTAACAATGGCTATTGTGACCCATGGTCAACTGCAGTTGATGGCAATTAGACCTCCATATGAACACAGTTAGAAATGAAATTTAATACGACAGGACAGCTGGCACTTATGAGGTCCAGGGCATCACCAATAACTGCATAGACCATGGACCAGCCCCTTATCCTTTTATTAAGCAATACTGTTGTGGAGAAGAGACGACTGAGAGGGGAATCTACTTGTCCACAAGTATGCAAACTTTCAATATGCCCGGGTTAGTTTACATTATTAATAAATCAGTGCAGTGAGTTAAAGAAAGCTGAGGAAATGAGAAAAGGCTAACTACAAGACCAGGTTTTATAAGTCTCCCAAAGACTTCAATTTGGCAGGCGTGGCCTTTGTTTCTCCTCCACACCTTCCTCCATGTAGTCCCAGCTGTGGTTGAACAGCCGAGAGAACTAGAAGAGACCACCCTGCATTTGGCGTATGGACATGAAAGAAGGAGTGCGTAGTTACTACAGTAGTAGCTCCACATACAGAAAGCTAACCCAAATAATTGTATTCCTGAAGTAAAGAGAACACATCCTAGCAGATGTTTTTTTATTTTCCATTTTCAAGTTGTCATGCGTAAGTGGTGTGTCGGAGTGAGTGAACATTTCTAAAGGCTCTACAGGAAAAAAAATAAAAAAATTTCTTAACTCTTTTGAAAATACAGATCTTAGTGTCATATTCTCATAGGGCACACAAGTAGTATCTCCCATTTTTTAAAAAACTTTTTGATTTGTAAAGAAAAATATTGGTTTTTCCTTTAATAAACCCTAAAGGTTCTGCTTCACTATGTTTCTTAACTGTTTCAGTAACCATACATGCTCAGAGTTAAAAGGAGTACAAGAGGGAACATGGTCTCTGTGAAGGAAGAAGAGCTATCTCAGGACACAGTTGTGTTACATTTCACTGAAAAGGCACTTCTGAAGAAGGTTGTCTAGTGTGTGAAGCACAGAGAACACCATTTCCAGTTTGAGAACAACTGCAAAAGTGTAGCTGTAAGCTGTTTAGTTGTGTTTCCTTGTAGTTGCTAATCACTGGATTAGCAATTGACTGCTCAATTTGGCAATTAAGAACTGACTGCTATATTTCTTGAGCAGCACTGTGCCTGTTTTTTTCTATTATCACATTATTAATTACATTATTGTGATGTTCTGAGTTTAATTAAATACTTTGGTCTTCTGTTTCTTGAAAAAATCATGGTATTACTACTAATGAAAAACTGAATAATTTTGTTATTTATAAAGAAAAGGTCCATATTTGCTTTTGGATGTAACATTATTAAAACAATGTTCTATGTAGCAAATTACTTTCCTTACAAGTAAAATATTTTCAACACCATTTAGAAGGAGGTGAGAGAAGTAACTCAGGCTAGGATCAATCTATCTTAAGTAGCTAGTTAGGAACAAATTGTTTCATCCCTGACAGGTCTCATTTGGTGGATCACCATCATCATGGCTATTCAAGCATCACATTAGAGTTCTCAAAATAGAAATGCCCATCTTCAGTCATTATTAAAACTAGGAAAATAAATGGTAAAGAAGAAATAGATTCTGCTCAGAACCAGAGAATATTTTAGTTGTTCAGAGAGTATTTTGATGTAATTTATATACGCAGTAGCAATTAACATCTGAACTGTAAAATAACAGTTGTTAACAAAGTTTATCAGCAAATACCATTTAGTTCAATAAATCCCAGAACTGACATAGTAACACCTTTATTGATCACTTTACCAACTGAAGATACAATTTTATACAGTCAGTCAACAGCAGGAACGTACTTTATGAGAAGCTATGCTTTAGAAAATGGTGTTTAAAATATGGATTTCACTACAATTTTTCAAGCTAAGCTTTTACAGTGCTAATCAAAACAACTGTACTTGAACTTTTTCCCTAAAACATCAATAATAATGTTGCAGACAAAGTAGCTTTTCCATTGTTAATGTGGGTTTAAATTTAACAAGACAACTTCAAAAGGTTTAAAACATCCATAACATTGTCATTACTTTAACATTCACACAGATAAAGTGATACATTTAATACTTTCTAGCATTAATAAATCGTGTAAAAATATATTGCATATATATATATATATAAATTTGTTTCCATTTCCTGAAAAAACCTAGTACAAACTAGTAGCATATGATCCCCCCCTTCAAGTTTCTTTTACTTATTTTAAAGATTGAAAAGTAGTAGTTTTAAATTAATAGAAAAAAAGACATGGAAATAGAGAATCACTGTTGTGCTCCCCCATAACCGCTTGTCATGGTTACTAAGCATATTAACCCCTTGGTTATAGTGGTTCCATTTTTGCTAACACCAGTTAGAACTTTGGCACTGACTGCAGTGGGGATAAGATTTTGCCCAGTGTGTTTTGCACTGGATGGTGCCTGGCCCCCTTCATCAAGTGGTTAAAAATCTTTGCTTAGGACATGCTTGTCTACTGTAGTTAAGATTAAGAAATCCTACGCTCAAGTTGATCATTTGCAATAATGAAAAGAAGGTTCAGTGTAAAATTAGTGAGAAAAAAAGTAAACTTGTAAGGTTAAATGATCATGTAAAATTTTTACTGTGTTGAAAATTTCACAGTGAACACAGTAGGTTAGTACAGCTGAATGTTAATGTTTGCAATGCCTGCAATTATAAAAATTGCAGGTAATTATTAGCACACAGCAGCTTCCTGGTTGATGAAAGACAAATGAAAATAAGAATAAAAACTAGTAAGCATCACTGAAGGTTTTTATCATACTGTACAGTGCTCCAAGGAAGACCATGTCAAGACCTGTCTCCATATCCCAACTGCTTAACAATTAAATTTTAATTAGTGCTCTAGTTAATCAAAGACAAAATAGTTTTGCCTCTACATTTTATGATCAGGTCCTGACAGCATGCACATCCAGATTTGTGCAAATCAAGAATCAAAACATCTCAACTGAATTATAAATGGATGTTGAAACAGCATGGACAGGTAAACAAGCTAGCAAAGGAATAAAGCTTAGTGTGGATAAATAAATGGTTCATGACTGAAGAAAACCAATCTCAAACATTCAAAAATTATACTTCCATATAAATATATATTTCTCCTCTAATATTTAAATCTGTGAAACATAAAACCTTGCTAAGAATAAACTTCAATATACTTATCCAACATTGACCATTTCTCTACTTTATAGAATGTAAAGACAAATTACTTTGTATTATAAGCATTATACAAAAAATTTTCCCTGCTGCAATAGTTTGCCAAAGCTGATATATTCTGCACAAAGATAAAAACAAACACATTTTTTGCACCCCATAAACTTGTTTTTGTCTATGATCTTGCCTTTTCATACACTACAGTGCTAACAAAAGTAGTTTGCCAACACGATTTTACACAGGACATCAGTTTGTAAGTTAACTGACTTTACACAAAGCCTTTGTAAAAAGCTAGTACCTATTTAGCATGAATATTACAGACATACACAGCACTTCAATAGTATTAATATAACCCTATTGTAACAGAGCCCAGGCTGCATTATTTCACATTATTTCATTACTTTGTTTAAAAATAGCATTTGAGCAAATGCAAGCGTACAGAAACTCATCTGATGTAAACTGGAACTTAAAATAATTTACCACTGTGGGCATACAGATTGCCATCTTTTTTTATTAGTTTGTTGTTCATCCATAATATAGATGCTGATCAAAATGCAAAAATAGATTACTTCATGTATTTTTAGCTACAAATTGGTAATTAATTTGAATGTAAATTTATTCATATTTCTAATCTTTTCTGAAAAATGTGAAAAATAATAGAAAAATCTTGCATAAAGATAACGGAAGGTAAGGGTAAGTTATAAGAGCTATCTTTAAGACCTTTACAAATGTTTACATCAAAACTCACTTTATACAGTGCCATAAACTTTACAGTAACTCACAAAAGAGAGATGCTGTATAATTACATTTGAAAATTAATTCATTGGCTTTTTAGCTGCAGTGGAATATTGTAGTGCTTAACATTTTTCCAGATTAGGTTAGTCAGCTGGGCATTTCAATGTCAATTTCCAAATGTAAGGTATTTTTTTAAAAAAAAGCCTCTTCTGTACTTTTGCCCTCATGTATGTACATACCCCAAAGTAGTGTCTGTGTGCATGTGCATGAAAACAAAATAGAACTTTTTTTTTTTTAAAAACCATTTCAGATTACCAACATTGCAAATGTCTGTCAAGAATGCTCAGCAAATAGGCTGGATTTTTCCCTTTTACTTCTTATCAGGATTGCCCTTGTCAAAGTCTACCTTGAGTGGATGATCAATTAGTTAGAATGAAACAAGCCAATTTAAATCTTTTCTGACAACAAAGCAAAGAGTTATATCCTAAACTTGTATTGAAATCCACCTTTCCACAGGGAATTTGAAGCAATATAGGCAAGGTTAATACACTGAAAAACATTTTAAAAATACCAAATATATTACAGTTATTTCTCCCTGCAAAAATCAATTACTTGGACAATTAAGAAATGGAGGTTTTCTCTGCAATATTCTTTTGCCTCCAGAAGCACCATTCTTAGCTGGGACATTATTCAAAGCATTGTTTTTGAGTTTAGTGAGCAAGCATGGGTGCAACTACAGGTCTCTCACTAGTTTTAGGATTCTGAAAATTTAAAAAAACTACTCTGACCATCATTTCCATCTCATATTAGGTAAGCCAAATGGGCATGTGAGGGTGCACAAAATGAACAACTGAATGTCTAAATGCTATTTTATGGGCCAATGCTCCAAATATAGGAGGTACACATTTCAAGTTCAGGTACTACAGACTGAGAATTTCACACAAGTTTGAGGGCTATCATTATGCTTCAGTTATTTAATTTTATCTTTATAAAAAAAATACTTGAGTCCATTGGCATTGTATAACACTCCTGTTTCCTGTTCCTATCTCATTATACCATGACTTTATACTTACTAACAGATGATGAACAACTATGTGTATACGTAGTGAGTGTCAACTTGCTTCACAGAGTTTGGGCAAAGAAAAGCTTAGCTCAGCACACTGAGCAAAATTTTAAATGGTTTCTTGGGAACACTCAGAGGAAAGCTTGCTTTCACCTTCTCTCTCCTACTTCCTCACTTTGGAGAAACCCCTCTTGTCACACCAAGTCTATGTCAGAATTGTTGAAGAGTGATTGCCCTCAGAAACAGGAACAGGGTAGTCAAGTAAAACTATAAAAGTCTCCTTAGATCTTTACCTTCATGCTATGAAGGGAGAATGGTAATGTCCCCAACTGACCAAGCTGAAAAGCATTGGCTGCAGGACTAGAGCTTGGCTCTAACAAGATTTAAGGTTTGCATCAGTATTTATATGGTTTAACTACTTAGCCAGATCCAAAGAGTATGTGTACACACACACACACAAACCTACCTAAGTCTTGTGCATTACATTACTTATTACCAACTAATTGACGAGCCAAGAACATAATATTCACACTACAAACAACGTACACAAAGGTGTAGTCATTTTGGCACACACGCAAGGCTAACAGTCAGTTAAGAGGACATGAACTAGTGCAACACGTTACATTTGCTCTATTATGAAGGTAAAAGGTTTGCTTTTGGCCAGTGCAAACAGAGAATTCTTATTCACAGATGACAGGCACATGCCCCCAGAACACATGCATCACTGAAGGCAGGGTTATGTTATGCTTTGAATACCATACATGCAGGCACAAAGAATTAAAATTAATTTTATAACTACAAAAAGCCTTAAGGAAAAAACCTACTAATTACAACTTTAAAGTTTTGGTTTTGGAGGAAGGTACATGAGGATTTTTTCTACAGATGGTTATAGATGGCTAGGATACCTATCACCTGCAAGTCAAATCCATAGTAGTCATTTGCCTTTTTGTTCTGCCTAATCTCAGCTACCATAAAAAATATTAATTTAGCCAATAGAGGGGAAATATGGCTGACTGAAGTGCCGATTTGTGAATAAAACTAAAAAAACTGTCAGAGGAATTTTTAATTTAGGTAAGGTCAGTAAAATACATACTTCAATACAAAATGTCTTTGAAGGACCATCTCTATGCTGATGAAAAACACAAGGTGTGACATCTGAGTAGTTTTGAAATCGCCCTTTCCCTTTCCTAAATGAAAACTAGATAGAAATATTGTAGGTTTAATAAGAAAAGGGGGCTAGATTTTCGTCACTGACCAATATTCAACATTTCCCTTGGGATTCCAAATATGATTATAATTAATAACAGCTATTCACATAGGACTGTTGAAAGAATTTATGTGTTTTAATGTTTGCTTCTCTGTAACACTATTGTGATAACTTTGATAATCACAAAGAGCAGGACAATAATTTTTATTTTAGATATTTCCACATTGATGGTTGCAAAACTCTCAACTGAAGCTCATGGAGTAACTAAAGGGAATTAGTAAGCAAGCACTAATAAGAAAACCTCTTTTGACTTCTGCATATTTAATTTTAAAACTAGGTTATTTTTAGAAAATTATTTGTAAGGACTATTCATTTGCCTCAATAAGGGTTTTTATTTCTTGTCCTTAATCTTGCAAAGGTTTTGATGGTCAGATAAAGCCTTCAGTGGACATACAGGTAAGATTGTGTACTGCCACAGTATTTAAATAAAGTTTGAGTTTGTTCTGTAAGGTGGTTATTTCTAAAAGCTACCTGAACTTTCTGATCACATTTCTTTTGGTAGCATGTTCTGTAGCAATGAAAGCAAAGATAATTAGGAAAAACAGGGTTTTATAGAAGTTGTCACATAGGATAGTGCTGCATAGTGTAAGATGCTGGAAATTCAGATAGAAAGAGTTGAGATGCCCCAAAAAAAGAGATGAGAGTAAACCTTATTAGGTACCCATGTCCTTACTTCAGACACTAGTTATAGTCTGCAGCATGGTGCACAGGCAGACAATTCAAGGGCTCTAGAACAATTCAAGAGCTGAAAATGGGACACCTCCTGCACCTCCCCAGCTGTCCCTTCCCATGACCTTTGAGGTACCAGCTGTACTTACTGTCCTGAGAGTTGAGGGAATAGCAGATGAATAAGAAAATGTACTTTGCCTCATTCCCAAGCAGGCCTGGAACTTAAGAGCTAATAATAAGCTAGTATTTAGGCTTTTAGTTTCTGTCAGATCTTAGTGGAAAAGTACAAGCTTAAGTAGGTGGCTGAACCCCTAAAACACAACTGCATACAGTGCATTTATTCATAGCCATTATCTTTCACACCAAGTATAGTAAAAGAGAAAATTCTTTACAAAGTACTATCTTTCCAACCACAACTTTTCTTTGTAACTGTCTCATCAGAATGACTTCTTTTCATGCACCAGTTTGAGGTTTAAAACTATCAGACTGTAGAAACGAAGAAGAAACAAAGAAGTGTGTTCCTGAAAATAAAATACTGCTATCTGAACCATCTTCTCAGGTCCTGATCCCAAGCTTACCATGCCATTGAAAGAATTTCAAAGTTTGCATCACATCCTTACAAAGTGCTTAGGTTCGTGGTAGGGATTTTATAATGCACAAACAGTGCAAAGTAATCTCTGGCAGAACCCCAGCACATTCCATCAGTCTCTTTTAAGTGAATAGAGTAGCTCAACTTCTAGACAGTGTTAGCTTGGACCTGTCTGCACTCTCAATTCCTTTGCATGCCTTCTATCTTACGAATGTCCTGGTCTCTCTAACTTTGAACTAACAACTTAAACCTAATTGTACCTTAAAACCTTCCTAAGCAATCACCTTTCCTTACATGGCAGCATTCTGACATTACTGACACTCTGTCCTTGAGTACCTGAGAAAGCCCATCCCTTGTGCCCCTCAGCTTCAGTGTCGCCTGATGTGCCAGAAAAGGCCACTAGCTAGTAACAAACAGCCAGATCAACAGTGTGCTGACAGGGCTCTGCAGAAGGCTGTACTTCACCCTTTATTCAGACTGGGTCTAGATCTCTACAGTTACCACTGAGTTATGAATCAAGTCTTAAAGTCAATGGGATAAATGGTCACTGGTTTTGCCTGTAGCTTAGCTGAAGGATTTATCAAGGGTTAGAGGTTCAGCCTTTTTATTTATAAAAAACCCAGGACTGTCCTGGAGCCTTCTTCAGATGCACAGGCACCAGTGACGTAGAAGAAGCTTTCCTACATTTAGACAGTTCACTACCATGCCAGAATAATTCTGCCATTGTTGGTATCAAGAATGCTATTTTCTGCTTTGGGGTGTGACAGGTCACCAGTGCAACACAGGAGTGGATAACCCTTCATTCTGTGGACATTTTTCTTCAAGAACAGTGGGTAACTCTTGGAAAGGAGTTCACAAAGTTGGACGCTTCTCATCCTGAGCATCCTTACATACACCAAAAATCTTCCCAGGTAACCAGAGCTGTCCATGGGAAAAGCCATTTAAATCTTTACAAGAACATGTGCTGAGTTTTGGCAAACTTCCTTCCATCTTAAAAACAAAAGCCAAAATAAATTATAAATTAACAAAAAGAACTCCAAGTCCACGAGGAAGCCCTTGCCTTTTGTTTGCTATTGTTGTTTTGGTTTCAGGATGATGTATGGGCTCAAAGGGTTGTTGAAGGCAAAGTTACAAGAAAGGCTACCATGCAGTGTCAGCAGAACAAAGCATGAACAGAGTAAGGGCTGAAAACCAGTGCTCCCTTTCCATACATTGGCCAAATACAAACTGTTGACCTGCACGGCACATGACAGCACACACTGCTCACCTAAATGTATGTACTCTGAGTGGGATGCTGATACAGGATGGGGGAGAGAGAGAGCAATACATCTGTTAACCTTAATTCAGAGTTGAACATGAAAATCAGGGCATGATTCTTGAAAGAAAGCAAAGCAGAACTGCAAGCAGCTGGTTTTGAATACTGAGTATCTTTCATAACTTTAGAGAATCAGGGTAATACATCACGGTACTGGTTCAGCTCTTGCAGAAAATTGGAGTAGCCTTTTTTATACTTTTCAGCCAACATTAAAAAAAGCTTATTTTTATTCCAATTAATTTTTTTGGTATTCTGGGCCCCAGGCAGGTCACACTCAGCTGCCTGTACCTTAAGCCTGTGGGACTGGTTCTCCTGGTAACAGTGGAAAGCCATCCCAGTAATACTGTTACTTGCAAGTTTGGCAGCAAAAGTGAACAAAAAAATCAAAGCCCTTAGCTTAAAACAAATCTAACATAAGAAGTAGCCCACTTATAGTGGCATATTTTTTATGGGCAAAACGCACCTAATTATATGGATATTAATTGTAAATGTTCTTATTCCAAGGGGCTATAAGATCTCCCTACATATATTAGAGCTTGAAGGGACTACGTGTGCCAACATACGTGCACAATAACATTCATTTAATAGCAATCTGATTGGCAGTGTTTAGTCAAAACCACTATTTTAAAGCATTATTAACTTAATGCCCCCTTCATTTCCAATGTGAGGCAGTGCAAACTTGAAAATAGACTGCAAAAAGCCTTAACAGACTTTCTTAGTAATGTCTTGTTCCTCACCCCTCAGGTTAGTACAATAGCTCCATCCAAATCCAGCCAGTCAGAACCATGCTACAGTACACACAGTAACAAGCACAAAGGACAGACAGGAGGAAAGTAAGGGCTGGTATTTTCCACCTCTTTCTGTTGACATAAAATACTTTAGAACCTATACTGTCCTAGAAATCACTTTTTTTCCATGAGTGGTGTATGACAATTACAGGCTAGCACCTAGTACATTACAACCACTTACTCTCCAATAGTATATTGTTGAATGTTTTAAGGAAAGTGCCAGATCCCATATAAGACATCAAAAAAAAAAAAAAAATCCAAAACAGTAGTCAAATTAATCTGCGTACGTAATGGGATACTATTCAGAAAGACTGCTATGAAAGGCTCTCTTTTCAAGAGGTTCTTTTTGACATCCTCAGGGCAACTGGACATCTAGGAATGTTTGAGATACTTTGCTTGAACTAACAAAGTGTGGTATAACTGTTCTTGACTTTGGCTTTGTTGTTTGTTGGGGTTTTTTTGTCTAAATCTCAACAAAATGATGTATTTTTGTACCTATATATTTATTTATTTTTGCCAATATATGTATGAGGAATGTAATGAAGTGGCATTGTGCTGCTAGTAGCTTAGCAGATGTTGAAATCAGTTCCAGTTCCTGAAGACAACTTCTTGACGACATAGTCTCAACATTCACAATAACCAAAACATGTGGGATTTATAACATCATTCTTACAAATATATACTCTACCCCCCTCTGTGTTGTAAACCCTCAGCCTTACTTGTTTCCTTGTACTTTATGATCATATGTGCCTGCATGCTTATAACCAGATACATATCCTGAGTTATCCACCAGATCTTCTCGGCCAGCTCTGCCTTTTCCTTTCCCACTGGCATCAAACCTCTCTTTGTGAGAACCCGTGAATTTTGAAGTATCTGTAAGGCGTGATACAGTTGGAGATGAAACGGTTTTCTATCAAAGAGAAGAAACAAAACAAAAACACACATCAGAAATCAATTATTCTTAATACAGATATTTGTACAATGTAACCAACACTTAAATATTTGGAAATGGCAAAGACCATGTAAATACTTACACATTTCCAGCAAAAGGAGACAAAAAATATTTGTTTCTTGCCATTACATACAATGAAAATAATCATATAGCAAAGAAGAAAATAATACAAATTATGTCAAAACCTTTTGGAAGAGACTTTGAGTATGAGATACTTCTGATTAATAATAAAGCTCCAAGCACCAAAGATATGAAGAAGTCATAGGAAATAGCCATGTTCAAAATCCATTATGTCAACATTGAAGCATAAAAGCTTTGCTCCATCAATATAGAAAAAGTAAATCAACACAGCTAGCTCTTAAAACATACAGTTTTGTTGTTCACATTGACTTGGTAGCACCTTACAACCAGGAAGACTCTCAATGAAAGGCAAAGGTAATATTCAAATATTCAAATTATATCCAAGGGCAATGTGAGAGAAAACTGTGCACAGGTACCCCAGATACACTAGCAGCAGAAGGATTTAGGAATATTTATTTCTGAAAGCCAAGAACACTGACATGATGATGCTACCTACACCGGGCATGAAAAAATGCACTGCTTTTTCCTCTCCAGGCCTTTTTAAAGGCTTGCCTGCCCCCCTTGTGGGACCTACAAGGTTGTCTGTAAGAATTTTATCTTTTCAGGGAGTTAACCTCTCTGTAAGGCAAGAGAAGAAAAACACCAAACTACCAATGGGAAGATGTCCTTTCCCAGGCAGCAAAGCTTCCTTGAGTGACATAAATTCCCTCCTCCTTGAATAATTCTTCTGACAAAGGTCTTCTACACTTACAGGTAATTTTTCAAATAGTAATTAAACTTACCATTACAAATTCTCAGAACAGCAGTCTGTCCTGAGAATTAATTTGGTAAAGAAAAAGGCAGTCAACCAGAGTTTCTGAGAGTTCTCTCTGGATGTGACAATACAGTGTGTGCACATCTAGATAAAACTGATTTTCTATAAAATAGTGGTATTTAAATACATGGAAAGCAAATATGTGTTAATTTTAATTACTGTTTCCAAAAGAAAGACTACAGCTTCTGCGCCTTTATTTCAAAGGCATGGCACAAAAGGTATGTAATTTGTCTCAACACACAAATTACAATAAAAATACATATGAATTTTTGTACAGTAACATATCTGTTAACATACATAATAAAACTTGTGTGAGTGCAATAGGAAAGGAAATGAACACATATTAACATGCAAGAAGAAACAGTCAAACAAGGATTAATAGAATGGCCCATGTCAATACAGAAGGATGTTCCCAGAAAACTATTCCCAGGATATCATTCCCAGTGGTAAACTTGAGAAATGTGCTGTTTATACCAAGATATCTGCATTCTAATAAGACCATAACACCGATGACTTATCAGAAAATCAAGGTGCATCCTATCAACAAGATGATAGCAACAAGTTTGCAGTTTTACTTAGCAAAACAGTATTATATATAATCATTCAATGTTCCAAAATGAGTTTACAGAATGAATTGACTAAAGGATTTTTCCATAAATAGCAATATTTCTGTTGTCCAAGACTGACCATTCTTCTCTTCACTTAGTTATGTCCATTAACACAAGCCAGCAGCTATAGTTTCAGTGTCTTTGACTATCAAAAGAAGAGATCACTGACAAAAGACCTGTTTATTCATCAAACTTTTTTTTTTACTGGTATTTTCCTGGGCCACTGTGTTCCCCCAAATCTTAAAAGAAATATTTTAAAAATTACTTTTGCCCCTTTACTGTCAGTTTCCAACCAATGGTGTGGTCACATGACCTCCAAGTTCACAAAAACCTCTCAGTTGAGTCAGGAAAGGTATGTATGCCTCCCGCCTCACTTAACTGAAATTCCTTGCACACTAAAACCTCATTGAGAAGATCATAATAGGCCACAGCCTCAGAAGCAACTATGGGAAAAATAAGAAGCCATTTTACTTGGACCAGTAGATTTGCTAACTTAAAGCAATCATGCACTTTTTGTTAGCAATTCAGTATTTTTCTTTGCCTTCTGTCAGTGTCTACAGAGAAGTGCTGCTAAGACAGTAAGAGTCTTGGATCATGTGGCACACATGGAAAAGATGACAGAAGGGTGTTTATTCAGACTCAGAATAAAAAAAGGAGAGGCAAATCTAATTCCTTTCCTCAACAAATGGGTAATATTGCAGTTCAGAAGTAAACAATAAGAGGCACGATTTGGAAGATGCGAAGTTCCAACTAGCATCACAGATTTCACACTAGACACATGAGAAAAAATTTTTCACTACTGTGGTTGGTCAAGCATAGAAAGAGTGAGGAACACTATGTCCCTAAGGATTATCAAAACTTCAGATTACAAAGTCACTGATCAATTTAGATTCAAAGTCTTTATCTAGCATAAAGCCCTGCTCATAGCAAGGCTCAAATAAACTTGTATAGAAACTCCTCTAGTCAAGTCATGAACACCTCCAAAGACAGAGGTTCCATAGCCTCTCTCAGCAATTCATTCCAGTGTTTGACCACGCTGCAGGTAAATAAACAAAACAAAAAAATCCAACATCTCATCCAAATTATCCAAATGACCAAAATTATGTTCACACTTCTGTCTGTCTAGAACAACCCTCAGATCAAAGACAGGAATTGAAAGCTGTAGAGTCTTTAAACCCTGAAAACTTTAACCACATTCCTCCCTTGTCCTTTCTCATGAAAGACAACTCTGCAAACTTGGCCAAATTTTGCCATCTACCTCAAGATAACTGATGAATCAAGGAGCACTTTACAAAACCCATTTCATCAGTTTCAAGAATGTGAATTAGTATTAGAAATGAACTATCCATCCTTAGGAAATTGAAAGGAACTACAGTAAAAAGGAAATGAGAGCACAGAAACCAAAATCATGTATTTTGTCTACACTACTGTGGAAGAATAGAGCAGTCTGCTGAAGAAAAACACATCCACTTGAAAGCACTGCTGCTGCACTGTCTTGGGTTGTTTGCAGCAGAAAAACAGCATCAAAACAATTAAGTAAGCATGAATTTTATGGACTCAACAGAACCTCTAACTCAAATTTTGTGGCAAAAGTCTAGAAGCATCCTATGAAGCTAGTGCCACAATCATGAACATAAGCTAACAGTGTAGGAACACAAGATTTCCCACACTTGCAGGAATTTTCCTTCCAGAACAAAGTTGAGGCAAAGAAGAAGGGAGACGATTCAGTGCTGCCAAGATAGTGTTCTCCAGTTGCTGTCAGAGTGCATTACCATCCCTTTTACAAAGTACATAGTTTGAAGCACCAAGTGAATGCCAAGGAAGCTGGAGCATCCACCTTGCACAATGCAAAGGGCTGGACAAGCAGGTCAGTGCAGCACCACGCACTTGCAGCTGCACAGTTCTCCTTTCAGCAGCCAGCACAGTCCCTGCCAAGCTCTCCATACCTGTGTGCCATGCGGCTCTGTGCACAACATGGCACCGTTCCCAAAAGAATCTCCAGAACCAATTACTGGGAAGTAAAAGCCGCAAGAAAAGCTACTGGACTCCAGGAATATCACACATTCAAAACAGACACGGAGTGCATTGGTTTTCACAATGAACTCGTGGCTCCACTGAAACAGTTTTGCCTGAGGATATTTTCCACTGCTTGCCACCACTCACAAAGATTCAGGTTTGATTTAAAGCTGTTCCACAGCTTAGGCAGAAACTTACGGCCTTGATGCAAAACCCTGCAGTTAGGTTTTCTGAGGTTTAGGTGCCTGATTTACAAATATCAGGCACAAACAAAATAGTACAGAAACCTTCCTTCCTGCCTGAGGCGCTGTGTCTTTTTAGTAACCAGTGCTGCGAGCGCCTGCACTGTTGAAAATGCTGGTGACAGGCAGGAGGTGAGGTGCTCTTGTTACTCCTCACCAGAAGGATACACCATCTCAGATGGAATACCTCCATGGCATTCCTGGTTGCACTCTGATAGATTCCCTTCCTCAGTTCTTCACAGAAACTGAATGGCTTCCTGCATTTGTTCCTTCAACCATAAAACTTCAGTATCTAACAGCATGTCTTCCTAGAAAAAGTTGCCATGGAGATTTCTTTATGTAATTAACATGTTCTGAGATCCTTCAGAATCAGCACCAACACTTGCAATCTTAGCAAGGTCTTGACAATTACTGATCTGCACAAATGAGAACCTAAAGCTGACTATAAAAGGGTAAGTTTTACTTTTCAAGGGGAGGGGGATTATACCAGAACTCCATACCAAAATCATATTTATTTTGGTTTTAAATTCATGGGAATATATACACATGCAGTAAAAATCTTCAGAAAGTCAGAAACAGAGATCAAGGTTCAAAGAAAAACTGGGATTTTGTTCATGTTCTTTCATTTTAGCACATGCACAAACAGAAACACACAGAAGCAACCTAACCCTAATCCTTCCCTTCCCTCTAAGATTAGCCCTCAACTCCTGCTCTCCAGCATTTCAACACTCCAAATCATGGGATCTATCAGCCTGCTTAACACAACCTTCCACAAAGTTGAAAACAACCTGTTAACACTTCTCTGAGGAGTTTCATATTCTTACTGATAGTGAACACAAAACAGAATAGGGAAGATAGTACAAAGTCACCTTTTTTTTCCAATGGGTGTGTTGCAGAATCCTTGAATTTAATGTTACAATCAGTCTTTAATGAGACTTGTTCTGAAGTTAGATGCTATCAAGATAAACCTTTACATAGATCACAATCTCTCTTCCTCATTTTCCCCTCTGTATTTCCTGAAGGGCCTCCATACATCCAGTGCAGCACTCCAGCCAGGAAAGCTGTCCTACCGCACTTGCAGAATCTCAGTGAGGTTACTAATTTGTCCTGCTTTTCCCATGCTATTTACTTTTTGTGCAGGCATTTGAGATGAGCCCCATGTCCTGCTACATTTACAGATGGGTAAGAGCCTCCCTTGTCAGGCTTGTCACCTAGACATACTGTTCTACCTTTTATGATCTTTCATCTTTAGGTTATGGTAACCTTCCATACCCAGTCTAATAATCTCCCCAGCAGATCAGTAAATCTAGTTTGCAAAGATACTCTCGTTATACTTCGGTAGAATTATTCCATTGCTGCTCAGTAGCCCTCATTCCTCTGACCACAGAAGCCAAAGCCTCCTCTTCAACACAAGCCATACAGTCTAATTCTCCTTCCTGGACTGGGAAGACAAGATCAGACCTCCCTCCTCTTCACCCTCATCCATTGACTTCTGTAGTCTCTCCTTATATGCTCCAGGTTACCTCCAGAGCAGTACCCTTGGTACCCACAACAAAACAGGTCCATGTTAGAAGGCTGGACAAATCTTGTGAGTGCATCCACAACAACCTCAGATCCTGGCATCCACCAAGCAACAGCACTGCTGAGACATCAGGTGAAATGAGAAAACACATGCCTTGATCATCCACAAGAGGAATCTTCAGTAACTACCTGTGCCTGGTACCCATTGCTTCTGACACCTGGTACAGCACTGTTGCCAGGGTGTGGTGACATCCATTACAGAACAAGGAAGTATAATAGTTCACGAGATACTCATGTTTGGGATGGCAAAAGGGATGATCCCTCCGTGGTCAGGGATGTGTCCTGTGACTGTTCACTCAATTCCTTTTCAGATTTTGGCTAACACACAGCTCATGCTAAGGCCTGATGTATGATGGGAGCAGCACCATTAGTACAATGGACTGGAAGAGATAAAGATCATCATGTAGTCATTATCACCTGCAACCTTCTGCTATCTGCAGCTAAAATTCTTGCATACTGATTGTCTGGCAGCCACTTCAGAATCCACTAACTTAAGAAAATTGTATAGACCAAAGGCTCACAAACTTATCCATCCAAAAGGTTTTTGAAGCAGATTCAAGAGCAGACTGCTAAGGCTTTTGTGCTTCTACAGGGGACACTCACACCTCCATAGAAGAGGAAACAGATTGGGGGGAACCTCACTGTGGGCTAGACAATCACAACACTCCCTCTGTCATTGTTCTTACATATTTTTTAAAGTTTGAGTCCAGATTATGATGATTATATTGCACGCTGATTATTAAGAATTTGACCCGATCTGCAGAGTGTTTAGGTGACTGAAAATTATAGGTAACTGCAATTTTAGGTAATAATAGGGAAGTTATCCTAAATGCTAAAAATTAAGTGCAATGAAAAAATCTTTCCATAGTAATAAAGCTCTAATTATAAGTACAAACCTGCGGCCAGTTCTCATTCTACCAAAGATCCTTAAAAGAACCTGCCTGTCCCCATAGTGAGATAGTGTTGGTTGACACTATTATTAATTTTTTTCGCTTTTGTGTGAATACTAAGTTCAGGTTCAGCTGACTCTGATGGGTCTTGTTGATACTCACCAGTGCTCAGAATACTATATGTATTCTGAAATTGGAGAACTGTAGATGGAAAGAAGTCACAAGCTCCCAGCCTTCTCTATCTCCATAGTCCCCATTCACTTGGTCTCCAGCTGTCGCTCCTTCCTTAACTTGTGTAGCTTGTGTTTTCCACAAATACAATGTCAGTCTTCTCTTCATTGTTCCCCACAATCTGGAACCTCAGGACCTTGACCACAGCACATTTCCCACAAGAGAGGCAACCACTGCCATGACCTCCAGGAAGACACAGGAGCTCTGAAGAACAGGTCCTGGATATAGGACTTCTTCTTATAAAGCCAAGGACTCTGATGTACTAATGGCAGTTCTGTAGACTTCTGTTAATGGATGTCCATGTGCTGGACGGAATGTATCCTGTAGCTTTTTCAGACTACCATTGTACAGTCTTCAAGCAGATCCACAAAGTCTTAAGTGGAATTTCTAAGCCTCTCGGCTTCCCTGCCCTTTCCCTAACAGGTCCATTTTTGTGAGAAATCAATCTTGCCCACATCACCATTACTCTAAGTACCCATCACCCAGCTTTTAAAGTGTTGTCACTGCTGCACTGCCCTGCCACCCACACCACTCTCACAGCAAATGTAACTGGATTGAGCCCCAAATACCCTGATCTGGATTTGAAGTTTGCCATCCTATCAGCAGGTTTGAATGGGATCATCCCAGGTCTCTTGCAATTGAAATCATTCTGCATTTCTATGTCAGGGGACCTGATGAATACACACTGAAGTTCAACCACTGAAGTGGTTTTATTTTAAGAGTATCTGTTCCACAGGAGGTGTAGAAATGCATTCAACATTGTTATGGCACAAAGCCTTTAGTACAGAAAAAGAAAGAACCCCAGTCTTGCTCTTGTAACCTTTGGGTAGGACTGAGGATAACTAAAAGGCCCTAGACTTCATTTACATGTCTGATTATAAGCTGTCCAAGTTACATGACCTGTATTGTATATTTTATTGACAGATCACTATCAAATGAGCTAATAAAGCTACTGGGCTCATTAACCCCTATCACTTTCCTGTTGTTTTTCTTTCTGTGTGCCCAAGCCAACCATACACTTTCTGTTGCACATTAGAAAGCAGCCCGAAATTCACTCAGTTTCACTGTCTGGCTGCTGAGCCTTCTCAACCACATCAGGCAAGGATTTCTGTAATTCCATAACATTCCAAAGGAAAAGAAAAATAATAAACAGGAAAAGAAAAAAAACCCCTTCTATTGCAACATACACGAAAATCCTCATACGAAGGTAAACTTTCCAACTGTCCTGTTGAAGCAGTGGTTTCCCCAGGTTGCCATTCAGTACAGACATATGCCCTCCCCTGACTGCCTCCCCAAAATACCCAGTACAAGAAATAAGAAGCTAAGACACAAAAATTCCCACATGCTGCTGAAGTATTCTTATCCACAACCTTCACTTAATTATGCTTTCAACTCCTTCCCTAATATGTTTAGATTAATGTGTCAGTAGTTACACTTCAGTTTTCTGTCTGGAACCTGAACCAAATCTACACGATGTACAGCAGAGCTATACACAGCAGGGCACACACTACATGGCATGACTGAGTTATCCTAGAACAGTTTAAGAAAAGCTTCATGTGACTCTGTCTAACCATACAGAAAGCAGTCCTACTTAAAATTTCCAGGATACAGACTTCCCATAGTAAACAAAGAAAGCATTAGTATGCTTGTATAGATATTTCATATCTGCATCCCTGGGTTGCAGGGACAGAATGGCCATGTATTAATGTATTTATTTTAATGCCCTTAATAGCCAAGTCCATATGTAATTTTTGCCATCCACAAACTAAATTAGCATGATAAAGCAAACACGAAAATTGGTTTTATATACACACACACACATACACACACTCCCAAGCCTGCAATCTCCCTCGCTTTTAATCTCTGCCTCCTGTCTTTTACTTTTCCAGGTAGCAAGAGAGAATATTGTGATCTTTCTTTACTTTTTCTCCAACTCTCCACAGGACTGTACATACAACAGGAGTACAGGCAAGCCTCACACTGCTGGCTCATATTCCCCCTCCATTCCTTCTCCCTCTGCTGCTGCCACACTCCCATACCTCTGCAGAACCTACATGATATCACCTGCATCTGCAAAGCTCTCTTATCACCCTGTCCCCCACACAGAGAGAGGCTATTGCCTTAGTAGCA
Organism: Myiozetetes cayanensis; assembly: GCF_022539395.1. Lineage (NCBI taxonomy): Eukaryota > Metazoa > Chordata > Aves > Passeriformes > Tyrannidae > Myiozetetes > Myiozetetes cayanensis. The sequence goes on along the minus strand of NW_026086604.1, from coordinate 94,253,270 downwards.
GACACTGTTAATTTCAATGTCTGATTGAGGTAATACCAAAAATGGAATCAGGAGTGAGGCCTAGAATAATGTACATGATTCAAAAGGAGAACTCCTGAACAGATGAAGTTCTTCAAATTTACTAAGATAAGTGAAGAACAAAAAGGAAGGTTCAACATTTTAAGTCAGTATCAAAACTACCACTTGTTTTAAATGAGAGTAAAAAGAGCAATAAAATAAAATCTGGTAAAAATCTGACAAATCGTACAACTCAAAAGAGATCTTTCCACATGATATTTACCCTGACCATTTGTACAGAACGAATTTCTGGAAAGATTATATTTTCATTCACCGTTCTAAAGCCAAAATTCAGCAGGATCACAAATTTTAAGCAGATGAACTAAACTGCAGTACTATTCAAGCTGATGGTAAACACTCCAGTATGTCCTAAGCTACAGGGTAAAAGCTTGCCTAGCCTGAGCATTTAAAAGGACAACCAAACTTATGTACAGTAGGCTTTATAACTTCCTTTTCAAACATAAAGCTTAATAGCAATATTTTAAAATGAAAAAGAAAGAACATTATAGTTCCGACAGACTTGGAGATAAACAAAAAACAAAGACAGACCATGTGATAATTTTTCTCAAATTTCCAGTGTTCTGGGATTCACATGATGCAATTAAATGTATTTTATGATGTCTTTACTTTAGTCATTTTGGTATTTCACACAACATCTCAGAAATGTCTAATGAGGTTCTAAATTTAATTCCTTTCTACTCTCTTTGATTTGGATACACCTCCTTCATGAATATTTCTTTGTTCTAACCATACACAAGAGCTCCAAAGTTTCCTGACAGTGCTGCTAGGTGGTACTACAATTCTGACAGGAGCAATGACAGCGCCACACAAGAATACATAGTATGCAATACTTGGCTGTTGCATAATCTTCGCTCCCATTCTGCTCAGTAGTTGTTGCCTTTGGGCTCACAGAGGAATTGGATTTGTGGATTGTAAAGGGAAGCAGGTGAATACAACAACACTGCAGTGGAACAAAGGACAGGTGGAAACAATGCATCCATTAGATCAGTAACATACCGTTACTCCAGATAAACCTGGGCCTTTTCCTTCAATTAGTTTATACATTTCTTGAAGTGCCTCCTCTTCACTCTTGCCTTTAAATCGCTTCTTGGAGAGTTCTTGAAGAGCTTCCTTAAACTGATCAAAAGTAATAGTTCTGCTGCCCTTTGCCCTGTTGAAACAAACAGCAATTGAAAGAAATTACCAGAGAGCACAAAAATATTCCAGGAATAGCAGAATGGCTTTGGTTTACCACAGCGAACAACAGAACAGGAAGACCCATGCAGCCCATTTATGCCGTCAAATAAAAGATACCCCAGGAACATCACTTTTGGTTTTTAGGTACATCAATAAGACAACACTTCAGAAATTTCCCTTGACAAACATTCAGAAATAAAGAGGAAACAGAGGGACCTGATCTGCTGTTAAAATGCCTGCAGCTCATCAAATCAAATATAGCCTCATTTGGTTGATCATTTGTAAAGCCTGCATGCATAAGACAATAACTGAAGCATCTTAGATAAGTCTTGTTATTTACTATTTTTTGTTCCTCTTTGAATAACTGTTTATCATATTATTCACTATTCATGTATTCACAAGTAAATTAAGAATAATGCTATTGTGTAAAGCAAACTATTGAAAAGCATTTAAAAACTTGAAAATCCTTCTCTATTAAAGACTGACAAAATTTTTAAATGACACATTTAAATTCAATACATGTTCTGCTTCTTAGACCATCACCTTCAAAAAACATTCACAGGTGCACGGAAAACACAATAGCAGTCTGATAAACTCATAAAGCCCCTGGATATTCAGAGCTGAATACTTGCTGTTGTTTTCACTAATAGGAAGACCATATTTCCACATTAGTAAATCACTTACTTACATTTACTTTTAGTGGAGAGGGTTTTGTTATAGCAGTGTATGGTGCAAAATCTGACCAGTAGGAAATTCACACTTTACAAACACCAATTTATACTGTTATTGCTGCAGATCTTTTTTGTCCCGTCAGACCAGAGGGTTCAATTGATAGAACTCTTACAAGGAAACTCAGCATTCACTACAGAGATGTGTTTAACCCAAAGCAGGTTAATGCATGCCTGTTTTCTAGAATTTTAAAATATTCAGTTTAGGCAGGAGATAATGTTGTGGAGTACACACTGTTCTATTCTATTCCCTAATACAGAACAATTTTTAGTGCTCATCATTTTAAAATTCAGGTATGAGGCCACAGCATTAGTGAGTTTACTCACCATTTTAAAAATTCCTATTTTTATTTTTCTGTGAATTACAGCAGACAGAAGCCACACCTGTTCCTGTATCAGTAAATTAAGGATTACCTGGTCTTTTGGATAAGAATTTACACCTCAAAATGTTGCCTTGTATTTTAAGTTAAAATTTAATAGATTAAATTAATAGATAAAATTTAATAGCTAGAAACATTTTCAAAAAGTTGTTTTAATACTTACACTGATTTAATCTTAAATAGGACCATCTTCAAAAGCAGAAAATGTTTCCAACATTACAAAACCCTCAAAGTCAAAGTAATATTTGAGAGTCCATGTTGCTGGGAAACATGCTACTACACAAGTTTTGTTTGCTGCTTGAGTATTTCTTTTTATGCCAATTTAGAGAGCATTTCAAGCAAAAAAAATTTTTCAGGAAAAACAAACCAGCCACCACCACACAGTCCAGACCAGTCCTTTCAGCAGTGACAGCTGTTTATGCAGGAATAAACAATAGATGTTAGGATAGAGAAAGTGTGCACTGGTAATAGAAATAGTGGGCTAGAAAAACTATGCATAGAAATCTAATTTTATTTCAAGTGTCAAAAAGACCACTGTGAGGAGCAATTCAACTATCTGTCATTGCTTTATCTTTGATCTCCTAGACATCTTCTGTGGTCAAATCCCTCCCAGTGGAAGAGTGCCTCCACTGGTGAAAAGAAGTGAGATCTCTGGTTTAGAGACCATCAGTTAGGAAGCAATTCCTACTTCATTTAATTAAACACAAACCAAAATTTTATCCCAGGTTTTCAAAATAAGGAGAAATTAGTTATTCACAACAAAATTCAACACTAACAGAATGCTTTACATAACCATTCATCACTGGCATGCTTTATTTCCAGTGCAGCCCAACGTATGTAGCAAATCCCAAGAACCCCCACAAAATAAATTTTTTCTGGTTTTTGACCAAACAACACTTTTGGCAACTACTTGTCTGCTTTAGGTGAAGCATGTGCTTGAGTATCTCAGGGAATTAGCTAGTGAAAGAACATCATGACAGTAAAAATGCAGAATATAATCCAGTATTTCATTAATCAGAAAGACACATGGAATAAATTGCAATTAACTACTTGGAATTTCTCCAGGATTTTCATTAATAGGATTAACATCCCGCTTCTGATGAAACACATACAAGAACTTTTAACTAGTTCAAGCAGTCAAGACTTCATTTTGGTTTGTCTCTCCTTTAGAAAAAGACAGAACTGGCAATCAGTGCAAAACTTCAGCATAACAACTCCCTTAGGCCCTTGTTCACTGCAGATTTATGGCCAAGTCTACCACACAAACATTTCAAAGATAATTTTCTGTAGCACATAGATTTAGCTTGGATCATCAGTGATGATCATCACAATGGGAAAGGGAATGATCACTTTCAGCAAAACCTGCTGAAATTCATGTTGACTCCTTTATTTTTCACAGAATATTCTGAGTTGGAAGGGACCCACAAGGATCATCGAGTCCAACTCTTAAGTGAATGGCCCATGTGGGGATCTAACCCACAATGTTGGCATTAGTAGCAGCATGCTCTAACCAACTGAACTGACCTCACGGGTTTTATTAACACATGAAGAATTTTTGGTTGCACACTTATTAACAGAAGAGCATGACTGCTTGTTTTTTTTAATTAAAAGGAAAAATACATAAATAAGGGCACTGAGAGGAACAAAGAACATCTAGTACAAGACACAGGTATACCTATCTTTCACATTTGCTCTTTTCCCTGTCACTTACATGGGGCAAAGAAATCAGGGTTTTTTTCCCTCCAACTTAAGGTGTTACCAACAAATTGGACACATATGTGACCAATGTAGGTTTTTTTTAGTATTACAGTTGGACCTCAAAAGAAAAAGAAATGTGCACTGTGGCTGATATTCTTTACCAGAAAACAACATTAACTGGAGTGACACCAGAAACAGGATTGAAAGTAAAGGAATTTTTGCAACTATATCCCAAGTCTCCTAAATAAAGCAGCTTTAATTTTGAAATTCATTATCTTTTTCTACACTCCAAAAACGTCACCACTCTCCCCTCCATCTATTACAATATTATCAAACCCCTGTACATCACCACAAGGTACAAACACTTGTACATCACCACAATTAACTCAAAAACTCTACAGTTGTATCATACATCAAGTCTTGTGGAAAACCCTAGGAACATAACTCTTGATTAACTCATGTGTTCTGGCCTTTTTTTTTTTTTTTTGGTCAGGTATGGAACATGTATGCCATTTACCAGCATCTAAATTACCAAGTAGCAATCCTACACCCCTGAGCAGTTGCTGTCATCATTATTACCAATTAGGACAGCATTCTACTGCCTTCTCTTCTGTCTGTACAGTCATGGGTTGAATGCAGAGGAGAAAACAGACTGAGTAGGTAGAAATGACAGAGTAAGTCTCTCAACAAACCTCAGCCAGAGGATCAGCTCTCTTCAGATCCATAAAAACACCCTGTGGATAATGACTTGAGAGTACTATTGGATGGAAAATTGCACATGAGCCGGCACTGTTCACTCACAGCCCACAAGGCCAAACCATACCCTGGCCTGCATCAAAAGCAGCATGACCAGCAGGTCGAGGGATGTGATTCTGCCCCTCTGGAGCACTATATCCAGCTCTGGGGCCCCCAACATAAGAATGACATGGAACTATTAGAGTGGGTCCAAAGGAGGTCTATGAAGATGAAAGGGAAGCAACACCTCTGCCATGAGGAAAAGCTGAGAGAGTTGGGGTTGTTCAGCCTGGAGAAAACAAAACTCCAGGAGACTTTATTGCAGCTTTTCAGTACCTAAAGAGGTCTTACAAGAAAGACGGGGACAGGGATATTAGCAGGGCCTGTTATGATAGGACAGGGTAATGTTGTAAACTAAAACAGGCCAGATTCAGACTAGATATAAGGAAGAATTTTTTTAGGAGGGTGGTAAAACACTGGAACAGGTTGTCCAGAGAGGTGATAGATGCCCTTGAACATTCAGGGTCAGGTTGGATGGGGCTCTGAGCAACCTGGTCTCATGAGTATGTCCCTGCTCACTGGGGAGAGGGAGGGAGGTGGCAGGGGCAGTGGTGTTCAACTAGATGATCTGTAAAAGGTCTCTCCCAACCCAAACTATTGTATGAAAAATTATAATACTATGAACACTGCATAACACATAAGGGTAATAAACCCTCAGTTTATTTCCAGCATTTTTAATACCCTGTTCACATTCAGAAAACCCCTTCCTAATACCAGCTTTTCAGAGGTCATGAAGTTAAACTAGAAAAATAAACACACCACAAAAACACCCAACTGTAACCCCCCCAAAAGAACTAATTTCTTTCTATTAAACAATTGCTTCAAAGCATCAGCTTCTTTGTGTATATTTGTAACTTGTTTTCAGAAGCTCATTATACAGATCTCGTTTCCATGGAAATAACAAAACAAATACATCACTTTCATTTTCCAAGTGTTACCAGTTCAAACAAGTTGTCTACAATTAAGTATGTCAAGGGTGATCACTCAGCTCTTAACACTCCTCTCTTAGGGTTAGCATTCCAGAGAGTTAATACAGACCTAAAAAGAAGGTAAAATACTTTAGATTTAAAAAATATTAAAAAATCAGAGACTGGAAATGAAAATTAAAACTGACCAGAAAATGAGACAAAATGGAAAATAGTAACAAAAGGGGGAAGGTGGGGGAGAAAAAAAAGCTTTTACAAAACCAGGCATCATAAAGTTGGCCACTTCAATGAAAAGAACAAAATATATTTGAGGGACATTAATAATAAAAATTTTTAAAGTCTGTACTTTATTATGACACAAAGAAGCCTTTATGTTTAGAAAGAATACATTCTTGCATACCATACCATTCTATTTTAAGCTCTGCTTCTTACAAAAACCAGAATTACTCTAATGCATCATCCTTCGGTGGCAGAAACAGTGTGTTCATGGTACACTAATGACAGCCTCCTGTATCCATGCCTACGTTTGGGAATGGAACGAACATACTCAGAAGAATTTTAGGAAGCTTCCCATCACTTCCCCTTCCTTGATGGTTCTCTCCATGTGTGACCACTACAAATGGGGGGGTTCTGAACTACAGTTTGAAATCCTCATTTTGCTCTTAGAAGCCCAAGTTCACATATACAAAAGCATCAGTTCTGAGTCCAGACATCAGCACAGTAAACAAAATATAAATTATCAAACATTGGTCGAAATTAGATTAGAATAGCAAATTATGCAGTTTTCATTTGCAAATATTACTACTAGCAGTGTCCTGAGTTTGTAAGTGTGAAAGCGTACTGCTGCAAATGAATAAACGAATAAATGTGTTATTTGGACTTGAGTACTATTTTAATTAACAGATGTCTACAATTTCAACTGAAAAGAGAAGCTACACAAATACACTCCGCATAAGTAATACACAAAATCCTTGACCAGTATTAGAGATCTTTATCTTCATAGCACTAATGCAATTCAGTGTTAATAAGCAAAGTCTCCAACTTAACAGTTCCCACCATAATCTCTGAGTTACCCCAAAAAAGACATCCCATACTCCCATCCCAAAAGGACACTTTTCAGTTTTCTTAGATTGAAGAGGGGAAAGAAGATGTAGAAATACTCAGAGAAGCTTCTATTTTTGTTAGTAGGACAGAGGGGATTACAGCAGGATACACTAACCAGCACTGTTTTGCTGTGGAAATTGTAATCTATCCACATAGGTCTAAGGAGTATAGAAGATTTGATGAGGGTCTAAAATCAGCATAAGTAGAGGTGGGAGCCCAACAAATATTTTTCCATAAACTCTCATTCAAGGAGTTTTGTGTGTGAGGTTTATTTATTCTAAATTCACCATGGACTTGAGTGTCTCAGTCAACTGAGCAGTCAAGTAAAATTCAACAGTGTCTTTTCCTGTAGATTAGAACAAAAAGGAATTCAGGTACTCCCTCTATTTATTCCCTTCCCAAGGCAGCCTCATTCATTCAGAAGATAGAACAGAGGATTGCATTGGTAAGAAAATGCATGAGTAGCTGATTTGTCACAGTTTCTCACTGGCACAATAAGCTCAATCAGGCCATTTCTGATTTGTAGTAGTCTCCCACATCCATGTAGGGAACTGCTAACAAATAGTAAGAAGCATTCCTAAATTATCAGAATTAATCACTGAAATTATTCAAATTAATCATATAAAGGTGTCATGACCACTGAGAACCAGACCATTAGTCAGATTTTTACCCTAAGGGCTAACCCAAAAGCACATTTCCTATGACATTTAGAACAGACTTCAAACCTTAGCTCTTTTTCTTAAGCCATCCTAAACACTCACTACAGTTGAAGCTTCCTGATTTTCACACGAAGACTTTTCTTCTTTACCGCTTTACAGCAGCAATTTTATGATTATTACTAGCATATTTCCCAAAGTATCCACTCCTCTTCATTTAGTACAGTAGACACTCATTCTTTCTTGCTACTTGTAATAACACAAGTCTTTGTGATGTAGTCTATGAACAAAATGTTCACCAATAACAACTGCTAGAGCTATTTGTACTGTACACATGGACAATACTACAGACAAAATCTTTGAAGCAAAATAGGTTTGCACCAGTCTCTGCAAAGTACATCACTCATCTAATGGATGTATTCTTTTTTCCAAGGTCTGCTTGCAATGTTACCACCACAAAGTCCAAGGCTGTTTAAAGTGGAAGCAGATTATGCCATAGGGCTAGTGGTTTGTTGGTTTTTTGTGTGGTTTACAATTTTCACTTTCTGCTCTCTTTGGGCTACAGAGCTCAGTATTTCTACTGGCCATCAGCCCCATAATTCATAGCCAAAAAATCCCAAACTAAAGCTAGGTCCCTGGGTAGCTAACCAGGCTAGTAGAACCTTGCAACCTAATGGAGTATTTAACATAACCTGTGAAGGTCTAGTTTTTGCGATGTAGCAGACAAGAAATAAATTAAAAAATTACATATGCAATGCAAAAAAACTTATAAATGAAAAAGACAACACCGTTTCTTGGATAAAACTAACCCAAAGCACAAGCTTATGTATAAATTTGACAAATACAGCTGAAGACAGAAGAGTAGGGGAAGAAAGCAACAGTAGCAGGGGAGAAAACAAAGGTAATACTATTAGGTTCTTTGCACTGCACTAACAGCTCTAAAGAGAGATGGTTTTAAAACACACAATTAAGACAACAAAACTTGACATATGTATCACCTTGCATCAGAGACTTCTGCGCAATTAATGGGAAAAACTGGAATACTGAAATTAGACATCTGTATGTTGATGTAAGCAGGAGTATTTGGCGAATTGTTAGGAAAGGAGATATTCTTCTAGAAGATATCCTCAGAAAAATAATCCTAGGAAGAAGCTACAACAGAGATCTTCAGCTAAAGTAGTGGTTGCTTCTGGAACACAGGCACCTTAGAGTGCAAGGCTATTTACCACAAGTGTATTCCCTTGAGGGAAAGGGTAGGACTGACAACGAAGACATCCGGATGACCTTCACAATTAGTCTCTTTCTATCATTTCTAGCATCTTGGCCAAGTCAGACTTTAGGAGTTGGACTAGATGGCTTCATATACTCCATGACCACAAGGCAATACCATTATTGGTTTTCTAGGAAAGAAAAACAACCAGACAGTGTGAAATGCAGTACAAAATTCTCTCAGTATATAACAGCAATAGTCGTAACTTGCAGAAACCTCTCTGGGAGTGGGCAGCAAGGGCAGAACACCTCACATCATTCATTGAGAAACTGAACCTGTAAGGGACAGTTTCCCTCCAAGTGCTTTTTGTTTCATTACTGAGCAAAGGTAAAGCACAGTGTGCCTAGTCTGTTCTAAGTATCTGAAACTGGGACAATTGACACACTGTGAAAATCTGAAGCAAGAAGACTTCAGCAGATCACCAAACTACCAGTCAATATCTTTATCAGGCTTCATTGCAACTTAAATACTTTAAGCTTCTCTGATGAAAACCCTCTTTTCCAATACTTGAAGTTAACCTTTCTCTCCTTTTGGATTTATTTTTGTGGCATTTCCTTCCTATGTGCTTCACTTACAGTGAAAATTGGTTTCCACTAAAATCAAATCTGGAGTTCATATAAAGACAAACACAACAGCTATGAGCCTATCAGATAAAATAGTATTGGGAAGTGAATGAATGGGAAACTGGAGAAAGAGCATGACTTGGCAAAAACATTAATAAGTAAATGCTTCCAAAGAAAAGCAAATCCCAGAATGAATTAAAGGGGTTAAAGAGATTAATGGGATTTAGAGAGGATGAGGAAAAGAGAAAGTCCAAGCAGAAAGCAGGTCTGATGGTTATATACAGTTTAGAGGAAAAGGCTAGCAGAATCCACTTATTTCATTTGTTTGGTGGTTTTTTACAGTTTAAGGGACCAAAAATAATGTTACATTTGAATATTTTAAAATTAAGACCTGTGTGATGGTTATCTATTGATAAAAAGCTGCAAAAGAAGTATTAGAAAAATTCGGCGAAACTGAAAAAAGCACATGCTCCAAATTACATCGAAGGAATTGGCAGGTATATTTCACATGACAGACACTGTACCTGAATTTGAAAAGAGATAGAAGCAGGTGCTACCAAGTAGTCTGGGAGTACTTCAACTTTTCTTGTTATAGAACAGAGATCTTTTTTTGATTGTCGATCCCCTGGACTCAATGCAAAGAATGTAAAAACTGTACACACACAACTAATAAAAGACAGTAACTGTATCACTCCTTGGAATGCTGTCTACTCCCGTGAAAGAATCCAGTAAGTGACATGCAACTTACAGATAATGTCATTCAGTAACACAGAAATCCATTGTTTGGGTGTACGAAGGACTGGCACTATGTGTCAGCACAACCTGGGTGGAAGTTAAGACAATAAAGGACATGTCAGGGGTAAGTGATATCAGCAGGAAGGTTAGCCAAAGTACAGAAAGACGTAGGAAATTCAGAGCAATTAAAACAAGAGGCTGCAGGTAGGTCTTAGACCCAAATGGTAGGGGACAAACTAGTGCGGAAGAAGAAAGAAATGCCTCCCAATTAGGGTTCTGGCATATATGCTGGTTTCTTCTCCAGAGGACTCAATTTATTTGCTGTTCTCTTTGGTTCTTGTCATCTTAAGGATATGCACTAGGCTAGGCACACACACACAGATTATAGGGGAAGGGAGCAAAAACTAACCACAGTATAACAACCCAATACAGATCACAGCTGCCAGAGACACTGTTGAGCACATCCAAAACACAGAAATCCAAGGGAATGATGTCACAGTGCTCAGTATATCAGCCTCATACAAACAAATGAAAGCAGATAAGGATAGCTGAAGATTTACTAAGAGTTCTCAATAGCTAATCGTTTCATGTGGCAGTCTTTCCCAGGCTGAGCATAATAATAATGGCCAGTCTTCGCGAGCGAAGATCCGGGGAAGGTCTTTCCACCTTCCAGCCTGCGCATTGGATTTTTTAGGTGAGACACAGTGTGCGCGGAACTGAGCCCACCCTTTAATCCTAAGGTTCATCTGCCGGGGCCAAGCGAGCTTGGACGGTGGCAGCGAGGTCCTTAGGACGTAGGTGGGTTGCCTTTAGGGCTAACGAGCCCCACCTGCCCGGGAGTGGCCCTGACCGGGAATCGAACCCGGGTCTCCGCGGTGATAGCGCGGCGCCTTTACCCCCTAGACCACCAGGGGCTCCACAGATAAAATAGTATTGGGAAGTGAATGAATGGGAAACTGGAGAAAGAGCATGACTTGGCAAAAACATTAATAAGTAAATGCTTCCAAAGAAAAGCAAATCCCAGAATGAATTAAAGGGGTTAAAGAGATTAATGGGATTTAGAGAGGATGAGGAAAAGAGAAAGTCCAAGCAGAAAGCAGGTCTGATGGTTATATACAGTTTAGAGGAAAAGGCTAGCAGAATCCACTTATTTCATTTGTTTGGTGGTTTTTTACAGTTTAAGGGACCAAAAATAATGTTACATTTGAATATTTTAAAATTAAGACCTGTGTGATGGTTATCTATTGATAAAAAGCTGCAAAAGAAGTATTAGAAAAATTCGGCGAAACTGAAAAAAGCACATGCTCCAAATTACATCGAAGGAATTGGCAGGTATATTTCACATGACAGACACTGTACCTGAATTTGAAAAGAGATAGAAGCAGGTGCTACCAAGTAGTCTGGGAGTACTTCAACTTTTCTTGTTATAGAACAGAGATCTTTTTTTGATTGTCGATCCCCTGGACTCAATGCAAAGAATGTAAAAACTGTACACACACAACTAATAAAAGACAGTAACTGTATCACTCCTTGGAATGCTGTCTACTCCCGTGAAAGAATCCAGTAAGTGACATGCAACTTACAGATAATGTCATTCAGTAACACAGAAATCCATTGTTTGGGTGTACGAAGGACTGGCACTATGTGTCAGCACAACCTGGGTGGAACTTAAGACAATAAAGGACACATCAGGGGTAAGTGATATCAGCAGGAAGGTTAGCCAAAGTACAGAAAGACGTAGGAAATTCAGAGCAATCAAAACAAGAGGCTGCAGGTAGGTCTTAGACCCAAATGGTAGGGGACAAACTAGTGCGGAAGAAGAAAGAAATGCCTCCCAATTAGGGTTCTGGCATATATGCTGGTTTCTTCTCCAGGGGACTCAATTTATTTGCTGTTCTCTTTGGTTCTTGTCATCTTAAGGATATGCACTAGGCTAGGCACACACACACAGATTATAGGGGTAGGGAGCAAAAACTAACCACAGTATAACAACCCAATACAGATCACAGCTGCCAGAGACACTGTTGAGCACATCCAAAACACAGAAATCAAAGGGAATGATGTCACAGTGCTCAGTATAGTCAGCCTCATACAAACAAATGAAAGCAGATAAGGATAGCTGAAGATTTACTAAGAGTTCTCAATAGCTAATCGTTTCACGTGGCAGTCTTTCCCAGGCTGAGCATAATAATAATGGCCAGTCTTCGCGAGTGAAGATCCGGGGAAGGTCTTTACACCTTCCAGCCTGCGCATTGGATTTTTTAGGTGAGACACAGTGTGCGCGGAACTGAGCCCACCCTTTAATCCTAAGGTTCATCTGCCAGGGCCAAGCGACCTTGGACGGTGGCAGCGAGGTCCTTAGGACGTAGATGGATTGCCTACAGGGCTAACGAGCTCCACCTGCCCGGGAGTGGCCCTGACCGGGAATCGAATCCGGGCCTTGGCGGTGAAAGCGCCGCGCCCTTACCACTAGACCACCAGGGGCTCCGCAAGGCTGAGTATACTACACAAGCTAATGGTAAGAAGCTATTTTCACATAATAATACTTACCATTTTATCTTCAGAAAGGTGAAGAAGCTGACACAGCTGCTACAGTTTCAAAAGCTCTTTCTGCTGTTGAAGTGCAGGGACTTACAGCAAAGGCATTACAGTTGAGAGGGCAAGGCAAAGAACCAACATCACCTATACTTTCTCTGGCATTTAAAGGAGTGCACATGAACTTACAGTCTGATAAGCCAGGGAACGAAACATAGGATACACAGAAAAGGCGTCCTTCTAGAGCTCACCAGCAATCCCATGTGAGCTAATATGTCTTAATCACGTCCCAGAACTAAAAAAAACCCAGCAGCTATGTTTATTTTGATTCACTTTCTTGATTTCACACTTAATAAGAAAATATTTGGTTAAAAATGAGACCAATCAACATACAGTGAAACAACATCTAACACAAAAACTGTTGAAAGAAAACTAGAACACCTGTGCAAGTCATGACTGTGGGCAAGGCCAATGCTGCATGGCCCAATATCCTCTAAATAAAAGAATGCATTTTATCCCAAAGAGTTAAGCCATAGAAACTATACAAAATTGTTCCTAAGTATGACTAGAACAAGATTCTCAAGCACAGTTTCAGATTACTAGCTATTTTTCAGGGCTTATATTATTAACCTGAATTTATATAAATACATGATGCTCAGAGACACAAAAAGAGACATAATTTAGTGAACTTTCATGTTAGCACCCAGTCCCCTCAGGCTTTTGCCTCACTGCTTTCTTTCTACATACAGTATCAATGTTTTGACTGTGTTGACATTCAGGGAAGACGTTACCTCTTTTGATGAGACCAGTTAACCAAGAACAGGACATGGCATTTGATAGAAGAAAGAAAAATGAAATCTCCACAGCAGAAAACAAAGAGTTACATAAGACAGTGATGGTTTTATTAATGAGACTCAGAACAGAAAAGCTCAGGCTCTCACTAAGAACCAGATATCGAATGATTATATGGTATGACATCTGACTCAATTTAGAGAAAATTCAAACACAAGGGGTCAAAGAACAATGGCATTATTAAACAGGACTAGACACAGTAAGGTCTTAACTCACTAAGTCTCAAGATATTAGAACTTAAATTATGCTTTCATTAAGAACTGAACTGGACCTTGAAAGTAAACGATTGCACAAAGAACAGAATAATAACTGAATCCAAGTCTTTACTATTGGAACAACAGTGAAGATCCAAGCTTTGGATCTAGCTTCTTGCTAGAGCAACATATCATCCAAAATTTTTTCTCCTTTCACTTTTTCCTTAAAGTTACATTATAAAAAAACCACTTTTATGTGCTGCTGACTTTCCTAGAATTTCTTTCTTGTTTTCCTCCTGAGACCTTGTGATGTTTCATCAAAAAGACTAGTTCTGTGTCCATAAAATATCTAAATATTATGAGGGATCTTTAATTTCCAGGCAGGAATTTTATAGCTACCAAAATGGCCCTTTTGCCTATATTGGGCCAATCCACATTACAGCAACATGAAAAGAACAATGTAAAACAGTGGCAAGGCAAAGGGTGAGTATTGTGGGGATAAGTTTTTAAATCACTATGAAGCTCAAGTAAAACTGCAAGTGCTTCTGAAACTTGTTGCTGTGGGGAAAGCTGTCTGCAACACTGTTTCAGTGAGGCCTCCTACAAAACTCCCATTCAAAAATTACACTGGTCAATTTACAGTTAAAAAACCCCCTGGGTGAAGACAAGAAAAATAAGGGAAAGGGATGAATAAAGCAACCTTGAACTCACACAGAGCATATTCATTCTACTATTCAGGCAAGGCAGCTGTTTGTTAATGACCATACTGCAAAACACAGCAAGTTTACTTGTATTTCTTGGCCAAGAAATTTAGAAAGCACTGAGAGCTGAAGTAACCAGCTCCAGGATATTGCTCCCTACCCTCCAAGTAAGTATTCCCAGTTACAGACTGGTTTGGGGTGGGGTTTTTTTGAGAGAAAAGTATAATAGCATTTAATACTATAGACAAGAAATACTATATGTATGTTTCAGAAAGAGTTTTTCATAGCTATTTCTGAAATACAATTTAAACATTAAGCAACACAGCTTGATGTATTTGGGAACTGCGTCTTAGCAGTAAGCAACTCATTACTTACAAAAATTCTACTATGACAGCCAGAGCATCAGTCTCATCTAAACCAAGGTGGAACTTTTCTTTAGATATTAATTACACAGAATATAAAACCAAGATAGTTTTATCAGATTGTCTCAATAAGAAATCATAATTTGTCAGATGGCTTCACAACAGCAGAATTCCAGTTTTTCAAAAGATTTCACAAGGTTGGATATTTTTCCATGTCATATCACATACAACCACGAAAGCAATTTCTGAACCCAGTGACAGCTCAATAACAGTGAATTTTCCTGAGTGGTCAGATACATTCAGGTAAGTAAATAATTGTGTGTATGTAGGAGGGGTTGTTTCAGTGATCCTGATGACAGGGAAAAAACATGGATCTATGTATATCTGCTAACATTTTTTGGCAGCATTAAAAATAGACAGCTGGTGTTAACTGACACCAGCACAATCTCATTCTATGGGAATGATTGACCATGGTTGGAGATAGAAAGGTGTGAAATCAAGAATGACACACCAAGTGAAAGAACAAAAACTAACTACAATGTCAGTACATAACCAGAGGTCACATGCAGAGAAAGACACAAGAACATCTGTTTGTCATAACCAACAGCCAAGGACGAAATCACAGCCTTCAGGAAAGGAGAATCCAGACTGCATGTATGCACACAGCAGAAACAGCACATTTTCTCTTTCAAATAAAACAAAAATATAACCAAAAGAATGAGGAAACAGCATATTTGTCCCCTACTGGAAGACTGCCTTCCCATATGAGAGAGAAAATTGGATGGTCACAGTAAAGTTCTAAATATGCAGACAATCTCTGATCTCGTACAACCTCCCATTCTATGTGTGTTCCTTGTAAAAGAGATTTCAATCTATGTTAAAACTCCAACATTCACAACAATGTTCAGCTCCCCATATCTCTCTTATCACCATGTCTTCTGAAACAGCAGCTAGAGATCCAGCTGTCTGCATTGCCAGCAGTCTCATTCCCATTTTGCAAAACAAAAAGCAAGACAGAAAAATAGGTAGACTGTGGACAAAACAATCCCTCAAACAATTTAAAGTGAGAGTAGGAGAGTAAATTCACCCAAAGAGAACCAAACTACTTTAAAAAATGCACCTAAACCTGGAAAATGTTCAGGCTAAATTATACAGCAGCAATAGCCAAGCAACACTTGAGAAAAGTGGTGCCTCATTTCTTCTATAGATCACAAGTCTAAAGACAATTCCATATGTATGCAACTGCTGATGCAGAGAATATTCTTTAGGAAGTTCCCCTGCTATGCCTCTATCATTTCTCCTTACCATATCTTATGGAAATATATATCTATCTTTGTACAGCTCAGGGAAAAAATAGAGAATGTATCTGCCTACTTACTGATTTTGTATACCTCAAGAGCTATTTATCTCTATGTGCTTTCCATCTCAACAGAAGGTTGCAACAACTGACAAGGCAATCACCAATCTGAATGAAGATTCCCTTATAATTGTAACCAAAAACATCTGCAGGAAGCCCAATATACCTCACAGATAATAAGAGCATGCCCTTGAACTCTGAGACATAACAATTCAACACAGGCAAAGCAGAGATTGAAGACAAAAAAACAGAGGGTTTGCAAAGCATGGAGTTTTATCCATCTCCTGATAAAAAAATCTAAGCTGAAGTTAAAAATCCTAACTCTAGAGAAAGTCTGCCAAACAAGTAGTTACAGTAAAGCTATATCCAGCTTCAGAAAGAAGCCATTTTTATTCTGATGCAGTTCTCCTTGGGTGATACAGATTGATCCTCTCTCTGTGTCCAAAGAGGGGAACATCTTTTCCTACTGGAATTCTCAGTTGTACCATAGAATCTGCAGAACAGTCCATGCCAATAATGTCTTGGCACTTCGTGAAAGCTATAAACAGACAATGACCAAATGGGAATTTATCACCTCCCCTGTTAAAGATCTGTTCATTGGTCTTTACACTGCTGACTCATGTGCATCTGAAACCAATCCAAAGAAAGGTAGAAAATTATGACAGTTAACACCAATATAGATATTCTCTCATTTACATCATACTTCTCTATTCAAAAGATGCAAAAGTTTACAATAAATGGAGGTTCCCAAGCAGCTTTCTATGTTGCAGATATCATCATCACAAACCAAAATGCCAAGAAATAACTGGAAGACTCCAAGATGTTGGAATGCCTTGTGAAAGCAGTGAGGAGATTATGAAAGAACAAGTGTACATTCTTTTGAAAATCTGTAATTTATTTAGATCAACAGCTACTGAAAGAAGGTATCAAGCCAGTGCTGGGTAAGATGTGCTGCCTTCTTGATTTCTGCTTTGTTTCACTTCCAAACAGCAATTAGTACATTCTTACATTAACCATGTCTAGCAGTTCTCATTTTCTGAATGTAACTAAGACTTCACATCCTTTTTTTCCTGAATTACTATCTCAGTTCTGAAGTTAATGTTTTCTTCAAAGCCTCTGCTTTCACCAGCAAAAGCAATAAGTATTGCTCCAAAATGTTATTTGCTGAGAATGGCATTTTGGTGCAAGAATATTCGATGTATCCATTCCCACAATGTTTGGTATGGGAGGGTAAGTTTTCCAAATAGTAAACAGTTAATGGTGCAATTAGTATTAGACTTCTGTGTTCTTACTCCAGTGTGTCATGGTTTAGCTAGTTCCCTTGAACCAGTCAGAAATTTTTTCCCTTCCCCCTGGCCCTGTGTGCCAGAGCCATTAAGAGCTATCAGGTGAACAAAAGAGCTAGCTCCCTGGCTAATGGCTGAAAAATTAGTCTCCTAGGAAATGGGGCAGATGAAATGCTATTGTTTACTTTTTTCTCTCGTCGCCTGGGCAATGGGGGAGGAGGAGTTTTTGGTGGGCTGGGCTGTTGGCTGCAGCACAGGTCGGAGAAGGAGCTTGGTGCTGCTCTTGGCTCCTCAGCTGTTGGTTAACTGCAGGCCCTGCCTGAAATCTTCATCGGATAGGAGCTGTTGGGGTTTTTTTGCCTTTTTTGCTTTTCCCTTTCACCGTTCCCCGAGCGAGGAGCTCCCCCAGGGGAGAGAGAGAGGACTGGGCAGAGCGGTTTCGACCAGCCAGAGTGGTGAGAGTTGCCTGGTCCCTTTTCCCCTCTCCTCCTCCCCCTTTCCTGGTGTGTTGGGAAGGGAAGTGGGACCTAGTTTTCTCTGAAACACCTCGGAGGGCCTTCATATTTCTTCCCCCACCCCCACCCCACCCCGTGTGGCGGCGACCCGTGATCCAACAGCGCTGCCTGGTGACTGCTTTAGGACATTACAAGCTCTGCATCTCCAGTGACCCAATGGCGCCCCTATTGACTGTGGTTGGAATTGCATCAAAGAGTGCAAAATTGAACTGTTTACTTTTCCCTTTGCCTGTTTATCGGTTTGTTGTTTTTGAAGGGGATTATTTGTGGGTATAGGAGTATTGTTTGTTTGTTTCACTTGGCTTTTTTTTCTCGTGTTGCTGTTAATACACACATACCTTTTAATAAAGAGCTGTTATTTTTCCTTTTCCATAATTTGTTTTTCCTTCAATCGGAGCCTCTTAATTTTGGATTTATAATTGCTTAGAGAGAGGAGTTTGGGTCTTTTCTCATAACTCATCCTCAGCAAAAGACCCTTGTCTCATTTAAACTGGGACACAGTGCATATGTCAGAAAACTGCCTTACCTTCCAGGTACATACTAATTTATTTGTGATATAAAATCTTCTGAATGAGGACCACTGATGAATTTCCATGGGTTCTCATTCACCATATGGTCTCTCACACTCCACTAGTGCTGCCAATAGGGTAGATCACTGTTCATAAGCAAGACAAGTATATCCTCATAACCTATAAAGCACAACTTCAAACTGGCTCTTGCAGGAAAAAAGGATGATAAAAACCCAATAGACTAAGACAATGCCATGTGCCTACACACTGTTTAGCTCTATGTGCTGTGCTGCATATACCAGTCTGTGCAGGTCTTCTCTGAAACCTCCAAATACAAGCAACTGACAAACATTTTTGCAGGGTTACATGCTCGTCATTTTTATCACAAACCCTCTAAAAGAGGAATGTTTATACAAGTAGTTAATTTAAAACTAGCTTAGGTAGTTCATGCATGTATTTATAGTTAATGTCTCACAGTAAGGATAGCAAAACCAGGAGGAATTCAACAGCAAATGTTTCAGGCCAATGCTCTACTTCAATTACTAAACAAAGCTTCATGGGGTAGAACACAACTAAAGCAAGCTTTATGCACTCCTGAACATCTTATCCTACACCTACAGAGTATCCAACACCTACAAAAGTCAACAAAGCTCTGTGAGACCACAACTACAAAAACTAGTATGGCTTTGTGCCTTTCTAACCTGCAGCAGAGGAAGGTTGTCCATTCCTTTAGAGGCATCGGAAGTCAAATCCCCTCACTCTTCCTAGTTCCAAAAAGCCCCTCAGATTTTCAAATGGAGCTCAACAAAGATGACAAGCAGAAATGCTAGCTAGAATTCTTCTGACTACATGCAAATCAGGCACACTTTATATGCTTCGTTTTCTTAACAGCAACTTACGACAATGAACAATACTGTTGAGAGGTTAGTCAATACAGTAACTCCTCTAAAAATCACCATGTATCTTGCAGAAACTGTACTGTTCAGCAGATGACTTCTTCCAAGATCAGGAGATTACAGTTGGAGCAAGCACATATAGAAATCTAATCAACACTTGGCATAAGTTATTTGGACAACTGTCTCCAGAAAGTACATCTTGTCATCTTCTTTATCTCAAGGCTTTGAAAAATGGAGTTGAAAAACTTCCAAAAAGTGCAAACATCATGTTAGATAACATCAAGTCAGTGTCTCTAACACTAAAGAAATCCAGTTCTCTATAGATAGCCCTTAAGTCTGATAGCTCTTATATACCTCTACTGTTTACCTCAAGTGATGGTCACTTCATTGTACGTCTAGACTGTGCCTTTCACAGATTAGTACTTGAAGATGTAGAACTAGAACACAAGATAGCCAGTGACTGGGTTACACAGTGTAGCATCTAAAACAGAAATAAAAGGAACAATCTCCCAAGCATGCATGAGATACTATATTGTTGGGCACAGACACAGAACTTCATCAGTAAAGGAATTATCAAAACCAGACAAACTTGTTCAAAATGGCCAATGTTGACTGAAGTTGCAGTCAGCTGAATTTGCAGATCAAACTCAAAACCAGACTGTTAAATCAGCACACAGACTTAACCTTATCAGTACAGAAGGAGAAAAATGAAGCAGTTTATTTAACTTCCCAGTACGCTTTCTATAGCTTTCTTCATCTGGTTAGAGGAGACCCAGTAGGGTCTCCCCAGTCTGATGTTTGCGGGGGGGGGTGGGGGTGGGCGGGAATTTAAAAAAGGAAAATCAAACTAGCTCTGTGCATTTTAGTTCAACAGCTTTCCACTTCAGCATAATGAAAAGCTTTTCCAGTACTCTCAGCTAAGGTAAAGTGATGGGAGAAAAGCAATCTGCCTGGAAACTGGAAACCACAGTTCCAGCTTTTCTGTAAAAGGAAGGAAATAATTTCTATTCCTTTTTGCTATAAAATTTTCAAAACCAAATCATGTTACTTATATTTTATTCATAAAGGATGAACTGCTGAAACACATGGCAAATGCATTGGTCCTTTCAAGGAATTACTAAACTGAATACTCTTCACTGTTCTTTTTAAACTAGTACTAGGACTTACTGGGAGCAAAAAACTAATCAGATTACAGTCATTAATCTCGGATTTGCATCCACACCACTCATTATCTTTAATTATTAGTATTAAAAATGTCCTAAACTCAAATCACATTTGACACCTAGAATAAACAGTCCTTATTTCTGGATATACACAAAACTGTCACCTAACAGAGTGGTGATCAGCTGCCGTATGGGGTATATATTTTCTTTCACCATACCTACCTTTCAGTACCTTCTCCTATTGTTCTCTTAGGCTTGAAACCTATCTCTCAACTTACTTCAGACTAAAAAAAAAAGTCAGAACCTATAAATGCCAAATTACTCCCTTTTTCGCACTTTTCCTATCTATTGGTTCTTTTAAGAATATCAACTCACCTGTTAATTTCTTCCTCAAAAAAAAAAGGACACAAAAAAAAAATCACATAAAACATCCTCCCCTAGACACCTTCTTGTAGAGCTGTAAACACTCTAATAATGTAATCAATGCTTACAAACCTACAAAACCTTCAACTGGCACCATGCCAAATTAGAACAGTGTGACACATGCTGATCTCCTCTGGATTACAACTGCTCCAGGCATCTATTTCCATACAGCATGCATCACAGGAAGAAAATGTAAACAGCCTAAATTTGGAAGAAAGGTTACTACCTGCTTCAAATTGAGTCACAGGAAAACTGCGCACAAGGAGTTTCAAAATAGGGTTCCTTATGTTCCCCTAGTGACACAAACTAGCTGAGGCTGTCGCAGTAGTAGTTGCTGTGCACGGGGAAGTGATTGGAGAGGAATGGTAAACACTGTGATCATCACTTTTAAGCTAGCCTGTGCCACAGATGCTTGTTCTTGCAGAAGCAAATACACAATACATTTTTGTGAAATACCGCATAGGATGATGAGTAAGAGCTGCCCACCCTCTCCTCTATGATCCTCTCATCAGTAGCCACTTGTATTACTCTCACACTGGTCTGGATTAGAAACTCTCCATTCTTAGCACTGCCAGTTCCATTCAGAAGCTTAGCAAACACACACACACACACACTAACAAACAGTTGAATATCATGAAGCAGATAAATCCAGGGTTAATTGGTACTGGACTGGGAATTGCAATGAGTTGATCTGGAGATCTTGTATAACTGAGTGAGATCCCAGACAATAAGCACAGAACCATCTTGTTTTCTCATAGTAATTTTTCAGTTGTGATGTAATGAACGATCGTGTTACAGTATCACTGTATCATCTGTTGTTAACTGAAAGAAAAACGACTTATACAAAGTATTATAATGATATAAAAGCTATCAGTTGCATCTTTTACACAGCATGGAAAACCTACAGCCACTGACAGCACAATAACTACTTATTAGCTTACTTTTATTTTTAAACAATATTTGCAACTGGAGGACATAGAATAAAGACCCAAGACATCTGGGCAATGAAGCAAGTGCTGTCATGTGTCATAAGAGTCACAGCCTGGTGCCAAAGATTACCACTGCTCTGCAGCTGCTGGTGCCCAAGCTCACAAATCGCACCAAGTGGTACAATGCTCTGCTGTATCAGCAGAGACAAAGAGAGGAACAGGTCTGCAGGACTAACTCCTCCTCAAATGATGATGATGGCTTATTCTTATCTTTACAGTATTCTAGGTTTCTGCCCACAGAAGAAGAACTCTAGAAAGCTTTTTGCTTTTCTGAGCATCCTATGAAGCTAGTGCCACAATCATGAACATAAGCTAACAGTGTAGGAATACAAGATTTCCCACACTTGCAGGAATTTTCCTTCCAGAACAAAGTTGAGGCAAAGAAGAAGGGAGACGATTCAGTGCTGCCAAGATAGTGTTCTCCAGTTGCTGTCAGAGTGCATTACCATCCCTTTTACAAAGTACATAGTTTGAAGCACCAAGTGAATGCCAAGGAAGCTGGAGCACCCACCTTGCACAATGCAAAGGGCTGGACAAGCAGGTCAGTGCAGCACCACGCACTTGCAGCTGCACAGTTCTCCTTTCAGCAGCCAGCACAGTCCCTGCCAAGCTCTCCATACCTGTGTGCCATGCGGCTCTGTGCACAACATGGCACCGTTCCCAAAAGAATCTCCAGAACCAATTACTGGGAAGTAAAAGCCGCAAGAAAAGCTACTGGACTCCAGGAATATCACACATTCAAAACAGACATGGAGTGCATTGGTTTTCACAATGAACTCGTGGCTCCACTGAAACAGTTTTGCCTGAGGATATTTTCCACTGCTTGCCACCACTCACAAAGATTCAGGTTTGATTTAAAGCTGTTCCACAGCTTAGGTAGAAACTTACGGCCTTGATGCAAAACCCTGCAGTTAGGTTTTCTGAGGTTTAGGTGCCTGATTTACAAATATCAGGCACAAACAAAATAGTACAGAAACCTTCCTTCCTGCCTGAGGTGCTGTGTCTTTTTAGTAACCCATGCTGTGAGGGCCTGCACTGTTGAAAATGCTGGTGACAGGCAGGAGGTGAGGTGCTCTTGTTACTCCTCACCAGAAGGATACACCATCTTAGCCACGGTATTCCTGGCTACACTCTGTCAACTGTAGTCATTCTTCCTCACTGAAGCTGAATGGTGCCCTCTATTTGCTCCTTCAACCATAAAACTTCAGTGTCTTCCTAGAAAAACTTGCCATGGAGATTTCTTTATGTAATTAACATGTTCTGAGATCCTTCAGAATCAGCACCAACACTTGCAATCTTAGCAAGGTCTTGAAAATTACTGATCTGCACAAATGAGAACCTAAAGCTGACTATAAAATGGGGAAAAAATCTCAAAGGGAAAGTTTTACCTTTCAAGGGGAGGGGGATTATACCAGAACTCCATACCAAAATTATATTTTGGTTTTAAATTCATGGGAATACATACACATGCAGTAGAAATCTTCAGGAAGTCAGAAACTGAGATCAGGGTTCAAAGAAAAACTGGGATTTCATTCATGTTCCTTCATTTTACCACAGACACACACGGAAGGAAGTGATAAGCAACTCCACTTCAATAAAGCCAGAAGGCAGTAACACCACTTTAATTAATCCTGGTGATGACTTTCAAAGGAGTGGTTCCCAGTAACACCACTCAGGTCATTTAACACTGCAAGTCCAAACCCTATATACAGCACACAAACCTTCTCACCAGCCAGGAGTCCAACCAGAGCTAGAGCAAAAAACATCAAGAAGGTGCCTTGTATGACATCACTTCCAGCAACAGATTCAAATTAATATGTCAAACCTGCCTGGCCCAGGTCTAACTCTATCAAGACAAGACCATGTAGTGCCCAGCCTTAAGGGCAGATCAGGTGTTGCCACTTGGCATTTACAAGGGGCCCTTTTCTTTCCTACTCTCCAAGATTAGCCCCCAAGTCTAGCAGCCTGATTACCACAGCCTTCCACAAAGTTGAAAACAATGTGTTAACACTTCTCTGAGGAGTCTTACATTCTTATTGGTGGTGAAGACAAAACCCAGAAGGGAAGACAGTACAAATTCACATTCTCTTTTTTAAGCTGGGATGTTGAATCCTTCTTGAACTTAATGTTACAACCAGTCTGTAATGAGACTTGTTCCAATTCAGTCACAAAATAGACCTCCTAAATTTCTAGATAACAGGAAGAAGACATTAATTGGCTCTACCAAGTCAACACCTTGTTGGTTTTTAATGAAAAACAAGGAAACGAACAAAAAAGTTGAAGGTAAAAACTGCATCAAATGCAGCACGCTTCCATTCACCAGCATCACATTCTAAGCAGATGACATCTTAATTCTTTTAGTAGCTTGATACACATAGGCAGATTAAATAATAACTTAATTACAACAGCTGTAATATATTAATCTTCGTTACCAGATGGAGGATTTCTAGCTCATGTCTGTATTTTAGGAGTCAAACAACATATATATAAACACACTTTTTTCCTATAAAATTCTCTAACTTCAGAACAAGAAGTTAATTTCTATTGCCTATACAGGAACATAAAGAAACTTCATTATTTTTCTTCCACAAGTCACCATTCACCATGACCAGGCCCCTGACCCTCTTGGTGGCCCTGCACTGGGATTGTTCCAGTGTATCAGTCTCTTTCTTGCACTGGACATACCCAGACTGGGCAGAGCACTCCAGACACTGTCCCACAACCCCAAGCTGAAGGGAAGGATCCCTTCCCTAGGCCTGCTGGCCACTCACTGATTCATGCAGCTATCCTTCCTTGCTGCTACAATTCTCTCAGTGCAAGGACTGCTGTCACCTCACATTCAAAGGTTTGTTCATCTGTTCTGGTTTTGGCTGGAGTAGAGTTTATTTTTTTCACAGTGACTAGTATGAAGAGGTGTTTTGGACTTGTACTGAAAACAGTGTTTATAATAGAGATGTTTTTGTTACTGAGCAGCACTTACACAGAGCCAAGGCCTTTTCTGCTTCTCCTACTGCTCCTCCAGCAAGGAGGCTGGGGGTGCACAAGGAGTTGGGAAGGGACACAGGCAGGACACCTGACCCCAATTGATCCATGGTATATTCCATACCATATGACATTATGCTCAGCATATAAGCCTATGGAAGGAGAAAGTAGGGGATGTTCGGAGTGATGGTGTTTGTCTTCCCAGGCCAGTGTTTCATGTGATGAAGCCCTACTGTCCTGGGGATGCCTGAACACCTGCTTGCCAGAGGGAAGTGGTGAATGAATTCCTTGTCTTGCTTTGCTTGTGCGAGCGATATTTGCTTTTCCTATTGAACTGTCTTTATCTCAACCCATGAGTTTTATCACTTTTACCCTTCTGATTCTCTTCCCCATTCCACAGTAGGGGGAGTAAGTGAGTGGCTGTGGGGTGTTTATTTTCCAGCTGGGGTTAAACCTTGACAGTGACACCATCACTATCTCCAGAGCTGCCTCTTAAGACTGTTGGCCTGCTCTCCAGCCCTTACCTCACCAATTTTGTGATGATGTGACTGGAGTCAAGTCCTTGTCATAATCACTGTATACTACATCCCTTTACCCGCAGTGCCAGTCGTTTCACAGAGAAAGCAATGAGTTTATCAGGTATAACTTGCCCTTGGCATATATATCCACACTGGCTTCTTGTCCTTCGTGTGTTGAGAAAGGACTTCCAAAAGGATTCTCTTCACAACCTCTATGGGCACTGAAGTTATGTTGACTGGCATGAACCATGGCTCTCCTCATAAAGTTTCTTCATGCACGGGCTATATTCCTCCTACATAGGCTCTCCCTGCTTCCACCTCTTGTGTACATCCTTCCTGTGGTTGAGTTCAGTCAGAAGCTCCATGTATATCCAAGCTAGCCTGTTGCTATGCTTGCTTGAATTCCTGCACATGGGAATGGATTGTTCTTGTGCTCTGATGAAGATGCCTTGAAGATCAACCAGCTCCTCCTGGGTGCCTCTGCTTTCCAGTGCAGTTTCCAGTGAGAAACTCAACAGGCCAAGATCTGCCTTTCTGAAGCTCAGGTTTGTAATTCTACTGTTAATCTCATGATCTTAAACTCTGCAGTCACCTCATTGCTGCAGACAAGGCTGCCTCATCCTCTACATCTTTATCATCTTCTATTTCAATCCATGAGATCAAAGTCTACAGTGATATTTAACACTAGAAAACGCTTGTTCATCAGTAAAACTAACACAGATTTCACGTGGCTGCTTTTATAAATGAAAAATGGGCATTTTTAAATAATGGTGCAATATGATGAAATAAGGCTGACCTGCAAAAAACCTCAAAAGACCTACTTCTACTTTAAGCCACTGGAAGTTATTGTAGCACACAAGTGGAATACGCCACGAAGTGTGGCAAATACCAAGCAAGCAGCTATATATAGCACTGTGTATGACATCATGCAGCATTCCATCTCAGCTGGGAAATGAATCGCCCACCACTGTATCTGTAGGTTTCCATGTGATGTCTGCTCACAAAAAACAGTGTTTTCAAAATCAAAATCAGCATACATCATTAGGGGTACAGAATTCACCCACTACACCTGCACAAAACAAACCTGCATAACAGCAAGTGAATTTAAAATCATCTTCCTTCTCATATACAATCACAGTTTTAGTTTAGAATGTATGCCTCTTGGCACAAGGGGGAAAAGAGCATCTTGAAACTACTATGTGCTTTATTTATTCAGAAAGACCACTTCATACCTTTTTATGTATTTAAAAAATTTAAGAAATGCTTCAGCAAAATCTCTGCTAAAAACAGTTTACTTCAGAGAAACCTGATCTTTTGATAGATAGTTGTTTTGAATGAGCTCAGGTGTTAAAGTACTCTAGTCCTTTCAAATATGTTAAGAAAGCAAGAAGTATTCTAATTGTTCATTACAAAGAAAAGACAATTACATTACAATTAACAAATAGGGAAAGCATTTACCATGACTGCCAAGAGTTTTCTTGCCAGCTTCTCAGACCAAACATTATCCATTTCAATTCTTTCACAGTCTTGCAGCAATGGTGAACTACTGCTGAATTAAGGCCCAGCTGGTCTCAGGTGGAAGCACTCCTGTAGGGACCTCACTGCTCCAGGCTGTGGGAACCAGGCTAAGCAGCTAAGTGTGCAAGACATTGTGAGGACAGACGGGTGGGACTGCTCAAAAGTCAGGGCACAATAAAGTGTGTTGTGATGATTCTCCATGGGAACAAAACCTTTCTTTCTCAAAAAGATGGAGGAGAGTTTTCTGGCCTTTAGAATACATGGCTTCCTCAGCAACAAGAAAACATGTCAAAGCAACATCAGGAACTATTAATGGAATTTCAGAGGACAATTATGCTTTCACTTGATCTTTTACCAAGAAGAGGGTGGAGAGTAAGGTATATTTACAAAGCTTCTGTAGCTTAACTAGACTTCAATAACAATCCAGTATAGAACCACAAAAATTTGTTTAAAATTTAACACATAGTAACATCAAAACAAACAAATGTTTCCATGGAGACAACTACCTAAATAAATGCTCACAATGGATCCAAGGTGTGACGTCACTCAGTCCTGCCTGCAACCATAGTAACATGCCAGTATAAACAGAAATATTTTTATTTTTCTATCTAATAATGTCATAGAATCAGCAGTTTTATGGTAGTGCTTAAAACATATTCTTGCAGCACTGAATGGTAACACTTCTAAAATAAGAGCAGAGGTATTTATATCAGGGCTATTACTATTACCATGTTAACTACATACAACAAGTGGAGTATGTGTATGGCATAGCTAACATATCACATTTCCCAGAGCAGTTGTTGACCCCACTAAACAAAGAAATTTAAGTTCCTAAGGCAACATGCTGGAATGCTGGTCAGAGATCAGTAGCATCTATTATTCTTAGGTATTCTGCTTTCCTTAATACAAAAATCCCAAAGTTTTTAGACTGTTATGTCTCACTGTCTTGCTAGAATAAGAAGGATTAAGTCACATGTTGTTTTTCATACCAAATACAGAACCTTTCAGTGCACTTCTCCTGTGTCATCAGTGAACCTGCTTTCTCCGAGGCAACAAGACTCACTAAAACCAGTTAGTTAATGAAGAAATTTTCCAAGAAGGCAAGTGTTTCAGCTACTAAAAACATATCCATGGAATACCCACTCTCATGAAACCCATGAATTTTCAAATGCTATTGCATGTCTGTAAATTGTATTCCTCTAAATTCAGTAGGCCCAGATGGCATTATCACTCTTCATTTACAAAATATCAAAGAAAGATGTATATATAACGCTCAGATAGTACATGAAAAATTAATGCTTAGAATGATCTAATATTACTAAGATGTTCATGCTAAACCCCTATATTTTAGCAGAAACTTGAGCTACAGGGCAATTGAAGATATTGTTATTACAAAAAAACCATGGGAATACCACTTTCAGCTCTGTCATGAAAACTTCAGATACAATAATTTATGAAAACTTCCATTCTCATAGAAAATGACTGTGATTTAGCCTTGTCTTCAAGTATGGCAGTAAATATATGGACCAGTTAAAAATTTCCTAGAAAGTATTTCCAGGCGCTTCTTTTAATAATCATATTAGCAGAATTTTCAGAGAAGAGGTTGCTTCATTTTTACCATTTAAAGAGAAAGAGTTATCCTGGTACCAACCAGCAAAAGAGATTTTTACATAACTATAAGCAAGTAACTGCTCTGAAATGAAAATCTACCCTGCAATCAGTGTTACTGTTGTATGCAGTCCAACGAACATACAAAGGACAGAGCACAACATCTCAAGTGCTGAATGTGAAACTACAAAAAAAGGTTACTGCATAATTATATTTACAGTTATGTACATTTTTGTTGCTGCATCTTTTTACAGATTTCATCCTATAAGATATGGCAGAACTTTGCAATTCACTCTTCACAATTTCTTTTGCTTTTCCAGGTGCAACATGCACAGAAAGTTAACAATATTATAAGAGATGTCTTTATTGTACATTTTATAACCTAAAAAAAAAAATTACCCTTCTACTTATTATGGAAACTGCAGTCTATCCCAACTCTATTAATGCAATCCAAATATTTGCATAAATGTAGGTATTTTTTCTCTGCTCTCTAGGGATGCAAATTATAAATATTCATACACGTGGCTACTCTCATAAGTAGCTTTTCATTTCAAGTAATTCCATTGCAAAATTCATTGTTGGTTCACTTCTTGTATTTTCTACATTGACAATAGAAAGTTTTTTAAATAGAAAGCAAAAAAAATAGGCAGAAAAAGAATCTATTAAATCAATTTTTAACAAAGAACAACTTATATTGCAATCCACTACATTCAAAGCATTTATGAGACCCTTAAGAACTTACAAATTACTGTTAAACAAAAATTCTTGCAGGGAGGGAAGAGATCACCCAGTTTGCATGTTTTCTTGCCAAAGAATGCAATTCTAGCAATAATTCTTTCATGTCTACTACTGTGGATTCTTTGCATTTGTTGTTCTTCTCCTGAAGTACATATAAATGTTGTGCTTACATGAAGGTTTCAGTGGACCTTTTATGCAAGACAAATAGACAAATTTCATTTCAGTCTGACCTGACATCCTCACATAGAAGGAAAACAGCATTTTTAACTTTTTTCTTATTTGTACCAAAGGCTCACTGGAATTTTTTCAATCTTTATAATAACATTAAACTTAACTAATCTCTTAAAGACAGACACAGAGTCCCAGCTTTGAAGCAGTATCAAGGACTGCTCAAAAGTTTCAGAAGTTTTGTTCACCTGGTTTGGTAGAGGTGGGGGGTGCTAAGCCTACAAAAATGTTCATTACTACAGAGATAAAATCTCTCCTGGAGCAGAGAAAGTTACCAATTGGAAGAATACAACACTACCTTTCAGTAGCTCTTAGGTAAACATATCTCTTATTAATTTCCTTGTTAATTTACCCTATCAACAACATTTAGTTCCCACCTATTTTGCCAGTATCTGCAGCATAATAATAAATGAAGCCTGGGAAAGTTAGCAAGACGACAAACGTGGGCTTTATACACAGTAACTCATAAACCCAAAGAACATTTCTACTAGATTAATTATTTTCTAGTATCTGAACAACAGGTGCCATTGTCATAAACTCCAAGTACAGCTGGCTAGAAAACAAACCCTGTTGGTAAGAACTAACAGAAAATACATTTGGAAGTTCTAACACAATGCTAAATGGCAACTGTAGCTGGGTATGACAAACACATCTTATCTTTGTTGTGTTCCCTTGACAGACTACAACTGCTAAAATCCACCAGTCCTATCCCACTGACCATAAGAATCTCAGGCTGAAGTTCATTTTACGAGGCTGTGGTCACAGGAGAGAGGCCTGAGAAACTGCTGAGCTTGCTCTCCCCCCGAGAGATGGAGACAAGAAGCCTCGAGCTGAGTTGAGACTGCTGAACAGCAGCAAGTGCATATGTTGGCATTCCCCTAGAGCCTCAGGTACCTGCCACCTCAGAACTCACTCCTGTGAAACAGACTGGATTTCTTCTATCCCAACAGTCACAAAAACTGATATTTCTTTCTATCTGCTAATGCTGCATATTTTTAATGCTATATCATGGGGTTGTCTTATCATTAACTTGCCCAGAAGATGACATGAGAAAATAGCACTAAGACTGTATCTATCATTAAAGGAAATAATAAGACAAATTTTTAAGCTGATGAAAGTCAAAGAACATTTGAAAAGAAATGCCAACATTGCCTATCGTAGATGAAGAAAGAAACAAAACCCTACAGCCTAAATATGCATTTCAAATAAACCAGTTCCCTGATAGTATATCTAATTCCGGCAACACAACTTCCAAGAAAATATGAGTAGAGACTCAAAGAGAAAGTGGACTGATACAAAAACAGGAGAGTAAGAGTGTGCATATATAGTGTCTTCAATTGCCTGGATAAGATCCCCAAAGAGAAAAGAAACAAAGAAATCAACCAAGTAAGTCATTCTGTGTATGTTACACTGGACAACTTTCAAGACTGAAGGTCTTTTCTTCTCTGCCTTTCTCCGCTTTGCTGCACTCAAAAGGGTCAGTGCTTGTAGCAAGATTTTCCAACTACCCTTGCTCAGTTTGCATGTCCTCCCCAGCACTGCAACACAGTTGAGAGTACAAGCCAAGTAAGTGTTACTACAAGCTACAAGTACAATTAAGGGACTCCTTTAAAAAGCATGACCCTCAACACAATGAGGTGTGAGACAATTTAAACAGTTACTGTGGTAACAAAATGCTGAAAAGACAAGATTATTATATCAGATAGCAGGGGAAGGGGGAAGGTGAAAATAATCCAATTCTACATATGAAACAAACCCAGAAAAATTATTTGGGCTTCATACAGAATATGGCAGAACAGATTAATATCTTGTCTTAGATTTGACGAGTTTCTGACCAAGCTTGCCTAGGTTTTCAGCCTGCAGAGAAAGTTTCATGAAAGCACCAGTCTGATCACAGGAATAAGCATAGACAACAAAGACAATCCTAATCAATTTGTCACAGCCATGGGTCTCCATCACAAATTCACCATCAGCTTGGCATGGCCCTACACTTCAAACTTGAGTTAGTGTTGTGTTGGACATCAGGACTCTTGTTAGAATACTGACTTTTAGCACATATTCCATCTTAGCCTTGGTCCTCTGAGGCCAAGCTTTGAGCTTTGACTTCATTCAGACATCCTTCAGGAAACACCAACAGCACTTACTCCAGTTTCTTGGAATAGCCTGCATAGTATAACACATACATTGGCTTGTATACTATAACACCTGTGAAACTAAAGTCAATTTAAAATAGCAGGTCATAAGCTGAAAGCCGTATCTTCAGACAAAGCAACAAAATTTTGTAAAGGAACGTGAAAGAGATCGATTTAGACAATGACAAACAGTATCTCACAAATTTAAATGATGATGTCTACAAAACATGTGGGGGAGACAAGGAAATTACGGCAGAAAAGCACTTACTTGATTTTACTGAAGACGATGTCAACATCTGTAGTTGTTACGTTCTTCCCATCTATCACATGACAGTCCTTGCACAGCTTGGACCAGTTCTTCCCGTGCATTTCTTTTCCTGTGGCTCTCGTATCGCCATGGACAGCAAATTTTCTAAAGGCCTCTTCCAGAGCACTTAGTTCTCCTCCTGTAGCTCCCTCATGGGAGTTGGTTGAATCGGCAGATAATCGTTTTGCTGGCTTGGTTGATTTGTCAGCCATTGTGCTACAAAGAAGAGGAGGGCAAATTCATTACGTTAATTTGCACTAGTTTACTTTCTGTCAATCTACATGCTACAGTCATGTCAAACTTATGCAAAATAAATGGTCTATAAAGTTAGCAAGAACTCACTGCCCTCTATCACCAAACATCAGTCTAAACATAGAACTATGTAACTCTCTGGCCATGCAGAAAAAATTCTAGCATATTAAAAAAAAAGATAGGGAAAGAACATTCCAAAATTGGGCACAAACCTAGTTTCACCATCATTACATCAGCCAACAAGAGAACACAATATTTGCTTCCCTTTTTTTTTTTTTTTTTATTAAATGGCAATCACCACAGTCACTCATCTTATTTGAATAAAAGTATGCCCTTTACATTGTAGGCATTACTATCTACTTCTATTTCTGAAGGAAGAATAAACATCCCTTTATTTTCTGGACTGTGTCTTTTTTTTTTAATTGAAAAATTAAATATTTTTAAAGTGCAGCAAAAATATTAATGTTATATTATGTAAGGGCTAACAAGTAAGGAGGCCTCAGAAACACTTAGAGAACACTCTCTTGTTAACAAAACCATTCAATTTTCAAGTTTAGGCACAAAGAACTGCAGCTGTGGAATCCATTTGGAAGGAACACATCCACAATACAGGAGCTCTGAGAAGGGATGTCATTACTGCAGAGAAGAACTTTCAGACTACCCTATGTACATGTAGGATAGGTTTGCCTTTTAAATGAAACCTTAAACTGAGCAAGAGAACACCAATGTTATTTTCAGGTGTCTTCATAAATAAACAAAAAAAACCCCTAAGTGCCAGAAGCACCTTCTGCCCATGCACTTTTCATTTGGCAGAAGAGGCACTGAAAAGTCTAGGCTTAGGGTACACTGTCTGCCTGTCCCAACAGCTGCATGCAGACTGTTGCCAGACTCGCATCTGTGGTGCTGCTACAGATTTTACCCATAAAGAGGTACTTAAGGTATCAGGACTTTGGTAAAATATTGAGTAAGTCCACCATACTTAGCTTGGCCTTTCTTCTGAGCTCCACATGGGGTGTGATTAAAATAACTAGAAATACATACCAATCTCTGCATAAGGTTTTCTTTCTGCATCTGATAAAAAGTGCCCTTGGCTTATATACTATACATCAACACAGACACTTCAGCAATGGAAAGTTCTAAAACTCTACCTCTTCCAATACTGTTAAACCTCTGTCACTTGAACAACTACAGCATACCCCTTCCTGCACACTACAACAGAACTAACCATAGCTGCTTGCTATGAAGCAGCTACTGTTAAGCTTTGTGATTAGAAAGCATCTTTTAATATAAAATACACTCATGGACCTTTGGCCTTTACACTTGAACAAATGGAGCATGGTCAAAGCACTATGGCCCATTTTGAAAACATCCAAGTAAATGTTTAAAAACCTTGTAATATCTTAAGCCTGGGGATCTTTCTGGTTTTTTTACGCTGTCAGCACGAGTTTTGGCCAACAAACCAAAATGCTAAATTAAAATTAATGTGACAGGAATTTACTAACTGTAGCCTAAGAATTGTATGTGCACATATGAAATAAAAAGAAAAGCACAGAGGGGGAAGAAAAGGTTTGAACATGTCAAGTTCATAAAAAAGTTTAAAAAGTAATCAATTCCCATTTCTATTTCCTTTGCACCATGCCTACTCTCCAAAGAACAGCAATTTCACCTCAGAAAACTTATTTGAAAGCATCCCAACACAGAAACTCCAAAACAAAAAGCATTCACAGTAAATTGTAATTTACTACAAATATTACAGATGGATATACTTTTACCAAAGTAGAGTCTAGATTAAACAGTTTCATGAAACTACACACACTCTTTTGCTACCAAAACAGTAGTGAAAAAATGAAAGAAGAAAAGAAAAATACTGCTGGCACAATCTATACAGAAGAGTATTTCATCAAAAATCAGATCATGAAGATCTATGACGTACTTTTGCCTTCAAGGAAACCCAACTTCCAAAAGCAGAAGTCTCTTCCAAGTTTGTACCATTTCAAATCAACTGGATCTGGAAAATAGAGTCAGAAATTTTCCCAGCTAACACTAACTGGATAAAGAAAGAAAGAGAGTACAGAATAGCAAAAAGTAAAGTGTGTATAGAATATTAAAAACATAAGTTACCACCGTAAACAAATAACGGGATAGAAGAAGGTGGAGATTTGCCATAATAAGGTATGTACAGCTCGTATTATTTGGTGGTTTTATTTTGTGCCAAATAAATCAAGAGATTTTCAGGGATAACTCACTCTTGCTCTTAGCAATTCTCTCAAGAAGCTATACTCAGTGAGAATACCTTTGAAAGGTATAATAATTGCATAGTTTACAAGCTATAAACAAGAAAATATCTGTGTCACTCTCTCTCATCTGAAATTAGAAAAAATAACCACATGCCTAAAATTTTGTGTATCTCTTGAACAAAATCCTTCTTTAGCCACCATCAGTGTCTTTCTGGCCAATTTTGCTTAAAGCTATGTTGCCTATAACCATATCTCGACTTTGCACAGCACAGCAGAATCGTGTTTTTAAAAGTAAGTAGTGATTTCAAATCATGAGCAGAAAAATTCTGGTTTTCTGAATTGTGTGATTTTTAAAATGACACTACTTTTTATCCAGACTACTGTCTTATACAGTTTTCAATATGATAGCTATATCAATCAAAAATATTTTTTACTTACTTTTTGTAGCTAATAAACGTTTATCAATCTCTTAGAGGAAAAATGCTTAAAGGAACATATTTCACCCTGAGAAAGATAGTTCACTTCCAGACTTAGTTCTCTCAGACGTCAATAAATAAACTTCGTATTGAGGTGTTTTGATTAGTTCTGGATTAGGGGGAACAGACGCACTCTACAGAAAAGGCTTCAGTTTTGAATGGTGAAATCTGCTATGCAACGCAGACTCATTTCAAAGAAATCCTCCCGATTTAAACTAGAAGGTCAAAAATAGATTAAAACCAGGGCTCTGCTGTGTTGCCAAAAATTATCACGGGTATTCCTTTCCTTGTTGAATCATAATTGCAGTTTACTTCTTAAAATCCCACATAATGGTATGAAGTTTAGTAAAACAAAGTTACCTGGATTTATGAAAATACTGACCTCTTCTCAGCTTAAACTTTTCTTTCCTAACACTACAAACAACACACTCTGAAGAGAAACATATTCATTAACATTCTATAATTAAAAGGTAAAGAATTGCACAACACAGGATATGAAATCAAACTTTTAATGGAGTCAGCTCCTTTAACTTTATTGATTAGAAGGAAGGAGATTATGCCATGTTGGAGAAATGATCTCTCCAATAGAAATACAGAATAACTTGTTTGACAAAAATGCAAGACCAAATGCAGTTTTGAGTCTTCTTTACCCTTTTCTCCTGGATAAAGGGATCAAACGGTGCTTGCTAGATTCTGCTAGAAGTAAAGATTAGCAATAATTTGCTGCAGGGCCACAGCAAGGTGACAGTGATAAAAGGAAGTGGTTACTCTAAAATACCAATTCTAATATTCATTAAAACAAAATTAAGCCACTGTTCAAAAGCATGAGCTGTCTAGATGCCAACTGTAACAACTACAGCTAACCAAAAACACCTTTCATCACCATCCAAAAAGTCTAAGATGTACATAATTAGATAATACTAATTTCCAGAGCCAGCAGAAGAAAGGTGGGACTAGCCAACGATCCCATCCTTTCCAAATACTGCTGGCTCTAAACTAGCAGGTCCACATCACCAAAAGCAGCCCTATAAGAAAAGGGTGTAAGCAAATTATAGAGTTCAGCAGTTCATGAAAGAACAACTGTCCCAAAAAAACCACTAGAGTTTCAGAAACCCACAGAATATTTAGACAATTAGGTGATGTGTTATGAACTGCTATAGTCTGTGTCATGCAATACCCCTTTAGTATCATGAAAAAACAGTTCTTGTCCCTTCCCTCACTCTGCAGTAGGTAAATAATACAGCACATTATACAGAGACTAAGCTAGGGATCAAACTAACTGATGTTAACTGATGTTAGTCACTGATGTCACGACTAACTCATGCTAAAAGAGACTGAAAGTGCAGATCTGTGTTCTCAGCACATGCCTAAACCATTAGAAAAAATTTTCTAATTTTATCAAACTGCCTTTCAGCCAGAGACTACAATATATATCCTCATCTGCAGATAGATGGCTGGGAAAACTCCACTAGAGAGAGTCATGTATTAACCTGGATTCTTCCAAAAAGGAGGGGACAAGAAGTTATTGTTTCTGTGAATTGCAGTTATCAATTTTCTATAGCTGTGAGAATACCAGGTACATATAAACAAGCCCAAAGCCAACTGCAAACTCTACTGAAAGATTTATATTAATTTACACTCTTTTGCTTATCCACATCCTCCCAGGTGTCAACATATTGCAGGAATTCTGGTATAGCTTTGTTTTAGATTTGTGGGAATTGCTCTTAGAAGAATCCATCTCTCAGCCCAAAAAGGATGATCTGAAGACTTATTAGAACCTGAAGTACTTTTCCCAACAATTTCAGCTTATGCAACTCTGAATAACTGTATATCCTAACTAGTCAGAATTCACCATGGCATCTTTTCTGCCCTGTCCCTGAGAACTAATTCATGGTTTATCCGCTCAGGAGTTGCAGACAGCTCAGTATTTGTCAAAGAAGTTAGCATCACTGCCATGCCACAGACAGAGAAACCAAAGCAGAGGGATATAGAAAAATCTGTTCTGCTGCCAGGATTCAGAACATAATGAGGACCCTGGGACCCATACTCTACACTGCTTTAATGATTAAAGCCACAGAAAGCAGGTACAGGAGTGTAAGGAGTGTTCTGAAGAACCAACATTCTCTGACTCTATAAAGGAAATATAAACACAGTTTCTCTAGCTGCAAGCCAATAAACCAGTTTAGGATCTCCACATCAAAAGATGTTTTTCTCAAAAAAAAAAATCAAAAGGATATAAAAATTTGAATGCCTACGTTTTTGGGCTATACCATGTATTTTCTCATCTGCCTTGTCACAGTGTAGAGATGGTACCCTAGCTGTACCTTAAATATCCACCAAGATAAAATCCAAAATGGAGGTTCCCCAGTCTTTCTGCAACATCTTTGCCACTCAGCAATACTGTTGCAAAGTTTGTCTCTATTATCTGCTAGGTGAGAAGGGCAGGCAGACAAGTTACAGTACAAACCCTAGACTTTAGTAAAAACACTGCTCTACTATCTGCAAAATGTCACCAGCAGGTTAAAAAACATATCTTTGAAGCACTCTGTTCCATTTAGGCTGGTCTTTAAGTCGAGTATGAGCATGCAGGCCTTACAACACTCTTGCTCTTTGCAATGGGTATTCAGACCAAAAAATTCCCTAGCTGATAGGCAAATTTCATACAGTTGGTCTTCCTTGCATCCTCACCTTCCAGAAGGAGGAAAATATCACCAATTAATCTGGAATAGCAGCTACACATCTATTTAGTTGGCCAAGAAAAATGGGATTCTCTATGCAGTCAGATAGAATCTCTCATGCATTGATTACATTTGAATGAATGCTCAACAAAATAGGTAAAAAAAAAGAGATAGTGGACCCCTCACAAGGCAGATAACACAGCCAGTAAGTTGAGATAAGTCTGGTATTACATAAAGACCTGGAAAACCATATGTTTTTAACACTAACAATTTTACTTTTGTTTTAACCACAATAAGCTTCCATAAGCTTCCTATTTCTGTGCCATTCCCTTATAAATGCATGCGCCTCTTCAGACTTACATTTTCAGATTCTTAGCCTAGCCAAACTACCAGCCTTCCTAAAGATATTTCCTAGATAGTCTTAAACCTAACAGGTCACTGGCTTTCAGAAAATTGGCATACTAAAAGCACTCTGCCCACAGGCACACAACCTAGTAGTTTTATGTCAAGTGTTACCTGTTTTTACCTTCCATTCTCCTGCTAATCTTTTCTGCACATCAGTTGTTGGTAAGCATGCAAGTGCTTAGAATGCAATTTTTAACAGAATCTGTTTTTGCACTGTGGGTAAAACCTATCCCCTGCACCACAAATAGTTGTCATCCCAAATTTCTTAGGACCTTTCAATGAGCATAGAAGGTGCTGTTTTTATGAGTGAATTGGATTCATAACATTATGAAACTGTGCAAGGCATTTGAATTTGTCTGACTGCATCTGGTTTATTTTAGTACTTGATCTATCTTTTCCTTGTTTTAAAAATATTACAAAATTGCATTGAAATGTAATTCTCATTAGTTTTCTGTCTGTAATTATTTATGCCAAATAAAAACAGCAGAGACAGAGTACAACAGTTGGAATCTTTTTTCCCACATTTTTGCATAAACATTCAAGCTGAGAGAAGGAATAAACAGATGGTGAAATGCAACATCCTCATAATAAAATGCAATGCTTTAGGCAATGCTCTTAAAGCTTCCTTCACATGTACCTGTAGAAACTAGAGTTAAGGCATTTTTTTCAGAGATCTGTTCTGGGTACGTTTCTCTACATGTGACGCTGAAGTGAATGAGAGCCATCCATTTTCCCTAGCATATAACACAGAAGGCAAGTAAGCAGAGAGCACTGCCAAACAAGCAGAGCTAACGCAATTCTATCTGCATTTAAACCCATCTTTACTTACACAAATCCTTCCTTGGGCTTTATGAGGAACTGCACGGCTCAGCCTCAAGTTCTCATAACAATGTATATGAATCTAGCACTATGGACAAGGGCAAGGCTGGCCAGATCATACAGATACATTAAGACCTTCAGCAGGACACATACAGAGTAACAAAAAAGGTGGCTACTCAAGTTGTCCAATATTTCTCCTAAGCAAAACAGTATTTCAGACTGTGAACAAATGCCATTACACATACCATTAAAAGAACAAATTTAGAAAACACATTATCAAGCACTGAGATAAGCTTGACTGCTGACAAATTACTGTTACTGTTCTATTTCTAAGAACTACTGCTATCCACTTAGTTACTTCTATGACACCAGTTACATACAAAACTAAATTTAGTTCTTAGTAAATTACATTCTTCCATTTCAAAGAAACACTTTGTGAAATATCACTTCTTTATATAAATAAAGCACCTGTATACAGACACACAAACATTTATCAATAATAGTTCTATTACAACCTTTTTTTCTTTTAAAAGATGCATGTTCACTTAAGACACAGATGACACTCAAAGCTACACAAAAATTCTCTAACTAAATAACTCTTCGCTAACTTTATATACTCAGTATACTATAATACCACCATGTCTACCACACAAGGTTTCAACTATAAAGGTAAAAGTATAAATACAGGCATCCACTAAATATGTATGTAGTGGTCAACTCTTATTATGCATTTTTTTCCATTATGCCGCTATTCCATTTGAAGATTTCACATACTAAGTACTCTTCTTAAGCAGACAGCAGTCATTGGTATATGAATAACCTGGACACAAACATTCTGCAATTTCACACACTGGCAGGGACACAAGCCAGTGTCTAGAACAGCCTTCACAGAAGAAAGTGAATACAACACCGATTAAAGCACAGCAAAAGAGGAGACTTAACTGTTTAGATGAGTTCTTTTTTTCACAGTGCATCAAAAAAAGACCTGGGAATCACAGATTCAAAAAGAGCGGACGACAACAGCTGCTCTCCACAGTAGTTAGTCATACAATTAATTTACAGCTCCAAATAACATGCTGGACCTGTCATCACTTCAGAATTAGTTGAGTACAGGTTCCACTACAATCACAGAGCTTGCTTTGCCTAATTTCTTCAGACGCTGTACATTGGATCCTCACACCACCCCCACCCAGACGAGATTACTAACCTGAACTTCCACAGAATCCTTTCAAAATATTTGTGGGAAAGCCATGAGTAATGAAGATCCACTGATGAAAGGACATCAGAGCTTGTACATCAAGATCATTTCAAACTCCAGCAAGGTGGGGAACTTTGAGTACCCCCTACAGGTTAAAAGTATCTAGAGAACAAGAATGATGCTATTGACAGGGACAGCACGTTTGAGCTAACAGAGACTTACAGACTTGAAAGCATCACCTCTGATCAAAGAACTGGAGGTGATGTAAGAGCTCCAAGATCATGAAACAAGATGTTTTACCATAAGAGACTTTACAAATTACATTGGTGGAATTCTTGAAGTGACAGAAGTCACTTGAATCCAAATACCTTTGTAGACAATTTGAATCACATACTAAATGGTTATCACATACTAAATGGCTCTTTGCTGTCAAAGATCTCAAAAAAACTCAACAGCTGAAAATTCAGGGTATGACAGTGCAAATTAGAAATATGACTTCCTTAGGAAGGACCATCAACCATGCCAGATACTAAAGGATACTTCCAAGAATAGCTGCAAATACTTCACATCCTCATGTCTCCACATTAGACTTCATTTAATACAGAAGATACATTTCAACAAACATCTTTGAAAGACAGACTTTTATCAGTGTAGGTTAGTGCCCCCAGATAACTAACTGAAAATAACCAATGCATGAATCAGATTAGATTGTCCAAAGATCCCTTATGTTCCTAAAGTCTGCTACTCAGTTTTGTCTAAATCCAAGAAAATAAACCAACCTTTAAGTACAGAATTTTTTCAACTACCAACAGCTTGGTACAAAACAAGAATTAACTACTTCCTTTGCTAAATCATTGATAAGTTCTTTCACACCTATGAGCTCCTCTAAGATGAAACATTTGGGTACTAGTCTTTCTAATAGTGAAATCAGATGAGACAGGCAGAAATATATTTGTTTTCAAATTAAAAATGAACAGAGTAAACAACAAGGAAATAACAAGTTTCTGAGCAAAAGACCTCTAAGTATTTTCATTTCCATTAAAAGAATTTCCTTAGTATTGATCCAATAAAACACTGTTTAAGACCTTGAACTAGGACTGCAACCCTCAGATTCAAGCAAAAACTGTTACATCCTTGATTTTTTTTTTCAAGCTTCTCTATGCTCGTTTTGCCAAGTGCTCCAATATATGAACACTGGCACATTAGCATATTGGCTAATCATGAGATTAGCCAAACTGGGCAAGAATTAACTTCAAGAGATTATTTAGAACAGTTATGCTGCAGATTCATTTTTGTTCTTTTCATCTGCTACATAATGCATTGTAACTTTGGTCTGTACACTTTTGGTTGCTAGCTCTTGGGTTTCTCTACAGGGCAAGGTAAACTCTTATCATACCTCAGGATACTATGAGGCAGGAGAAAGAAGAGGAGGAAAAGAAAAAGAAGAGGGAACCTTAAGACAACTAGCAAGACTACAAGCCTAAGCTTCTTCAGAGCTGCCTCAGAATCCTGACACAGTTAAGAACCCTTCTTAGCAGTAGCCAAGTGAATTGCCCACCCATTGTATGTAACAACTAACAATAAAGAAAAACTTCCCATCTGTTTTGATGGACATACCACTGTAAGCTAAGAAAAACGAGTAGCACAAAATCAGTCTGTTCTGCTCTGTCAGCACTTGAAATAAACACCCACTGGGAAAGATGTCCTAAAACCTAAGTAGGATACACATACTTGTCCTGTAACACATGTACTCAGGCCCTGGGTACTTAAAAACCATATTTATATAGGGGGATTTTACTAATAATATCCTCTCAATGTACAGTTATCTTCACTACTATTTCAAAGTATTCCAATAACCAGACTATATTGAAATGGGAAATCCTTGCAGTACTTCTGTGTACGGGCAATTTGGGATGGGCAGAGTGATGCATTCACTCAGAAATTTCTTACAGCTGAAGGTATATTTGTTATTATGTATTTGGGGGGGGTTGACACATGAAGGGGATGAGAGGAAGAAAGAGCTAGAAGTTAGAAAACACTGGGAGAAGGCAAAATAAT
Organism: Myiozetetes cayanensis; assembly: GCF_022539395.1. Lineage (NCBI taxonomy): Eukaryota > Metazoa > Chordata > Aves > Passeriformes > Tyrannidae > Myiozetetes > Myiozetetes cayanensis. The sequence continues at coordinate 94,211,225 of NW_026086604.1, read as the reverse complement.
GTGATTTTCCCCATAGAAGACTTGAAATTTGAAATGAAAACTCCATTTCAAAATTTTAAAATATTATCTTAAATTTTAAAAATTGTAAAAATTAAATAGTCTGAAGATAAAATTTTTCATATTAGATTGATGTAGATATTTTACTTTAAGCATTTAGTCAAGTTAAATTCATTTGGAGATCCCCCAAAACCAAGCCATTCACATGTCCCAAGAATGCTGTCAGAGAACGGTGCAAGTCTTATACTTAGTTCTACAATTCCCTTTGCTCTAACATATGAGAATGAGAAAGTACACAGATGGATAATGCACACATGTACCAGTGTATCCTTCTTAACCTGATTCCTTTTTTTGCATAGCTTATTCTGTATTTTGGATCATAATATTTTGTGGGGTGGGCTCAAGTTTTTATTCCATGGTTATACTGGACCATAACCATTAGTTAAGGTCCCTGAGCACAGCTACCAGACACTATGCAATACAAACAGTAAGCAAAATATTTCAACTAACTAGCAGAGGCACCTAAAAGCACTTATGCCCATAGTAGTCATGACAGCATGGCAGAGAAACAGTAGGGGTGAAAATTGTATACCTGCATTTAACTTCAACAATGCACAGTATATAAATGGGGTTTGAGGGGAGAAAAAACCCAAATTTTGTTGCTTGCTGAAAAGAGTCCAAGCAGTAGGCATGAACAAATAGAAAGGATATGACATCACTGAGTGACTGACTACACCACAAAATGACTGTTCTTGTTATCATACATGAAATATATATAATAATATATAAATAAATACAGAGATAGAGGCTTGTGAATACAGTAACATCCTCACACTGAAGACTTAAATAATCAGTGTTATAAGCAAGAAAAATATCTGATATTATTTTATTTTTTATCCTAGTTTATCATCCTAGAGAAAGTTAGCAAGTTTAGATATTGTATGGCTTATTCTCTGAAACACTATGAGATATACTAAGTACAATTATTGCTTCTACCTACAATAAGAATACAGTAATGTTAACATAAGTTGACATAACTGTCTCCCTTTCTCCTTAAAATATCCTTTTTTTTTTCAAATTAAGCTCAAGATACAAGAAGCAAAAGTAATTTCTATCACACAGCTGCCTACAGAAAGAAACTAGAATGAATATATCTACTAAAAATTAAATTAAAAGACATTATTTTTTACTACAGTCAATCCACAGATTAAATTGGACACAGAAACAACTACTTGCTGGATGTATATTTCCATTTATAAATATCTTTTCTTAGATTTACAAGGGTCAAGTGCAAGCACTGTAGGAGATTCCTATGTGAACTTTATCTGCAATTTGATCGTTGCATAGCATGCTGTCTAAGCATTACGCTGTACTATAATTTAATACTGGACATAATACACTTCAGCAGTTACAAATGATAGACTATTTAAAAGCATCTGACTGTGACCCAGAGATGTACAAAAGCATTCAAAACAGCATTTTATTTTGGACTGGGGAGAGGCAAGGTTGCAAGGGCCTGTAAAAACATAAAGAAGTGGCTCATCAGTAAAGGAAGAAAAAATGGCCACTACCATTTTAAAAATAAGTCATACAGATTTGATAAACCATGCTATTTTAACTCTGAGACTATGTAAGTGTATAGGTATCTCTCTGGTTTTCCCCAAAGCTTTCACAGCGCTACAGGAAAAAAATACCCCAAACCTTAATGTTACGTTATCATGCTAACCCTTTCAAACCATCTAAAACATGATATTTAATGATGCTAGTTAAGAAAACAGTGTGCAGGCTCAGTAAAAGACATATATCGTGTGTTTCATTTCAGGCTGGGGGTTGGGTTTGCTCCTCCTTTTCTTTTCAAATAAACATGAGCAGTTATGCAATCCTCTGTAAAACCCGAAAAAAATTGCCCCCTCCCAGAACTGCCCATGTAGAGCCTGCAAAACACCAACAGGGAAACTGGTTGTCACCAGCATCTCCTGCAAGAATCGAAGCTGTCAATGCTTAAGACGCTTTTCGCGTGTGTTCAGCACCTCGTAGCGCACCCCCAATTTCCCTTCGGAATAATTTCACCAAGGTTCAAGAGCTTTCACCTAGGACTGGAGAACTATTTGCAACCGGAGGAGGGGGGCGGGCAAGCAGGGGGTGTATTTATTTTCAAACGAGCTAGCCGGGATTACAGATTAATTCACAGCACTTTGTCCCGTCCTTGTTTTCCACCCCGGAGTACTGTACTCGGCTGCATACCTGCGGGTGTTATCCTGCAGCCCCTAAATAAGTCTTCCACATCTGATGCTGCTTTTCGTGGAGAACCCTATACAGGAGTGGCTCTCGGAGACAGAGCCCCTTCAGCATTTAAACGGAAAAAAAAAAAAAAAAAGGCAAGTCGCCTCTACCCATCGGTCTCCATAAAAGGGGACCGCTGCCTCTACACCAGCGCAGGCAGCAGCAGCGGCCGAGGCTTTGTTGTCAGCCCCGGAGCGCAGCTGAGCGTTCGGTGTGTGATGCGCAAGGTGGCTCCTTCCCTGGCTCCTTCAGGAGATGCCCGCGGCGGCAGCGCCGGACTCGGCACCCGCCCGCAGACAACCTCCACCACGGAGCTGGAGCCGACAAGCCGCTCCCAGGCCCCCCGGGGCTGCGGCCGCGCGTCCCCCCGCGATGGCGACCGGGGGATGCGGCTGGCGGAGCCCACGCCGATGGCAGAGGAAGGCGCGCAGCCCCGCGTCCAGCCCCTCTCCCCGCCAGCCCCTTCCCCGCGGCGCCCGGAGGGGAGCGGAGGACACGCCGGAGACCGGGGGAGCAGCGCGGGGATGAACCCCAAGGAGGGGAGCGGCGCCCGCAGCCCCCCGCGGCCGTTACATAACGGCAACGGCGATGCCGGGCTGGGCTGCGCTGCGCTGGGCTGGGCTGGGCTGAGCGCCCCTCCGGTGGCCATGGGCACCGGCGGGGGGCACCGGGGCCGGCAGCCCCTCGGCATCACCTCCTGCACTCGCGCCCTCGATAAGCGAGCGGCGATCGATCATCGGCGCGATACGAAGGAGGGAGCGGGTACACTGGGCACGACACAGGACATGCACCCCACCCACCCCCCCAGCAGCGCGGGCATCGCCTCGTCTCGCCTCGCCTGGGCCCCGGGAGAGCCGTCCCCGCACTCACTCACCGCCGGCTGAGGAGGGGCGGCAGGTCTCGGGGGCGCTCGCCCGGGCTGCGTCCGGCGCTGTGGGCAGCGGCCGCTGCTCTCGGGGCGGGCGCGGCGGTTGCGGCGGTACCGCCCCCCCCGCGCGGGCATTGGCGGCCGCCCGGCGCCGCCCGCCGCGAGCGCCCATAGGCCGCGCGCCCCGCTCGGGCGGGGGCCGCGCCAGACCCGCGCACGGACCCGGGCGGCGCGCGGCGCCCGCCGCCGCAGCTGCTGCCTTACATGGGCCGCGCCGCGCGCGCCCCGCGCAGCGCCCCGCGCCGCGGCAGGGGGGGCTGGGCCGCCCCCTGAGCCCTCTGTGTGCCCTCCCGTGTGCCCTCCCGTGTCCCCCTCCCGTGTCCCCCTCCCGTGTGCCCCTCCCGTGTCCCCCTCCCGTGTGCTCCTCCTGTGTGCCCTCCTGTGCTCCTCCGTGCGCCCCTCCCGTGTGCCCTCCGTGTGCCCTCCCGTGTGCCCCTCCCGTGTGCCCCTCCCGTGTGCCCCTCCCATGTGTTACTCCCGTGTCCCCCTCCTGTGCTCCCCTCCTGTGCTCCCTCCTGTGCCCTCCGTTTGCCCCTCCCGTGTCCCCCTCCGTGTCCCCCTCCTGTGCCCCCGTGCCCCCTCCCGTGTGCCCCTCCGTGCCCCTCCCGTGTGCCCCTCCCGTGTGCCCTCCCGTGTGCCCCTCCGTGTGCCCCTCCCGTGTTCCCCTCCCATGTGCCCTGTGTGCCCTCCCGTGTCCCCCTCCCGTGTCCCCCTCCTGTGTGCCCCTCCTGAGACACCCGGGGGCTGCGGGCTCCGGCGGGTTTGGGGCCGGGTCTCCGCTCCCCGTGCTTGAAGCTGGGGTTGTCCACGGTGCCTAAAAACCGCGCAAGAGGATGGGCTGTGTGGCACAGTGGGCATTCCGTAAAAACCTCGCCTTCCATCAGCTTGCCTGCTTGCCTGGGCTGGCACAGCGGGGAGGCGCAGCCACCAACCTAGCCTGGAGCAATCCCATCCCAAATCCTAGAGCGCAGAGACAGTACGGGAGTCAGCAGAAATCCGGTGAACGCTTGTGCATCCTCATTCGTGAATTTGTAAGTGGAATCCAATGATCCCACAGAGCTTGGTGGGCTGTAATTTGATAGGCTGCTGTGCTGGAATGAAGTTAAAACAATCTACCTGCAGATGTGAGGGAGAGGAGGAAAGTAAAATGTTGATATGCAAGAGAGTCTTGATTTTTCAAATGCAGAAAAGATACACGGCTAACTTTTTTAATTGGTCATACACCTATCCTTGCCTCAAGATGCACAACAATAGTTTGCAAACTATTATAGAACTAACTTATGAACTCTGATTTCAGTAACTTAAGGCAATTACTGAAATGACCCACAATGTCATAAAGGAGCTCTAAAAGCACCTTCATGTTAGGGTAGAGATTGGCTGTACTACCAATGAAGGTTTTGTGGTAGAGATGGGTAAAGGCACTTGTGATCTCTCATAAGAGCACAAAACAAAATCATCCTCAAACACTGCCAAGTCCTTCTCCGCAGGACTGCTCTCAGTCTCTTCATGCCCCAGCCTGTATTGGTACTTGGTAGTGAGACTAAACATGTATTCTTGATAGGCCCATTCAAACACACTTCTGAAACACATGCGTGCATATACACCCATGGACAGCTATACAGATCACTACAGCCAGAAATACTCAGCACTCACACAAACAGAAACAGCACCAACGGCCTCATCTTATTGCCCGTTGGCTAATCAGGATGCAAGCCCATTAGTAGAAAATATATGCATACATATAACGTTAATTTCTCCAGTAGCTGAGCTTAGATACTCAGTCTAACCCTGGATCCACAGTGTCCCCCGCTGCTGTATCCTGGACATATAAGCTCCCAAGACTTGCAATGCCACTCTGGTTGCTCTTACAGACCACACTCACAGACACACACTACAATCGGCTGATACCTGGATCCCTGATCTCCCCTGCAGTTGTGCCCTAGACATACAACCCCCACTCCAGTGCCTGGTACAGACCTCCTCACTCACATGCATTACAGTTCTCACAGTAGTTTGGCTTAGACATGCAATCTGTCCAGTAATGATCGTGGATCCCAGGTCTCCCCAGTTGCTGACATCTGCACACACTGCTCCCCAGACCCCCCAGTCCCACTCCAGCTACTGCTTCAGATTTCCTTGCACATAGCAACACATAAACATGCACACACATGGATCTTTCCTGGGCACACAGCACCCAATGTATTAGATAGGCTGTCCTTCCAGCCTAGATCATTGTTCTCCCCAGCTACCTCCCACGCAGACCCCAGGGTCATTGAAGAAGGAGGACGAAGAGGCACCAGAGCAGAGATTCCCCTGTTGCTAATGGTGAAGACCACGGTGAGGCAGGATATGCTCCTGCAGCCCATGGAGCAGATAAACACCCTGCAGCCTGTGGAGGATCCCCTATCCGAGCAGGTGGATAAAGGAAGGAAACTGTGAACTTATGAAGAAAAAGCGCATGCTGGAGCCAGCTCCTCACAGGACCTGTGACCCCATGGAGAGGAGCCCATGATGAAGCAGGCTTTCTGGCAGGACCTGTGATCCCATCTGGGGACCCACACTGGAGCAGTCTGTTCCCTAAAGGACCGCATCCCATGGAAAAGACCCATGTTCATGAAGAGCTCATGAAGAACTGCAGCCCATGGGAAGGACCTATGTTGTATAAGTCTGTGAAAGACTGTCTCCCATGGGAGAGACCTCATGCTAGGGCACGAGTATGAGGAGAAAAGTATAGCAGACAAAGCCTTATGAGCTGACCTGAAGCCCTATTCCCCATCCCTCTTCACTGCTCAGGAGGAGGAGATAAAGAAGTCAAGTGTAAAGTTGAGCCTGGGAAGAAAGGACCAGTGGGGGAACGTGTTTTAAGATTTGGTTTGATTTCCTGTTATCCTACTCTGTCCTTTTGATTTGCAATAAATTACATTAATTTCCCCACAATGAGCCTGTTTTGCCCATGATGGTTATTACTGAGTCATATCCCTGTCCCTGTCTTGACCCATGAGTCTTTTGTCACATCTCCTGTTGAGGCAGGAAATTGATAGTGGGGCTTGGTGGGCACCTGTCAGGCTAGCCAAGGTCAACACACCATATTATCACACTACCTTAATAAAGTAATATAACTTTAGATTCATCTTAATCCTGTGTGGAAATTAACTGGGTCCTATGCGTGCCTTGGACATCTTTTTGAAAAACAAAACAAAATATGCACTATGTTCACAAAACTATGTTGTGTATCTCTTCAGCACTCAGCACACTTATTTTACGTGATACAATTACACTGTAACAATTAATTCCCTAGAGTTCCCAGAAGTCCTCTCTCATCTTTACACAAAGAATGATTTTTCTCAATCCAGAAAAGAATCTATTCTGTTTTACACAGATGAGACAGTAGTGCTCTGCCACAGAACAGAACCTCACAGAAATCCAAAGAGTAGTCCAACTCTTGATTATCTTAGTCTCTTTTGGAAGTCTATTCTCTCTCAAGAAAAAAAAGACCCTTGACCGTGACCTTGAGATCTCACTATCTTATCCTAAGATTAGCTGCGTTTCCCAAGGAGGTTAGTACAGCTGTGTTTGTAGGCTGTCACTGTGGCTGAAGGATACCATCTTTTCTTCTTGGCACAGGCTATTGTGTGAGTTCCCAGGAGACCTGACCTGATGATTTTTCAGTTTGACCTAGCATTTTAAATCCTCTTTTGCTCTGCTAAATAGATGTTTGAAAATGTGGTTGATCAAATGTAATTCTCTCTGACACACTCTTGTTAAACACTCTCAAGCCGCTGCAGCAGGAGTACTTATCCTTAGAACCCAGGAAGGGAGCAGAGTGCTGGTACTGCCCATACCCTGGGTCCCACTGGGACTTTGAGAACGCAAAATTCTTACAAGCTGCAGTTTAAGGATTTCTTGCCTCTGGACTGATGGCAACAGAGAGCAGAAAACTGGATCTACAGCTGCCTTTTCCAGAGCTACACAATAAAAGCACAAACAGATTTCATGCTGAATTCCAGATTATTATTGATTTTAATCAACACTAAAGGAAGTACACAGATCTATTAAAAATAAAACCATAAATACTTCCCTGCTTCATTCTCTCCATCAGCTAACATACCAGTTCGTCTTTCACTTCAAGACAAAATCTTCTGGGAGAGATGCATGTCTGTTACCTGCAGCTGACACAGCTTCTTTTCAAGCTTCTGTACTTACTGCCCATCCCTGTAATTTCTATAATGTTTATCCTCATATGAATTCTGTTCAAAAGTTTTGCTATTTTAAATCCTTTTATTGCTTTTCTTCCCTCCTTCCCTTGTTCTCTACAAGACAGAGAATTCTTTCCTGCTTAGGCAGCTCCTTTGCTAATACATTAAGCCAGTTCCACCAGGGTTGGAAAACTTTGTGGCCAGCATTAGTTCCCAGATTGAGAGAGATGAGATGCAACACTGACAGAATGGTAGATTACATAAACACTGGGTGCTCAATGAATCAGCAGATACATCCTGTCTTGAGCCAGAAGTATTAAACAATAAGTAAAAAGGATTTTATGAAGCCATGAGGCCTGGGTAGGGAAATGTATCACCAAGATTACATTATAAAAGGTCACTTTAGTTCACTTGTAATTTTCAAACATGCTAAGTTTTAATCAGAAAATTTGTGAGAATCAAAGAATTTTATTGAAACTACCATCAAAATGGTGGAATAATTTTTAAATGCCAGGTGGTCACTTCATTTAGAAAAATAGGGGTTGTTCATTTTTCAGTTTTTAACTTGTTTTAATCACCTCTTGGAATAGTTGGAGAAATTAAAAATCAATCAAGCCTATTCCAGTCTTCCATCTTGTGAAAACTAAGTACAATTTTGCAAGTTATACAAATAGTCATAAACATCGTCATTTGTATATATACGTGGAACATACATATGGTCAATATGTCATATTATGTTTGTTATCAATTTATGTACAGCCACAAGTATAGTCTTAGTCACTTACAGGAGGGCAAAACTAGTTGCCTGCCAGGTACCCACTAGCAGTACCAATACATTTTTTAATATATGAAATTTGAAGGAATATTTAATTGCATAAACAATGTGACAGAATTTCAAGTAGGTAGTCAAGCATAAAGGGCCATTCTCATGCACAGAAAGTTTGACTTAGGTCATTCTGTATTTTGCAAAATGCAGTTCTGTAACACTGTATAGCAACTAATCCAATTACATTTACGGAATCAGGACTGCTCATCAGTTTTACTGAAATATAAATTAATACTAAAAGCACACAGATGTAAAAGCCAGACTTCAGGAGATGTGTACATGTAATAATGAAATAACTTGGTCACTCAGTACAGAGCATAGTCCTGCAAGTGACTGAACATGATAGAATTTTTATTTGTCAAATCTTCCATCAAAAATTATAATGAAAAGTTAAGCTTCAATCAGAGCACACAGAGCTTCAGAAGCTATAAAGTTAAAAACACCTTTCTCACTCTTCTCTGTTGCACACAAACCCTTTTTGGGAATAACTCATCACATGATCTTTCTTTCAGACGAATGCTGTTCCAACCTCTATTATATTCTCTTCCCCAATGTCCTACCAAAAAGTCAAAATGAACAAAAATTAGGACAATGTAGAGCAACTCTAGAAAAAGATAAATTTTGCAGCATATCCACTACTTTGGACCAACATTTCAGAAATATGGATTTCAGTAGTGTATTTCGTACATGGAGAAGGTATCAACACATTCAGTTTCACTCTGTGTATATTTTGCAGATATAAATTGGGGATAATCCATTTTGCAGCAAGAAATCTGAGCAACATAGAATTATTGTAGCACAAAGACACTACTTAAAAGGAAAAAAGGTCTTTATGAGAGAAGCATTCAGTGATGTGAAGGTTTTGACAAGAGGCACGTCACCCATTCACTGAATATCTTAGCTATATGTGAAGTGACTTTGTAGTTAAAGCCACTGGCTTTTTAGTTGAAGATGGTACGTTCAAAAGCCTGTAGCACTTAGCCATTTCTAAATATCTATATTCTATATAATTCCACAGAATGGACAAGACAAAAGTAGTTACTGCAGTCTTATTAATTTTCTGATTTTTTTCTCCCTCAATTAACCATTGAAAACATTTTGTTGTCCCTTTTTTGATATTTTATTCAACTTATCACATATAGTCCCAATTTTACTCTTTTTGTTAGCTCAGAGCCTTAAAAAACTCTCAGGAGGAGATATAAATTGCACTTCTCTTTTTGACAGGAGGGAAAATGGCCAGGAAGTGAACCTTGAAATTGCAGAGAGGGTGGGCATCAGTGAAGTCTAATATCTAAGAATTAGCATCGCATTTAAGAGAGTAAACAAAACTTGATGGCATTTATATGGAAATGGCCAGGCCATGCTGTTTCCTTACTGCAAGGCTTTTTCACCACTGCTTTGCCTTTGGTGACCTACATTCTCAAATGCTTCAAGGAGAGGTGGAAAAGTCAAAATAAAAGATGAAAATTTACCAAGATTGGTCACAGAATAGAAGAAGGTACCTGAAGAGGTACTCTCAGCAATTAGCTGCTGGAATCTAAGAAGCTGGGTACTATTTTGTTCACTTTAGCTGAATTACTTTGTGTCAGCAGATATGAAAATGTATGAAGTATTTCTTAAAGTCACCTGTTTGTTCATCTCAAATGTTGTTGACTGCCCCTGGCACTAAATTCCTATTTTCTTTGTGTAAAAATAAGAATTCCTTTACTGTGACATGTTGCAGCAGGCTACTGTTAAGAAATGTTCATTGTTTAGGAAATGGAGTGATAAGAAGAGTAGATTTGTGTTATCCAAGCAGCTACCACGTGCCACAATTTTTCTTGGCTACAGACAATAATATGAGGCTATCCAACAGATTTAGTTGTGATACTTTCTGTTTTCTAGCAGCGTTAAGACAAATAGATCTTTGTCAGAGCTCATCCCATCAGTGTGAATATGTGCTGTCACCACACTTAGGCTTATTGTAATGCAGCCTAAAATCATCGTGAAGTTCTAGCCCCACTAAATTTGAGAGCTTTATGATTGACATAAAAGCAGTTAGCATTTCATTTGTAATTCCCTTACTTTCTTATTTACTGTTACTAAATAAAACCATAGAAAAGTCACATTAAAATTAAAACAACCTAAGCAAAACCACACCAAAATATAACCTGCTCTCTACTGCTTAGGAAGCATGTGGTTCAACAGGAAGCGAAGGGTCAAATGCAATAAAGGTTCCCATATTCTGTGCTGTTATTTATTTAGGTCTAATGTCCTATTTGGTCACTTAGTGCTTATTCCTTAGAAGCATTTGAAAGCTGAGTCCCACTCTTGATTTAGGTATTCATCTATTGCAAACAAAAGCCAATCAACTACAAAATATGAATCAGTCAACTAGAGTAAAATCAGAGTATTTTCTGGTCAATAATTAGAGCTAATATAAGAATGCTTTCTGTTATCCGCTGGACGTAGAGACTGTTCTTTCCACGCTAAGAGACATAGGCATATTCTCTGTCAAATTTTGCTGAAGTTAATCATTATATCCTTGAATTCAGGTGTTTAGATTAGACTTCTTCCACTTTTACCACCACTGTAACAGGATGTTGGAGTGGAGTATTTGTCCACATCTCAAACAGGTAATTTCATACTCTGATGTGTCAAAGTACTGCTACAGGTAGGTTATTTTGTGTCAGATTACTAATGGGAATACCTGAGAGAGGGAAGCCTGCTCTCTACTTTTGCTCTAGGAGTGTAAAACTCCTGTAGTGAACAAGAGCAAACAAAGAAGAGAACTCAGGCATTAAAATGGGGTTTAATCAGGCATGAATTGCTAGAGGACATTCAAAGGCTCAAAGCTTGAGGTTTACTATGTCCTTGCTTTCTCTTTTTTCTCTTTTTTTTTCTTTTCTGTGTGTGTGTACATGGAGCAGCCCATACATGTCGTGTCTGACAAACAACAAAGCTACACTGTTTGCATTACTAGACCTCAGCATGGGATCAGACTTCCCCTGGAATAGTCTCAGATCACATTTAAATGCTCATGGTTAAATGATCACTAAATTCATGTCAGTTGAGTTACCCAGAGCAAATGTGACATATTTTATCAGTTTTGCACTTTTATGTTGGTTATAACCTATTTAGGAGAAGAACAATAACTAGTACTCTGATTACATCAGAGATGCAGAGGGAAAATACCTGATGTGCTGGAAGGGAAAGAAACACAAACATTAACAAAAAAATCCACCCATTAGTACAAAATTATCATACAAAATAAGTGTTAACATTGGAAATTTGCTTAATATGCTCCTAGACTCTTTTTTTACATCAGAAGAACCTCTAATATGAACCAGAAAAATTAATTTGTCTCATAAGGCAGAGAGATGTGAAAATAACTGAAATCAGAGAAGCAACTTCTTCAGGTTTCTAAGGATATCAAAGTCCTTAAGGCAATTGACTGCAGTGTCCTGAAAGCTGTGATTTAGCAGCTACCATCTCAGCTGAGCTCTATAGCTCAGTTTCAAAAGCTCTGGCTCTGAATTCTTACATTCCCCTGTAAGTCAATGATTCATAAGTAATTGGGTTTAAATTATATTAATTTGCTTTATTGAGTACAAATGGAAAATATTTTTTAAAAGCACTATTGGTCTACTAGTTGGGTAAAGCAGAAAACTGCTAAGCAAAGAGCCAAAATTAAATACAAGGGTTAAACAAACAAACAAACAAAAAAGGCATCATGCATTACAGAGAGAAATCTCTGTGAAAAATATTTGACAAAGTTTTACTGTATGTAACACCAGCTACTTTTTTCACAACAAAATAAATCAGCAATAAAGCCACTAAATTTTGCCCTGGCATTCTTCATATATTGAACTACACCCAGAAGAAACTAAAAGAAAATCCAGGTTACATAATGAATGTCTCAGAACACTTCTGTCAGTTCATGTCCAGGATAGTATTTTGTATAACAAATCAGAGCACTGTGTTTCATGGCCACCAGACAGATAACCCAGTCCTATTGTTCCTTTGATGGCAAGAGGGAAAGATGGGTATGCTGACTGATGCAGCTCCGTATATTGCATTTTAGTGGGTTTTAATTTAAAGGAGATCTGATTTCATGAATAGGTATTTTTTCAAGTAAACCCTTTCAAAGGATAAACTTGATCACATATCTTTTTTGAGTCAAAGAGGAGAAAAACACCAAGTGAAAGAGCCAGAATTTTGCACTATACTTCCTGAAGCAGCATACAAGTGTAGTGCTGCAGAGAAACAGAAACATTGGGACTGGTATGAATCAAGTATGAATGGAAATATGTAAGAGTTAATGCTGAGGGGAAAAAAACAAACCACAAGTGCTGGTAACACCTAGATCAGTGGGAGTACTGATCCTGACTGAAAAACCACTTGCTGTAAGTAAAGGAGCTGGCGATCCACATCTCAGCCCACATGACCAGAGGCAGATCTGCACTGTGCTGTGCTGTGCTGCACATCCAGTGTGGCCATCAGGCTGTGCCGTGCATGTCCTGTGGCCACAAGGTCACCTCAGCAGCTGGTTGCAGCAGAGGAGCCCACAGGCAACCCTGACACTGAAACACCTGAACATCCTTGCCCGTGTCCAACAGTGCATTCAGAAGTTCTCAACTCAACAACTCTCAGGAGTAGAGTTGCTCTCTTGTAAGAGAATTGTTTATTATTTCAAAGCACCAAAGAGGAGGAAATACTCTCCATAGATGGTTTCTGCCTAGCATACTATAGCAAAATCCATCCGGAGTCCATCTGATGCTGCTGCATGCTTCTCAGCATCTGAAGGGACAAAAGGTTTACTCACTACCTATATCCCTCTTTTTATTCTGTCTTATTTATTCTGTCTTCTTAAAACAACTATTTTATGAAGCCATTTGTCATCAGATCTTTCTTATCAAGCTGCAGAAAGAGCCCTGCAGGATCTCCTCTCACCTCACCTACACTCTTGGTGCAGAAGAGCAGGTCGTCACAGTCTCAGCACATAAACATGCAGCTTGTGGAGGTACCTAGTTTAGGAAAACAAAGGACAGACTATTTTCAGAAAAAGAGACAAAAGGATAATTAATAAAATAGTGACGTTGTCTAATAATCCTCAGAGGTAGTACATGACGAAAAAACAAAAGATAACAATCACTGTGAATTTAGAAAGGTAGAAAAGGTATGTCTAAGGTTTTCTAGAAAACCTTACTGAGAACCCATCTAGAAAATTCTTACTGATCAAGAATAATCCAGGAGGTGTGCTGAGAACTTAATAACCATTGCTCCTCATTCTGGTATGTTGTGGTTTAACCCCAAGCAACAGAGCACCATGTAGCCACTCACTCACTCCCCTTCCCCCCTGCCATGACGAGTAGGAGAACCAGAAAAAGGTAAAACCCATGGGTTGAAGTAAGAACAGTTTAATAACTGAAATAAATTTAAATATTATAATAATTATAATGATAATGAAAAGGGAAATAACAAAAAGACAGACAGAAATAAAACACAAGAGCAACAAGTGATGCCCAGTACCATTCTTTTACTAGACCAGGTTGCTCAGAGCCCCGTTCATCCTTATCTTGGAGCACCTCCAGGGACGAGGAATCCACAACCTCTCTGTGCAATCTGTTCCAGTGTCATACCACCCTCTCTGTAAAGGATTTCTACCTAATATGTAATCTAAACCCATCCTCCTTCAGTTTAAGGCCATTAATCCCTGTTGTCCCATCACTAATGCCTTTGTGAAAAGTCCCTCTCCAGACTCCCTGTAAGCCCTCTTTAGGTACTCCTCTTTAGATGAGGGCTTTTTAAAATATACAGTATTATCAGAATGTTAAGAAGATATTGAAATAAGATATTAAAATATTGCACAAGATCAAATGGAGCAGATAAATCAATTGCTACAAGGGTGATTATAATTTCTACCAAGTATTAAATGGATTTCTTAAGGATATAAAATGCCAATATTCCATTTCATAAACTCAAGCTCATTAGAACTGGAAAATTAAAAAGATTTAAAATAAATTTGAACAGATCCTCACTCTCTAAATACTAACAAACATTTTTTAAATACAAAAAGACTTCTGAACAGTGGTAAAAGAAATGCAGTTTCACTTTACAATCAATACCAGCCCCTTAATTTCAATTCTTTGCATTTTTAAATGGTAACTTCCTTAGAAAGTTGAGAATTTGAGAAGTCTGCCAAACACCCCTCCCCCCACAAAAATGTTATGGTGCTAATAATACAAATTAAATTTCCCTTTAGAAACACTGTAGGATGTATTCAGATCAATTGTAAAATAACTTAGGCTGGAAGGGACTTCTTGAGATGATCTCATTCCACATTTATGGCAAAAGCTGGGCTAAGCTCAGTGCTCAGGGTTTTATTCAGTCAACTTCTCTGCTATCTCCAAAGACAGACCTCACTGTGGAACCTGTTGCAGTGCTTAAATACTCTCCCTCCACCTAATTTCTCCATGAAGCTATCCAGTTTGGAAGTTTGTCTATAGAGCTCTGTGTTCAGGACCTGGAATACAAAAATGCACATTTCTAGAACTTAAACAAACCTAACCAGAAACACTAGAAGATAAAACATTCTTAAAATTTTGTATTCAGACTGAGTGCCCACAAGAGAGATGAATGAAATAAAAAATTATGTTTACATAGTTAAATATAATTACTACTAGTACTTTGTCAAACAAGGAAAAACTGTAAAGAAAGGTCAGGATGAAATTTCATGTATGGAGAACCCTAGACAGTGACTAAAATACAGCAGTGATGCCTACTCCATTCCCTGCTGGCCAGGAGCATGTCAGGCAATTCTAGTGAATAAGGAATAGATTGGAAATCCCGGGAAATTCTTGCATGATACCACCTACAGTGCCTTCACAGTTCTGCTTGTCAAGGAATATAAATATCTTGAGCCATTTCAAACTTAGTTCTCTTTTAAATACATTAAAAAAACCCCAAACCTGATAGCAGCAAGGAAGAGCTGCATTTACATGAGGCCAGAGCCTGCCTCGTGCGTATGACCAAATACACCCTCTCACTTCATTTACAACAGAATTTCTTTCCTAGTATCCTGGTCAGCCTCCCTATCACCTCCCAACAATCCCCTCATTTGGATCAAATGGGAATACAGTAGGGTACAAAACAGTTTTATAGCTTTGAGCTGAGCTTCAGAAGGAAAACAAAGGTGCAATCAGCACAGCAGGGTGACGGAGTTCCAGAAATCCTGGACTGAAATGAGAATGAAAAATCCCATAGACATGACACTTCTACAAGAGCTTTTTAGCTGCATATGAACACAGAATGACTAAGAGCTCTCTTCTTGAAAACACTGCCTCCCAGTGCAATATTATCTGCCTTTAGAAATCTATGCTACTTTTGCCTTGGAAGCTATACTTAACTAATCAAACAAGAGATTACAATATACAGTCAAAGCTTAGCAATAAAGTTTAAAGCTGTTTTACAGAAGAATCAGCAAAAGGCAAAGCACCACCTGGGCATTTCTCATAGGCGCTTGATTTCCACAACTGTTTCACTGGGAAAGTCACAAGGAATCCATTTACAGACATTGTGTTGGTAGTTGCTTCGACTATTTGCAGAAGAATTAAGTAATTTCTAGCACAGTTTCTCAGTTGCTCACCCACACTAAAATTATTCACAAGACTAAGCTTAAAAATAAAGTAAAATGAAGTTTTAGATGAGAACAGACAGAGCTAAGGATCCTATCCCAGAAGCAGTGCCAAAGTGCGCTTCAGATGGAAAGTGGAATCCTCTCTAGAAATGCTTTTGTACAAACTGGAAAGAAAAAGCCATAGTCCACTTATATCTAGGCCAGAGCCCCTCAGCAGCCTGACAGTCAGGCAAATCCCCTCTCTCCAGGGCTGTGGTCAATTGCTCATTTTTTGTTGGTTTTTTTTTTTTTTCCTTTGACTCAACTCAGAAGTGATTCAAAAGCACATTATGTCATACTCTAAAGCTGCTGTTCCAACAAACTGTTTGGCTGCCAGTCTGTGACAGTCTGAGTCCTTCACAAAGGCAACAAAGCAGAGGGTATCATCTGCTTCATTGTGCCCTCAGCATACTAATGTTCAGTAATAAAATAAACATACAAATCCATGTCTAATACTTCCCCACAGAACTCAAGAAAAACCCCACTAAACCTACGAAGACAACACTGACTGCAAATAGAAGGCAGCATTTTTCTATCACATAGAGACTTGAAGGGGGTTGACAGAGCTCAACAAAGTTTTTCTGTAATTTCTAAGAATGTGCAGCATGGCTCAAATTTATGATGCTCCTGTCAAAGGCAGTGTGAGCAAGGATTTTAAAGAAAAAGGGAAGATGGGGAAGAGAAGAAGTATCTCACTTGTGGAAAAAAATGGAGTGTGCTTTTCTACAACAATATATCTCAAGTTAAAGCCACTTAAGGTCTTCAAACTCTTGTACATGAATTATACAATTCCTTATAGAGCACCCCTCTATCAGTGGATATTAATCATATTCCTATGGAAGTCTGCATGTTCTTTCCAACCAGTCCTAGAGGGATGGCCATGCATGTGTCTGGAAAATTCTTAAACAAAAGGTGGGGAGAGTAGGAGAAAAGAAAATAAATTTCCATTTTGGGGATTGCTGGATTTTCACTGCAAGAAATTAGCAAAAATAATGTGCTATGCTCACTTTTCAGACTGGTACAAATTCTCACCTTGTTTAGTTGCATAAATGTTGCTGTGAAATAAGTTGCACTTCTTCCCCTTTGAAATACAGATAGTTGGACATCCTTTGAAGAAAAAGGCCTTGCATTTTTATGTGCTACTTTAGAGTTGTAAACTTGTTCCAAGATGAAGTACACAGGTTCTGCTTTAACACTTTCATGCTAGAAGTTGGAAAAAACATCAGGACAAGCTTTCCCTAGGAGGGATTGTGTAGCCAGATTGCCAGAGATGCTTGATATCTCCAACTCTGAAGGTGGACAAGACTCAGCTAGGCAACACTGCAGCTGCCCCCAAGATGGTAAATATACTGGATCATCCATAAAACCAGTATATTTACACCCTTTTGTAGACAGAAAAATGTTACAAACAACAGTTATATATGGAAGAAAATTATGGTACAGGCATGGGAAGAGAAAATCCAACTGACAGACCAGGGAATTTCACAGAGATGTCATATTGGCACCACGAGCCTACAGGAACAGATACGGATTCTCTCACATCTAGGGTTTAGTTCTACAAACAAATTCCTGGTAAGACTAAGAAGTGGTAATGTTGGCTAATTTTAGCCACAACTGTACAGCTGGGAGCTCTTTTGGAATTGAACTTGGTAACTTACCACTGTTACTGTATGATTTGACACAGGACTGATCATAAGGAATTGGACCATTTTAAGGGTAAGGATTTCAAGGAAATGATAAGAACTTAAAACTTCAGTAGCCTTCTTACATAACTGCTTAGTTTTTGATGGTGGTTCTTTCAATCTCTACTTTTTCAGAAGAGTATTTTTAAAAGAGCATTGGGAGTGGTTAGAGCATCTTTGGGGTGGAATACTCACTTTGGTGTTCCTTGATATTCTTCAAGGAATATCTTCAATGATATTCTTCAATTCCTGTCAAACCAGAGAATGACTCTCCTGGACTAATATTCTGTCTTCTTAGCACTGTCATTTACTTTTTAAATTTACCTTCATATTTCAACATGGTTATAATTTGCATACAGCTAAGTGAATGTTTGAAGCTCATTTACAGGCATTTTACATCTATCTAAAACAGGTAACTGATAAGTTACTGATAGTAGTGAAAATTGGACCCTGTACTTGTCCATTAAAGCCTTTTTCTTTCAAGTCCCCACTGAAATGGGACCATGCTGTTTGTTCAGTCATCACGTAGGTCACATTGTGACTGTATTCTGTAATTCATCCCTTCAAATTGCTTAGCTGCCCAAGCAAATGGAGTCAAAAGGATCAGTGGTGGTCTCTAACCACAATGTGCTTAGAATGGCAGATTCTCAACTGTTGTTAGCAGTAGTTAACTTTATTAACAATTTCATACTAGCTGCCCTTTATACCAATCATATGGAGCAGATTAACTACCTTAACTCAAGTGAAGAAAGTCACTCCTTGAAAGGTGACCAGCAGATGACCAGCTGCATCTTAGTTTTTCATTCTTGCCCTCATGCTTGGACATAAGCATAAAAAAAGAAAAAGCACTGTCAAAGAGGCATAACAGCCAAATAATTCTCAACAGTCATTTCTAGAGCACTTAGTACTCACGTAAAAAAAAAAAAGAATAATCCTGAGATTGCTTAATCACAAACCATGAATTAAGGCCAATATGTCTCTAGGAACAGAGGAGTCATGGCAAGGTAACTGAAAGATGTTATTCAGTCTCCTTTTGAGACAGTATCTTTCAAAGAATGTTAATTCATTGATGAAAATTCTATATCTTAATGGCAATGCATCAAAATATCCCATCTTAAAAAGGCTGATTTCTTGTACGTTTCTCAGCTTCATAAAAGCCACAGTCTTGGCACTACAAGATTTCAAGTACTGTGCATGTCACTACACAGTGATTACAACAAGCCAGCAGAGGATTTAGAGCCCAGACTAACAGCAGTTGGATTTCCTTGGGAGTTTAAAGCCCTGTGAGCTGTTCTGGTCCTGACTGCTGGTAGAAAAAAGAAAGAACAGTATGTCAAATGCAACTAAGTAGCCACATAGCTTAGAATACAGCCAACAGCTGGACTAATGAGGTCAGGGGAGGATTGATTCAGCTCATGAGCAAACAAGGTTTACCGTTGAAGACATGGGATACAATTACCAAGTAAAGAAAAATAGAAGCCAAAGAAGTATTTTGGTTACTTGTAAATAAATCTGTGACATGTTCTCCAACCTCTGCTTTCTTTTCCTCCAGACACGGGTGTTAGTGTGTTACCTTCTTCCTTTTTGCTGTTTTATTTGTTTCAAGCACAGAGATTTTTCAAGAAAAAACTCTTGCTTGCTTGCTTTCTGCAGCTCCTAGGACACATTTTGACACTGGCTAATCAGTACCAAAGAGATGTTTGAGTGAACTGAGAAGAAGCAGTCTTATACAAGCTAGTAGTACAGACAAGGGCAATGAGATGTATTGGTCTCGTTGTCCAGTGACTACTGGTTAAATGGCTGATTCTTTTAATTCAAGAAGCAAACAGCCAGCCTTGTTCTAAAGAGCAAAAGCTTCCCTTTTCTGACATTGTTCTTACAGAAGCAAGTTATCACACTGAAGGACATGTTTCTCCTAATTAAAGTCAATAAAATGAGTTCAAGCAAGGCAAGTTTCCATGTCCACCCCTCTGATGAGTCATTCACAGGTTTAGCAGTTCATTAATGAAATCCAACACCCTGATGATTACTTGGGCTGCATAAGATTTTTTTTCTCTTAGCATTAATTTTCTGAGCTGGTTCTAATCAGATAAGTGATGAGGGTATAGTCTTTAACCCCGTTGTCAAGAAAAGCAAAGATAGGCAAACCGTAACCATGGGACAGGGTTATACTCTGTGATTATCAAGCACCCTAGCAACAGGAATCTACAAACAGCAGCTGGAAAACACATTCTCCTTATTTTCTCACTGAATTATTGGGTTTTTTTATACCGAGATTACTGCATTCATTTAGAGGGATTTTTCTCCTCCCCTCCCCCATGTAAACAAGTCTCATTACAAAGCTCAAAAGACAAATATTTCAAATATAGAGGAACAATTTGGAATTGGAAAGCTGCCTGTAACGATGCAACAGAACACAAGGCCTTATCTCTATTGGATAAGGAATGATGTCAACAGTAGCTATGATAACAAAGAGGTCAATAATGACTAGTAAACATAACCCAAACAATTGAGTAAGTGAAGGGCAAGCCATCAGGGCTTGGTGCAGAGGAGAAGCTAGTGTTTTTACAAGGCTTTAAAAAAATTCATCATTTCTTTGCATTGTGAACACACAAAGCAGGAACAAATAGTTAGGTGGACTCGTTATTATTCATTATACAGAGAAATCATCATCATCTTTATATGTATTCCACAGCAATGCACTTTCAGATACTGCTCAGTAGAAAACCTCAGCTACTCAGTAGAAAAGATGGTCAGACCGGTCTCTTGGAATAAATATCCCCAGCAGCATTTTGTGGGAGTCAGTATGTGTGTACACAAGAGAAAATTAGCATTTCTACTGAACCAGTAGTGAAGGGCAGCTATGTAGAAACACACAGTAGGTCACAATACATGCACCAATAAACAATTCATTAAACAAAATCTAACAAAACTGCAAGCAGCTATTTGTTTGTCCTCTGATATCCCTTGAATGATTCATGAAAAAATTTGTTGCCTTATTAATTTTACTTTGTGCTCTTGATAAATAATTCTTCCTTCTATGCACCTTGCAAATGCTTATGGTCACAGAGGGCACGGGGCAAAGGATACTTTTAAGAACAATGCTAAGAAAAATGTCAGAGGTAAATGCTCATCATTGCTGTTCTGCATTTCAGACTGCATCTGAAGGCTATGAGAACTGTTCATAACAAACAACTGGAGGAGTCTCTATTTAAACAAATATCAATAAATGTCACAACTGAAAATTACACAACTTCATTTCCATATTTAACTTCATCTTCGTTAAGGGCTTTGTAAATTATATTGTATATCTCTGCACCTGCCAGGTGCCTTTCCCTGTGAAGAGGAAATAACCTCTATAAGTTGACACTCTGAGATGTTTTGACAACCACATGATACATACCTTCAAACTGCTGAACACACCTTAATTCAGTTGTTTGACGGGTGACTGTAGTTTAAACTTCTCCTGTAACTCCTTCTGGAATAATAAAATCTACATTTCAGTGCCTCCACATTTTTTGACAAACCATTCTGCTTTTGCCTAGTTTCCAGGCAATATTTCTGAAGTATAAGTATACTATGACATAATCCTGAGAATCAGCTAAAACAAAAAAAATACCTAGTCTTTAAAACCGGTATCTATTTCATGACAGGATTTTCCACCAAAATTCTTTAAAGGTGCTTATTTTCTTCTTGATTTGTGAAGGGTGCTATAAGTTGAACAATAAACAGATGATTCCATGATGTATTTACTTGAGATACTGCCAGAATTCCACACTTTGCACTAACAGATCTGACTCACACAGTAGTTAAGGGGGAAAAAAACAAACAAACAAAAAAAAATGCATAAAAAAAATTACCAAAACAAATTTCTTTCTAGATACGAGTTTGAAAATAAAGACATTGGTAATTCCTATAGAAGTAATTAAAGAGAAAAAACATTAGAAAACACAGGAAGTTTCACTGATTTGTTCTTTTGTTGATGTTGTTCTTTTTCTAAAAAAAAAGCTCTTCTCTGTGTAAACTGTGTCCTTAATCTCAGCAGATAATATAGGAAGTGCTATAGTTAGCCAATTGTCACAGTGTTTACAACAAATACTTGCCTATTTAAACAAACATTGAGAGTAATTTTCAGTTCAGTGAATATTCTAGCCACTTAGAGCTTGGCAGAAAGCCCTGTAAAAACAGATACAAAGCCTACAAAAAGAAAGGCAACACAGAAAGTACATTTCATGCTTACACTCTTATGGCTGCTACATGACATTAGTCATGGAGTAATGGTGTAAGTATCTAAATAAACATTCAAATAGCGACAAGATTAATTAACTCCAGACTCCAACCCAATTAAAGTGGCTCAAACTGAGAATACTCAAAGCAGTTCTTTACTGTCCATAACCTACTGACAAATTCTGTGCACTTCATTAGTGCAGAAAGCGACTTCTGCACTGTTTGTTCCTCCAAATAGCATCGAACTGGGGTTAATTGGGATTTGCAGGCCCTTACAGATCTTACCAGTTTTAGAAAGGCAGTTGAACATCAGGGAATAAAATGTAAAGGAAAGACCCTGCAAACTAACCTGTCACTACCTTATTATTAGCTTGATATCTTCTGGTACTTAGAGTAAAGCAGAGAAACCCAGTATGTATCCTCATAACATGAAAAATTGATCTCTTTGGTTCCATCATCATACACATGCAGAGTATAAAAAGTAGCAAGAAAAAGGCAGACTGAACAATGGAATGTTCTCAAAGGAACCTGATGCCTCCATAAGAATTTTGCAATTGCAAGTTCTCAGTATTTTAACAAACACTCTTCTAAAGTAGTTTACACTTACTCTGATTAAACCCTTAATTTATGCTCAAGACTGTGATCTAAAGATCAGCAAAGCATATCGTTCTTGTTCATCAGCAGAACAGGAAGCAGCAGCCAGAATCAGTGCTCAGGAAGGTGAGCTAGTTGCTCCTTGGCCAGCCAGGCCTTCCTACTATTAAAATCGTTAATTAAGTAAATGCATTGATTTAAAAGCACATTTTTACCTGCTCAAGGCTCTTACTTATTAGGTATATCAATGGTCGAAGTGTTCTTTCATTCCAGCGTGGGCTAAAATACATTCAGATAAGGTGTGTGTGCACAAACACACCCACAGTGCATCTCAACACCCTCCAGCCAAAAATGGAGAAGGCCAAGACAGTTCTTATCTTTTACAGCAACCCAGGTTGCAAGAAACAAGTTTGGCCACTTCTTTACACAGGTATTTGTAATTTCCTGGGGGAACAATGCCCGCTCCCCACAAGCCACGTGGAATTTATAGGTGAACAAAACAATGCTGAACCACAATGCAGGTTATCAAAGGAGCCTTTCCTGTCAGAATTCTGTTTGCACTACAGAAAATATCTATACAAGCACTCAATGCAACTTCAAAGTTAAAATGACATATTCTAGGTGAAAGGGCATTTACAAATACTTATATTTGGGGGTTCCAAAATGAAGAATTTTTTCCCGCATTAAGATTTTAATCTTGAATCAAAGATCTAGAAAGAAGAAAGCTCACCTGTTGCTTCAAATTCATTTGTAGGAAGAACGTGCAGAACCTGCTATAGTTCCACAGATTTAAAATACCTATTTTTAAATACTTATATGAAAGTACAGAGCTCAGCATCTCACATGCCAGTGTTTTGACACTGTATGGAAATATTCTTTGTGGTTGTTTACTTCTCATTTTGAAACAATTGTTCAATTTTGTATATCTAGGACTGGGCATGGTAGGAAAAAACTGATGTAAAATACATATATATGTATCTTTCTGAAAAATTATAAAGAATTTATGAACTGTTCCTTCAATTTAACAAAGGAAATTTCAAATAGTTGCCAATACCCAGGAGCAGAATAAAGAACTAACAAACAAAATGGGTCTTCTGAGATTAGAAAGATTTTGTTTTATTGAAATACCATGGTCATGAAACAGTCACTGCGGTTCTAAGTACAGTGTTTTGATAAACATGTCTGTAATTCAATTGCATGTCATAGCTCATCAATATCATCTCTTTAATTTTCTGTGGTACAAAGTGATTTCTTTAGGTTGAAAGGCCCATTGAAATCTCTTCCATAGGCTAAAAAAGTGTTTCCAGGCTTGGTCCAACTCAAGGACTGTCTACATCTTTTCTGCAAAACCTCAAAATATACAATGTTTTCTCTCTGCATTGCTGCTACTGTTTTTTCTACTAAGAATAACATGAAACAATCTAAATTTTGAACACACTTTCTGAATTTTATTCCCACTCTTTCGCCTGGGTGCAAGAATGCTTTTGTATAGATTTTACATTTTGCCCTCTTGCAGTGATTGAGATAATCATCTTTCCAGGCACTAGTGCCCACAATTCCAGTATTCTGCACCAAGGCAGCCAAGAAGAATATTTATTCTGTGTCAGATCATTTCAGTACTGCAGGTACAGGGGCAAAAGAACTGCAGTAGACTAGTGTCACTTAATTTTGTGACTGTGTATGTTTTGCTTCAAGTTCTCCAAAGATGCTCTTTTTAGCATTTCTGCTAATACCCAAATGATTTTCCATGTTTCTCTTGCCCTTTACAGAAGGTATTTAACTAAAGGTACAAGTATAGTTTCACAGTTTCAAACCTGATTTTTAATGCAGAAAATGACTGGACATTATGTCTGCAGGTTTCTTTAGTAGCTGTAGACTTCTAGAAATTATTCCTCAGACAATACCTAACTCTTTGAAAAGCAAATCTGTTCTTTTCTCCAAAATATGGGTATGTGTCTCATAAAAATAGTAGTCCTGAGTTTATCATAGAAGCAGCAACATAAAAAACTGCCCATCCATGCTGTCAGTACTATTACCATGTCCTCATTAAATTGCCTCCAAATTGGCTTGAGATTTCTCAGTGGCACAGGTGAGACTGAAGGCAGCTGTTCTAGGGTTGAGTAGAATGGGTCTATATTGCTTCTGCAACAGCAAAAGGAGATGATCTAACATGAGGCAAACATGTGCCTAAGACCTGGAAGGCTTGGTTTAGTTTTCTCACTGCTGTTTGGGAGACAAGAAAACTAGGAGAGGTGGCAACAACTTGCTCTGCCCCACCCTTTCCTTGCCATGTTGTACTCGGGTGCCCCCGATCTCAGCCATTCTTTCAGCAGCAGGCAAGCTCACACTCAGGAGTAAAAAGCAAAAAAATAAATAATGAACACAACCCCAAAGTCCAGAAGAGAGAAGCAATGAAAATAAGGTCAGTAATTTTCATCAGAAGACATTCAGAGAAGCACACTGCATTCCTCTCTAAGATTAATCTGTTGATGAAGAATATAATTGTCTCATGCCTTTTCAGTATATGTCAAAACCAGTTGCCCACTAACTCTGTTGTAAAACTGGAAGTTTCAGTGAAAGATCTGAACACTTTCCCCCCAAATACACTTACCTGATCTCTCCCCCTTAGACAAGAAGCTGAAGGCACCAGAACAAGGAAAGGTTGCTATTTTACTAAGACATGTATGCTGAATGATAACAATCCAGGACGTCATGTCCAGTCTGTAGGAGGCTTTTGTTCTGAATTTTGGATTGCTTCCATGGCAGGAAGTTGCTTCAGTTGTTGCATTAGAGTTTTCTCAGAATCACTATAGCAACAGAAAAAAATGCCTTAGAGCAATCAAGGTTTCTGGTCTTATTAAAAATATTCATTGCTTTATTGTTTTGTGCAATGATCACAAAGTTATAATGAGACCATGCACATGTTTCCTACTAAGTCCATTTCAAAATGCTGCATCAGTTTAAGAAAAGAAAATACAGATTGCTTGTTTCTCTCTGCTAAGCTTA
The DNA here is from genome assembly GCF_022539395.1 of Myiozetetes cayanensis. Lineage (NCBI taxonomy): Eukaryota > Metazoa > Chordata > Aves > Passeriformes > Tyrannidae > Myiozetetes > Myiozetetes cayanensis. The sequence continues at coordinate 94,185,829 of NW_026086604.1, read as the reverse complement.
ATAACTTTTGTCAACTGTTGAAAATGATTGTTTTCTTCCTCAAACTTACTGTGGAACTTATTCACAAAAACAGAGTGCTAGACTCTAGAAATTATAAAAATCACAAGCTAAAAAAAAAAATTCTACCGTCCCTATCAGGAAAAGCAGTATTTTCCCCATCTCTGGCTTTAGGTTGTCTCAAAGTTAAACCTTTGAAAAACTGAGAATTGAAAGGGATGAAAGGGAGTATATTTGCTCTGTAGAGTGAAATTTCACTCGTTCTGTTTAATGGAAAAGAGAGTATGAGAAAAATTCATAGAATCCGAACTTTGCTTTAAATTTATGTTTCTATTTAAATACCAACATTAGACCTTAATGTTAACTAAATCAAAACTCAATATTTTTGGTTTAAGTCAAATAGTATAGCAAGGTTGATTTACAGTTAATCTAAGATCTTGGCTTTTTCCACTTCTTATATGGATTAGTGAAACACTAATAAGTTAAAAGCAATCCTAAGAGAATTTATTACCAGCTATATCTCTTTTGTTAAAAAATTCTATTTTGAAACACACATTTGTATGCTATTTTAGCCACACAATTATATGAAATTCTTAGCTTACATCTTGACTTTTTCTACAAGTTTGAGTGTTGAGCTTTAGTGTTTTGCCCTACTGCAGCTGAGGATTTTCCTGAGAATTTGTCTTTACCAGCCCCAGATATAGCTAGCAGCTCAACAAGGAAGCTTCAAAGAGCCTCCAATGCTCCTGTCCCTCAAAATCAACAAAACTAAAATATGCTGATGATCTCCATCAGTTCTGTCAGCACTCAAGAGCTTTAAAACTCTGATTTCTAGAAGGAAATGCAAACTGACAAGGAATTGAAAAAATTATTATTTAATGACAAAAAAAAAATCTAGAACGGATGACATGAAATCTTTATAACACAGAGAAGATTATAACATGCATGGTCAAAAAGATAATTTTGATATTAATAAGTTAAAATTGGAAAGTAAATTCTTCCCATTAAAAAAATCATGCCTTTACAGTTTCATAGTTTGTTTTCTTCATGTCCTCAACTGAACATTTTACTTCAAAAAGTTCTTGTTAGTTCTGATTTGATTTAGAAACATAAGAAAACATCTTGCTTTCTGCTGAGTTTTCATACTAGTGTGTGGAACATATATAAATCTCATGTTGAATAATTTATTTTATATCTTCCTCTTCATTCTTTCCACACACTCCACCCTCCCCCCCAACACACACTTCCTTAAAAAAATAAGCATGGTCTAAACTGAAGCTTTTTTCTTCATATTCATAGATCAAGAACTGAACAAGTTCAATTGATTTGATTTTGTTTGATATAAAATGGAAGTTGATATCAACTTATATAATCTTATAGCCAGTGAAACTCTCCATTTTGGAAAAATACTAGTGATGCTTAGTTAGTTTCCAACATCCCCATGTCCCATGTCTAAAATACATTTGTTGCATATTTTTAAATAGAATACTTTTTCCAATTTGGAAAACACAAGACCATAGAAATTCAGAGTTCATGAAGAAGTTTTAAATGGAAATGCAAATAAGATAAAAATTTAAAATAAAGTACTAAAGAGAATAAAATGGTCAGAATATAGCAAAAGAGATCCGGCACTAGGGCAGCAAAAGCATATGGAATAGGAGATCAACATATGACAGTGTGCAGGTGCAACTTTCAAGATAAGTATCTCTAGTTTGAAGCATTTTGCTTCACTTGAATCTCAATGAAAAGTAACTAATTTGTCTGCAAGTCCTGACATTTTACTCAGTGACTGACTATTCTTCCTTACTGTTTAGTTACTCTGATCTTCGACCACTATAACTGATCCAAACTCTCTGACAACAGAAGAAGGCTCAGAGATGATGACCAAATGAACAATTATCTCAGGAAATATTTAAATAATGCTCACCAATTATTGTAGAAAAAAGCTGAACTTAACACAAAGGGGATTGGAGGATACTCTTGTTTTAGATAATGAAGGCAGCAGTGGGGTGTATACCATGAGGTGACTAGTGGAGACTAATGTCTTCCTGTGACAACCAGACCAGCATGGGGGAAGTGGGTATGTGGTTCAGCCCAACAGAGAATATAAAAACTGAGCAACTGATAAAACTTGCTTTAGTTTGTGCCCATTTTCTGTTGTCCTGTCAGTAGGCATTGCTGAGATGAATCTATCTCCCTCTTCTTAACTCTCTCCTGCTGGATATTTGCACACGCTGATGAGACTTTTCTTCTCCAGACCAAAGAGTTCCAGCTCTTTCAACATATCCTTATATGAGAGGTGCTCCACTTTTCCTCACCAGAATCGGCCAGGAGATGATTTTTTCTGAAGCCTTTCATAGAATTTCTGGCAGCAAAGTAGCATGTAAGAACAGAATGCTAGAGATAACCTCCTATGTTATCTCAGTTGCTAAGCTATTGCTTGAGTCAGTTAACAATTCAAAGGCCAGTATAAATATTTATATTTTATTAACATTGGCCAAGCCCTAAGACAAAGGAAGCACCTTAAAAGAGAGGACCTAAAGGTGCAAATAATTTGAAACAGAAGCTACACATTTCTGGTTTAGAAAGACCGTGCACACAACTTAAACTCTTAATTATTCATTGTCATGACCCAGAGGATTTTAAGAACCAATGAAATGTTAATCCCTAAAAAATTATTTAGTAATTTCATTCATCAGGAACGGCGTTACAAATTTTCTGTGTGTCTTATGTCAGAAGCAGTTTAACCTGTAACGAGTGAGTTCAAAATTTTTCACGTTGTACTTTAACGACCAGAAGACAAGAGAACAAAATGCTCAGAACTCTGGCTCTGAGGCAGCATAAAAGGACAACAAAATGGAAAAGAACAACAACCCAAGACCTTCAAAAATATTACAAGCTTCAGACTGATTGTTCTCAAAGTACAGAAGAAGAACCTTTGTTAGCACTTCATTTAGTATATAATGGTCTGGAAAATTATTAGATGGAAGATCTGCCACTACTCTCAAAAGGTAGAACCTGTTTGTGCCTGATAAGGAGAGTGCATTTTGTTGTCCACAATATATGCAACCCTACATACATCCCATTAAGGTTGCAAATATTTAACTTCAGAGCCATTTACACGGATTAACTGAACTGACAAACAGCTGACCTAAAAATGGAACCAGTTCTCTCTACACTCTCTAGTGCCCACTCAGTTTGGCTAAATGTATAGTATACAGCAGTATACAGCAAAATGCACACTACCCAAACGAGAGAGGTCCAAACATGTCTAAGGAAATATATAAATCCACAAGATCCCAAACAAATTTGAGTAATCACCATTTTACTTCCAAATGTCAAACTGTAAATTCCAATAAAATAGTTTCAGCTCTGCCTTTGCACAGCGTGGCAGAAGAGGGAAATTGTCCATTGCTATTTTACCAAGATACTTATTTTTTTTCTTTTCTCTCTCCTGCCTACGTACAGCATTTATAACAGCATCAATTACTTTTACATTCTTACTGATCTACACAACTCATTGTTTGGTTTTTTCAAATTCAATCCTTTAAATAATGGTCAACTTACTGCTCAGCCTACTGCTCATCTAAGACAGAGGTTGAGCAGTGAGAAAGAGAAATCATCTGGTTGCTCACAAGAAAAATGACCAAAGCTTATCCTGACCCATTTCCCCTATCACAGGCTCCTAACACAACATCTATTCCTCCTCTCTCTCTTACATGTTTTCAAATTCTTTTGACCAGGTTCCTCTTACTGCTCATAGTTTGGCAATATATACAACAGAAAAGAGTATTCTAGACACCTGCTGCAAATTTTGCCTCCACTTAAGTGGATCTTCACTGTGATCAGGATTTTGTCCACCATGTTAGCAGAAAAAAAGATCAAACTGTGTACAATAGATACCAATGTTTTGCAGTTCATATAAATCTTGCCAGTGGACAAGGACCAAATATTATATTTTTTCTTTATTAGATTAGCATTCTTCAGTTGAAGAAAAAAAGACAAACATGGATCTTAAAAAAAAATCTGTATAATAAATATAATAGGTATTTAATTTTGCTTAATGTTTTAAAGAATGAGCCTCGTACACATAAATTTTTAGATCACATACCACATATAAAACAGCACAGAATATAGAAAATTTTCCAATTTTCTCTCTATAAATTAAATATATACATGAAATTAAAAGCAGTTAGTGTTAGTTTTGTTATATTACATCCATTCGGCACTCAGTTTACCTAAACTTAAAAGCTTGAATGTAATATTTCTGCTGCAACCAAGCTGAAGATAAGATCAAAGACATTAAAAAAGAATGTACTTGAAGATTTGCATGGCTCCAGGAGTGCTACTGTTATTATTTTTAAATTCTGTGAAGCTCCTGTAGTAGTTTGTTGCTTAGTTTTTCCTGTGCTAAAGAACACAAAGACTGGTTATTGCCAGAGCCCCCATGATTTCAGTGCCAATCCCACCCCAGTTAGTTGCAGAGGTGTTCAGGAGCAGGGCAAATAGCTACTAGGAACAAGTTGATCACTCTACACTGGTTGGCCTGTCATTCCCCTCCCACCTCCAAACCTGCTGCCCATCTGCCTGAGAGAAGCCCAACAAAACAAAGCACTACAACTCCCCACACACACCTAGATCATTGTTCAGAAAAAACAATCCATGCTAGGCTTGAACTAGAGGACACCTCTTGCCCTGGATGAAAACCGAAGTGTTTTACAGCCAGAAGAGGTATCACATGTGCAACACTGAAAATAGTTGCCACACCATGTTTTTGTTTTGTTACCATGACAGCAATTACCAATATTTTGAAGAGAATGACTGCTCACTGACACAACACAAGGACAATGGGAAGGTGTGTTTTCTTCACCAGTCCAGGAAGTCTCATTGTGTGCCCAAATGGAATTATTTCCTATGATGTTTAGGCAAAGTTATTCTTCATCCAAAACAGAAGAGCAGCTAAGCTGGTGAAATCTAATTCAGAAAAGACCAATGCAAAGATACAGTTTCAGGATTTTCCCTCTTCAAATACTTGTTAAGAGGTAGAAACTTAAGGAAAAAAAAGTATAAATATTTCTTGTATTTAAATCCTGTGTCAGTTAGAACATAGAAACACTTTGGCAAATAGGTGAGAAATGTCTGGTTTGGCTTCCTTTTCTTTTATAGTTTTGCTAATGTTAGAATAAAAAACTCTTACTACATTCAAGATACCAGCTTTGGTATGTACCAACTATATTTTTAAAATGGCATCAAAATCAGACTTCATGAGAGCTAGTATGATTCTTCAAGTCTTCACAGCTTAGACCTATCTCCTTCTCCATAGAGAGATAAATGGGAAGTCCTCTGAATGGACAACCTCATCTGTCGTCTCTTTCAAGAATTCCTGAGCAAGAAAAGGGTTTACAGGTCTGTCTTCCTTTCCTAGATCTCTCCTGCATTGTAAATGGTCATGGGATACAACATAGTTAAAGTGCAAGTCCTCAGCTGATAATACAGAGGATGCACATAATTGAAAAAACAGGACTGCAGGCACATCAGAGCTTCAGCAAGGCTGTTAATTACTCACCTATAAAGACATGATGTTTATCAGAACTGTGTTTTTTCCCTGTGTGTTAAAGCTGTCTTTCATTTTCAAACAAAGTAGAAGAAGAAGCACAATTAATAGTCTGTTTTCTTAAACAGATCGCAAAAACTTGGTAATTAGACCTACAGCTATGCTAACTACTCAACCTCTGTTTCAACAAGAATTACAGTGCTGTCATGAGAGTGTTCCATTGACACCCTACCATTTCCTAGCAACAATCTATGTTTTGTACATAAAAAAGTGAATGAAATACTGTGTATCAGTGTTTTCTTTCTCGTTATGCTGCTAAACTTTCTCCCTCTCCTATGTAAAAGAGCCTTGTTTGGATATAATGTAGAATTCCAGACTGTGCTCTGCAATATACTGAATTGACAAAGAACAAGCAAACCTAACAAAAAACAAGGTGTTTCAACTTATCCAAGCTGACCCTTCTAAAAACAAAGTTTGTGTTAGTTCATAATTCCACAGACTCACCAGTTTTCAATCCTGCAATGATGGACTGAGAGCGCTATAAGCAAATACAGCGAAGGGCTTTCTGCTTTTCACAGGGCTGCTTCTGAGGGGTCTTTCCTTGCAAAAACAGCATCTGTTCAAACCCTTCATGAGTCAAAGTACTAAGCAGAAATAATATTTCATTCATTCTTCTATTCCCACTAATTAATCCCCAGTGACAATGGCAGCACACCTGCACTGTCACACATTACTTCTGCAAAGCAGCACCGAGTGCACTCCAAGCACATAATGGCAGCCCAGAGTAACCAGTTCATGGTAGCACTGCAGGATACCCCAACATTTATGGTAACACTGTAGGATACACCAACATTTATGAGTAGAGAGACCTGGACCATGGGTAGTCCAGGAGATTCCACGGAGTTTGGTTTTGTGTGTTTCCTTTATCCAGTATGTGGAAGAGCAACATCATTCTGCCCTGCCTCCTTGCAGATTTTTGCTGAGGACAACTCCTCACCTCCAGTCATCTTGATGGGACAAGAGCTGCTTGGAATTCGTTTCTTCCCTGCACTGTGAGCTGGGCTATAGAGTACATATGGTGGAGGTGGGCACAGTGAAGAATACTCTCAAATTCATGTAAAGATGTACTTGCTTCCTATAGCATGTTATTTTATCAGTATATGAAGGACTTGAGATTTAAAAAAGACCAAAAAAAAATAGTCTGTTTTCCTAGTTCAAAGACATACCAACATTTCTCTGCAGGAGGATATTTTCTGTGATTTATAGTAATTTTTGATCAGTCTAGGAGAAATCATTCAACTGTGAATTGCCTCCTGCTTCCAAACAACTGTGGCTCTTCTTCATCTCCTGCACCCTGCCCCTTTTCTTCCAGTCACCACCTAAGTTAAAGGATCTTTCAAAACCTAATTAACTATAATATTTACGAATACCGAGTTACAAACACACATGCCCTGCTGCAAGATGGGAAACAACACAGATCCAAATAATCTACTTCAGCTGAGTTCTGCAACATTCAACTGGGGGTTTCAACTCACTAGGAATAAATGTCATTCCTTTGGAAATGCCCTATTTCCTTTGGAAATACCCCACCAGTAGCATAATTAGGGAGGTGGGTGGTTTTTGTCCCCTCCCCTTAATTGGACACAAATCAGCCTTTATAGTAAAACATAATTCAAGAAGGGTGGTAGAAGGTTAGAAAAGAAAAACAAACCAGAAAAAACTGCTTGTTTCCATCCATGTGGCAGTAATGGTGTGTAGACTCCTAATCCCGTGGTAGCCAGGTAGATAAAAAGCTGTAAAGCAACAAATACAAAAAGGAGTGGCATGGTGAGGACAAGCCATTCACTATGGAATGTAGGGGTGGAGACATCAGGTTATTTCTGTTGGTCAGCTGTTCAGGTCTCATCTGCATTAATCTCTCATCATAGCAATTCATCCGCCAGAAAGCAGAAGAACTACATGATGGCAAAAATACCCCAGTGCTTTTTCTTTCCTTTTTAATAAAGAGCAAGGGAGACACATCAGGAAGATTTACTATTATTTTTTTCTCTAATATTTTCATGTAAATTTTGTCCCTATACTTGTGTATCTCAAAACAGACCGTGGAAGAAAGTTGTTTCATGCTGAATCCTTGTTTACAAATATGTTTGAAATGTGTGCAGTACAGTCTCAACATTCCCTTTGCTGCCACTGAAATGGCTGTGCTAAAACATGAGATTGATGAGAGATATTCAAAAAAGTAAAAAATTATTCACAGTTATTTAGACCTTTCTCCATTTTCATTGATGTATTCCTATCCTGTGGAAGAACACAAGTAAAGAGATTTCTCTTACCATTGCTTACATCCTTCATGCAACACAGGCTTTGATACAGCAGTATTAGAGGAAAAAAATAAATTGCAAATGAATCTTCAGTGTTTCCTTGAAATCTTTCAATGCATTTAGAACAAATGCAATTTGTTTTCTCAATTTTTTATAGAAACACCCTGGGAAACTCACCTCTATTTCAATGGCAGCATCAGAAATATTCAAACTGATGGGAACTCACATAAAGTGTGTTGACATATGGTGCCACCTAGCTAGAAGATGTTATGTATTACGGATTTATATGTGTTGCCATAGACACGCAGTCCTCTTCCAAACGAGCTAAACAGGAAATACCTACCAGATAAACACCATCCCCTTCTAGTGTATATGGAATTAAATAAACAATGACATGTGTTAAATAAACCTACAGAAGTAAAGCTTTTCAAATTCATAATGTTTAGCTAGGACCATAAGATTACAGGCCTTAACTGGTTATTTCCAAGCTTTTCAATGCATTTTAGCAAGAACTTACAGCCTGCATAGACAAGAGCAAATGAGACACAGCTTAGGAATTTTTTCCCCTTTCAAATAAGTAGGAGAAGGACTGGCAACATTGCATCCTAAGGCTTTTTTTGAAATAAAACAGAATAATTTTGAAAAAGCAGCAGCATTATCCTGGTACAAGCAGAGGCACACACACAAACAGTGAAAAGGAGAAAGAGATTTTCTTTCAGCTTGAGAATCAGTAAAAATGCACTATTACAAACAAGTGACTGAAAGAAGTTACTTCAACCACTTAAAAAAAAATGCTAAAGTTTTAAAGTTTTACCAGAGGCTGCAAACTCAAGAGTCCAATCTTCCCATAAAATATATGAGAACGAGATTTCTGGAAGAAAAACAAAAGCTTTTCTTGAGGCATTTAGTGAGCCCAGTCATGTGTATCAGTACATTCAGCAAACAGGTTACAAATCAATGTCTGCCATTTTTGGGAAGACACCACAGCAAAAACATTTATATTTGCCTCTGGGAAGAGGTTTTGCCCTAAAAGCATTTTTGTCCTGGGGAATATAGGCAGTAGGCCTATTGAGAGGATTGTCCAGCACCTGTAGAACTGCAACTGGAGTGCTTAGTGTTGTGCATAAGTGACATTGCTTAAGGGTCAGACAGGCTAAATAAATAAGCAAACCATCCCCAAGCAGAAAGTGCTTTCTGGTAAGGTAGTGATACAAACAACATACAGCCTTTTATACAACTAACTCATGGAGCCCATAAAGGCTGTTTTACAGAGTTTCAGAAAGCTTGAATGCATTCTGTCTGAAATCCAAGATGAAGATACCAAGTAAGATACTGCATGTTACTTCAGACTTCATTAGTAAACACTGGAGTTTAAACAAAAACCAAAACAAACCAGCATACTACTCTAGAGGAGCATTTTGAACATTCTACTGTGGAATTTTATTCAAGAGCTCAGGCAGGCAATTCAACAGCAAGTGTTTCAATAAAGATTTCCTCACCAACTGCAACTATCACTTAGAGTATATTACAGGAATCAATTTATATTTACTGTATGAGAAATTAGACCTATTAGAGATCAAGACCATATTAGTTATAAAGACACTTTTCAATTAAAATTATTTTAGGGAGCTACAGAGCGAAACAAGGCTGTGTGTCCATGCAAACACTTTCCAACAGTCAACACTGTCACAGTGCAGCAGATCATACGTGTTACTTCCAAGAACCCCTGGCCATGATAAATCAGAATGCAAGAGCAGCAGAGAGACCCACATTGCCACACACATTCCTGACAACTCCCAACAGAAAAACCAAGCTGTATGCTTTCTTCAGCATATCTGCTTTGAATGAACAAAATCTCCCTATTTAGACTTTATCAAAGCTTTGCCATCAGTTATCTGACAGACTTCCTTGATGGTACCTAAACATTCACAGGTGTTTTTCTTTTTTGTTTATAGCTACATGTGGCATGGTGACATTTATCTTTGAAGTAGCATATAAATTCAGACCCAAAACTCCTACTATTTCAGACTTAGTAAAGGAAGCAAATTTTCTCCTGGAAAGAACAAGATATTTGCAAACATCAAAACTGCTTTTCTATTTTTATTAATATTTACAAAATATGGTAAATTTATAACATTTGTCTGCTTGCACATAGCAATAGTACAAAAGCCCTCAGTTTCGCTACTGATGTATTATCCTAGTGTATTATAAAAGTTTTATTTTGAAATTACTGAAAAGCACACCTTATTCAATATTTTTCCCATTCTACGTGTCATATTAAAAAATACAAGTATTGTATTTTCTTGGTGTTTCAAGATACAAGGGATCACAAAAACACCCATCTTTTTCAAATCCAGGGTAGAAGTCTTGTAGTGAGCATTTTACTGCAACTACCAAGTACTGGTTACTCTCAAATTAAGTATCTTCTGCATATTATTAGCATTAGGAGGTGGGAAAAAACAATGATCCCAATTCAAATAGTTCTTTGTTTCTCCTTGGATATGTTCAGATTAAGATCTCAACAGAACTAGTAGATAAATATAGCAGAAACATTTAATGACTGTTGCTATGATTCTGGGAAAATTATAACTTTTTAATTTCTATAAAATACAAATTTTTCTAACACATTATTTGTTGTTTTTCAGTCAAGACTCACACACCAGTAGCCAACAACCTCCCTTAATGCACAAATTGAAAGCAGTTCTTGGTACATTGCTAAAAACACAATGCACTAAGTAGATTTTTCTTTTATTTTTTTGTTTGTTTGCTTGTTTAATCCTGCATATACATTAATATTATACAGGAATCCTCATACAAAAGAGGACAAAATTGAGGTTTCTGTCATGGACAAAAACTTTATAAAAACATAATACAATTAAAATACAAAATATATATAGTACATGTCAGATTAGTTACTAGTGGCATTTGAGGTTTCTGGAGACTGAAGAAATTCATAGGGATCATGAACCATGTCTTGCTGTTCTCCAACACTCAGATGAGAGGGGCTTCCTGTAGAACACAGGGGGAAAAAATCAAAACCTTTAGAAGTACAGAAATTTAATGAAGAGATAGTTATGTATATGAACAGCATGGTTATTCCGTATGTTCAGTTTATACTTTGAAATTATATTTAAATAAATAGGAGATCATGAAAAGGAAACTACAAGATTCTTAGAAATTTAGCTAATCTTTGGAAAAGTAGTCTGAGTTGAAAAATTATACAAAATGCAACTGGGTATCATCCAACCAACATCTCCTACCTTCTCAGAACGGCACCGAATTGTTAAGCAGTTTATCACTGATTTTTACAGTTGAAAATGGAATGCTGTTGAAGAATCCCACTTGCTACTTTGTGCATACAACTATGCTGACGCAAAATAAACATTACATACTCCTTAGTATTTCTAAAGCCATTTTATGCAAGTCCTTATAGGGATTTGCCAGTCAGTATCAATTTACTTCACAATTACTTCAATCACACCTACTCAAAAAATAAGTAACTACAATTAGTGCCCTTAATTCCAGAGGTCGAACGTATGTCTTCTTAGTTGTCTTTGCCATATATATTTAAAAATTAAAACATGATCCTGCAGTCAGTACACTGTTTTATCAGCGTAGTTTCTCCCAAAGGTTCTGTAAATTAAAATGTAAGTTTAAACCAATTTCAACTAGAACACGAGCACTGCAACTTCTGTGACACAGCTAACTTTACCAAGATGATGTTGGTCTCTTTCAGAGGTATTGGAGAGGGAACTCAAATTGGATGAAGGCCGGGATCCCACTCTGTCAGCCTGAGCTTCATGAAGGTCCTGCAGCAGCTTAGTTGTTTCATCCAGATGTAAATGATTATCGTCATGGTCAAGCTCCTTCTTTACTTTTCCTAAGAGCCACCAGTTACCAACCAAAACCCTTAATTAGCATATGTACATTGACTCATGAATTACCAAGTCTTATAAAAAAATTCTAAACTAAATTAACACAAGTGTTTTCTATTACACAAATGACCTCAATCTTGCATTTTCCTTCGCACTTCTAAAAAGCAACAGCTGCAGATCTGCATGATATTGGAAGATGAAGGAAAGTGCCACAGTAAATGGCTGAAACTGAACTGACTCCCTCTAATTAAACAGCTGTAAGAGCTGAATTTGTCTTCCTTATCTTTTAAACTCCAGACATGAAATCATAGGATGGTTTGCTTTGGAAAGGACCTTAAAGATCATCTAGTTCCAAACCCTGCTGCCACAGGCAGGGACACCTTTCACTAAGCCAGGCTGCTCAGAGCTCCATCCAACCTGACCATGAATACTTCCAGAGATGGGCCATCCACAGCTTCGCTGGGCAACCTGTTCCAGTGCCTCACCACCCTCACTGTAAATAACACATTTAGTTTGCAGCAAAGAAGAGATGTCAGTAGAAAGATCACTTAAATATCTAACTTAAAATAGTTATAATAGAACAGGTCATTTATGGAAGCAAAGAAATCTCTATCACAGAAGGTTTTAAGAACAGTATCTTCTCCAGCTATAGTGATTTTATAATTAGCCAAATAAAACTGAAATTGGAAAGAACTCGAAATATGTGCCAATATATGCTATTCCTTCATCTGAAGACCTAAAAAATATTCACTGAGCTTTAAACAGGAAAATAAACTCTTTCCCTTTGCTTTCTTCAATTCAATCCTTACTAACTTTTCAAGAATTATGATAAGAAGTAATGACATAAACTCTCTCTGGAAGCCAACTAATCTAGAAGTATTTACTTCTAGTTCAAAGAAGAAAACATAAGCAGTTTTCAGTGGCACAAGAAATTCACAGTAAGACTGATATGTCTAAACATTATCTATAAAATGGATATTCATTTTGTACTGAATTAAATAAAATTAGAGTGTGCCAGCACAATCAGAGCCTATCAAGGGTTGGACTTGATGATCTCAGGGGTCTTTTCCAACTCGCTTGATTCTATAATTCTATGCTTCTATGAAATCTGTAGAACTCCTGTTTTCCTTTAAGTCTTTCATTACCTTGATTATGTTTTATAATAGATAGTTTGGCCTCTTTCACATTCTGAATTAAAAGCATCTTAAAACATAAGCAGGTTGTTAGCTTGGACGTCATCTGTTAAGGCATTTGACCAGCTCAGCAGCCTGAAGAAATGGCAACAGTACTTCTTGTAGCATTTATAAGATACCTATCAAAGGCATGCATTTGAAACTGCATCCTAATACTTTTACACAACTGCCTTATCTGAAGATAGTCTTTCCAGTGCCTGAAGTTTCTTCTGATTTTTGTTTTGGGATATTCCAAGTGGCGATACGACTGTGCTTTACATACTTACCTAATTCCCAGGTTATTTGAAAGACATCATATGAAGTAATTTTAGCTCATCATTTATGAGCTAAAGCTCCACGCTGATTCTTAAGGTTTATGTTACTATGAACACAAAATACAAGTAAAGATATCAAAATTGTATTTCTTCACTTGTACAAGCAAAGTTAGCTTGGATAGCACATGGATGTCTCAAAGGAAAAACAGAGCAAGGTTCATTTATCTTGTACCAGCCCTAGAATTTTACTTATGTCAAATGTAGACTTGATACTACTTTTTGAACACTTTTTTAATCTTAGCAAATCCAGCTGTCATTTTGTCTGTGGTACAACTAAACCACAACTGATGTCCTGTATATTTAATTACTTACCTAACGAACTTAACATAGAAATATCAAGAGATACATCTGAATATGGTTTCATAGAGAGAAAGTCCAAGTCAGAAGAGTTACTGTCTCCAGCAGATTCTCCAACCTATTAAAACACAAGAAATAGAAAGACTAGCCATAATGACAAGCTGTCATAATAACTCCCTACTGTTTAAGATAAATGCACAAATCCATTCCCTTAAAAGTGTGCATCAGAATGGGGCATCCATAACCATCCTGACCAACCTGAAATTCACAGACACTTCAAACATGCTTCCAGGACAGACCAGTCACATGAATAGCAAGGGATGTGCACAGTAATCTAAGTATCTTTTACCTAATATCCAGAACTGTTGAAACTCAATTACAGACTCAACTCCTTCATGTCTCACAGAAGAACCCTGCTAGGTGTTCCTATCATGAACCACTCCCAGATCCCCCTTTCTATCATCTTCTCCATGCATGAACACTGGATTTATTGATATTTTTAGTATGGTGGGCCTTCTTATACACAGGATCAGCTGGAACTGGCCTCTCTAGTATTTCTTCTATACACTTGCATAATGACGTACAGCCTGCACTACAACAGCTTTGTTTCTTTCCACACCTGTTGCCACACTGCTAATGTAATAGTACAAAGTTGGAAATTAAAGTAAAAGTCACTAAGCTTCAAAACCTATTCTAAACAGAAGTCTCTGAGGATGCCTATTCCAGGAGAAATAAGACACTCAGGTAAACACACAAACAGGTATTATTTTTTAGAAATATGAAACTTCGCACTTTCATGAATTAATTTAACCAGTCACCTTCTAGAGAAAGGTGACTTTTCACAAAACATAAGGAATACTTACAAAACTATACAATTTTATTAGTTGCTATATTGTGATCCATATAATTTTTATGTGAATTGTCATGGAATGCAATGAGTTAGTTCTGCTGTCACAAATAAATTGAAAGATAAAACCTGCACTGCTTAAAGAAAGATTTGATTAGTAGCTGTGAAAGCATAAAAGATATGCGTTATTTACCCATGCTTTCTATGACATTTTCAATGGATGTGGTAAAACTAATCAATACTAATGATTTTTTACAATTTTACAGTAGGTTGAACCTTAAATATTCATCAGCAGATCAAGTATCTTTTTCAGATTCCTAAGTTATCTTTCTGCTTTGGATTTAATTACACATGCTGAAATAAACTGGAGAATACAGAACAATAAAGCCAGTAACTAAAATAGCCTAGATGTCAGAGAATTAATTTTCAGTACTGAAACATTATTCTAGATACTGTAATTTTGATATTCTATTTCAGACCATGCACATCCTTGCTCTCAAACAAAATGCATGTCTCAATACTACTTTTTTTTTTGGGGGGGTATGGTTTTTTTCTTCTGTTGTTCCTCTCCAACCATCTTACCATAATCTGTTTGGAAGAATCCAGACAGGTATTATGCAACTTGTGTTCTTCTTTTATAAGAACTGGCAGAACCTAAAGAATAAAAGAGGATTTTAGATCTTAGCATTTCATAGCTTATGCTTGTATTTCCCAAAAATGTTTTCTAATAATGCTTGTGTAATCTACTGGTTTACCACAATGAGATCCCGGACCACCACAGAACACTATCACATTTTGTGATGTTTGAGTAGAACCTCTATGAAAAAAAAAGACTAGCTCTTCTCTAAGGGCAACCATATACACTCACATAAACACTTTAGAACTAACCAGGACAGCCTCTTCAGGGCCAGCCCAACAGCCTCCTCTTTCTCCTGTACTCCACTTAATATCTTTTTCTGCATTACTATACAGAACAGATGCACATTAAATAAAATCAAGAACCTGAATGCTGGAAGCTCTGAGAACATCACTTTCTCTACCTTAAATGCCCAAACACCTTTTCTAATTAAAAAAATCCCAAACAGACTGAATGTCAGCATAACTTACCTTAGCTTCATCCAGTGGTTTTACTGGGATGTTTCGCCTCTGGAAAGAAAGAATACTAACAATTGCTTGTATTCAACATATAATAAAGACCTCTTTCTTGTACAATTTCAAGTATTTTAGAACTTCATGCACAAAAGAAGGCTGGAGAAGGCTAAGTTTTTCACACATCTGCAGTGCAATTACAATGTAACTGTTAATGTTCTGCAATAATCTAGCATTATGAATTTTAACTAATCTTTGAGTCCCCTTTCCTCTGTTCACAAATTCTATATTCAAATTCAGTATCTTAGTCAGTAAGATATTTCTGTAACTTCTTATCACAAATTAAGGCTGTACTTTCAGAGGTATTCAAATGTAGCAGCATGAAATGTTCAAGCATAAAACACCATGGCGTATCATCACTAAAACACATTTCATCACGTAAAATCAGCGTATATCGACATATCTCACAACTGAACAGCACTTTTAATTGTAAATACCCATTGACCATTTGAGAGGTCTTCAGAAGTTCTCATTTGGAACCACATTCATAGAGCATGGTGGCAAAAAAGATAAGGCACGTTTATAAATCTAAGTTCACTATGTTGTATATATACATTTCTATATGCAGAAGAGTATTTAAAATACAGGGTTGTAACTTTCTGAACTAATCCTTTACATTTCTTCCTGTTTCATATACAATCTTTTTCCTGTAGGGAACTGGTAAAAAATACCCAGAAAATTCTGAAGGATCACTTTGAGGTTTTCATTCTATTGCCTCCTTTTCCTTAAACACCACACCCCTTACTCTATTTCTAAGGGTGCAGAGATTTAGCATAATCTCATTTCCACCACGTCAGGAAGCCTAAGTACCTTCCATCTTCCCATCCTGCCTCTCTTTTT
Source organism: Myiozetetes cayanensis (assembly GCF_022539395.1). Classification (NCBI taxonomy): domain Eukaryota; kingdom Metazoa; phylum Chordata; class Aves; order Passeriformes; family Tyrannidae; genus Myiozetetes; species Myiozetetes cayanensis. Next base: position 94,169,442 of record NW_026086604.1, on the reverse strand, counting down.
TTTATTCTTCAATCATTCACAATGTCAGCATTTTAAATAGCAGACAATTATTTCAAACTAAGAGTGGTTTTCAGAGTGAAAATAACGTGAAACAAAATCTTGCAGTTTCTATTAGTCTATCTGGTCTTGGGAATGCAAACATTCCCACTAGAATCATACATATTTCTGAGAAAAATCTCTTCTCCAATCTTAGTATGAATCCCATTAGGAAAGTGTTTTTGCAAAGAAGTTAAGTTTTTCCTTCAGACATACTACATGAATTTAAAAGTTAGCACAGTTGGGTAACAGATACCTGTACAGTGATATTAATCTGTTCTTCAGCATTACTTCCACGTTCCAAATAATTAATCCTTCCACAAGAAGTATATTTTGCATTTCAATTAAGAAAAAACCAAAAACCTCAATAAAAGCATTGCAATATAGCTCAGAAGTAGATATGTAAGTCATCCCATTGAGTGACAAGGCTGCCCAAACACTATTCACTTGGTTGGGCCCTGCTGTGTTGCATCCCCCTGCCTCTTCCTTTCTGCAGCCACACAGTGAACCACACTGGAGAACTGATCGAGCCCGAGAAAAGAAAAAAAATTACTCCTCTGTTGATTAATTCAGTCTGTAATTTGGTTCACAACACAGCTGCTTGAACAGCTAAGCTTGACCTGCTTAAACTTACAGTGGAAAGCAAAGCATCTCACGCAACACTGAAAAACAAACAGGTTCGTTCTTGTTCTGAGGAACTTGTGACACTTCTGTGCATCAAGGACACACCTGCTTTAGCTGATAAATAGTTTTGGAATGATCGCCACCAGTGATCTGGTCCAGAAGATCATCCACTATTTTCTTGCTGTAACTTCCAGCATCCTTCACAAATTCTTGTAAGCTAGCAGGAATGGAGATAAGCATTACAGAAAATGTTTATTTTCATAAAAAATACTTCAACTTCAAATATGGTTTTCCCCAACAACACTACATTACAACTATATTTTCTTTGCTCTTAACTCTTCCACATTTCTTCAAAAAAGCAATTAAGGCCTTCAAGACAGTTTTTTCACTTTTCTCTTTGTTAATAATATGTAAATATTATGTAGATAAATGTATGTGTAAGCTTGTTTTTCACAACTACCAACAAATTCTGACTTGAACTATCATTGGTAGTGGGTTAAAAAACAAAACACAAAAAAAGAGGAAAAAGCTTGCAACTAATTCTTTCCCTCCAAGATTATAAATTTAATGAAAAGTGGCATTTTCCTTTTCAAGTATCTTTAACTCTGTTGAAATTCCTTGAAAAATATCACTGTTTTAAAGCCACTGAAAACTATTACTTGCCTATTTAAACTAATTTGCTGCTGGGTGTAAAGCAGAACACTAAAACTTCAGCAACCTGTAATACAGTGCTGTTGAAGACCCTAATAACAAGAGCAATAAGAGCCTTGCAATAAAATTTAAAAGAGTAAATGGGAAAAAAAATACATCCCCCCACCTACAATCAAAAGCAAACAAACAAAAAACCAACACAAAACCCCCACCAACCAGATGAAAGCTAGCTTCAAGTTTTATAGTGATTCATTTTAAAAATAAGTTTTAGAATAAAATATCAGGATTTGAACACTTTTAGTTGGCGTTTAGTCCAAATCACTTTGCATAAAATTGCTAAGAGAAGTTAGACTTTCTAATTAGGAAGTGCTTACCTTAAGGCACACTGTATTCCAGTTTCATCACCATATGCCGAGTACAAGAGTTCCATCTCATCCGGTTTCAAATCATGAAATATAGAGTTGTTTTGCAAGGAAGGTGCTGTATTAGCACTTGTAAGAAAGGTTACTAAGGTAAAAACAAGAGATGAGAAATGATTCACACAAGTGTAAAACACCACTTGGGGAAAAAAATTGTCTTCTGAAATGGATACAGAAAGTGCAGTGTCTTTTTTCTCCAACTGAAATCAAGAGCAATATCTCCAGGACACTTCAGGACTTTAGAATCAGTGCAACTATTTTAACCATATAAACAAACATATTTAAACTACTGGAAAACCAAGAACTAAGTTAACCACCCCATTCCCAGAAATAAAAAGATTCATGGCCACACCTCCTTTTATATTTCTACTTTTTGTATGTGTCTACTTTAGTGTTGGTTGACAGTCAGTTTCTGGAGACCAGATTAGAAACTATTAAAAATGTCAATAACAGGAAAAAAAAAGTCCACAGTCTGCAAAATCCTTCTCATGTAATGCAAAAATGCAAGTGACTAAAAGTTTTTTTCCCTCAACTGTAAGCACAGTTAGTCTGGAAAAATTATCTCTCACAAACAAAACACACTACCATTATTGGAAAGCTTCTAGTGTGGCTGTAACATTAAGGCAAAACATTAATCCATAAGCTTCCTAATTAAGTGATGCTTAATAAGCAAAAAAGTCAATTTAAAACCGCATTCTGCTATCAGCGATTCGAATAATTACACACTATAAGAATAACCAAGTGAACTTTCATATCAAGACAGGTAGAATCTGAAACTATTTTATATCAAGTAATTGCTCAAATATTTAAAAACCAAAAAGCTAAAACATGTCCTTTGGCATTTACCTTTATTTCTTCGTTCATCTTTAAAGCCCAGTGTAGTGAAGCCAGGTAATAATTTGCTTGACAGCGAACTCAGATCCACTGGGTGAGTCTCTTCCTCTAATAATTTGATTTAAAAGAAGACTTAGAAAAGCATTTCATGTGTACAATTTATGGTGAATATTTAGATTTTACTATTCTAAAAAGTTGCAGTTAATATGAAGACTATATGTCTTTTAATCTAAACATTATGCATAGGTACTGTAATTCAGGTTATCCATTTAAACTTCAAACACATGCTGTAAGTATGTTTCCGTGTCTAATTGAAAAGATCTGTGGTTTACTTAGTTATTTCATTTTTAGAGTATACATCAGCGTGTAATTATTTTACTAGCTGATTCACAACCATTTAAGACCCAGATTTTATGAAGTCATAAATGCAGTTTCTTATGTTGATTGAGTGGTAGTTTGTTTATAGAAATCCAGACACTGTTACCATCACTGTCTAAACTTTCAATGGCATAAATTTCAGAGGTATTAAAGCACATGAATTTTATTAATTTTTTATTTTCAGAAATAGGCAAGGGCATGTTAGCAGACAAAACGCTCAATTTCATTCCAGAAGAATTTACTACCAAATGAAAAAGCACTGAGACAATAACAGTGTTAAAGGCTCGTGTCTCCCAAAGTCACTCCCAAAGCACTCCCATATTCATCAATGAAACAACAGATAAGCTGTGAATGAACTCCAATCTCAAAAGGTGAAGAGAAGAAAGTGATTTATCATCATGACGTACAGGAGCATAAAGACTATGACATTTCACTCATTACAGACTTTCAAAACTTCTGCATTTTGAGCTTGAAACTAAAACCAGTGAAAAGTAAAAGCCAATATAAATAGCATAGACTAGTAACAGAACAAAAAAAAAACGAACAGAAAAGATCAAGAAATTAAGCTAATGATTTAAATGAGGATAGAAAAAGGTAAAAGATTATTCTGAATTTGCATCTGTGCATTGCATGTTTTACACAGGATTACAGCACTTTCATTCACCTTTAGACTAATAGGTTTTAACACTACAGTGTACTTGCAGCAAAAGCTTGTATTCCAAGTCTTTATAAAGTTGTAGCAACAACTAAGTGCTTATAAATAGATATTATTTTATCTTTTTACTGTTAGAATAGTAAAACAGAACATCTGAAGAGTGAAAATGTGGAAGGCAAGGAGAAACAACTTTGTGGTGTTTGGGAAATAATGAAAATAATAAAAATTGTTCAAAAAATTAAAAAAATTTCAAAACTCATCTAAAACTACATTGAATTCGTACGTACAGTTATGACTTTAAAATTTGCTAGAACATTCAAGACTAAAAATGTCTGCTTTTACCTTCTGCTTCAGGATCAGATGAATTTACTACGCTAAATAATAAAGTTCCATCTCCATTTTTTTTCAGATAACCAATCTGTGAAGAGAACCACAAACATATAGAAGCAATCATTCCAAACTGTTCAAACTCAAAGAAGGAGTTACGAGAAAAGTATAAAGATCATTTTTAGCTGTATTGGGATCCTGCACTCTGGTATTCACTTTTTAATACAGAGACTCATGGGTCACAACTATTTAACACTATGTAGCAAATGCTTCAGAACAGAAGACTTAGGAGTAAAAGTTCATATATGCAACTCCTTATTCACCTTTCCATATCAGATCTAAAGTTTTCATCCAAACAAACCCAATTCCTTTATCATTAGCATGGAGCCAGCTTCTCTGACTGTTAAATCTAGAATACACTTTCTTTTAGAAGCAGAACTGGAACTCGTAGCCACAGTCTAAGTCACTGCTTATTTTCAAATCTACAATAAACTGCTTGTTTTCATATCTCACCCTTCTAATTAGAAGTACTTTTATGAACACACTGTCAAATTCTTAAAGAGGAAGAAGTGCTGTGCCAGACCTACTGAATCACACAAGCACAATGCTCAAAACGGATATGTGAAAGACAAAAGAGTACACCAAGGCTCTGTCAAGATAGAAGCCAGATCTGATGCAACAAGCAAAGCTGATGCCAGAAACTGATTACACATGAATTGGGCAAAAAAAAGACTAACCTCTCAGTAAACGGGGAAAATGAAAACTATTCTCTCCCTACAGAAATATTAGTAAATACTTTGAAGTAAATTGAAAAATAAATGTCTCCCCTGTTTTGTTTTTTTCTCCCCTCCCTCTGAAAAACTTTAAAACTCTCTCTATACAGGAGGCCAAAGCTAATATTGGCATATAATAAAAACAGAGGTAAGAAATGCTGGAGAGAGAACAAACAGGAAAAACACCTTCAAGTGTTGATGGCAAAAGTTAACAGTGGCTGAGCTCTAAGAACACGCTGATTAACAGCCTAGACAATGAAGAGCTGCACATCTCAACCAACTTTCTCAAAAACAGACTGCATCATCATGAAAAGCCTTTTTAGTGGAGCTAGCAATTAGCAGAAGACTGGTATTGCTTTAAAGAATTTTTAAAAAGCCACTGCTAATTTGGAGGTTTCAAACAGCCTTCAATCCAGCCAGCAAGTCTTCTGATTATCTAAAGAAACAGAAATATACTGAAGCTAAATCTTCACCCACTATTCTTTGAAGCTTCACTTCCTAATCCAGTTGAGCCTAAGGTGACTGCATAACAAGGGCCACTGCTCAAGAAATAGACATTTAAGTTTGAGGACACACCACCACTAACGCTTCAAAGCAAAGTTTCTTCTGCAACAGTTGTTAAAAAATTATGTAGAAAAGTCAGGATGTAGCAACATCCTGATTCTTTTCTCAACTGCAGTGGCCACTAGAGTAAGTGACAGATGAGAAACGAGAACAAGGGTAGTAATAAGACTCCACATGATTCAACCTAAACAGAGTAAACGTATCTCAGTGTAGGTCTGTACTGAATGTCTGTAGCCTTCACTCCAATCCCAGCATGAAGAAATGATGGAATCCACCACCACTATCACACTGCTTAAAAAAACCACAGCCCACAAACAGATTGTTCTGAGAAAACTGCAACAACAGCATCATTGTCCTTCTAACCTTTGGAAGTGTACAAAAGCCAAACACATGGAACAATATCAGAATCACATTCAAGACTATCCAACTTGCTCTCTTATACCAGTCATTGAAGGATGTCTGTATTTTGCATTCACGCTACAGCTGACAGCTACTGCTTGTAGGTACAAAATTACAAGAGGTTACAGACTCTTCTCATTGAAAACTTCTCATTAGAAACAGTAATTTAACACTTAAAAATTCCTAAATTCCTTTGGGGGGGAATGGGGAGCGGGCAGGGAAGGAGGAATCCTAATAACACTTCAACCTATGCATAGGTTGCTTTTTCTGAGGTTGCAACAATAAGAAGAATGTGATGTTATTTTAATCACATGCTGATGGCTGCAATTCAAGACTGAGCAACATTTCACTGCTTCCTGCAAGTGAGTGAATTTCCAAGGATGTTCAACACACGATACAACCCGAGATCCATTTAGGACACCCTGCAATGGCTTTCAGTGGGAACTAAATGACACAAAACAGCCAAACTGGCAATCCACACAGAGCATGCATCCTAAATGTTACAGCCCCAGAAAACGTAACACCAAAGCCTGTCTCCTAGCATGAATCAAAGCATTCAATAGTCAGACACAAAATGGAATTGCAAACTGCACTGTGCAGTGGACCTTGCTGTTGGGCAGATATCGATTGATCCTATCCCGAGCTTCATCCGCTGCATGTTCCACTAGCGCCAGGACATGCTCTTCAGCAGTGCTGTCCGTCAGGCTGCACGCGTTTCCCTCAGGTTCAAAAATGCAGCTACAAAACAGAAGAGGAACAGCTGTAGAAATTAAAAGCTAAAAGGAAACAAAGGGATGAATTCTGGGTTTTCTTAACAGAACAATCAGTCCCACTACTCTCCCAGGGTCAGTCTACTTCAGCACTTTAGTGGAATTATGATCATAATTTAAACTGAAGTTTTGCAGCAGAAGCTGAGAACTACCAAGCTACTGAACTTCAAAAATGTAATAGTTTCTGTACCTTGATGAAAATAAAGGAAGTATTACAAAACGGAGACTGGGAGTAAAACTGCATTAATAGAGGGTGAGTGCTGTATGCATCCTTCGTCTCCCACATGCATGAATATGCTATTTTCAAAAATTCCAAACAGAAAGATGCAGAAATTACTTGATGAGGGAGAGAAACTATGTAACTAATCAGAGAAAAAACACAACAGGCTGCATATCATATTGTTGTTTGCAGTAGGACACAGTTCCCAGTCTAACAGGGAGTCCTTTAATTCCTCTGTTTGTTAGTATTGGTAGCATTCCTAATCAGCATTAATCACACCATTTCTTGTAATTGAAATTACTGAATTTAAAATTATCTTTCTGTAGATCCCTTTTCATTAAAGCACCAGAAAAATAAAATTGTAACAGATAGGCACAGCCAAGATGGAACAGGACATAGGTATTACATAAAATCAGAAGAAGGTAATATCATAAGGACAAGTGTGAAGATATCATAGAATATGGCAGTCTTCATTATATTTTACAGATAAAATAAGCTTGGTATATCAAAATATTTCAGGGCATTATAGGGACATTAGACACTAGGGCCAAACACCTTAGGTACTGGGTAGAGCATCTCCTCACACCAAATCCATTTCTCTCTCCTGGGTTATCTTCTTCCATTTGCTTAGCTAAGAATTTCTCTCTGTATAGAGATTCAGATCCGATACACAAGTAAGTTTTGCTATTAAAGACAATAAAAAGATCACAGGATCATACTATTATGAGACAAATGTGTTATACGATTTTTGTTTCATTGAAACTTCAGAAACGGTGTACACAGCAGGAAACTCCTCAACAATTGGCACTTTCTATCGCATCCTACAGAATACTTGAAGGACAAGAATTTTGAGAGAATGTTCAGAAGGCTGCAACATCCTGAACAAAATTTTCAAAAACTACTTAAACATTAGGATGTCCAAGTGATCAAGGCACTTTTTAAACTACAGTATAGAGGTCTAAGCTGCTTTAACACTTTCCAAGTACTGACTTTACTCTTTCCCTTTTTATAACTGTGAAATACAAAGGCAAAAATATCCACTATTAGGTTCAGTTCTCCCCCCCAAAGCTCTTACTGTTCATCAAAAAGAATAATACCAATCCTACTGATGCAAAAATACAAGTGTTTAAAAGGTCAAGTTCACTAGAAAAAACAAATCAATTCCAACGACTAAAGTTACATAAACACTAAAAAGAATAGGAAGGTAAATTCGTACCACAGACCAATTGCAAAGAAACCGGTGCTCAAACAACATCAAAGATCGGTTCTTTCTAACTGTGCAAATTGTATGTTAAGGTAGATATTAAAGACAGAGCAGTACTACATGGATTGGCAGTGCCACTTTCTTGCTCTTTGGCAAAGTACAAAAATACTCCTGTATTGGAGTTTATGCAAGAATTAATCCTGGGCACCATACAAAACAAATCGTGTATTTCCTAAAAAAAAAAAAAAAAAAGAAACAAGAACCAAACTACCTCCCCCTCAAAAAGGTGCTTTCAGTCGATTTCTATATACAATTCAAAACAGAAGGAACAAATGACATTTTGTTAGTTCTCCATTACACAGCAACAAGTATGTTTGTGTATGCTGTCAACAGAATAGTTTCCACTAAAAAAATTACTCTATTTAAAAATTTTTTTTGAAGATACATGTTGCAGTCTTCTATTTCCACAAAACAACTGCATTAAAATACCACTTCTTTCATCAGACATTAAGAAGGACTACAAAAATCCTTGAAATGTAAAAGAAAAAAGATCTGGCTCATTAGAACACTAAAGTTCACTTAAAAAAAAAAAAAAGAGACACGACATTTCACTTTTTTTACTTTGAAGGTTTAGGAAAGAAGCCTGCAGAACATATCCACACAATCGGATTATTTAAGACATAACTAGTGACGCTCTGTTACAGGTTTTCTTCCTTAAAATTGCAGCTGATATAATGCTTTACAATTTAAATTCAACATCTATCTTCAGATGTCTATGCAAGAACACTGAACAAAAGTTGCTTGTAAATTAGTTTCTGCTTAGATCTCATAAAATAAGTTGACTAAATTTAGATTCAAAAAATTTTACTAAGATTAGATTTTAACAATAAAAACATGACTTTGTGGAATGTGGGTGCCTATTATTACCTGGAAGACTACTATTGCCTAGCAATGTTATTTTATAAAAAAATTGAATAAGACATTACTGGGGAGATGTTATCATCTTCTCCAGAAATAATCTCCTGTATCTACACATCATGCCAGATAAGGTTGAAGTTAAATAAAATCAGTCACTGATCTGGGACCACTTTGCCCTCCCAGAAAGATCCTGTTACATTTTGATACAGTCACCCATTTTAGGAAAGGAGAAAAAAGGGACAAAATGCAAAAGGTATTTGTGGCTATATTCAAAATAAAGTAATATTTCTAACCATCATGAGAAGAAACTACTCATTACTTAATATAAAGAATGATAAGAATATCTATATAGACATTAACTGTAAGTGTTTAAAAGAATAGGCAGTCATCTTTTGAATTGTTTGTTTCAAGTTGGGAATTCCTGGGTTATATAATGACTTCTGTAAATAAATAAGCAAGTAAAATACAACAAAGGAAAAAGGCTGAAAAGAGGGTTTTTTCCTCAGTTCTTTGCTGCTGTCTAACATTACGAAAGCTGCAACCAAGCAGTAAGCGTGCCCATTAAAACCTTTACCTAATAACTTCTTTATTTTGCTTTTTGGATTTCTTGGTAGTCTCTGCTTGTACAGGAACAACTTCAGGGACAGGTTCTTCAACTGCTGTATCTTCATCACCCAAAAGAGCTGCCTGCTGAGAAAAATCCATGTCCTGCATAAACGACATGCTGCGCTTCAAAGCTAACAGCCGTTCCTAGAATCAGAAAGGACAGAGCGGCAGGGACTTAACCTTTCCCTCATAGCCAAGATGCTATGATAATGGGATGGGATGGGAATGGCCATGGCCTTATTTTGTTCTTAATGTCTCCCTTCCAATGGCGATGCAACATGATTTGGTCATGGTAGCATGGCATCAGAATTTCTGCAGCCCAACTATCAAGAGAGAAACAAACAAACAAACAAACTGCATATAGAAAACCAACTATTTTACACAAAACTTACCATCACTGTAACACACGCGCACACACACACACACACACAAACCATGTGCACACAGAGCAGCTCACCAAAACTTCATTTTAAAAGCCAACAACTCTACTTGAGTAAAAAGCCGATTTGCAACACACCTGAAAACTCCCCCACACCCAACATCTTCAAAAAATTAGAGCTTTCCTGTTTATGCAGAAGTAAAACTTAAATGAGGTCCTGTTCTCAAAGTTTCAGCCAGAAGTAATATTTGACAGTAGGGTTTTATACATGTGAATCTTAATTGCTTCCACTGAGACCAGGGGAAAAAACTCCTACAGACTTTTGCAGTGCAGATATAGTTGAGAAATAAATAAAAATTACTGAGTTATAATAAGACTGCTATTGAGCCCTTAAATATAGCAGCACTAACAGGCACTGCTATGGTTAAACACCGAAGGATAAAATAACATTTATCATTGTCACTAATTATGTTCCTTTTAGGTATGATAACAGCAACAAAAAAAAACCAACAAAGTTTCTGCTTTTTGTTTTTAATAGGTCTCTTACTTTGCTCATCATCTTAAAGCCTGTGTGCAGTATCTTCTTGGCTAGCTTGTAGTAAACAGTATCTGGTCTGTTGTAAGTCATTGCATTATCACACATCAGTTTAAAATCTGCCTGTAAAAATACAAGACAAAAGAACTGTTAGAAATTCCAAGATCTTTATTAAATAACTGGAAGATACCATTCCACCATGGTAGCTCTGTGGCGAACACAGTAATATTTTAGCAGCAAATTCATGGAATAAATGCAAGCCAGAAAGTAACAAAGAAATGCAAACAAGCCTTTTTTGATTCTTCAAGATGCTGCCAAACTTCCCTTTTTAAGTAGTTGAATAAGACAGTCCAGCAAGCCAGAATTTAGAGACCTGAAGGCTTTGCTGATGGCAAGATTATTATAAATACTTTTATACTATTTCCTATAAACCTCTATAGCATACCTAACAAAACAGAATAATCTTTGTCAAAGCACTTGTGAGAAATATCAACCATTCTTTGCTCACCTTGCTGGATCTTTCAAGAGAAGAGATTAACCCTGAGAAGCAAGCCAATGCTCTCTGACAAGTTTATTGTTTTATCAACACCACTCTAGGAAACAGTAATTCTGAAGGCAGCTACTAGAACTTCATGGATCAGTTAAGGAAAACTCCTTCCAGGAGCTGGTGATATCATGAAAAGATTTCCTACTGCACTCTCTGTAAGACCATGGTGCATCTAATAAAGCATTACAACAATAATAATATGTAAGTTAGCTAAGGCAAGTTGCCAATAAATTTGCCAAGTAACTTTCTGCCATTTCAGATGATGCCATATGGAAAATAAGACAATTAAAGATAAAAAATACGTAGTTGTTATTGACTCCTATACAAGAAGTTTCAGTATACTCATAGTTTTCTTGCAGACAAGTCAAAATTACATTTTAATCAATCTAACCAGGTCTGGATCCAAGAAGGAAATTAAAATGAGAGGCAGGGAGAGCTCCAGGTTCTTCAACCACTTAAGTCCTTGTGATAGTCTCACTCCTGTTTCAGTTTAGCAGCATGCTTTCCATAGAACTTTAGAACATGTTCTTGGTATCCACAGTAATTTATAGTAGACTGCAGTAGAATCTGACAAATCCAGAGTATTTGTAACACACTGAATACACAAAAGTGCTCAGTTCTGAACAAAATGCACATTAATTAATGTCAGAAAGGTTTCTACAGTTAAAAAGAATCTTCAGTTTCTTATTAGCTTAGAAATACTACATCTTTATTAATTCACCTTGAATTCAGTGACTGATTTGTATTCATTTGCTGCGATTTTTTCCTTCATCGTGCCAAAATCCATAGGGTGTTTTATTATCATGGAATATCCAGGAGCGATGGCATCCGTGACTGGAAAAGCGAAAAACCCATGAGGATCTTTCCTAAAAATAAAAACAAGACATTTAGATTTATAGCAGCAGGCAAAACAGTCCCTGTTTTTAAACCACATTAATGATGTAATAGTACTACTAAAAAAAGAAAAAAAAACACTAAAACCGTTTTCATAACACAGAAGCATGTTTGAAAAATTTTTTTATAAGGGAGAGCATTTTGATTATACCTTTGTAGACTTTTTGAAACACATTAAAAAAAGTCTTTCAATTCAATGATCAAATGATTAACTCAAGCTAGTTCTTGTATTTTTTAATTAATTTTTGTATGTTTTCTACATCTCTACAATCCAAATTGGTCTTTTGGCTTCACTGAGTAAAAAACCTCAATTCTTCTTGTTCATAAGGCCCTCTAAAAATAAACACAATGTTTAATATTTTTGAACTAGTTCCAAATTCAGCTTATTGCAATGTAATAAAAAGGATTTTTTGTTTTTTACATGAGGTACAGGCTTAAGATCTTATTGAAAACAGTAAAATAAAAAGCCCCTAAGCAAATTAGGGGATTATCAAGTAAGCAGGTATGAATTTATTTTGTCTTTGACAGAGGACATAGAAATAAACATAATTAAAACAGTTTAATCTTTTAAAGTATTATAGAATCATAACTGGGTTTTAATCCCTAAATTAAATCATTAACGTTTAATAAATTTAAAATGGCAATTACACTGGCCCAAAACGCTTACTTCCCTGCTAAAAGCTAGAATGGCAAAGTTGGTAATAATTTTCCCAAACTAATCTTTAAAAACTACCGTGTCTGGCACGATTGCAAAGGTTAACAGATATACTACAGTCAGTCTTCAGGCACTGTTTTCAAACAGAAAGCCAGGAGAAGAAGTTCTAAAGTAGCACATATAAATATGCATTACACACTGTCGACACAGTTGAACATACAACACGGTTTATACCTTTGAAGCTGGCGAAGGAAGTGTTCTAGTAATTGTTGGATTGGTGTGCTCTCATTTTCAGCTGCATTTTGAGATGAAAACACAGATAAGTGCAATGAAACAGAATATAGGTATATTTATTTAAAAACATAAATACCAGAGAGAACATCTCAACTACTTGTACATCTGAAGCTCAGTGAGACAGATTTCAAAGCAGAAGCACATCAGATTTCTAAGCATACAGCACCTATTTCTTCTCCTTTACTATTTTCTGAGCTTTCATCACATTAAAAACTAAGAGACATTAAATCAGATGTAATGCTAAGTCTAGTAGCTCTAAGAATATATTTTCATAAGATTACAATGTTATATATTTTTACAGGAAAAGAAAAGTGAAACTTGGTTGCTGAAATCATGCAGTTGGGAAATCCACATTCTTACAACATGTTATCAGTGCAATTTTAATGGTTTCTTTACCATTAACCCCATGCAATAAGCTTCTCTGAACCTTTCAATCACCGAGTGACAAATAGATGCAGATTTGCTGGCAAGTGAGGTACTGATTACAATTTCACTTCCTGTACACGTACAAATAACACTATTAATACCACTTGTTAATTACCTGTTCCATACACATAGTTCAGAGAGACTGCCTTTAATGTGAAGTTTGAAACACTAAACAAGCAGCATGCTGAAATCTAGAATTAAAACTCCAACTCTTCACCATGATAGTGGAGCGACATTTCCTTTCTTAACCGGAACAGGCAAGGTAATTTATATGCTTTCAAATATCATTTTACAAGCAGATGAAAATAGAATAATAAAGTTTTTAGCCTGGCAGTTTTCCAAGGTTCCTGACTACCCTGAGACATAAAACTCTGACCAGAAAATTTCAGTTACCTTGACAGCTGATGGCCAACAATTTAATGTGCAGTCATAATTAGAAAACTTCCCAGTGAATTACTTGGCCAGTCAAAGGGTAGTCTTCCAAAGACAAGACTCACAATATTCCTAAAGACACAGCTTTTGCTACCAGGTTCCACGTTAAGCATATAACTTAGAAAATTATGTATTTGAAAATTCGCTTAAGTAAAATTTCCACTGGATAACACTGAGTTTTAACTATCAAGCAACAGCTATAGGTAGAAAAAGCATGATAAAATGTGAAATGAATAAACACACAGAAGTTGCCACAGACAGTCCATAAATATTTTGGTTGGTGACAAGAATTAAAGAAGATTGGTCAATGAAAAATAGGGTGGTGGGGGTGGGGTCTATGGTCTTTAGAGACACTCTATCACAACTTCCTGTTCATTAAAACAGAGATAATAAAAGTCCACATAGGTTATAAAAGACTGTAACAACAACTAAGCAGTATTCACAACATTTGCTTTGCCTTGAACTAAGGAAAACTTAAATTTCAGACATTCTGATCACTGTTTGGTAAATGTTAAGGAGAAGACATTAGGGGAACACTGTGCACAATAACACTTTTATGCTAGCTTTATTCTGCCAAGTAATAGAAGTCAGAGACAGATTTCCTTGGCAACTTCAGTCACCTGAAAAAAAACCTACTAAAACCTGTAAGCACCATGAGGAATATTGACTTTTCAGACAGCAGAAAGTTCTAAATGCTGGAAAAAGTAAAGTCTCTAGATTTCAGCAAATCTTCATGAAAATTTTACATTTTGGTACCTTTGACAAAACTTCGTTGTGCATGCTTTTAAAAACAACCAAAACTATTCAATTTCTCATGCTGCTCACCTGGTTGAGTTCTGCATGCTCTGACAGGACGATCTGGAGGAGGTTCAACCTCTACTTTTTTCCCAGGATCAAAGTCATCAGTTTCTCCTTCAGTGTCACACTGTTCTTTCTCTCTTTTCCTCTTTTTCTCTTCCTAGCACAGCAGGAAGAAGGCATCTTTTAGAAGAACGTACTTGGAATGTGCAATCCCACACACCAAAAGGAAAGAGACAGTGATTTCTTTCATTTGGAATAATCATTCTATATCTGAGTCATAATATGGTTTAAACAACACTGCATACATTTTCACTATCACTTTCTCAATTTTCTTCTCCAATTAAAACGAAACTGTTCATCTTTTGCTACCTTGTATTTAACATAATATTGTACTATCATTGCTGTACTTTTACTGGAATAATGTTGAACTCAAGCTGTTTATATGTAAAACTGCACTATAACAAAGGAAGTTAATTTACTATTCCGTAAAGATCAGCCTGTAGCTCTGCTTTGATCAGTGTGCTTTTGTTTGGTACATTGAATGGGAATGAGTAAAGTAGGTGATAATTCAGAAAGCCTATAAAAGAACCATAAGAAGTGTTACCACCACTGTAACAGCGGTGGTAATTAATGACCTCTTCTTGAGCTCCACAGCAAAAGCAAGCCTAAGCCATTCCTGTAATCTTGCAGTCATTATCCATGTTTTCACAGAATAGCATATTTTCATTAGCCTTCTTTAGTCTGCAGTTTTGCTTCTTAGCTATCTGTTAGCTGATTTTAAATGCACCAATAATGAAGTTCTGGGAAAAAAATCCAAACAACCCCCACACTGTAACTTAGTAAAGGCAACTGATGGTGCAATATCTTATATGAAGGACAGTTGTTTTGCTACATTTCGAGTCCCAGCAATACTCCTAAGTGAAACATTTGTACTAAGAAAATTTTGCACTGTCTATGCTGTATTCAAGAGCTTCTGAACGATCCTATGAGATATGTCATTTTCAAGTAATTGAGTCTAACAAATGACAGATGTTAGCCACAAACCCATACAAAGTAGCACCGAAAAAATGACGATATGAGCAAAACTACGTAACAAAAAAGAACTAAAAAAGCACAGAGGTCAAAGAATCATTAGTACACAAAAGAAATGCTATTAAAATTAAATCGTACAAGTCACTGCACTGTCAGTGCCTTCTTGCTGATTTTAATCTAACTCCTCAAGGTTCAACATAGACAACTAAGGTGACCACACCATTTGCTACTAACAAAGCCACAAAGCCTTGCATGAAGGCTATTCTAAGAGCCAGCCTAACTATTGTACCACAGTACTCAACAGATCAGAGCTCAGAAAGCTGTTTGGAGTAAACATACCAATTTCAATGTCCAGTAACTTCACGCATATCTCAGGAAGAGAAATGCAACTAAGATTTATTTGAAAAGCTGAAAATACCCCTGAAAGGGTTGCAAAACATGATTGTGACCCAGGTGAAATACAAAACATCCAACTTAAAAATGGAAGTATTCATTCAAAGCAGATAAATAAGAAAAATAAGCAGTTACAAGAAGGAAGCTTTTACTTTGTTCACAGACTCACAAGTACATATCTCCTTTAAATAGCAGAAATATACTAATACATATGCAAAGGTTTTCTAAATTTATAAAGTGCTGAGTGCAGACAGCAGGCTCCTTGGAATAGTGATTTAAACAAACAAAATCTCTGGTACTCTGCACCAGATTTTAGATCTGATAAGCAAGCTTGGTGGCTGATATGCCTGAATTCTAAAACTCACAGCTTACCTTTCTCTTTCTTCTTTCTTCATCATCTAGATGCTTTTCTTTTTCTTTCTCAGACTTTTTTTTCTTTTTTTTCTTCTTTTCTTTATGTCGTTCTCGCTCATGATCTGATCTGTCATCGTAGTAACTAGAATCATGCCCTGACCCAGAGAGTTCGGTCACTTCACTTCCTCCAACTTTAAGCACCAGCTTTAAGGGTTTTTCCAAAGGTTTATCCACATAATCTAAATAATAATAATAAAAAAAAAAACAAACGCCAAAACCAACATTTCATAAATGCACAGGGAGATGACAGCACACAGCAATTACAGAATCACATAACCAATTAGGTTGGAAAATACCTCTGAAGTCATTAGGTCCAACCTATCACTGAATACCATGATGTCAACTAGATCATGACACTAAGTGCCACATCCAGTTTTTCCTTAAACACCTCCAAGGACGACAACTCCACCATATCCCTAGGCAGCCCATTCCAATATACAATCACCTTTCCTCCAAAGAGATTCTTCCTAATTCCAACCTGAACCTCCCCCACTGCAGCTTGAGGCTATGTCCTCTTACTCTAACACTAGTTCCGTAGGAGAAGAGCCCAATTCCCACATGGCTACGACCTCCTTTCAGCTGTTTCTACAGAGTTATAAGGTCATGCCGGAGCCTCCTTTCTTCAGGCTAGAGACCCTCAGCCCTGAAGCTTCTTCTAGAAATACTGTTTGTAAGAATTTGCTGCAGATCAAAAATATACGCAATACATTTGGAAAGAAAACACCACCTAAGAGTCATAAATCCAAACTAACGAGACAGTCGTTCAGCACATGTTACGCTGTGATTTTCCACCAACCTTGAACACGGAATAAACCGACTCCTCGGCTTCCCCTGAAAAACGCCGCAAGATCCTTGCCAGAGCAAGGTGAAATTAAGCATCACTCGAGCACCGCAGACGCCGGATCCCATCAGGAAGAGCCGCAGAAACCGCCCGGGCTCACAACCCACCCCTCGCCCCCCAGGCCGCCCCCGCCGCCGGCAGCCCCGGCACTTAAAGCCAGGGCCTGTCCCTGCGGGCCCCCCAGCCCCGCAGCGGTGCCGCGCCCCGCCGACAGCCGGGCCGGAGGGAGCGTCCCGGGCACAAAGAGGGACCCCCCCTCCAGCGCTTACCGCTGTAGGCGGTGGCGGAGGTCGAGCGCCATTCTGCCTTCTCCGCTTTGTGCTTCTTGTGCTTCTTCCCCATGGCAGAGCCGCAGCCACAGCCCGAGCCCGCACCAGTGCCGCCGGAAGCGCCGGGACGGGCGGGCCCTCCCACGGCGGGCGGAGGAAGATCCGGGTGAGGGACCGACCGGCCCGCCCTCCCCGCCCGGCGCGCCCTTTACGAACGCTGTGCGGCCGCGGTGCGCTGCCCCGGCTCCCTCCCGCGCTCCCGGCATCCTTCCCGCTGCGCTGGCGCGCCGCTCCCGAGGCCGTGCCTGCCGTGCGGGGATTCCCGGTGTCCAGCGTTGAGGCAGGAGCGGCCCGGCCGAGCTCACGGGCTGTCCCGAGGGCCGACGTCGCCATCTCCTGAGGGAGGGAAGTGCCGATCCCGATCCTTGCGGTGGGCGAGGTGCACGCGGCCGGGGCGCCGGGAACGGGCTGGCTGTGCCCTTGGGCGTGCAGCACTCCTTGGGGTTTGCTTCTCCTCGGTATCGCTTTTCCCCTAGGAGCGAGAAGGATGGATGATGCCGCAGGAGAGCTGAAGCAAGCGCTCCCAAACGTGTGTGAGAACGTTCAGATCCATGTGGAAGTTCATCAGAAATCGAGCAGGTCTCTATGATCGCCCTGTAACTTTCTGTAACTTGTGCCTGTTTCCTTTTGGCCTCCTGCTGTGCATCCTCAGGAGCCCGCAGGATTCTGCTCTGCCTTCTCTGTGCTCTCCCATGAGCTTCCGTGCGTCTCTTCCTAAGATGGAACAAATCCATTTCTCTCAATTTCATCTGATAATCAAGTTGGTGGCCACATTCAGGACTTGCTCTGGTTTATCCTTGCCTCTCTTATAGCAGAGCTTGAAACTGCACACAGTAGTCCAGGTGTGGTCCCATAGAGGCAGTGAATGGAAAGAATCGCTTTCCCTAATGTTGACACTTTTGGTGGCACAGCCTAAAATAAGGTTGTCCTTATTTCTAGCAGGGACACACTGCTGTCTCACTGCTGTTTTGTCCACTAGTACCCCAGGCCCTTTTCTGCAAAACTGCTCTTCATCAGGTTGACCTCTGCTCTGTTCTATTATCTGAGCAGTGAATGGAGAGATAGGATTTTATGTTTACTTTTGTTGAACCTCAAGAGGTTCCTGTCAGACTATATCTCCAACCTACAGATGTCCCTCTGAACGGCAGCCCTGCTCTCTAGAGTACTGACAGTATCCTGCTTTGGTGTTATCCATAAACTTGCTGCAATTGCTTTCCATTCCATTGTCAAAGGTGTAACTGAGGGTGTAAAAGCAGTGTTAGCAGTATCCCCCCACCTTTTCCAGTCTGAGTTATTGGCAGCAGTCTTTGTGTTAATAATCATAACCCTCTGAGCTGGACAGTCCAACCACCTCACTGTCCATTTATCCAGTCCTTATCTTACCAACCTGGCTATGCAATGGGAGAGCGTGTCCAAGATGCTGCAAAAATCAAGTTGTAAAATATCCACTGCTCTCTTTTTGTCAGGCTTAAAAAACAAGGAGCTTGAAGTTCGCACTGGTTATACATCACTGAAATTGCAAGACTTAAGTTAAAGCCTTTCAGAAATCTTCAAATGGTGTTCCTTTTCCTGTAGCTTTTTTCCTTTTACTGGAATTCTCCTTATAGTATGTCCCCATCCTGAGGTGTCAGCTGTCCTCAGACTTGAAAGTATAATGGAGGTTCCAAGCTAATCTTACCAAATTCAGTCTAGTAGCTTGGCTGTGAGTTTTTCTGTTTTTCCTGCTGAAACACAATCAGATTGCATAACTGATTTTCATTCTTGAAATCTTCTAGCTGTGTCATTCTGTGTCCCCTGATATGACCTCAAACAGAGCAAATAGTATTCTTTGGATTGTGTCTTTTAATGCACAAATTAAAAACAAGTATCAAGTTTGTTGCTTTTGAAAACAGACTGAATTTGATAGTGGGGTTTTTTTCCTGCAGAATGTCATGGGGGAGTTAAGTGGGGTTTTTGTTGGTTTGTTTTGTTGTTGTTGTTTTGTTGATTTTGTGCGTGTGAGATGGAATCTGTTTTCCATGAAGGCTTAAGTGTATGAAATAATACACTCTGACATGAATTCATACTTCCTTATAAACATCAATGCCATGAAGTAATGGTGTTCCTTTCTCGTTAGTGTGGCCAAGGAAGAAGATATTAGGATGAGTGTCCTAAAGCTGTTGAACAGACATACCATTGTGTTCGGTGATTACAAGTGGACCGAGTTTGATGACAGTTTCCTTAAGAACAATGTGCAGTCTGTGTCGATTGTGGATACGGAGCTGAAGCTGAAAGACAGACAGGTATTTGCAGTCAAGAATGGACAGGTCTGTTCATATGCCTCTGAATTAGTTGTAGGTAGACTGGTGGTGGCCTGAGGACATAAGCAAGACAGGATCTATAAGATGACATCTTATTAATCTGACTAACATAACCAGGAAAACGTAGCTAAGTTTTTGGGCCTACACTGCTTAGTAAGGTCTGAAACAGAAACAGTAGGCTTCAGAGATGAATGCCATCTTAGAACTGTATCTTTCTTTTGTTATAATTAGCTTTGAATAGGAAATATGATGCATTAGAAGTCTTTTCATGTTCATTCTAGCCTATTGACTTGAGCAAGAGCAGTCTTTCTCTGCATATTTTTCATCTGAATGAAGAAGGACCAACCTCTGAGAACCTGGAAGAAGAGAATGAGGATATCACAGCAGCTCACCACTGGGTACTCCCAGCAGGTACCTGTGTGATATTTCAGAAAGGTCTAGAGCAGTTATGATGAAAGAAAACTTTGGAAAGGCTGGAAGTGTTTAAGGGTTACCTGTTAAAGGTATTATCTGTATGTGTTTTTTAACTTTGTCCTTTGTCTGTGGAACCAATATATTTGGACTTTTTTCTTTATGGTTTTGACCGAACTGCTACAGGCGTTCCAAAACACATCATTTATTTCTGTAATACTCATGGATGCCTGGAAATAACTGGTGTTGTGGTCTAAAATGTATAGTCATAATCAGAAGCATTCAAGTTTTTAATCCTACAAGCTGCATTCCAAGTTGTAACTTGGAGACCCACAAGAAACTCATCACTTTAAATAGTCATTTTCCAGAGCTCACTTCTGGTGTCCAGCCCCCAAGGCAGTGTCGCTTTTATATCTGAAACAGACAAACAAAGAGATCCAGAGTCCTCAGAATGTTTTCTGAAGAGAAAAATAAGGCAGTAGAGCACGACTTGCCTGTTACTATCTTGAGCTTGGGGAAGTTGGATTCTATACCTGGAGGGAGAAGCACAGGTGTGAGCTTAAGCTCAAAGAGACAGTTATTCTGAAGTGTTTCCTACTCTCTCCATGTTTCAAAATGCCTAACTATCCATTAGATTTATTTTCAGAAAGAAGTCAATCTGATACACTGACACTATTCTTACGTTATTGTGGTTTATAGTTGTTCCATCTATTTTGCTTTTCTTTGCTGAAAGTTAGAAACTAACTGCTAGGAATGACTGATACTCAAATGACAACTTCAGTTTTTTGTGCATTATTCAGCCATATGCTTTTTTTGGTTCTCTACATCTTGATGTTAATCCAAAAAAAAAAAAGGCAAACCTGAATAATAAAAATTGCCTTAGAATGCTCCTCCCACCCCAACTTCTCATAGCTCTCTGTATTTTTCCTTTCATGTTAAGAAACCATTAATTTCTCAACACAATAATTTGACAAATTTGAGCAGTTTGAGAAACTGCTGAATTTGTCTGTTAGGAAGTAGTGTTTGAATTTTGAGAAAAATAACTCATGAGATTTTTTTTACAGATATTTTAATTGCTCTCATTTATCTAGTTTTAGTTGAGAATAATTTGAAAACTGCTTTATGTTCCAGTGGTAGGCTACAAGTTTCCAGACTGATTTATCCTGAACAGGTATTTAATATTGCTTTTCCAGCTGAATTCCATGGCCTTTGGGAAAGTCTCATATATGACAGTGAAGTAAAAGCAAATGTAAGTTGAAAATTAATTACAATTAAGATTGCTTGAGGAGAAGTAAGAGCTGAAATGAGGCCTGTTTGAAGTTTACTGCATCCCTTGGAGACGTGGTGGGTGCAGATTAGGCAGAAGGGAATGGGAGTTTAAATGTGTGTTTCTGGCAGCAGCTAAACAATTAATTGGCTGGCAAAAAAAAGCCAGCACTGTCACTGTTCATAAAATGCACATTGAATGACTGGAGTTTGCTTCCACTTGAATGCTGGTAAGATGTTTGAAAGAAACAGAACAGTTCCATGGGGTCATTTTTTGGCTCAAAGATTCTGTGCATTCATCAAAGGTTGTGATGGTAAATGCCACAGCTTGTAGAATCTGGAATCTAGTAATTGTGATGTGACTATAGACCACAAGTGACTCAACTCAGTTGTTCTTATGTCAGCACTCATTAAAATGTTTATTGTACTTCTTAAAAAAAAAGAAGCTTCTGACTGACATTTTTGGACACAAATAATTTATTCATTAGCTTGTTTGTAATACCATAGGTGCAGTATTCTCACTTAAGTTTTTATAAACAAATATAGCAAAGCAAAACGTTCCAGTGATTGTCCTTCTTCATTTATAAGGTAAATATGAATAAACATGTCCACGTTTGTCTAATTTATGACACTGATTTCCAAGTCATCTATGAAATGACAAGACTATCTTATTAGACTTGCTGGTGTACTAAATAACAGCAAGCTGATCACTGTTGACTGTAAGTGTATATTGGTAGAAAGAAATGGTTGCTTTTAATGACTAAAACTAGGACTAATTCTGTAAAAATAATTGTGACAAATCTTCATTCTTTAAAGCATGGAAATGCTTGGGCATGGTTGGGTTCTATGGGCTCTGAAATGGTTGCTGTGAATTTTCGAAATAGTATGGTCTGTGTCCATGGAATATTGAAAAACATGTGGATTAAGTTCAGTTGGTTTTGCTGTTGTGTAACTGCTCCACCGTGAGCATGAGATTTTGCAGGAGTACTGTCGTATTGTCCTATTAACACCTTTGGATCAAAAGCACGTTACAGGTAAGAGCGCCAGAAAGTAATGTGGTATCAGGTGTTATGATAGGTAAAAGTCAGTATAGGTTCACACCTGAGGTTCATACTCATTTTGTTGAAAGAGTTCTCTACTTCATACTTCTAGAAATTCTAAAATGAAGTAGCAGGATTTTTAGAAGCAAGCATTCAGGGAAGTGTATAAAACTTCCCTTATTTGGAAGGGTTAAACAATCTACAAATGTGTTGCAGTAGCTGATACAAATGCTTCAGTAAAAATGAAGTAAATTGTTAAAGGAAATGCTTTGGTGGGCTTTGTACAACAAACTGAACAAATGAATAGCTGTACAAACAGGACCAAGAGTTTGAGTCTTTGACTCTCTGTACTTGGACAGCTTGTGTTTTATGGATGCACTGTAAGTGGGACAATGGAAAATGAAAATAATTTCCCTTCCTTAAAGCACCTAATTTATTAATTTAAAAGTTCTACATCTCTATTTGTGCCCAGTACATGCTATTTGCATTCTTGGGAGTAGGACAGAAATTAATTCCCATACTTTGCAGAAATAAGTTTGCCCATAGCTAAAAGACATGAGCTCTTTCTTTTGTTGTTGTTGTTGTTATGAGTACATAGTAGGCATGATTAGAATATTGCTGCTATCTGTAATTGTATTTGCTCTTATGTCTCTGTGTCTATTTTTCTCCTCTTCAATTAGTTACTTGATTACGTGACAACAACATTATTATTCTCTGACAAAAATGTCGACAGCAACCTGATATCGTGGAACAGAGTTGTTTTGCTTCATGGTAAAAACGATCTCTCTTAAATCAAGTAGATTTGTTGGCCACCTGTTTATACTTTCCTTCTGGCAAAACTTGTATTGCAGGCCTGTTGTAGTGAAATTAGATGATAAAAAAGTAGCACGGAAATATCCTCTCTATTATGCAAGTTTAAATTAAATGTAATGTCAGAGTAAAATCAATGTTCCCTTGTACTATGCTTTGCAGGAATTTAAATTCTAAAATTTACAGTGCAGTGACAACTGTGGGGTTTTTAATTTTCATTTTTAAGATATTGCAGCTTTTTTACATAAAGAGCAAAAATAATGCAGATACTGAAAACATTAGGCTGCATATATTAGTTTCACTTCTATCCCAGTATTAAATATCTTGTTAGTTATGACTTTATAAAAACTTTGAGGAAACTGGGAAATCAATCTGTGTGTTGTGGTTTTGACCCTGTGTGTTTTATTGCCAAGTTTGAAGGCAGTACTCTCAGTAATTTAGTTGTTTCCATGAAGCTGTAACCTTCAGTCAGTCCTAGCTTACTGTGGAAGTTATACCAGAAATGAGATTAGCATCCACAGAATCCATTTGCTTGAAAAATGCAGTTTGCTATTGATTAATTGCAATAACTGTCAATTTAAAAGCTGCAGGATTTTTTTTTTAAACTATTTATTTCAAACTGTTAGCAATGTATTTACGATAGTTATATTTAATAACGAGCTAATTATTGTGATCACTGTAACGGCAGTACTGTCTTTGAATGAAAGTACTGTCATTTGGTTGACATTAGCACTTTGTTTATCATCCACACATCATTTTCAATAGATCCATACTCTTGTATGAATCACTGTGCTTGTACTTGCCTGTTTTGGAGAAAGTCTGTGTAGATCTTCCATAGGGTATCAAGCCAGATCCAAAAGGTTTCTTCCAGAGCATACTTCCCAAGATACTCTGGATTGCCCCAAGGAAGAAATTTCCGGGAAAGTGGGCAGCTGATCAAACTGGTCGTGATATGTTTCCATTTTCCATGTTAGAAGAGAATGTTTCAGGAAGATACAAGTTTAAGTGTAGCACCAGTTGTTGAGAATGCTGATAAGCATAAGCCCTGCTAGGGTGATACACCTTTCTCTGTGACTGTTGAGTGTTTTAACTTTACGGTGTCTGCATACAAACTGGTACACTAACTATACTAATAACTGAAAATTATATAAATTCAAAGGTCAGCTCTGGAACTGTAATGGAATAAGGAATTTTCTCAAAATATTCTGGTCTACTGTGTTTTTAATCTACAGTTAGTGCTGTGATGAAATAGAGTAGTTAAAAAGCTGTTACATGTCATTAACAATCTGATGCAGATTCTATGTAATGTATGGATGTGATTTCAAATCAGGCCCTCCTGGAACTGGGAAAACTTCTCTCTGTAAAGCGTTGGCTCAGAAGCTGACAATTCGACTGTCATACAGGTGATAATGTTTTTGAAATTTTTCACCTTAGTTTACTATTGTAAACTGGTTGTTCTTTTTCACTAGCCCAAATATATGTAATATTTGATTTCAAGTAACTTGTGCCAAGTGCTAATATCCTTTTTTTTATACTGCACCCAGCTAGCAATAAAATTGATCTGATAGACTGTCTAGGATATTTAATGCTTTTTAAAATGTGTCATTGTTTGTGCCCAGGTGTGTAAAACAAATTCCAGTTACAATATAGTAATTTGTGCTCACATTGTACATCAATGAATATTAAAGGGCAAAGGATCACAGATTATTTTGTTATTTCTATCTTCTTGTCCAAAAAAGCCTGTTCTTAACAGGTAGCAATTTGTTTTGTACTTGGGTTGTCCGAATAATGCAACCTGCAGAGGTCAGTTTGTATATCAGACAAGTAATATGCATTAGCCTTAAAGTTTATAGCAACTTAACAAATTTATTTACAAAAATAAATGTTACAAAGTGTAACGTAAGTAATGGGAGTGATCTGAAAGTTGAAAAACATGGGCTATATATTGTGTGGTCGAGATATTTTGTCATAAGGAGATCCATGCACAGCTAAGTAAATAAGTTTCCTACTTTTATATGAGTTCTTGCTGTACTGAAGAAAATCTTACATGAACAGAAGATTAAAGCAATTAGCATGGTAACTGTTACTTAAACTATATTTAAATAGCACCTGTTCTAATGGAGACATTGTAATAGCAATTTAATGTGAAGAATTTTAGTGCGACACGTTGCTGGAAATGACAATTGAAACAGGTATTATGTCTTGAAAAGTAGGTAATTTAAGGCACTAATTCACAGAATCCCAGGGTCAAAATGGCAGGAATGAGACAGGAGTTAATTGATATAGCTGACTTTTATTTAGAATAGAGTTAATACTTCCTTTTCCCTTTATACTTTAGGTACAGGTATGGACAGTTAATTGAGATAAACAGCCACAGCCTTTTCTCTAAGTGGTTTTCTGAGGTATGTATTGATGTAGCTAATTAAGTAGACACTGGGTTTTAGAAATTACACTGTTTCTGTTGAGCTTGTTTCATGTATGCACCGGAGATTACTCACAATAATTAACATGTTTGAGAATGCTTAAATAGAAGTTATATTGAAAGTTATTTAAAAAAAAAAAAGATATTTCCATCTTTAAATATGGTAAGCCTTGGAAAGTTGTGTGGTAAGGAAATAAACATATGCATATGGTGTCTTTACAGAGTGGCAAGCTTGTAACCAAGATGTTCCAGAAGATTCAAGAGTTGGTTGATGACCAAGATGCTCTTGTATTTGTACTGATTGATGAGGTATGATTCCAATAGCGTTGTTGTACATAAAATTTAGCAGGAAGTAAATTGCTGGGGAGAAACTGTAATAGTGCTCATTTGTAAAGAACAATAAAAGCACATCTATGCTGTTTTGTAAGCTACTTTGTGCAGAAGAGTGAATTTTAATCTTGACTGCTGCAGATTTGAGAGATTTGGAAGGAACACAGTGCAATTTAGCAGGCAAATTAGAGCTGAAAAGGAATTGAAGCCTTTCTTGGTGGGACTTCCTTGCTGCTGTGTGTTTACAAGTGGAGTAAAAGTAGCCTAGATTTGTATTATTTGTAGTCTTCTATGTGTTGTAAAGCTCCAAAATACATTAATATGGTTTAGTTCATTGTCTACATTTTCTACAGAGTTGCATACATAAGGAACTCAGTAAGTAGGTACTTTACTATCTTGTTTTATTGAAATTCCTATGGGAAAGCTCATTCTAAATTCAATATATTCATTATTCTGGTGGTGTGTTCCATTTCACTTTACTTCATTGACATGCCTTTCCTTCTCCCCCTGTAATTTCCTACTTAACCAAAGATTTTGAAGATGGAGTTTTAGATACCAGACACAAGCATCTGAAGGTATATTGGCTGGGTTATTTGTTTGCTGCCAGGACGCCAATTGTGCAGTCTTTTTGGTTTTTTCTTTTGGTGTTTGGTGATTTTTGTTGTTGTTTTGGTTGATTGGTTTGGGTTTTTGTAGGTGGAAAGCCTCACAGCAGCCCGCAGTGCCTTCAAGGCAGGCACAGAGCCTTCAGATGCTATTCGTGTGGTGAATGCTGTACTGACACAAATAGATCAGATTAAAAGGTAAACTCATATTATTGCAACAGCAAAAGTTAATTGACAATTTCAGGATTCCTACTAAATTTCATTTCCTACAAAAACAAATTGGTTAGTGAACTGTTTTTTGTTAATGATGATAATTCTGAAAAGACATAGGAGTAATCCAGCAGAGTATTTTGCATGTACCTGAGTGTACAACCAAATCACCAGGCTGTATACTTCCCTTAAAGATAGGGAGAGAAAAAAGACAGATCATCATGATCTTGTCTCTTGAAGAAACAAGAATAAGATGAATGAAGAATTTGTTCATTCTGTACTGCTTCTGGGTGTCAGTCTAAAGCAGACTTGGACAAAACATGGTTTAGAAGAAATTGTTCATATTGCTTGCTCCACTTTGTGTGCTGGATTTAGTGCAGCATACCAGCTTTTTTTTCATTCCTGCCACTTCCCTTTCCTTATTGTACATCCTTGTCATTGTTCACAGAACAGTTTCTTAGTATTTGGCACTGTCTTGCAGCTAATTAAACATGTCTTATTCCTATGTGAAAGCTGACAGGTTTCATCTAAAAACAGCTGTGGTTAAGAATGTTCTTTCATTTCTTAGAACAAGGCTATGTTCTCTTTTAAGCTCACTCTGAAGTCATTTGCAGTTAGAATATGTCACATTGCCCGTTAAACTATATGCTTTCTATTAAATTGAAACGGAAAACATGTAGATTAAAGTTTCAAAATTATGAGTCTTCATTTCAAAATATTTTTTTTTGTTGTAGAAACTATGCCAATAGGCTCTAGATAGTTAGATAGTTAATGTATATCACTTCTAGAATAGGATTAGAGAAACTGTGGACACTTGAGAAACAACTAAAAGAAAGAGACTATGCATTGAAATAGGCTGGTGGTAACTGGCCAAGAGCTTGAGATCGTTTAATGTAATTGCTGGTTGACAAGAGGGATGGGAGTGCTTATTGCAAGAAATTACAAGAGTCATAAGAGGGAAGGTCTTGATTTGCCAGTCACAAAAGGAGATAAAACATGTGACCTAAAAATCTGCTTTTGTCTTGAAGGTATCCCAATGTAGTTATCCTGACTACTTCAAATATTACGGAGAAAATTGACATGGCCTTTGTAGACAGGGCTGACATAAAGCAATACATTGGACTTCCATCTACTGCAGCAATATTTAGAATATATCTTTCTTGCTTGGAAGAACTGATGAAGGTAATATTTAAAAGCAAGACTGCAAAATGTCCTATTTCAATATGTTTGACATTTTAATCATACTTCCTAAGTAGCAAAAATGCAAAAAATTTAATTCCTTCTCTGTATTTCGACTCCTGCTGTAGAATTTAATTTTGAATGTATTTGTTTTTCACACAACAATGCATAACTCTTCTTTCTAGTGTCAAATAATATATCCTCGACAGCAGCTTCTGACACTCAGAGAGCTAGAGATGATAGGCTTCGTAGAAAATAATGTGTCAAGGCTAAGCCTTGTACTAAAAGAAATCTCAAGGTAAGATTCTGACATTTTACTTTTTTTCATATATGTGTTGAGTTGTGGAACGATGTGTAAAAGTAACTGAATTTTAGAGCAGTTAGAGTTCTGAAACATTCCAATTTTTTTCTATTGGGGATAGTGCAAAACCTTTTAGGGGACGAAAAGTGGAAGAAATCATGATTTGCTCACATTTCTTAGTCTCAGAACAGGCTTGGCTTAGTACTGCTTCTGGTTTCTGCTCTGCCATTTGAAGTCCTCTTGGCAGATTGCTGGCTGGATTAGTGAGATGCCTTAGGTTTCAGTGGATATTGGGAATTGTAACGCAGGTTAGCAGAAATAGCATGGCCCTCAGGTCCTGCTAAGAAAGTGTCTTGAAATACCTAGCAATCTACTAAATCAGTATTTAGCATGGAGATGTGAGTGGGCAGAAGCAAGGGGGAAGGGAATGAAGCGTAAATGGACAGTGTTGTGGTTTTCTGAGGATGCTCAAAGAGCAAATAGTCTTTCACTGCAGCTTAACAGTTCTTGAATCAATAAATAAAAATTATATTTATGGTATCAAGCAATATTTTTTCCAAAGTGCTGGTCCCTATGGAACAAAATAACATAAAGTTAGCAAAATGTGTTTTCTTTTTTCCTGAAGTATGCAATCTGAACCAGTGAGGAGTGGAGTAAAAGCAAGTAAGTTTTTCCAGGGATAGAGGTTTGCCTTTTATGAACGCAGAGTCGTGCTTGGAGAAGACAAGAAACATATTTCAAGTAGGTGAGGTGAAGGAAACTGTAAATGGTGGGTAGAAAGAGGAAAAGCAGTAGCCATGAGGTCCAAACTTCAAAACAGATTTTTTTTCAAGTCCTTCCAAGAGTGGTTATGTCTGTACCATACCCTTTTGGTGTGGACATTCCCCCAGACTCATGAGATATGGCACAGTGATGTGAAGGGCGTGATGTAAGCATTGGCAGGCAACTGTGACCATGCTATTTCTGTACTCTCGCTTCCTTTTCCGTACTATGCGCTATTGTCTCCTATAAGCAGAATTTGTCTCTTCTCTTCCTGCTGTGAATTGTGGTGACCTGCTGAATTGTGGTCTGAGGGTTTTTTTAGAGCAACTTAGTGGAGAAACAAGAAAAAGAAAAGGTCTTCTTTTAAGAGTGGACACTTAGCATTTAAGCAGCGCTTGTCTCTGTTTTACTGTAGAAGAAGTGAAGGTCTTGGTGGCCGGGTCCTGAGAAAACTTCCTTTCCTAGCACATGCACTTTATATTCAAGTAAGTTTATTATATTCAACTGAGTTTATTGTATTCATTATAATTTAGTTTGGGTTTGAGAAAGGCAGGAATACATTTGGACACTGACTGAAGAAAAAGATTGGTCTAAACTCTCCCCGCTTTGATCTAAATTTCACTGCTTTGTAGACTGCAACAATTATGTGCTGACCATTACCTAAAATGGGATTGAAGAAGTGATGTGGGATTGACTTGTAAAGCAGCATTCTACTTTTAATTAAATTAATGAATATTGATATTGGTTCTCTGATAATTCCTTACTGAAAAAACCCTCTACCACTTTATAACTAGTATTAATTTGTTAAAAACCTTTTTTAAAGCAAATCTACAGTAATAGTGATTGACTCTAGACCTTGAATAGCTTGAATTTGACTTTGCCATGCTAGCTTTTTTAAAATAAACTTGCAATTTGTTTTGTAGCATTTTGAAAAATTTGTAACATGGAAGTCAAATATTTCTCTTATTGATACTGTGATTTTTATGTTAAATATTATGTCTGCCTTGCCTATTGCTGTAGTGTGTCTAACAAAATGTTCTCTTATTTTCAGTCCCCCAGTGTTACAATGGCAACATTTCTTCAGGCTCTTTCACTTGCAGTAGACAAACAATTTGAAGAAAGAAAGAATCTTGAAGACTCTGTGTGATACTCTACTGTTCTGTAGTTGACTGCATTGTTATATTTTTCATACAAATTGTGCAACATTTATGCATCTGTAAAATAAATTGTCAGCACCTTAAAAAACCTGGAATACCCTTTTCTAGTTTTTAAAATATTCTTTAATAAACAATTAAGAAAGTTTACAGCCTCTTTTTCAAAGCTTTATTTCAAATGTCATTAAGAAGATTGTAAAAAGGTTTTGTTCTAAGTCAGTTACCTTTCGCAGTTACTAAAAATGGGCAGACTTCTTTTCCTTACTTCTTAATCACTAACTTTCTATCCATGCCTCAGGTTTTATATTTCTGGTTTCTTTTATATTTTTCATAGTAATAGACATTCTCTCTTTAAATCTGATACTTCTGCTATAAATGCAGTATTTGTTATTGCTTTTGAAATAATGAGGATGAAACTGGGAAGGGTTTAAAGTGCTCAGTGATAGATCAGACTTTTTATACTGACATCTCTTTATCTTGAAATTTAATGCAAATTATTACTTTTTTTAATTACATCAGATTCAAAAAATTTAATGAAGAAGTTACTTAATTGTATTTTGTAACACTAGGGGAATTTTTTTTTGAATTTGTGTTTTTGCAAGAATGTTAACCAGAGTGGACCATATTTTCTCCATGAAGTGTAACTAGAGTTAGAAGTTAAAGAACGGTTCTTTAATGCATGAAGTTTGGTTTGGTGTTGTTATATGAAAAAGAGAAAGGGGGACTTTTTACAAGGGCATATCGTGATAGGACAAGGGGGAACAATTTTAAACTGAAAGAGGGTAGGTTTAGCTTAGTTATTAGGGATAAATGCTTTATTGTAAGGGTGGTGAGGCATTGGAACATGGGATCCCTGGACTTGTTCAAGGCCAGGTTGGAGGAACCTGGTCTAGTGGGTAGAATCTCTGCCATGATAGCGGTGGAAGTTGGAAGTAGATGATCTTAAGGTCCCTACCAACCTGATCCATTCTATGAATTTTAAGGGAGTTTCCAGAATAGTTTTCCTTAAATAAAGATAAAATGGTGAGATTTAAGTTGATGGTATCCAGTTGATGCATGTCTCCCACAATCTTTTACCAGAAACAATAACTTTCTAATCTGTTAACAGATTAGTTTTAATTCTGCTCAAAGCCACTAGATGGCAAGAATGAATCCTTGAGATTCAGCAAGTCATGTGAGAGTGGGAATGCTGACTGAATGTTTCCAAAACCCTAATGAAAAAGACTTACTTTGCCACACTCAAAATCCCTCTTCAAAATGCAATGTTAGCTGTAATGCAATGTAACACCATAGAAATTCTCTACCTAGCCTAATAGAAAAATTCTGGGATTTAAAATGTTTTGCCAAATACAAGGAACCTGTTGCAGAACTCGGTCCAAAGATGAAAAGCAGTGAGTTCTCTATGCTACAGCGGAAGTTATTTTGCAGTGTGCTTTAACCATCTCATCCACTGGGTGGTGTGTTTAGAAAAATATCTGGGATCTAGGTCACTATAAGCACAGATGATGAAATATTAAACCTGTTGAATGCAAAGACTTGCAGCATAAGCACCTAAAATGTGGAATTTTAGAACAGTAATCCTGAAACAGAAAAGTAAAAACTTTTCTTTTTCTTGCAAAAAGCAAATATAGATCCTTTGCAAAGGTGAGCATAGCTTATTTTGTGAGATATTTCTGTGACTGATGTTTTTTCAAACAGCAAAGATTGTCCATTACTAATCCACATCCTATGACGTGATTTGCAAAATTTGGGTACAGAGATTGAAGAGGGAAGGCTCTTATTACTTGATTTATTTGCTGGAAATGGTGCAAAGACTGATTTTTTTAAAGTGCATCTTCAAAGTTTCAGACAGTTATTTAACTTCTGAGCTGCAGAAATAATTAATTTCAAAATGATCCTACTTTCATGGCTCACTGTCAGTGCAGTGTTGCGCTTCATAATTTTCAGTTCAGAAAGGAATGAGAACCCAGGGTAGAAGAATCAAGGCCATACACTCAGAACAATATGATGATTTTAGAGCAAGTTTTTGGAAATCAACAGAGGTTTGGTATTGCACTTCACAATATGCAGCAAGCTAGGCTAGGGAGATGCTGTTTTCCAAGCAACTTTTCTTTCCCCCAGATATCTTTTGTTATGCACAGAAATAGCCATAATCATTAGAACTGCAGAAATATTTGTACAGTAGTTTGCTCTGGAAGCCCAATTACGACCCTGTGGAAGAAGTCAAGAGCTGTCATAGAAATATCTTTAAGGATTTTTGCTGCTAGAGAGAATGATCATCAATTTAATCCACCTGAGATAATCATTAATCATTAAGTAGGGCAGTTCCCTTACTTCAGTTGGTAATCCAGGCATAACACTAGGCTGCCACTCAGCCTCCCAAGCAACCCAGGTGTGAAGCAAACAAAAATCACTCTGCTCCCAGGGAAAGCACAGATGTTAGAACTCCTAATCCGGAAACATTTTAAGTAAACTAATTCTAAAAGTTAATATTTTCAACACACTTACTGCACAAATAGAATTGCCAGGACCTACCACAAGTAGAAGTGCACCAAACGGGGAGCAACATCCCTGCTGATCTTTCCCACCAGAAAAAAGCTGTCTAGGGGACCAAGTTCCTCTAAGAAAGCAGGCCCTAGTTCTGATGGCTGGAAGATTATCCTGTCAGCTCAAATGAAATGTAAAACAGATTTTGAAACTGGACTCAAATATTTAGTCTTTTAGTAGGACGCTTAACTTTAAGTAAGATTGCCTAACTTTTTGTGACTGTTTGCAATTCTAGCAATCATTTTCATAAATATGTTTTATTCATGTAAAGCTGGGGTTTGGATTGTTTCATTTGGGGTTTTTTTGGGGGTAGAGATTGTTGGTTTGTTTTGGTTTTTTTTTTAATAATCTTGTCTTTAGACCCTGTCTAGTCTGTAACTCACCTGCACTAATGAAGATATTAGTATACACTGGTTTATCCTTCAGCTGACGTATGCTATTCAGTTAGAACCTGTGGACTTACCTTCCTCAGACTGCAAAGAGCTGCCTATAGGGTATTTATAGAGTGCTGTTAGAGGCAACCAGATCTGGTGATATGGGTTATAGAGTTTTGTCAAGCAGCTTTAAAGCAATAAAGGGTTGATGATTTGAGAACCCTGCAAAAACTTTGACATGTTCAAATTCAGAAAAGCACCTATCTGGAGTACTTCAGCCTAGTCCTTTGCTTGAGTCGCTCAGGAAGAGACTGTTTAACATCTGGTGCCAAAGTTAGGTTTTGAAAGGGCATTGGTCCAAAGTCTGTGACAGTCTAAAGGAGTTTTCTTATAACAGATTTTCATTAAGCTGCTGTTTCATCTACTTGACACATCTGCTGTAAAGCATCTCATCTGAACTGCTCTGCATGCTTCTCTTCCACTTAGTCCAGGGAAGTCTGGAGTTTCTAATGGAACCTAACTAAATGACAACAGAAGAACTGTCATGTGTGCACACAGAAGCTAAGGTGTCTTTCCAACTACTGGCTTACTTATGTTGTTTTTATTGCTTTCTGTTTCTTGAATTACCTCATTATGTATCCCTTCTGACAAGTCCAGATAAGTTGTATGGCCTTATTTCAGTGTTTAAGCATCTCTGGTACAACCACTTAGGTGCCAAATTAAAAATTAATTTCTGAGAATACCAAGCTCTGTAGTATTGAAAACATATTTACAAATAAAATATGATAAAGAGAACTCTGAAAGCATTTCCCCTTCCCAAAGGTATAAACTTGACTGAACTGAAATCTCAAAAAAAATCAATCAAGCCAACAAACAATTGATTGAGCATTCTAGGAAGGTTCTTGATCAGCCCAAGGAATTATGCAAAGCAGAATCAGTATGACTGATAAGAAAAAGGGTATGGGAATACATCAGAAGTTGTACAACATCATTGGAAGGAGCAGAACAAAAAATCCTTACAAGAGAATATTTCTTTGAAAAACGAAGTTATTTGTGTGAATAACTAGTGAGATCACTGATACAAACCAGGAATTTTCCCATGAAGGTGATGATTAGGCAAAAAATGCATTTACACAAGCATGTCTATATGAGCCTCTCTCATTGTGGTAATCATACTGTGCAAATTAAATAAATGACTCCACGAAGTCTTTCAATGAGAGTTTGCAACTAACCTATTTTAGTAAAATTTTAGTAAAACCAACTTAAACTTTGGATTATTCTAATTATTATCCTTTCTCAATAAAAGAATTTGGAAACTTGACAGAAAAAGCAATCTGACAGTAAGGCTGGAGTCTTAGGGGGAATAATAATATTACTTTGAGAATTTTGTGTAGGAGTTTTAACATTTGTTCTGCTTTCCTCTTTTCTCTCAGGAGTATAAAACAAATATTGGGAGTGGTGCCATGGGAACTAGAAATGCATTTACTTTTCTGAAAGCCCTCTTTTCTGCATTAACCTGCTACCAATTATTATTTAACATTCAATTCTTATTTGTAGATTGAATATTAAACATAATGTGGAGCAACACTTGTAAAATGAAACAGTAAATTATGTCAAGTTTTCACATAGCTAAATCAGGGAGCCTTTGGGGACTGTAATCTAGCTCCAAATGGAATAAAAGATTCACATCAGCTGATGGCTCTTTTGACAAGGCAATTAAAAGTCAGGCGCAGTTATTCTGAAGTTTTTATATCCAAAATCCAAATTTCATTATCCACATCAGGGGTTATTTCTTTCTCAAGACACTAACTATGAACAGGTTTCTCACCAAAAAAAAGAAGTGAGTAATCAGAAGCAGAATTGGTAAACTTTCTGCTGATGCTTTGATTAAAGAAATGAGAAGACAAGCAAGAATCTTTGACTTGGGAGAAAAAAAAACCAACTATGCAGAAAACAAACAAACAAACAAACAACAACAAAAACCCCACACACAAAACAAACAAAGTCCACACTCACACCAATTTTCCTTTCTTTTTCTGGGGAGTATGCCAGAAGGTAGCCAACTTTTGGCTTTCCTTTTGGGGGAAAACCTGTCAGATGCAAAACTCTTGCAGCTCCATGTCCCCAAGTCCAGCCAGCCGCAGGATTGAGCCCACATCCTGTGCTGTGGGTGGAGGCACCATGTCTGGTGTCTCAGTGCCATTAAGGCAGCCCTAGTGCACTCAGAGCCCTGACTCCTGCCTGGTGGTGTCGGCCCCTTATAGCTAAATGGGGTAAAAACACCTCAGATGGTCTTCTTTGTGTGGTGTCTGCATTTTGAAACAAAATAGAACTCTGATGAGCATAGGATTGCCTGCAAACCTGTTTTGCAGCTGTTGCAATAGTTTTAATACTTGGACTCTTGTCCAATGTAAAATCTTCTCCACATCCTTGGCTGGGTTTGGAACCTTCTGAAGGCAATTAGATTCATAAATGGGAGGTGATCCAGGTTTCACTTCTCTGAAAGTGCCTGTGGGATTCACTTTGTCAAATAAATACTATTTTTTTTTCTTCTCTCTGTTAGCTTTGTTCTTCTACCATTTTAGTATTTTTCTTTAGTTTGCATTCAATACTTGCAGCAGCATAATGTGTAGTGTTTATAGTTCTCTGTTACTGTTCTTCTTTCTAATCATCCACATCTGTTAACTGGGAAGCTGGAGTGCTCAGCAATTATTTACTGAGGTGATTAACTAAGTTGCATTTTACAATATTTGAATTTTTTTTCAGTTACTGAAATAAAACTGAATGTGTATTGTGGATATTTGCACAGGGCTAATTACATTACTGTTTTTCCAGCTTTGTTCAACATAACACTAAGTATTTTCAC
Source organism: Myiozetetes cayanensis (assembly GCF_022539395.1). Lineage (NCBI taxonomy): Eukaryota > Metazoa > Chordata > Aves > Passeriformes > Tyrannidae > Myiozetetes > Myiozetetes cayanensis. The sequence continues at coordinate 94,133,515 of NW_026086604.1, read as the reverse complement.
AAAAAGAAAAATCAGAAAATGTGACTGATATGCTTGAGCCAGATCATTGCTGGTTTTATAGCAGCCTATGCCTGGCCTTGCTACTGATTGTTAAAGAGCTTTGAACAACTTATTTCAGCTTTATGCAAAGTGTATTGAGGTAGGATTCATGTGAGTGCCCTTAAGAACAACCTTCATATTTCTGTAATGCCTGTGCTTTCGAATACACGGGGGTGTTAATGAAAACAGCTCTGGGGCACAGGGATGCAACAGTGGAGAGGAAATCTCGCCCTGGCCACTATAGCAGCTACATTAGGCTTGTCAGAAGACTCAAACTGCCCAGCAACCAGTGAGGTCATGGTCAAGATGACACTAATTAATCACAGCACAATCTCCTGGCCAGCGTCCTATTCACACACCTGCCTGGTGGTGGTGTGTTCATTCTGTTCATCATCAATTTCTTTATGGCTGTGGGATGGGCTTTACGAAGAGAGTTTCTAGACCCAAATAGCATCTTCTGAAGGACGTGTAAAAGGCAGACTTGGTATTGGTCTCCTGCTGAGAGGTTCTCACTGCTCGTACCTCAGGACTGCATGTTGGCAGTGTGAATGGGCCCTTACAGGCCTCCTCTCCTCCAAAAGCCCCTGTGGAATCACAGACCTTTCCAACAATTTGTACTGGAAAGGATTTCCAGATGACAGCTGGTCCAACCCCTTGCTCAAGGTAGGACCAACTTAGGTCAGATTGCCTATGGAATATCTCCAAAGAAAGAATTTTTAAAACAATTAGCCCCATTGCCTCCTGCATTTGCTCACTCTCACGCATACAGATGAGCAAACCTGGGCCAGGTTCCTGCAGTTAGCACTGTGGTTAACATCATACACTGTGCTGACAGTGGGACACATGGGTAGGCCCAGAGGTCGAATACACTCGGATTTTGTACCCATGAAGGAAATAAGGAGATGGGTTCTGTACTCGCCTCCCTGAAGGAAAAACAGGGAGCTTTATTTCACTCTTCTACAGAACCCAGACGGAGAAAAGGCTTCTTCCTTACATATTGTCTGTGTACTACCTGACCTGCACACTGCTAGACAGACTGGCTACTGTGTCCTTTTCTGATTGCGTTTCTTAATGAAAAATCCTTGTCGCAAAGAAATCATATATATTTTCATTTTGCACTCCTGTGTTTTTATGGAACTTCTTATTCTTAGTCATGCAAATAGTATAGTCGTTCTCCAGGGTAAGCCTGGACAGAGGAAGAAGGAAGATATCATGTCTCCAAATGCTCTTTAAAATGCTCTCCCTGTCTCTATGCAAAGAAAATCCATATTTCAAGATGAAATCTGACTCTAACATTTAGCTATTTTGTTCCTTATATTAAATCTTTTCTGTAATATTATTATCAGTTTACTTGACACACTTCTTGATAATAATGAATTTAGTCAACAGCATCAACCTCCTTGGAAGTGATTTTTTCACTTCTTGTACCATATAGATTTGTGTTCATATTCCTTTAGAATATAAAAACTGCTCATAAATTAAGAAATTTTACGGTTTTTTTCTTGTTGAGGTTTGTTGGAGAAATACAGAAAAACCAGATCCTGAAAATATAGCAAATCACTGAGAAGTGACAGAAAAACTGGATGTTCTATCATTACTACAGCTATAGAATATTGCTTCTATATATCCACAGGAAGAGCTAATCTATAAGAACCACTTTGTTTTATCCCAAGCACCTGTGATTTTATCACTGCATTTCTTGACTGAATGACTCTGACTTATAGACCTGGCTTTTTCTGGTCACAAACACCTGTAAGAACAAATATTTAATTAATATGCAGTATACATGTGTGAATGCATATGTACAATTTTTTTATACGATCAGCCCATCTTAATTACATAATACAATATTTGATTATTATATTAAATTATGCATTATGTTATATAGAGGTATAATGACGGTTTGTATTTTATATGTGGCTAACACATTGTACTGAGCAAGGAAATAAAACTGTTCTGCTTTGTGCACATTTAGTGCTCTACTTTGTGACATATTTAGTACAGCTGCACATGTGGTGTTTACTCAAAGGAGCCAGTAAATTCCTATACCCTTAATATTCATATCAAGAAAATGTGAGGCATTAGCTGTAGTGAAAGAAACCTTCTGTTTATGTGGAGGCAAGCAACTTTCATGCACTGCTTTGCTCCTGTGCCTCAGAGTGAGCTTGGGGAGAACAGCTTTCAATAGGAGTGCGTCCATCTGCTGTAACCTGTTTAACATCTAGGAGGTCTTTCCTTTTTCTATCATAGACTACACACTGTGACAGAGACCTGGGAAGGTGGGTGTAGTCCAATCTTTCAAAATATTTTTTATAAATTTACAGATTTACTGGACATGAAGAAATAACTGACAGTTCTTTACTCATTTTACTGTACTTTTTCAATTTGAAAATATGCAGTGCAAGGTGAAGTACTAGCTTGGAAGATTCTGCTTATATCTGAATACATTTTGTGTTGTTTTCTTTATTTTGTCTCATGTGGGGGAAGAGTTCTGTGGCACGATGGTCTTCTTCTGGTGTTCAAAACTGACCAAAAGAAAGAAAGAAATGGTCTTTCTCTCCACCTCTTGCTGCTCCTGGCTGTACATCCATGCAAATTCCTCTTCCTGACCCTGGCTCTCAACTTCCATGCTGTAAGCCAAAAGTTCTTGCTTGCACAGCAGAAATGGACATAATAACCCTTTGCCAGTTTAGTGACCTCACAGAAGAGTGATGTGTGTGAGAACTGATGAAAGACCATGGACAGATTTGTACTGATGGAAATCTCATTTCTAGGCTTTGGCTTCACAGCAACTGAAAACAAACTTAGTGCTCACTGTCACGGTCTTGTACATCTGCTGCCCCTGGCTGTGGGTTCCTGCCCTTACATTCTACCTTACTCTGATCTTGCTCTGAGTCTTCAGTTGCTTAAGTCTTTGAGAAACTACACATTTTGTGTTGGAACAGTTTTTCTGATGGCTTAGTACAACCCCTGTTCATAAATCTCAGTGGGCTTGCCAGTGTATCTATGGTGGTAGTGGACAAGAAAATTTTGGAGGCAATAGGCAGAAACAGTGCACTGGTTTGGTTTTTCCCAGGATACTGGCCCTGCTTACAGGATGTGTGCTCATTAAAATCTATGAATATTTTTGCTATGTGTTTTCCTTTATCAAAAATAAAAGGTGTACTAAAAGCACACAGCCATTTTCTTTTCAGTGGAAAGTACATGAATTCCCCTCAAGTGATCGCTCTGCCAGCACAGAATTTATTTAGAAGAAAGTTTTGTAAAATGAATTTAGCATGTCCTCTTATTTTAATGAAACTATAAGTTTACCAGGATTCTGAATATCTACTTCTGAGAGATGAACCAGTTGTTTTATAAAAGTCTGTGTGCTATTTCTGTTTAACAGATAAAAAGAAATGAGAAGCCACTGGAGGCAAGCTCTCTCCCAGAGCCAACCTGTGCACGAGATAGAAGTCACTAGAACCACCTGTAACTCTCACTGATGAGGGCCAGAAATGGCCCTAGTTCTCCTTCCTGTATTGCAAATGTATTTTGGGGAATTTTTTTTCCTGCTGACAGGAAACCAGACTGAAGAGTTCTCCTACTTTGGTTGGTAGTTTAAACATCAGATACAAGTGTAAAAAAAAAAAAAAAAAATCTAAATTTATTATTCTGGAAATCCCCCAGGTAAGAGCAGATATAGATTTTTAGTCCAACAATTAGTTACTGTTACATTTTCTATCTTATGATTAAAGTGACTAATTTGTTTGCAGGTTCAGTTTTTGGAATGCACCATGGGATTTTGGGTAGAGCATATTTTCTATGTTTCTGTGTCACCCTTTGCTTTTCATTTAATAAATAGTAAACTAAACTTTCAAAATCTAAAATTTCACCTTAAAGGATGGCTTTCTAATTTCTATTTTTTTAACATGTAAGGAACTGTTTAGAAATCAATATTCTTCTTAAATGCAGAAGCAAAAAAAAAAAGGAAAGTAAGTACTGACAGTAATCTGACAGTAATTTCTATATTGTGGAGAGCATCATGCATCCCTTTCAGGAGGTCTTGTTAGTGTTGAGGGCCAAAGAATGTAGGAACATATAAATATTGGAATGATAAATGAGTCTTACTCTAGACAAACATTCACATTAGTTCTACACAAGATGTTTGTTCAAATTATTTTTACTAAAATGCCAAACATCATTATGTAGGCACTCCTAAACCTGTTTAAGTCTGGTTTATATTCAACAGTGTAATGAACTCACAGCTGAGACAACCACAATCACAGTTTTCAAATATTTTCATTTGAGTGACTGCAGGCCCTGCTTATGCCACATTCAAACTATGTGTTGGTTGCATGAATCCTGGAGCAGACATTGTCTACAAAGGAAATTGTATTTCTAGCATAACCATGTAATGCCATGCACCAACAGCCTTGATCTCATACTTCTAGCCTTTGACTCCTGCTCCAAAGGCACTGCTCTAACATATTCTGCATTCAAAGTATTTTTCTGCTCCTCCTGTTTTCCTGCTTCGTGCAGGTGTGTCAGATGGGAATATTAATAAAGTCAGAGAAAGTCAGTGAGGTTTGGGTTGGAATCAGACCAATAGGAGTGCAAAAAAAAAAAAAAAAAAAGAAGGAGCTAACAGATGTGACAATCTATGAAGCAGTTTCCTCACTCTGCCTGTACATGTCCTAGAACTTGTGGGAACATTTGAGATCTTCAGAGAACTAGGAACACTTCTTCAGGGTGCTTGCTAGAGTCTAGAGGTATTTGCTGGTAGCAAACTTCAGCCGTTTCTAATCACTTCTGCCAACCATTCCTTATGAGCTGACTGCAAGGTGTAGAGAGAAGCTCACTGCCTACAGCCACGTGGGACTCATTATGGGATGCTCGGCAGAAGCATCTTGGGATTGATTAAGGGAAGGACTAAAGGTGGAGATAGATGGGCCAATCACAACAGTTTGGGGAGGAACAACCATGGGAAAATAGATGAGTGAGGGGGAAAAGGGACTGGTATGTGTAAATAGGTGTCTGGTCAGGCTGTTTTTCTGGTCATTTGCTGCCTTAAGGCGTTCTCTAGTCTGTGTGGATGTGTGTGTATGGAGTTTAAGTGGCAGGAACTGGACAGGTCACAATTAAGTCGGAGCTGTATACTGCAGAGACCTGAGGGTGTGTGAGTTGGCTACTGGAGTGAGCAGAAGGTTCAGGCCAATTTCTGGAGAGACTGTAGTGCCTGGGAGTTGGTTGTTGGCAGGGCTATAGGACTGGACCAGCTATCGGACAGAATTGCTTGCATGTGTTATGTCCCTGTGTGTGAGACAAGTGGAAGATCAGAGGATCAATGGGACAGCAGCTGGACAGGCTGCATGTTAGGATGGGCTTCCATCCTAACCAGTCACGGGAAGAAACAGGATGGGGCTCTCTGTGTTTGTGAGTTCTGTGCTTTTTGTGTGTGTTGGTCTGTGTGACCTTGTGGGCCTCTTGGTAATACATGCTCAGTCTCACTACTGGCAGGACCTGAGGAAAAGGCGCTCACCTCTCTCAGGCCACTGGATTTGACAACCTCTGATAGATATTCATTATATTAAACCTTCTGAATAGTCACAATGTAAAGGACTTTTTTTTTTTTCCAGTCACTGTAAGAGAATAGATAGGATTCTGGATTTCAGGACTCAAGTTAATATTTTCAAGAAAAAATGATAAGATAAAGGTTATTTAATGTAAACTGTTCTTTTTTTAGAGTTGTATAAACTCAAAGCTCAATTAAAATATTTTTGAAGTAAGAAAAATTAATGATTCCTGTGTTTTTCTCTAAAAGAATTTCACCAAAATAGACATTTTCCTAAAATATCCTAACATATGCATTTTTTTGTAAAGCTTGGACGCATTTTCAGCTCACCCTAATGGAGATAGAATTGTGATGAAATAGCATAGGCCTTTTGGAGCCTGTGTCACAGAGCAGGACTGTGTGCTGCTCTGTAAGGGAAGGTGAGCCAGGAGCTGAGAGTGATGGCAGCTCAGGTAGAGAGACACCTTGCTGTCCAAGGCACTGTTCCACAGCACCTGAGCCGGACAAGCAAAGCAGGGTGCTAGTAACAAGGTCTGTTCACAGTTCCAGCTGAGGCAAAGCAATCACTCAGATTCCTCAGGTTCCACTGAGGAATCTAGTCAGAAAAAAACAGAGCCAGGGCTGGAGATGAGGCTTCAGTATAGGTCCAGAGTCCATCCAGGAGACAAGCTAACTGCAAGGTAGGTCCAAAGCCCTTCCAGGAGATGGTAACAGAGATAGGAGCACAGATAGTTACACTTGCAACATACCCCAGAGACTGAAACCCCTGGCCTGATCTTTGATACAGTTCTTGAGTGAAAGTCCTTGAAGAAGCTGCTTAGAGCAATTACTGCCTATTGGTTCACTCCAGACCTTGACTGTCTGCTGCATTCTGCATCAAAGCACAGTGATACTATTGTCTTGTAGTTTTTTCATGTATTTAGCTTGATATCTCACCATTTTTTTCTTTTCACTGTCACATGAAAGGAATGAGCAACTTAAGGGCACACTAACAAAGGGACAATAAATCCCTGAGAAAATGTTACTGAGGAGAGGAAGTTCATCTAACACAGCTGCCAAGAATGAGGCAAATGACCATCTGCACTGGATTATAATGCTTCAGGAAAGCTAAAATGAGTCTGTGCTAAAAGAACCTTCTGTTAATCTTACTTGTTTTTTCCATTTCTCCTTTGTTTACTCTTTCTTGGAGCCAAGGAAACACCAGTTTTTTTATTAGTGCAAGCAAGTGCTTGAAAAATTTTTACTTTTTTATATATACTAACATCAGGGCTAGTAACAACAAGAAAACAATGCAAAACTTCAAGTGTTTTTTGACAAGTCATCTCTGTAAACACAAACTTGGCTTGAAACAATCCCTATACTCTGCAGCAGCAGCTGCTTTAGCCAGGAACTGGTTTATTCAGTGCTATTTGTAGGACTTCTAGAGGAAAAAAGAGAAAATTCTTCAGCAACAGAGCAGAAGTTCTGTGAACAGCACATAGCCTTGATCTATGGAAGGACTTCATAAACCTGCATAGGCTCTCTATAATTGAATACTGGTCACACCTTACTATATGCACTCAGTTTTCAAATTTTTTTGGGCAATACTCAAGAAAAGAGTAGAAGCTGGGCATGAAGGACAGAGAAGAATGAACATCTGGAAAACTAGCATTTTGTTGCCCTAGTTAGCAAATATGATTGTTAAGTATGTCATCTGGTTTTTGTTGTTTGTCTTGTTTTGTTCTCATCCAAGAAGCAGAACTTCAAATAACTGCCATGCTTCACTTTTGGAAAATCTAAAATCTAAGAGCTGTTTCTCCTTGTTTCTCTTACTATGAACATTCAGAAATTTTTCTTTAGCTTTTTTTTTTAAATAAATCCCGCTAGTTTTGTTTGATTGATTGTTACATATATAACTTTAAACTGCTGTTTAGTTTTTAAAAAGGTTGAGGTTACCTTCAGTCTTGGAAGAGGAAGAGAAATACCTCTTCTCTCTCTATTGCTGTACAATGCAATGACTTGTGCATGATCCTGACTGATGTAAAAGTAACATGCAAAAATATATTTTTCCTTCTTTGGCTTACTCTTTGCAAAGCATACAATCTTAAAGGTTTTCCTGTTCTTTTGTTGGTGTTTTTGTGTTACCAGGACATCAGAGAAGTGGGGTTTACATAGTCATTGTGGATGATCAGAGGTTTGTGGCTGCTCCAGCTGAGCAAGGCAGTTAGAAGAAAACCCTGAAACCCAAGTAGAAGGTCTACACATACATACCCTTCAAGGATGGTAAAAACAGAAGTGTTGTCAGGTGGTTTGGCTGAGCAACAGTATGAATAGATTCGCTTATCCTTATAGGTAAGGAATATTTGATGTCTTGAGGAGTGACTGACATCGTTAGTGTATTAGCTCCCAGTTTATACCACAGTAGCAGGTATCACAGTACCACAGAGGGTACCACACTGGCAAGTGTAACTCTGTACCTTGGGCTTGTTTCAATTAATTTAGTCCTATCACATAAACACAAGTGGAAACTTAAAGCATGTTAATTTAAAACTGATAAGAAGAAAACACTGAAAGGGAATGACGGCGGATTTTTTTTCCATTTGAGAGTAGATGAGATTTCTAGAAGAATGCCGGGATGTTCTGTATGTGTGCTGAGGAGAAATGCTTGTTGAAGCACAGTATTGGCTTATGCCCTTAAATGGTTTATATTTGCTCAGTTTTGTTTGATTTTGTTTGATTAGCTACTACAATTTCCTACCCAAGTTGTTCTCCTTAGGTTCTGTTATATGGAACTTAAAATAATTCAACAATGTCTGATGAAAAATGGTTTAAAGGAATGAAATGGTGTCGAAACTGGCTTTACATCTTATGAGAACATGGACAGACAGGTGAGGACTTGTAATCAAATGAGTGATGGAGTGGATAAGGGGAGTGAAACTCAGGACTGTGGGAGATTGGTATATTTTCTTCACTGTTCAGCTGGTTTCTGAAGCAACGAAATGTGATGACAGGGTATTCAGAATAGTGTTGAGGTAATCAATGTTCAGGTATTACAAGACTGTACGTCAGGTAGGGATAAAACAGGTGGTGAGTGAGTTAGCACTTCCTGATTTGTGCATTAAGCAAAGAAGAAAATAATGATTTTGTAGATACAGGCCATCATAGATAGACCCAAAAATCCAGACGGAGAATATTGGCATGGGATTAATTAATTTACTATTTCTAAGTAATTTTTTAGAGTTTACTTTTTAGGAAGCAAACAATGCATCTGGCAGAAAGAATTTGTGTCATCAAAATGTAAACTAAGTTTTTGCAGTTGTTTGGTTTTAACCTATAAACAAAGTGAAGCTCATTGCATCTCAGCAGCAAAGGGAGAAAAAAGAGAATGAATCCTTTAAGCTGATTTGCTAACAACAACCACAGCAATTACAGGTAGTGAGAGTCTTGATGGATGGACAAAACAATTTAGACAGTCTTGGCTAGTGTCAACAAAAATAAACAGAGTAGAGCTGTCAAAGATAGAAATTTCCTAACCCCATAGTGGTTCTCATGGCTTGTGTGGGAATGAGATTCTCCCTCCCACTAGGCTACTGTTCCTACTGGTATGAAGGCAGCAGAACTGAACTCTGTGTCTCTTCTGAATGGAGGTGGGGCCATCAGTGCACCAGTATTGCTCAGAGTCACTGCTGCAGCACAGCAGAACACACAGAAGGTGTGGTGGGAAACAGCATCTGCAGTTCTTCACTTAGGGGGATAGATGATGTAAATCTCTAGGAAATCAGGAAACATATCCTGCATCTCTCTGAAGACAGAAGCAACCACCTCTAATTACAGGCCTTGTCTTATCTGTGTGAATTCTTGTAGCAGTACTGAACAATCCTTGCTGCTGTGTCAGAAGTCACGTGTTTGTCCAAGTTGTGGAAGAAAGTCTCTTTGTCCTTTTGCTTGGTTTTGTGCAAAGCATTATTGGGTGCGTTTTTGTGCCAAACACCTCTTCCTAAAATAAAAACAATGACAAAGAAAGTCAGACTTAAAACATGAGAATCATGTTGTTGCTCAAAGTTTGTTTTGCCCGCATGATATTTTTAAGATCTATAACTAACTGTTTTTTCAATTCTGGTAAAAGAGTCAAGCACATGGGTAATGTGTTTATTTCTGTCTCATAACTGTGGGTGGTAGCTATCCTGTAACAGTCACACTCAGCGTAAACACACTTTTTGTCCCGCTGGCATTGTGTGTTTCCTTTCTGTGGTTCTTCAATGCCAGCTTTTCTTTCCCCTGCTCCCTTTAATTAGAAGTCTCACTACCTGTGGGCAGGTTTCAGTTTTAACCTCTGCTGCCTACTCCTGAACGGGCATTCCAAAGGTCTTGCCCAGAAGGTGATCAGAAGAAGAAAAATCACAATCTGTAATGGGAGGATAGGCAATACAGAAGGCAGAATTTACTGTATTTTAAAAAGCGAGGGAAACCAGTTCACAAAATTGCATGAAAATAGTCTACCATTTGGAAAGAATTTTCCAAAATCACACAGATGAAGTAGAAATGGACGTACTAGGATAAGAGCAAAGAATGCATTTATCTGCTAAAATCTGATGCCAGACTAAAGTGGCCATATACGGTCTTTAGTTTTAAAGTTCTTTGACAGATGACTATCTCAAAGAAAATTATTCTTGAAGAAAAAATTCCATTCTGTAAACTGAAAAGTGAAACTTCAGACATTAAAATTGACATTTTTATTTAAATTGAGTTTTGCTTTGAAAGCTTTTTTTTTTAATGTCCCTTTAGTCTTAAGAATAGATGGTATGGAGTTTTTAATTTTTTTTTAAATAATTTACCAACAGAATGTTTTAAAGATTATTTGAAAATCCCTTGATCATTTTCTGCTTTTGAGTAGAATTAGTTTTCCTAATCATTACAAATTTCTTCTATTTTTAAGATAGTTGGATACCTTAATTTTTTCTAAGTAGTATAACAGCAGCTGAGCTATTGGATAAAGGAGATTTGAAGAGGGAAGAGAAATATTTTTCAAAGATCTTTGTGACACTGCTGTTCTGTGTTAGCAAATAAAGCACCTATCTGTAACACAGAGCCTTGTCACTTTGGAAATGAAGTTTGGTGTTCACCAGAAATATATTTTATACACACAAGTATGAATAGATCATCCTGCCAGCAAATGTAGCATTCATATTGATGGCCATCATATACAGTGGCCTTGACTGACATTTTTCCACTGACAACTGGTGACAACTGCACCTTTTAAACTTCATGAGCTCAGGAAATTCTGTTCTGACACCTCTAGTGTTTGGACATTTCCTCTTAATATGTGAATTTTTTTTTCTCTGAACACATCTTAGTTTTAATTTATATCTTAGTCACAATTAATATCTTATTTTCATCTTTTATGTCCTATATTCTGTTTAAATTTTTTTAAATGTCCTAAATTCAAAGCAAATGTATATTAGGTTAGAGGAAGAATAAACAATCAGCTTGAATATAGTATTCCTTCCAGTAAAGGACTCCAGCTGAGAACTTGCTGGAAGACCTCATCCTCATGGCCAACAGCAGAGTGAAACCATCAAGACTAGGACCCAGAGGAACAGTGGAAGGGTGAGTATAGCATCAGCAAAGGGTTAGAAGCTAAGATATTTGTGTGCGTGTTCAATTTTAATGGTAGTATTGCTATTACTGCATCTTTTCCTGTACATTACTACTCTAGCTACTTTATTTTTCATTCTTTTTCTGCATTAATTAGGTGAAGACTAATGGTGATCCTTGAATTAGACTGTTAAAGATTCCATTGTATTAACGATCCCAGAGACACAGATGGCTGAGGTGGGAAGGGATCTGGGAAGCCGTCTGGGAATAGGTCTGGTCTAACCCTGCTGTTCACACAGGAGTAGGTTGGAGTTGGCTGCTCAGCACTATGTCTGTCTGGATGGTTCCTGAATTTCTCCAAGGATGGAGACTCAGCAACCTTCCTGACCAACCTGTGACAGTGTTTAATCATGTCACAAATGTTTCCTGATGGTCAGAGGGAACCTCCTGTGCTTCATTTTGTGCCTATCGCTTCTGCTCACCGGGAACCAGTGAAAAGAGACTGGCTCCCTCTTCTTTGCACCTTCCCTTCAGGTATTCACATACACATTGATAAGTTCCCCCTCTGAACCTTCTCTTCTCCAGGTTGAACAGTCACAGATCTCTCAGCCTTTCCTCATAAGAGAGATGCTCCAGGCCCTCCATCATCTTTGCAGCTCTTCATAAGACTTTCTCCATTATGCTCATATCACTTCTGTATGGGGAGCCCAGAACTGGACACTTTACTCCATGTGTGACCTCACCAGGGCTGAGCAGAGGGGAATGACGACCTCCATCAAATTGCTGGCAACAGGAATGGTCTGTAGGCCATCCCACCGTGTCTCCATGACTACAACAAGATTACAACAAGCCCTGCAGCTGCACACAGATCTCTAAATCATCATGTTTATTCCCTGTGCTATGTACATACACTTCAGAGAGTCTCTCTAGAATCCCAAGAAACCCAAGGGCCTGTATTTTTCCAGTGATGTTGCCTTGGTTACACGCAAATTCTGGAGGTGCCCCTATTTAAGACTCATTTTGTTGATTTTGTGCATCCTTTCTGACACATCACCTCACGCTCTTTGCTTATCAGCCTTATCCATCTCACTCTCACCGGTCTGCTGGTAACTCTGTCCCTTCATTTTGACTCCTATTTTGAGTCACTTCTTCCCAGGCCAGCTATCTGGTGGCCAAGAAGCCCTGTTTATTGAGGTGGATCCCATTTGTCCTAAAATTCTAGGGTTTATATATTGCATTCTAAGAGTTCTGGAGTCATTTTGCCCATAAACAAGATTCTGAGTGTAGCAACCAGATCTGGAAAAAAATGTTGCTGTGTTCTTTGCTACCATGCACATCTCATCCTGATCATTGTCTTGGTCTAAGAGTATATTTAGGACAAGTATGTTGGGTAAAATCCTCACACTGTAGGCATCTGAAAACCTTTTTCAATAAGGTCAGATTTTTAATCTTTAGCTAAGCAAAGTACTTGTACTCCTTTTAACTATGAAGGTGGATTATCAGTCATAGAATCATAGAATGGTTTAGGGTAGAAGAGACCTTAAAGATCATCTCTTTCCAATCCCCTGCCATGGACAAGGACACCTTCCACTATATCTCGTTGCTCAAAGCCCTATCCAACCTGGGCTTAAATAATTCCAGGGATGGGGCATCCACAACTTCTCTGGGCAAGCCTGGGCCAGTGCCTCATCACCCTCACAGTAAAGGATTTCTTCCAATATCCAATCCAAACCTACCCTCTTTTAGTTTAAAGCTATTCCCCCTTGTCATGTCACTACATGTCCTTATAAAAAGTCTCTCTCCAGCTCTCTTGTAGTCCCCCTTCAGGTACTGAAAGGTGCTGTAAGGTCTCTCCAAAGTCTTCTCTCCAGGCTGAACAACCCAAGCTCTCTCAGCCTGTTTCCACAGAAGAGGTGCTTCAGCCTTCAAAGTATCTCCATGGACCTCCTCTGGACTCCCTCCAACAAGCTCCACATCCTGTCCATGGCCCAGGACACAGACGGCTTTCTGGGCTACAAGCACGTATTGTTGGATCATGTTGATCTTCTTGTCAACCAACACCCCCAAGTCCTTCTCCTCAGGGCTTCTTTCAATCCATTCCCCACCTAGATGGTATTTGTGCTTGTCATTGCTTCAACTGAGGTGCAGGACCTTGCGCTTGGACTTGTTGAACTTCACGGAGTACACATAAGCCCAGCTCTCAAGCCTGTCCAGTTCCCTCTGGATGGCATCCCTTCCCTCCATTGTGTCAACTGCACCCTGCAGCTTGATGTCATTGGCAAACTTGCTGAGAGTGCACTCAATCCCCTGGTCCATGTCACTGACAAAGATGTTAAACAGTGCTGGTCCCAAGACTGAGCCCTGAGGAATGCCCCTCATCACTGGTGTCCACTTGGGCATCAGGCCATTGACTGCAGCTCTTTGAGTGTGACCATCCAACCAGTTCCTCACCCACTGAGTGGTCCATCCATCAAATCCATGTCTCTCCAGCTTAGAGACAAGGATGTCATGCAGGACAGGGACAAATGCTTTACACAAGTACAGGTAGATGACGTAAGTTGCTCTTCCCTTATCCTCTCCATGCTATTGGGATGATTTGCAAAGCAGAAATTTGTGAAAATAATCTAATGGTGATTAAAGATTCGTGGTTGGTTTAAAAAGTAGGATTTTACCTTTCTGAAAATCCTTACTTCATATAAACCAGTGCAAAAAGAGGTTTGTCCCAGTGTAGGAGGGAATGCTTTTTACGAGTCTATTTCAAGGCAGTGTAAAAAGTAATCACTAAGGTCACTCCTTGGGTCAGACTCTATAAATATTTTTACAAGGAAAATATTTGAGTCAAGTTAGTTTGCACAGAACAGGAGAGGGATTCTGGTGAAGCTTTCTACTTGCTGTGTCCTGTGATATGCCGTGTGTGTATGTGTGTGTGTGTGTGTGTGTGTCTGTAGGAAAAAATATTTCTTCAGCTCAACTGAACATGGAGACCAACAGCGAAAGTGCTGCATATAATTCTTTTTGGGTTTATTCATATAAAAGGAATGTGTGACATTTAGTCTGAATGGAGCCTTTCAGTGCAATGCATGTACTTAATATGGGTAAAGACTTATTTTTTTAAATATGCTTTAAAACTATGTACCCTTCTGCTAATGATAAATTAATGTAATATACCAATGGGATCAGTGTTGCCATGCAAGTGAGTTTAAATTACAAGCAGAACATCTACTTACACTTGGGTTTACAGCTGTCCCACATGCTGTACTGAATAATTTCAATTGCTTGTACAGTTTCTGAACACTGACTTTCTGTCTCATGCCAATACCATAAACTTCACGAGAAACAGCTCAACCATTTCTGGAAACAATTATTTTTTTGAGCCTAGTTAATAGTTCTAATGTTTTGGCATTTTAGAACACTAATCTCAAAAATTTATAGGGGCATACTGACACTTGCAAGTGCCATTTGAAGTACTTAAATATCCTTATTCATAGCATATACTACTCGAACTGTTAGAGCATTACACGAGTCATGCTTTTCTAATAAGTTTCATGGATGTCTGCTTATAACAGAAGTATCACAGAGTTTTTCCTCTTCTTGTCATGCTGCCTGGTGAAAGACTGAGTCAGAGTCTACGCCTAAACATTTATTCTTGGTTTACTTGACACATAGTGTCAGGTAACTTTCCAAAACTTCCCTTTCCTTCTGCTTTCTAACTGGCTTCCAGTGGTCTTAGCTTTGTCATCACCTCTTCCCAACTTCTTATGCCAGGCTTTTCACTCCATCTTATTCTTTTTGCACAACTTTTTTCTGTATTATTCATCCATTCTCCTCATCTTACCCCTCTGTGTGCCCAACAGTCCTGATCTCCTCCCTTTTAAAAATTGTCTCCCAACATAAGTATTGATAGGAGATTCCTTTCTTTCTAGGGTTTCCACTGCAAGCTTCAGGTCTCTGATCTCTCTTTGCCTTCTTTGCCAATCAGCCCCAGCTGAGTGAAAGATTCAACATTTTTTCACAGAGTGTTTTTTATAATACTGTGAGGGAGGGATAGAGTAGGCAGAAAACCAAATTACTTGAAATTAAGTGCTAAAGAGCTAGAGAATGCCAGCATTCTTTGGCTGTGTGACTTTAATTTGAACCCTTCTGTAGGTTATAGTACAGCCTTGTCTTAATGTACACTCTCATTCCTTCATAAGCATATCTTAAAAGATACATTTATAGCCTTTTCTAAGGTGCTTTGTTTAAAGGAGAAAAATGCAGAAAAACAGATATTGAAGCATTTGTTATGCTTGTCAGAGTGTATTATCAAACCTCTGTGAAATTAGCCATTTAGCAGATGATTATATTCAAAGCCAAAATGTCATTCAAAGTTTCTAGAAGAATTGATATACCCTGCAGCAAACCATCACTTAAATGATGCACTCAGAATGATCGGCAATACCTTTTCAGGAAGCCATGACACAAGAAATGAGTCTGTGTGTGAACAACTGGCTAAAAAAGGGGCAAAAATGTGAGGAATATACAGACAGCCCTTGTAGCAAAGATTGGTCACCATTGTAATCACACAGAGATTGCACTGCCTGCCTTATTGTAGAATCAAAGAAAGGTTTGGGTTGAAAGAGACCTTAAAGATCATCTAGTCCCAAACCCCCTGCCATGGGCAGGGACAGCGTCTCCTTAACTGTATTGCTCAGAGCTTCATCCAAGCTGGCCCTGAACACTTCCAGGGCTGGGCCACCCACAACTTCTTTGGACAACCTGTTCCCGTGCCTCACCACCCTCACAGCAAAGAATTTCTTCTAATATCTAATCCAAACTTACTATCTTTCAGTTTAAAGGCATTGCCACTTGTCCTGTCACTACATGCTCTTGTAGTCTCTGTCCATCCTTCTTACACGATTCAGCGAGGACAAGCATTTACATGACGTGCAGTGAAGTTTGCTGATGATGGGCCAGATTGTAAAGAATTACAAATGGGTCTTCTAAGAGTGAATAATTGCAGAATAAAATAGTAGATTAAATTAATTTCTACCATTTGTTATCAAAGTGGGAGGAGAAATCCTAATTACACATAAAATTACCTCCTAGGTGCAAATTATTGAACTTATAAATGTTCTATGAAAATGTCATCTTGGCTGCAGTTAAGAAAACACATCAGTTGTGTTCCTCATCAGGAAAAACAGAGACCATTGCTGTGTTACTCAAGAAACCTTGGGATTATTTGCATCATGTGCAGTTATGATTTCCCTGACTCCATTACAGATGAAACATTTTGTCCAAAACCACCGAAACTCTGAGAAAGGCTAAGAAGATATCTAGAGATGTGGAATGGTTGCAGCACAATAAATGACTAAGTTCACACTTAGTACAGAAAGAATACAAGAGAAAAGGTATATAAAAGAGGCTTCTGAAATCACAAAGGGCATGGAGAAAGGAGAATGGACACTGAATAGGAGAACCCTATTCATTTCAAGAACTTGGAGACACTGAAGAACGTCAGCAGGACCCAAGTTGGAAACAAAGAAGCGGAGACTTCTTAATGAAAGGTGTAACTGAGCAGTGGACCTCCTTGGCAGGGGATATTGCAAATGGCAAATATTTGTACATGTTAAGGAGAAATCTAAGTAAAAGAGAAATCTTTTATTCTCTTCTAGTGTGGTTCTTAACTCACTCAGGCCTTCCTGCAGACTGCTTCTCTAACACTAATATTGCACAAGAATATTCCTATGAGGAATTATTGAGGATTATAGAGGACAGAAATGTGCAGCTAAGAAATTTCTGTTGCAGCAGGAAAAAAACAAACCTCTGATGATCAGAAATATAAGAACAGCCAGTCAGACTAACACAGTGAATGGATAAGAACTGCAACAGCAGAATTGTTGCCTGACATTTCAAGTCTTAAGGAATGCAATCAGTTGACAGAGCTGGGGAAAGTAAACAAAACTTTTGCCTGGAAAACAGAGATTTTTAACCATCAGGAAAACTCCAGCTGGAGACAGTACTGAAGGAACGCACATATCTCCTAATTCAAAGAAGTCCTCCTGTGAAAAGGAAGAGACAAACAGTAAGGTTTATACTGCATGGATGTGTACAAATGTCATTGCCCTTGTGGTGACCAAGATATACATGGATAGATAGATAGATATAGCAGATACAGAGAGCCTATTAATATTTGGTAATTCTTGGGACTACAAATGAACACTGGAAACCCAAGAAATCTCAATGCCCTACAGGAGTGGGAATAATAAACTGTTTGTATTTAGAGATTCCTCCACTGCTGTCCATTCAAAATTAACAGCCTGCAGAGGTTAAGAACATACTTTGTCTATAGCAGTACTAGAAATGTTAAGCATTGGCCAGACATCCATGTTAAAATGTCAAGCAGAAACTGAAGGTGCTCTCAGCAGCATTTCATGGAGATCATCTATCTGCGTGAACAGCATATTACCCATGGGAGAAGGAGAGGTGTTTCTTCCATTTTTTCTATGGGTTTTCTAAAATCAGAGGAAAAACCCACCTAATAATTAAATCTTTGACACTTATATTGTTAAAAAAAAATCATAAATTGTATAAATCTACAGGCTGATTATACATTTGTCTCTTAATTAAGTTAGTCTACTGTATGACACCAAAGCAGACATGTTTTGGCTATGTATAGACACTGGACAAAAACTATATTGCAGCAGGAGGCAATATGCAGGTAAGCCTTTTGACATTTTGTGTACAGAGAGATAGAAACTTCTTTCTTTTCTATTGAAAGAGGGAACTGAGTTAAAAAGTAGTTTGAAGGCCTAATAATGACTCTTGCTTAATATTACCTGATAAAGATGGAAAAGTGAGTCAGGCTGTATGCAAATACATTTTCCATGGATGCTTAAAAACACAGTATTTTCTCCTATGATAACACATATCTAGTGTCTAAGATAAAGGCACAAGACAAATTATTTTTTTATATGATTTGTCCAAATGTTACAAACTGTTCCTATAGGCAGCACCACTGGTGGTGGTAACAATGGAGATATTTCAGGGAGAGAGAAAGGGAAGAGGTCACAGCCTCCAGTAGAAAAGATGAATGATGAAACTTTTTGTCAGCTCTGATATAGTACTATGGGACTGAAAAGGGTGGACCCTTGGTCCTCCGAAGGAGATAAAACAGTGTGTGTGTTTATAATAAGACACTTGATTAAAAGACAGTTTGATCTCTCGCTTCCTTGTCATTATGGAGAAGGTGAGTCTGTGGCTTAGTTAAAAATATAACAGGAGAGAGCTGACCTATTATGGTTCTTAACCTAAAAGGGGAGTCTGAGGCAGAATCAAGATTCTTGATCTGTATTTCCTAATTTAATAAAATATAAACAAATAATCAAACAATCAAAATCCACAACAACAGAAAACCACACTCAAATAAGCCCAATCACAAACCTCCCCTAAAATAGCCAGCTAAACAAACCCCCCCAAACTAAAGCATTTTATTTACCATATAATTAAATGCTCCTTAATTCTGTTTATTGATTGGGATTCTCCTTTCATTACTGAAAAAAACTCCTGTCTGTCTCCTGCTCTCCATCCTAGGTAAACCCATTTTTATTTTTGACTCTCCTAAAATGATCTCCAGCACCTTTCAGCCTAGATTTACTAGGAGCCAATTGGTCTCTTTCCATATGCAATGCTTTTCAGGCTTCCTTCTGTCCCAGTCAAAAAGTGACAATTGCAGCCTTTGTTAAACAACTCTTGACTTAAAAACTCTCTGGTTAATCTCAAGCATATTCTTGCAGAATTTCTTCTTTGAGCAAGAATTAGCTTTGAAGAACTACATGTGGAAAAAACGCTTTTCACGAAGGTAGGGGGGAGGGGTGAAATAACACTTTTAATGGAAACTATTAGAAAAGCTCAGCTACAGGATCTCTATATGTACAGCTGCTGAGGTAGAGACAGACTCTTCAACTACATGCAGGGCATAAATCTTTGTAAATAGGAGAATTGAACTTAGAGAATTTGTCAGCTAAGCAGTGCAGCTCCCAGGTATATGTTGCCACTTAACTGGGGCTGCACCGTCCTGCTCATATCTAAAAACTTACTTGTGATAAAGTTTGGCTAAAATGGCCAGGAAAATGTCCCATTCCACATAAGTATTTATATCACTGGCCATGTAATGCTGGATGGAAGGATGTTAGAGGTCATGTTTTATTGGATAAGTAAGTGGAGGTTATGACTGGGCGGGGGCTGCAGAGAGGGAAGCTGGAGAAGCTGTGCTACTGTCTGTCAGGGTACACAGTAGTTAAAGACAAGGCTGGATAACGACAGTGCTGGGATGGTGTACAGCAGTAAGGGGTGTCCATCAATAAATAAAGTAGGAAGTTTTCGGCAGTGGTCTGACAGGAAAGTCTACACGGAGTCAGATTTCAGAGCTGGAGCAGTGAATTGCAGTGAGTCACACAGAGAGCCTGAGTGCTGCCTTTGTTCCACTTGTGTCTGAACGCTGGAGGAGAAACAGCGGGCTCCAGTTTTTATTAACTTCTTATTTTCATAATCGTAAAACTCATGTGCACTGAACTTTCTCCTCACTTCAGTTCTTTCAACTGACTTTCAAAAAATGCTCTCATGGTAAGAACTCTTGCTTCTAAATTTTATTTTTTCTTTTTTTCCCCTTGTGTTTCTGTATTACACTCTTTGGTCTCATTCTTCCCCCACCCTCATTTTTTTTTTGGGCACACCTGCTCCAGGCATGCCTGGTGGACCTGGGACTTGCTGCTACTGCTCTTTGGCTTGTCAATCCGTGCTGGTTCAGCAGCTCAGATCATAGAAGGTAAGACTTCTCCAAATCATGTTTATAAATTAAGAGTAAACGTGAATTTTAAGATATGCTTCCTAATATGGAAAGAGACTCTACATTTCAGATGTTCATTTTCTCTGCTGCTTACTATCCATCATTTTGTACAGGAAAGTTGCTGCAAGTTAAGAGCTTAAATTCCCATTCATTCAGGATAAGGGGAAATAAATACATTGGTTCCCCAGCTCTAAGGCAGCCTATCGTGCCTGCTCTCTCAATATTTCTTCAGAGTTTAATGATTAACAGAAAGTACTTAAAAGAAATGCAGAATGCTGAATGTTTTTACAATTAGGATGGATGTATGTGTCACTCTAGACATATCAGGAATTTGCCAGGCATGGTGTGAGTGCAAAGACATAGATGCGATGCTTGTTTCAGTGCATAGAGATTTCTCCTGGTGTCTGAACAAATTGTAATTTTCAAATCTCTTGAGTTAAGTGTTCAGTTTTATCAGACCAGTCTTTATGAACTTTCTGTGAAAAGTCTTGTGGTAACTTCAGATCATATGTTCTTGTAACAGAGCCAAATTCCTCAGCATCTCTGGAAGACACAGCCTCACATTTAACTAGTGAGAGAGAACAATGATTTAAAACTTTACATGCAATTTTGAGAAAAGTGAAAAAACTTCATGTATTACTTTTCCATTATGAGCAATGATACTCATGTCAAAAAGCTTTTTTACTACCTTACAAAAAGTAATTGGAATTTGTCACATAACTGACCCCTAGATAACTGTGAGATAGGAGCATTAGGAATTATTGATGGGAAGTAGATATCACACATGAAGACTTTAATGTTACTCAGACTGGTTTTTTCCTTTTTAACTGACACTGCCATAGATAGTGAATCTGAAAGCCAAAGCTCCAGGTAGTTATTTCAGTAAGGTAAACAGCCACAGCTTAGTTATCACTAACAAATGCTGTAAGTACTGATGAGAAATATGTAGTGCTGTATTACATGTAATTAATTAAAGGAACTAACTGGAACCAGCTATTAGAATTAAGAAATGTGTATCTGAATAGTGACAGAAACACAATATATTGCATATCCATTGGAGGCAGATCTGTTGCATCAGGTGAAAATGTTTTTCTTGAGATGATGAATGACAGTCTTTTTTTTTTTTTTTTTTGGTGGATCTATGCCTGTTACTATTTGGTTCTTTAAATATCCTACCCTGTGAAAGTCAGATCAGAATTCAGAAGTAGGAAAGATAATCCCTACTCTTTCTGAACAGATTCCTCCTGTGCAGAATCTTATTGCTGCTAGTACTCCTAACCTTACCATGAATGAAGTGCAAGTCTCCTTAGATCACTAGGGACCTGGAGACTGCCCTGGAATATCTTTCTTCATGATTGTCCTGGCCTAATATTCCCTAGTCACTTATTTGTTAATACAAAACTCCTCTTCCCAAATGTTTACTGAATTTTTATTTAACATCTGATTTTTAAGTGCTTGACATAATGGGGTTCTCACGCTCCTCCATTCCACAACATTGGACTGTGTTATAAGCAATATTTTCCTGATGCTTGATTTAAATCATTTCATGTCCTGAAATCAGGTATTGAGTGCTAGAGATAGCAATAATCTTCCTTCTTTTCTGGTGCTTCAAATCTATGACAAATATAAATTCTTCCTGTAACTGCTGAAGAGTGAAGAATTTCATACTTCAAATCTTTTACTCTAATTTTCACAGAAATAACCTCATTTGCCTTTCTCACAGTTCCTTTTAGCAACAGAGTGCACAGAAATGAATAGCATATTTAAGATGAAAATGTTTGGAGACACAGGGTGATGAATTGACCCTCAGGCCTTTTGCTGCTAAACATGTGCTTTATCCAGTGTCCTTTTCTCACTGTCTCCTTTAAGATTACTGCTTTGCAGGATTCTCCAGCCCAATGATTAATGCTGCACTGCTTTTCTGAGCCCCACCTCTACTCTATCTATCCATAGCACAGATTCATATCTCTAAATTCCATTTAATGAAAGAGAAACTGTGAATGAGTAAATGTGGTTTTAGAGGAATAGTGCAGGTGCCTTCTGTTGTACCATTGTACTGGCTATATGCAAAGGAAAAAAAATGCCTTGAGATGATCTTGAGTTGGTTAAATAATGTCAAGAAAATTGCTCAGGGGTTGAATTATTCACTGAGGGATGGAGAAGGGGTAACTTATTTTTTTACCAACCTGAAGTCAAAGCATCCACCCTCACAGTTTAGAGGAGAAAAGTTTGCCATCTTTGCCTTAACCATCTTGTCTTCTTGTTTTCCCCAGGGGAGCACTGAATTGCACAGCAGGGTTGAGGGTGCAGATTAAAACAGCAGCTTCAGCAGCCCTCCAGCAGAGGGCTTGAGCTCTGCCATGTCTTTGTGAGACATACATGAGAGATATTAGAAAGATTAGTTAGAAAATGTTGATTGATTTCCTATCAGGAACAGTGTTTTGACCAAGTCTTTTTCTTCTTGAAGAAATTCTCTAGTTATGAATATTTCCTAGAGAGAAGGAGAGAAAAACTAAAGAATGGTAGGAAATTGTAGGGGGAAAATGCAGATGGCAGTCTTTGAAATTGTTTGAGAACTTCTGGGTTCTAATTTAACTTCTTATTGAACTTGTGAGGTGTTGCTTTAATTTCCAAGTCCTACAATGTGTGACTACTGCTTTCATTGTAGAATGGAACAGACAATACAACATTTAAACCTTATATTTAAAGTAATGAACTATGTTTAAAATTTTGAAATATTTAATTCAGAACTTTAAAATTCAGTTGCACAGTCTGCAAATTGATGGGATTTGGTCATTCTTTAACCAAAATTTTTGAGAAATACTGTGATCTTGCTTTAGACTAGAAGTGAACAGGAGTTCTGAAATCTCAGCAGATTCTGTGAGTTAGGATTCTGAATTTTTACTATCTCTGTTGAAAGATTTTAGTCCATTTCTAGCTAGCTTTACACATGTACAAAAACATAAGGAATAAAATGCCTTCTTCCTCTTCAACTAAATACAGTATAATTTGAACTATGGGGGGCTTTTGCAGTTTTTCTCCTGTTTTCATAAAAATTGTGCAAATATAGTACCCTATTCTACTTGGGTTTGTGTGGGAGAATTAAAGATATGTTGGTGTCTTAATAAATCACTTCATCACTTCACTTTAGTTCAGTTGACAATTAAGCCTGTATCTCTCTGTTCATGAAAGCATAGTCTGTCTTACCCTATCTGGCACTGCCTCGTGGTGCATGTACTTGACTTTTAATTATGCCTGATAATGTATCTTTGACTTACACTAATTACCCTGGCTTCTTTTTCCATGTTTTGCATCTCTAACAACAAATTAAGTTAGTGACTAGAAGGTACTCAGAACACAGTTCTCAGAACACATGCTGGCACCCAGGCTGTAGACAGAACTTAAGCTGGAAAATCTCAGTGCTAACCCTGAAGAAGTTTGAATGACAGACTGCTCCCTATGACTTGCTCTAGCCACTTGCAGAAGTCACATTTATCCTTCTAGGTTATCTAGTTAGTTGTCACTGTCTCTAAGTTCTTGGCATTGAAATCACTGCATGTGTTTAAAAAATAAAAAATAGAAAAAAATGTTTAAATGTATGTGGTTCTGCAATTTATATTATGTTTATGAGCTCTAAAAGAAGCTTTACAAATTTCTCATTGACATCTGGGTTTTATTATTAGCCAAGCTGAACAGTGCTTTCTTGGCCTAAGTAACATGCTTAGCAATAGTTTACATAAAGCAAATATTTGTCTCTTTCATTGGCTCTCTGTACACAGAAAGGCTGTCATTAGGCTGTTGACATAAACTTTGCACTCATGACCTGCTGAGTTTATTGGAGGAATCCTGAATTATTGACTTCCATTGGCTGATGATCAACTGGTGTTATTCATACAAGCAGCTAGCTGGAACTTCTCTTCATGATGAACTGACTAATGAGTGTAAACAAACATGTATATGCATGTAAAATCTTATTTCTACCAGGTAATTGCTCTATGTGCTTGAAATGTTAAATCTGTGCAATCACTCATGATAGGGATGGTTCAGTCCACTCTTTCCAAAGACAGAACACATTTACAGTGATTCTGGTCTGTATGAAGCACAGTGCTTCACAAAGAGACCTTAGATGGCACTATATCCTCTTGTACCAGACTGAGCACTTGGACATCATCAAACTGCACTTGATTCTAAATTGAATGAGCCACTGTTATCTGTCAGGCACATCTTACAAGCTGTTACCAGCTGTTGTGCATGCTTTTAATGTGGAGCTGAGCCTGGTTTCATGGCTGATAAAAGGTCTTTCCATGCAAAACATAGTAATTTACTATAGAAAATCAGTTGGGTTCAGTTGGGGTCATCTCTTTCAGCAGCTGAAGACATTGATAACAACAGAAGAACAAACCTGATTTAGAAAACTTGTTCCGTTCTGTCACTTTTCTAAATGGATTCATTTTCAGGGTAACACCCTCTACATGTTAATTCTCTTGGAAAAAAAACTACGTGTTTCCTAAGCTAGTCTACCAGGCATCAGAAGATTTTTTGAGCCTTTTTTGAGGCCTCAGAAGGGGAAACCATCTGGGATGGATATAGTGTTATAATAACTGTCTTCATTTCCTCTCTGAAGACATCCTGGTCAGGTTGGAAGCCTGCAGTAGGAAGTTGTTTCCATGATCTAAATAGAACTCAAAATGTCATTTGTGCTTGCATTTGCCACTAAACAGTGTTTGAAGGACCATTTCAATGAATGAGCATCATGAGAAAAGATTTCATTGCACTGTTTATGTTTGGGATATTCAAAAGGTTCCAAAAAACTTATTTCTTATAGTAACGTTAATTACCAAATCAGACACTCTTGTTCTGGAGGCTGCCTGTGCCTTTGGCTGTGATTTCTTCCCCTTTCCTCTGCTGTGCTAGCTGTGGATTGGTGTGGTTTTTCTTGTAATTGTATCTCACATTTGAACAAATTCATGCAGTAGCTTTGCCAATTTATGCAGTGTGCCTTGGATAGGAAGACAATGAATTTTACAGTTTAGTGAAATCTGATTGCTTATTTGAGATGTCATTAATGTTAGCTATTTAAGAGAGGATGTCTATCATCACTATTTTTAAGTGCCTAAAAGTCTTTTCCCATTTGGCCAACCCACACAATTGCAGGTTAAATACTAACCAAGTTAGCCAACAATTTAGACTGTGGTGAATTCTGTTCATGTAATCTTCCCATCTCTAGTAGCTCCTGTTTCCAAACCTAGAAACTCATAAATGTTGCAGACAGTAGAGTGCATGTAGAATTTTTCCAAAGAACAAGTAAAATGGGCAACCCTCAATTTTAATGTATTTGCGTATGAAGAGTGTGAAAGGACAGGTACAACTGACAGAGCTGAATGTGCCCTGCCAAATAATTGCAGTATTTTAAAGGAATTTTGGCTGGTTTACACTCCTGTCTAAGAAGAGATGGGATCTGAATGAAATTCTTCTGAAGGGTTCTGAGAAGAACCAGGGTTTTCTGGAGGAACTCAAGCATGTTTTTTCCCAAACATTGAATGGATAGAGGCCTGAATCTGGTAACAGCAATTCAGTGATGAGATGTTAATTTGAACTGCATCATCATTCATGGTCTTCTGCTTCATTTTCAGTACTGAAGACAAAATATTAACAAGAAAGTGTTTTGGTCAGTTCATTCTGTACTTGGGAGCCTCCAGGGTCTCATGACTCTCGTTCTACCTTCCCTGCTGCCACTGAATCCGCTTCTTGCGATCATCAGTTCCTACCATACTGACTTGTAACTGCTCAGATAGGATTAAATTCCAGTCCTATTTGGGGCATATCTTTCTCTGATCTATGAAATCAGAGTTCCATATGTAGTCAGGATGTCTGGCTCTACTTCTTTAGAAAGCTAAATATAGCTTTTGGCTTTCTCTTTTTTTGTGGTCAGCGACTAAGAGGGCATTATACTACCTGGTCATTGTTCATTGCATTTTATATTCACTTTCCTTCTTACAAGTGATACATATTACCTAACTCAAGGAGAACAGAATCCACCCAGAAATAATTTTAGTCCTGTGCTGCCTGCTAAAGAGTAAGTTTATGACTCTTGAGAAAAAGAATAGTGCTCCAAGACATGCTTCAAAGTTTCCTACAAGCTGTGGATATTCTGAATATCCTGTAATTGGGGTTTACTGCAAAACAGTTTCAGAACATAAACCAGCATGACATCCAAGCTCTGAATCATCTCCAGTGATATTTCATATAAGTAAACTCAAACAGTAAAAGAAAGCATATGAGAGTTGGAAACAGGGTCAGGTGCCATGGCAAAAATATAGAGAGACTGTCTGATAGTGCAGGAATGAGGTCAAGAAAGATTGCAGGGGCATGGAGACAGACCAAGTACTCAACACCTTCTTTGCCTTGCTTTTTACTGGTAAGATATCCCTTCAGGAAACAGCCCCTGAGCCGATTGGGAAAGTCTGAAGCAATGAGGACTCAGTAAAGAAACATTGAAACCAGATGGACATCATAGGCAAGTCCACAGGACCTGGTGGGACACATCCCTGAGGGCTCATCAAAGTGATTCACTTTCTGTTTAGGAAGTTCTATTTTCTCAGACTGTCATTATATTGTGTTCTAATTAGATAACATATTTAACTACAAAGTACTACATGATTTTTACAGACTACAAAGTAGAGATATCACTTTTGTTCGGTGAAAAAAAATAGTGGAAGATGACCAACAGAAGCTCAAAATTGCCTTGGAAGAAACCAGAAGTACCTCACCAAAACTAAACAAACCAAACTGAAAATGCCTTTTAATGGAAATTGCTACCTTACAGCAAACTTACCTGGATGTCTCAGGTAGAATCTAGTCCCATAATTAAAAGTGTTCCCTGCAAAAGTTTTACAACTTGTTGAGCCATAAGCCATACTCATGAGAAAAACAGGCACCTAGAAAGAGCAGATCAGTTTGGGGTGGGAGAGGAACCATCTAGCTTTTCTAGATGTATTATTTTCTCTTCCTTGATGTTACCAAAGATACTGAACCAGGTGACAGTATACACCAAATTCTTTTCCACCCTCCCTCTGCCATTTTACGTGGATACTGTGTGTATATATGTTTGATGTCTTCATTTGATAACCGACAGCTGAAAAGCATACACTACAGGTACAACATTTCTAGAAATACATTATTTTAGAGTTGTTGCTCTTTGTCCCTGTGTTTCTTTCTGACCCACAGAAAAGTTCTGTTGTACTCTCAGTACTGTTACGTTGCATTAGAAGGTGAATCTTCAGGTGTTGTGGACAACTGAAACAAATGTGCTGGTAGCTTGCTAGACATCACTGTTTACGTGGTGGTCTACAAAGCAAACTGAGGGGAAAATTATGCAAAATTCAAGGCTTTCCTAGGAATCCTTTCATATTTGGAACTCCTAACATCAAAGTATCCATTGATCAGCCTCAATAATCCTCCTTCCAGTCCATTGGCTGGATCATAGGGTGAGGTGTGAGGGAATGGTGCCTCCTCACAGTAAGAATCTTTATTTCTGCCCTCCCACTTTGGTTAACTACATACTAACTTAATACACTGCATCGCTTCTGGGAATATGATGCTTTTTTATTCTCAAAGGCCCAAAGTGTTAGCTTTTCTTAGCCTTTCCAAAAGCTGTTCCAGTTCCATCTGTTTCAACACTTTGCCAAACCAACATATCTCTTTACTTGGTAGGAGGAACCACTAATCTAGAATGAATGCTCCACAGTAGTACTGCCACTTTGCGGTGCTTGTGGGTGTGTCTGTGTGTGACTCTAACCCTTTCCTGCATTTCACTGTAAAAAACAAGCAAACATTTCATCCTGTTCAGACTAGCTGTGAATGTGCTTTAAGACACGTGGTTTCGTTTGTTTTTTTTTCATTTTCTGTCTTTAGTTTCTTTCACATGCAATTACAGGAAAGGTATATGACACATGAGAGTTTTGCAAGTTTTCTCAGCTGAAAAAATCTGGCTCTTGATGAAAATAACCTATCAGATATTGTAGTGAAATGGTATTAATGTAAAAACACTTACCTGAAAGAGTTTAATTAGAGTTCTTTAAAGTATGCTATATTAGTGTATAATTGTGTTTGGTTTTGACAAAAAGTAGTTGACTGAACTACTGCTAAGGTGGCCTTATATTATAATCAAGGCCTTGATTCTCCATGTATATTTCTTGCCTTTTTTTTTTTACTATTTTTTGCTAGTTGTTGGGGGTTTTGTTTATTTGGGGAGACCAGGATTTTTTTTCTGTTGCACTTATAGTGAAACATATATCAATCATAAGATGCAAATCTGATGAATTGGTACCAATATGGCAACTTCCTGGTCCAGAGATATGATAAGAGTCAGGGAGTGGGGGTGGTGTTCAATATGAGTGTAAACGTGCATAAAATTTAAAGGATGCACTCTTAGTAGAAAAATAAGCAGAACACTCTTGACCTGAAGTATTGTAGCTCCTTTTCTACATTTCTCTTACAGAATTTCAAAATATAGAATGAAATTGTGGTAACTCTGTTAATGCTTTGCCCAAACCAGCTTTGACTTGTTCAACAAGAAGCTTTTCATTTAAAAAAAAAAAAAGTTACTTGTATTCTCATATTCTAGGTGTCTTTCAAGACATATTGTTTCCATACCCATTGCAGAATTCCCATAAAGAGTGTTCAAAAGAAGTCATTGCCTCCTTTAGTTCTAATACAGTCAGCAGAACAAAACTTCACTAGTAAATACATGATTTGGTACAAATCCCTGAGATAGCTATGGGGCAAGCTAGACTACATGATTACTTTGTCTTGCCCTCAGTTCTGTGCATAATTACAATACTGTATCCATACACTGAAGTATTTTGGAAATATTAACTATCCCTGTGTGATATGTTTATCTGATAGGAACAAAAGTTGGTTTTCCCCCCTCTGAATGAATACTTAGCTCTGCTATGTTTTCGGTTCTTTATGGATAAATCTTTAAATGTAGGACAGTGCAACACAAACAATGCAGACTGGAATCCATGAAGGAAAATCTGTTAGAATTGTCCAAGTGGTTGGTAGGCAGTGTTTATTTCCTTACTAAGGAAGCTGGGGCAACTGTGTCCTTCTGGCTCACTTTGGCCTTTCCATTTTTGATTCACAGTATGCAGAAGGAGCAAACTTTGCATTTTGAAACCAGAGGAGGTGGTGAAGCACTCAACACTTGTCTCTACATCCTCTGCACAAGGATCAGGGAAGAACTTGTTCATAATACCTGTACCTATCCTGAAGTGCAAGTGAATCAGTTTGACAGGCTTTGTTCTCTGCATTCTCTATAAAGGTTATGACAAAAAGAGTTCTCAATTGACAGATTACTTAAAATACATTTTGAAGTTTAAAATGCTTTCTTGTTCTCTGATCTTTCAGAGCCCACAGTCAGACAGGTTACACTTACCACAAACTCTGTGGTCCATCCTCCTCTGCGACTGTTGCACCCTGTCTCAGAAAGACTCTGTCACAGTGACTACGGTCACAAACTTCAGCTGTTTGGGACAGAGGCAGAATGTACCTCTGCATTAACACAAGCAAACCTTTATTGCAGTGACTGTGGTGACATTTGCTCCTGAATTATTGTCCTTCTACTCTTGCACAAGTTAAACGCTCAATATAAAAAGTTAAGTCTCTGATTTCAAGAAGTACTTCTCAAAACAAAACACATCCTGAGCATGGAAAAATGTCTAAAGACAGAAAATTAAAAACTGTCATATTCACCATATGGCTAGCATGATAAATATAGTACTTAAGACCAAATGCATTTTCCTGATATTCTGTTCAAATGCATTTTCATTTTTACAATACAGAAGAGTATGTCAGAGAATTTCTTCTCTGGAGTTAACCTGGAATAAATTATTTTAAAACACTATCCTGTTCTGTCAGATATGCTTGCCTCAAAGTAAAAAAAGAAATAGTTCAGACCTAGAGGACTCTGTCCTAAATGGGGCAGACTCCTAAAATATCAGTTTTGGTGACTCTGTGATCTAAGCTGTGGTTTATTGTTCTGATTCTGTGTTATTCCTGCTATATGGATATGTAAATGTCACAGAAAATAATTTAGGATAATCACCAAACATCATGAAAAGTTTCCAACCTGCGATATATATGGATTTTTAAAACTTCAAGCCAACAAGAAATCCTTGCTGAAACTGGTGCTTTATTCATCTCCTAAAAGTTAATCTCATACATAAGTGGTTGTAGGATCAGGGCTTGAATAAAGAAAGAAGAGTATGTTGGAAGATTAAGAAAACAGGCACATATTTCTTCCCTTAGTTGCCACAAATTTATAAAATGCAATCCAACCTAGCACAGATGTACAATCATTGTCTTTACCACTTTCTTCTAATTTTAACTCAGAAACAAACACATATGTACTTCCCAAACTGGAAATCATTCCCTGCTGAAAGAAGACTTGTGCCTATCATAGTTGTGACTTAAATCACTAATAAATTCTTATGTGTATTCCTCATTATATAAAGTTTTACAGCAATGTGACCTTAACAAAGAATTACTTGGCAGAATTCTGTCTTTCAAGAGTAAAAATTACTGGACTTAAAAATTTCTTCATGGCTTTGTATTAACCTGATGACACATTTGATGTTTCTCTAGATACAAGAAAGTTTTGATACATAAATAAGGTTTTTTTCATTTATAGTTTTTCTTCATTTAGAAGCCATTTCATGAATATGTCTGTGCTCTAAATATACACTCTTATTTTCTTGATAGCAGGTGTAGGCTGTCAGGGAGCACCAAAGGTAGTCTTCCCTGTAGTGGTGAGGGAGCTGGAAGCCCCACATGTGAACAAGTGACCTCACCAGAAAGGGTGCAGTCCCACAGTTACGAAGCAAAATGAGTGGAATATGTTTGTTGATAGTAGCCAAGTTCAGCCAAGAGTCCGTATCATTGCACAAGTCCACAATGATAGGAAGGTCCAACGTCAAGCCAGGAGTACAAGTTTTTACTTAAAGGTCTGGGTTGTGGTGAGCAGGACTCATGGCTGGACATGGGCTAGACAGCTGCAGCATAACACAGGCAGGAGCCAAAGGCAAGATCCTCAGCTTAAAGGGAACTGCCAAAAGAAGGAGCAGGAGGGAAACTCATTTCTTGGCACTGTTTTTGCAGGGGTTGTTAAATGCACACAAGACCTACAGCTGTCATAGAACAATAAAGCCTCTGTCCCTGCTCTGGAAATGAACCTCTTTGTAACTGAGATTTTAGCAGATTTTAACACACAATGGAGATCACTGTCTTGGTTACCTGTCATGGTGCAGAATTAAAAAAGATCCTCCTGGTTTTTACTGCAGCTGAAGTGGTTAGATCATGGATGTGCATATTATGTGCCTTTGTTGCACAGAAGCAATAGTGCACTACTGCACTAGCAGCAATTCTTGTCAGATACAAATGCCAGAATGGTAGGACTCTCAGCCCTGACAGATGGCACTATGTGATATCCCTGGTGCAATTGTGCTGTTTGATGTCTGTCCCACTTAGGGTGGGGAGGAAGATTTGTGAAGGTTTGTGGTGCAGAGCAGAGCCCCACACTACTATGGACATTGTATGATCTGGAGATTGATAAGCTTAGAGATTTCCCTATGCAACACTCCCTCTTTTTATCAGCTTGTATTGTAAATATGCCAGAAGTTACTCTGTCACTGATGATGATGATGATGATGATGATGATGATGATGATGATGATGATTGCGATAATGATCATGATGATATCTTTCTAGGTCCTGCGATTTCCTGCTCCATCATATTCTTACTGATCTATTTACACTTACATCTGAGGAAAAATATTCCCATTTGCCAAAACAGAGAACCAAATATTCTCTGGATTTGGAATCCCATTTTAACTATTGACATGAAAATTAAAAAATAATGTGGTAAACTAACATAATAGCTTACAACAAGAAGATCTAATGAGAGTTGTGTGCAACTCCTAATGATTTGGGGGCAACATAGCTTACACAAAGATACAATGATATTTTATCCAGAGAAAACCATCTTACCTTCTTATTAGTAATTTGTTTTTAACTTTGCTGCCTTGTTTCTGTTATTTCAAAATGGCATACAGAAAAAGTTTGAGAGACGAAATGGCATGTGCTCCTTGAGAACCTCCTTCCTTGGCAGACAAAAAAAAAAAAAGGTTGAAGTTTTCTTTACTGTGTCTGACAAAAGCCAGCAGCCTTGTAACTGTAAAACCTCAAGTATTTCAGAGATCAGTTTTGTCTGTGTTCCCAATGTCTTTTTTTGTGCCAAGGGGCTGACCAAGTCCATTGTAACTGTCCTTTATTAAACTGTATGGTAGGAAATATATAAAGGAATGTCCGCAGTGTTCAGAGAGAAATTGTATTTATAACTACTTCCAACCTGCTCTTTCTCTACGTTAAAGCATTTTATCCTATGGCCAGCTGTTCAAACATGTAGCTCTGTGTACGTAGAACATTGACACTTTACTTTGAAGTCTGGATCCTTTCAAAAGAAACTGCCCTCCTTTTTCTGAACTCAGTATTGGTGCTGACTTCTTTCCCCCTGACTATTTTGAATTTCAAACAGGTGAATGCAGTTTTGCAGTGCTTGAATATAACTCTTCTCAAGGAAAGTTGATTGCAATGCATTTTGTAGAGAAAGTAATTTTATTTTCTTAGGCGTTTTTGGAACACCTCTGACCCCTGGCCATAAACCAGCACATTTGTGATGGGAGGTGCTCTTTGTACCCAGAGTGAAGATACACAAGTGTGACACAGAGGGCAACAGTTGATCTGCAGAGATTAATGAAGGAAAACTGCTTTTGAATATCTGTCAACTTCAAATAATTTTTGGTTGCAGCAGATGGTCTCCAATTACTCCTAAAGGAAATGAACTTTTATGTACTAATAGCGGCTTAGTTCTTCTACTCCCCTTCATCAGTGTTCATGTGGATGAGCTGAATGCTAAAATTGATGCAAGAACTAGGAAGGACTTCTTTAAAAAATTGTGGATGGAATACAGCTCTTGTTCCTCCAGGCACAAGCTGACCAGTGAAAAGATGCAATGATTTTTCAAGATTTGAGGGATTTAGTTTTCCCTGTGGGGAATCTATTCCATAATTACTCATTTCAGATTTTCTTGTACTCTAACTTGGGCACCAGCCATCACTGAAGACTGAAGAGAAAAACTTCTTGTGAGATAGCAAGTGGGTGCCTTCTGTGTTGCTAACAGCGTGTGGCTCACGGTGTACAGAAAAAAAGTTGGCACCTGCTGAGGCAGTGCTAGGGATTTTATTTACCTCTTTTATTTCTATTGCAGACCAAATTGGGTCTAATTGCTCTTGGATATATCCTTGCATTTGAAACTGTGCCAAGGCAAAGGCAAACCTACTATGATTAAATGCAAGTTTTATGAGCTTGTACCTTTGCCTTCCTTAAAAAGGTTTATGCTTTCCTCACAAGTTTCAATATGGAAAGACTGCAGAAGTGAGAGTGAGTGGCAAAATCAGCTTTATATAGATTTAACTCCAGACAAAAGTCAGCATTTGCTTTTCTTAGGCATATCTGATGCTTTTAAAAATATCAACAGCTATAATAATTTGGGGTGGTTTTTTTAATGTAAAATGAAAATTTGACATTTTTTCAACAATTTCTCCCCCTTCCCTCAGTAAATTCTGAAATGTTACGGAGCCTTAGAAACCTGTTCCAACATCTCCCAGTTTGATTGTGGTTCCTGAGAGTCCGTTCCTGAGAGTCATGGACTGTGAGAATGATCAACTCCCAGTCAACCCTGAAATTGTGCAGGACCTGCTGCTCAAGCTGGATCTATGTTTCAGGGCTTCTGTACTTCTTGTTGTGGAGCTGAAAGCAGAAGTCCCTGTCTCTGGGGATTTCTGAATTATGAGACTGTCCTGAAGCCATGAACTTGAGACGGCCAGGTGACTTGGCCAGACTATGCCAGACCTGTCAAAAGAAGCATACTTGTGTTTTGGCAGAAGTTCACTGACATTATCAAATTTTCTAAAAATCTTTAATCAGTCAGCTTTTTAAAAAGCTCTCTTCATTATAAAAATCCTTCTCAAATCACTTAGGAGAAAAAAAATCAGAGCTTTGTACCTGAATAACAGGAGTATTGTATGTGGTATTTATTGGTAGAAAATTCAGGCAAGCTGGATGCTGAAATGAATAAAAAAGTAATGGAAAAATGGGGCCAGCGGGATTGAAATCTTTGCTGATCTCTGCAAACTTGGATCCTAAACCAGCACGCAGTTTGATAAGGCCATCAAGAAGACCAAGCATAGATTTGAAAACAGAAACTGCACAGAGAAAAAATAAGGGCAGATGGAACTTCCTGAATCTTGCCAATATTCTTTTTAACATAAGTGATTGGGATATGACCAAACTGTTGAGAGATATGACTAATGAGTGGTTCAGTCATTCTGAGTTTGAGTTGGAAATGTTTGGTAGACACTGGAGTGGAGTCAACACATTTGTGCCAAGAACTTTGAAAGATGGCTTCACTGCACAGAAATTAGAGGTTGTCCCACATAATTCTGAGTGCTTTATAAAAATTGTTATGAATTTCACAGATGAAGATGGGCTTCCTGATGTATTGAACACATACAAATTTTTGAACACAGGCAAAGATTTTTTAAATTCCCTGGAACCTTACAAATACTGTTAAGATAGATGGGACTTCCATAGAAAAATCTCAATCACAGAAAAGCATTTTCAACTACCTATATGAAGGGATTGTGAATTTGGTGCAAAAATTTTTTTCCAGAAGTTCTGACAAAAGTTTGAGCTTTGAGGAAGAAAGGAGAAAAAGTCTTAAATTACAAACCTTATAAATATCAAAGAGGACTTTGATTTGACCGGTTTTGAGTTTTTCTATTATCTGCAATGAAAACCTACCTCATGAAATTTGCCAAGTACCTGATTCCTTGTGTTTTAGTAATAATAACCATAAAGATTATCAGATGCTTTTATCTGTCTCTCTTAGCTGACTTATATGGGAAGTGTGAAATCACTGGAAGAGTTGAGAGATGATTTGGTTTTCTACATTTTGTAATAAGTTGCACAAACTATTTTAATTGCGTTCAAATGAGAGAAATATGCCATGCACTGCAAACTCCATAGCTTTTTTCCTTTAGCACTATAATGGCCCAAGAGCTTGATCCACTGGGCACGAAGTGTGGATATGGTTATTGCTGTCTTTGTTACAAGAAATCATATAAAAAGCAGGTAATCAAAGGGAAAACATTTCTACAATGGCTATAAAGTAGATTAAAAGTACACAGACTAAAGGTATGCCATATCAGTGTTTCAATCATTTAATCACAGTCTAGCATCAATCAGAACATTCAAAAGCAGAAAAATCAAACATAAGACAGACATGGACCTTCTTGAGTGGCTCCAGAAAAAGAACATGAAGATGATGGGGGGGATGGAGCACCTGTCCTATGAGTACTGATTGAGAGAGCTGAGTTCGCTCAACCTGGAGAAGGGCAGGCTTTGTATCACCTTCCAGTACCCAAAGGAGGCTTATAAGAGAGCTGGAGAGGGACTTTTTACAAAGACATGTACTGATAGCACAGGGGAATGGCTTTAAACTAAAAGAGGGTAGGTATAGATTGGATATTAGAAAGAAATTCTTTACTGTGAGGGTGTGAGGCACTGGAACAGGTTGCCCAGAGAAGCTGTGGATTCCCCATCCCTGAAAATGTTCAAGGTCTGGCTAGATGGGGCTTTGAGCAACCTGGTCTAGTGGAAGGTGTCCTGCTCATGGCAGAGGGATTAGAACAAGATAATCTGTAAAGTCCTTACCAAAGTAAACCATCCTATGATTCTATGATATTCTACCACTGAGCAGTATAAAAATAAATTTAAAAAAAGATTATACCACAGTCAGATGTCAACCACTGTCTCACAGAACTACCATCCCTCCCTTGCAATATGGTAAAGTCCATAGTAAATCCTCGTAGCTCAGGGATGGGTTCTGACACACAGTCTGATTTATCACAAGAAGGTAAATTATTGCCAAGTAGTTTTGCAATACATTTGCTAGGCTCACTGTTTGCTTTTTATAAGCAAAAACATAAGCTTAAAATGAAAAAGCAATCAAGACTTCCTTGGAATAATACTTTGCAATGTTTTCAGTAAGATTCTGCAGGACTTCTGGGAGTTGTTAGTTTAAGAATATGTATCAGAAAATTATTCTGTAACATTTGCCTCATTTGTCTTATTTTTTCTCTCCATATTCTCCACGTTCTTCATTCAATCCTGTTGCAAGGATTAAAACATTTATAATTCTTTTACAAAGTATTATCTTGGTCCTGTGCTCATTTATATGTTCTCTGTTGCAGAGTTTTTCTGAGGCTTTTGAGGTCATAGTTCTCTGAGATTACTTCTTATATATCAACAATAATCCTGTCTAATTTAATAAATTTAACATAGAAGAGTTGCTTGATAGAAATATCACAGTTAACAAGATAAAAGAAAGATTATACTCTGTAGTCCTTCTAGAATAATGCTATCCATGAATTTGTGAAAGGAAAGCTAACATAAATGCTATTAATGTCTGTCACAATTTGCTTCTGCAAAGTGTTCTGGACTATATCACTTTGAGTGCTGTTAGCATATACAACCATATCAAACATGTTAATTATAAAAAGAAAACCTCCCTGCTGCATGGAAAATATTTTCCATCATATGATCCATTCCACAGTGTATATGATCAGTGATGACATAAAAGTCTGATTTCCTACTGGTTGTAGTCAGATCAAAGGATTATACAAGGACTTGACAAATCAGTTCTCTAAGAAGCACAGTAACAGATAGATCCACTAATATCCTGTATCACAGAGCTGGAAAACTCATCTATGGCTGAGAAACATCTGTTTTAGTAACTGTGCACACAAAGTTGCTTTTCCTTTCCAGTTTAAACAAATAATACTTTAACCATTAGCTTTTCTTTGGGGGGATTTACTGCTACCTATCAGTAAGACATCTGTTAGTTTTTCATGGTAATGACATTGGGTTGGATTCTTTTGCTGTAGCTCTGGGAAGTTTCAATGAGATGTGAATTCAACATAAATTTAGCCAAAATAATTATAATTCTGTAGTCAGGAACAATGAGGATATCACAAGATAGCAGAGGCAAACTTTATCATCTTGAAAGCACCAAGATGTTCAAATTAACCATTAGTTTTGATTGTCAGAGATCTCTTCTGGAAATTTCACATTATGAATAAGAAGATAGCACAGCCACAGGTTAGGAGAGTATTTCAATATGTCCTTGCTTTTAGAAACATGTGTACTCATATCAGTGGGATCATGTCCCAAAAGGCACATCTCTAAGTGCCATTCTGAACCAGTCAAAAAAACACTATCCCACAGCCTACTTATATCTTGAGAAGAGGTTTGAAAACATCCAGTATCTTCTGAAACTGGCAGAAGCAGAACTTGGGGAGCTGCTCTTCCACGCTTCCCAGGATTGTGTCCATATAAATTAGTAGAATGGAAAATACCTGGCAAGCAAAGCTTTATTAATGTTTAGGTGTTTGTAGCCTTGTTATTTACCATACAACTAATGGTATGGATTTTCATTGCACTCCAGGAGCCAGAGTCCTCTTCTGTGTTTCTTTTTTACTGTAATTCCTATTCACTCTTCTTTCTTAGCATTTGCTGCTTACACCTCCTTCTCGCCCCCATGTGCTTCACTATAAACTTTTTCGAAAAAGTTTCTTCAAAAGAAATGCTGTCTACCACTTTTTCACTCCTGCAAGATTTTTCTAAAGTCATGTTACTTCCATAGAAATCAGTGGAGCAGGTTCCTGTCTTCAAGTGCATATATAGAAGTTTGTACAACGTAGTCTCAAAGTTCTCAGAGCAGACTTGTTGCCTCCTAAAGTTCTCTTTAACCTACCAGTAATATCAGTGACCTATCAGTGAGTAATGGCAGCTACAGAAGATGATTTTCTGCCTTTAAAACCAAATAATGGAAATACAGGTTGAAAGGAAAGGAAGTTTTCCAAATTTCTACTCAAAAGGGTCTTGGTCATTACTAGATCAGACCAGATTTGGCTTAGCCTGGTTAGACTTGAACTTCCTAGATGTGATGTTCCTCCTTGGAGATAAATATCTTAACACTTCTAAATGGTTGATATACATGGCATTGCCTATATAGCCTGGCAAGCAGTGCTGGCAATGTCATCCTCTTCTGAGTTACAACGCAGTTCCACCCTGATATAACACTGGATTCCAGTCACTGCAGTGTGTAGGTGGAAGGGTTTGTACTCCATGGCTAAGGAAGAAGTACCTAGTTTTATTATCTTTATTATTTAGGTCTGGTGTGAGCACTGAAGAGATGGGAGTGAAAAATAAATTTCTGTTTTAGAAATGAAGGGGTTACTTAAAGGGATTACTTTTATTCTTTAATCAAGTATTTTTACATTACGTACTCATTTCACTGGCACTGGAAAACAATTTGTTGTGAAATGTGTGCTTGGAGAGTATGTTATATAAGCATAGAATTATGACTGCCCCCAGTTCTAAATACAGTTTGCAAAATCTGTTCTTAAAAATGTAAGAATTACTGAATGTGATTCTAAAATAAATAGTTTTTCTCCTCATGGCCTCTTATAACCCTTAGCTTGCTGGGGATAAATGAAGTGGAGCTGTAAAAAAAAAATTGGTTAATGGTTAATATAAATATTATTTTTAAAAAATTAATATAAAATGGTTAATAATGGCTCATTTTTTTTCTGCACCTAGAAAAACATCTTTCACAAAGTGTGAATCCAGACTACTGCAATTCAAACAGTAACTCCATTGATCAGTGTATGGAAGTAAAGAAATTCCTATGGAATGTAGGAAACTGTAGCATCAGAAAGGTAGCCACTGGAGCAGCAGTTTGTATAAAGGAAACAGTCAAGTAGTGTGTGTTTTGAAATAAATCCTATTATTCTGTAACTGTGTTTTAGATCTGATGTTGACTGAGGCATTTTACATTTAGATGATACCTTTAGCAGATGATACTTTACAGGGCTTCATTTTTTGAGCTAAGACACATTTTGCCATAAGTGATCTGATTCACAAGCTAAGCAATAAACTTCCATTGATTTTTACTGTCAAAATGAAAACTTAAAAACATATTTAAAAATGTTTGTCAGGAGCATGACTGCCATAATTATGAATGATGAAATTTGAAGACATGAAGAAAGAAAGTGAAGAAGGATTACATTTAGCCATCCAATCAATCTGCTTCCTCTTTCAGCTTGGTATCCTCTTGGAAATTAAGTTTAAAAAAGTATTCAAAAGTAATTTCAATTTTACATGTCCCTGGCTCTAAATTTTTAATAGTTGAAATTACCTGTGCTCTGTAAAGCATTGTTTCTTTTCTGTAGGGAAGAATGTTTAGTTCACTGAAGAGACAGAACTCTGGAAAGGTTCCTAGAACCTCAATATATAAATGATGGAGTAATATATGTAATGAAAAAATCTCCTGTGGATTTGGTTATATTTAACAGTTTCCAACGGTAAAGAAATTGAAAGGAAGGACTGAAAGTCTGTCAGCCAAGTAGAATAATTTCAGTAGTCAG
Source organism: Myiozetetes cayanensis (assembly GCF_022539395.1). Lineage (NCBI taxonomy): Eukaryota > Metazoa > Chordata > Aves > Passeriformes > Tyrannidae > Myiozetetes > Myiozetetes cayanensis. The sequence goes on along the minus strand of NW_026086604.1, from coordinate 94,093,915 downwards.
GGTCCGACCCTCTGAAAGGGCTGAAGGATTTATAATTCCACATAGAAGTAGGCTACAGAACAGGCCAGTCCAGGAATACACAAATTCCAACACTGAGTTGAAAGTCTTTTCAATATTAAGCTTATTAACTGACCTCAAGGCTCAGTCCTAAGGTATTGGCTTTACAGTACCAGTGAAGAGTCAATCAATCCCTGGCAAACTGTAAAGAAAGACTCTACAAAGCCAAACTAGAAATTGCTGCCTTAGCATTAAGTGACAATATTTTTATACAATTCCAGAAACCTTGGAATCTAAATTTATTGTATTGTAAAACTATGCCAGAATTATAATCCAAAGACATTTGACATGGATTCATGTTTTGTTTTACAATGAGATTAAGTGCATCAATGCATGTCTTAAAAGAATTACTTGTATATCATAAAAATTTTGTTGTGTTGCTTTCATCAGTTAAAAATGGATAATTAAAGAACAATGTTGTAAACCAAACACAAAACTGGAGCATGAAAATAATCAGAGTTCACAAGACATTTCCAATCTCTTTTGAGGGACTTTCTTTGGCCTGTACAAAGTCTCCTTTTTACTCAAAAATGGCACAGTCAGTTAATTTCATTAGTGACTATGGTGAGTAAATGCTACAATCCTGTTAGCTGTTAATGACCCAACAGTAAAATAAATTTTCATTTCCAAAGGGAAGTACACTATTTTTCCAGCTGTCTGTGGAGGGTATGTGCTTTGTTTTTCATTTTTCAGCACATTATTCCTCTGCCTTGTGTCCACTGTTTGGTTTTGGGGTGGTTTTTTTTCAAGAGAATAAACCACAACCATTCCTACTTGAAGCGCTCCACCATCTCCTTCATGCTTGTTGCATTTGGGTGCAGGAAGCATGCCAGAGAATTAGGCTTCTGTTTTCATTCTGTCACACTACTGGACTAAGTACAAATACAAGGGCTCATTTCAGACTTGTCTTAATGGAAATGCATGAGCAATAAATATCCGGTTTTAGTCTGAAATATCTATAGCTGCCACATAGGCAAACCTGGATCAAGCAGCATAAGGCCCTGCTGTTAGCAAACGCTTTACCAACTGCTTCAAAACTAGACTGAGCAGCTCTTGTTCAAAAAAATAAAAATCCGTTACCACATACTGTTTTAATGTTTATGGGAATTCCAGAGTGGTTGCATAATTTGAATGAATTTGTCACACTTGTGCATTTTGGATTATGTAGTTTCAGAAAGAAAATTTGTATCATTTTAACATGACAACTGAGCAAGGTAATTTTTTTTTAAAGAAGTATATGTATCTGTACATACATATCTATACACATGTGTATCTCAGCAGCAGTGTTCAAGAGCAGAATACAGGCTTGTAGGCTTTTGGTGCATCGCTCTGCTGTCATGGTTAACTTACCTGAGCAGTCTGGCAGTTTGCACAGCAAGGCTTATTCAGTCTCTGGTTTTTAAACAATTTCTCCTTAGTGGCACATGTTGAAAATAAAATGGGACTTCCAAGCGGGAAGAAAATCAGTGGCTCTCTCCACTACGAAAACTCTTTCAGTCACAGAAGCACAGAATGGACCAGGTTGGAAAGGACCTCTGCAGGTCATCTGGTCCAGTCCTCTGCTAACCAAGGGCCACCTACAGCTTTTTGCCCAGGATTGTGTCCGGACAGTTTCTGAATGTCTCCAAGGATGGAAACTCTACAAACTTTCTAAGTAACCTGAGTCAGTACTCAGTCATCCTCACAGTGAAAAAATGTTCCCTCATGCTCCAAGGGTTTCCTGTGTTTCAGTTTGTGCCCATCACCTCTTTACCCGTCAGCAGGCAGGACTTAAAAGAACTTAGCTCCATCCTCTTTGCCCCCTCCCTTCATGTGTTTGTATACATTAATAAGGATATAATAATAAGGTCTTGTGCGTCAGATCCTTGGTACTTTTTTGAGAACGTTGCCTCTAATAGGTACAAAAACAAGAGACTTCAAAGGATTCAAGCTTTCTTTTCTCCAGCCACATTTCCTGTGGAAAGCACATACGAGAGTGTGTGTGTGTGTGTGTGTGTGTGTGTGTGTGTGTGGTTTTGTGTGTATATAAAAATTTGTGTATTTATAAAGAAGCTACGTCAGGTTCCTTATAGCTCATTTTTCTTTAATTACAAGGAATTCTTTCCTAAAATATGAAGCCTTTGATGCTATAATCAAACCAATGGACAAGGATACCACTTTCTGCAAAAGTGTTTATGAAGGCAAGGAGAAGTCTTAAAAGAAAGGACAATGGTGAAAACACCCACTCTTTTTTTATCTAACGTTTTATGCTGCCATTCAAATACAGCAATGTTTCAGAAGTAGATTGTTTATTAGCAGACTGTTGCCATTAAGTGTGTTTCTAAGTACGTATGACTTTTAGTGATTAACAGTGGTCACTATTAACCACGAAAAATTACCTAACAAGATGGCTGTAATAAGATACTGGCAGTATTGCTGGTATTGCTTTTGAGCACTCTTTTTCCTCCTGATCAAGATCCGTATCCTTCTGTTGGTTCCCCCTCAGTCTGGCACAGGCCCCTCTGCTGTGACACAGCTCTAGATATCTACTCAGTGTTTTTTAAAAACCTGTCCTAAGTTTCTGACCTATCAGAAATCTCTAGGTCACTTCAGGTCACTGCAGATGTTCAGATTCCAGATACGAGAGTGTAGCCAAATACATTAATATATTTTGTTGGACTTCGGCAATGCGGTCATGTAACAGAACCACAACATTTCAGATGGAGAAAGAGACATCCTGTCAGATCCAAGATAAACCTCTTGCCCTGTTGAGTCTGAAGTTCTGTAATTGCATTTTATAAGCCAAAATAATTTTATGATTCTTTTCCTTACTTTAAAATAACAGAAAAACCCTACATAGGACCCCACAGGCCATATCAGCTAGTTCCTTGGTGTTACTCCAAATCAAGCAACACAGCTGCCAGAGAGACCACTGGGAACTGACCTGGCTCACAAAGAAGCTACTCGTTATGGAAAAGTGCTTGGGGATGGTGTGGGGAAATTGATACTTTCTATCTCTGTATTGCAAACTTTAATGTTCTAGTTGTACCATCAACATTCAGCTGCAATGCTCATGTCAGATAGTAATTTATGTTTCTGTAGAACATATTCAGGGTTTTAAAAAGAGAGTGATGATTAAATAAGAAGGTAATCAAATAACTGATGAATACAAGTTTGGGTTTACCATCAACCGTATGTTTCCACATTTGCAGAGTCTCAGTTTGGGTACTGAGAGTACCTGCTGTATTATATAAAATTGTCATAGCTGTACTGAATCATAGAATCAGATGGTTTGGAAAGGACCTCTGAGATCGTCAAGTCCAACCCTTGATCCACTACCACCACAGTTACTAGACTATGGCCCTAAGTGCCACATCCACTCTCTTCTTAAAAACCTCCAGGGACAGTGAATCCACCACCTCCCTGGGCAGCCCATTCCAATGCCTGATTACCTTCCCTGTAAAGAATTTCTTCCAAATATCCAACCTAAACCTCCCGTGGCACAGCTTGAGACCATGCCCTCTTGTCTTACTGATAGCTGACTGGGAAAAGAGACCGACCCCCACCTGGCTACAACCTCCTCTCAGGTAGTTGTAGAGAGTGATGAGGTTTCCCCTGAGCTTTCTCTTCTCCAGGCTAAACAACCCCAGCTCCCTCAGCCTCTCCTCACAGGACTTGTGCTCAAGTCCCTTCACCAGCCTGGTTGCTCTTCTCTGGACCCGCTCCAGCATCTCAATATCTTTCCTGAACTGAGGGGCCTAGAACTGGACACAGCACTCCAGGTGTGGCCTCACCAGTGCTGAGTACAGGGGAAGGATCACTTCCCTGCTCCTGCTGGCCACACTGTTCTTGATGCAGGCCAGGATGCCATTGGCCTTCTTGGGCACCTGGGCACACTGCTGGCTCATGTTCAGCTTCCTGTCAATCCAAACTCCAAGGTCCCTTTCTACCTGGCTGAAACTACCAGGATTCACCCCATGTGAAAATCAGTTACACTGCTTTGTTTTTTTAACAAGTACAGAGCTTCCAAGAAAAAAACAATTTAAAAGCAATTGTTCCTCCTCAATTTTAACAACTGTTTCAGGTTTAACCTATTACAATATTACTAGTACTTGAATGCTTTTTATTACAACCACATTTTGTGTATAGAGTAGCTTGTAAAAAGAAGGTAAAAGCTTGCTGAGTGTAACCAGAACTCCTAATGTTCAGCTTCTAGGAGATGAACCTGAACATGTTGAGGTTTTCTTGGTAGGATTTTGTAACCTGCTGGAAAATCAATAAAAAATCAGTGAAGCTACACACCCTAAAACTGTGACACAGGAAGCTGCACCTACTCTGTTTTCTAAGCAATCCACATTTATCTATTGAACCATTAACCTTGAAGGAGGACTAACTGAGACAGCTTTGGATTTTTCCACAAGCTGCTCTCTTTTTAATCAGATTTTCTGGTGCCTAGAGTTTTCCTAAGATACAATTTTCCAGATGATGAATTGTGATTTGACAGTGGATTTAGAATATGTATGTCCAGACGCATCAGCTTCTAGGTTTCTCATGTAGAAGTCAAGTTGCAAATGTGGACATTATTGAAGCTGTATTCTCCCTTCACATGTTGCATGCTCATAATCTATTCAGCTACAGAATATACTTATTTCTCAGACACTTTGTCCAGAAGAATGGGTTATCTCTGTGATTCCAGAACAGTCATGTTAATTGCTTCATGCTCAGAAAAGTGTACATGGGTATTACTTTTCAATTACTAGAACAGCTCGTAAAACAAAATAAAACCTATATAAGCTTAACATTCTTTTCAAAGACTCATAAGAGAGAGGGAATATTTACATCCTGTTCACTTTACATTTTCTTAATAGGTCTGAAAATGTAAGTAGGAAATGGGAGACAGAGAGGGGAGGTCAAGAAGATTGTTGTGATGTTTTTGTTGACACATTCAGAAGAGACTGAAGACTGATACCTATTGGTCTTACACAAGCTTATTAATGTTCACAGGTCTGGCAGTAGTTTGTGTAGCATATGCCACAGAACAAGATTAAGCTATGGTATGTTCTCAGGGAATAGGGCTACAGCACTTCCTATCCCATTATTCATGAAGCCTACAGTTTGAAAATCGCCTCCTGAAGCTGGAGCCCTGGGCACTGGATGGCATGTCTTTGTCCAGTGTTGTTGGCAAGAAGCTGCTAAACAAAGTCAGAGCAAAGATCAGGTCATATTTGACCATATATGGCATGATGGAGGAGGAAAGTGATTCCTGCTGGATGGTGGAAGAAAAAAAGAGGTGAGAGCAGACAACTGAAAGGATCTAGAGAACTTGCTGCTCAGAACATGGAAAACATAGCCTTTAGGCTGCATGGTGCTATAATTTCCACCACCTGAAGACTTCTGTTGAAGTCTGACACATCAAAGTGTATGCTCCGATTCAGACATAATTAAAACTTTATGCAGCATAGTTGTGCTATTACTAAGGCACAGCTGTGCTTATCATGAGTGAAATTGGTGAAACCAGTGTTTAAAAATACAAATGAGGGCTCAGACAGTGAAAATAAAGAGCAAAGAATATAATCAAAGCCAAAAAATGCCAACAACCTAGTGGTTTGTTCTTTATTATGTTGATTTCTTTTTTTGACTTTCTGAGTATTCAGTTCAAATAAGCCTTAACAAAAACACAATAAATTCTAAGGACATAACTCTTTTTATTCTCATCACAATGCTAATAGCCTTGAGAAAGTAACCTTTGAAATTTAAGCCATAAATACAACATTTTGTGTCAACCAACTTTTTTTAAGCAGAAGCCCGGTATGCCAAAACAGTTTAAATGGATTTATAAATATTGGATACAGATGTAAATCAGCTATACTCTTCAAGTTCAGGGTAGCATGCAGTTGAGAATTCTCTGGGAAAGACTTTCAACTGTATATCAAACATTAAGACTTCAGAATTACTGCTGTATGCAACTTTTATCTTTTTCATCTTTTGGTCTATTTTCAGCTCTTGGATCAAATAACATTTGACTGAAACGAAAATGTAATATTTACCAAAAATAAGTGTTCGTCTACTCTCTACATACTCTGGAGGAAATGAAATTATTTTTGGCCATACACACGTAAAACATAATATATTCTTTGTGTCATTACAAAAAAAAGTTCACTTTTTCCCCTTTGGTCATGCAGCTTTAAATCCTCCATAAGATCTAACAGATGATTCAGTTATTCTAGACAGGATCTACTGATTAATTCACATTGTATACAAGCAGTAGAGAACTGCTCTTGAGGGCAATAAGTTGCAGAGACATAAAATTTGGTTCAATAATTCTGCGTGATATAGAGCTGCTACAATGGATATTATCAAGATTGAAAACTGTATTATCTTCTCTTTCCCTTTGAGTCAGTGATATCACTGTTAATTATGATCTACCTGGCAATCTAGTCTATCTGATTTAGTTTTCAGGCAACGATCAGTGTTGTCATACCTAAATAACTCAAGTTTTGGCACACATAAATACATATAAAGTCTTACATGCTACAGTCTGATTGAAACAGTGAACTGCATTGATGAAATATCTGATCCATGTGGCTTTCCAATGTTGTCGTACTGTTCCTGTTGTATTTCCTGGGAAATAGCACGAGAGAAATGCTGCTTTGAATCAAAGTTTGTCTTACCTCTCTCAAGTTTCTCAAGCCACTGCTTGAGACTACATTTTGGGTCATGTGATGAGGGGTAGGTGAAGATGGAGTGAAGAGGGGTAATGCATTCCTGAAAATGCAACTGGACTGTGGGAAAAGACTTCTGGTCTTTGCCTACATAGAATAACACATTTCATAGCATGGTCATTTTCTGCATGGTGCCTTTTTGGGAAAAAAATCAGCAGTTTATTGGTGTTCCATGGTATTGTTTTGGTTGAAAGTGGGGTATTAAAACAAAAAAATTACCATAAATCTTGTTTGTAGAACTTCTCATGAGTATATTGACCTTTTCAGAGCTGTCTGACAGAGATAGCAGTGAGGCCAGTATAGGCCTCTGTGTTTGAGGATTTATTTTGAACTTCTAGTAATTCTGGTTGTCAAGAAAGTTCCAAAAACACGGATAATGTAATGTCTGAGGCTATGCACATCTGAAGCCATGTATAAGTAAAGTCCCTGCACTGTGTAACTCCATCTGTATGAATGGGGTGAAATACCTACATCCAGCATCTCTTTTTATTTCGTTTGTCTTCTAAAGAAAACTTCTATATTCATCTTACTGAAGATACCAATTCCTCTAATAGATGCTCTGCAAAATATTTCTTTATGAAGACATGTAGCTAAAATCAGATTTGCTTAGTTTACTGTTGCACAGGATCATATGTGAAGCCCACAATGGAAAATCTGTGGTTTGTAAGCAGTGAAAGCAGTTACTCCACTGGGCTGAAAAAAACCAACCTGCTGTATTTGTGTTCAAGGGGAGATCTGTAGGCATGTGTTACAGTGATACATTGAGTTTAACCCAGTTTCACAAGGAAACATAATATGTAATTGCAACACATGTCTTTGCAATGATTTTTGAGTCTGCTTTGATTCAAACTTGTATGCACCAAATTTGATAAAGACACAGAGACCTGATGGCCTCTAAGTCCTTACAGGCCACATGGATCAGGAACAGAATAAGGGTGGGAAATGCTATTTGTGTCTTCAGCAAGAGAGGGACTGTTTGGAGAACCAGCAAATTTCCATAAGATGTCTTAAATGCTGGAAAAGCTTTAGTGAGTGTTTACCCTTTCCCAGCAACAGAATCCAATCATAACAAAAAATTCTAGGAATTTATATCAAGGAGTCATTTTAAAACCAGAAGGTCTTTCACTTAGGACTTTAGCCAGGATTTCAATCCAGAACTTTTTGACCAGAAATGACATTTTATGATATTTTGTTTAAAATCGATTGACTTTTTAAAAATTTGGTGCAATCATTGGGAAGAAAAAAAACAAAAAACAACAACAACAACAAAAACAACAACAAACCAAAAACAAAACAAACAAACAAAAAACCAAGATGATAATTAAAATGTGATTTACACTAAGATATAAAAGTAGTATAATGCAGCTCTTGGGAAATGAAATTCTTGGGAAAAAGGAAGATGGAAAAAGGATTATGTTGGCTAGATTTTATTTCTACATTTTTACTGGTGCATTCATGCTATAAAAGCATTTAGCTGTCAGAAATGTTAATGTCCAATACAAGACGTACTTTTATTATTTACTATTCCCATATTATCTATCTCGCAATAATTTTTCAACTTCTCTGAATCCTAGCCATTTATAATATCAAACCTATTAGCTACAGAATTCAATACAGTAAAGAATATATGAGAATATACTTAAAAGGATAAAAAAGCAATGATAAATGCCAGGTACACAAATTTAAGAACAGTTATGAAAGGAATGCTCCTAGAAGACAATAGAAGTTCTCCTAAGGACTTGAAAATAAAGCTTAAGTAACAAAATACCAACTTCTGTTGCTTAACATAAAAGGATGGATAGCTTAGTCATCTGAGAGAGGAACACAGTTCACCAAGTGTCAAAGTGCTGTGGAAGAGTCAAGGTCACATAAAAATTTCTTTAGTTTTCATTACTTTACTAGGTCCACAGACCTTAATCTTTAAAGAACAAAACCCACCACCAAAAACAAAACCCCAAAGCAGTAAAGACCAAAACAAAAAAAGTCAAAACACAACCTCAGTAACTACAATATTTTTACTTCTCTATCCTTATCTAATCTGACCTGGAACTAAGTGGTTTTCCACTCTCAGGTTAGTCTCATAAAGTTTTGCGTAAAGCTCTGATGATGTCCTATATATGTATCAGTCTCCATCACTCAGAGACCATAACAGACTGTAGAAAATACAAAAGTATATATCAGCTCTCTGTTTTAATCCTGTCCCACTCAAAAATTCCTTGCAAGCAGCCTTTTCCAACATATTTGAGCTAATCCTTGTTGTGGGGTTTTCTTGGGCTGGCTTGAGGGTGTGCTCGCAAGATCAAACTGCACACAGCATAAAGAGTTGGCCTGAAGGCAAGCCTCACTGAACGTACAGACTCTTACTGCTGTGATGGAAGAGATATCCTGAAAGTGGGATGAGCAGGGAGCATGGCATCTGCCTTTTTGTAGCAGCACTGACTGTGCACATCATGGTCTGGAGCAGGATCTTCTGACAGGAGAGGGCTTTCTGGGTCACTCACAGCATCAGAGGAAAAGCAGAAATACATGACAAATTACACATGAGAAATATAGGGAGACGGTAGCATTTCAGATCGTTTGACTGAGACAAGAGACAAGGTGTACCACAGCAGGTGTGAGAAGTGAAGGAGCATTTCTGGGTGAAGGTTTCTAATTTTCATAGAGCAAATTATAACAAATCCCACCTGCCCTTATCTTTCTTTCACCCCTGTTCTATGACAGACCCTTGTAGTGGGGACAGAGTCTAGCGAAGACAGCAGGGGCAACCACAGGAGCTGCTGATTAAGTGTTCTCTACTCTTGCTTCCCATTCAATCTCTTTATATGGGATGAGAATTTATATGCAGGTCAGTGTGCCAGACTATGTCAGCGTCCGTTTTTCCACATTTGGGCAGAGACTCTTTGCTGGCATGAGTAACTGTTAAATCAAGGAAAGTGTTAGCTGCCTCTGCAGTGTTCTAAAGAGAGCTGCCTTCATCATCTTAGAAATACATTTGTTTTTGCAATGAGGGTGTTGGTCATGGCCTTGCAAGAATTTTTTCTTTTAAAATTCAAGACAAAAAAGGAGAGGGAAAGAGAAAAGTAGAACAAAAATTTTTTTCCCCTAAGAAAACACATACTTTGATTTCCAAGGTCATTGTGAAAGAAAAAGTGTAGCATGATAAGTCACATCTGTTTTGTTATGACCGTAATGGAAATTAAAACATATGCTAGTTTAGAAGTTGTAAAAGAGCTTGCACAGAAGACACTACTGGTGACTCAGAAGTGATGTTCTCTCCCTGGCCAAAGCTCCTATCTGATTTATGAAGTGCTATGTTGCTGCCTAGTGGTGAAATGCAAAAGCTTCTGCTCTCCTGCAATCATTAATGGCTACTTGTCCCTCTAGCTGGCAATCACAGTGTCCATACCATAGTTACATATGTGCATCGCACATAAATTTTATTTCATAAAGTCACTGTCCAACCTTATCACAGGTGCCTACTATTGGACAGCTGCAATATTCAATGCAGCCTCTGTAATACTTACACAGTTTAACTTTGTTCAGTTATCTTAAGGAGGGTGGATGTCCTAACAAGTCTGGAAATCTTTTTCCATTAAAGGTATCTGTGCTATTCGCCTTTGCTTTTTGCGCTAGTGCGTAAGGAATACATGGTATTTATGCAACCATAAAGAAAAAACTGAACTTATATGGACCTGGTGCATCCCCAAAGGATTTTCTCTTACAGAAAAGAGAATCATGTTTGAAGGAATTTTTTTCACAGGTAACTGAATGGCTCAAAATGCCTCATAAGCCGTGTGAAACAGGCATGAAAGGAGTAGAGCAAGTGAAGTGTCAGGGGGCTGCAAAATCAGAAAGAGAAACAGGATTCTGAGTTTCCAGTCTTTCAGGGTTACCTATAAAAAGTTCTTCAACCAAACATGCACTCACCCCCATACCAACATTGCAAAATACTGTGGATTTAGAAGCCTGCAAGGGCAACACAACAGGGCACAAGCAACCCTAGAGAGTTGTGGAGTGCATTAATGGGTGTGATCATGGAGCCAGTGAGGAGGTGCTGATTTACAGTCAAGGAAGAAGTGGGAAATGTGAAAAATGGAGGCAGTCTTTGCTATAGTGATCATAAGATAATGTTCATAATAAGACTTTTTTAGGACTCTGAGAAGATGAACCAAGGCAAACAAGTAGCATTACAATTGTATATATGCCCACACACGTGCACGTATAGTTGTTCATTATTATAAAATTACATGGGTCACTGTGATTGTTTGACCTTAAATATAGCCTGGGCCACATGTTGCCCTATACCATGGAGTAGATAATGGATAAGTTTCAGTCTCTTGACATTCTGGTTAACAGTTCAGTTAGGTTTGCCTCACCACTGGGGTTGAGTTGCTAAATATTTCCCACTTTTGCCTCTCATATATTTCTGAGGAACATGAATATTTGGTCTCTGTGCTATATTTTATATTCTATACTGTTGTGGCTCAAAGAAATCAATGTGATTAAAACACAGATTTTGTCATTAAAGGAGAACTGTTCATTGAGTGCACATTAAAAAGTCTTGGATTTATGTACAAAACCCCCAAATGTGCACAAAAATGTGTAAGGAAGATAATCTAGACAAACAACTGTCAAAACAATAAGAAAATAGTCCGGTATTAGATGGGGGGAGGGGAGGATGGAAGGCTTGTATGGAAGAAAACTTCTCTTAATTCGGTGGTTAATTTGAAATCATTGTAATGAAATAAAGTTTCTCAAAGAGGATAAAATGGGGGAAAAACTAAACAACCAACCAAACAGTACTTTGTGCAATATAGATGCATATTTAATTAATCATATTTAGCTCCTTTTGCCCAGTAGAGGGCAGAACGGCAATGACGTAAAAGCAAGAGCTGGCGCAAAGGGTTGGAAAACACTTTACACAAAGAAACGCCGGCGCTGATCTGGCGTGTCAGTAAGTACCGCAGCTCCTGCTGGATGCAGCATTACTTCTGCGTGCGCAACACCACTAGAAAGCCTTTCTGAGGTTTCCTGAGGCATCTGGAAGGAAATACTCCAGCCTTTAATACCAACGTATTCTATCCATGTTTTCCAACAGTGTATTAATGACAGCTAAAAATGTGTTCAAGCTGGGTAAGCAGAACAAATGCTGTTCTTCCTGGTAGCAGCAGTGACGCTGCTTCTGTTTCATGAAGCACATCTGGGACTGTGCTAAAATATTTCCCTTCTTCCCTTTACAGTACTTGATTAAATTTTATTGGGTAGATGTGGAAATCCTTCTCTGCTTTGTTTTATTGCTATAAATATTTCTTGTTAACTGCAAAATAAATGCACTTTGGTAGCAGGGAAGAAGGAATTCTCTTACTGCACCTCGTAACTGCACCAAGATAATGTTCTATTATAATTACAGGGTTTCGTTGAATGCAGAGTAGAGGCTGCACAGGCTGTACACTATGCCTTTGAGACAGAGATGATTTATTTATGCTGCTGGAAAGGGAGCTTACAACCTAGAGTTATGATTATTTGGACTGGAAGAGGACAGGGAAGCAAGGTCAAGGTCAGCTTGGATCAAGTTTACAGACCCAGAAGTGCCTGATCTTGGCTACTCTGAGCCTGGTCTGGTTTTGAAAGCCTTCATAGAACATAGTTTTTATTGCATTTACTTAAAAGAACATGAAAAGGGGCTGCCAACAAGGCTCATACAGCAGTGAACATCACTGACACAAGGTATTCTTTCACAGGGTGCAAGGTCAAGCACCATGGAGCGAATGCATTTTTACAGGCATGGGCCGGGATTACGGACAGCAGCTCTGATAAAATTGTCTCAACAGGAACAGGAGGAAACACTAGGTGAACTTAAGTTATAAATTAAAGGGAAAGTAATAAGTTCATTCAAAATCCAGCACTCACCCCACTCCCATCCCCAGACCTCTGGAACCATCCAAGCCCTCTCTTGACCGAGTTAAAAACAGCTGCCATGATTTTAGCAACAAGCTGGGTGGCTTCTTACATTTAGCAAATAACATCCACTTGAACATGTTATTCTAGGTTTTTTATGTACCCGTCATGGTTCATTAACCTGGAGCAGAACTGGGCTAAATGTGGCAGCTGATTTACCAGAATGACTGTGTTAAAAGGCATTTCTAGCTAAAGACATAATGGAAGAACTAAATGTGACAATCCTTAAAATTTTAACCGAACAAATATTACTGCTAAGAAGTAACTGTTTGGGGCCAAGTATGGCAAATAGTTGTAAATTCAGTCTTTGCCTTTATGTAGTTGAGATAGTCCAGCTCAAGCATCCTCTCACAGAATGGAAGAGAACATTTTGGAGGAGTGCAACGTGTTCGTCTCACCATACACTGTCAATCATGTTCTTTTGCTCAAAGGACTTGTCAATATTTCTTTTCTTTCACACTTGGACCATTGGAATGGTATGCTTTAAAATGGGGCTAAGGTGGGTAATTCTGTGTATGTCAGAGATGAGGGCCTTGCCTTTGAGCTCTGCTTCAGATATATTTCCTAGTGAAGAAACCAAGGATAAAAGTACACTGACAAAGTGTCCTTATTGAGAACCCTGTAATCTTTGTAGTAGTAATTTCCTAAAGCCTGTATGGTTGTATATTTTATACCAACTTTGAAGTTAGGTTGTGTGGAAGTGCAGTGTATTAACTAAAAAGAGGGACTGTGGGTATTCCAAGTTTTAGATGAGCTCTCATAGACAACAGGAAATACAAATATCCTAATCCAGGTGAAAGGTCTCACCTTTATAATTACTATTTATAAGAAAGGTCCAGATTCTCGTCATATTCCTAAAGTAGCTTTTAATATAAACATCGCAGTTCATGATAACATTAACAAACAAACAAACATACAGAGGCAAGTAAAATCAGTCTTGGTAATAAAGTTTCATATGTCACTTCACCTGTGCTTGTTAAAAATGGGTCATCAAGTACTTGGATCTAATAAGGATGCTAATAGTCTGATGAAAAGCCTGCTAGGTTCACAAGGATTCTTTCCACTACTTTCAGTGCACTGACATTGATCTGGGGTCCCTAACACAGGAAAGACATCCACCTCTTGGAATGAGTCCACAGGCAGAAGGGTCACAAAGATGATCAGATGGTTGGAGCACCTCTCCTTTGAAGACAGTCTGGAAGAGTTGGGATTGTTCAACCTGAAGAAGAAGCAGCCTCAGAGAGACCTTATAGCATCTTCCAGTACCTAAAGGGGCTTACAAGAGAACTGGAGAGGGACTTTTCCCAATGGCATATAGGGATAGGGCACTTAAGCTGAAGGGTGGGTTTAGGTGAGATATTAGGAAGACATTCTTTACCATAAGGGTGGTGAGGCACAGGCACAAGTTGCCCAGAGAAGCTGTTGACACCCATCCCTAGGGCCAGGTTGGATGGGGCTCTAAGTAACCCTGTCTAGTGGAAGATGCTTTGCCCATGGCAGTGGGGGTGGAAGTAGGTGATCTTTCAGGTCCCTTCCAACCCAAACCATTGCATGATTCTATGACGCAGCTTGATCAATCAATGGTTTTTGATCAGGCCCAGCATTGGTACTGCCCTCCTCCATGTGGGAAAGCATTAGGAGGAGGCAACCAGGATGAGGTCATGCGTGTACACAGTCCAAAGAGTAGTGCTGTGGGCACCAGGAACTGTGCATCCAACCGGGTTCTGTGTCCCACCTAAACTGACCAGGCATTTTATCTGTATCCATGCTCTTTCAGTGATTCAGGGATCTTTGCTACTGCTCTCAATTCTATAGCACAGATGCAGCCTGACCTTTGGATATGTTTTTCGTATACATCCATGTATTTCAATTCAGGTCCATTTTCTGTAAGGGTAAGAGTCAAATCTCTGTGTGTAGACTGTGAGAGAGTGACATACCCCCAGAAACTCTTGGGTTGGAGCAAGCTACCTTTTTGGTGTCGCTGGTTACTCTCTGCACTCTTTCTGTAAAGACAGCTAAGATATCTGAAGGAAGGCTCCTAAACCAAAAGTCATAGGTGGATGTAATAAATTATATGAATCTGGGCCTTCCTTTGCCTTCTTTGTCATTTATAATACTCTGTTTGTTCTTTAACATTTAAAGCAAATGTACCTCCAAGCAGGTAGTATTTTTCTTTCCTCTGCACTTTATCCCTTGTGAGCAGTGGAAAAGTATTTTGGATTCCACAGGTTTGCAATTTCACCCTACCTAGGTAATTACATCCAAAAAATGCAATAAAAGAAAAAGAAAATCCAAACCAGCCTCTAATGTTGTCATCTACAGTACTGAAACACTTCATATACTGATTTACAGGGTGATTTTTACCACACACTGATGCTTCTCAAATGGTCCCTGAAGCTACTCAGTGGGAATTGCCAGGTATTTGCAAAGTCTGTAACAGTTCCAATCATAACATACAGTAACAAAAAATACCATCCCAATTTATGGGATAATACTTTTTGAGAAAAAATAAAGCTAATATTAAAGCTACTTCTGTACTACACCTTCCAGTGCCCCGGTTTTAGGAAACATGGACATAAATGGGATGAATTCTGAATGCTCCCCAGTATCCAGTGCCTCAGTAGTAACACGTTTGAAACAAAATTACTCTGTTGGCTTAACGGTAATTAAAATAACACAGCATTTAGCTATTCGTGTAAGGGAATAAGAGAGTATTTTTATTCTAACATAATTGCATCAGGAAGACATTAATTTTATTAGAGATAATTGAAAACTTGTGGCTGTAAGTCTGTATGCTGCTTTTAACTGTATCTGTAGGCCCTCATAAATCCATTAATAGTTGGGTGCCATGGTTTGGACCTGGCTCCCAGCCAAGTGCCCAAACCCACAGCTGCAGTCTCCTCTCTCTCCCTATATGAACACAGGGCAGGCAAGGGGAGGACAAGAACAAAAAACCAAAAGACAGAAATAACAGAACCAAAGCTTTATATATAAATATATATATATATTTACACTTATATACAGTTCCAATACTATATACATACAAAAAGAGAATCCCAATACCCCAAAACAGATAAAGAACAGATATACCCACTCAACGAAGAATTAGCAAACAAGAACCAAATACTTTCCTTCAGAAAGCAGAAGTCTCTCCCTTCAAATCGGGAACGAAAACAGCAGTGTCTCAAGGCCTACAAGGCCTACACAAGTAGCTCAGCTATCAAGGTACACTGTGCACCAGTATCTACTAAAGCTCGGTATCTTTGAGGATCTGATGTACCACGCCATCGAACCCACACCGTCCAGTAAACTCTATTATCCTTCTCGTCCCTCTCCTTCTCCTGGCCAAAAGCAGGGCCCCTCTATTGATCCTGGTCAGAGCATTCACTGTCTGATCTTTGCTGTGCCTCATGAGAGGACTTTTTGTCATCATGGAAACAGACCTCAGATGCAAGAATGCATCTCAGGGATGGCAATTTTCTTTCCAGGACATCTGCATCAACTACATAGATGACTTTCTTATTAGTGTTCTTTCGTCTTAGTTCTCTCACTCAGGCTTTGAGCTTGGAAGTAGGTTCACCATCCCACTGTCTCATGTCTTCTCCCTGATTACGCAGATAAGACCACAGTGCATTACGTGATCTACGTTTAGGGTTTTCTCTCCTGCATGTGAAGGAAGGAGATCGTGAGCGAGACCAGGACCAAGATCAAGAGTGTGATTGAGACTGTGATTGATACCGTTCTACTGATCTGTATCTGTAGTCTCTGTAGTCTCTGTCTCTGTAGTCCCTGTAGTGGTCCTCATATTCGAAGTACTCAGAAGGTCTCTCTCTAACAGGTGGTCGTTGGTAACTGAGATCAAAACGGTCTCTAGGATCTAAGTTGTTGGCCTCTACATCTTCTTCAATACATCATAACACAGTACACAGTTTGCCCACAGGCATTGATCCCACTGTTGGGTGTATCAATACTGCCAAGGAAGGAATACATGATGCAGGAGTACCTTGGAGTACCTTTCTCCACATAGGCAATGAGCAAAGGACACCCTCTGGCTCATCATTGACACTGTTGTATTGATTGTTATTATCATATATAAGTTCCAACATTGCTAATTCTCGTAAGTACTGGATGACTCCTTCCACCTTAGTCCACTTCCTTGGGTACCACGTTAAATATTCCCTGGATGGGTACTTCTTTTTCACACTCGTGACAAGCCGCACCCAGAGACTGCATAAGGTTTTCTTGTCTGCAATTAATTTGTCAAGTTCGTGATCTCCAGCAATGGATCCTAGTTGTTGTGCTTCATAATCTTCCAGCAGGTGACCTATAGCCCCATTGTCTCGGCATCGGAGCAACCAGGTAAGAATTCGTTCACCAGGCAGGCGACGGTAACCTCTTCGTAGGTCTCGAAGTTCTGCTGGGGTCATTGATCGCCAGCTTTCCCTTTCTCGTTTCAAGTTCATTAGTGGAGTACTAGTACTGGTATCGGTATTGGACCCTGCTCTGAGATCATCTGACTGGCTTTGGTCTTCCATTGTTCTTTGAGTTATGCTTGGGGGCACCTGTATCCATGACTTCTTTTTCACTACAGGAATAAGAGTTGTCTCAGGTGGTGTAGTTTGAATCCCATTTTCCATAAAATCCATAGTTTGGGTTCCAGTTTCAATGGGACTAGCAGAAGCCATGCTGGTTCCAGGTTGCGTCTGAGTCCCAGTTTCAGTGGACTTAGTAGAGACGGTGTTGACTCCAGGTTGCGTCTGGATCCCAATGTCTATGGACCTAATAGGAACGGCACTGTTTTCAGGTGGCATAGTTTGAGTTTCTGTCTCAGCCTTAGGCCTTTGAGAGTAGTCAACAGCAGCTCGATAAGCACTCGCCAGGCCCCAGTACAAGGCAAAGAATTGCATATTTGGATCATCATATGGAAAACACCCTTCTGTTAAATGACGTGCCATCTTGTCAGGATCGAACACTTGTTCTGGCATGAAGTCCCAAGCAATGGGAGGTGTCACACGTCCTACCAACTTGCCAAAATTTACCCACACTCCTTGCCATCCAGAAACTGGCCTTTCCAAAACCCTTCCCAAAGTTCCAGCGAGTCCCCTTGAGGTCCAGCGTTTCCTATAACAAGGAAAGCAATACAACACCACCCTTCCAAGTTTAAATAACATTTCCATTGCCATCATCAATAATAGCATTGTTGCTAAAAAATTTAGGTAAGGATCAGACCTAATCCTAGGGGGCTTCATTACTAGGCCTTTGATGTCAAAATTAAGGAGAGGAAGAACTTGGTATATGCCATCCAGGAGATCTCTCAGGGGGCATCCCAGAACACGTATAAAAATTGCTAAAATGACAAAAAAAATTAGTGGTAGAGCCATGTTTATATGTTCTTTCTCTCTGTTCCCAAACAAAAGGTATGTTTATATAAACAAACTTCTCTTGGCAGTTCTCCGGTAATGTTCCAAAACAAAGGACTATGTTTACACCAACTTGGCTGCCTTCCCAGGAATTGTTTACACCAACACACCTTACTTGGCTGCTTTCCCAGAAACTTAGCCAAAATAAGGGTCGTTTCCCACCCAATGCACCAAAGAAACTGTGATGGTTTGGACCTGGCCCCCAGCCAAGTGCCCAAACCCACAGCTGCAGCCTCCTTTCTCCCCCTATATGAACACAGGGCAGGCAAGGGGAGGACAAGAACAAAAAACCAAAAGACAGAAATAACAGAACCAAAGCTATATACACATAAATATATATATATATATTTACACCTATATACAGTTACAATACTATAGATATATATAAAAAGAGAATCCCAATATCCCAAAACAGATAAAGAACAGATACACCCACTCAATGAAGAATTAGCAAACAAAACCCAAATACTTTCCTTCAGAAAGCAGAAGTCTCTCCCTTCAAATCAGGAACGAAAACAGCAGTCTCTCAAGGCCTACAAGACCTACACAAGGAGCTCAGCCGCAGGGGTTTGCCTCCTCTCTCCAACCCTGCCAGAAGAGGTCTAAAATCTCTAACTTCCTCCCCCCTTGTATTTATATTTCTGCTTACGTAACGAATAGAATGGAATACTGGGATATAGGTACTTCCTTAGTTATGACCTGGTATCCAGGAAGAGGCCTAGACCTAAACTGTTACACTGGGGATGAGCTGAAAGGACAGAATTTGGCTGTTTTGCTTTTCTGCAGTGGATAGGTGCAAGCTTCAACCCCAGCCTCACTGAAGTTCAAACATCTGCTGAGCCTTCTGAGCTGTATGTTACTTAAATAAAAACCCTGATTCTTTACTGTCTTTTGCTGCCACCTTTTACAAATGCGTTTCATTTGCCTCAGAGGCTCTGCTAAAAAAGCAAGTGTTTGGGGCTCTGTGTGTTACTGTTTGGTAGGTGACTGGGAAACTGCTGCTAGACTGCGACTTCACTTGTTGTGTGGGGAGAATGAACAGCCTTTTTTGTAATCACCAAATCTTCCTTTGAGGATGGGAAATGGGAAACTGCAGTCGTATTCATTATTTTTGCTTCTAGATAGCATCCTGCTATCCCAGTCTCATAAGCTGATTGCTGACCACAGTAGATATTGTCCATCTGCTTTCTTGATCACTTTACCATGGCTCTTTGGATGTAGGTTTGGTGTGTGTTCACAGTTCCTATATATTCCTTCAAGATTTCTATTTTCCTGACCTTTTTACTATTGTGCAATGGCTTATACATTTTATTTGTAGTTGAGGTTCCTTTATGTGTATGTATGTGTGAATAGAAGACATGGATCAATATTAGATTCACAACCAAAAAATTGTTGACTATGTTTGACCAGAAAAAATGTATGGCCATTTTTCAAACTATTAAGAAGGGGAAAAAATCTATCTGGCAAAGCATTTAAAAATGCCTAAGGGAATTGGTTTCTGGATAAGGAGCTAGTTTTTCTGTTTCTAAACATAGCTTCTATATTTTAAAAAAATATTTAAGGGAAATTGCTTCTGTGAAGCACATCAGCCTTTTTCCAGTTAATGAGTTTTCCCTGGAAGTATTTAAAAGGTGATGATGTAGCAATTGGAGACATGGTTTAGTGGTGAACACAGTGACTCTGGACTAGATGATGCTGGAGGTCTTTTGCAACATTTATGATTCTATGTTTCTATGATTATAAAGTACAGAGAAGATGATACATCAGGATTAATTTCACCTGTACAATTTCTTTGCAAAGCCACAAGTACAATGGAAAACACTTTGCAACACATAGCCCAGGCTGGTACTGCATATGAAACAATAAATACTGCAGTTGAAGAAACTCTCTCTAGTTCTTCATCAGAACCAGCTTGCCAGTTTTCAGAGCAAAGAGTGAGATTCTCTTATTTTGCTTGATTTTAATCAGGTATTTCATGTGAAGTTTTTCAGTTCATTTTGTTTGCAATATTCAGATGGACTGTCATACCTTTTCCATTACTATTCCATTTGGATTTATTCAGCCTATATAGCCATTAAAGTTACAGGTAACTGAGTAGTTTACAAATTGAAAGAGGAGCTCTGTGTAGATTCAGACCTGAATCGCTCATTATGATTTAAAACCTTTTTTGGTTTTTGTTTTGGGTTTTTTTTTTTTTTTTTGGGGGGGGGGGGGTTTGGTTTTTTTGTTTATTTGGTTTTGTTTGTTTGGGGGTTTTTTGCTTACTTTTACTTCTTAGAAGGAAAAAATTGGTAGAAGTTTTGTTTCTGGTATGCTGCTAGAGTCTACCTTCCCAAGGTTTTAGTTAAAATTGGGTCCAGATATCTAGCTGTTGTCATTGCTCCTTCATTACCAGGCAGGAGTTGTCTCTCTCAGCGCGTTTGGCAGACATACATAATTCTGTGTGTTTGCCAAAACATAAATACTCTCATTTCAAAACATAACAAATACTACTCAGAAATGAAAAAATTAATTTTGATTGCTGAATAGTATCTGTTATGTATGTAGTGCAACTAAGGAGATAAATATGAGAATAGGACATAAATAAGATCTAACGTCTGTTGTAGAAGCAAGTGCTAAAACAAACCCACAGTAAATTTTATCCTGTTATGTGAAACTGTTTTAGAGAACTATTATTGTCTTAGTTTGTGAGGATAAAGGATCTCAGGTTATTAAAAAACAAAAGGTTGCTCAATTTCCACTGAATCCACTTTGCAAGCACATTGAGCATTTTCTGTAGCTTGTGGACATTTGAAGTAAATACATCTTTCAAGAAAAACTCGTTGCCATCCAATTTCACCAAATGTTTACATGTGCCTTATCTTTAACACACAGGCAACCTCAGTTAGTCAAGGGACAAGTCAGACACAAATGACTTGTCTAGATAGTTAAATATGTTTAAGCACTACCTGAACTGTGACCTGAAGTATTAGAAGTATATTTGCTGGTATTATGACACTGCATTTCAGTTTTTCAAACCTTTCCTAAATCATTTAAATTAAATTGGGCTGTGCACCTAAAGAATAAATGACATGTTTTTTCCTCATGCACTTTGCAGAACGAGGCTCAAAAGGACACCTTGACCTCACAGAGTTAATAGGAGTTCCTCTTCCTCCTTCTGTCTACTTTGTCACCGGCTATGGAGGGTTCCCAGCTTACAGCTTTGATCCGGATTCCAACATTGGTCGATTGACAAGTGCTATAATACCATCGCCTTTCTACAGAGATTTCGCTATCGTAGTTACAGTGAAACCAAACAGTGATCGTGGAGGAGTGCTGTTTGCAATAACAGATGCCTTCCAGAAAACAATTTACCTGGGACTGAGAATTTCACCAGTTGATGACAGCACCCAGAGAATAATTATGTACTACACAGAGCCTGGATCTCATATCTCCAGAGAGGCTGCTTCCTTTAAAGTGCCAGTGATGACTAACAGGTGGAATAGGTTTACTGTGACTGTTCAGGGAAATGATGTTGCTTTGTTCATGGACTGTGAAGAATATCAGAGGCTTCAATTTCAAAGGTCAGCTCGAACCCTGGTATTTGAATCTGGCTCTGGGATATTTGTTGGTAATGCAGGAGCCACGGGATTGGATAAGTTCACAGTAAGTGCTGTCTGATAAACTCACATGTGTCAGTGTTTAATGCATGTACTCTCTACCCAGAAAACTCTGCTTTTATCCCATGTAACTTAGTTATATCCCAAATGAGGTTAAAAATCATATAGTTTGTATTTTCCATACCTGGCTAGGCTTTGGACAGTGCAGAAATATATAAACTCTGGTTTAAAATGCAAATGTTCTGAGAACCTCAGAAGCTTATTAATAGTCCAGATATTAAGCTCCATGTTCAGCTTGAATATTAGAAACTTCAGAGTAAATATGTCACATAAATTTTTATGGTCTTTCTGGGAAAGGCAGAGTTCAGAGTATCCATGTTTTTAATTTCTGAGAATATTACCTTACTATAAAGTCTATATTTTAAACTCCTACTAGTTAGGTACTCATATTCAACATCAGAAAGAGAACTGTATCATCAGAGATAAAGATATTTGGAAGATAAAGCTGTATTTCTACAGTTTATGCATTATTTGAAGCTTATCAGGTGCTTTAGAAAAATAGAATGGACCAAAACCACTACTACAAGGCTCTAAAACCTTCTTAGCTGGAGTGCAAGCATCCTTCCAGCTGCATCCTGACTGGAAGTCTCAGCCACTGAGCTTGCAAATGGAAATGTGAAAGCAGTCATTATGAGTGAGATTGACTCATTGTCAAACAGAAAGCGAAATGTCACACTTTTTCCCTCTTGTTTTTGTAATTCCCTTGTATTTCAAAACTTGTGCAGTGTTTTGTAAGATTGATGTCTTTTCCCCTAAATTAGTAAAGCAGCAGCGCAAAACCGAGTGGATCCTTTTCTTTAGAGAATAGAGATGTTCTTACCAGAGTTCAGGGGTACTGACAGCTTGTGAGCTCCATCTGGTAAGCAGCAAGGATAATATACGTTTATCATTCATCTGACTAGTCTAAACACCTAGAATTACACGATTATATTGATTAGCAGCAAATAAGTGGTGGAAATTGAAATGTAGGAAGATTGCCTTCTACTGTTCTTAGACAGGATGACTGGAATATTGTGGATGCCTGATTAGTAAGTAGGATTGAGAAACATTCAAGAAAATGAGACTGCTCTGGTACCCCACCAGGAAAACACATGTGATGATCAGTTGCTGAGGTTATCACCAATAAATCTGTAAATATATTGACAGGAACACATGGCGGATTACATCGTGATGCATTCCCACTAAAATGGGCTGTTCTGTACGTTATATCGCGTACATAAATTTCAGCCAATATTCTGATTGTGTCATTAATACTAATTGTGACCTGTACTCTAGGTCCTGTGCCTTTATTTCTTCATCATATTGCTTCATCATACCCTATTGCTTTTGGGTAGAAAAACTAAATGGCTGATCCCTCCTCAGACTCTGTTTCTATGCCAAGAATTGTTTACATCAATTGCCCAAAACAGAAACAAATCACAGCAAATTGTGCAAATGAATAGATATCAGTTGCTGGTTTGCTCTGGCTAATGGGAATTCATGTTTCTAAGGCTCTGGTTGTCAGACACAAAAGGAACATAATTATCATCAGATTTATTGAAACCAAAGGAAAATGTAACCCTGATGCTTGTAAAGAAAAGTAGAAACCAAACAACATCCAAATATAGCTGAATCAGTGATGATGCCAGGTGCTACAAACCAGCTTTAACAGGGAAGGCAGCAGCAGGCACAAGACCCAAAGAGAGAATACAATATCTCGTATCTATCGTCCCTACCGTGGCAGACTGAACCATAACTTTCCTAGTTGGAATGATTGGCTAACAGCAACACTTGAGAAACAATAGAGCTCTCCATTTTGCTTCCTTGACCATCCAGGGCCACAGATTAGAGCAAGAGGAAAAAAATGTGTTTTCAAAATGTGGTTTGCTTGTACTTAAGCATCACTGCTTAAGTGTCTGGTTGTACCTCCTTTCATGTATGGTTTTTCAGTGAACTGTTAGTTAGTCTGACACTGGTAAGTATGTGAGTTGTCTGTTAAGTTTTGAGAGAAATAGGAAGGTTGAGATTACTGAGCTGCTGTCTCAGAATGCCAGCAAACTCAAGATGCACCAACTGCATGAGTTTCATGGTCTTTAAAGGTACAGAAATTAGAGGAATGTTAAAGATAGAATCACAGACTTTATTCCTTTCTAAAATATTCTAGGTCATGTGTGTTAGGTAAGATGGCTCTTGATTTGAATATCCTTCTTTCTGCCCTATGTGTGCTACATGTCTAACCATGAGATCCCAGAACAGTGAAATGTCCCTCACGTGTTTCTTAAAATACTTTGAGTCTTTCTAATCCAATAAACAATAGTTAAGTGTTTAAAATTAAATTGTTACTGCTCCTTCAGCATATCTGAGAAGTATAGTTTGTAACTCTGGAAAAAGAAATCTTTGTTATCAGGAAATCCATCTCCTTTATTTCCTCTCTGGCAAGTTTTAAGCTAGTTTCTCTCGGAACCACTTCATCACTTATTAGTATTCCTTTCCCATCCTTTGTCTCCATTATTAGGGGTTTTCACACGCCAATTTTGGTGCTGCAATGCATTTCATAACTAGAAAAAGGAGACAGTGCTTTACAGACTCTAGGACATAATCCAGGACAAGATCCTTCACGGGGGGCACTAACAATGCAGTGTGGCAATAGTAGTGTCATTGGGATGTGGCAGCCATTGTATTCTGTCAGCTTCAATTTTTTCTACAGTTTGCAAAAGAAAAATGTACAAACGTATTTACGTGTTTGCATAATTATAAAAAAATTTTATGCTTCAGACAATTGTCAAGCAAATCAGAGCACAGTTTGGGGTATTTTGTTGCTTTGTTCAATTCCCACCCCCCAGCCCCCACCCCCTTCACACATGCCACTTAAAATATTACTTCCTTGAACTGGTTTTGATGTTCCATGTAGGGTTCAATTCAACATCTGACAATCAAATCTGACCCAAGGGCTACTGAAGATCATTGTGAAGATGATGATCCTTATGTAAGTATTCTTGTAAACACTTACTCAGTGCCTCAGAGATTTCAAAGTAATTTTCCATTTGACATTTTTAATAAGCCTAAAAGTAGTATTTCTTCTTAGAAACATTTTATCATACTTAAAACTATCTCTGTGTGTGAATCATTTTTTTTGGACTATACAGCCCTCAGAAATGACTTTTCAAAAAACATCATTTTATTTTGTCTAAAATAGATTTCAGAAAATGAACTAAGGCTTTCATTTTTCTGAAGGGTCATTTACATGAAATGCTGTAAGCACTGAAGTAAGTTCACATCATAATGACTCTGAGGCTTCAACAACTGAAAAGACAAAGGTGGTTTTTTTCTGCATTGAAGGTGCTAATTCCTTGGAGATCATGTTTTTTTCCCTGACTTTTATGAACTTGCTCTCATGACTGGGTTTTGCACAGGCTTCAGGGGACAGCAGTGGCAATGGCAGCATTCAAGAACATGAAGTTTCTGAGGCACAAGGCGTCCTTGCACCTTCCCATCTTCCCATGAGGGTAAATTTATTTCATTTCATTGCTTTAAATTTCTGATTTAATATTACTCTTTTAGATGATGAAGTCTGGATTTGATCACTAGTTTTTCATGTTTGGCAACTTCCAAAGGCTCCTGTGAGAAAAACATGCACCATCCATAAGAATGACTGTACTGTACCAGATCAAAAATCTGGTGTATTTGACACCAATCAGCAACCAGGGCTTTGGGAACATAAATCAGATTGGGAACATAAATATGACACTTACCGGGAATACTCTTACTCTGCATCAATTTTTATCTCAGGAAATGCTGGAGCCAAGAATATATGGGTTTAGTGGACCTCAGATGAGTTTTTCATTCTTTAATTTCTTGTTTTGTTATTTGGATTTTTTGAACACATGCAAATTTTCCGATCCTCAGATTCCTGCTGCAGAATTCCTTAGCACATTTAATGACAGGTTTTGTGAAGGATGTAAACCTTTTGGTTTTGCCCTTCTGAACACGCTAACTGCAGCTCTCATTGGGTAGTTCATCAACTGGAAAATAGAGTGAACTGTTGTTCCTTACCATAACATTTGTGATTTTAGAGATACCTAATCACTTTGTTTTCCCTCTCTCTTTTTGTGCCAGGCTTAAATGTTCCACTCCATTCCTCACAATGAAACCTTCTATCCTGCTAGTATTCTTTTTTTTTTAATCCAAGTATTCATTGATTTCTCTAGAGAAAATCAATAGGTTTGTGAGAAACGAATTTACAGAAACATGCTCACATTTCCCTGATAGAACACATACTTCAGCTCTCTTATTGTTGAATCCTTCAAGAATCCATGGGTGAATTCTGTTTGGTTGTCATTCACTTAGTATGTTTCCTACCCTTTTCATAAAACAGTTTTAGACATATCCTCTGCTGAGTTTCCCAATAATACTTTTTGCAGGAATTTTAACTCTTCCAAAGTCAACCTGAATGCAAGGAAACCTTATTTTTTTTGCTGTGGGCTTAAAGTTCTCTGATCACTCATTTTAAGTTTGTTGAGTGTTGGCCTGGCCTCCTGCTCCTGATGTCTTTGAAAAGAGATTAATTATTAAATTTTATTAATATTTATGCATTTTACATATAGCTCATTAAACTCATTTTGGCCTGCTATGTACTTTTCAAAGAATCATAGACTAGCCAAGTTTTGAGAGGGATGTCCTGTCTAACTCCCTTCTCAAAGCAGAGCCAGGTACAGCAGGAGGCTCAGTGAGCAGCTTGTTCAGTGCCAGTGCGTTTCAGATTTCCTCAAGGATAGAGGCTCCCCTGCCTCTCTGTTGCAATGTAGTTTTTTACTGTCATACAACCAGAATTTCTTGTATTTTCACTTGTGTCCATTGTCTCTTTTCCCTTTGCTGGCTACCACTGAGAAGGATCTGACTCTGCCTTCTTTAATCCCTCGTATCAGCATTTTGTACACATTGATAAGACTGCTCTGTGCCTTCTTTCTTGAGGCAGTCCTTCCTCTCTTATCTTCCTCTAATATGTCAAAAGGCAGCTGGCCCCCAGCCAGTTCTGCTGCGTGGGGTAATTCCTCACTGTATGCAGGACTTGCATTTTACTTTGCTGAACTACTGCAGCCAGCTAGGGTTCTTCTGAATGGCAGCAAAATCACCCAGTGCTTGATGGTTCCTCTCCATTTTGCATCACACCTCAAAATTTAATCCAAAAATCTTACTGTGCTTTGACTTTTTCTCATTTGGATGCAACTGCAGCTAATTCAAGAAAGATGTCTGGATAGCTTCTCTATTCAGAAAAAAAATGAATTCTTTTAGCTATTATTTTAAGTTTCTGTTTAATAACCTTCTTGCACTGTTCAAAATTCCACACAGCAATAGTAGAATTTTTGGGGTTTATTCCTCCTTCTGAAAGATGTGATTTAATTCCAGCTGACCACTAAACACTACACAGCCACTCACTCACTGACCCACCAACGGGATGGGGAAAGAACTGGAAAAGTCAGAAAACTCGTGGTTGAGATAAAGATGCTTTAATAGGTAAAACAAAAACCAGACACATGAGCAAAGCAAAACAAGGAATTAATTCACTGCTTCTCGTGGGTAGACAGGTGTTCAGCCATCCTCAGGGCAGCAGAGGTCCATTGCATGGAAGAGTGACTTGGGAAGACAAATGCCATCACCTTGAACACCCTCCCTTTTCTCATTCTTCCTCCAGCTTTATATACTGCAATGACACCATATATCCTGTGTTATCCCTGTGGTCAGTTGGGGTCAGCTGTCCTGGCTGTGTCCCCTCACGGCTCCTTGTGCACCTCCAGCCTCCTCACTAGTGGGGTAGGGTGAGAGGCAGAAAAAGCCTTGGCTTTGTGCAAGCGCTGCTTAGCAATAACAAAAACATTCCCGTGTTATCAACGTCGTTTTCAGCACAAATCCAAATACAGTGCCATACCAGCTACTGTGAAGAAAATTAACTCCACCCCAGCAAAAAACAGCACACAAGAGTGTTGTTTCTCAGCATAATCTCAGCATATTACTTGCTGTTGCAGAGTACAAAAAGTAGAAACTTTCTGTTGTAATGAGCAAGTATTGTTACACTGCTGAAAATTAGTGACAGATCTATGAATAGGGACCTGAAAGTGTAATAGCAATCGTTTATCACTATAGACCACCCCCAAGGAGTAAAAATGTGACATTTTCCTTTAATTTTCCAAGCACGTGAGGTCAGCCTTGGGTGCCAAAATGTTATTTCAAGATCTGACAATGGCAAAGTAGTACAGCAAGGTCATGCCTTCTTCAGAAGACCTAGAAGTTGCCTAGAGTTGAATTCCATAATTAAGCTCGAATTAATACCCAGAAGGAAAAATATTACAGAAAAAGTATTACAGAATATTATTTATTATTTGCTAATAATGACGTTGTGGTTGTCATAAATGAAGAGACAAAAGATACCTTTTCCTGATTCATCTCTTGAAGACACAGTTGTTCATTGAAGATTATATCATTACAAACATTTTTGCATTCAGCTATAATACTTCCACTTGCTTTATTTTAATTTCTCCACAAATTATTATCTGTTTTGATGTTATTTTAATTTGCTTGTTGAAATGTTTTTAAGACTGTCTGGGAAACTGAATAATGCTTTAAGTACATAAATAATTTTCTCTGAAGTGTTACACTGTAATGTTAATAAAGAAAATATATAGATATATATATACATATGGCAGATTATTGCCCTTGGACAACAAGAAAAAACAAGCTTCACATAGCTCTTTTGGGTTCTTCAGACACTTCTTTGGTGGCAGATTGTCAGTGTCTTGGACTGTGTAGAAATAATCTTCACTGTGTCTGTGTGCAGTCCCAGTTAGTACTACAGTAACTCTTTGTGTAAGCCAGTCTCAGAATGGATGATGATACATAGGTTTGTGAGCCAACTAATCATAAGCCTGAAAGGCCAGCAAATTACTATTCTCTTCAAAATGCAAGAACTTCATGTGAAAGTATTTCATTGGATTGCACACATATTTTTTCTAAAATGCCTGAATAATTTCAAAGGCTATACCAGGATGTCATTATGTAGTCTCCTTCAACAAAGTGCTATTGTTTAATGCTATTGTCAAATTAGAATCGCCTAAAAGCAGATGAGTCATGGGATTTGTATGCCTTCCAGAGTGACTACCCATGGAGTTTTAACGGGTTTATTCTTTAGAAATATTAAGCAAGAGACAGAGAAACAAATGACAATTTAACAATCAGTACAACCACTGAAAGATGTTTCTGAGAAAGTTTATCTTCTACTCTGAAAAACAACTGAAAAATAACAAATCAGCACTTCAAAGCAAATTGCTATGCTGAGCTGGAATGAAACAAGCCAAAGGTCATACTTGAAATTATATCTCTGAATAAAGACACTTATCAGTGTTTATGGTGTATATTCTAATTTGTATTTTTCTAGTAAGTACTTCGATACTATGCAGTAAGAACAGATAGCATTATTTGAATTAGTTCAGAATATTCCCATCGAGGAAAATCCTCAGTTTCTGGATTAGGATGTATGGATGGATGCCAAGAACTGTCAACAAAGAAACCTAAACCATAAGGAGACGGTCTAGGTTCCATAGAAAGTCTTGTCTGGTATAACCAGAGGACAGAAAATATAGTTTTTCTTTATAACTCTCAAAGCATTCCAATCTTTGTCCTAGTGTTCTTTTATTTATCTTAACGATCAGCAATAAACATAAGGAATGCTGTACAGACTGTGCAGTGGGCACGTTCTGAATTGTGTGAATTATTTTCTACTGTTCATGTGAAGTATTGGTTACTCTGCATCAGCAGGGGGACGTCACTGGACATTGCATTTTAAGGGAAAATTGGTCTTCCTTTCCAAAGTTGCAAAGATCCAGTTTTAATAAAGATTTTAAAATATAAAACCCTGTAATACATAACTAGCTTAACAACACACTTCTACTGTGATTCAGATAAACAAGGTGCATAAAAAAGTTTATTGGTCTCTAAAGATTAATTGGAATTGAATGAGATGAAATTGAAACAGAATGTCAAGAACAAGAGGTATAATTATAAGAGAAATAAAAGCAGAGGAAGCATGAATTTGTTTCGTCCTCAAGTAGAATAAATAAATCAAATGAAAGTATTTCCATTAGCTATAGTGGGGATCAGATCTGGCCCACTGTGGAAAAGATTTCATTTTCCCTTCAAATGAAGCCCTAAAACCTATTTTCAATATGTTTCTCAATAACAAGAAGTATCCTGAAACTTAGGATGGTGCTACCTCTCTCCCTTTCGCTGACAACTCAAGAACTATTTCAGCAAACCCTTATTATGCCATTTTACACATATCAACCTGGTTCAAGACCAGGATGCTTGGCCCAGTAATTCTGTTCCAGGTTACCCTGGTAACTTCACTTTTAGATTTTATTTCAGTTGCATATGCAGGCTTGCATGAAGTAATCTCCTCACTCCACTGAGACAGCCCTTCTCCAGGTCTCTCATTCCAGCAGGGAGTAGGCTCTTTACATTCCTGCATGCAGCTGATATGAAGCTGTCGAAGTGGTCACCCATTGCCCACCCACAGCCAGCCTGGGGAAGAGGGTTGTATCAGCCAGGCACTTAGACCTGCAGTAAGAATTCTACATTTCTTGTGGTTTTCTTCCTCTCTAGCGGTTTGTCAAGTGTACATCACTTGCTTTGGAGGAATGGAGTTGAAAGATACTTTGCTAGTTTTTCCCAGGATGCTTGACCAAATTGGTGTGAGTTCTGCTGATAAGCAGAAACTAGATAAGTACTGTAAAGAGAAAAAATGAGATAGAAGGTGAAATAAATTAAAAACTTCTAAATGAAAGAGTGTACATATATTGACCATTAATAAATTTTGGTTTTCATGATAGCAATGACAGTTAATATTTCTAGGGGAAGCATAAGTGTAATGAAAGGTGCTGGCAAAATAATAATTGAGAAAGATCTGGAATTTTGTTTTGCTTCACAGATGTGGCAGTTCTGATCACTGTACTTTGAGGAAGGTAATCTAGTGATTCTTACTTCGAAATATGTGATAAGCCTTTAGTCTAAACAGCTCTTTGGGATTTTTTTTTTTAGCCTGAGGATACGTTGCCTGAGCCGGTGGAAGCCCCCCCAACTATATTGTCTTATTTGGAAGAAAATGATTTCTCCGGAAATCAGAAATCAGAAGAAACCTCTGAAGCAACTAAATTTAAAGAACAAGGCACTGCCTCGGGTTTGGGGATTTTATTTGGGGAGAGGGGTCTCTAGTTCTCTAACTCTGAGTCTATCATTTCCCTGCATATGAAAAGCCACTGTCACTTTGGGTGCTGCCAGGAAAGGAAAATCCTATGGTTATGTACATCCTATGTGCTAGAAAACAATTGGCACATCAAACGTTTGGTCTTTGAAACTGCTGTCTGTTAGACTGCAATTTCTTAGTAGTAGCAAAGGTAGCAACTGCAAAGTGGTAGCAACTACAGCCAGTGTTAAAAACACCTATCACTTTTTTCTCCATATAAGGGTATATCTCAGTCTCACTGTTAAAAATGCAGAGAATAGGTTTACCCTTCTATAGTGTGAAAATTTTAGTCACAGAACTACAGTTTACATTTTGAAATTATAAAAAAAAAAAAAAGGAAATTGGATAAAGCTAAGAAACTGACCTGAGGAGCTGCTGCTGGGACACTCTACAACACTCCAGTAAAGCGCAAGCATTAAGCAAAGGGAATGAAAGGAGAAAAATCCTTTTCATTCTGCTCAGGTCAGTAAGAACTATGGCACCTCTTGAGACATACCTTTGCTAACAGTCGTACTGGCTCTGAAGCCATGTGGCACCTTTAAAAGGGATTAGGATGGGTATATATTTGGTGACCTGTTAAAGTAAAGCACAACCTTTCATGTAAAACTGAATACTGCCACTGAATAAACAACTATATCCTTCTTCTTTTCCCTGCAAAGAATGTGAATCTGCCTAGTGCACCAGTAGGGTGTTTTGGATGCAAGCGTAGGCAGCAAAGCTATGAGAGTAAAACATAATGCACCGAGGAATCCAGGCCTCTACCAGCAAGACAACTTCAGTGCACTCCTAGAAAGCAAAAAGAAAAGCTGGTTATATTAATAAGGCCAAAGATAATGGTTTTATTTAAATGTTACACATACTTCAGATAGTACTTGTTGTACTTACCTCTTATTTTTTATGTTATATAGCTGACAAATAGGCAACCATTAGACTAGGACTTGAGGCAAAAATTACAATGCAGTACAGCCTTGCCCTTAAAACAGACATTTGGTTTGTAATTTTATTCTCACTTTTCTCTTATTTTCTTTCCTTCTAAAATTTTCAGAGTTATAAAATGACTAATATTAATCTTTGAAATGTGTTATGGTCATAATCTAAAAAATTACTTTCTTCATACAACTTGCAGCATCTGTCTCTGATAAATCCCTCTGGGAAGGTTTTATTTTGCTCTCTCAATAATAAGTGATTATTTTATTTAGATTCAGCTGTCATGGAAACTGGACAGGGAAACATCGAGTCTACTACTGTCACACAGAAAATCTTAAGAGAAGAAGATGGCTCTGCTGCTGGTGTTTTGCCAGAAGTAAGGGAAGAGGAGGTCTGTATAATGGATTTGTCATATACCTTATCTTTTTGTCCTAAGAACAGGAAAATCTATGAATTACAGGTGTTTCTCTGAGTTGGTATCTCTAGCTATTCCATCGTGGCAGCATGGCACAATAAAAGCTACTTTTTAAATTCTGGAATATCTTCTCAAGATATCAGACTGAAAAGCATTTAGACTACACAGAAGTTTGCATCTATAACCATTGAAATAGGCTTGAGATTTTTGACTAACAAAATGAATTTGTTCTTTTGGGTTTGCCTTTTTTTTTTTACTTTTACATCTAAGAAAGTGAGAAAAAAAGAAAATAACCAGCTAATCCTCATCATTAAAGTCCACGATTTTTATGCCCAAAAAGAAAACATCTTGGTCTTAGTCAAAGTCACCACCTTGCAGGTGAAAGTCCTACTTCCTTCTCTGAAATAGGACATTAAACAGATTTAAACTTACACCAAGTGCTTCTGTATGAAGTACCAAGTGCAAAGAAGTCCTTCATTATCACAGTCCTTCATTATTAGGTGATCCAGACAGAAGACTGACACTAAATTACACTAAACTTTGGGGGAATTCATGCCTAAAATCTGTCTCAGTGGTTTTCCTTAGTTGCCAAGAGAATAATCTGAAAATTTATAGTTTGTTCAAATTATCTCTTTCTAAACCCAATCGTACTTGAATTACCATCAAAGAGGCTGATCCTCTATTGAATGTCTTGACAAGGGAATGACTGCGTGGATTGCACTGGAGAATTGTCTGCAGCTCCTAGGTATTTCTTTAGGAAAGCCTTGTATGCTGCCTCTTGACAGCTGCATGCTTTAATATCCTGAGAAAAATCCATTAAACAAGTAAGAAGTAGCTTTCCTAGCATTCACAATAAAAAGATACTTAGACTAGTAAATTATAGTCATCCTCTCTGGTGAGATATTGGACCTGGAAAGATAACAGGTGTATTGATTTGTAAGGTAATGCGTAAACTGAATTTTGTGGGATTCTTCAAATTAGAATTACATATGTCACTCATTTGGTTGGAATCCTGTGAGCTGGCACGTGCGAGCTCCAGCTAATCGAATACTTGCCCTACTTGTCAGCATACTTCAAAATAATCAGCTGGCAGTACATTTTTCATTAATTAATATTCCTAATCCAACAGCCACCACAGATTTTTCTAAGCAGAAAACAAATAATGACCTTTCCTTCCTCTTGCCTTCGTGACTTCTGTGCCAGAAGTCCATTCTTTGTATTGCTTTAAAGTGTAGTCAGTTATGACAGCTCAATTACTGGTCTTTAGGACCTTTGCTTGTGACAAAAGCCAGAAAGATCTTTAAAAAATCAGCTAACAGTTCTTCTGATGAAAGCTGTCATCCTCTTAATTTTAAAATGCTTGGAAAGTTACTATATTACATCCCTCCTAGTTTCATTATCTGCTAATGGAACTCAAAATATTTCATCAGTGCTATAAAATATGAGTAAATCCTAGTGTTTATTTCAAAATACAGTAATGACTTCAATGTTCCATGCCGTACATTGGATTTTAATTTAAATATGAAATAGTGTTGCAGCTTCATTCCTGAAAGGTTTTATTATGTTCCTGGAATGTTTTAAATTATTCCTTTTATTATTCTCACTTTCTCTTGATCAAATACCAAATAGCAATATTTTGGTCTTGTTTGCTGTCCATTTTTACTCTTTGCTATCAGTTTCCTTGTTTCATCTTCTGTTATATTTTTACCAAACTGGACATATAACCAGTTGTCAGTTTCGTAGATCTTGGGGGAGTAAAGCATTCCTAAACATGTCTATTTTAACTCTCATAATTTTCTCCCAAACAGACTCAGTCTGTGAAAATAACCTTTTTCAAACCTACATTATTGATTTAGACCGTGAAGATTTATGCAGGTATAAAATTAGATCATGGTCATCTGCATCTCGGTAACCAGCTCAGTGAGCAACTTATTTGTATGTGCATGAATGAGCTCTAATATGGAATGCCTTTGATGAATGGAATACACTGTTTGTATGGTGCCTATCAGCTTTGTGACTGCATT
Source organism: Myiozetetes cayanensis (assembly GCF_022539395.1). Taxonomy (NCBI): domain Eukaryota; kingdom Metazoa; phylum Chordata; class Aves; order Passeriformes; family Tyrannidae; genus Myiozetetes; species Myiozetetes cayanensis. The sequence goes on along the minus strand of NW_026086604.1, from coordinate 94,059,483 downwards.
GAACAGGGGAAGGATTCTGAGAGAGAAGGGAGGGGGAAGAAAGAGAGAAAAATGGCAAGAGTAATGCAACACGTGTTTCATATTTCGTATTTTATTTATTCAGGACCAGAAAGGTCAGGAAGTAGAGGATGGGTCCACAGGATCTCTAGGAGGGTCAGGAGCAGAAGATTTGCAAAAAACCAATCAAGGACCTCCTGGACTTCCAGGGAAACTTGGACAACTTGGTCAGCCTGTGAGTAATTTTTATCTGTTGAAAGAATGGATGTTAGAAAGGGTGATAGCCAGCCATCACACATGTATGAAGGGCTGTAACTGCACAACCTTACACACTGGCATCAGGTGTACTTCTACAAGATGAGTTTTAGCCCATCAACCACCAGGAGCATCACGTCTGCATTGCATGTGTCAATGGCTACACAAGGGCCTGATGAGTGACAACTATCAGAAAGCACAAGGCAAACAACTTCTGTGCCATCAAACAGACATTCTTAGAGCAGTAATTCCACCAGCTCTCCCAGCTGTCAGGTTTGAAAGAGCACAGAGGTGCAGAACTCACGTACCTCCTTCAGTGACTACTGTATATCCAGCATATTTCACACTTCAAATCCTTCTGAACCACCAGCACAAGACTCATAGGGTTAAACAGAGGTGCAAAACAGATCACACTGTAGCATAGTGTTTGTTACAGTTCTGATTCATTATTTTGTCCCTGCACAACACATCAAAATATAGTTAAATGCTTTACTCTTCTGTTGTTTCTATGTTACAGTTTTTTTATATTCCCTTCTAACAAAGATGTTTTATTTTAGGGCATTCCTGGTCAGGATGGGTTACCCGTAAGTACTCTTTTATACACATTTTGGTTAACTAAATTTAAAAAAATGTCTGATACTGTTTTTGTATACTGCCATGTACCATGGCTGGGAGCTTCCTGTCCCTTCCTGCCCTCTGCAATTCAACCTCAAACGAAACTGGTATGTTGTAAGATATTAAAAAATTAATTCAGTAGTCATTCATAGGATGCATTATTCAGCCCCTTCCTGAATGCTGCCTTCAGACTTTGGTATGTACAAAGAAATTCAGCTGGGTTTGAAAATATTTAGCCAAGACTCAGGTTACATGTCATTAGAGTGGTTTCAGACAAGAAGTTTTCATTTACTGTATTAACAGAAGCCTGACTACTTTCAAGCAGGATATTTTCAAAGAAAATTCTATGAAACCAATATATTTAGAGAAAATCCTTCAAATGTAATTGAAATGCTTCAAAAGCAATTGTTTTGTCCTTGTGAAACAATCTTATTTCCTGTCATAGACATTTTGTTATATCTTGTGAAATAAACCATTGTCTTGTATTTTTTATGGTTACTCTTTTGTCCATGTGCATCTGGGTTCCAATCTTACACTATACCTAAGCAGCTTTCTTTTGGATTGGTGGGGTTTCACTTAGCAATAAAATTGCACTAGATTTATATTGGTCATGTGTTTGCCATTTTTCTAAAAATTTGCTACCTTTTAGTCTCACTGATACATTTTTCTCCATAATGACTTTATACAATCCATCTTTAAAATTACTACAGCTCTAAAACTTGACCAGTAGAGTCCATAAACACGTCTGATTCCAAAATGCCTTTAGGGAAAATACTATTTATTTGTCTTCTGATTTTTTTTCTTCAGTGCTCTAACTGAATTCATAAATAACTACATTTTATAATAGCACTGGCTTTAAAGCTGGTCGGAGTTCTTTCTAGCCAATTAACAAGCCTCTATGAGGAAAAACATATGTGTATTATATGTAGTCAATATGATAAGATATATCGGAAGGTTATTTGTGATTCATTTGACTGGTGAAGTTTAGAATGGAAAATGGTGTGAAATGCTATCTAGTACCACACATTCCCTGTCAGATGTATGTCCTCAGGAAGCATCCTACTGGGTAGAAACTGAATAGATTAAGGTGGGTCAAGACAAAAAATGCTTTAGCAAATGGTGGCAACAGGCTAAAGTTAACAGTATGATTTGGTGCACTCAGAGGAGCATTTTGCAGTAGTGTTTTACAAATGCATCTCTCTATTCTCTGTTGACTATCACTTCTGTATGAAATCAGAAGTAAATGTCTTTCCAGTGTCCATTTCCCCACAGTTTGAAGGTTGTCAGAGAAGATGCAGAATTTTAGCCCAGAATTTACCTACTGTAGGCATATTCATCAACTTTGCAATATTTCAAGATTTTCTTACTTCTCAGATAAGTAAATGCCTGAGACAGAAAATCTGAAGAGGACTTCTCAGACAGCTGTCACTATTTGTTCTAACAGAACATTACAGTTTTCAAAATATTTGTCATCAGTACTGTGATGGTCCAGTTGGCAACCTGTCAAATCTAAATGCAGTCTTCCAAGTGTTTCCATCTGTATCCCCCAAACAGGCTCCTCTACCCCTTTGTTGTGGGAAGAGTGGTGAGAGGTGGTGGTGAGAAGCACATTTTGTGCACTGCCAGCTGCACAGAGGTCTGAGTCCCCAGTCTCCTTCTACTGCAGAAACCAAGAGTTAGAATCTAGCACCCTTACATCCAGCCTCTGCTGGAAGTGTACAACCTGTTTAACCTACACAACAGATAATGTCTAATTTTAAAAATTATTTTCTTTTAGGGTAAAAATGGACTTCAGGGATTGCCAGGACTGAAAGGAAAAGCAGGCCTAAAAGGTGAAAAGGTATGTGTCCTGTTAATAAACAACAATTAAGTACCATTTTGGCTTAGAGATTCGTTAATTTGTACATATTTGTATTGGTATAGTCTGGGATAGACAAAAATATGGAATCATGGGAAGAATTTAAGCATTCTCCTGTTCATTCAGGAATGCATGGAGGTCACCATAATGGAATCATAAATATTTTCCAAGGATATGAATAAATTTCAGCAATAGAAAAAGTTGGGCTTTCACAGGGGAGCTAAGGAAGAGATATTGAACACTTAATAAAGAAAAGTCAATTGTTATGTATAACTGCTTTGGCAACTTACTCCACTGGCTAAGTGATTTAACTGAGGCAGTGTAATCAGGTTACTCTTAGGAAATGAACATAATTGAAATTAGAGCTAAACCATCTGAAGTAATAACTTGTATGTCTTCTGAGATGAAGTGAGATATAATGGATTATATTATATATATTTTATATGTTATTACAGTACACGCTGTACACAAAATTGGTATACAGACAGCAACTCCAAGTGCCAAATTAATAATCCCTTTCACGTGTTTACCAAAACAATACAGTCACTTTCCAACAGAGATGAATTATCTACAGCACTTACCAACCAGTTCAGTGCTTCTGAAGACACAATCACACAATCAGCACTGAGAATAATACACAGTTTCTAGGTTTTACTGATAATAACAATTCCATATGTAATATTGGCAATTAGTCACATATATATGTTGGTATTCTCAAAGGCGCATGATGGTTCAAATAGAATAGAAATATCCTGCAATAAATGAGTTAACAGGGTCTTGAGTGATGACCAATGTATGTCAGGAATTAAGGTCACAATAGTTGCCCATTTTGGGCAACACTGTAACCAGAGAACAGCATTGCTTGTATGGTTTGAGAGGCAGACTGGTTTTGCCCCAGAAAGTACATGGACTCAAGAGCCTGTCAGCCCTTGCATGAGTGGGCTGCATGGCAGGGTGAAGCAATGGCTGTTGTACTTTTGGAGAGCCACCATGGGAACAGTAGATATTGCACCTCCTCGTTGGCTGCATAACCTGTGGTACAGCAGTTTCTGAGAGGAAAGGAACCATCTTGCATAGTCCCATTGGTGGCAGGGATTCATTCTTGCTTTCGTTTGAGCTGGCACTGTTCCCAGACATGTTGCGTCTGGAATATTGGTCAATGCTTCACAACATATCTACACACTTGTCAGCCTTTCCTTTGATGAAGGCCTTGAGCAGAAGTAGAATCTCTGGATGTAGTCCAGAACCATAGGTACCTCTAGTCCATTATTCTCTATTACTATTCACCCCATGGGGCTAATTTTCTACATTACTCTTTCCTGATACAGCCCCATTGCAGATAGTGCCTTTCCTTTCTATGGACGCCTTTGAGGAGCCTCCTTTCGTTTCTCTGTGCTGTGGAACTACTATAGTCCCTCTAGCAAAGGGTCAATTTCCCTATAGTGTTTGCCAGTCACACTGTGGAAAAATAGTGGCCTAAATGTCATTCAATAATTAGCTTCTTAGGTTTCCTACAAATCTGCATTGGTCCTTCTTGTGACCAGAGTAATTTCCAGGGTGCTTGGTACTAATATAAATAATTAATGTTAGGAAACTGAAAATTAGCCAAGCTGCTTTTAGTGAAAACAAAGCAAATGGGAAAGATGTCAAGATTATGGTTGTTTACATTTCTTCTATTTATAAGCTAAGAGAAAATTAGCAAATGCAGCTTTATTTTGCAGCTGCTACAGCTGCAGCTGCTGTTAGGTGACCATTCTGATCTTCAGCAACAAGTGCTACAGCTACCCTGCCAAATGGAACAGGTCCAGGAACTGACTGATTTGCTGATGCTTGAAACTTGTGAGCATGGTGATGTTTTCATGTAAGCATGTACAATGTTTTGGCCCATGTCAAACAGACCTCTCATGGACAATGCTTCAAGGGCAACATTAGCTGTTAACTGTTCCCACTATGCTGCAAGATGAGACTGTGCTCCTCCTGTGCCATCCAGTAGGCTTTTTACTTTGAAATACTCATGCTGGTGGATTGAAATACAGTTCTCATGTTATTTCATGAAAAGTGCACAGAAACCCATACTCAAAATACTAGTTTTGAACATACTCAGCTAAAAGGAGGCCCAGGGCCACCTAAGCACTGTGAGCCCAGCCAGTCTCTTCCACCTGACCTCGGGGTCAAAGAATGGTCCCCAGCCTTAGTTTATTGATTAGAATAGCCATGAGAAGGAGAATATTAGTTGTGGAGAGCTAAAGCTATATTGGGAAGTAAAAAACTTCAGTAATCTATTCCTGATTACTTTTATGGCTATTTTAGTAAGGACATGTTAAACTTAGTTTTTCATTTTAAAATTTGGACTAACATTTTCAAGGGACACTTCAAAGAGACATTGTGAAAATAAGTTAACAAATGGGCACTAAAAATCCTAAGAATAGGTTCAAAACCACTAAGGAAAACTGACAGCTTCATATGCAGAGCTTTTTCTTGGCAGTACTTTAAACAGACCCAATTCCTGCAGTAGGAAGCAGGACGAAGAAGAAGACACTGCTCTGATCCTCTTTTACACATGTGAATAATTTTTAAGTTAGTAGCTGTTCAGAAAATCATTTCATTATCCCAATCAGTGTGATTTCCTGCGACTGGCTGTGTTCATAGGGTGAGTAAAGTTTAAAAAATTATCTGTGCAAACACACAAAAATTCAAACTAGATATGCTCTACAAAGAGAGTCTGCATTTTCTTCAGTATAATAATATTTAAATTTGTGGAACTACCTGCCTGTTTCTGGTTCTTCTCATTGAAAATGGAAAGCTGGGAATGAATGGGGTGCTACATATCAGTGGAGAGTGGGGAGCTGGTTGTCACTTTTCCACTATTCTGCACAGAGATACATTCATGAAGATGCTCCTTATGGAGGGAATGGTTGCAGTTAGGCTTCCAAAACTGACTGCAATCCAAATGTGAGAGCTGGGAGGTTTTTGTCTTCCTCTCAGTACACACAAAATGGAAGAAATTGCATGAAAACAAACACCAAACACTGAAGAGAGCTAATGCAATAATCACTGGAAAAGCAAAGTATATGTTAAAATTAATGAAGACCATCTGTAAAATAACACACTGGCAGACAGTAAAAACAGCCCCAAATGAATTAAACACATTCTCTGTGGACATGACTGAAGTATCACTATAGGAACCATTTGACAAAGCCACAGAGAACAAAGAACTGAATGAATACATTTATCTAATTAATTCTCAAGCATAAAGAACAAGTGACCAAGAGGTAGGTAAAAGTCAGTGTTTCCTGCTATGTAACTGAATATGTGAATTTAGAAAACACAATTAAAATGCTCATAATCTCAGATAGTAAATTGGCAGGTTAGAGGGTAAAGCACAGATCAGCAGAGGCAGAACCTCAGCTCCTGACTCCAGTGAAAAACAGTGGACTTGAGCTGAAAAATTATTAAAATTCACAAACATCTTAAGCTGAAGCAGTTCAAACCAGCCCCAGCAAAATGTCAGAGGTGATGTAAGAAAGCCAAAGTAGAAGAGATGGTACTAATTATAAAAGAAAATGACACATATGCGAACAGGGTCTTTAATTGTGTTGGCAGTAGATAAAGGTCAACACATAGGAAAAAATCACAATGTGGAGGTATTGGAAAAAGCAGTACAGATCCGTGGTGTGGCCACACTTATGGATTCAGTTGTATCCTAAAAATGCAAGTTCCACAGTAAAACTTTATTCTAGCAAGATATATTCACTGTCTAATGCTGTCAATGCTGCTTGTATATTTGCAAATTCACTGCAGAAGCTAAAAAAGGATCTTTACCAATGCAAAGATCATGTTTCTTGAGAGCTTGTCTTAGAAATGAGCAAAGTTCAACCCTGCTCATAGCGTCTAAGCAGTCACTTTTGTTGTTTCTTGTGACTGGAAATCCACACAGATTGTAGTTAATGCTTATAGTATTTATATGGTTAAATCCTTGCTGATTTATCTTTATTCCTGTTTCAGGGTGATCCCGGTGAGGGATTGCCAGGACCCCCAGGACTACCAGGACCAGCAGGACCATCTGCTCCTTCCAGAGGATTAGTGAGTATTTGGGGGTCTCTGTCAATGAGCTCAGCTTGCCACAGAGGAATCCAGAACTAGATAGGTTTTCTCTGGGAAAGTAGCCCGACTGCCACAGATAAAATCGTGTCTTCTAAAACAGACATGCAGAAATGCAAATAAATGTCTGATTAAAGCGTGTGAGTACTGTCAACTGCATAAACACCCAGTATTCTCTGACTTCAAGAGACCAGCAAGGCAGCTCCAGATCCCTAGGACAAGGTGCTCCAACACTTTACGCAGTCAAAGGCCACTTCTATAAATGTAGCAGTGAACACCAGGTCCCGCACCACCTTAACTTTCTTGTTCTCTGTGATAGCAACTTTCAAGGTCTTTAATTCTGGAATGAAGTGGAAGAAGTCCCAGTGCATCCTTAACTCCCAGACTTTTGAAACATTAGCTTTTGTAGTATGATAACAGATTCAGGTAGAAGTTCTCTCTGTACTTTGGTTTTTAGTTTTGCAAAACATACAGAGCTATGAAACTCATCAAGAACTAAACACTAAAGTATTTTTTTAACAAAACATTTTAGAAAAAGCTTGAGTATAATAATTTCTCCTTATAAAATGCCTCTTCTGAATCCAGTTGTGGGAATCTTAAAATCTGGCTTTTTAACCGATAGGCACATTCTAGGAAACAGCGGTTATTTGTTAGGTATGTATTTTGGGATATTTTCAATGTTGACAGTTATCTTTCTGAAATTAAAATTTGTCTGAGATATTGCTTCATCTTCAGTTCACTTAGTCATGTAGCATAGCTGGATAGCTGTCACTGTGCTCATAGAGTAACTGCAGGTAAATATAGTGCTCAGTGTCTGCAAAATAAGATGGTATGAAACACCAGAAATGTGACTGAAATGTTTTTGTAGTATTATAATTTATTTCACCAGTGGCAGACTGCTGCAAGGATATTGACTACAGCTGTATTTCCAGTAACTGTCAAGTGGTATTTTCATTTGTCACCTTTAGAAGCAATATTTTAAAATGGAATTCTCCTAATTTCAGAATATACTGGAACCTGAAGAATCAGGATCTGGAGATATTGACAGAGAGACTGAAATTTTAAGGGTAAGTATATGTTGATACTTCTCATTAACATAGTAAGGAGCTTTATTTTACTCCTTCAGATCGTAGAAGGTCAATTTCAAAATGCAAATTTTGTACGTGCTTAATTTATGGCGTCCAGAAAGTATTTGTAGGGTTTCGTTTCAAGATCTGAAAAGGCCTTAGTGCATGTGAGTGGGGAAGAAGTATGAGAAAGAAGAAGGAGGACAACAAAGAAATAATAGCAAGAGGACTTTTTAAAATTCAAAAATGCTTTTAATCTGATTCTGAGAAGACAGTAAAAAGGAGAGAGATGGCAATCATAGATTCATAGAATCATAGAAAGACTTGGGTTGGATTGGGATCTTAAATGTCGTCTTGTTCCAACCCCTCTGCCATGGGCAGGGATACCTTCCACCGGACCAGGTTGCTCAAAGCCCCATCCAACCTGGTCTTGAACACTTCCAGGGATGGGGCATCCATAGCTTCTCTGGGCAACCTGTTCCAGTGCCTCACCACCCTCGCAGTAAAGAATTTCTTCCTAATATCTGATCTAAACCTACTCTCTGTTACTTTTAAGCCATCTCTGCCTTGTCCTATCAGTACATGCTGTTGTAAATAGTCCCTCTCCTGCTGTCTTGTAAACCCCCTTTAGTCACTGGAAGATGATACTGTTCTTTGGTCTTTTGTATTTAGAGTACCTGTCCTAAAAAAAGGAGTGTTGTCTGTATGAAATGCTTTACAGTGCAGCTTTCTGACAAACTGAACATCAGTAATACTGCAGCTTTCTGAGTTCATTAAGTTTCCTATGAACTCCAGGATACTATAGCATACTGAGGCCTCTGCTTTGCAACACAACTAGTGGTATTTTTCATTCTCTCAGACTGGTTTCTGCCTCAAGACTTCTGTTTCTTTTTCTTTTTTTCTTTCTTGTTTTGCTCAATACCTTATTCTCGAGGCTCTTCAGGAGACAATTCCCCATGCTGAAAGTTAGTTATCTTGCCTGAATTAGGAGGCTCTTAAATGCCCTGTGTAGGTAATGAGACAGGTGAGTGCTTGGAAAACTGTGTTGACTGTACTGAAAGTCCAAGATGACTCTCTTCCTAACAGAATCCCTTAGATGACTGTAAGTCAGAATTAAAGATTTCTTGAGCTTCAGTGCCATGGCCCAAAAATTCAAACTCTCCAAGTTTGCCTACTAATGCAAGCAGTAACAAGGATGGACTTGCACGAGAGAGAATACTTGCAAACGTACTATTTCTCCAGAAGTAAAATTTCATTCATTTGATTCAATTCAAATACATCTACTCATGTCTAGGCAGGGTAGATCTTCAGAGCAGAGGACATTTTTACAGCACTAAGCACAATAAAAACTGACCATGAGTAGAGATTCTTAGTGCTCCAAAAACAGCATGGAGAAGAAACCCTTTGAAATGGTTGTTGAGAAAAAACTAACCACTTCCCTCTGTACAATGATCTCTTGGTTTCATTATGGTTAAGTCTCTTAACTTCAGATTGATCCTCAGGATATGTCTAAGGTCTTTACTGGGTTACAGAGAGTTGACACAAATCCTTCTGGTTTTCAATTTCCTGCTTGCTGATGCATGCCATGAGGTGGCACAATTCAGAGAGCAAGGGTGAGGAAGGTGTGGGAACGAGTTAAGCCCAGCAGCACCTGCATTCAGTTAATTAGGATCAAAAAGGAGTGTTTTGGCCTTGACTGATGTTTTTGATAAAGAGAGCGCTGTGTTCTCAAAGCGAACGCTGCTTAATGGTCTGCATGTTTTGTCCGTGGCTGAATACAGTCAAACATGATACAAGAGTGTTGAGAGGGGATCAAAACATCAGTTTAGGATGATCCTAGGAATTTCAGTTAACTAAAAGACAAAACGAGGTGCTGTTTAGTAGAGAATATGAGTAAAAGGGGAAAGCTGTAAAAGATCAGCAGACAAATCCCAAAATCGAACCCTGTGTGGTGTGCAGCCTCATTTCTCTCAGCGCCCATATTTGCCATAGGAGGTCAGTGTGACCCTACAGAAGGAGTGTGTCTGTGAAACTGAAATTGGTTCTTAATGAAGAAGAAGTGGGGTGGAAACCCAAACTGAGAGTTTTATGTACCCGAACATCATGTGTGAGCTTTTTCCTGTTCTGTGTATATACAAATGAACCTGGGTTTGGTAATTTCTAACAGTGCTGCTGATTTATCCAGGGTCTTCCTGGGCCACCAGGCCCTCCAGGACTGCCTGGTCTTCCAGGAAAGCCAGCACCTGATTCAGGTGTAGGACCTCCTGGGTCACCAGGAGAAGATGGAGCTTCTGGGAAACCAGGCCCTGAAGTGAGTACCCATACATGATGTTGTTTCTGTCCTGCGACACTAAGTTCTAAGGTTTACAGTCTATATAAGTCCTTAAAAAAAATTGCAGAATAATTTTTATTTAAGAAGTTGGTTTTTATTCAAATTTTGCACAAAAAAAAAATCGTGTTATCTAAAGCACATTACTTCACAGCAGGATGTACATTTGGCAGACAAATACTGGTAATATGGACAAGAATAATTAAAAAGTAAGAATCCTTTTACCAACACTGAATAAAGCTAGGTATTATTTTTATATTTACATCCATCCCAAAAACAGATGAATAAATAAACCAGGCCATAATACACACCTGTAAATTTAATTAAAGGCTTTCAGAGCCCAATTTAAAAAATGTAGGCCATGCAAAATAGCATGTAACTGTTACCTTTCTTGCATGTGTAGTTACTGTGGGCTGGACATCAATACCTGTACTGACTGATTGGTTGACCCTACAAAGACAGTTTTTCCCAGCCTACCTACTGGCTCAAAAGCATGCTAAGTCATGAATACAACACAGGAGATTGGGTGGAGAATTTAATATACATTTTTCAAGGCACAATTAAAGTGAGGTATCATGAACAATCTGAGCACCATCAGCCAAAGCAAAGTGGCAGTGCCCTTTTTTCTACAAAAAGACTTTTTAGGAGTACTTTTCCTGAAAGGGTAGGAATGCACCTGCAGGCTCAGCAGCCCAGGGACACTTGGCAAAGTGAGTCTGAATAAACCAAGCACTCCCCTGCATGGGGATGTGAGACCCAGCATCATTGTTCCCATGCTGGGGTATCACTGGAGTTGTGTGAATCAAGACCTCTGTCACCATATTGGCTTCTCTGTTTGCAGTGACAACACAGAAGCCTCCTGTTTGACACCTTGCCCTCTGTATCACAAAGGCTTTTAACAATTCTGTGATTACCTGGCCACATTCTGATTTTGTCCATACCAAGGTTTTCTCAGCTGGGTCTCATCTAGCACTAATATTGCCAAAAGTGTGGATAACTGAGATGCCTGGGGATTTTAACCCCACCGCATCTTTTGTAGTGTTGTCAAAACCTTCTTGGATAGCACCATTGTTTTGCATGCTAGTGTTATATCCACATCATGCTGGGTTTTGGTTTTGTTTACTATTTTATGATTGTTTGATATAATTTTCTATTAAAATATATCTACATACTGGTTTGGTGCAAAGCCAAACTCTCAAAAGACAAGGAATAAAAGTGGTAAAACTTAATGGTGTGAGGTACTACCTGGTGCTACACATTAGTCTTTGATAATGCTTTATCATCAGCTGGTCCAAAATACTTACATGCATGTGCTAGAAAGTGGGCTCTCGAATGGCACTGCCTTAGATTCACTATCATCCACAGGGTCCTCAAGGTCCTCCTGGTCGTGATGGAGTGGTTGGCCCACCAGGATGGAAGGGAGAAAAGGTAAGTTAAATGTCTGTCTTGCTCCTACTTCAGTGGAAAATCTTTGTCAATTCTAGGCTGCAAAAATCATAAACAGTTGTCCCTGTAACACATTAGCAGCTGGCTTCAATATTTTTTAATGAAATCCAGCTGCTAATGACTTATTAGAACACATCTCGACAGACATATTCGAAAATCCAGAATTTCCTATTGGATACTGCCTCATTTTCTGTAGCATGCAATATTCAAAATGCAATATGAACTACTCTGTTGTGATTTGCCACTAAAAAGCCAGTCATGACTGGGCTCAGACAGGTGAGTCTGTAGGGGGAAAAAAAGAACTCCAGCTAGTCCAGCCTGATACAGACTGACAGCATGTTATGTGACAGGTGAGGAGAGTCTGAAGGAGCTCAAACCATTTAATGTGGCTAACAGGAGACAAAAGCATGGTTGACTTTGGCTGGACACCAGGGGCCACCAAAGCCACTCTATCACTTCCCTGCTCAGATTCTCTCTCAGACAGAGAGAGAATGTGATGAAAGGTTCATGGGTTGAGATCAGGATAGGGAGATCAACCAGAAATTACTGTCACAGGCAAAACAGACTCAATGTGGGGAAATTAATCTAATCTATTGCCAATCAAAAGGTCAGAATCAGATAATAGAAATAAAACCGTATCTTAAAAACATTTTCCCTCAACCTCTCCCTTCTTCCCAGCTTTAACTTTACTCCCAATTTCTCTACCTCCTCCACCCCAGTCAGTTCAGAGGAATGAGGAGTGGGGATTGCAGTCAGTTCATCACATGTTGTCTCTGTACTGCCTCCTCCTCAGGAGGAGGACTCCTTACACTCTTCCCCTGTTCTAAGATGGTGTCCCTCCCATGGGAGACAGTCCTCCACAAACTTCTCCAACAGGATTCCTTCCCAGAGGCCACAGTTCTCCATGAACTGCTCCAGTGCAGGTCTCTTCCACACACAATCCTCCAAGAACAGACTGCTCCAACATGGCATCACAGGTCCTTACAGGAGCCTGCTTCCAGCGCAGGCTTCCCTTCCTTCCTGAAGGAGGTCATAGGCCCCTTCAGGCACCTCCACCTGCTCCAGTGTACTGCTCCTCCACAGGTTGCAGGTGGATCTCTGCTCCACTGTGGACCTACATGGGCTACAGGGGCACAGCCTGTCTCACCATTGTCTTTACCATGGGCTGCAGGGGAATCTCTGTTCCAACACCTGGTGCATCTCCTTCCCTTACTTCTGCACTGACCTTTGTGTCTGCAGGGCTATTCCTCTTGCATATTCTCAGTCCTCTCTTATCTGGCTGCATTTGCTCCTGTGCAGTAATTCTTTTCCCTCCTTAACTCTCTTGTCCCAGAAGTGCTTACACTGTCACTGGTTGGCTCAGCCTTGGCCAGTGGTGGGTCTGTCCCAGAGCCGGTGGCATTGGCTCTGTCAGACATAGGGGAAGCTTTTGGCAGCTTCTCACAGAAGCCACACTTGTAGCCTCCCCACTACCAAAATTTTGCCATACAAACCCAGTATGGAAGGCTAGTAAGTTTGCATTTTAAGTACTGAATCCATATTTTTCACCCCACTTCAAGAAGGATGTGGAGAAAACAGAGACAAAGACTACAGGATAATTTCATCCTCTAGTGAGCTTCTACAAGACACTTGATGCACAAGAACTTGAAAATAGATTCCCAAGTGTGCATTGTAAGCTCACATACCGTAACAGAAATGAAAAAGCAAGTCTTAAATGGCCAGAATATTGATTTATTTTTGTCTCTGAAGGCTGAAGGTTCTTAGTTGTGATTTCAGAAGCCTGAGGTTGTTCAAAGTTCAGCCCACATGGGAACTAGCAGCTACCCAGAAAACGCAGTATGTAATATTGCAAAGCAGGCACCCAAAATCTGTATCCAGTGTAATCAGTGGTATGTGTTTTACATGAAGGAGTCTAAGAATAGAAAGAAGTCTAGCTGAACTAAACTCAATCTGAATTGCATACTATAAGAAGAGAGTGATGTGGAAAGGGAAGCGATTGGAAGAGATATTAAATTTTCCAAAAATGCATAATCCTCAAAAAAGGGACAAAACTCAGATGTTTTGCCTCACTGACCATGTTTTACTGCATTGTGTATATTTGATTTAAGTACTGCATATTTACATCTGCTCTATACAATCCCCAGCACACTGGCATAATAGAATTTTTTACATTTCTTCTTCTAATTTTTTTCTGAAAACCTTGATTTAATCTATATTACGATATCTATTTTAATCATTATTACCAATTAATCCAGGGAAGATTATAGGGAGAAACTGCAGGATGGACTGGAAGTAAATTTAGTTTGGAGTAACACTTGACATGGGATTTTGCCATTGTTTTTGGAAGAAAACTATCATTTTACCCCTGGTGCTTACTCACTTTTTTCAGACCTTACTAAATTAGTATTTCTGTTGAGTGAGTAAGGACAGGAGCTTGCCAGTATAACAATTAATTCCACTAGATTCAGTGCCATTTGGAAAAGAAGTATTAGCATGCTGTGGCCTTCTGTCTATTCAGTGAACTAGAAGTGGAAAAAAACAGTATGTAAGTGAAGTGTATAAAAACAAATCTTGACAAAATCTTGATTGCTGCAGAGGAACCTTGAAATCATACTAGTCATCACATCCCATGTTTGGAATGGTGTCCTAGACAACATGTGTGGGATCAGTTTCCACTTCTTATATCCCATAAGAATTTTTACATTTGCATTCAGAAGCATGAGGATGTGACATGCAATGCTTAATTCTGTGTGCTCCAAACCTTTAAGATCTGCAGCAATAATTAAAATACAAGATTGTGTCCTGTCAGCATATCAGACCAGAGCTGTTAATATGTTATTATAACTCCTGAATTACAGATAGTTTTCTTTTTAACGATGAGATCTGATGTTTCAGATAAAGGGCATTTACGTAAAGGGCATCAAACCTGCACAGAAATCTGTAGCATTTTTATTAAGGAAAAGTATCATAAATTCGGTTTTCTTGCCTGTCTAATGCTCTTACTGCAAGTATTTAGAATTTATTTTCTTTTACAGGGTGATCAAGGTCTTCCCGGCTCTGTTGGTCCAAAGGTAACAAAAAGACAGTGTCTTTACAGAGTGACAGTATCACTCTGATACAGCACATTACTGAAAAGGGATGAGAAGTCTTAAAGATTATTGTTGTGAAACCTAATGAAGTCAACAGACTTGGCTTCTCAGCTGGCCAATGTACTTCCTTATGAAGCATGGCCAACAGATTGAGAGAAGTGATACTCCCTCTGCTCTCGTGAGACCATGCCTGGAGTACTGTGTCCAGGGGCCTGGGCCCCAGAGCTGTCTGATCATCTTCATGATGACCAAGGCCAAGCTGGACAGGGCTTTGAGCAATCTGATCTAATGGAAGCTGTTCCTGCCCATGGCATGGGGATTGAAACTAGATGAGCTTGAAAGTCCTTTCCAACCCAAACCATTCTGTGCTTCTATAAACCTACTTACTTGCATCTAATTATTCATATTAAGTATATTAATAGACTGACTTTTTATTTTAGGGTGATACTGGAGTCAGTGGATCAATAGGCCCCAAAGGAGAAGCTGGTGCTCTTGGGTCTCCTGGGAAACCTGGACCACCAGGACCTCCCGGGCCTCCTGGGCCCCCTGGACCTCCTGGACCACCAGGACTAAGCTACGGCTTAGGATTTGAGGTACTTTGCAATTATGGAGTTTGTTGTAAGTCTGAATATATTTCCTCCAGAGGAGGGACAATGTGATCACCTGTGTATTTCACAGGTATTTGAGGCTGAATTTATGGCAAGGAGAGTAATTTTTTCTAGATTGAAATTTGCCTCAGAGTAGCCTACTGTTACTTTTACATTTGACCATATGGTTGGCCATGCTTAGACCACAGAAGTAATTTACTTTTTTGGGCAATATTCATTGAACTGTTTAGTAGTAGCACTGTTCAGGTGCTATTTTTTATGCTTATATCATTGCTAATATAAAATACTCAAATACTCAAATACTGTACTGGAAGGGAAAACTTCTTTAGCACTTTTTTTCATGTAAATAATTAAGAGCAGCAATCTAAATGTACACAGAGACTTGACGGTATTCATCAAAATGGAACTCCAGGCTCCCCTAAAGTTATGACATTTCCCATGCTGTCACTCATGAGGCTACAAGTTTAGTTTAGATATGGCATGGTGTAAAGTGTAAATATAGAGATACATGTTGGTTATTTCTGACTTCATAGGCTGTTCTATGTAGAAGAAAAATGTTCTATTAAAAATAAAATTGCAGATGCTACTCTTGCTACTTCTGAGAATAATACCTTCTTCACTGTAGAACATGAGATCTGGCAAACTCAAGATGAGTTTTACATATCATTTGAGAGCTGCTTGTTAAGATGGTCTTGTTAGAGCAGAAGGTGGCTTTGCAGTTCAGAAAGGCAAGGATTGAACACCCGGGTTCAAGAGCTAGAGCTGCTACATTAACATATTTGTGAAAAGAGTTTGAGGAATTGTCTATATCAATATTCACGTACATGTCTTCCTTTTTTTTTTTTTTTAATTAATTCTTTTCCATGCATTTTTCACTTCTAATTTAGCTGTTTGGCTCAGGAAAGATTTTTTAGAGAAAGATTTATGTCATAAGATATAATAAAAGTTTGCATAGCAGCTGAGGGCGGTTTCATCAGAGAAGTAGGCAATGTCAGACCAAAACTACTGCCCATCCACAGAACTGCTGCAGAAAAGTGGTGATGTTTAAAAGATACCAGTTTAGTTACAAGTTTCTCCTAGTATCTGCACTACTCATTCTTTTGTTTCTCTTTTTGTTACTCTAGAGACACCTTGAGGTGTTACAGAGGTGACAACTAATGCTTATTTAGAGATGTATTTTGCTTTCTGATGTCTCACTGAATAATATTCTACTATATACACTATTGGTGAATAATCTCAGTAGATTTCAATGGACAAAAAATCTCTCCAGCAGTTCACAAGTTCTTAATTGCCATCATTGCAATTGTTAGCAAGGAATAGCATGAAGTCTAAGTGTGCAAACACTCCATTACCTTAACTTAGACATACCATAAAGACTGGTACAGAGTCTCCCCTCAGTAAAGATGTCCTTGTCTCAGAACAAGTTAAGGACCGCTGGTAAGTCACATCTTCAACCCAAGCCTGGTCTGAGTCTTAGCCCAGGATGATGGCTTCTCTGACTTAAGTCATCTTCTGTGACCCTTGAGAGCCCAGTCTTGAGAGGTTCTTCGCTTTTCCCCATTCACACTATTTGAAGTCAACATGGCCTCATTATGCCCCCAAAGAGTTCCTCTGCAGTTAGGTACTTAGCGTCGAATTCTGACACTTCTGATACCGAAGTCTCAGAGGAGCAAAATAGGCAGATGAGCAGGAGAGAGTGAAAAGTGGAAGTCCCCACTTTTATGGATTCAAACACAGAAGGATCTCAGCTCTAACTACAGTAAAAGCATCTTTAACTGGCTTTATCTTGAACTTCATCTAGTCCAAGCAAAATTGGCATATTTGTCATTTCACTGTGAGGAATACTACTGTAAACAGGCTTGCTAGTTCTAGCTGATCTTTTGAATGCCCACCTCTACCATCTGTTAAGACATCACCACGGTCTGCCAGTTTGTTAGGGTGACGCTACCTTTTGGTTGGCAGTCTGTTTATTGCTGTAAGGCTGTTTCTGCAAAACATTCCTGTTAGCACTTGTTAGCATCTGTGATCAGCTATGTGCAAAAACCAAATGGCATGGGGTTTGCTGGCACTTATGCTTGCCAAAAGAACAGTTTGAGCTGCAGAAGGTGCCTGGTAAACCCATTAAAAACATGCAGATGTCAAAAGAGATGGTGTGTTACATAAAGCAGGCATCAAGCACTGTCTTAAAGGGAAAAACAGACTGGCACGGTGAAGTCAAGGGAAAGGACCCAGAAACACAATTTGTGGTTTACCCTAAGCAGAGAGTGTTTGGTTAAACAAAGGGAATATAATGACATTTTCTGTTGGTATTTGATACATTGATGGCTGATGATGGAGCAGAATGAAAATCTGAGTAACATTCAACCTCAGGTGAAGTTGTGTGAAAAGTCTTCCTTGGCCCCAAAAGGAAGGACCTGATTCCAGCTGTGCATTCCTTCTGCTTCTCTTACTCCTGTGGAGCTGGCAGAAAAGGGAAAAAGATTGAGATATGTCATTCTCAGTGGACTCAGATCAGCTGATGTTTTCCGTAACTTCGGCATTAGACTGTCCTTCAGTAGCAGCTTAAGCTCATCTAATTGATCTCCCACCCTTTCCCTCACACCATCTCCAGAGTGCGTCGCACTTATGCTGATCTTAGCCGTTTCAAGTCACTAACTAGCATAAAGCTAAGTAGGCAAGGAGTGTGGGTCCTCTAAACATGATAAATTGATACAAGGTTGGTTATCACTGAGAGATGGAGATTCTACTTTGTTCCTGTTCCTTTTCCCATCTCAGACACTCCTGACACATGCTTGCCCTTCACACGCACTAACAACCAGTGTTCCATCAATTCTTCTAGCAAGCCAATTTAATTTACTAAAATTTTAGAGAACCATCCCAGAACCATCCCACACCCAAAAAGTAACGTATTTTCTGCCGTTTTAGTGATGTAAAGGAAAGTGAGAGGATTCAACACATGGCACTGATGTTGAAAATGAAAGCTATATGGCTCTGAGCAAGGAAGTGGAACAAAGAAAGATTAAGATTTTCCCTTTTCAGAAAAAGGCAAAAATTAAACCAGCACAGCTGCAATTCTACCATTGATCTGGAATGTCATAGAACAATGAAAGCTGGAGGGAGATTGCTGCTTTCTGTGTAGTTTCCTTTAAAACTGCTAGAAAATCTCCACAGAAATATGGATGCTACTCTCAAAGACTCCCACTACACAGTGACTTCTTTCTGAAGTCAGCAGAAGATCATGGCAATGGACAGTGTGCTGGAGCAGGTGACCTATAAGGAAATTCTCAGGGAACCAAGCTTGCTTAAGCCTCCACCCCTGGGAAGTTCCAGGGCCTGAGGAGACAAAGCCCCAAACAACCTGATTTGAATTTAGTGTTGACACTGCTTTCAATAGAAGGTTGGGCTAGGTGGCCTCTAAAATCCCTTTCGACATAATGAATTGTACATTTTTGTGATGGAGCATTTTTTTTCTACTCAATTTCAGTAAGTTATATTTTAGGCAGGCATTCAGCATTCAGTTAGGAAGGATCTTCATTTGTGAAAAATTTTTGCTGCTCTTACTGAACTGTCTGTGAGTTCTTGTGGCCATAAGTCAGTTCTGTGACCCTTACTAGTCATTATGGTGTTTTGGTAGCTGGGTGGTAGGTAAATGCTAAACAGAAAAGTACTGCTACAGAATGCTTAAACATAGTACATACTTAAAAGTGTGATGCTGTCTCACTTCTGCCTGAATCTGTGCAGCCTGAAGTGCTGGAGAAATGGTGTCAAATTGCCAAGATAATAAAGAACAGAGGAAGATCAATACGTTTTTATCACATTTGAGTGGAGCCTATCTCCAGAACATCATCTATTGGTCAAAAAAAGGTTAATAAGAAAAGATAAAAATATATGTTTCCAGTTCTTGCATGACTCCAGAAAACAGAGCAGTTACAAAATTATAAATTCTTAAATTCTGTAGCATTTTTTCTCTTCCGTTAGGACATGGAAGGATCAGGTACCATTGGTCTGTTAAGTGAATCCAGAATTCCAGGATCAAAGGAGCCAAAGGTAAGTGGATGTTTTTGGGGAAAGGATTGTAGTTTGTTGTTGGGTTGCTGAGAGATTTTTTCAAATCAAAAATATCCTCCTTTCTGCTTTTTGGAAACATATAGCCTCAGTCAGCTATAGGTTTCAAATCACTACACTGGACTGGATTCACTTGCTCTAGAATGGTATTACAACAGCTGTGTCCTCCAAAGAATATGGATGGATACCTCATTAGCTAATGATTTTTAAATTATGCTCTGGTATATTCTTGAGCTATTAAAGGATGAATATAGTGGGTTTCATATTATTTAGCTCTCTATTTCTTTTTTTACCCCAATAGATTCCCTTCTTGCATATGAAGATGAATTACATATAGGAAGATGAAACTGAAATGTTGTAGTTTGACAATCAAATGGGCATAATTTGACATGATACTTTGAAACAAAAAAATTGTTCCCAATAGTGTGGATTAATGTCACAGAAAAAGATATGCTTTTTTCCTCCATCACTGTGTCTCAGGACACCTTTTTCTAGTGTGGGCCACTTTTAATAATCAAGTAGGGAATATGGGAATATAATGCGTCAGTGCCTACAGATCACTTGGATTTAATTTCATTCTTAGCAATAGCATCAAAACTGCAACCTATGATGCCTTTCCCAAAGCAGGCAATTATCCAGCATTACCCTGGCCAGAACTGTCTGCACTGTTCTAGTTTGGTCTTCAGATGTCCTAGCCCTGCGCTCACTCCAAAAGAAATGTTTGAACTTTCAAAGCGTAGATTTGTAAGGATGGTTCTTATTGCCCAAGTTTGGAGAAAGTGCTGCTTGCTGCTGACTTTGGGTTACGATAGATGGTAGACTGAACACTAGGCAACAGTGCACTATCACTGCAAATAAGGTAAACCCCGTACCGGAATGTATCAGAAAGGTACAGATGTTGAGATGTTATTGTTATAGGCCTTCCCTCAGGGCTAGTGAGGCTGCACTGAAGTACTGAAGCCATTTTCTTGTACTGACTACAAGAAGGATGTGGAGAAGACAGACCAGAAGAGACTTGTACAGAGGACATGTGGCCTAGAGTCCATGGCCAGTGAGGAGAGGCTGAAGGAGCTCCAGTGGTTTAGTCTGGCAAAAAGGCAGACCAAGGCATGATCTGACAGCTGCCGACAAGTCTCTGAGGGGAAACTGCAAATATGATGAATCCAAACTGTTCCTTGTAGTGTCAGATGGTACAACAAGGGGCAGTGGTCACAATTCACAACTTAAGATGTTCAGGCTGAGACTTCAGAAAAGCCTGTTCCTTAGGAGGCTGGTGCAGAACTGGGGCAATTTGCGGAAGACCTGTTGTTGGAAGTTATCAAGACTTTGCTGGACAGAGACACTGACCTGATCTAGAGCTGGTGGCAGTTCTACTTTGAGGGGGTTATTGGATTAGATGGCCTCCACAGGCCCTGTATAACTCTGTTTCTGTGATTCTCTGAGTCATCAGAAACTAACTGAATACAGGGGACAGGGGTTACTTTGAGCAGCTCTCTACTGTGTTGGTTTAAAGTACTAATAATCATGAGCCACTGAAGTTGTAGCTGACTCAGTTTGATAGCTTAGAGACCTTTGACCCCTTTTATGCCTTTTCCTAGATACTAAAAAAGTGGCACAAAATAAGTTGCAAAAATATGAATTGAATTTGTTAGCTGAAACAAGCTAGCGTCCAAAACCAGGGCCAAAATTCCCTACTCTGACCTCCCTTAATGACAGCCTTACTCTCATTTTTGGTTTTATAACAGGCTTTGTTTCCAAGTCACTCAGCTATAAATATTCAAAAAATGTCTTATTGCAGTTGAACAAAATTTTCCTGTCACTGCTCAATTAGTCTGCAAAGTTTGAGTCAGTAGAAGAAGACAAATAACAATTTTGTCGCAATCATGAGAATGCTTTTATGTACTTACTGGTACTGCATTATGAGCCACTTACACTCATGACAACTCCAGAGTCCCCAGCTGCGTTTGGGTGAAAACAGAGTATCTGCTTCTAAGAGGATTGCAACTCAAAGCATCTTCTAGGAAATATATTACATTTATTATCACTATGTGTAGGAAATAAATTACATTTATTGGCACTATATTTGTACCTGTTGAAATTTTTATTCATCTTTTTTTATCAGAAAGTGGTGGTTATGTTTTGAAGTATCAAATTTATTTTCTCTGTAGGCTCAGTTCTCATTTCCAGGGTTTCTATTCTCTTTCTTTCACAGATCAGTGTAAATTTTTGTTCATGTTTTAGCACTATTTAGTATTAGCATTTATTAATGCCTTCATATTCCAGATAAAGACCACTTAATCACTTTGCTGAATTCCTTTTTTCTTCCATTCAACTTTCTAAAGGGATCAATAATGAACTGTTGTCCGTTTTACCATTAAAGAGTCATAATTGTACTTTACAACTGATGTCACCATACACAGACATGACATTTGCATTTCCAAATCTTGTTTGAAACAAACCTTTTGAGAAACTGCTTTTAAACCAAGCAAGACTGTGTTACCTCTAGACAGGTAACATATGTTAATTTTAGCCAAGAAAGCAAAATCAAAAAATTGTAAGCAATAGAAAGCAATGCCTTGCAAAAAATGCAATTTAATAACTTTTTTCTATTATTTTGTAAAAATATGTAAAGTATTCAGTGACAACACTAAAGTTGTATTTGTAAGAAGAAACCTTAAGATCTTTGCATGATAACATAGTGCAAGGCAGTATTTTTCAGAACAACCCTAAAACAATGCTTACATTGTATTACTCTCTGTTGATACTGCTGGTCTCCAACATTGTTTTTGTAACAGTTGGGGTTATGAATTAGGTTTTTTTCTGACAAAAATTATTATGAAATGCTACATGGACTTACTAGTAAATTCAGTGTGTTTTTATAGGGTTCTGTAGGAAGACACGGACAGCGTGGACCATTAGGACCAAAGGTACAAACACTTGAAAGCTAATCTATTTGTCTTTGGCATGTATTTTTTATATTTTTTATTTCTATATTTCCAGAATTTGCCTAAACAAAATATCTTCCATTTAAGATTCTACTTAGTATACTAATTAAGTATTGGACATGTTTTGTTCCCCTTTACACTGAGTATCTACCCAGAATGTGCATTATTAGAATTATTTCACATTACACCAGAGCAATGAGTAAATACTAGATGGGCCATTACATTCCATGACATTTTTGTTTAATTTTTTTAGGACATTTGGCAATTTCTCTTTTTCGGTCACTTATACATCAGTCTGGCTTCCCAGAGGTTACATGTATAGTGTTGAAAGAGAAATCTGCAGGAAGAGATGTTCTGGCATGATCCTAGAAAGAAATATGAAAGCATTCTGAAAGGTGCTGAGGACAAGAAAGGAGGTGTCATGACCACTTTGCCTTGTTTTGGATTTGAGCTCAGTAGTGACTGAATTTTTCCACTTTGATGCTGCTGTTGGTTATGTAATGCATGAGGAAAAATGGAGAGATGAAAAACCAGAGAAGAAAAGGGCAGACTCACAGAATGGGACCTTAGACAGGAAGAGGCTTTTCCTATTCCTACATAAAGCTTGAGTACTGTTCAGGTTAAAAGTACAGCATGGCAATACCTTTTAAGCACCTTAAACTGTGAAGTCAAAGAAATTCAAAGTCTTCATTGCCCTGAGAAATGACATTAGCATTGAAAGAGCAGGAATTGGAAGACAATAGGTGGGGCACCCTCCTCTTCCTCTAAAATTTACACCTGAACTCATGCACAGCAGCAATCACTGACTACTCACTGCCAACCATAACTGCAGCTGACTCCTAGGGCAACAGCCATCAAAGATCTGACCAGCCCCCTATGTCTAGAGTCGATGGAGCTCAGCCTGTAAGGCTGAAAAAGTCCCTCCATTGGGTACTACTCCTGTTAATGCTGTAGCACATAACTTATGAGCAAAAAAAAAAAAAGAAAATTTGCACAACACGTGTTGGTGAGTGATGCTGCAAAAAACTGGCAAGAATAGATGTGCTCTCACATGATGCCCCTCTGTGCACATGAGTAGGTGCTGAGTCTCCATGCTGAAAATACATTTTTTTCTTAAGAACTTATTCTCTGCCCTTAGCTAGAAATTTTTTTTCTAAGACATTATGCTTTACTAACACTTCAGAAATGGAGGTAGCATGATTCCTAGGATTCAGGAACTGGACTGGGACTGAGAAGAAAGTCATAAACCTTGGCTAAGAGACTTCACCATTACCTACACTAATGATTTAGTTGTTGAGTCTTGAGTCACTCATCCCCAAGATTCAGGAGAAACCGAAAGGAACATATTGCCTGACATTTTAGAAAATCAGGTGTACTAGGGCAAAATTAATATAAAGTGTTTATAATACACTATCATTCTCATGGGTATGAATTCTACACCCACTTTTCATGATTATAAATTACTTCACTAGGCAACAGTAGCAAAATACAACAACCACCCACTTCCAAAAACCAAGAGCTAATGCATCACGAGGAGTTGAAGGTATCGTTCTGTTTCATGCAGCCTTCACCATTCAAATACCCCAGAGTAGTACAGCTGTCAGAGAAGACGTGCTGTGATCAGTTTTCTCTCTTTCCTAGCAAGTAAGCATAGATCCAAATTCTGCTTTCACTTTTATTATTATGAAAAACTGGTTTTGTTTAAAAACAGTCTAGAGTCTTCATGCACTCATGAATACAAGCACTCCTAAAAAGCAGCAAGCATTAGCATAACATTAGAGGCAATGGCTGTAGCTCCTTGATGATTTATTCCTGCTTGTCTTCTCTGTCTCAAATGAGGAACCATGTCCACTGAGAGCTAAAGTGCTCCAGAATCAGTCCCAAAGGTGAAACAGTGCATTACATAGTGGTATGATGTAGTGACTGGGTAGGTGGAGAGAGCAGTAGTGTGGGAGAAACTGAGTAAACTGTTTTGAAGGAAGATGGTGAGTCCTTTGCAGAGGAACCAGGTTGCATTGCTAGACCTGAGGAATGTTACCATGTGCTGATTTCAGACATCAAAATGAAGGTTCGGGTGTATGGCTTGGTAGATGCTCAGCAAAATAATGTGTGGTGACCAAAAACTGTTGAGATGTGGGTAGCAACTGGGAGGTTAAACCCCAGAACCAATTCACAAATGTATGCTGAGCATCACTTTACCAAAAGTATTCTGTATTTTTACTACCCATTTTACTCATTTAGTTCCCTTTTTTTGTTAGGAAAGTATAAACATACATATTTAAAATCCATGCAGCTATTGTTCACTGTAGTATCTGAGCCCTACTGTGTCTCTGTTTCAGGGAGAAAGAGGCAACACCGGTCTACCAGGTTCAAAGGTGGGAAGTTTATTTAACCCAATCTAAAACCTCAGCCGTTTCTTTGCTCAGTTTCCTTTCATCTCTTAATGCACTCCAGGGAGAATGAGCATTTCTTACTCTATCGGCATATTGAAGTCCAGGATGGCTTCTCTGAGAAAACAAAATCCTTTCTCTGTTGAATTGTGATTATTAGGAGCCAGTGTAACCTGGTGCTTAAGACTTCTGCTTAAAATATGGTTAAAATTGCATTTTAGAGCCTCGGGTGAATGATGCCATAGTGCCTTGTGAGGCCCTTAACATTTTCACCAGAATAAAAATTAAAATCAGCCAAGATTATATGTAGAAAGCTGAGTTCCACATGCCTTCTACTCCATCATATCATGGTGTGTAGCTTGCACCCCACACCAGAGCACTCCACTCATGACACAGATCTGTGCTGATCAGTAGCAGGTTCATGGCTATCTTTACCCCTGCCTATTCAGCTCTGAACTCCTTTTGGAGCCCACCTCAAAGCTCCTGTTTGTGTCTGTGCTGCTTGTTGCTGTCCCTGGCTGACCTGAGCGCCTTTTGCAGGCATTAACCAGCAGAGAGCGCTGATGTAACTCATAGAAAATGAAAAGATAAAATAAAATAAATTAAATTAAATGAAACGAAATAAAAAAATAAAATAAAATATAAAATAAAATAAAAAAATCTTCTCTTGCATTTGGGACAGCACTGAAATCAAGAGTTGCTCTAGGAAAAAAGATAAAAGCAATTATGCTTGCTGAGTATTTACAAGAGTATTATCACAGTCTTCTAGCAGCATCTGCTTGTTTATTTTTTTAAAACAGACAACAATGTAGCATGACTATGCTTGCCATAAATTCCATCTGCTGTACATATTTTGAGTGTTGTCATTTCACAGAGATATTTTTCAGCATGATAATTAAAGCTGATGCATGACACATAGGACAGTTGTTTAACTCTTCTTAATCTGTTTGAGACTACAGAATATTTTCTTACTTATTATACATACATGTGCTTTCTTCTGAGGTCCTTGTTCTAGTAATTATTATTGTCTGATGTGATAAGTACATTTCAAGTATGTATTGTAAGTGGAGTGTCTACAAGGCTATTTTAAAAATAATCAATTTATCTCTTCAATCTTCAGATTAAAAAAGATGTTAGTCCTCTTATATTTGAGCAATGAACTACATTTTTAAAATATGGAGGGAGTTAGAAATCAGGATATCTCTGAATACATTATTTGCAATGCATCTTACATCTGCAATTTAAATTTTATTAGGAAAATCAATGGGAGAAATTATTCAGTGTTTGTAATAGTGTGGGGGAAAGCAAGTACCAACATGCCTGAAATGGCAATACTCTGTTGCAGAAATGCTGTTGGTCCAAGGTTATTTTCTCTGCCCGATTACCTTTGCTGCAGATACTTAAAATTCCCCACAAGCACAGAGACTTAAGTCCCAAGTACCATTTTTACTAGACATGCAGGTACCTAAATCCCAGTAGTTGCTTTGATGCCTGAGTTCCATTAACGTTCAGAGTCAACTTTTATCTTGCACTTGTCTATAAAATGAAAAACAGTGCTTCAGAAATTATATTTTATTCCTGAACCACACACCTGGCTGATCACAGACAAAAACCAGAAATAAGTGAGAACATCCTTTCTTAATGAAGTAGACATACTAAATCTCTTATGCTGCTACTATCTACTAAACAAACAAACAAACAAACAAAAGGAAAAAGTCCTCCAAGCTGAACAAAAAAAACCAACATACAAAACAAAACAAACACCAAAAAACCCCCCACCAATCAAACAATCTAACAAAAAAAAATAACCACACAACTAAAACAAAATAGGGCTAATTGGTCACTTGGATGAATCATTAGGCTGCTCTGTGTCATTTTCTCTGCGCTTTCATACAACACAGGGAAAAACATGCAAGAACTGTAGCTCACTGTTTCTATGGTCCTTTAAGAGCCTTTTTTAACCATTTTTTTCTGCGTTATCGTTACTGCTTCTGTTTTTCCCATGGAATAGAGTGTCATATACAGTCCTATATTTAACTACAGTAGGGGCTATCAAACCTTTTTGCCCCACATACCAACTCCTGAAATGCCTCTCCCTTCTCTTCCTCCAGCCTAAGAGTCACCTAACTGAAGGATGGAAATAAATCACCAAATGTATCTTGGGGAAAGCAACAAAATTCACTCTTTTGCTAACCAGAGGTGGGAGCAGTGAAGAACGACTGAAGCTGCACTAAAAAACACAATCCTGCTCTGGAGGGGGTGAAAGAGAAGGAGGGGTGGAAAGAGCAGATGACTAATGAGATAATGCTGCTCCATAGAGGCTCCCCCAAACCTGCCGTTAGTCCATATCTGTCCCTCCCCAGAGTGGCAGCATCCTGCTTGTATGAAACTGAATATAATTTAGGGAGAATAACAGTATATTTGTTGTGACAGGGAATGCCGGGTGCAGATGGAAAACCAGGCTTTCCTGGCATTGCTGGGCATCCCGGAGATGTGGTGAGTAGGGCTATCATAACCTGTGATCACGTAACACACACTGGTGTGCTACGTGATCCAAAATCTATGTCTTAGGGATCAGCAGGAGCCGTAACAGTACTTGCTAGCAGAGTGTGGAGAGCTGGGTCAGCATTTGTCCTGCTTAACCTGGAGCAATTACCTCAGACAGCAAACACAGGAGCAGAGTGTCCCTTGCCCATGTCTCCCTCATCAGTCAGAAGCGATAAAGGCATCTCCAGAGGCTAGTTCTGATTCCTCAATGCTCCTTCTGCTTTTAATTATTCAGAAATCAGCTCTGCTTTTAATTAGAGGAAAGCCAACAGGCTCATAGGTGATTTTAATGTACTTCTCATGCCTAAGGCCCTCGAGGATTACAGAGCGCTTTGCCTGGGAAGTCCCACAGATTCCCTGACGCCTTTCTCTCACTCGTGCCAGACAAACTGTCTGCATCCCAAGCACAATGAGTTGATCAAGCTTAGAAATAACCTGCCTGAAAGATGACAGTTTAGCTTCCCTGTGTTTCTCTGTCTGGTCCACTGGGAAATCCCAGACACAACTGATGTGGTTAATGCTGGAAAAGGACAGCACAGCCAGTTATGGCTGATTTCGGCACAGTGAAAGAAAGGTTCATTGAAATAATTCCCAACTAATGAAATGTTTTGTGCAAATTTGCTTCTGGTTGTCTGTGAACTCTGTCAAAATTCTGGAAAATACCTTTAAACATCAAATTCTCAGAAGGTCTCAGTTGAAACCAGTTGGCCCTATGTGTGGTTTAAGAGAGCTGAGGATTGATCATTCCATACCTGCAACTTGCTGTTGCACTTTTTGTGAAGCTAAAGAAAGGACATTTCACAATTGTTATTTTTAAATCACTTATGATTTTTTTTTTTTTTAACCTCACATAGGGTCCAAAAGGGGAGAAGGGTGACCCAGGACCTCAGGTGAGATTGTGTGGATTTCGTTCTTTCCAAAAAACCTATGTGAAATGCAGTACTTGGTATATAGGTTTTCCACATGTAATGCTTTTGAAATAGGGTGAACCAGGACAGGATGGGAACAGTATTGTGGGACCACCTGGACCACCAGGACCACCAGGACCAGTCATAGCAATACCTGAGGTAAGTGTGTTTGTCAGGTGTTGAAGTCTGTAACTCATCTTGCAGAGAAGGGGGCGTGGGCTGTTAACAAACTGGCAATTATGCTGTTGATATTCAGGTCATATGTCCACTCCTTAAAACGAAGAATCTCAACATGTCTCTGTATCAAATGGATTTGTTTTGAAAAGATTAAATAGAAAGAAAGTGGACGAAGAGCTCACACACAATAACTATTTAAGGTCATGTTGAGCACCCCTCACAAAGTCTAGAGGTGATTCTCCAGGACTTGTGAACATCAAATAAAAGTCAACATAGAAATACAAAGTTGGGAATGTTTAACTAAGCAAAGAGCTCAAGACACAGCAGTATGTAGGGGAGAGAAGTGTTTTCTGGCAGTTGCCTACTATACAAATGAGAGCACTGATTCTGTTGTGTAAGCAAGAGCCAAAAGCAACCGAAGGATAAAATAGTAGCAGCTCATAAAAACTCTCCAGTATCCCTTAGATGCACATATATTTTCAGTTAGTTTTGCTTTGTGGATATCAGCCTTTGCAAAAACAATATTATTAGCAGTAATGAAGGCTAGACATTAGGATGAACCCCATTTCAAGCTGACAACGAAAATCCTTGTAGTTGGCATGATGTGACATTAAGGTCTGGAGAAACTGTGAGTGAGTGCAGGAAACTTCACCTCTGAGAGACAGAGGTGCCTGAAACAGCCAGACTTGTCCATAGGAATGCATATAAGGAGAGTAGGAAGTGATTTCTGGTTGCAAGAAGGGAAAATGCCCAGCTGAGGTATCTGTATTAGAGGAAGCTTGGCACCAGCATTATCATAAAGCTGAACTACAGATAACCTTTTTTTGACTGAAATAACTAGGTTTTCACTCAGGTTTCTGCTACTGAGAGCAAATATAGGGTCCCACAGGCCACATCACCCACCCCAAAAAAATTGTTTTCTTTACAAATTTATTGGGATTCCATGCCGAATCTTAGCATCTTGGATCCTGAGTTTTAGATGAGCAGAATTATAGATTCACAGGAATGTTATCTGTGTGAAAATCATCTAGTTTGAAGTCCTGCTCAAAATGGGACTGTCACCAGCTCAACACTTTATCACATTTCAGTTGGAGTTACTAGGAAATTCCTCAATAGCTGTGATGGAAACGCTGATGCAAAATTCATGTTCTTTCTCACATCCCTGCCATGATGCCACTGTGGGACCCTAATTCTTATCAGTGATTAAACAGCTCTGTTTGCAGTAATTATAAACCTCAGTGTGTTGTTCCTTAGCTCATTTATACTTGAAAAAACACTGTGAGAGTCTCAGAGGGAGGACTCAATGTATTAGAACTGTAAAAATGTTACTGAAGCTAACATAGCAAACTAATGACACTAGTTTGCTGCAGGCTGCATGGCTCCCTAACACATGATAGTCACAATTCATACATCTGTCTAGTGTGTAGCTATGTCTGAAGAAACCTAGCGTACATCCTGTAAATTCTCCTGAACTATTGTATGAACTACCTTTACCACACATTACAGAAATGTATAGAGCCTGATAGAAGCTGTATTGCATTAAGTGTATTACAAATCCATACAGAAGCCCATATCCTTCTCTAAATACTTTGGAGTTTTCAAAGTAACATCTCTTAAAAAATCAGGAGCACAATATAGGTGACATCATATACATTTGTAGCAATCAGGTGTTCTGGGGTGGTACAGCAAGAGCCTCATGTGCTCCAAATCCTTTGTGTTGTTAATCAGATGATTTCTCTGAGGACTTGGTGTACTGGATTTTGATACAGTTAATTAAACTAATGTGGAAGTATACGTCACTATGTATGACATGGAATTCTAGCTACCTCACAATTGTTTGTGTAAGAACAGGACATTCTATACATTTGCTGAGGTAGGTTAAATTGTCCAAATGTGTTCTGTTGACTCGGTCTCTCATCTTTCGTAGTTTGCTTCAGATACGGAAAGAACTATTGCAAGCAGACCTATCAGTGTCAGTTGGAATTGCAGAACTAAAATAAATACCAGTGCCAGCTGTTGTAATGTGGATATTGGCTTGATGTGGGGTAGAGCAGCAGAGATCAATTCAGTGACCTAGGTGAACCATGGGACAGTTAGAGAGATCACTCCCCTGGTCAGGGTCATTTAGTTCATTCATTTAACCATTGTATGGCCAAGGACAAATACTTCTCAAGCTACAGAATTCCAGTGGACTGATCCATCAGAGTTGGAAGAATGTTTTCTTAGGAAGGGCTGTGGGACTACAACTAAACAGATTCTATGCTTCTTGACCAAAATAAAAACAGTAAGGAGTTGGTGCACTTTCAGTATTGTTGAAATATTAGGACCTGATATGGACAGCTGTGGCTCAGGGCCAGGACTCACCAGCATCTGGCCAATAGCACATTGATTGAACTGCACTGAAAAGTGGACCTTGTTTTCCCCCTCATTTAACCTGATCCTTGTGTGAACTGAAGAGATTTGGTTCCTTCAGGAACTTCTTCTAACACAGTAAAAATACATGGTAAGATAGAACTGAAGCCTGCAGTGTAACCGATCCATTTCCAGGCTTGTGCAGTACCCACCAGCACTCAGGGGGCTTCCCGTCCTTGCTGCCTCCTCCATTGCCTCCTGTGATTGGTCAGGAAGCCTGCTCTGACCTGTCCTGTTTAAAAAGTGCCCCTCTGTTTGCTGCTCTTTGATATTCCAAAACAATCAAATCAATGTTTCTCATCCTGTATTGGCTATTTCACTCTTCTAGAGCATAGTCTCTGATGCTCAGTGCATTTTCAAGAGTGGATAACCAGAAAACTATATTAATTGTTGCTATGATTTTATCACACAAATGTAGTTGGGCGTAGTACAGAAGTAATTTTGAACAAAGAAGTATTATTGGATTTAAGTTTCAAACTTTTACACAATTATATTTGGCTACCATTATTCACCCATGGAAACAAAAGTCCTGGAGAAAGCCTTGAAGAAAGGTTAATGTTAAGTGTGTAAAGTAAAAGTCAAAAGATTTTGTTCCTTGTGTTCTTTCTGTAATTCTAATACGGCCAGAAGAGTTGTATTGCTGGATTGTTGCTACTAAAGCTGTTTTCACACCCAAACCCAAAGATAAATAACTATACACTTGGAGGAGGTTGTGAAGAGTACAATCTTTTTCTCTTATCATCACTCTGTTTTCAAATCTTCTTCAGTATTATGTACAGTTTTTTGACTTCCAACCACAATTTCCATTTGCAGATCAACTCTGTTTTTAAAATATACAATGTGCCTGATCCCAAACTCAGCAAAACCTTTGGGTTTCTTTCTAGTGACTTCAGTATAGTTTGGATTGAACCCAAAAACAATGAATACTGAGTAATTCCACAATGAAAAGACAGTGTAAATCCAGGGCTCCTGGATTTCTGCCACCAGCTGTAGATAAAGCAGAATGATTGCAGCAGCAGGACTCTTTTATTAATGTCATTAATGTAGCAGCCCATGTCCTGATCCCTTTCTGGGCAATATACAACTGGAAATAGAGTGGGACTAAGAGCACCACGCTCCCCCTGAAGCAATGTAGCAGATCTCATGTAGGCTGGGAGATGGAGTGCTGCCTGCAGGATTTAAACTGCCTTTTTATTTGACAATTTTCCACTGGTTTTTATAGAACATGAGGACAGGGAGTGAGAAACTGCACGCAGTAACAGTAATAAGTTTTAGCTGCATGAATTGTGCACAATATGACCTCAAAGCACAGAAAGTTGATCACACACTGCCATGCTCAGATAAGATAAGACAGGATAACTTAGAATAGGATAGGATAGCACAGCATAGCATAGCATAGCATAGCATAGCATAGCATAGCATAGCATGTGTGATGTGGCCAAGATCTGTCCTCTTTTGTGTTTCCTACTTCACATACCAGATTAGAAAAATAGTATTCAGAGACTCATAAGCATTTTAGAAGTGATCTCTGGTCACCTCCTATTCAAAGCAGGGTAGCTTTAAACTCAGTTCCTGGATACTGTGTTCATAACAAATGTTGGAAAATATTACAATCTGATAGCATCGATCTGCACATGATAACAGGCAGAAAAAGAGGTATTTGTATTTCACAATATCTCAGTGACAACAGGTTTATTCATGTGCTGAGTAAATCCCTGGCACCTGAAGGTATGCCCTGCCCTGGCCTTGTGAAATTCAGATTTACACTACATGGCATGGGAATATAACACTTCACACAGAGCCTTATATAGAATTGGATGGCATGGTTTACCTCTTAAGCAAATGCACAAGTTGAAGCTTCCAAGAAGATTCAGCATATACTTCTGAATCCAAGAGGATTTAGGCTAAAGTGTCCAATGGGACTGTTGGAGTGAAAGAAATTAAACAAAGGACAAAAACAGTAAGGACATTTTTTCACCTAGAACACCTATGTGGTTTTTTCACCTATGTGGCACAAGCACTTACATATTGTCAGTCTTGAATTGTACTGTAAGACCACATGATATAATACTGGGAATACCTATTTAAACCAGAAAGGTGGCTATCTGAAACCAAAATGAAAGCCTGAACATAATATCAGGACAAGAATCTGATAGGGAGCAGCCAACATGGATTTACTAATGGCAGTTCATCCCTGATTAAAATCCTTGCTTCTCTGTGGACAAGAGATGGGCACTGGAATCTTTCTGGAATTTGTAGACCCTGACTTTAGCAGGGCTTCCGATGCAGTCTCTTACATTCTTGCTATGACCGAACTGATGACGTATGAGGTCAATAAGAGGATGATAAAATACATGGAAAAATTGTCTAATTGATGGAGTCAGAGAGTTGTATAAGACTGCTTCTGGAGTACTGTATCCAGCTGGGAGATCCCCAGGACAAGAAAGATATTGACACGATTGAGCAAGCCCATAGAGGGCTGCCAAGGTGTTCAGAGGACCAGAGTACAGACGGTCTGCTCAGCCTGGTGAAAAGCAGGCTAAGGAGAGGCTTTGTTGCTTTCTACAACTACCTAATCAGAAGACACAGAGAAGATGGAAGTAGCCTGTTCTTGGACGTGTAATATTATAAGATATAACAGACCTAAGTTGGAACATGGGAAATTCCAATTAAATACAAGTGGAAAATTTTTTACCCTGATGATGATCAAATACTGGAACCGATTGCTCAGAGCAACTGTGGCATCTCCATCCTTAGAAGTGTTCAAGATTTAACTAGACAAGGCCTTGAATGACCTGATCCATTCAGACCTGCGTTGAAGAGCGTCAGACCAGAGCTCCAAAAGTCCCTGTCCACCTTCATTATTGTGATACTGTGATGGAATGCAGATGGATGCAGAAATCTTGGGCTGATGCAGAGCTCACTAATTCTGGGATAGCAAGCAGTATAACAGCATTGCTATTATACTGCTCTGTTCAGGGATCTTGAGACTCCGAGCTGATTAGCGTAGGTGCTGCTCCACATCCAAGTGACTATGATGTTTGGGGGATCCAAGCTAGTTTCAGACACAGCAGTGTGATCAGAGCTTACTTAGGAATCACTGCATGGCACTGCATGGTGTGATGCAGACATGCCAGAATATAATTATAACTTCAACTCTACAACAGAATGAGTTTGGTCAGACTGATTCATTCTGAGAATGCCGGTGACACACTGGAGTATGAAATCTTCATTTCGATTTCTACCTTCCTGAGGAAAAGTGAATTCAGGCTGCAACATTTGGTGTCATAGCTTTCAAATTAAAAATGGGAGTCAGTTAATTAAATTTTTGAAAGCATTCTGAGATCCTTACTTAAGAAATGTAAAACGAATTCTATATTTTGTTATTCCCAATGTATAACAAAATTAGAAGTAGAGAGCCTTCTCTGTGGCCTTATTTATGTGGGTTTTTTCCATAGTTATAAAAAGATAATTTTCTGTAAATTTCTAAAAATGTGTGTGCCTTAGATAATTAATTTGAAATAACCTGTTTCTTAATCCCTTTTTTTAGTTACTACTCAATGATACAAATGGAATTTTTAATTTTACTGTCATTAAAGGACTGCTTGGGCCTCCAGTGAGTATACGCTGCTTTGTTAAATTTTCAGATTTACTCTATCTTCAATGTCTCCTTTTAAGTATCAGCTAGAGATGAGTTTCCTGTGCTTTAAGATTGTGTTCCTGCTAATCTCGGCACTAAACTCTGTAGAAGTAGTTTAGGGCAGAACTGAGTTCTGTGGGAAAAACTTACTTTTACACATTTTTATGAAATAAAGAAATTGGCATATCTCTGATTCTGGGCTATATGCTCAGAATTACAGAAATGTAGAACTGTTGAAAAAATAGGGACCAAGGTTTTCATAGCACTTCTCCCATTTTTTTCCCCCTTCTTGTTTTTCAAGTCACAAAATGTTGGGGTGGAAGTATTTTGGTTATTTCTGTTTGAGACTGCAACTAGCAATGCTAGACTCCTGTGTATGACTTTAGTCTCACAGCAATTAGAGCTGTGGATGAAAAACTGGAAATTTTGTGAGAGAAAACAGACGTGATATTCAGGTTCTGTTTTGCAGCTAGCTCCGAAATAGTTCAGTCAAATGTTTGAAATTATGAATGCTTTTTGGTAATGATTTCAGGTTCCTAGGACTGGATCCAAGGAGAAATCTACCAAGCTGTGGAGTCTATCCAAACTTGCCCAAAAGTGTGCAACATGTTGCACTTAGCAAAATCTTAACTCCTACAAATTTAAGGAACTTACTTCACAGCTAGTTTCACTTGTAGACATTTCTTTTTTTTTTTTTATATTTTTTCTTGCTTGTGAGCACAGTTGTCTCCATCACATTCAATCCCTGATGAAATACGGAAAGCCAGAATGTACACAGCCAATAGCAGAATTTTACTCAACGTAGCCAAAGTTTGAAAAAAACATGTATCTCATTAATACATCTGTCCTCAAACAAATATTTACTAAGTCTGTCATTGAACTGGAAAGAAGGGCACTAGTTCCAACAACAGCTTG
Source organism: Myiozetetes cayanensis (assembly GCF_022539395.1). Lineage (NCBI taxonomy): Eukaryota > Metazoa > Chordata > Aves > Passeriformes > Tyrannidae > Myiozetetes > Myiozetetes cayanensis. Next base: position 94,024,119 of record NW_026086604.1, on the reverse strand, counting down.
TGACCTTTATCTGCTAGTCTAGCATGGCTCTTTCCCACTTGTTACATGATAGAACAACTTATGTTATCGTGGCTGCATCCAACTGTGCTTATGGTAAAACTGTTTTCACGGAAGGTTTGTTTCCTAACTGATTCTCCTAATCCCTGGACATAATAGGATGCCAGGATAGTATGGACGCTCTCATGTGAGCTTTGTTACTGCAGGTAATTGCCATGCAACCGCAGCAGAAATGCACTGATTTGTAATAGCTATTAGAGTCACATTCCCACCAAAAAGCAGATCCTGTAGCTTGAGGCACAGTTGCAATGGGAAAGGTTTGAACCTCAATCTCTGAGCTCACCCTAGTCAGGAAAGAGGTGCAGCCTCATAGTGGGTAGCGTAATAGAAATCCCACTATTCTAGATCTAGATCTGACCTAGAACTGAAGTATCTCTCTGCACTTATCACAGCAGTGCAATCTTAAATATGCCCAGTACAGATCTCAATCAATGCTTCTATTCACAGCCTATTACACACTCTATTTTTTATGCACAGACATACAGGAGAAAAATGGCAAAGGTGGACAGGTTATTGTGGTCTCTGTGCTGGCATCTGGAAAAGATTCAAAGGAGGCTGAATTATGGCTGCATGCCTTTAATATCTGGAAACTGTCACCTTTTCTTCAGCCTTTTTTAAATAGCTGTTCCTTCAGTTTTTGAAAGTAAATGCTAAATTAGAAGCATAGAGCATAGCACAGCTCTCACAGTGTTACCAGGGACTGAATGAGTGTCTTAATTCAGTTGCAGATGAGTTGATATTCACAAATCACACAATATTTGAAAAATGCATATTCTGTTTTACAAATCTGTAATACATGTTTGTAAAGGTGTGGGGGTTTTGATTTTGCAGGGGCCAGATGGCAAACCAGGTCTACCAGGATTTCCTGTAAGTATTAATTTCCTCAGATTTAAGTTTTTTTCAATTTAGTTTACTATTTTAAAAATTTGTATTGTACACAATTTGCACAAAGTCTGATGAATTTTAGTATGGGAGACTGGAGGTCTTTATGGAATTGCCAGCTATGGTAGAAATTGACTCTGCTGGAAATGAAGTATACTTTGATATGCTTATCTCAGTGTCACTTCTGTAGTTTAAATTGAGATGCAATTGAAGACAAATTACCCAAGGAAAGACCTATGCCATAAAGGAGAAACAAATGGAACAAATGGACTTCTAAAAGTTATCTTTATATGTATGTGTAATTGTGTTATTATTTAGGCTTTTTTTTGTTACCACTACAGAATACAGTAAAGCCCTATGAGACACATCCTTTTTATTTTATACTTTAGGAAACATTTATGATGTTTTTACAATAATGTACCGGGCCTACCATGTAAGCATTGCACAATCTTAGTGCCGTATTCTATGCTACCTACCTATTGTGTTCAGACTGCCACACCATGCAAACATATAAAAACATCTTCATAAACGACTTGGATGCAGGACTTGAAGGGATGTTAAGTAAGTTTGCAGATGATACAGAGTTGGGGGGAGCTCTTGACTCCCTCAAAGACATGGAGGCCTGCAGAGAGACCTCAACAAATTAGAAGACTGGGCAATCACCAGTCACGTGAATTTCAACAAGGGCAATTTCCTGATTCTCTACCTGGAATGGAGCAACACCGGATATACGTATAGACTGGGGAATGAGATACTGGAAAGCAGTGCCGTGGAAAGGGACCTGTGGGTCCTGGTCGATGGCAAGTTGAATATGAGTCAGCAGTGCTCTGGCAGCCAGGAGGGCCAACCATGTCCTGGGGGGCATCAGGTAAAGCATCGCCAGCTGGTCGAGGGAGGGGATTGTCCCGCTCTGCTCTGCACTGGCGCAGGCCTCACCTTGCATATTGTGTGCAGTTTTGAGTGCCACCATATAAGAAAGATATTAAGCTATTGGAGAGTGTCCAAAGGAGGGCAGTGAAGATGGTGAAAGCTCCAGAGGATAAGCCATACAAGGAATAGCCAAGGTCACTTGTTTTGTTCAGCCTGGAGAAGAGGAGATAGGGGAGCCCTCATTGCAAACATGACAGGAAGAGGAGGGGCAGGCACTGATCTCTTCTCTCTGGTGACCAGTGACAGAACTTGAGGAATGGCATGAAGCTGTGTCAGGGGAGGTTTAGGTTGGATGTTAGGAAAAAGATTTTTCACCAGCAGGATGGTTGTGTGCTGGAACAGGCTCCACAAGGAAGTGGTCATAGGACCAAGCCTGACAGATTTCAAGAACATTTGGATAATGCTCTCAGGCACACAGTGTGATTCTTAAGGTGTCCTTTGCGGGGCCAGGAACTGGACTTTAATAATCCTTGTAGGTCCCTTCCAACTAAGCATATTCTATGATTCTGTGATTATCTAACTTATAACTTCAGATAATATTGCTCATGCTATTGTATTCATATTCTGTGTAACATGATGGAATTATTTTCCCTGGTTATGATTGTTTTACAGTTCAGAGCATGTGTAGGGTCTCAGGATTCTTTGTCTTTTGCCTGAGAATAGCTAAGGAGAAAACTGTGAAAGCTGACAAAAGATGTTAAGAAAACACTGGCAAATTGCCCAAAATTTTATACAAGGTTGTTTACTGAGTCCTGGATATTGTGGTCTGCATAGGAAGACAAAGAAATAAGGAAAAAACTCCTTTAAAATATTTTTCATTTGAAAAAGAGCAGATACTATTTAGAAAGGGATATAACAAATTCTTGGTTTCTCTGTCATTTACAGAATCATGTAGAAATTGTGTAGACTTGAGTTTGGTTCTTGGGCAAAAAAAAAATGCTTCTGAATGCACTTAAAATGGCAGATTGTAAAGCACAATTTAATCTGAGTGGAATGCTTTCACCGTGAACAGATAAAGAAATTATCTTGTTTTCAAATAGATAACTTCGGTTTCAGATAATTTTGTTTTGGGTTTGTGTTTTTTTTTTTAAACATACTGTTAGTTTCAGAAATTCTGTTGAAAATCAGTCTGGCTAAATGATCATGAAGGGAGAGAATAGAGTATGGAGGAAATAGAGAATTTTACGTTGAATTTACACTTTTATTAATGTTTGCATATTTCCCTTTGTGAATGCGTGTATCATCTACACTGTGATAAATATGAGAGATTTTTCATTTTGTTCTTTCTCACAGGTTCTCCCTGTGTGATACTTGGTTTAGGGAATAATCAGATTCAGACAGCAATTTATGAGAATTCTTAGACTGCAACCAGAGTGATTAAGTTAGAGTTTACCAGTTATTGAAAATTATATGGCCTAGCTCCATAGTCTTAGCAGATATCACTATGGATTTATGTGCTTGTTTTTGCATAGGGCCCTCGGGGACCAAAGGGTGATACTGGTTTGCCTGGATCACAAGGACCCAAAGGACAACAGGTATAAGAACATACAAAGGGAAAAGTACATGCCAGGAAATGTTTTAGGTGACAAATACTTAGTGACATTAAAAGTGTAATGATTCTAACTTTAGTAGGGATTGTGATGTTAATAAATTAATGTGGAAAATTTACTAGGTGGAAATTGGAAGTGCTAAACAACATCCCTTGATACAAACCCACTAGGAGCTAATGTTACTGCCCTCACGTTGAAATTCTAGAGTGCAATATGCACTTAAGTCTGCATAAACGTTAAACATGACGTGACCTCTTCTTGCCACCTGATGCTGCGTTGACACCTTGGGATCCTATCCAAAAGGCCAAATAAAAAAAAGATTGATCTTTTCCTCCTCCTTTGCCTACAGAATGAAGGCTGCAGTTTTCAATTCCCAAAGAAAGTATAAGACTTGGGGAGCTCTCTTCTTGGGATCCTTTCTCTTATTTCTTCATAAAAAGTGTGTATTTTATAGCACTCCTGGGATGTTACTAAAGGCTGACTCTGCTAGTTTTGCTAGAACTATTGCACCTGTTCTGGTTTTCTTCCCCTTCTCATCTGCAGGAAGCAGGGTAGAGGAACGTCTAATGTCTTGAGGATAACAAAAAGAAAACCAAAAACACTTTCAGCTTATTTTCTCTAAGTAGCTGACCTCATTTTCTCACAAGGAAGTCTTAGAAATGGTTAATTGTGGTTAGAAATGGGATTGTATGAAAAGCATCTTCATTATTCAGAAGGAAACATCTCAGGCCCCAAATACCAGTCCATTTTTCTCATAAGGTTTCCTGTTCTTTTACAGAGTGCATGAAATGATCAAGTTCAACCTTGAAACTGGTTGTGTGGGTTTTGGCTTGAGTTGTGGGGATTTTTATTTTTGTTTTTTAGTTGACACCTTTTTTTTTTTTTGACTTCTGCTGTTCACACTGGTAAGAACTCAAAACTCTGAAGCCATTATGTTTTGCACCCACCAAAAACATAGTCATGTATCTGAGGCTGTTTTTGAGGCATGAACACCAGGTTATGGTCAAGAGTGATGAAGGTGGTAACCACAATGAAGCTGTACAGACACTAGGAGCATTTTACTTTAAGGATCATGAAATTCAACATCACATCCATAAAATCTCATGGAAGATAAAGTCAGTGAAGCCAACCAAGTCTTAGGGAGACTCCAAGGTATCCAAAGTATCTTCGGAGAGACTTCAAAGACACCAAAGATTTATGAACCTGTAAGAGGAATTGAGTTATAGCACTTACAACTCAGTGAAAGAGCTATAATCTGGACTGTCATTTTAATCACCAATGCAAGTGTTAGTTTCAAGCCAGATTTCTTCCATGAGATCTTGGGAAAGGTGTTGTACCAAGATACCCAAGCTAGGAAGAGGAAAATTACAGCTGAAGATCCAGAGTGGGAACCATATGCTAGCACCAAGAAGAGATAATTCTTGGTTGTAGGAGTGGAATGCACAGGGTCACGATTTGAATGCTGGGAACTGGTCTTCATTTAATGAGACTGCATCATGCCAGGCATAGAGTGAGAATGATTCATGCCTTTGTGATAGTAAAATTGGAACATTTACTGTTCTATCAAGATTTTACATTTCTGGCAGAATTTGCTGACCATTATCTAATCTGATGGTAGACAAGAAGACACCAGTAGCCTGTGTAGCCTTTGACAAAGATCTTTTGTGAACACAGCACGTTTCACATAGTTACTCTATGGAGAGTAATTTAAAGTCTTTTTTAAAAAATAAGTACTTATTCATCTCAGGGTGATATTTTTAGTGTACTTTATTATGTTTTAAGAAAGATCATCCCTTTTCTCCCCCAGAATCAATCTTCACCCTACTCTCACTGATATCGCTTTATTTTTGGTATCACAGCATGACTAATCTATCATGCCTCAGACAGCAGTCATGCTGTTTTGACTTCTTCTGATTCATGGAGAACTGCTTTGTAAACAGTAATTACTTTGATAATTGCAGGGTGAAAAGGGAGAACCGGGAGCAATCATTGCTGCTGATGGATCTTTAACTGAATTAATAGGAAGAAAAGGAGAGAAGGTGAGCTAATACTGTGATGTGTTCCTGCAGAATGTTTGGTGGCCTTGTTACCAGCTACTTCTGCTAGACATTGCAGGAATTCTCCTTGTCATTTCTCTCTGTGTGTCTGTCCTCAACAGGGTGAAGCTGGAGTGGTGGGACCGGTGGGACCAATGGTAAGACAACTCCAAAGACAGGTGGCGCTTGTTTTTTTTAATTTTGATTTGGTTTTACAGATATTAGTAAATGTCAAGGTAGTTTGTTTGGCTTTGCATTCCTCCTGAGAAGGGATGATATGGAGTACTACTGCTTCAGGGTGATCAGTGTCCTTCAGAAAAGAATGTGGCCATTATATATGTGGTGCTGTAAACTACTGACTTGATGCAGAGCTTAAATTCTGGTAGCACAAATGTATCTGTTACTATCTAAACAGGCAGTGAATAAACATCAGAGCTAGAACCTTACCTAACTTATGACTGAGAGAACTGGAGGCTATTTTAGCCCTGAAATAAAAGGCTGAGAGGAGCTCTAATTGCTCCCTGCTGCAGCATGAAAGGAAATAATAGAACAAAGTCAGGTCCTTCTCAGAGATGCACAGGAAATAGACAAGTAGCAAAGATCCTAAGTTCCAGCAAGGGAAATTTCAATTAAAAAAAAAAATTCAGAGTGAAAGTGGTTAAGCACAGAAATAGGTGCCAGAGAGAATGTGGATTGTAGAACAAAGTGCTGAGCGGCATGACCTAACTTACAAGTTTGTCTTACTTTGAGCAAAAGGTTGTGCTAGAGAATCTCTAAAGGTCCTTTTCTATCTAAGTTATTCTGTTTCTATGATTTACATTAGAACAACTCACTGCACCAGCTCAATTACTGTCGATGTCAATCATTTGCAACTGCCTTGGATTGACGAAGCTGCATATTGGGCAGTAGAGTCAGACCATGTACCGAAATCGGTATTTAGAGTCCTTCTTTCATGTGTTTGGTCTGATACTTTTGACTGGACACAAAATGTTATGTGAAAGCACAAGAAATTACTTATAAAATAAGAACAGTTGCCAAGACTCAGGGCACCAATTTCTTTTTGTCTAATATTCCAAAGATCAATGATATCAAGTGTTTCTTTGCTTCTGCTTTTGATGTAGCCTGGTTGATGTTGTGCCCAAGTGGTTATTAGTAGGTGTTGACATTTCTGCACACCAAGGCATGTAGGAGATTTTTACATTAGTTTCTGTAGTCTTTAGAAGGGACTAACCAGCTGTGCTGAGTAACTGCTTTCTTAATTACTGTGTACCAGAATACCTGATGGGACTATCCTGACTTACCAGAAAGGGAGTTGCTTTTCTCCTCCTTGTATGACTCCGAGATGAGTTGTTCCTTTCACCTTGACACAGAATAATTTTAAGAGAAAGTGAACTTCAGAGATCATCTAGTCCATATCACTGCCTAAAGCAGGTCTGTTTAACTCGAACTGGCCAAGTGAAGTTTTCTACAATTCTTAGGATACAAATTCCACAATCTCTCTGGGCAGCACATTCCAGTATTTTACAGCCTTCAGGGTGAAAGAAGTTTTTCCTTATATTTATTTGGAATTTCTCGTGTTCTGGCTGGTGTTCATTGCCTCTCATTCTATTGCTGTGCATCCTATAGGCATATCCCTTTTCTTTAAGCCCCAAAGTCTGTGTTTACATCTCCTTTTGTGCTGCCATGGGATGCTTTCTACAGTTCAGCAAGCAGACAAGGCTGTTCAGAGGAAGTTCTTCCCAGCACTGGTGCGAATGATTACACTGCAGGAAAATTTTGCGCACAGTACCTGTCTCAAGGCTTTGCTCAGCCAATTACTCTTCTTAGTGCAGAACTCCAGTTTGATCATCACTGCTAATACGGCAATAAATTTTGGTGTTGCCCCATAGAAAAAAATCCCTTTTTACTTGATGTGAGTCCTGTGAAGAAAAAATATACAGACTTCAGAGTGCTGGTCCACAGACTCTGAGGCATAACTTATCAAAGGTTTTACTACAATGGTTCTGTTCCATTTTGCACAAAGTAAGACTCTTTGTGAGGCCCAAGAACAGCTCTGAGGTATTTGGGGACTCTGCTCTTTCCTCTCTGCTGTTAGACCAAAATGAACTCATAGACAAGTCTCCAGAATTTAAAAACAAATCCCTACTCATTGCTCCCCTCCTTTTCGAGACTTCAGCTGAACAGAAGAGAGGATCACAGAAGCCTGAAGCACAGAATGTTACAGAGAAGTAGTAGTTTGGTAGATGAGAATGAAGGATAGTCAGGAGGTCAGTACCATTGTTAGCAAGAGCAGAAGAGACAGACTGAATCCAACCTCCTGCCACAGGAGAAATTAAAATCTTTTACCTGCTGGATTATGTTGTTCCCTGTCAGTGAAGCAGATGATTGCACATTATTGAAGAAGAGCCCTTAGTAAGAACCTCAGTCTGCCCAAATCAACTCTCTGTTGGAAATGAAATGTCCTTTTCTGGTAAGCAGTCTCCTGTGGCTTCCTCACTTCCTTTTTTCACTTCTGGTTGTGACTGCTGGCCTCTATCTCAGGGAGTCACTAACATCTGTCAGGACTGGGCTGGCACTTGGACAGAGAAATTAGTAAAGGTGGTCTCAGCATAGCCAACTCTCACACTGTTAGTGTTTATTTGAAGTCTCAGTTAAAGCACGAGATCAGACATGTCTCTTTATTTGAACTAAAAAAGGAATCTGTTTCCAATCATCTTCACTGCTGATTGAAGTTCAGATTTGCATATTCTTTAAAGGTTCAAGTACCAGAGAGTGAAATAGAAAAATGCCTCATAAGATTTTGGATTCCTTTTTCTTTTTTTTTTCAAACCTTATTATCGGATGTGGTAGCCTGGAAAGGTGGGTTGAATCATTCTGAAAGCTTGGGGGGACCATATTGAAGCTCACATCTGCCAGAGTCCACCAGCAATCTCTTGCCTGATTTAGAACAGAGGTGTTAGTCTTGATCATATGGGCAGAAATTACCTTCAAACAGGAAATAAAATAGAAGATTATTAAAGATTGTACCACCTTCAAACAATTTCAGCTGACATTAGTGAGCTTTAAATTCTGATTACAATGGGGACGTTATGAATCAATGTGTTCACATATTAGCAGTTTATGAATCTCAAGTCCAATCCAGTACTCAGTTTTGGCAGGATAAAAATTGTAACAATTAATCCATGAATTTCAGCTTTATGGTAAGACAAATGATCTCATCATTATCACTTAAATTTTTCTGAATGTACATATCACTTTTCAATGAAATAATACTACATGAAGGATTAAACACATCCATTGTCAGCTATAAGTAGTACCTGTGTGAGATCCATAGATGGATTATTTAACAAATAATGCAAGAAGGAGTATCTTTTAGCATTTCACCAGACAGAAAAAAAGGAAATGAAACCATAAAGGCTGAAACATATTTAAAGAGATTGTCTAGACCGTTGCGGTTTTGTTGAGGTTCAGGAAGCTGACAGCAGTTGAAAGTTTGTAAACCCTCAGATTTACTGCTTCTTGTTGATCACTTACTGGCTGCCTAGAAGCTGCATGATTGCAAATATTCAGTCATAGACCATCCACAGTCCTGGACCACTTTTCTCAGGCACCTTGCTTGTTCTCCCTTTTGGAATTAACTTGTATTACTTCTTGAGGCCTGATGAGTCAATCACTCCTGTCTAAAGGAGGAACTGTTCTGTTTCAGCTGTCAGCCCCATGAATCCATGTACCCAGGATGAAAAAAGGCATGTAGAAGCCTGGCACTGTATGAATTCTGAGACTGATCCACAGACATTTCCTCATAGGGCCTAATTAAAACATAATTAGAAAAGAAAAAGAGAAAGAAAAGAAAAAGAAAAGAAAAAGAAAAAAAAAGAAAAAGGGAGACGCACAAAGCATACATCTCTAACTTCCTTTTTTTCTACTGACTGATACATTTAATTTTTCTTTGGGAACCCCAACTTCATTTCAGATAGGTGATCTTTTCCAAACCTGAGCTGACTGTTATATGCAGTCCTCAACTTGTGGGATCACAGAGCAGAGCAAACAGAGAGGACATTCTGTGAGTTCTCTGCAGGCAATCACTGATTTATTTTTAACACAGATGTAAAAGTATGCCTCTTATTCTTAATAAATAAATATATGTCAACAATATGGACCATAATCAATTTTCTTTTTTGTGTCCAGGGACCAATAGGACCTACTGGACCCAAAGGAGAACTTGGTTTCCCAGGACGTCCAGTATGTATTATGCTTTCAAGTGGAAAAAAGATAGATGAGTTTGCTTCTGACACATACTAAACTATTTCTACTTATTTCAGGGCCGTCCAGGACTGAATGGACTGAGAGGTGTGAAAGGTGATCGAGGTGAAGCCTTTAATGTAAGTTCTTATATGTTGCAATTAGCTGGAAAAAAAAATGTTAAAATCTGAAGTCTAATTTATATTAATTCCTTTCAATTGATGATGGGACTAAAAACATGAAATTATCTAGAAATAATTATATGTTTCTGCTACTTTTCCTATCTAGTAGCAATCACTAAAAAGTCAACTTCTGAGTCCATCTGGACATTTCTTGCAGATATACATACTTGTGTCAGCTCCCAGGTGTAACAGTTATGTGTGTGATTCACTGCTTGCATAGCTGATTCAAATAGCTTGGATAGATAGATCTTGGATTTCATTTCTTTCATATATATCAAGGACTTTGTGATCCAGGCCACCAGTTTGGCCACTCACAGTGTGAAGGTACTGCCACAGGCTCTTAGCTATCCAGCGTGGGAACAAACAGCACTTGAACATATCATAGCAAAGTGGTGTCAGCTTTACTAACAAGGAGACACTCGCTAATACCTACTACCTGCTTTAGTTGCCATGTACATGTATCTGAAATAATGACCTCTGCATAGAGGATAATATATCCATGGTCACCTACAACCTGTAATTATGGAATGACAGGTGGTGAACCAAGCTCCTGGTGCTGCAAGTCTGGAGACTGGACCACACAACAACTAACACTGCTGAGTATAAGCAATAAGTTTCACGATAGCAGAGTAATTTGTGTGGTTGTTCTGATGTTATGGGGCAATCTGAGCTAGAAAAATTGGTACCCATACTACAGCAGCAGCTAATGGTATTTCATCTGCATCAGAGATAATGCTGAAGAAAAAGACAAAGGTATTTTACTGTGTTAGCATAGAGTCAGTATAGCTGTATTTCAGTAGAACACTTTTTTTAAATGAATTCTATTGTATGAAGCCTCTGGTTCTACTTTGTTCAAAAGAAAAAAATATGCGGCCCACAAACTGCAAAGCACAGTCTATCTGGACAATAAATATAGTGACATTATATTGCTTTATTTGAGTAACAGAGGGACTGATAATCGGTGAGCATCTAAGTATCTTCAGAGAAAAACCAAAAGACCAGGTTCTGAAGGTTGCTTATACCTCTAGAAAAAGCTATAAATAGAAGTTTAGTTTCTGGAAGGTGAAAACAGACAAATTAGACAAATTCTGATTGAAAGAAAATTACAGAAAAGGTGACTACACACCGGCAAAAAATGTTAAAGTAGATTTTCCATTCCTTCATGTCTTCAAACAATATTAAAGTTCATTTTCTGGATTGTCTGCCTTAGCCTAACAAAACCTCTTATAGCAAGTAACAACTAGGTGAAATACATCAGTCTGACAAGTTAAAGCAAATAAGCAAACAAAACAGGCTACATGTTCTAGTAGTCCTTCCTGGAGTGCTCAGGGAAGATAAAATCTAATGGATCTCTAATTATTGATGAGATGGCATATGTCACCTCACAGAAAGTTCCATTGATGTGGACTGAAAGATGAACATGGCATTGTGCCAGGTTTTCAAATGACACAGTAAAGAGTTGACATACATTTTTTTTTAAAAGACCAGTCACGCCTCCAGTCTAGCAGGGTTCCTTGGAGGTTCTAGTTAGCAACGTACTTATCTGACTGGCACCAGAAAATATATGAATCTTAGCAGTTTTGAGAATCCTAGATCACTGTAGAAAACCCGATTTTCCTTGGATGAGAGGTCCACTGTCTTTAATTTAGTTTCAAATTTCAGTGCTTTGGGGTTTCTGGTTTGGGGTTGGGTTTGATTTTTTTTATCTTCCTTCTTTCACTTTGTCTAACCAGGGCCTTCCCGGCTTGCCTGGACCCCCAGGGCCTCCTGGACCTCCAGGACGTATACTTTATATCAAAGGAGTAAGTACAACTGGAGATCAGTGACTAGTCTATCTCTGTAGCAGAAATGTGCTGCCCCAGTAGCAGTTCGCAAAGGAAAATATCAAAACTTGTTTCAGGCAACACAGTTTACAGTGCGTGACCTTGTTTGTGTGCAGAGAAAAAAGTTTCATAATCTTAGTCACTGTCATGAAAAGGTTTTGCCCTCCCCCACCCCCACAAAGAGGAACCTGATGACAGACCTGGCAGCAAGCTGGGCTCTCTGCTGAGGAGGTGCTGATTTTGTTTCCAGGCTTTGTCCCATCATCTCTATTAGATCTGTATGGTGTGTTACCTGCTGTATTATACCTGTGCTCATGAAAATAATTTTCCTCCTGTTTTCAATAGACAGTTTTCCCAGTCCCTCCCAGACCTCATTGCAAAATGCCAGTAAGTCACACACGGAATCTGCTCTTAGCAGAATGCATGGCCACGACAGAACGTAACCAAAGCAGCTATACACCTAAACATGGTAGCTCTGCAGCTTTGCTCCCCCTGCCTTCTGCTTTGCACCAGGGATGTGTTTTACCTGTTCCTCAAGATAACAGATTTTCAAGTGTTTAGATAGCTGAACTTATCCATATATAAAATATATAACAGAACTACAAATATTATACTCTTTTGCTTAAAGCACTTTGATTACTTGGTTGTTCTAACACTTTTAATGCCTTCCAAAGCTTGTGTTTCCATGGTTTAAGAGCTGCTTTGTGGAGCTGAATGTGTATGCATACAGGTACACATTTTTTTTGGTTGTATAAGTAAATACTGTCCCTATGTTGTTCTCATTTCCCTGTCCAAAATATGATTTAGTATGTATTTCGTTGTGGCCTGAAAGATGCATCAGAAAAGAAAGATCATGTTCTTTACTTGATCCTCAAATGCAGTCTATTCACATATAAACATTTATTAGCTCAAGAATGGCAGCAGGTGAAGCTCTGCCCCTGTTTTCCAAAGGGAATGACAAAGCCTTCATTACCTTTAAAGGATCTGCTGTTTCACAGGTAATGTGAAAAGAAGGGGGAAAGGTTTTGTATTTTCAGAAGACCCTCGTGCATTTTTTGTTTAATAAATCATGGAAATTGCACTCTACAGTGAATGGTGAAGAGAGTTCAGTCCTGAAAGTACTTTCACTAGGGCAAGATCATAATGTTAAGCTGTGGGTTAAGGAAAGGATTCTGTCTGAGAGCAACAGTCCTCCCCTGTATAGGGTAACATGCACAATGGTTGTTCTACTTTTCTGCTAAACAGTATAACTCAAAATAATACTGTACCCTCTCCTCCAATTTCCATTCAAGTTCTTTTCCACTTATTGTAGAGAAACAGCCCTTATGAACTTTCTCTAAATTAATGATAAATAGGCATTACTCTGTGGTAATCTGTCATTTCTACAGTTTTGGCCTACCACCTCCAGGCACCATTTTTTTACCTCTTTGAATTCCTCCCTTAAATCTTCTCATTCCCACTGTGCGACATTCTTGTATGTTAATTACACGTGTCCATAGTCACATATGTATTTGTCAGCATCACCTCTGAAACCTGACTGGATGAGGCCCTGAACAACCTGATGTAGGTGATCTTCTTCTGGGCTAGACAATCTCCAGAGATGCCTTCCAACCTCAACTCTCCTAATATTTTCTGTGGAATGATTCAAAGAAAACAAGCCTGTTTGAGCTGAATTACAGATAATAATAAAATCTACCTTTCAGGAAGGTTACAATTGGTGAATAATAGCAGTAACTTTTACGTGCACAAGTAATAGAAATGTGTGCTTATAAACATCTCTTCTTGTACCTGAGTAAGCTGGATAGATTTATCCTACGTTTGTGAATAATCTCCTAAACCTATCCGAGTTTATAGAAAGAAGTCTGCTGTTCATGCCTACATAAATGAATGTCGATAAAGAACTACAGACTGAACCCCACCAGTTTTCCTCATGGGAACTGAACTTCTGAAGTTAATGGAGCTATTCATGTGAGTAAGACTTCTGCGGGTTAATACGACAGGATTAGCCAGGTGCAGCACCTTCATTTTTTTCATACACTTCCTTAGATTAATGTAAGTAGTACTAGCTAGTACTAAGATTTCCAAGTACTGTGCCACATTTTAATTCTTGCACTGTCCCTATTTTGAAGACAGGTAGCAGAGGTAAGTAGCATGCCCACTGTTACAGGCAGCTGGTGTCAGAAGAGGATAGACTAGAATAGCTTCTGCCTCCCAGTTGTGGTCTCAATGCATCTGGAGCATACGTTAACATCAGACATAACATAGCCCTGATCTGATGAAAAAATTACAAACACAATCCTACAGTCAAAAACCAAGTCCTGCTTTCAAATACAGTGGTGTAAATTCAGAATTGTTCTTGGAGACTGAGTTTTCTGATGCTTCACTGGCACAACTAAAAGTAGGATTTGCTGATGCCTCCAAAATGCATGTTTTGCTGAAAGCATGTTGCATGTTAAAGAGAGCACCATCCTCATAAAAACTTGATCAGCTAGTACTCAGACCCTGTCAAACTGAGTGTTGTTATAATACTTCCTATCATGCAAATGTACTTCCATTGCTTGATGGATAATTTCTAATAGATTTATTTGTCTGCAGGTGAGCACTTCCTACCCTGGAAATCAAGAAGCTCTTAATGAACATGGTGAGTAATTCTTGTACCTTGGCTTAAATAAGCTCGTAATTAAGTGCTTTTTGCTTTTTCTTGGCTATTGCATAACTGGATTTGTAGGAGGGGAGAGGAGGGGAGGAGGGAGGGGAGGGAGGAGGAGGGAGGGAGGGGAGGGGAGGGAGGAAGGGAAGGAAGGGAAGGGAAGGAAGGAAGGGAAGGGAAGGGAAGGGAAGGAAGGGAAGGGAAGGGAAGGGAAGGGAAGGAAGGAAGGGAAGGAAGGGAAGGGAAGGGAAGGGAAGGGAAGGAAGGGAAGGAAGGGAAGGGAAGGGAAGGGAAGGGAAGGGAAGGGAAGACTTATAAATCTTGAGGAGTGCAACACAATTCCTGCAAGATCTAATTTTAGAGGTTCTCTGTCAGAGGACTATGATTCTATGCTGCTATATTATCATTTATTAGTTTGGTTTATAGCCTGGAGATAGCAGAAGATGTGGGATGCAAGATGCAGTCATAATTTAAGAACTGTTTCTGCACTTGCTGCAGTGAAATTCACAAATGCAATAAGAACAGGTTTGTTCGTAGGGTCTTAGGCTAAGTGGTTAGGGAAAGGAGAATAAACACATGTTGGGGTTGATAAGAGAGGAAAATTGGGCAGCCACTCAATGATCATAAGGAGAGTGAGACAAGCCAAGCATGTGGGGACAGGAGCCATGTGCCCCACATGTATGGAAAAGTCTGCTGTCACTTTCAGTGTTTTGGTTGTCACTGCTATGGTCTCTGCTGTTTGTAAGTTCTCATGAGTTTGTGATGCTTTTATGGCAGGTGATAAAGCAAACAGAGATTCCTGGGGACTGCACGGTTCAGCACACTTGAAAGGAGAAAAGGGAGACAGAGGTGCTCCAGGACCACCAGGTATCCTAAATTCTAAGCAGAGATTAAGAACATTTTCTCTTCTGTACTGGCTTATCCACCATGAACATCTATTCCTTTCCAGGTTCTGTATTGAATATAAATTAATGTATCACAAGTATTTTTGCCTGTACCTGATGATTTCAGGTGCTTCATAGGGAGAGGATTATGAGATGGTTATGCTTATGACCCTACTGTAAAACTGCAGCTGGTGCAGGTTAGCAAAAAAAACCCACAAGAATTCCAGTTAGACTGAAAACTAATTCACCTTTCAGCTAAAACAACAGAGATTTATTCATGTGTTTGCTGACCAAATCCAGTAGGTCAATTAGCTTCAATGTTTTGTCAAGTTCAAGCATGGTAACTAAGACCAACTCTGTTGCTGCTCTAAAAATATTCCTGTTTGGTTCTTGCTTATTGATGTAGTTGCTAAAATATTCTTTCATACAAACCAGTTGTCTAGGTCTCACAGATGTCCACATAATCATTGACAGGGAAAATTCACAAACCAGAAGCTGCATTATAAAAGTACAGTAATCTTTTGAAAAACCTTTTCTGAGGTGCAGGTGGCTGAAACTCTTCCACTACAACATCTGTTGAGTTCCAACAACCAGAAAAGCTTTCTGATCTGTCATGTTTGTCCATGCAGTGGATTTATTTTTAATTCTTACAAAATGTCTCCTCTCCAACCTTACAAACAGGGTCTGTTAATCGAAACCATGCAAACATATGAGGCCAACACAAAAAGTTGGTAAATGTCTGACTGTGCTTTATTGAGCTACTTCGTATAGAGGTAGGTGTAGTAACTATCCAGAGTGCAGGTGCTACGCTCCAACCACGTGAGATGCTCCAGCACAACCCCAGTTTTTCTGGCTGGAGGAACACAGTCGAACCTTCAAAGAAAACAGATTTAGAAATATACAAGGAGAGCTTATTTTCTGTATGAAGGAGATTCTTTGTGAATCCTGGAGCAAGTGGAGCTAAAGGAAAATCAGTGAGGTGAAGCAAGATGGCTTCTTGCCGGGCGAGCATTTAAATCTGATAATAAGCGAGTTCTCTTGATCCGGGGACTAAGTCAATTTCTTGGGCAGATTCCAGATGTGAAAGCAGTGTAGCTGCACATTTTCTAAAAGAAAGTTCACCAAAGATCTATGACTTTATGATTGTTGGGAGGACATGATTTTGCCATTGATTGTGCACATGCAAAATGCTGTTAGCAGTTAGTCCATTCAACAACCTCTTAAAACAAAGTGAAATGAAAATGTCTGGTCTGTCAGCAGAAGCCACTCAATAAAGTACGTTTCCCTCTGGCTAGCGCTAAGATCCTTAAAGGTCCTGCCAAAAATTGCCTACCAGGCCTCTACTGAATGCCTACAGAAAAGAACTGGACTAGGTTTGCCCTTTGAGAAACCATGTCAGTCAAACCTCTCTGGCTGTCTATACTAACAAACTAAACAGCCATTGGCTTCATGTAACTTGTTCAGGCCTAGTCTGCTTGCTGGTCATTCTATGAAGACCACAGATAATACCCACTGTAGAGATGTAAGCAATATCTGAGAAGGACACCTACCATTCCATTCCACCTCTCCATCCCCTTCCCTCACATGGGTCACTGCAGCAAGCTGTAACTGGTAGGGTTGGAATAAAAGCTAAATATCTTCCATACTGGGAACACATTTCTGGTCCTCAGTACAACTGTACAAAATGACTTAATTTTATCTGAGGTGACATACTGAGATATGAGCCCTATGGCTGGAACCAAAGACCTCAGAAATTAGTCAGAACACATTTTAAGACAATACATTGAACTGTTATGGACAGCTGTAAAATGGTTTGGGGAGCTTTTTTCCAAATGTATGCTGAACAGATAATATTTGAAGGCTTTTTAGACTTTTTGTGCTGCCTTGATAGCTTTGGCTGACCACCACTGACAAACAACTCAACACAGGTGGTATAGCCATTGAATCCAATATTGGTTTTCATTGCAGAAAAATGTCAAGGAACAGTTATCATACAATCAGCAGCACAGCAGCAACACTGTGGCTTTCTCGTGTCAGCTGTGGTACTGTCTTTGCATGGAAGACCACACAAGTACTGGTGGATCACCCCACTACCAGCAAAACATATGAAAAACTTCTTTTTACCTTGGTTTTCATCAAAGGGGTTAACCTGGATGCTTTTCTTTCACCCCTCTTCCCAGCTGCTATGTTGTCACAAAACAGATTTTTTCATATTTGAGCCTTCGTTTTTACTAATTTATCTGAAATTCACAGTCAGATTCAGAAGTTATTAAGGTAGAGGAGTGACAGACAGGATAGGGCGTGTAAGTCTTGCTTTGTTAGGAAACCAAACTAAAAATATCTGTTTGATTTAAAGGTTAATACTATTAGTGTAAATAGTTTTCCTTTGAACTCCTAAACCAGTAATACCCTAAGCAATGCTTTTAAAAAGAAAATTACAGTTAATTATTGTATGTTCTTCATTTTTCAGGTCCACCTCTGCCTCCATCATATTTCAGCCACTTTATTAATAGCATAAAGGTAATTATATCCCATTTGTGTTTGAGGTCTGTTAAGCTTTTTTTTTAAAGTGTACTTTACTATAAATTAAGCATAAAACAGTGTAGCATAGTGAAATACACAAAACAGATAAGAGCAGCAGCAATTACAAATTATATTCATTTCTTAAACTCCAGCTGCATAGGCAGGTTTATTACAAGCATAGAGGTATCTGTTGTCAGTAGAATATAAAGATTACTCTTGAAAAAAACTTTATTACTGAAAAAAACTTTTTTGCTGAGGCTTTTTACCTTCCCAGTGGTATTAAAGTGAGTCATAATTCACTGTTACCTAACATATCTGCCTTAAATGAATGCTTTTGTTTCCATGCCAGCTCAGGTAAGAGACATCCATTACCTAATGGGCTCCTAGAACATTGGGCAGGGGGGCGGGGGAGCATGGAAATCACTCCCATGTCATGCTATTTATCTTTTAAGCACACTGAATAAAATTAAATGATGGAAATTACTTTTCCTGGAAGCTTTTACAGCAAAGATGTATCTGGTCTCTCTCTGTTCTGTTATTCTCCTGTGCTTCAAGCGGCTGAAAAAAATGAATAACAATATGATATTATTTAAAATGTTTTTAAGTGAATAAGGCTCTTTATCAGCAGAAGATCTGAAAAAAAATTGAATCAAGTTATCACTTAATGATGCCTCCAAAAGTGGTGTGGTGACAGTCTCCTTGAGGGACTCTTAAGTGCTGTCCACTTTCTGGATTTTTGTTTCTGCTTGGAGGAGTGCACCTAAGATTCCTATGATATAAAGTTCCCCATGTATGCATGGTAAAGCAGGTATGGTTTCTTTGACCTTAGAGTGTAATGTCTGTAGCTTTACAGCGTTAGCTGCAAAGAACTCATTTTTCATTTTCCAAAATGGCCTGCCATACTGATATCTTCAGAGTCCTGTTTACTGGGAAACTAAAAAGACTAAAAGCTGGAGGAGAAGCTACACACAACCATCTCCTCTGGCTGTCTGCAGATACCTGCCATTCTTGCTTTGCCCTTTGCCTCTTCTATTCAAAGGTTTGTATCTCAGAGACATGAAACAAAGCAGGCGAAAAGAAATTGAAGGAAATAAACTATCAGACAAACAGAAGGGGAGGAAGGAATGTACAACTGCTGTGGTTCATTTTGCAGATCAGAGATAATGGTTTAGTACTTAAATTACTCTTCTCATTCATTGTTTCCCAAACTAACTGATAATCGGTGATGAAGGACTGAAGACATGCAGTTCAATGTGTCTGCAATTTTATGTGGTGTCTCTTTTGTTTTCCTGGTACACATCCCCACCCTCCTCTCTCATTATATGCACTGTAATCTTCACTTTGCCACATACTTTCAAACACCTCTCCTTTCCATGTCAGTATTGATTTGCTCTTTCCTTCGTGATGGAGAAAAGCAGAAAGCCAGGCTTTTATGCTTCCTCCGACTTCCTCTTTGCCTTCAGCTACAGCACATGACAAGGTTTTGCTGGGGAAAATAGCAGGAAACAGCAACAGAGACATTTTCTCTGCCTCCACCTAACCCCACCTACCCTAGTCCTGAGAGAGCCTTGCAGCCTCGATAGAGAAAGCATTCCTTTTCGTTCCATATCACAGAAGAAGGAAGTGATGTTAAAAAGATTTCAAGCGGATGCTTTTCTTTGTTAAGCTCGGAGATTTTGTGTAACTTTAAAAGATCAGTGCATTGAGTTCTGATCTCACTTAGCTCAATGTTTTAAAATACTTTTTCTTTAAAGGGTGAAAAAGGAGACAACGGAGTCACTGGTGTAAAAGGAGAAAAAGGAGAACCAAATGGAGGGTTTTTTCTGACAGGACCTCCTGGACCACCTGGAAGACCAGGATTAGTTGTAAGTCACACAAATTGTAGAATAGGAATATTTGTGAGTACCCATTGTTTTAATCTAGAAAGCACTAAAAAGAGACAAACATCAAGATGATACTAAGAACTATAGGAAAACTCATATGCTAAGCATTAAGTGAATAGGAGAATGTTATGATAAGTGTAAGCACACACACTTCACTGTTGTGCACCAAATTAATTTGGTATGAAATATTGATGTAACATTGTGCTCGGCTCGCTAATAGAACTACATCAGGAGGTAGATCATGCTATAACAGCATTTCAAATCAAAACAGCATATATAATTTGTGATGCTACTACTTATACTCCCATAAATGCCAAAATAGGCCATATAAAATTAATCAGAGGCTGACTTGAAAATTATTGGCCATCTAAATAATTAATCTTATTTTTCTAGTAATGCAAAAATATGAATGAAAAGTCCAGTGTGTACCCATCTGGATTATTCCTGTGAAATTCAGCCACTGTCTAATTTCTACCTTTCAATTTTATCTTCTGGAAATTGCCACCACAGCTGCTTTGGAATAAAATGTACTAATTCTTTAGTAACTAGTGATCCCTGGGATCTGGCAACAAATATGTGCATTGCCATGTCTGTGGCAAGAACCATGAATGGGTGGATCACAGCTGAGGACGAAGTGTTAAGTTAACAAGACCACCTTCAAAAACCTTCAAAAACCCCTGGTGCTAGTCCACACTGGCTGAGAACCATCTCCCTCCTTAGAAACTGTTCTAGTGCCAAGAAGGATTTGGATGGCACAGCTGAGCTTGCACGACTGCAGGCCAGTCTGAGCACAGGGAGCATAAGCTCCTTCCTCTATCAGGCTGAGGGCCTGCTATCAGGCTGAGGATACTGCTAAACTGGAAGCAAGGAGAGTTGGAGCCTTTTTAATCTGGAAGTCTGGCAGCTGAAGTGATTAAGGGCTTGGAGCTAATATTTTATCACAGGAGGGAGAAGACAACAGTCTTCATGAGCTGTACACCCTGCACAGACATACTTTACATTAAGGCTTCCACCATGTACCTTCAGACAAACTCTTGTGAACACATCAAAGCAAGCAGTCTCAACACGAACAGGGTCAAGATTCAGGACTTTGAGACCACTGTTGAGAGTTTTGCAGATATCAGCTGCTCAGGGATAGGTGTGAGAATTTTCAGAAAGCTTTCTGAAATTTGTATTTTTTACTTTAATTCAGTGTATGGTTAAAATTTTCGTTTTCCATTAAATCCATGCCTCCTTGAAGAAAATTACACACAAACTCATGTCTAAATGGCAGTGTGCTGGCAGGCATTCAGAAAATGTTGCCACCAGAGATCATGGCCCTGCAGTAGTGAAACCAATACATTCAAGGAAATACTTTTCATCCCCTACAGGGACCAAAAGGAGACTCAGTTGTTGGCCCCAGAGGACCTCCAGGGTTACCTGGCCTACCTGGCTTACCAGGTTATGGAAAAATTGGACCTCCTGGCCCACCTGGCCCACCTGGCCCACCAGGACCCCCTGCAATATATGGTTCAGGTGAGCTTTTCACTGTGTATAAGAGTGTATAGCCATGTGCCCACACCCCCTACGTGATCAATTCCTTCACACCCGGCAGGATGACCCACCTGCCCACTCTCTCTGCGTACCTGAATCAGATTGTTCCCCACTCTCCTCCTGCCCTCCACCGATTTCTCCTGGAGGTGAGTTGGAACTGAGACAACAAAAGGGACAATTTCTCTGCAAACAGTTTTCACTAACTAGTGCCATGGGGAGTGTTGTTGCGTGAAAGATTTTACTGTGACTGTGTTTGTGGCTGGGAGGAAATCTGCATAATAGAGACAGGCTGTCTTGAGAGCTTTGCAAAATCCATCAAATTGAGCAGTTGGCTAAATTTTCACCAAAACACCCTTCTTGTGCTGAATGGAGTTGAATCCAGCTGGTGGCTGTCACAAGGGGTTTTCCCCAGGGCTCAGTATTGGGTCCAGACCTGTCTAATATCTTTATCAATGATCTGGGTGAGGGGATCAAGTGCACCCTCAGTCAGTTTGCTTCCAAGTTAAGCAGGAAAGTTGATCTGCTGAAAGGCTCTACAGAGGAATCTGGATCAATGGGCCAAGGCTAGTGGTATGAGGTTCAACAAGGCCATGTTCCAGATCCTGCATTTGCATCAAAACAGTCCCATGCAAGCCCTACAGGTTTGGAACAGAGTGGCTGGAAAGCTGCCAGTGGAAAGGAACTTGGGGGTCCTGGTTGACAACTGCTGAACACGATCCACAAGTGTGCCCAGGTGGCCAAGAAGGCCAATGGCATTCTGGCCTGTATCAGAAATAGTGTGGCCAGCAGGACCAGGGCAGTGATTGTTACCCTACACTCAGTATTGGTGAGGCCACACGTCAAAACCTGTGTTCAGCTTTGAGTGCCTCAATTCCAGAAGGACACTGAGGTGCTGGAGCAAGTCCAGAGAAGAACAGTATATCTGGTGAAGGTCTGGAGCACAAGTCTGATGAGGAGAAGCTAAGGGAGCTGGGGGTGTATAGCCTAGAGAAGAGGAGGCTCAGGGGAGACCTTTTCCCTCAAAGAAGGTTGTAGCCAGGTGGGAGTTGGTCGCTTATTCCAAGTAACAAATAACAGGACAAGTTGAAATGGCCTCAAGTTGCACCAGGGGAGATTTGGATTTGATATTATGAAAAATTTCTTCACCTAAAGGATTGCAAAGCACTGGAATATTGCCAAGCACCAGATTGCCAAGCACTGGTTACGCTTCCCTGGAGCGTAACCATGGTACCTGGGGACATGGTTTAGTGGTGAACTTGGCAGTGCTGGGTTAACAGTTGGAACTGATGATCTAAAGAGTCTTTTCCAACCCAAATGATTCTCTAGTTCTCTGTCGAAAAAACAGTACCCACAGTAGTCTAGAATGAGACTGCTGGAGAACTGCTTCTAAAAAGTAGTTGCTACACAAATGCTGAATAGAAATGAAACTTTGGGAAGATTGGTTGCTCTACCTTTAATGATTTTCAACTTAATGGAGTAGAAAAGGAGCAAAATTTGCCATAAATAGTCCTATCAGGAGAAGAACTTTGCAAACAAGGTGGAATCAAAGGGAATATGTGGCTATAAACGAAGAGCCACAGTTCAAGAATTTGTGCTTTTGACTCCTTTTGGGTCACAAGTTTGCTGTTAATGTTCAGCCCTTAGATCAGGATGTGGTGGATGGGGTCCTGGACTCCTCTGACATTACTTGACAGGTCTGCCTGAGTGAATGACTGATTCCTCCCTCTAGGAACTGTGCCCAACATGGGAATCCAGCCAGGTAAAACCAGAGCAGAGCATTCCTTAATCTCATCCGAAAATGTTATACTAATAGAAAGGGAATTTTTAACTAAATTGAGAAGCTGTAAGGCAGATCTGTTCTTCCTAAAGTTTGGTCAGGTCCTGTGAATACTTCTCTCCCTTCCTGAGAACTAATGATCAGCCTGTTTCCCCTCAAGGCATGTGCCTCCAGCACGCTGGTTTGGGGAGGAGATATCTCTGTTTCCAGTTTGTTCTCTCCAAGTATTTAACAAACCTGGTCAGTCTGGTTTCTGCAGCAGATATATTGGAGACTTCCAATCTGTCATCCAGTAAATATTAGTAATTTAGTGTCTGTCAGAAGTATTCATCTTCTGAATAATATTTGAGAAAGAAAAAAAATCGTTAATATGTTCAACTTTGGAACATGGGCTTTATGTCAATAAGCTCCTGATCATCATGGTGTGGACAGATCCACAGCATCCATGAAGTCCATTAAGGCCTTCAGGCCTTTTGCTGTGTAATTTATTTGAAGCACTTCTGAATATTAGCTACGAGACCCAGACAGACGAAACAAATTCTTATTAGTATCCCATCCCTATACTTTTACTTATCTTCTCTGCCATTAGTCTTCATCATCCTCCTGCACATTTTCCTCTTTGCTTTGTAAAAAGCTTCTTTAGGTAGCACACCGATGAAGGTCCATTTTACTAAATGTTAACACAAATGCTTATTTATTTTCTATCTTCAAGGTTCAGTTATCTCTATTAAAGCTCTTACTATCTGTAGTATGGGGTTCACATACTGTAATATGGGGTTCATATATTTTAATATGGGGAAGGAGGAGTAGCTTGTCTGCAGGTGAATAGCTCTGAACACTTCTGAACACCTCATGCCACTGGCATGAAGGACCTGCTCTGGAGTATCTTGATAAATGCCTCAGAGCATAGGTTCTTCAGTTTGTAAAAGCGGATTTCAAGTCTCCTCTGGGTTTCACAAAGACAAACAAGCAAGGTCAGTGTGTAGAAGCTCTTTCTTCCAAACAGCTTCAAAGCTCTAATATCATGCCATGCATTTGCACAAGATGCTTGCTTTCACTCTTACATATCTTTCAGTCTTTGCTGCCTTAAAAGAAAGAAATTTTTACTCCAAAAAACAGGGACTTCTCAGCTCAAGGTGAAGAAATTCAGTTTTGGAGTAAAGACAGGTACTACTTATTAGATAGTGTGGACTAGTCTTAGAAGTTCAAGTTCATACCTCCAAATAATTCTTTATTGCTTTGAAATGTAAGCTGAGCTTACAAGTAAATTTTGTATCTAAGGAAAAGTATTTTTTTATTTACTTTTAGAGCAAAAGATATAACAACGCCCTCCAAGTTTATATGGGCGGGAACTAAAAGTTCACCCTCTTCCATATGCACATCAGCAGCAGCTCACAGAACAGCATTCTGGTCAATTCAAGTGCGTCTGGCTCTTCATTTGCAGAGTTTCTATAACAAATTACAACCAAAAATTTGGCCTTAACCTCCCAAATAACAGAGAAAAGATTAGTTTATCAATGCTTTTAAAAAAATCTTTAAGAAGGCATTTTCTGTCATTGACTTGAACACAGCTATTCAGGACTTGACTATGGCTATTTAAAACTTCCACTGCCCCTAGACATCACCATTAAGTCCTTTCCTTTTGTCACTCACATTCTCTCTCAAAAACATGTCCTTCAACATGTATTGTGTGTTTGTTTTATTTTAGCACCTGCAATGCCTGGGCCACCAGGTCCTCCTGGAGAGCCAGGATCACCTGCCACCAGGAATCTGGTAAGAGACAAAATAAAGAAGCTGTTATTGAAAGCTTTCATCAAATTTTTTGGTGCTCATCAGTAGCACTGAAAGAAGAGCAAAAGTTCCTTCCTGTGTTTTTGCTTACTATATTGTTTTATGAACCAAAAAAATTTTGTTAGGGAATCCATAGAGCTGAGAAAAAGGATGAGAGGAGAAGTCTGTCCCTTGCCTTGTTATAAAAGCCTTTTCAAATAAATGCAAAGATTGGTGGCATGCTAAAGTTGCGGAATGTTACATATTCCATGTTCAAAGCAATGTCTCTGAGTGTGGCAACTGAGATACTATGTGAGATGAGACAATGCTGAGATACTAGAATAACTACTGAATGCCCAGTTTCTATGAAAAAAACACTTTACAGTACTAGATTGAAACCCAGTAATATAGGTGATTTGATTCTAAGATGAAAACTGTAGATTTCCCTAGCAAATCTAAAAATCATTGCGCCAGAATATACATATAAATTTGTTTCCTTTTCTTACATCGTGAATCAAATCAGAATTGGATCCCAGGTATCCATGAAGTAGAAACACCATCTAAGACAGAAGTCCCTTCAAGCTAACAGAGGGCAGTTCTCAGAGGAAAAACAGATATTCCAAGACTGGTGCCCCAAGGTAGAGGACTGTAGTTACACACTGCTGTCTCAGATAGGAGGTCCAAGCCCACTTAGGTAAAAATTAAGATTAAAAAACAGTATGCAAATCTACAGTAGGGCCTGCATTATTCATAAAGCATTAATATGCGTTCTGACACCGAAGAAATGAGAAAGAAATTATACTCAAGTATCTAGAAATTACACTCTCCCGAAATTTGATAAACTACTTGGAATTCTCTTCTGAACTCTGCATTTTGATCTAGTATGCTAAACTGCAGCAGTGCAATGATCTTCACTCTGTACAAAATTAACTTTTGCTGTAGTTCTAGTACAACCCACAGAATGATGATGCTGGTATGCCAAAGTAACAAGATATTTATGTTACTGAAGCTTTATGGATTAAATTATGTAAAACTGACTTTATAAGCATTTCCTTTGGAAGAACCCTTGACATTTATGTGTTCAAATGAGACTTCAATTTAACAATTTAACTTGCTAAGTGTTTTGTGTGTCTGATGAAGTATGTTTCCTTTTCCTATCTGACAGGTTACAACATTCCAAAACATTGAGGGTATGTTGGAAAAAGTCCATTTTGTAGCAGAAGGTACACTAATCTATCTGAGGGAAACCAGTGAGGTTTTTATCCGTGTTCGAAATGGATGGAGAAAATTGCAGGTACTATTGTACTACGTCTTAATCTTTTCTAACTCCCTTACTCACAATGGAGTTGTGGGAGATATTTTTACAGAGGTAGAGTAGTATGGATACAAAGGTTCCTTTTTTTTTTTTTTTTTTTTTTTTAGAAGCTCCTGATGAAATGGTTTTGGTTTACTCTTCTTTTTTGGTTCTTTCAGCTTGGTGAGCTAATTCCTATCCCTGCTGACAGCCTTCCTCCTCCAGCCATATCAAGCCATGTAAGTACAAAATGAACCATGAAAAACTGAATCTAGATGTGTGATACACTTGGCAGAAATTGCATGCAGATCACTGCACAACACGATTTTCCATTGAGATTTGTTAGTTCTAAATAAACATCCTACCACTACATAATCTTGCAAATTGGTTTGCATTGGACATTCATCTCTTTCCAGTATCTTCTGAGATTCCAAGACTACAGAGACAAAGCAACATTTACGAAAAGCAGAATTAAGTAGGCTGCCAAAAAAAAAAAAAAAACCAAAAAACCAAAAACCAAACAAACAAACAAAAAATGAAACAAAAAACCAAACAAACCGAAACAAAAAAAAACCAAAAAAATCAAGGCCACAGATTTTTGTTTCATAATACTGAAGTCAGTCATATGAAGCCCTGATGCCCTTCCAGGAAACTCAGACAAGTGTTTTTGAAAAGCAGATTTTCTTTAAAAGATTATAGTCCTGTATTCGGTGTCCCACAACCAATGCCTTCATGTAGCTTATCCCACAGCGTTCAGAGGGTCTATTCTAATGCTTCAGTTGTCAGTTTGAACTTGACCCCATTCTGCAAGTTATTGTACCAACCTGCATGTGAACATGCTGTCTGTCCCAAAAAAATTGCAGGAGGATGAAAACCAAGAAGTGGCAAACTGGATAAAGAACAGTATTGTTGACAACAGGTTAATTGGTCTGCTGAGATAATGAAAGCGCAAGAGAGTGCTAGGAAGGAGCAGTGAGAAGGAAGATGGCCAAAAAG
The DNA here is from genome assembly GCF_022539395.1 of Myiozetetes cayanensis. NCBI lineage: Eukaryota > Metazoa > Chordata > Aves > Passeriformes > Tyrannidae > Myiozetetes > Myiozetetes cayanensis. Next base: position 93,997,107 of record NW_026086604.1, on the reverse strand, counting down.
AAATAAAAAAGGTTAGAGTAGGTCAGGGAGAAATTCATTTAGTACACTGGGAAAATGTCTAGACCTCAAGTTGTAATAAATTTTCTGCAGCCTCCAGCTGACACCACAGGAGTTTCTCATGTGGTACAGCCGGTGGCTGGTTACTCATACGTGCTGTAACTGAAGAAATAACTTTGATGTTCCTGAAACAACTAATATTCCCACCACTGCATTTTTTTGTTTTTCACATCCTCCATACACTTTCAGTTTTGATTTTAGAATCTTGGCATTTAGAACTGCTCTTCTGCCAAGAGAGGGCTTCTTCTACGCAGGATTCCAGGTGTGATCCAGCGCTAATAGTAGCTCTGGCAGAGCACTATGGAATGGGTACATTTGGGTCTAGCAAAGCTACACTGCCCAGGCCAGCTTTTAAACACATGTTTATGTGACACACCAAGCTGATGATATGTAGATAAAGTATTCTGGCTAAGTTGTTTGGGACTATTTTTCAAAGGCAGGACAGTTTCAGATTCTCCAGTGTTCAATGTTTGCTTTATTCAAAAAGTTACTGAGTGTCTAAAATTCTGATCTCTGTAGCATATTTAACATATCTGTTTGCTTGTGTTCAAATAACAGGGATTTCAGTCTATTCCAGCACTGAGATCAGTATCAAATATGAACAATGGAAAACCAGCAGTAAGTATGAAATCTGTATTGCAACTGCATAGCTGTGGTTTGAAACGTGATGGATTGCATCTTGAGGGAGAGTTGTGATATTTACTCTTCAAAGTCAGAGCTTTTACTTTAGAAATTTACAAATACACTTTTTTATTTTGTTTGGAAATCTCAGACAGAATTTTAAATTGTTTCCTCCAAATCTATTTTCATCATCCTAGCCCCTTTCCCATCTCAAAGAATCCTGACTCTGAGTTAGGAATAACTCTTCACTTAGTGATTGTATCCACAACACAGAGTAACTTTTAAGTTAACAATAGTGTAACAATTAAATAAGAAAAATATTCATTAGAGTATCTCCTATCTATGTGTCACTGCTTGTTTTAGACAGACACTTTAGAACCCAAGCCTTCATTTAAAAGACTTTAAAATATTCAGACAAAGAAAACAAAGTAAATGAGTTATATCTAAAAAAAAAAGAAAAAACCCACCAAGAATGCAGATCACTTCTTGCATCTTTGCTGTTATACTTTTAAGCATGCTACTTGTATTTTTGAATGATATGTGGTTAATTCTTACTACTTTTTTCCATACTTGTAAGATTTGGGATTTTATTTGTGTGAAAACTCTAAGACTTCTATATGAAATTACTAGCTACTTTTAAAAGAATTTTAATTTTTAAGAGTATATAATATTCACGGTTTCCTTAATAATTTCTGCTAAGAGCCTCACAGCTCTGAGAAATATGATGTTATGGCAACAAATAATTTTCATACCTGTTATGAAAATTACACGCTCTATGCTGGCAGGAAGAGGGGGCACTATTTTGTTTACAAAATGTGTCTTCCTAGTGCTGTAAACTTCTTTTAAAATGGTGCTTTTTCCTCTTTTTTCCTCTAGTTGCATCTGGTGGCTTTGAACTTCCCATTTTCTGGTGACATGCGAGCGGATTTTCAGTGTTTTCAACAGGCCCAACTAGCAGGTTTGACCTCTACCTATAGAGCCTTCCTCTCATCACATTTGCAAGATCTGGCCACAGTTGTCAGAAAAACAGACCGACACCATTTGCCAGTAGTCAATCTTAAGGTAAAAATGAGTGCTTAGTACTTGTTATATTAGGATAGGCTGTAGGTGCCCCAAAAATTTTGGAAATAACAAAAGCACAAAGTTTCAGCCCAAAAATTTTACAAAGAAGCAACTTTGCTTCAAATTTCACAGTCAGGTTCAAGAAACAAAAAAGTAGTGATGCAATAGAAAACTACTGAGCTATTATGTTTTACCTTCTAGCATGATCATGGAGTACAGTAGGATAAAATGCCTATTTTTCTCATTTCTAACTAAAATGCAAATTTTGTGCTTAGGAATGAAGTTGGATTTACCCCAGTGAAACAGAGAGGAGAGTCTAGAGCATGAGTCATTTTGTGGTCTCACATAAACAGACACACACTAAAACTGAGGAAAACAAACCATGTCTCTGTAGCATTGGCTGGCTCCCAGAACAAACGGCCAAACAAACCTACAGGAATAACACATGATGCTTGAAACATGTTGAGCGGATGCTACTCTGAAGTGCATGCAAATACAGAGCCTTGAGAGAAATTTGTGAAGACAATATTGTTTCAACTTTGACTGGAAAAACTCAGAAGGATTGTGAGATGTAGCCCAATGCAAAGTTTTGCCTTGAACATTTGCAACACCTTTCATAAAATTGTGACCTTAATAGAAGTTCCAGTACAAGTTATCTCTAGATTTTCTCCATATACCTATACAGTACTTACAAGCAATTTTTCAAACAGTGCATTAGTAACAAAACGACAGTGGATGATCAAGGTGAATTTTTGGACTGACAATAGAACAGAGACAACTGTGAGGCAAAGCCATGGATCAGAGAGCATCTGTTTGCACAGAGAAGACAGATGAGACGAGTTTGTTCAGGAATATCATGCAGAAACTGATGAGAGAGCTGGAATCATAAGTGTCCTTAAATGCAGATAAGATTTTTGATTTGTAGATAAGTCTCTAAAGGTCAGGTATGACGCAGATTTGGGATTTGTTTTGTTTGTAAAAGTAGCTTTGACATTTTAACAGGGAGAAACCCTTTTCAGTAACTGGGAATCTATATTTGATGGAAACGGTGGACAATTCAACATTCATGTTCCAATATACTCCTTTGACGGGAGGAACATCATGACCGATTCATCTTGGTGAGTTTACATTACCCTTTATGTTTTACATGTTACACGTAAGGGGTTTTTTCTACTTTTACTAGATAGTAATAGAAATAGGGGCAGTATCTTGAGACTACTAGAAATGTGATAAAAATTTCTTGCTTTCCTTATGCCATTTTTCTTTTCCATTTCTGAGAGTCTAGGAATGGGATAATAAGCTGTGTTGTCCTGTCTTTCTCTCCTTTCTGTCTTCATCTTTAGCTATCCAGTGTTCGCTTCAAGCAGAAGGAATGCAGAAACACAGGTCACCACATATATAGGTGTGCAGTTGAATAAAGCAAACGAGATTTTGTGAGGAAATAACATCTTAACATTACCTTTCAGGCCTCAGAAAGTAATATGGCATGGATCAACAGCACATGGGATTCGACTGGTTAGCAACTACTGTGAAGCCTGGCACACAGCTGATACGGGAGCTATGGGACAAGCGTCACCGCTGAAGACAGGGAAACTTCTTGATCAGAAAGTGTATAGCTGTAACAACCAGTTTATTGTTCTCTGTATTGAAAACAGTTTTGTACCTGATCCCCAAGGAAAATAATTCACCTGTTGCACATAGGAATATTCCATTCAATGACGGAAAAAGATGACACTGAAATTTCATTTGCAATGATGTAAATATTTTAATTTTTGTAATTGCACATTTCAGGAAAAAAAAATAGCCAAAGAAAACATACCTCAACACAAACCACATTCCAGTTAGGTGGAACATCCAGTGCACATATGGCTGGCTTAAAGCCCTTCCTTCCACTTGAACCCCATGCGGTTCAGTGTTTGCCAGCAGCTAACTCACAGCCCAAAGTCTTTCTGGCTGAGCTGGAGGTCACTTCAGGGCATGAGTCAAGTGTGGTCTATGAGGAAGATCCAGTAGCCTGTCTTATAAGCAGTATGGCTCAGCAAGGCTGCTGCTGCTTCACAACCGAGAAGCTGCATGCTCCATGCTCTTCTTCTCACTTGCATAGATTTTGAATACCCAAGGCACTGTTCATATATATGCATATATACATACTGTCCCTGAGCAAATACTGGAAGGCTCTTACACCTTACAGGGCTCACATTTTCAAAAAAAAAAGCTTTGAGAACGAAGGCGCTCATCTCCTCTTAGTTTTAGTGGGAGCTGAGTACCCGACTCCTGTAAGCTTGTACAGATCGCAGCCAGGTGCTTACACAGAAATTTAGCAGCTTCCACATCTTATTTCAGCTTTTTTCTTTGCATATTCTAGGCATAAGGCTTTATGCAGGAGGAGTGAATTTCACCTAGACAAAATCTGGTCTTTATTTTGGTGCTACTGTTACCAGGAAACCTGAAAGCAATGTTAATAGAAAACATCCTGTTTTACTGGTAGAACTGTGCAAAGTAAACGCAGACAAATGAACCATCTGACCTTTATTTATTTCATTGTGTATTAGAGGAGTAATTTCCTTTTGTGTCAGACTTCCAAATGAAATATGTCTGTCCTGGTTTCTATAAAGTGCGTTCTACACATTGTTATCCCACTAAATTATATGTAAAGTGATTTTCCTTTTTGTGAATTTTACCCTTCTGACATTCACATAATTAAAGAGTTGTTAATATAAAATAACTACAGCAATGATAAGAATGATCAGGAAATGGTAATTCTTCACAGACAGTATCACTATCATATCTGAAGTCTTTTACTGTTATATTTGTCTGCAGCATACTTTAAACAACATATTTACTTGTATTTTATCAGGAAGTGACTATGGAGGTCAAACTCCACATTATCATTTTTTTAAGATTTAATCTTGAATCTATGTTGGAAATACATGTTCATTTGCTGACAAATAGTATATTAAATAACTAGACAGCTACCTTCGACAGACAAAAGCAAATCACACTTACAATACTAAAGTCATATAATTATACAACCAAATATTGTGAAATCCAGCTTTATTTTTCCAATTCATTATAAAAGCTTATTTCCCAGAGTCAGATGAATGATATCTTCTCATTTTTTCTGGAAAAGCAAAAAATGTAAATTACCCCATTATTACAACACGGTAATAAGGCAAAGGCTATTTATATCACATTTAAAATGTGTGCATAACAATTCACTGCACTTATTTATTGTTCACTTCCCTAAAACACTGAGCACTTTTGTGCAATGCCAAATTCCTTCAGTTCACAGAGTTGGAAGAGTTGTATACGTACAGCAGGGTTTCACTCTGAGCCACAGAAAGTTCAAGGGAGAAAATAAAGTGCTTTTACCTGCTTTAAGCAGGAACCATCTACTTTTAAACCTTTAACGGACATCAGTGTTTCTGCTTGCAGCCAGTCATCATCATCATTCCTTGCTCTTCCCCTCCTGAGCTAGAGCAGCCCTCAGGGAGCTGATTATCTCTTAGCCTAGAGTTGCAGTGACAAGAGGTGACAGGGTGATGGGATCACACAGAATAGCTCCATCAAGGGGGAGGAGAGAAGAAATGTGCAGGTCTTAGGAGATACTGAACTAGAGTTCAAGTTGGGTCCAGCAAAATGAGTCCAGAGTTCGGTTTGTGCCAGTCCTTCTACGGAGCTAACCCGGGAACTGAAATGGTTAAGCACCATCAATAAGTTCCTAGAGAACTCTCATTGTTTGCTTCCCACCTCTAACATTAATCTGCAGGATACTGCAATTTATTGCACATCCTTTAACTGAATACAGAGCAAGGACCATGCACTATCTTGGTTGCTGTTGTGCTGAGTTCACGTGATATGATCATGCACCAACAAGGGAGATACCAGTCTGTTAGAAAGATCAGGTTTTCCTTGGAAAAAACCCACAAAATAAAACACATAAACAAACAAACAACCCCAAAAGCCTCTTTTTGTCCCTTGTACCCAGAGCCAGTGATGTTCATCTAGACTCCCTAGTATAATTGAAAAGTAACGTTCATCAAGGGTACGACAGGAAAAAAAAATAGCCCAGTACTTAATTAGCTTTATTGAAGTACAATACCTTTTTTCAGCATGATTCCAACATGAAGGTCAGGTGCACTTGAGGAAGGACGTTTGCTAGTTCAGGTAAGAAATTTTGTACAAAGTAAATTAATCACCAAAAGAGCAAGGCTGAAAGTGGTAACTGCACAAGAAATCAATGTATCCGTCCAAATGAATGACATCAGAGTGTCATTTAAATAAGAGTTTGTGTTTAAGAGGAAAGCTTTGCTTGACAACAACCATTTATTTTGAACTTTGATGCACTTTAAAAGGAAGAATTTACCTGCTCTTTAATATCAAAAGCAATTAAGACTCCTGGGTAAAAAATGAAAATATTTCTTCATTGTGTGTTTCATTTCCTCAAGGACCATTCTTTTAAAAAAGTGCAAATACTGCAGCAGATACCCCCCTGATTTAAAAAACTAAAACACAAACCATACCTGTTATCATCACTGCTTTATGCAGCCAGAATATAACTCCTGCCAGCAGGGCAAATGTGTATTTACAAATTGTTAACTCTTTACTATTTTGAAAGTAGTACAACACAATCAGTAATACATCTGTCTGAATTGACTGAACACATCCAATGGACCTTGAGGTATCATCCAACAAATTTTAAAACAATTTTTTGACCTGAAATTGCAAGGGTTGGGATTTTTTTTTCTGAATTTGTAACACATCCTACAGAATTGTTTAAAAGTTGGTGTGAGAGAATATAGTTTTTAGTCTGATTAAGAAAAGGGGGAAGTCATACTGGATGAAAGTGCAGGAATGTGCATGCATGCACATATAAATGCAGGCACACTTATCTCCAAATACCTTTTTTCCTCCTTGCCACTTTATACCCCATGACTGTGTTAGTCTTCGCCTCACTAGCAATTTTGACCTCATGCATGCAGGTAAAATGTTGTATTAGGATGGAGGAATTTCTGACAGTCAGTTTAAAAATCTGAGCTCAACAAAAACATAGCTACCCCTCGAGTCACTTTCCTACAGTTCTGTTCTTCATGATTCCCCCACAGGTTCATATTTGTACTGAATTGTGAATACCCTAACTATTGTGGCCCACTGATTTTGTTAGCAGTATGTAATCCACAGATCTTTTCCCCTTCTCATTTTGGGGGTCTTTTCTCTGGGCAACGGCAAAACATGTCATGTTACCATTTATCAGTAATGTGCTGCTGTACCCAGATGATCTACAGTGAGATGAGTGGTTTGTAAGCAAACCTGTGAGTTTCTGCAGTGCAACATGTAAATCTCAAAGGACTGATAATTAACAAAACTCTTCTTGGTGCGACCAAAGGCTGCCCAGCCTTGTCTCGGAGCTGTGCAAAGAAGAAAGAATGAGTTGCAGTATGTCCTGCCTGAAGATCACAAAGTTCCTCTTCTTTTGTGTTGAGATGTAGGTGTTACTTGCAATTCTCAGTACTCTCCTGGAGAAGAGAACCTGTCTTCTAGATTTGAAAGGAATTAGATGCTAGAATTGCAGTTTCATTTTGGTGTTCAAATCTTGGAGTTAATAGTATGCATGCATCTTAAAAGACATCTTATTGTTATTTGTTGGTTTGATATGTAGTCAGAGCCTGCACTCTAACAGTTCCTCTCTGCTGTCTCTCCTTAATGCGTCAACAGTAGCTGTCCAGAGAGAAATATTTCTAGATGAGCATCTACTTAAGTACTTTCCTACTGTAACCTGAACCTAGCCTTCCTTTTTTAACCTGTCAGAGGACTGCTATTTGCTGCGTCTCAAAAGGCCTATTTTGTACCTCAGTACAATTTCCACTGTTACCAGTTGAACTAAACCTTTTACTTACCAGATTCTCTTCCACTGTATTCATAATTAAAAAAAAACCCCAAACAAACCAACAAACAAAACCTACTAATTCTACTCCTAATTAATAGCCACACGTACATACAACCTAACGTGGAGGTGCACCCAGAGTGGATGGTTCAGCTCTACCTGCTTTGCCTGCAGGAGAGGAAAAAAAAAAAAGTCAGAACATCTCTTCGTCCTGTGTGAGCAAGAGAGAGTAATGGAATTAAAGACAATACAGGCTGTGGGAATTTCTACATTGTGCCAGTTTGCCTGGGGTAGAGTTAATTTTCTTCACAGTAGCTGGTATGGGGCTGTGTTTTAGCTGTGTGCTGAAAACAGTGCTCTTAACACAGGCAGGTTTTTGTTATTGCTGAACAGTGATTAAATATCACCAAGGTTTTTCTGCCTCTCACCCCCCACACCAGTGAGGAGACTGGGTGTGCACAAGGAGTTGAGAGCAGACACAGCCAGGACAGCTGACCCCAACTAACCCAATGGATATCCCAGACCATATGGCATCATGGTCACCATATAAAGCTGGGGGAAGAAGAGGGAAGGGGAAATATTTGGAGGGATGATGTTTGTCTTCCCAAGTCACAGTTCTGCATGATGTCCTGGAGATGGCTGAAGAATGCTTGCCAATGAGAAGCAGCGAATTAATTCCTTGTTTTGCTTTGTTTGCATGCATGGCTTTTGCTTTACCTGTTAAACTGAACCCATGACTTTTCTCACCTTTACCCTTCCAGTTCTCTCCCCCATACCACCCTGAGGGAAGTGCTCTGGCAGCTGTGTGGGGGGCTTAGTTGCCAGCTGATGTTAAGCCATGACATACATGTGAAGTCAGTTCAGCATCACACCCTGGTACTGATCAGAGGTAACATTATAACCTTTCCTCACTGGTCTCAGGGGTACTAATAATGCTCCAGTAGAAAAGGGAGTGACAGCCCTGTTTGACCTTACATAAGAAGTAGCCAAGATCACCAGCAAATTCAAATTCAGACCAGGATTATGATGACAGTGCCTCTGCAGGAAGGGTAGGTTTTGTACACTGCACTTGGAGTACGTTCACATGAATAACAGCATAATAGCTGTGTTTTCCATGGATCACTAAAATTTGCTATGGCAGAGCTGATCTGAGTAATTAAAACATACACTACTGGCATAGCTTAATCATTTGGGGGGTTATTTAAAAGTGTTTTCATCCTTGAGGCTGAAAAATTCCTATCTTGTTCTCCATTTCCATCCAACTAAAATTTACAGAGATTCAAAAGAGCAGACATAGAACTGCTATTTCTGCAAAGGCTTCAGATCCAGCGAAAGCTGATGCCATGCATTAATCCATGTGAATTAGAAATGGACATAGGGACTTGTGAATGAAACGTAAAAAAATACTTACTAGTAGGCAGAGTTCATTGAGATTCATAGTTGAATGTGTATCCACTATCTCTATCCCCACTTTACTGTAATTTGTCTTAGAATGGTAGAATAATGTATTTTGGAAATGGTCTCAGAAGGTCATCTAATACAACTACCTGCTCAAAGTACAGCTAAGCTAACTTCAATGTTAGATCTTCCCAAACTGCAGGTAAAAGAACTGAAGGTGCAGCAGTGTGCTCAGATGCCTATGCCTCCATTTTAAGGCAAGAAGTCAATACTATATGCCATGATTATTTTCTGTTAGGGCAGGAAAGCGTCTACTTGAAGGACAGAGAGAATTGTCACCAAAGTCAGAAGAGATTTGTAGTCTCAGCCTCTAAATATTATCTCCTGAAGAAAGACCTATTTTACTTATTATGAGGAAAAGGTTGTGGGAGAGAAGCGAGATAAGGTAGCAGAATCTAACTCAGTCACCTCATAGTGTACACAACCTAGCTATTGATGATATAGCAGAGGACACTGCAAGCCTTAGGCACACACTAGCAAAGTCCTGTTCTCAATCGAGTGTCACACAATGACAGATAACAAGCTACTCATTCTGTCAAAGTCACTAAATTACAGTATCTTTCTTACAAAAGCCCAATTGCTTATCACCAAGAGAAAAGGTTAGGAGAACTGATGAACAGCCTAGAGGAGGGATCAAAATAGTTGCATCCTCTTGTACTGGTACACTCAGTAAGACATAAGGTGGAAAGGGAGAAGGGTAAGACAAGTAAAAAGGACTGGGGAGGAGGAATAATAAGGTTCTGAAGTTGCAGTGAACTCTATGAACTCTATGAATGAGAAGCTAGAAGGAAACAGGAAATTAGCAGCTCTGTTTTGGATCTGTAAAAGCAAATCCAAAGGCAATCCAAGCTAGTCTACAGGTTGGAGCTACAAAAGAGACAATGAACTTGGAGGAGATGATTGTGAAGAGCATCCCAGTTAAACCTGACATGTCAAACACAGTAATGAAAAGAATTTATGTATCCATGTCCAAAATTCATGATCCTCTAATTTCCCCTCAGCCACCGGTAAATATCCATAGGCAGCTGTGCTGTCCTTGACACTTTAGGCTATTAAGAACAAGAATCTCCTTCTGTAGCTCATGAATAAGAATCCACAGCCATTGAAATAGCTCCAGAAGGAAGAACGCAGAGTAGCACTCCAAATATCCTTAATTTTGCAAATAAGGTCTGTGAGCACAAATCACTTGAGCATTAAACCTATATTTTCCATTTGAATAATAGGTTAAAATGTAACAGCTCCCAGGTATATTTTTGCAGAAAAGCTCTGATTCTACATAGAATCTATTAACTGTACGAATTTAGGCAATCGTGCTCACAAGGCTATCTGTTAATTTTTAATTTAATGAGCTCCCTAAATTTAAAATAAGTTACTTGTAAACTACCGAAACCTATTTCAAACAAAGGCAGGTCAAGATAAGAAGAAGAGCAGCAACTTTCAGCCAAAGTTAGAGCCTGCTCAGAAGTCAGTCCTAGTTCACAAACAAGAGAAGTCTAAACTTCTTTTAGCCTAAAGTAAAATACCATGGATGAATGTGGTAACAATCCACCTATTCCACTACTTCTGGGAGAACTTGTAAGTGTCTTTCTTTATTATCAGTAGTGCCCAGTAACAGCTGTGACTCTCCCATCCAAGCCAACTCAGAAGCACACAGAGAAGTAACTACAGGACAAAGTTAGAAGAGTACAGGACAGGAACCATTTGAGACTCAATCACGCATTTACCGTTTTTATAGCAATGTTCAAATTCACACTGCATTTCAGGTTCAGGAGGGTTATGGCAGTTTCATTTCACAACATTCTCATTTTGCTCACAGGAAAGCAATATCCAGAGAACTAGAATTACTCATCAAGGGCTTCAGTGACTAAGATGTGGTGTGGCCCAAGAGAAAGGATGATCTCATGTTTGTGGCAACAGAGCAGTGCCTAGAGGAATGTGATTCTGTCCCTGATTCAGTCACAGAGAAAAAGTTCCACATAAGTGGATCCATTTTTGAGTAGGTTACAAATAGTGTGGAGTAGATCAATATGCAATACCATGAGGGTTAAAATAGACCTAAGTCTGTTCAACCGGATCCAAACACTTCTGTGTTTCACATCCCACATTCTTCCTTGTGCCCACAGAAAGTACAAAGTATCAAAAACACCCTGCAAGTGAAAGCTACTTGTTCCTTTCTGGTCCGTCCTTTGTTTTGGCTCCTATGTGATAAGATATGGGTAAGTGTCAGCAGGAAGGGAGGGCAGAATCCCATAGCCTCTTGGGCTCAGAGAACAGCTTTCCTACAAATGCTAAGAAGTATCTTTTCTCAGCCAGGCCATGAGAACAAATTAATTCTGGTGTGTTTGTAGGCCAAGCCATTTTAGAGAGTTAATCCAAGTGGAAACTAAAACTGTATCTAAAAAAAAGCCATAGCCTGGCTTCAAAATATAATACTTACACAATTCTTTGACCTTTAGCAAAGTTCTAAGAAAATCTGTATCCTGGAAAAAGATAGAGCATTCAGCTTCCCAAGAAAATCTGTTATTCTGAAAACTAAGAGCATAATAGACTGTACTTCTAATGAATTCAACCACACCTACAAAAGGAGTAACCTTCTCTATGAAAATAAACTGGAACAGAATGATGCACAGAGATACTCTAATTCTAATCTTTTGCCCTACTGAGTCTTGAACAGTTACTAGGCTCTTAATTTTCTGTCCTGTAATACAATCATTAATTTTGATAAAATTAGTCCCATGACCAGTTAGTTAAAATGAAATTATCTATTTGCTAGTGATGGATTTTCCTTTCTCATCTTTTACTCTTCATTAGATCAAATAAATATATATTTTAACTACCATAATTTCCAATATTTTGTTGGTAGGATAGTGCAGTGCCATGATGTACATGTTCCTGACCTTTATTTAAAATGCTCCTTTTTTTCCTTCATTTTATCCTGTCTTTAAATTCGATAAAGTGATGGTTTTCGATAATGGTCACCTTTAAACACCATGGACAACAGACAGTTTGGTATGTGGGTGTGATGACAGTATTTTCACCACTACTATTGCAAAAGTTCTAGGATATGTAGTTTATCTAGAATCTTAATTTAACATTCTTACAGCCTCAAGAGAGACAGTTTCTTCAGTAATCTAGTATTCAGTCTACTAGGACTTCTTGGATAAAAGTCAGCTTTTGGAATTACACTCCAGGGATATGACTGATGGAAAATGATCATGGTAACAGAGAAACAGAATTCTGAGAAACAGAATGAAGTAAGTTATTATTTGTAACCAGAAAATGTTGTTCAGGAGAATTCCTGGGCTAACTCAGAACTGAGAACAACATGAATTATTATTTTTGTATAGGTCCAGTGAAAAAAGTCTTCCCTCTCAATAATGTCACTTGGAAATGGAGAAATAACTAAGGACTCAAGCAATCTCAAAATTATATATTCTTGGAGAAAAGTTAGAAACTTAATTGGTCGAGAACTAGCAAGGCACAAAGCTCTAAAAAGGATTTCCACCATCTCTCTTGTCACTGAATTATTTGTCAACTTATTCAAATAGATCTTTAGCCTATTTTTGTCTTTTTCATTTTTTATTCCCAAGTAGTTAAAAACTCCATGACTCAAAGGAAAAAATATCTTTTTAAAACACACTACAGGAAATCTCCATATAATTTTCTTGGTCAAGGTATAGCAACTTTAGAGTGAACTCTTAACTACTGTTTGTAAATGAACAAATGAAAAACTACAGCAAATGCTGCTTAGAGAGACAACAGAAACAGGATTTTGAAACATTCAAGTAGAACCTGAACTGTGATAGAAAGTTTGATGCTATCACTGCAGGTGGCATACAGTCACATGCACTGAAGAATGAGAGTGGATAGGGAATACATAACAAGTCTAGAAAAGCTGCAGCAAAACAGGCAATTCCAACAGCATGCCATAGAATAAACTCTCTCTTCTCTCATTCCCAGTTTGAAGGGTTAATAAATCAGTGTCAGGAATTAATGAATGAAGGTGTGTTATTTTCTTCTCTCTTTTATTTTATTTTTATTGTGAGTTTAAACTCTAGTGAACAAGATGTTTCTTTAATGACAAAGCAAAAGTTTTATTAAAAATCTGTTTGTTTTGGGTTTTTTAATGATAATTGATATTTAATCCAGGCTGTGATCTAGATCCCCAAATCTAATTTTGGGGTCTTAGCAGCTTATCACCAGAATTCCCACATCCTACTCTAGGAAATTTCTTGTCTGCTATGAGCCCTAATTCCATGGAAGAAGAAGTCAAGTTTGTCAAGCCCACAGGATGCCTGCCTACTAATGGGTACACAGAGATTTACAATGGAAAAACCTTACGATCTGTGCATTGCCAGAGAGATATCAACTTTTGGTGAGTTACACATGTGGCTCCTCCCCTACTCAAGGCAAAACTGAGTCCAGTCTCAGGAGAAAAAACAACCTTTCTTGAAAAGCAGAATGATATATATTATTACTTGCACCCTCAATTTGGTATGAGTAGTGTTAAAGCAGGTAAAAGCTTTACCTCCACAACAAAAAGAGTATCCCTCCTCAATTAGAGACAAGCTGCTTTAATGCATCTGTCCTTTGTTGCAGTCATAGGTGAGATGCCCATGCAATTTCAGAGTTACTCTAGCAATATAAGATCTTCAAACAGACAATGACGTGCAGTCTACAGCAATTTCCAGACATCGCTGATGTCAGCCTTTGTGCTTCAGGCAACCTCTCCCTAAGCTAACCAGTCTTCCTAGTCACTGCTGTGTTTATCAACATGTCTTGGACCGTACACTTTCAGCATGAATCAGACCTCTCTGTAGCGAGACTCACAGTGGACACCACTCTCTGACAACCTGACTTCAAATGAAGTTGGATTAGCGCACGTGTAGTAAACAAGCTCAGCAGCTGACGGGCTTTACAAGCTGGACTGAAACACCAAGTTCAAGAGTTTTAACTGCCGTTATTGAGGTCTGCTTAAAGAACTTAGGACACTATAACATGTCAAAACCTATTAGCTATAATAAGGAGGGTGTTAGCTGGAAGGATCAAGCTGATGTGGTGTGTAATTCAGAGATATGGCACCGGTGTGTTTCACAGACTGAATTAAAAGCAAAAAGGGTTTCATAAATCTTAAACTTTAACTGGTCTTCTGTTAAAGGAGATGATTAACTGGCTTTTCAGTAACTAAGATCTCACTCTTTTCAGCTTTGGAAACACTGTTTATAAAGGTTATAAAATGAGTAATTCTGGTATTTCATAAAGCAGTGACTTCAAAAAAGTTATTCCTATTGCTTGTCTCTGATTTAGCAAGATCACAGATCTTTGTGAAACTTTCAGATTTGTGTGCTTACAGAAATTGCACGACAATAAGCACTTTGATCTTTTCTGTCCTAGTTTGAGTAAAACTGCTTGGAAAAATCAAGGACTGGGAGTGAGGGCTGGTGGGGGGGATTTTTCAATGGTGTATTCTGTTGTTTTGATAAATGTTACACGCTTCAGTACTTTTCCTCTTGCTGAGTTCCTTGGTGAAAGTAATTAGCAAATATCATGATGCGCTGAATAGTTCTTAAAAAAAACCCAACCAATGAACCAAACAAATGTATAAAATTTAGCTCATTACCATGGGCATAGAATTGTAAAAACTGTAAATGAAATTCTGCAACACCATTATTTCTTCTTGCACTAACTGTGCATATATTGTTGTTGAGAGAAAGATTCATTAAAATTCTTTATTACCTTGATACAGTACCTCTTACACTGAAAGACTAATAGTCATCACCATTAACAGTATTTCCTATCAAACTTCCATACATTTTTACTTTAAAAGCCAAAATAGTTCTATTTACTAGTTCCTGTTTTCAACCTATAACGCAAGAATATTCATATTCTTGATCTTTCTCAAAGACTAATCTATAGAACAAGTTGGTTTATACAGTCGTCTATCTCACCACTTGTCCCTTTCCAAAATTTCTTTTATTTTAATGTTCTATGTAGTTTTTTGTATGTGGGGGTTTTGCATTACAAAGTTCTGTTTGAACCTTTCATGCAGTTGCAATTATTTTGTTTTCCATCTCCCAGGAAAAAAAAAAAAAAAAAGAAATATTCAAAAACTGACAAGAACTCTTCCAAGAAATAAAACTAGCACACTAGCACTAAGTAAAAATTAATTATTTCATCCTCTCTCCCTATGGGTACTGCACATGCTGTATGAATGACACATTCTAGTATAGAAGAAAGAAATTAATCAGTGTTTAAATTGCAGATATTCCCTGTATAATAACCTGATTTACTCAATCTAAAAAGCAAGGATTTTTAAAATAGGTCCAACCACTTCGATAATTTAAACAAATCTTAAGAAATTAGGGAGTTAGTGTTTTCTGTGTAGTCCTTTCTTTGTGTTCTACCTTGCATTTTAAAAGTATGATTTTTGTTGCATATTCCTATAATTGGAATATAATTATGTCATAAATTCACTAATTTGTGACATAAATGAGCCTAGGCAAAATGGGGATTTTGCCTGTTCTTCTAAATATATTTCCACTGATGACATTATTTCCATTCTCAGTAAGCACTGAGGACTGAATTAGGTAAGAAGTGGTCTGAAGGATTCCTTCACAGGCAATACTGAAGAACAGTGTTTAGTACACCCAGTTAAAATGTCATAAACATAAAATGGTGATGAATTGTTTTGTATTGAACTTGGTAAATTTGTACCATGAAATTGTTTTTTCATGCTATTTTGGCAGAAAAAGGGTGAGCAATTATTGTAATTTTGTAAAATCTGAAATCACAGAATAGTTATCTTCTTCCTAAATAAAATGTCACTTTACAGAAAGGCATATCTTGGAAACTGTTCTGCTGACTGTGTCATTGCCTGTCTGAGCCTCATTTGCCCAACTAGCATGTTTGAGGATGAACGTAACTAGATGCAGTCATCAAGAAGATCATCTTGCTTTCTTCGGATTGGCATTCAGTTTGTTTGCAGACAAGGGGAGAAACTGATGATTCAAATCTTCTCAGGCCATCATCTTTATTTTGTAATTTTTCTTTAACTGCTCCATTTTATATATATAGAAAAAAAAAAAAAAGATTTTGCTATTACCAAACAGGACATGTAACATGAACTACCTTGCAACTCAACACATGAATTTAAGTATCTCTAATATAGCCCTCCCAAAGATGTCAGGTACCACCCAGATGAGCAAAGCCCCTGCTGCACTAAAAGGAGTCATGAAGCTAATATAAAGGAATAGGAAAACCTAAACGTTAGAAGACGGGAATTGACTGCAGGAGTAACAGAGGGAGAAAGATGATGGAAAAACACTGGGAAGAATCTTACAGTGATAAGGGGGAGGTAATGGGGAAAGGTGTCAACAAGAACAAGACCCAATTGTCTACCAGAGACCTCTTAATATCAAGAGGTTGTATCTTAATCAGAATTTCTTAGACCCCCACCTTAATCAAGACCACAAGCTGCAGTCCTAAGAATCTGGAAACATGGAGTAGAAGCATAGCAAGAAAAGGGGATATTCTGGACATGCAGGACTCATTTCAGTAGCTTTGTTTCTGCCCCACATTTACTTTGGTTTTTAAATCTAATGCACACAAGATTACAGACAGGTATCCAGGGACCAGGACACAGGTATTTCTTCAGTACTGGTCTTTACTTCATGCATTATATGAAAGACAAGTAAGGCCTGGCAAAAAACCCAAACCATTTAATTTGTGGTGGCACTGTTCACCACTTGGAAGTGATTTGAATCCATCTTAGTTGGTGAGTTGTTACCTGCAAGTTATTGATTTATTTTATCTTTTCTATGGCCAGCAGCCAAACATCACTCAGGATGTTAATTCAGGATGCTCCCCACAGGACTGAACTGGGATCCCTGAAAAAAAAACCTTCACCATGTTCTGCTTCCTGTTCCCTGCCTTCCTTCAGCTATATGGTCTGTGATCCTTCCTTAAATCCAGAAGATCTGTGACAGGGAAATGAATAGTGGAT
Organism: Myiozetetes cayanensis; assembly: GCF_022539395.1. Lineage (NCBI taxonomy): Eukaryota > Metazoa > Chordata > Aves > Passeriformes > Tyrannidae > Myiozetetes > Myiozetetes cayanensis. Next base: position 93,980,023 of record NW_026086604.1, on the reverse strand, counting down.
TTCCTTTTTTCCCTGACCATATAATTTTCTTAACTTATAGTTTCAGTGCTCTATATGAATTTAAAAGGTGCCTTGGGATTTGAGCAATTTTAACAGTGTTTCAGTATTTCTTTCTGATGCTAGCATATATATTTGAGGATTAGCCCTCTAAGTAGTTCTACATATGGATAACTAAGAACATGTTTGCCTGTTGTTTGCTTCAGTAGTTCATTACAGCATGAATCTATATCAAATCCAGTCTTTTGGTTCAGCATCTGTCACAAAGGACATGTCATTAAAATGTTATTTTGCAAGAGAAAATATAAATAGGATCAGTTTCTGTATGACAGTGATCATTAGAGAGAAAGAGAAAGAATTAAGAAAAATTTACATCACTTCAAAAGTTAAGTTAGCAAGATTCTTACCCAGGTGAAGTGTACTGTAGGAGAAACAAGACGTTTTATAAAGGCAGTGTTGGCTGAACAACTGCAAGCAAAAAGGAGACAGGAGTTCAGTGTGACATGGCAGTGAATGTGGTACTGGGAGGTTGCTGGCCTGAATACTAGGAACTGAGAAGTCACCATCTGGCACACACAGTACACGAGGCTTGCAACAGTGACCGCAAGTAACGTGGAAAACTACCCGTGACCTATGTGGCTTGGCCTGTGATGGGAGGGTCACAAAGCAAGCAAAACAAGCAACAGAAGCGGTATAAATGCATATACTGAGGGCCTCTGAACTGATTCAGGGTCCGAACACAACAGTCAGTCAATGGAGCTGAGGGGTGGAGTGGATTCCCAGGGCAAGCAGATACCTGCGGGAGTGGTGACCTGATCGCAAGAGGGAAGAGGAGAGCCTCTCCTCCTGCTCTGCCACCCGTGCTAGGCTAATAAAGCTGTGGATAAAAGTAACAACCTCAGTAACAACCGATCATTTTCTTCACGGGGTGGATTCTCGTTGCCCCAGGTTGTAAGATACAAGTAGCATCCCAGACAGCAGGTACGTGGACGGCGCAAGTTCGCCTCCGATTTCCAGTTAACTCCTGCAGTGACGTGCAGACTGTGCCATAAGCCGGGAGCTGCACACGGGGCTGGAGCCGCTCTTCCCTCGCATGGTGACAAACCCTGCGGGCTGAGCCCTGCGGCTCCCGGTGCTCCGGCAGGGCAACCCCCCCGCTCCCGGATGGCGGGGCTGCCGCAGGACCGGCAGCGGGAACACCGGGCTGTCCCATGAGAAGGGGAGCGGGCACATGCTGGGGGAACGAGCTGCCAGTGCCCGTGCGGCACAGCCACAGCCGCAGCCCGCCCGGCAGCCCGCGCAGGAGCAGCCACGGGGCTCCGCACGCTGCCCCCCGCCCACCCGCAGTCCTCACAACAGGGGCAACTTCCTAGCTTTTACTCCGCTCCCGAGGCAACCCGAGGGCTGCCCAGCTCGTCCCGCACGTCCCCCTCCAGTGGTCCCCGCGGGTCCGCACCGCAGCGATGCCAGCGAGTCCCTCCCCGCCGCTGGCAGCGCCGCTAGCACCTCCTGGACGTGCGGGGAAGCTCCGTGCGTGCCCGCCACCGGCTGCTCTCCCGCCGGGACATCCCCGGTCGCTCTCCGCCTCCCGGGTGCATCCCGGAGCCGCGCGGCGGGGACCGGCTCCTGTCCCGCCGGGACGCCCCCGCTCCCAGCGCCCCTCCCGCCCCCGCCATGAGGGGGCGCCCCCGCCGCGGGTCGCGCCCCGCTCGCGCCGCCTGTTGTTGTCCGGGCTCCCCGCGGCCGCCGGGGGGCGGGGCCGGGGCGCGGCGGCCAATCAGGCGGCGCCGCCGGCGGCGCGTCGGTGGCAGTGGCGGCCGGAGCGGGCCGGGAGGGCGCACGCAGCGCGAGCGCCGCTCCGTTGCCCGCGCGGGCGGGCGGAGCGGAGCGGGCGGGGGGCGCGAGGCGGATCCCGGCTCCGGGCAGTCGCGGCCGGGACATGGCGGCGGCGGCGGGCGCTCGGCGGCGGCGGCGTCCCTGGGCCCTGCTGTGCCTGGCGGCGGCCGCGCTGCTCTGCCCCGCGGCGGCCGGTGAGTGCGCGCGGGCGCGGGGGAGGCGGGCGCGGAGGGAGGGAGGGAGGAGCAGGCGCGGCGGCGGCGCCCGGGGCGGGAGGGGGGCGGGTGGGGAGAGCGGCGGGGGGCTGCGGGTCCCCGCCGGTTCCTTTCAACAACATGGCGGAGGGGCCGGCTGGGGCGGAGTCACCGCCCCCCCACCCCCGGTGTCCGAGCCCGGCGGGGACCGCTCGGCCCTTTGTTGGCCGAGCGCGGCGGCGGCGGCGGCGGCTCCGAGGGAGGAGGGGCGGTGGGAGCTCCCCGCCGCTACCGCCTCGTCCCCGCCGCCCAGCGCTCCGGGCGGTGTCTGCCCGGGGTAACTTTCCCGCGACCGCCCCGGCCCCTGCCCCCGCGGGGATTGTGGCCGTGGCCCGCGAAGGGAACTTTGTTATCGCTGGCGGAGCACCCTCGCCCCTCCCTCTCTCCCTGCGGACGGAGGAGCCCCTGAGAGCCCCCCGGCTCCGGCCCGGGGTGCGCCGGCAGCGGTAGGAGCGGCAGCCCCCGGACGCTCGCTCGGAGGCGGTGCTGCCTCGGAGCGGAGACGGAGGAGCGGGCGGTGCAGATACGTGTTGAATGTTCCACGTAGCGGGAGTGACAAGAGGCTGCCCCGGCTCCGGTCGCGACACAGCACGGTGTGCCCAGCACCTCCTGGCCAGGGTGCTCGGTGAGCACCAGGCTGTGTGAAAATTAAATCCCTGGTGAATATTGTACGGCGAAGCGGTTTTGTTCCTCTAGCCTCTTTTGTACCTATGGTCTTTTGCGAGAGAGATCTGATATCAGAGCTGTGCTTTTGCAGAGCTAATGCATGAAACACGAGTGATAAACAGCATTCATAAGTACAAGAACTGTCACTTTTTTTTCTTTTTTTCTTAAGGCCACTTCATTCTGTAATTAGCAGTTTGGGACATAGGTCCTAACAGGGTATACAACTGTTTGAGACATTAATCCTGATTTAGGTTTCAGTTTCTTCTGTATTAAGTTAGATGATGACGACAGATACACAAAACCTGCATTTTATAAACAGTCCACTTATTAAATTCTTCTGTAGTTGGATTATATATTGCTTTGGGGTTTAAAGAGGAAGTGAGAAGCACCACAACTTCTTCAGTTACAGCTTCGATCTGGATCTTGACCATGCTGTTCATAATTCAATCTAAACTGGTACTCATGCTGTAAAAAAATAAAAATAATAAGTACTTAAATAAAGTGTAACTTGCTATACTAAAATATGGCGTTAATCACCCATATTCTTATTGAAGATGGTAGTGAATCTCTGATGTGGAAACAGTCAAATAAGTTCAAATTACCCGTGTGTTCTTGAAAAGGTGCGTCAGGTTTTAATAATTTAAAGCTTTCTTATGTAACAGATTCAATTTAGATGTTGACTGAAATTTTACTTCGATTTTAGCTTTGAACTTTTCCCTTTTAATGCCTCTCATCAATCAACAGTTTTCCCTTAATCTCAAGCATGACATTAAAGTCTAAAAGCTTTATTGTGAAAACAAGGCAATAGACTCCCGTACAAAAGCTTAGGCATGGTAGTGGTGGTGTGTTACCTTTTGTTTAAAAAGGGAGAAATCCTTTCTGTCCAAGGGGAATGCGGAAGGATCCAGAGTGTTTGATCCGTAACTCATAGAGAGGCCCTGGTACTGGTAAGGAGTTAATTTGCTGAACATTGTGCCTAAGTTGACAAAATGAAAATAAGCTTTGTGGTTTTCACTAAGTCTTTATTCTCGACGATATTCCGGGGAGTCACCTCTTGGAAACTCTTGCAATCACATAATTGCTTCTAACCTCAAATAGAGATAGTCATCTGATTTATAAGGTGGAATGAATTTAAAAGTGCAAATGAAGATCTTTCCTATTTCTGTTTTTGTAACACTAGTAACATTATAACCTAGCCTTTTAATTTTAACTTTGTTCTGTTTTTTATTTATGTAAATATGTAAATGTATTTATTTATGTATTTATTTATATTGTACTCTTCTAGGAAAGATACACTAACAATTGTTCTGGTATCTTGCTGTAAGCGGCATGAAAATACCTGTGGGTAGTGTTACCAATGAAAGGCAAAAAACCTGTAGTGCCATTTGGCACCTGCACTACAGAGAATATAATACTACTTTTTTGAAGCTCAGATTTTACATGAGGTTTTATCATTGCTTGCAAGTTGAGGGTAGGGCCTTAATAAACTAGGTTGTCTGTTTTCTTGAGTGCATCACTTTGGTTGGTAAAACCTGCTGTTTGCAGTGGAAGTTTTGCTTAACAAAGATGAATGAAAGATGTATGTGAAAGTTTTCCTGAAAACTTGATATCCAGTGCTGTTACTTAGTAAGAGTTAAACTTAAGTAGTGCATTTGTGAGAAAAATGCATTAGTGAAGGTCATGAACTATCATGATTTTAAAAACTGTACCTATATCCCAGATATTTTAAGACCTAAGCGTTTTTGTGTCTTGAGCTAGAAGAGTTCAGAGCAGATGATTCAGGTGTATTGCTTGAGGAGATTGAACTAGAGACTCAGAAGCTGACAGCACTGTTCTGTATTATGCTTTTTTGCTTCTGGCAAATTTTATTGCAGAGGGAAAAAACTACCAGTGAACACTACAGCTCTCTTGCTCATCCTCCCAAAATCTATTAATCTCTTGCACAGCACAGCCATACTCCTTTATCCCTTGAAACTCTGCATCTTGTGGAACCAAGAGATCTAATTGTTCTTCTGGTGAAATTTTTGTTTCAAAAATTGTATTTTCCATGAAAGAAGAGTTAGATTCTTCTCTTGTGATATTATTTTTTCACGTAATGTTGGTGTTAGGGTGCTGAGAGTAGTTGTCTTTTTTAAATTTGTAAAACAAAGATATATTATTAAATAAAGTTATTATTATAAAATTGTTAATTGCTTTTAATGAGTTATGAGTTAGGGTTGTTGGGGTTTTGTTGGGGTTTTTTTGTGTTTTGGGTTTTTTTATTAGAGTACCTCACAAGTTTTAACTGATGTAATGCCCCTTGTTAGCATCCTTCAAGAGACAACATTTCAACATATGACTTCCAATTAAAAATTCTTTGGCTGAAGGTGGTGTTGTATGCTAAACTGTCTAGTTGAAGTAATTCTTCAGGATGTTAACAAACATTACATCCTGATTCATAGGGTTTTATGTAATTCTAAAGATAAAGACTGCAATTTTCTTACTTCAGAAAGAACAGATACAAAAAAGACTGTTTCAATAGATAACAAATGGTACAGGCTTGTAAAAAGTTAAGTGGATGGGGTGTACTTAATTCTCTTCACATTTTGTGTATAGTAATAATATCTGAGCTCTTGGGAACCCGCTTATTTTAAGTCTTGTCCAGCTGCATGGTTTCAGGATCTCGTTTATTCTGCCAGTTTGCTTAACCCTCACCAGGGACTTTCCAAGCTGCAACACCCATGCAAGAGAGACTTCTTAAAGGGAAGACAAAACTGTCACACTCAGAGTCTGAGCAATTACACAAGTAATTGTGTTCATCATGAGAGGTTAAATAAATCAGATTGAGATATGAGAAGTATGTTGTTGATAACTTCTGTGACACGATATGTGTCATAAAGCACACACACACCCACTTCCAGAACTGTGTTGTCTCTCTGTTTGCCTTTATGGTAGTCAGTCATACAGAGCAGGAATGATTATGTAGAATAGGCCTGGTGCACGGAGAAAATGCAATAGAGAAGGAACTAGATCACAGTGTTGACCCAATTTTTGCTCTAGGCTATGTCCCTGGTTGTCTATATAACTTTCACTGCATTTATGTAGCTTTCTGTGCTGTAGTTTCCCAAGCCTTGTATCACTTAAACAGACATGACCTTTCATTACTTGGTAGTGGAGCTTCATGCTAGTGGTTCCATCCAAACACTATTGTAATACTTAAAAATAAAATAATTCTCTGACATGGAAAACATGGACTAAGTCTTTAGTGAAAACTTGTTTTACTCCTCTTTTAATTTAATAGTTTTGAAAGAGCTCTAGAGTTCTTTGTAATAGTAGATTTAAAAGGTGTTTTCCAAATTTGTATTGAAATGCATCTTACCTGAAAGATGTTACTGGCTCTATAAGATCAGCTTACGTCAGAGTTGTCACTCTCTCATCCCATTCTGTTAACAATCCATTCTAGAAATGTATGTATTCATTTAAGTGAATGGGGAGACCTGACTAATTTCTGTCTGAGTTCTTAAAATTACTACAGTGCATCTCTGAGAAGAGGGACTACTTGGAGACAAAGCAAAAATTTATGTCTCCAAGAGGACAACAGTATGGTTTGGGTTTTCTTATATCAGCTAAAAGTGAAAACACTTCCTTATAGGAATGATTTAACTGCAGTTGGTCCTTGGCATCTCCTCATCTCATTGATGTTAATTGTCATCTACAACGTGTTCATGTGGTTGTAGTCTGTTGTTTTACCACAGATAACTGGAGAAGGACACATGGACAAAGATACTCCAATTTCATATTCTCTCATCCTGGTATGGATTTGCTGAAGAGGCTGAAATAGTTTTCCTGTTAGTAAAATATGGAAATTCTACTTTTACCTGCTTGAGTTGGAAGGCATGAGGAGTCATAAGTGGCCAAAGTAGGAGGGGGCCAAAGCATTTTTATCGATTTTTTATTTTTAAAAGTATGCCCACTAGAGAGCAGCAAAAACCTGTATTCCTGGGAGCTTTGGCTGATTCAGCTGATTAGGCATTGTCTTCCCCTCTTATGGGAGGGGGAGAGGAGCTTCAGAAGGAAGTAGTGATCTACTTGTGCAGAGGAAATCATTCTGTTGTGTGTCACAGCGTACCGGGTCTCCGTAGGAGAGGAAAAGGTAGTGGCATTAAGCAGGAACAAAAGTTTATATTGTATCGAAGTGCTCTAACTGAGAATTCTGTAGCAAAAGAGAGGTGGGAACCAAGCGAAGGAGGAAGATGCCAATGTGTTATTTAGTCATGATTGTAACAGTGTGTCTGTACAGCCTCCAAGATCAGGAAGATGAGTAAGTTTAACAAGGTCAACCCAAACGTAATTTTTCAGTTCAAGTAACTTGGCCTCTGTACAGTGACTAAATGTAAATATATCTCACTGAATATCTGTCTTTTGCTGTAGGCATTCGGATACATGTGTAGTTACGATGAGCTAAAAATACCATTTAAGTAGAAAAAAGGGTCATAGATGAAGCAAGTGAGATAAAGGCACGCTTGTTAAAAAAGTTGCAAGAAAGTGTGTGAACATTTTAGAAAACTTTTCAAGGTTTTAGTGGGTTAAAAATAATTTCTTCAGGTATAAATTGCCAAAGGCACAGCAACAGGAAAATAAATATTGAATGTCCTTATAGTTAAGCTCTGAATAAAGACTTGCCTTGCTTCCCTGGTGGATGGGGGGTAGAGATATCGGTGGGAAATTGCATCTTCAAAAAGTGGCTGTTAAGATTCACCTTCCCATGTGCCAGTTCTCATTTCACCTCCCTTCTAATTACTTTTTTTCAATAACCTTCATAGTAAACAAATTTTGCAATCCCATTTGTGGGGTTTTTCCCCCTCCCTTTTTCTAACTGGTCTGTGTGCTGGTAGTAGGGTTATCTTGCTGTAGTGGGTCCTTAAAACTTGATCATGTCTTTTCAATAACAGTAGAGGATGATTTGCATTTATCTGGTTTGATTCAAGACCTTGCAGGAAGGAACTGTTTTTGGAAAATGTTTCTCAGAATCCACACTTTGAGATGATATATGTATATATTTGAGATCAGATCACCATTTATTTAAATTCATGATATACAGTGATAGAGAGGGTGTAAAATCCAAGGCAGTCCAGGTGGTTATATCAAACTCTTCAATTTAAGTGAAGTGCCAGAGTTCAGATTTGTGGGACCTTTTGCTTTGCCAGCTATTAATCCTCATGCTTTTGGTGGAGGTTTTGTATGTGCTCTTGAAAGATACTTTTTTTATGGCTCAGTACATTTTTTAGTATTTTGATCATAAATGTTTACTGTTTTAATCTTTCTAAATTTCTGTATTTCAGTCTTTCTTTATGAATGTACACAAGTCCCAGGCTAGCTTTTGCCCTCCATGGGTGAATAAGTGGAGGCAGAGTGTATTGATGTTTTTGTTGTTGCCACTGTACTGTTTTCTGTCTGGGTTTGGTCCTGTAAATGCAGGAAGGAATGGAGAAAGAAATTAGAAGTAGTAGCCTTCCTTCTCCAAGAACTTCTGCGATGCAAAGAATGAAACCTGATCATCCTAGAGATGATTAGCCTGTCATTCCTGCTTCCCTCCTCCATGCCCCCTCCTTTACTACTGCAATTGATAGCTTTAGTAAATCATGAACTTGAGTAATATAAGACAGCATTTTCCTGTGGCTGCATAAATAACAAGTCTAAACCACCACATTCTGCTTCTGTGACAGGGTATGCTCTCAGGTCATGCAGGGTTTGGTTTTTAATGAGGATTAAACTTTTATATGCCCTTTTGACGCAAAATGAAAACCATCAAGTAATGTATAAAGTAATAATCTTGGGTAACCAGCAGCATCGTATTTGTCACTTATAAAAGCTGTACCTGTGGTTATTGTGGGGAAAAATGGCATTATTTGTATTTGGTTTGAAAATAGCAGAATTGCATGCTGTATATAATATCGTGCTGTTTAAAAGTCTGATCTTTAGTGTGAGGATCTGTAATGGAACTTCTTTACCAGAAGGAACATCTAGGATTTCAACCTTTCTGTTTTAATACATCATTGTGTAAGGAGAGATGACATCAGCTTTAAATTTTATTTTCTTCTGCTTATCTCCTAATTTTTTTGTCCCTTGTAGTGTTGTCCTTTAGTGTTTTGGCTCTGTGTTTGTGTAACCAAAAAGATTACAGACCTCCTAGCATTTTGAATTTATATTTCTTTAGTCATTCAAGTTGTTTCTCAACTCAGAACGTGTACCAATACTAACATTAATGTTTTTTCTCAATACAGAATTAGAGTGTTACTGCCATCTATGTACGAAAGACAACTTCACGTGTGTGACAGATGGAGTATGTTTTGCCTCAGTAACACGAACTGCAGACAAAATAATACACAATAGTATGTGTATAGCAGAAGTTGATCTGATTCCCCGAGACAGACCGTTCGTTTGTTCCTCCTCCACCAGAGATGGAGTCTTTACTGTGCCTCATTGCTGTAACACGCCTCTCTGCAATAAAATAGAACTTCCAATTCCAACACCAGGTAAGGGAGGTTTTGGCTGGTTTTGTTTTTCCTTCATTTTTTCAAACAGAAAATTCTGTAAGTTTCAGTTTTGAAATTTGTAGGTAAAGTTGAAGGCCTACAGTGCATCTTACGTTCTGCAATTACAATTTCATGATATTTGAATAAGAATTGTAGTCTTCTGGGTAGGAATGTTAGGGCCAGTTTTGAAGACTTACAAAGTTAAATGAAAAGTGTGAGTAAGCACATTGGGTTTGTCCTTTGTAATACTTATTTTGATTCTTGAAATGTTTACTGTTCAAAAGAGTTAACAAATACCTTGAAATAATTTGAATATCACTGTTGAATATTATAAATATAGTTACATGAAGTGAAAGAAATAGTTTTACCGTTTTCTTTTATTTTTACTGTCAGGCCCTACTCCAGGAAAAACAGCTTCTAATCTAGGACCTGTGGAACTGGCTGCTGTCATTGCTGGACCTGTCTGCTTTGTCTGCATTTCACTGATGTTGATTCTATATATTTGTCATAATCGTACTGTAATTCATCATCGTGTGCCAAGTGAAGAAGACCCTTCATTGGATCGTCCCTTTATATCAGAAGGAACTACCTTAAAGGATTTAATTTATGATATGACAACTTCAGGCTCTGGTTCAGGTAAAGGCACACTTCTAGTAGTTATTACTCTGTGTTTAAAAGCCTTATAATTCATCTTTCTTTTTTTTTTATATTGTCAAATCTACTCAAACTTATAATTAACTGGAAAAATGACTAGAAAAGCGACTTCCATGTAGATTCATTCAGTATTAATGAAGATTCAATGTATGGAAATAAGTGAAATAAAAGAAACATTGAGTTGTTGCTACTGTTCCTTATCATTCTTAGAGTAGCGTGATGTATATATATGTACGTGTATGTATATATATATATATTATATAATGCAGAGAATATCACAGTCATCTATTATAAGTGTTTTGTTTCCTGTAAGGCTCAGTCATTTACCTTTTTATTCTGCACAGTATAGCTAAACTACCATCTTCTATGGCTTTTAGATAATTTGTAAAGGATTTAATTTTTTTAGCTTTAAATTGGAAGTTCATTTATAGGTATAGCTATTGGTGTATGAAGAATATTTTGAATTCTGAGTTAATATTTTAGGCAGTTATGTTTGTTCCAGGAAGGATACAGGGAAGTAAGAGACTTAGAGAATATGGAGAGTCAGAGATTTACATATCTTGGAATGCAGAAAGATTTGATATATAATTGTTACACTATTAGGACCATAAAACTCCTTATTTAGTGTCTGCAGATACAGACTTTTCCTAAAGAAGGCTGAAAAGAAATTCTAATTAAAATTCAAACTTAGTTGCCAGTTGGTCTTTTCATTTGTTATCAGGAATATTCCTTCATTTTCCTTCTGGCATTCTTCCCTGTGCTGCTTCTGAACCTCTCTTTTATGTTTGAAAACTCTGGAAGTACTTCTTCAAAATAAGCTCTTGAAAAGCAGAGAATCCAAGTTAGAAGAAACCTATGATTCTTCTTCTGGAGCAAATGGTTAGAAACTACTGACTGTTCCCTTGCCTATTTGCAAATTACCCTTTAAGTAAAAGCAGCATGCTAGGGAATTAGCTTTCACAGCTGAATTCAGGGCACTCAAGCTAGTCTAGACTCCCAGAGCACCTGACCTATTATAGTATTTGAGCACTGGCTACTGGTGAATGCATCAGAGGAAGAAAACCAACAAATGTGGTTGATTTTTACTTACCCCTAAGGAGACTCTTTACTAATTTGCTTTTATGCTTGAAAGACAGTCACGTTTCTTATAAAACAAGGCTGGATGTTTCCTTAAAAGGGATCTTTTAGCTTCAGCTTCAGTGAGTTCCATGTTGTTGAGCTGTTTGTAAGGCAAGGATTGGCCTTATTTACTGTTCTGTACATCACTGTGATTATAGCAGTGAAATAGGAGATACTTCAGGTACTTACTTTCTATACTGTTGGCAGTATATATGTTTGTAATGACTTGTGCCATTGTTTCAAAATTAGTCAGTCAGTGACTATATAAATTCACAGTGCCCTCACACTTGAAATTATAATTTTCTTGTGTCCTGAAGTAAGCCTGCAGCAACTGAATCTTATTGAAATGTGTGTTTTAATCCAGACTTTGGGTACAGCACATTTAAAATTGAGAAAACTGTGCATTTATGGAATAAACTGGGGGTGGAAAAGAGGGCTGCCAAAGGGAGGAAAGCCACAGCTGCTAATTAAAACAGTGCTTAACCCTGTGAGAAACTGAACTGTGTGAAAGGGATGGTGTTGGGACAAGAGATTGCAAAAACACAATGGATATGTACAGAATGGGCAAAATAATCCAGACCTAAGAGGCACAGCTAAGGCAGTGTTTAGTTTGGTGACACAGAGGCTATGTTCTGCTCCTGAATTCATACTGAGGGACCAGAAGAGCTCATAGTCTATAAATAAAAAGGATTCTACCAATTTTTTTTTTAATTTGGTATTCTCTAATGAGAGGTGTATAAAACCGAGAAATGATCAAAACTTCCTATGAGCTTCCTATTCAGATCAAAAAAGGAGTTAGGATTCATTTGCTACAGTGGTGAATAGTAAGCTGCTATCAATTATTCAGTCTTGACTTACGTTAGTGTTGCCTTGTTGTTCCATGACGAACAAGACCTGAAACAAGTAGATGCTTCATGAAAGAAACTGATGAAACATCTAAAATAGATCCTTCTGCTGGAGCTACAACTTCTAAGAGAAGGACTGCAAAGTCTTTTGGAACTGAGAATGATTTTCAGATCATGATGCAAATCTTTAAATATCAACTACATATTGTACAGACAGATGGGGATGCCCATCTGTTACTCTGTCTCACAAATGACAAAGTAACTTAGTTGCAAGGGAGTGAAAAGAATTGCCTAAAATGGGGGGGAAAGCTTTGACTGGTTCTGGTAGGTAACTTCAAGCAGGCGCTATTTAGGAATCCAGAGGGTCCCAAAAATCAATGCAAAGTTGAAGTGAATTTAAAGCTCCTTAAGAACTTCAGCAATTCATACAAGCTTGAAGGGAAAGAGATTTTTCATTGTCCATGGGATGCTGGGTTTTTTATTTCCTTACTCTTCAGAGAAAGTTTTCTGGGCAGAGACTTACAAACCGGAACAAAATTTTAGCAGCTGCTCTTGTTGGCTACCTTTAATGCTTTAGAACTTAATTCCTGAATTATCCAAATTAGTTACAAACTTCTTATGCATTGGGCAGTCATTAGTCTAAACTAATCAGAGTATGGTTAAGATATGGAAAAGAAAAAGAACTTTTTTCTTTCTGCTAGACTCTCAGAACACTTGAGGATACTTTGATACATAAAAATTATGATGAAGGTTTCAAGAATAAATTGGATGACAATGGCTGAATACAAGGGGTTGAATCTTTCTTCATGCACAGTTAAAGGGAGCTGTATTCCAAGAACCTGAAGTATGGTTGTGCCCAACGTGTATGTCAAAGGCTGAGGCTGTAGCTGTCTCGTGTGAGCTGCTTTTCAGGCAGTCTGGCTTACAGTACAGCAGATGCTCAAGTTCCTGGCGATACAGGGCTGTGTTTCCTCTATAGCAAAAGGAGGAAACTGCTCATTTGCAACAGAAAGTCTGTAATGAATTGCTATGAATGCAAGATAAATATGGATTCTAATCTTCTGGTTTTGTGAGTTGCCAAAAACAGAAGCAAGTTGAATCTTGTGAATACTGTAAAAATAAGTATAGGAGTAAGTGGGTAGATCACAGTAGGGTTTTTATCCTATTGTGACATGTTAATGTGATGATTGAGGGGTTGTAATGTGAAATTGAAATGCTTCATGTCTGGAAGGTTTAGAGCTTAGTATCTGTTTAGAGGTTGGCTGATATCCTTGGACATTTTTTAAACAAGGAGGAATGTCTATAGCAAGTTCAGAGCAGTGCATCTGAAACTGAAAATGTACAAACGGTTTTCTGATACAGCTGTAGGAAAAAAATACTAGGCCTATCACCCATTTCAGGTACACAAAATCAGCTTGTGCTTGATAATTGCCAGTGGACTTTGCAGTAGTACATGAGTTCTAGAAGCTTTCTATTGCCAGTGAAGTCAAATTTTCCATTTTCAGGATTGAGTTTGGTCCTGTAGTTGTTCTAGCCTTCTGTGCATTTCAAAAGTCTGTCCATAAAGAATGCAAGTTAGGCTTCACAGAAGAGCCTTTGTGGTTTGGGCATGCAGCACAATTGACCTGAGGACAGCTATTACAGTAAAATTTTAACTTTCCCAGTAGAAATTATTGCAGTACCTGACAGTGATAAAGTCACTGGTGCGATGTGCATTTTTTTCTCCTTCCTTTCTTCATGTAGGTATGTTTTCATCACAGATCATACAGAAAATTCCTGTAAGGTCTAGGAGTCTTGAACTCCACTGAGCACTATGGTGGTTTAATTTGCTCTCCTCAGACTAAGATATAAGCACAGCAATGATGCAAGACCAGATCAGGTGTCCTTCTAGTGCTGTTGTTAGCAAAGAATGTCCAGAGATGGACAAGAATTAGTTATTTGAGCTATTAGATGGGATTTATTTTCTATAACATAAGGAAATACAGGTGTTCTGTCAGCTATTGGAACAGCGATTATGGAGTAATAGATTGTAAAGTGTTTGGTTTAAGTGAAATAATCCTGTACCAAAAGAGCTTACTGTAAGCAGATAACCTGGCTGATGCATTCATCCTGCAGTGTAGTGTCAATGCAGAATCCAGTGACAAGCCTCGCGGTTACAACAGGAAAGATTTAAAATCAACAAAAACCCAGTCTGGTTGAGGAATGCCAGTGCTTGTATAAAATTACTGAAACACGTTAAGAGGTGCTCTGTGCTAAAAGCATGTAGATATTCCAAAGCTATAAAATCTTCATGAATGTAAACCTTTTTTTGAAGTATAGTTACTGCAAGGCGCACAAGAATGGTCTGTAAAGAGGAAAGCTTCCATTACAAGGATGTTTTCCTATTTTGCAATGACTTGGGATTACTAAGAGGCTACTGGCATACTTGGGCATGAGTGTAAGTTTTCAGCAGTAAGTGTTGCTTATAAGTGTGGTTTAACTTTTAACTTAGAAATGGATGGTCATATCTAGTGCTAAGTAAATTTAATCATTAGCAAAAGCTTTGTTCTTAACCTGCTTTGCCAGGAGAGTTATGGGCAGATCCTTTTTCCAAAAATAAAGTTAAAAAACCCACAAAAACCCAAACAAATAAGCAACCAAAAAAACCCCTCCATCCTGATCCTGATTGCTTCATCGTTGTTTCTTTTTTTCATTTAAATAAAATATTATGGATAGCAAGTGTCCACATTCTTAACTGAAAGGAAGTGTGTGTCATGTTTTTAACAATAGTAGAGGTGATTTGTAGCATAATGTCCTAGACTACTTGTTTTGCTGGCCTTTAAGGTTGAAGGCAGAATCCTACCTCTGCTTGTTAGGAGTTCACTACAAGCTGAGATAATGTGCATTTGAAGAGAAATACCTTAATGGAATAGGATCTCGTATTTAGTATTTGGGATAAGTGCTTGTTTTGCTACAGTGATATTTAAGGTTAATGTAAAATCCTCTTTTCAGGTTTACCTTTACTTGTGCAAAGAACAATTGCAAGAACTATAGTACTTCAAGAAAGCATTGGTAAGGGTCGCTTTGGAGAAGTCTGGCGAGGGAAGTGGAGAGGAGAAGAAGTGGCTGTGAAGATCTTCTCTTCAAGAGAGGAGCGTTCATGGTTTCGAGAAGCAGAAATTTATCAAACAGTTATGCTACGCCATGAAAACATACTTGGATTTATAGCTGCGGACAACAAAGGTTGGTGATACTACAAATTCATTTTGCTGTGTCTGTAGCTGGTCAGAACAGACAGTACATGAAGGGCAAAATAAAGTTGTGAGGATCCTGTTAAGAGTAGCAAAAAATGATTTTGTTACTAGAGCATTTCAGGGTTTGGCAGGCTTTTCATAGGTTTAATGAAGGAAAAAAGTACATTGTCTCTTTTCTTGAAAACATACTTTCTTTACATTTGTTTAAAATGCTTTGGTATCGAAAAGGAGGTACCTTATCCTGTGACCCACACATCTGTTGAATACTTGTACCTGTAATTACCTACTAACCTAATAATATAAATGCTTGGAACCAAAAGAGGTCTTGTCTAATCTTGTTGTCCTGATATAAAGTAGGAGGTAGAAGATTTGTTTTTAAGGCTGAGTTATGAGAAGTTATTCTTTCAAAACTACAGTTAAAAAATAAATTGGAAAAATAGAATTAATGATTTGTTCGTAGAAGTAAAAAACTATACCTGCTTCATGGAGTTCTCCTAGTAAGTCTTTAAATATCCACTAAGAGGAACAGTTTAAACATTTTTTCATCTTGATTTGTTGTGGTTACAGTAGATTAAAGTTTCTTGGATTTTCCTGCAGTCCAGCTTAAGATGCAAGAGTTTGGCAAAACCTAAACAAGTTTTGAATTTCTTACCTTAAGGGGAGCTAAGATGTTGTACTGTTTCGTTGAGTTACTCTCATCTGAAACTGTATGTTTCACCACAAATGGCCTTCGACTTTTTTGTGAAGAAAGGATTAATAGAAAATTCTGCCACCTTAAAGAGGAGTCAAGAATTCACACACATGCTGAATTCTTAAAGGGCTCTCAGTTTTGTGGGAAATTCCTAAATAGTTTTAGTGTAGTTGAAGTACACGTGTAAATAGAGGGTTTTTCTAATTACCCTTAGATTAACTTCAAATTTCTATATCTGTATAAACCTGTAGAATTAGGACAGAATCCAAGAGATTATGTGGAACACTTCTCCAAGAAAGGATTACCTGCAGTTAACTTACCCCTAACAGATATTTGTGCAACTTGTTATCCTCCAAGAGCTTGCAGATCTACACCATTCCAGGCAACTTCTTCCTGCAGCTTATTATGCTTACCATTAGAAACTGTCTTATTTTCATGCTTAAAATTGCTGTCTTGAAAATGCTGTTAATAGTACCTGCAAGAACTTGAGGTTTTTCTGGTGGACCTACTGGAGTATCTGGAGCCTGGGTTTAAAATTAGATTAGTTGCATTAAAACCACAAATGAAAAGCCATTGCTGCAGAAGCTTTAGCTTCCATATGTCACTTAAAATCATCGAGGATGTATTATGATACCTTGGCTATAACTTTTAGCAAAATCCATCAGTGGTTAAGCATACTGGTCTCTCATTTTGCCCAAAACCCTCAGGTAGTTTGTCCCAAAAATACCCTTGACTACTTCTCAGAGGAGATATGAGGAAGGCTTCTTAAATGGTTGGCTTTCAAAAATAATTTCTTGATTACTGGTTCAGGTTCCAGATGAAATAGCGGGAAATTCCATTTGACTTGATCATTGTTAGATTCCTTATAATATAATGTGATATGAAATTGTTTCTGGTTTCTACTGTTAATATGCTTTACATACAAAGAAGAAATCCTAAGTTGATAGCTCAGGCCATTATTGAAGGCTTTAGGGCTTCAGGGCAAGGGTCTTCTATTTTCTTGAGAACTAGTTGGTGACTGGTTTACGAAAAATGGATAAAAACATGTTTTGAAAATGCTGCTATTCTTGACTTTTTTCTAAGAGTACTGCTGTCTGAGCAGATGTAGAAAGCTGTGTTATTTTCAACCCATCAATGCAGAATTAATTCTCAGTGTAACCTTCTACATTCTCTCAGTGAGGAAAGATGTATACACCATTCTCTCTCTGGGTTAAAAATTCAATCCTGAATATTGAAGGAGGTAAATACTTCAACTCTTGCTTAGAATATTTCAGGCCACCTATATCCCATTAAATGGGAGAACCTAGAGGGACACTTATGGGGGTAGTTCTTTCAGTTTAGCAGGTGTGCTATCATGGTACTCTGAAAGGAGCAGGTATATCACAAATTTGCCTTTAGACACCAAAGGCTTAAGAACATCTGTTAACAGTCTTTCATTGTAGATGCTGGTACTAACTGATAAATACTTACTAGGTGCTGGGTGCAAGATGAAGTATTTTTTCACAGAAATAATATCTGTCAAGGATTTGCATGCATTTCTCTATAGGGCAAACTGCTGAATGCATTCAGGAGTTACTACAGCCTAGCTGGAATGCACAAGGTCATTAGACTTTAAGATGTAACTGCATGTCTGAGACATTGTATACATGACTACAAGAGATACAGCAGTACAAGTATTTTTAAAAATTGGCAAAGGACTAGTACAGCAGAGCTTTGGAACAAAGCCATGCTGCATTTCTTGCTACTACTAAAGGCATTAAGTAGGTCTTTCCTCTTACTGCAACTGCATGTTTTTCACAACTGCAGGGGAACATCTGTCTGGCCATTGTAGTGTACAGTTGCTGGAAGGGTTACCTTTGGGTAGGAGGGTGTGTGTATAGATTAGAGCTTGTAACTGTCTTCACTTCTTGTTCTACTACACCATTTAGACAGTTCTCATGCCTTGATGGCACATTATCTTCCTCTACTTCCCCAGAGCTGCATGTTCAGAAGGCTACAGGAGCTGGTCCAATCTGTCTGCTTCCCATCCCATAATTTACTGGGAAATACATGCTGCTATTAAGCCAGCTTGAGAGCTGAGAAGCAATGAATGATTGTAACTGCAGTTGTGCTCTGTCTGACAAGTATTTGCGTTGTGGGTAGCTCTGTGCTTAGCCACAAGTGTACACTAACTTTCAAGTACTGCTAGGTCAGGGAAATTACTTTCAGGGGCATGTGTTGTCTTGTTATGAACCACCTAAACACACAGTTCGGTTTTTGTGGGGGGTTTTTTGTTTTGTTCTCTCTAAGCTAGATACTTAGCTAAAGTGTATCAAGGGTACTTATCTGTGCTATTCTACTAATGAAGGAGTAGTGACAGCAACCTTGGTTTACAGTACTAAAAGTTTCTCTGGGTTAGCTGTCTTTTACCATAACTGTGTAGTCATGTTACAACTAAGATGAGGTCATGTACTGCGCACTTTCAGATAACTTTATGCACCAAAATACTTTGACCTTCCTTCCACTTAACTGAAAGCCGCACTTCCCTTGGTGGAAGTTTTGTTCAGAGTACCTTTCACGGTAAGCAGATCCCCAGGAGTGATGTTAAGCAACATGCTGCACAGAAATGAGCAGAATTCCTTCCTCTTGAGAAAAGTAATATTTGAGCCATTTATTCTTTTTGAAGCTTTGGCTTTAGCCTGAGAAGAAGGAATTTGACTGGAAGATCTTGTTAATCTATATGGCTCAAGTGCTTTTCATCAATTTAATCAGATGACTATCTCAATTTAATAGAGTCAAGCTGTTTTGTGAACAAAACACCAGTCATCCTTCAGTCACTAACATCTCCCTGAATATCTCATTTCTAACAGCTTTCTTGTTGCAGATTCCATCTGAATCTTATATTTTCACTGCTTTTTCATGTTGGTTTTTTTTGTGTGTGTATGTTACATTATCTCCATGCCAAAAAAGGCTAAATCTGTGCTTTAAAACACTTGACACGTGACATGACACTACTGAAGACATACAATTAGGCAGTTTCTGTAACTTCTGTATGTTCAGCTTGTAACATGTTTGAAAACTTGTACCAAGCTTGTACCAAGCAATACTGTCACAGCTTAAAACCTAGAATTTTATTTAAAAACAAACATGTACCACATCAGAATTTTTGCTAATACCAGTGTGAAAGAAGCAGTTTTCATTTACATGAATTCAGTCAATTGAATTTTAATTGAAACTTGATTATATATTTGATAAAGCAATTGTTATAAATTCTTCTTTTCAAGAGGCAGCCTGAACTTGCTTGGATGTCAAACTGTAATCAGTCTCCTAACAACAAGTTTGAAAGTTTCTATACTCAGAATTTCAATTTTTTTTTTTTTTTTTTTTTTTTAGAATTGCAAAAGGAAAACCTTTTACCTCTGAGTGATTTTGATGGTCTAAAATACTTCGGGGTCTCTTGCAAATAGATAAAATAACCATAATTAGTCTCTTAAATATATTTCTAATAACATACGTAATTTTTTTTTGTAATTTTTGTGAACATGCTGAAATTGCTTGAGATTCCTGATCATTGTGTGTATATAAACCAAATTAGATTACCTTACCATATAATACTGTGCTACTGTATGTAATTACAACTGAGTGTAATTACTTTTTCTTACCTGATAAGGCAAATCCTGTGATTGAAAGCTTCATGACAGATGCTGTTTACTCTGCAGCCAAAAATACTCAGGGTCAGGTTAATTATTACTTGGTAATAATTAACTATTGTCAACAGTATAAGAAGACTTAAGTTTATCATAATGTGTTCTACTTAATGTGCTAAAAAGTTTTATAGCTTGTCAAATACAGCAAGGCAAGGAGAACATAGTAGGTCCCATCTGATAGCTGGACATTGGATCTATTACTGCATTTCAGCTTACATGAATAATTAATATTCATGTAAGCTTGGATGCTACACTGTCTCTTATTAAAATCTGATTGAAGGGCCACAAATACAACATGTAAGAGGAAAAAATCATGGCTCCTTTCAGAATGGATAGTAAGCCCAGCTTTATATTTTCTTCTTTGGAAGGAAGGTAAAAACTGAATATTAAGGCTTGCAGGTAATAAGTAAGATAAAACTGAAGTAGAAGTCTGTAATCAGCGGCATATTCTCCTCTTAGGTGGGCATGTAGAGTTATGAGAGGGGAACTTTATGCAAAGGCACCATAGTCTTGATTCAGGGCAGTGATAATTATTCAAGAACTGACATCTTTTAAAGAGCTTATATAAACACAACAGATCTGGTAGATTAATTAAAATTAGTTTAATTTCTCACTTTTTGTTGTCTAGTTTAGACACCTGCTGAGGTCTCCCATTCATAAGAAACAGGAAAAGAAATCAAATAGAGGACCAAGTAATGAGTGTGCAATGCCCAGGAGAGCATTATTTCAGGCAATGTGGGGTCATAAGTCATGAAGCAGTAGGATAAAACTGAGTGAAGAGAATATTCTGAAGTGATTAAGTTAGTTTACTTTGAACTTTTGCAGCTCTTTGGAGCTCTTCGATTATATGTATTTGAGAGTATCTCTTATGTGCCTGTGGACTCCTACCTGCTTCTAATGGGTCTATAAGATTGATTTAGTGAAGCTAATACTGTTGGATTGACTTTTCAGAGACCATAATTCTCCTTGGGAAAAGTCACATTTAATACTATGCGGAGTTAAATGAGTTCATGCTTGGATATTGCAAAGTAGCAAGAGAAGGAGCAGTTTTAATTAGAAAAAAATTGAAGCTATTTTAAAAAATAATCTTTAATTTCCTTATTCTTTGTTAAAAATACAGAACTTGGGCATCCCTTCTGTACCCAAATCCGGGCATATTATAAGACTCTTCCTGCTGCAATAGCAGCTTTCTAACAGCCCTTTAAAGGTTAGAGCATGTGATTGCTTTCTTTTGCCTGTTTAAATTAGCAACTTATTATTATTTTATTATTATTTTTAATATATTTATATATTATTATTATTTATTAACTTATTATTAACAACTATTCTGTAGCAAGCTAGAATTCTCTTTCCATTATGGGAATTGTTTGAATGTAGATTAGTCTTTTATTTCCCTACGCTGAAGTATTTGGAGACCTTTTATTTTATTTTTCCACTACTTTTAGTGGTGTCGCTGGCCTCCCTAGGAATATCCAAGTAAAAGACAAGGTTTCAAGTTTTCCCATGCCCACTGAAGTGTTTATTAGAGATTAGCATAAGTGCTTCCATGAAGGTAGTTTCTGTCAATCTGTAGATCTGGCATTTTGTGCCTCTGGCTTTCCCTGGGGCAAGTGTGTTCCTTTGAAACTAAAAATTTTTCAGTATGTTTATGATAGGAACTAACTCCTCACTCCTGAATTTACTTTTCTGATTCGTGTTCTTTGTATTTAGTTCCTGAGTAATCCTTAGGGACTAATACATAATGAGACACCTTACTGACTTCTGCTGAGTGTTCTCACTTGTTCTCAGTACATGGGGGTTGTATAATTCAGGATAGAAGTCCAGATGAAATCTTTTATGGGATGATGAAAGATTCTTCTTCAAAAGTTGCTAGCTATAAAAACACTTCTCAGGTTTGCCACTGGAGAGTTACTTTCATAACAAAACCAAATTGGAAAACCTTCTCTGGGTGTATTTTTACTTCTTAGGTGAAAAAACCTTTTGCACCCCTCTTGATTTGGATCTCTTAATAGTCTTCTCTATATGGCTTAAACTTCAAAGTATTTTGTGTCCACTACTTAAACAGTGTGAATGATAAGAACTAAGTTCTTATCTGTCATTTATTTGCCCTGGAATATCTACACATGTATTATGGCCTGTCTTGTTTTTCACAGTTCAGTGAGAAGTCATGCAGCAGGCTGGTTTTCTCAGTGTTTTTCTTTACTCTTGTGCCTCCTGGAAATCTCAATTGTGGCCAGCAATTGAGAGGTCACTAGAGGAGGGATTTAACTTTTTTCTTGAAGTCATATGTCCAATTGTTGCCTGTAAGCGTCTACTCTAGGAAGAAAAATCCACCAGCTGCTGGTAACTGTGGAAATTGTCTCCCAGGTTGAGGGCACGTTATGGGAAGACTGAAGGAGTTAGGGAGCTTAGCTTAAAACACTTTTTTTAAATTAATAGTTAGCCTGGACAATATTGTACTAGACTGATAGTGACAGGATTAGTTTTATGTTGTGCATTCAGCACGGTTCCCTGCCTCCCCCACTCCAGCAGAAAAGTTAGGGAATGGCAAGACCTGGCTAATAACCTGAATAGTTCACTCTGAATATTCATCTCAGAATTATGGTGACATGAGTTTTCTATGGTTTGTCTTCTAGTTTAAATAAAAGAATACTTACTAAGCTATTCAGAAAGTCTCCCAGGATATTGTCAGCCCTTACAGAGGTGTTTAAATGCTACAGGGATAGAAGTAAAGATTTAAGAGTCTAACTTGCTGAGTTTACTTGCAAAACGTAATTTGTACTTCATAAGCATTGTATAAAAGTAGAATATGTGGTTTACTTGTCTTTTGTGTGTGTACGTGTTATTCATGCCAGTGTTATTTTGCAGACAATGGTACATGGACTCAGCTGTGGTTGGTGTCAGACTATCACGAGCATGGGTCACTCTTTGATTACCTGAACAGATATACAGTAACAGTGGAAGGAATGATAAAATTAGCTTTGTCCACTGCCAGTGGTCTTGCTCATCTGCACATGGAAATTGTTGGCACACAAGGTAATCTTACAGTTCTTCAGTTTATCACATGGATAATACTGGTTGGTTTTCTGGTTTTGTTTTTGTGTGTTGTTTTTTTTCAAATGACATATCAGTAGTTCATTCTACTATGTGATAATTTTTAATTAATAGAACTTAATTTGGAAGGCTTTTTGTCTTCCTTTCTATGGCATTATGATGTAGCAATCGTTCCTCCAAAACACCTATTAAAAGGCACCAACTAATGGTGCATGTAGTATCTTCTTAACTTCAAGTTGAGACAGCACTAAGGGTCTATTTCCAGAAATGTTAGAAATTTTTTTTGTGGGAAATAATATGTGTGTGCTATAAATTTTTGCAGGAATAGGGAAAGGAGCAATAGAGTGGTGTGATATGGTAAACATGAGGCACTTTCCTGAACAGCCAGGCAATCCACAATAAAAGGTTTCAGGAGTTACCTTCATGCATGTAAAGTGTCAGAACTGGAAGGAGTTCTGTAACTTCAAACAAAATTTGCACCAGGATTAGAATAAAAGCAGTTTGATTTTATTTTATTTTTTTTTTTTAAATACAGATATGTTATTTCTATTTTTTCCCTTCCAGGCAAACCAGCGATAGCCCACAGAGATTTGAAATCAAAAAATATATTGGTGAAGAAGAATGGAACATGCTGCATTGCAGACCTGGGATTGGCAGTTAGACATGATTCAGCTACAGACACAATCGATATTGCCCCAAACCACAGAGTGGGAACAAAAAGGTAAAATCATTCACGTGATGTGTCAGGCAACTTCTGTAATAAAATGCTATGTTTTTTCTTGTCCCATATAGGTTTTTTTGATATAAATATAAGCAGCAGGGAAATGTAGTGGCAGATATAGTTAGACAGTAAGAACTTTAAAGAATGTTAATTGTTGGTACGTGTAAAATACTGAAAACTTGCAAAATACTGTAGGTATAAGTATGTATTAAAACGATTAAGAGACTTCATGACTGATGGCGTAATAGACTCCAGTGCTTTATTCTTGCCTTGTGTTGCATGAAAATGTTACACTCCTGCTTGACTGGGAGTCAAGCAAGTGAGATAGGATGTTAACAAATGAAAGTAAAAAGCTGGGTTTTTTCAGTGTGAAGCCTATGTGGTAGAACATAAAAGGTGCAGAATCTTGGACACGTTCTTTCTTGGAACCACATTTTTGAGAGAAATACAAGAACTTAAAACAGCAGTCCTCTTTGTCATCTAATGCATAGATAGAACCATCAGTGGATGAGTCAATATACTTTCTTTTAAAAGACTACTTTTCCATTTGAAAATACGGATTTTTCTTGCCCTTAAAAGAATTTGAAACTGTTTAATTCCATCAGCAAACTGCAAATTAACTTACTGGCTGTAATTTATCATTGCTGAACCTTCAGACAATAATAACTGGAAGCTGTTCTGAGGAGAAGATAAATTTCCTTTAGTAAGCTGTACAGCTACACAGCATACAGAGATAGCAGCACTAACAGTGAACCATAACAACCATTGGGGATGTGGGGAACTTTTTGTTCTTTTGATGCCTAAAGGTTCAGTGGTATGACAAACTGAAGTTTGGACACTGGTCATGGAGAAATGTGTGACAGCCAAGCCTATACGCCTTAGCAGTGTTAGAGAAAATTCTGTGTTGATGTTGGCCAATGTCCAGTCCACACATAAGAAATACTTTTGTTATGTATCTCTATAGGTGGCAATATTGCAGGGGAGGGGTGTGATGGGCATTTTATTGTGAACTAGGATGCCCCTTCAACTGTGTCTTTGGAAGGAAAAAACCCCAAAACATTATTTTAAGGCCCGGTCAACTAAAGCTTTTAGAACATGTACTGAAAATTTCTTTTTCTGACAGTTACATTGCTGAAGTTACTCTTTTCTAAAGCTCTGCTGTACTATTCCTTTGCCAGCTTTAAAAATACCACACAAAGTGTCAGATAGGATTTATTTTCTGAACTACTGCTACATTACAAGGTACTGGGCATTATTCCTTCTCAAAGTCCCTAGTAATCATTGGTAGTGAAGCAGCAGGCTTACTTTGGAATTTGTCATTGCAAACTTTGCTGCATGCAGGGCACATACCACGTGTGATTTTTGTCTTTTTTACTACACCTACGTGCCAAGAAAAACAGTGTACAAATCGGTTAGTCTAGTTAGTTAGTTAGTACAAATCTCTTTAGTCATTGAAGAAAGAATCCTTTCAGCTGTGTCTGTAGATCCCACTTACCAGATCTCTTCTTGCATAGGCATTATTAAATTGCTTATTCATCTGCCTTATGCTTCTTCTCAAGGGTAAAGCTGTAGCAACTCTTGCTTTACTGCAGTGGGCACCAGCAGGACTAATTTGTTTCCCATTTAAAAGACATTTGTCATTTCTACCTCTCTGAAAATTGCTCATTCTTGTAAAAGGCTTGGTCCCCTCTTCCTCCTTCTTGTGCATTCTTAGGTAAGTAACTCTGCACCTCTGATTAATTTTTCATAGTACAGGTCAAGTCTTACCTGTTCAGTGACAGTTTTAGCTCCCGTTGATTGTCACTGCTGGAAGCTCTTCTGCACATGGAAGCTCCATGTACAAGTTCAGGGGGATTTGACAAAGTTTATATTTTTCTAATTGTTATAAAAATGCAAGCAAACTCACTCTTGGGTGAGTGATTGAGGTGTTGAGTCAAACTAACGATCCTTCTTTTCTGCTCAGAGGCTTAGCTTTACCAGAGGATGTGAACTGTATGCTTTCACAGCTCAGCCTGCAGCTTTCATAGCTCAGCCTGCAGCGTAAAGCAGGGAACATGAGCTTTAAACTGAGAAGGAAATAGAATCCCTCTCTCGCTCCCTGAGGCAATTAAAAAAACCCTCATTCTCTTTTTATTTCTTTTAAAAGTATGGCCCAGCTGTTAGTTTGGGTAGTTCAAATAGGCTGTGTTTAAAAGAAGGTTGACAGCAAATTCTTCCTTTACATGGGTGCTTCTCTGAAGTTTATCTGAACCAAATATGAGCAGAATTCTACCTTCTGAGTATAGGCTTAATGAAGATGTCACACTCGGTATCGTTGTGTATGGGTCCTGTTTGATGACACCAAGCTCCCTCTATGTTGTACAGGAAATTTAGGCAATTAATCCTGAGCTTTTGGACCAAAAGGGATGGGAGAAAGAGGTCAGTAGGCACCTAAAGTTTGGCAAGACCACGGTCAACATAATTTGTAGACTTGTGCTTTCATTCTTGGATGATACTGAGCTGCAAACCTTGTTCAGAAGGTCAGAGTTAGTCTGTGTAGAGTAGCTCTCTTCCAGAACCTAAAATACTGTTTCTGGCAAGCGATGCATTTCCAGTGCATAAGCTATGAGGAGATGCCTGCTTCTCTCCCTTTTGTCTAACAGCCATGAATGGTTCATCTGCTAACCTCATTTAGATGACCTACTTGCCTTTCACCTCTCTTCTTCCAGCAATAGTCTCTCAGACTTTTTGAGCAGTCACCATTCAGTGTTATGGAAGCCAAAGCCAATCTAAATGCATTGATCGAGGATCATGGTAAGAGGTCACTTTGCCAATAAATTCAATGGAAGTCACACTGGGGGGAAGGAGGGAGGGGTTTTTTGCCACATTCAGGCCTCTTATAGTCTTAGATGTTAAAACTCTTGTCCTTAGGATGATTTACAGAAGTTGAGACAATCTCCTTCGTTGCTTGTTTAAGTGATTCTGGCTGACTTCTTGCACCATGGTTGGGGTTTTTGGTTTGGTGTTTCTTAAGGTCCATCAGTCTTCTCATCCCTGTGGGATCTTAAGATAGAGCAAATATTTATGCTTTGTGCTAAATTCCAAGCTGATTACTATACTGTCAAGCACATGAAGTAGCACAAAAGTATCCAGTAATGCAAAATCCTTGGAGAGCATCGAAACACTCACCACGGTCTTGCATTC
Source organism: Myiozetetes cayanensis (assembly GCF_022539395.1). Classification (NCBI taxonomy): domain Eukaryota; kingdom Metazoa; phylum Chordata; class Aves; order Passeriformes; family Tyrannidae; genus Myiozetetes; species Myiozetetes cayanensis. The sequence continues at coordinate 93,953,569 of NW_026086604.1, read as the reverse complement.
TTGATTGCAATGTTTTTGATATGGTGGACCAGAACAATTTGAACCTTGTCCATATTAAAGCTTGTGACATGTAAACTTAACTTGACTCAGCTTCCATTCAATAATTACTGTCAAAGTAAACCTTACATTCCACTTTAGACAGTTGTCCTCTGCTTGTGATGTGTTTATCAGTTGTGAAGAATTGGTATGCCTTAGAAGAACTCTTGTGTCAGCAAACCTTGTTCTGGGTAGTTAGAACAGATGTAGCTACTGGTTTTGGGTTTGCTCCTTTTTTTGATAGCCCTTGCCTCCTTGTGTCGTTGTAGTTTTCATAATACACAGTAGTGCTGAGAGAGTTCTGAAGGGTATGATAATCCTGAAATTTGTTTTAAGTAGTGTGTCTTGTATTCTGTGTACCATCCATGGTACTGGAAAAGAAAGAAAACCCTAGTATTATGTGATTAAATGAAATCATGCCTAGGTTTCTGTGGCTGTTCCAGGCACTAGAGTATTCTACTCTAGTGATCTATGTGTGTTGCTTTATTACCAGTCAACAGTGCTCTCCAAAGCCCTGGTGCCATTCTTTGCATGCTTCATTAATGTCAGCCTGGGACTGATGGGGCAGTGATGTGGAGAAACACACTGAACTCTGCTAAACATTACATGCTGGATTTAGCTGCCAGAGCTGTACCAGAATGATAGAGCAAATACCACAACTGATGTTGACTTGATGCAGCAAATACCATTCATTCTTTCCATCAGCCAGTTAGGATGCTGCTGTCAGTAGCTCTCACAGTAAGGTCCACACTGACATTTTGCTTGACGTTCTCACATTAGGCTTAGTCACTAAACAAGGTAACAATGAGTTGGATGCCATGACCAGTTTTCAGTCCTCGTTTCTCAGTTGAAAATTTGTCACAGGTTTGTTTTTTAGGTTTGCCTTTTTTTTTGGGGGGGGGGCGGGGGAGAATGTGGATAAAGTAAGCTTGTGAGCATTGTGAGCACTTCTTAAAGTGTAACCCAAATAACATTTACTATTATGATGAAGAATGAGCTACTGCAGTGGTAGGGAGCCTTTGTTCTCAAGGAATTTTTAACACTGCTGTTTTTTTAACCAGGACTTCACACGTATTTCCTCTTTAGTCTTGTTAGGGGATGTTTTAAGTGGTTGCTATAACTTGTCAGATTCCAGGAACTGGGGCTTCCTCCTGCCTGCCCTCTGGAGCCCAGCTGGTGTGTCCTGGAGGGCTGGGGCTCTGTTCATCTGAGGCCCATGGATGCGGCTGCTGCTTTCTTTCTTGTATTCAACCAGTCATACACACACATACACAATACTGACAGGGCTGATTACACAGATTGCTATGCACCATGTGCTGTCTTCAACACCCACATAAAACACTGTCAGAACTTGTATAAAACATAAGTATAGACAGCCAAGTCTCCTTCCTTATCTTCAGCTGATCAGGACTGAACTTCATTACTGAAAAGCACACACTCCTTTCTGCAGCCTCACAGGTCCATGCATGTTTATGAATCCCTCAACCATTCCTACAACACTCTGTGTCCAATGCTCTCTTTGGTGCTCTGTGGGTCTCCTACTCGCCAGCTGGATTAGTGCACAGTAGCAAACAGATGATGTAGTCATATGCACCCTACATGCGTGGATACCCTCAAATACCAGTGTGGGCCCTCCTCCTGTCAAACATCCCTGCCTAGGCCACCTACTTGCTGGCCTAGACCAGCTTGAAGTTTGCCAGAGAATTCCAACCATGCACACCAGCCACGTATACCAGGTTTGGGGAAATGCAAACCACCTGGCCCAGCCTAGCAGCTGGCACCCAGGCACATAAGACCTGTGACTCCCACTCCAGTTGCTGGTGCTGGGAGACCTGTACTCTGCTTTTCTCATCCCCATTCTCTCCTGTAGCTGGTTCATGTAGGGTGTAACTGTGAAGCCTCTGACCCATGGTCCCACTTCAGTGGGACTGAAGCGGAGACCCTCATTTACTACAGTTGCTGGCCACAGGGATTCCTTCACCTGCTGTCTGACTACAGTTGCTCACCCAGAATTTATTCACACTGGTCCTCCCGCAGTTGCTCCAGATATTTGGTCTTAACACCTGTGGACCTGTGCTTCTAGGATCTGCATTTCCCTTTCTGCTACTGATGTTGAGACTCTCCTTTTCTCTAGTTGCTTGTGACCCCAGGCCTGAGGGCAACTTCATCCCTTGTCCCACTCCAATTGCTAGACCTGAATTCACTAATACCTGCCTCCAGTTGCTTACATATAGTTCTTAAAAAACACGTGCCCGTGGGGTTGACAGTGAGATTACGCAGAAAAACAGGTTTTAATAAAATAGGGTGCACTGGCAAGCACGTGCACATTGGCAACCTTTTATGCAACTGACCCCTTTGCTACCCTTTTCTATCTGTTGCCCCACTTCTGTTCCCTTTCTCCTAAACATTCCTTAATAAGCATTGCATATTCCCACAGGCTTCCCTTGAATATCCACAGTCCTCATGTTCTTCTTGTTTTCTGTTTATTAGCATTCACAGTGTCCAGACTGGGCCTCCCTAAAGCTATGCATTTCTTAGTAGCCTATCCATTAGCAAGTGGAGACTTTTGGTCTTTGTTACTGTCTCTGTTATCCATTGTCTGTCAGGTTTATGGCTGTACTTGTTTATAATTTCACATTTACTTTTTCCCCCCATTTCTTTGCTTGTTCCTCTCAGTTTACTTATCCCCTTTGCACTCAAAGGTCTGTGATTGGATAATCTTAATGAAGCAGATTTTCCTTTTTCCCTTTTTCCACATAAATATTTTAATTTGGTTTTGAGCTGATCAGTAGTAGTGAACTTTCTCTGCTCTAAGTGTTTATGAAATTAAATGTGTTTTTTTTTTTTTTTTATTGCAAACAGGTACATGGCTCCTGAAGTTCTAGATGATTCCATAAATATGAAACATTTTGAGTCATTCAAACGAGCAGACATCTATGCAATGGGATTAGTTTTTTGGGAAATTGCTCGGCGGTGTTCAATTGGTGGTACGTGGCAATCTTTACAAAATTGTCCATACTAAGAAGTTTTAAGTAACGTACTCAAACTTACTTAGATTCTGAAAACAGTTTGCTCTAAAAATAGTGCAAGGTAATAGCCAGTATGTCTCAGACTTTCTAGTTGTTAATCCTGTAAATGATGACTGATCTACTCAACTTCATTCTAAACTGAGGAACTATACCTGTTGAAGAATATTTGTGTCTTTTTTTTTCCCTAAAACTTTATATAGAGTGGAGAAAAGGGTGAAGTTAAATGTTCTGTGAGCAAGGGGCAAACACCACAAATAGGAGCTAGCTAAAATATGCTCAGATAACATCTATACCTTATTTAAAATGAGGCATGCTGTTATTAATTATATGCTCTGAAGAAGCATGTCTTTAGAATAGCATATGAAAAATTTCACAGAGCTTATATCTCTTCCAGTTTTATAAATTTTAAATTCTTCAAGGTTAATGTAAATGCTCCCAAGATATGGTTAAGGATTTTTTAATTATTATTTATTTATTTGTCAGTCATTGTAATGTAAATTTTAAAAATAAAACCCAAAAACTGGTTTTTCTTCCTAATAAGGAAGACAGCAAAAAAGAGGAGAATATGTCATCTAGTGTCATCTAAAATAAAGCCATTTTCAACCTATTACAGGAATCCACGAAGATTACCAGTTGCCATACTATGACCTCGTTCCTTCAGATCCTTCTGTTGAAGAAATGAGGAAAGTTGTGTGTGAGCAGAAGTTAAGGCCCAATATTCCAAACAGATGGCAGAGTTGTGAGGTATTAACTAACCTTGTTAAAGCTGCTTTAGTGGATGCTAGAGCTTTTAGTGATTTCAGTGGCTTAAAAACTGTGCTTGTTTTTGAAGGGAGAAGGGCTGCTTCTAGGAGAACTTAATTAATTTTGTTCTGATCATTGTGGCTTTATTAAATGTCATTGTTCCTTGGTTATACACTAGTATTTAAAAGTATTTTCATAAAAACTAATAGCTAACCCTGAATGCAGGATTCTAGAATCCCTTCCTGTGAAGCATAGGTGATGCTATTTAAATTAGAGCTAGTCTGAATTACATTATACAAAAAGCATCATTGCAAATAAATTTTGCAGTGGGGAGTTGTACTGTGTCTAAGTGGAATTGAGTTAACTTCCTTCATAGCAGCCTGTATGGTGCGGTGTTCTGGATTTGTGACCAAAACAGTTTGACAGCACACTGACGTTTTAGCTATTGCTGATCAACACGCAGCTTCAAGGCATTCTCCATTTCTTATCTGGGTTGGGGGTGGACAAGAGTATGAGAAGGAACACATTTGGGACAGCTGACCCAAATTGGTCAGAGGTAATATTCCATACCACTGCTCTGGGAACCCAGCTAGGGCTAGAACCAGTGCTTTCTGATTCACAGCTTAGCAGAACAGCTGTGGTAGGCTACAGAAGGAGTAAGGGATTGATAAGATATGATGTACATGAGACAGAAGAAGGAACTAGGTTGTGGCATGTGTGAAATGAATGCATGGGTGAAGGCCTGAGATAAGAGATTTGGGAAGAGAATACAGGAAGGAGAGAAAGGTGATGATATGCACTAGCAAGCTGTGGAGCCATTTTCTTAAATGCACTTCCTATCAGTGTAATACCGTTTTCAGTGTAAAATTTTGGAACATCTTCAGTTTTTTTGATTTGCTTTGTGAATGCTACTACACAAGTAACAGACTTCAGAGTATGGCTCTTTAAAGGATACAAATACTCCAAAAATTTTCAGGAAGACAGCTGATACATTTCCTAATTGCTTTATATTGAAGTAACTCCTTAACTGGAGGTACAATAAAAAAGAGTGTATTTTTGTCTAATGTGAAAATTCAGAAAACAGTTACAGACAAGCTACTAATTTTTCATTAAAATGTTTTTTCATGGGCCAAAAGCCTGCTGTAAAATACTGGGCTTGCTCTACAGTATTTAGAGGGTTTTGATTTTCTGTAAGTAAAGTAAGAATTTGATTTTTTTTTTTCCCAGACAGCACACTCTTCCACGCAGCTGTAGTACTGGTAGTAGACTTCAAAAATGCATGAAGAGGCTAAGGCAGGACAGCGTTTCCCTGGGCTGCATTGGAACAGCAATACATATAATGACTTGTCTTTCCTTTGCAGGCATTGCGAGTAATGGCAAAAATTATGCGGGAATGCTGGTATGCCAACGGAGCTGCCAGGCTGACAGCTTTGCGCATTAAGAAAACATTATCGCAACTCAGTCAACAGGAGGGGATAAAGATGTAATCCTGGATTTGCTACCGAAGAACACTGTAAAAATCCCTATCTGCACCAGAGTGGCGTGTTAAGATGGTTAATTGTTCTACCTCACTGGGGGAACAGAAGGATATTGCTGCCTTTTAGTACTTCATAGGAACGTCACGTATTAGGATTTTTGTGGATGTGCTAAACAGTTGTGTTGGGTCCTTTCTGTGCACTATGAACCTCTTTCCCAGGTTACTTACAAAACGTCATATATTCTTGTTTTATTAACTTGTAATTTTTTTATTTGGAAAGCTGATAGCTGGTTTTTACTAGTTAACTGTGCTAAAAGTAGGAGGTCACTACTAAAATGGAACCGGTTCACCATATTGTTCTAAAGTGCATTGATGATTCTTCAGGCAACTTCATTCCTGGCTGGTACATTGACTATTCTGAACCACTGTCTCAATTCCTTGATTCAGATTGTGAATGTACACTTGGAGTATACTTTGCTTGCTATTAAGGTAGTGTATCTTTTGGACTCTGACCTTGACTTACAAATTGACCTCATTCAGTTGTGGGAACATAACTTATGCAACTATACTTTATACATGATTATTGGGGTTTTTCCACTTTTTCAGAACATTACATTGCCTTCAAAATAGATTGTATCACACCAGTAAGTGCCACTTTTGAATCTTTTAATGCAAAGCAGTAGGAACATACAAAGCCTTTGGTACTTTTGGTTTCAAAAATAGAAGTTAAAAATCAACTGTTCCTTTGCCTAGCTAAGATTTAACTCTCACTTGTTTCAGCAACATAATTCATGGAATATTTTTAATTTTACCAAAATCTGACTCTTGATACCACTGTAGGAGTTTTAAATAGTGTAAGCTGGTAAATTCACTGTCATATTTTGTAATTGTCAAGTTATGAGTCATAATTATGTAGATGATTTTTTTTTTCTCAAGCGGTACTTCTAAAAAGCTTGAAGTACCTCTCTACTTCAGAAAAGTAGCAAGAGTAAAATGTTCTTAAGGGAGACCTTGCTTCAGTAAGTCAAACATGAAAAGCATATTTTCTGTGTAGTTCTGCTGAGTCTTAAGGCTCAAAGAACAATATTTGCAATTAAACGAGGATTAAGTGCACCTGTAATTAGAGAAAAGTTATTTGAGCTTTTGTACTAGAAAGGTCAAAGCTGCTTAAAAATTTTATGTGCATATATGTTGTGTGCCTCATACACAAAGTGGTGAGCTACAGAAAGTGGTGAGCTTGCAGGTCTTTGGATACAAATACCAGAGGATTCCAGCAATCCTCTTCATATGAGAAGAACAAAGCTTATGGTGGCTTGTGTTGTCATAAGAACACAGAAGAATATGCGTGGCCTTAGTCAAGATTTTCCTGAGATTTTAAGGGTATCATAAAATTCTCACAAGCCTGTATAGAAATTGAGTTGCTTGCTGCCCAAATGTGCAACTTCTGGAGGGGGCTGGAAGAATTAATATTGAAAATTCTCCTTAAAAAACTGCTGTTACCAGGATATTTTAGTTGCAGTTTTAGGAAGAGTCTGGTTGACCTTTGGTTTCATCAATGCCTAAAACAATCTGTAGTATTTCAGTGTGGAAATATGCCTGGCAATTAATATGCCCCCTAACCTCCTACTCTCAGGACACATCAGTACCCATCCCACTACACAACACACATGGCAATGTTACCTTTGCTTCCCTTTCCTCCCTCAGCCCACTGAGAGTTGGTCACAAAGCTGGTAGCAGTGGTTGCTGACCAGCAGCACAGTCGAGATTCTGTTCCATGGTCTGTGATGTGTGGTAGCTAAAGCAGTAAGAAGAGTGGGGCCTAGTAAGAAGAGGCTACATAGGTGACTTAAGCCTTAGCCAAGATAAGCCTTTGCACTTCACTAACTTCTGTGTATTTCCTTTTTCATGTTGCCTGCTTGGAAATCAGTTTGGTTGATTGGGGAATTACAGACCCTCAGAAGTTGAATTGGAAATAATGAAATGCTTTATTCGGCCACCTTTATGGATGAGTTTACTCATACTGGAAGACAGCATTCAGGAGAAAAGGAAGAACTAAGGGAAGTTCTTGGAAAACAGGCTTAAACATACATACAGCTGTCACACTTGTGTTTGTTTGGCATTATCTGACAAGTCCGGCTTGTGTGCTTCAGGCCTCCCTCAATCAGAACTGAATTAAAAATTACTTCATGTAGGTATTTAAATAAACTATGCCTTGGTGCACATGGACAGCCATGCACCACAGCATTTTTCAGTTATGACTGTTCAGAAAAAAAATCACAGAATATGTTGAGTTGGAAAGGACCCACAAGGATCATCAAGTCCAACACCTGGCCCTGCACAGGGCCATCCCCAAGAGTCACACCATGTGCCTGAGAGTATTGTCCAAATGCTTTTTGAACTCGGTCAGACTTGGTGCTGTGAGTGTTCCTGGGGAGCCTGTTCAGGTGCCCAGCCACCTTCTAGGTGAAGAACTTTTTCTAAAATCTAACCAATGTTTGCATCTAACTTACCTCCCAAGCCTATCTACATGGCATGTCTCTCTAACTAAACTTCTGTGTATCTAGGCAGGTATTTAAAGAAAACAGATCAGCATCAAAGTATGCCTTATTGTATCTCCATGATAATGTCATAGGCTTCCTATTTAGCAATTTGTTAACTTTTTGGTAGCTTTGTTACATTTTCATACATGTTTTCATAGGTGTAGTTGGGTCTTTACCATAGATACAAATGGTATAGATCATACTTTAGAAACATCAGGCTCCTCATCATGCCTCAGATCTGTATAGTTGTCTTGATGGTAACATGAAATAGTAACATAATTCATCAAATAATTTTTTAGTGGCTTTTTTAGTACCCACCAAACTTTATCAGCATAATGTCTAATTTCCTAAAGTATAAGGAACAGTTCTGTGTCATTTTAAAGGGGATCTACAGCAGCTGAATGGCAATATTGGATGTGGATTATTCTGTCAGCTGTACAGTGGCTTGTTACATTGTCTCAACCACCTGCAAATCTTCATTCTCCTGAATTACCAGCAACTACTTTTACTTTGTTCTGACATTTCGCTTTGTAATAGAACTTTGCAAAAACAAAGCACAGAAGGATGCTTGACAGTGTATGACATTAGGAGCAGTATTTTGGAACAACCTTATTATTCTCGTTGGGCTGCAGAACAGGAAAATTCTGAATAGAGCTATATATATCCTCGGTTCTGACACCACAAACTTCAAGCTTTGTTCTTCTTTTCCATTATATAAACTGAACACCTTTTACAAAGGCTGTGTCTGTATATATTATGTAACTTTAAATGTTACCTGTGTAAGATCATATCTTATATATATGGACACAGGTACACATAAGTATTTTTTAAATTAAGATTGTAATATCACCAGATCTGCTCTTGGAAATCCAGGGGGACCAAAATATTTTAGCATTCAAAATATTAATTTTGTATCATTTCAAGTATATACCAAAACAGTTTCTAATTAATACTGATGCAAATGTTTATTGTAAATATTACATACATTGTACATCACTTAAGTTTTGCTGGATTTAATCAATTTTACATGTTAGTAGCATTGAAGCCTCAGTTTGGTTTACAGACTTGTGACCAGGTGGATGTGGACATGGAGAAAAGGAGCATTTGAAATGGTCTGATGCTGAAAAGCCTGAAATGTCATTTTTGAAATGCTGGAATTCTTCAGGGACCTTCCAACCTTAAAAGCTGGAATTCTGGGAAGTTTCTCAAGCGGACTTTCCAAGTGTGACACACTGCCACCCTCCAGTGGTTCCGCTTGTAATCCTAAGAAAGACTTTGTATATAGGTAAAGACATTGGGATTGACCGACTGTATGGGGACGTGAAGGTGTCAAATGAAGTAAGAGGCTATTTTATTTTTTCAGTAATGGCTCTGAGTGTGATTGCCATGAAATTCACCTTTTAGTTAGTTCCTTGTTTGTTGTGCCATTGAAATGATTGCAAGGTGTTGATCATTGTGTTTAAAAAACAAACAAACAAAAAACCCCTTCACCATATCAGTTGCTTTAAACTCAAATTACCTCTTAAAAGACCAAGGTACATTTACCTCATGTGTATATAATGTTTAATATTTTTCAGAACGTTCTCCAGGTTTGCAGTTACATGTTTCTAGAAATATGGGTATTTCTAAATTTACAACTTCAGCGGTACTAAGTGTATTTTCTGGTGCCCCAAAACACTTTAATTTTCTGTATTTTAATGTATTAGCAAGTTTGCTGCTTTGTCACTGTAGCACCTGCCCTTACATAGCTGTGTGGATACTGCCTTGTAAATTTTACTTTTTTGGATGATTTGAGAATCCTGTACAGATGCGTGTCACTTTTCTAAACCTTACCAAATTGTGCATTTCCCTTACATTTCTGAAAATATGTATTGTATTTGTAGAGTATACATTTCAATGGATTGTAAATAGGATAGTAGAAGAGTGGATGCTTATGTTAAGTGCTAACACTACAGTAGAAAGATTAAAGCAGTGAAAATAAATAACTTTTTTCAAAATGTGTGAGTTGTCTTTCAGAGCCATTAAGTAAAATGTGGCTTTACTGTGAATTCCTTTCCTCAGAAGAAATTTCTGCTAGTACAAAAATGATAAAAGAATTTGTTTGCTGAGGCAATCTGTCTCATCTGTGCTGTGCAGATAATGTGCCTGCTCTTCCTTGTGTCCTACAATAATTGTCCTACAAGGGTTGAATTGTCCTACAACAGTTAAATAAGAATCTTGCTGGTGCATCTCATCTCCTGGACAAAATATAACTCGGGACAAATTGTTCTGTCTCTACATTTATATTTGCATAGAAATAACAGCTGCTGAGGATTTCAGACTACTTAAACAGTTCCAGGCATCCCAGAATGGCAAGTTAAATCAGCTTATGTTGGAGTGGATCATTTCTGTGCAAAACTCTGGTTTAGGCTCCTGTTATATTTCTCAGGGAAACTGAAGATTTAGACACAACAACAATAGGGCATCTTGCCCTTCCATAACTTTTTGTTTTAATTTTGGCTTCGAAATAACCAGACAGAATTACGAAAAAGTACTTGTTACAGCAACCTTTCTCCAAAAGGGGAAGCTGTAAGGTGTTCAGAGAAGGCCAATAGCTATGTCAAAACACTGTGTTCCTGTTCAAATGCTGTTACAGGAGGTATGATTATTTGGCTGCAAATGCGTCCCTCTCCTGTGAGTGGCTAAAGGAAGTCAACTGCAAGCAACCAGAACTCAGTAAAATCCTGAATCCCTCTCCTGCATCTACTAGTAGAGGAAATATAAGGTCTGGAAATAGCATCGTAATGTTGCTGTTTACCACACTTAGTTTTTATTAAATAGTCTTCCGTGCTTCATGCTTTGAGGGCTTGAGCCTAACAACTGAAAAACCATAAACAGCAAACAATTACCACAAGTAATTTAAATGTGGAGATGTTTTAAGGTCATTTTAGAGACACTGAATTCAGAAGGTCTGCACGCTGGTTTGGATTGCAAGTCAGCGTGAAGAGGTAGAATTTCAGCTGAATTTTTAAAGTGGGTAGCTGTTGAAATGACTTCTTTTTAATACCCCACTGCACTGAAGTAATGAATGTTTTCTGTAGGTACAGCTAACAAGAGTGTATAAACAAACCGCTTCTATGCAGTGCCAAGTAAGTATTGCAATTTTCCTTTTATCAATTTTTGTGATTTTTTTAACAGATACACATTAATTGATGTACCCAGTAATTGTAGTATAGCATCAGGGTGGTCTTTATACTATGAAAATAGTAGAAAATAGATGCCTTTTAAATTAGGAAATCAAAAATTCCAGATTTCTCATTCAGTGCTCTTACTAGCTTTTTTTATCTATCAAGCCAAGCTGTGATGTTTTAACTGGAACTAACAGTGTTCTTTGTTTTGCTGATGAGACATTAATAAAATCTTACACTGCAAACCCATTTACCCACATGATGGGCTGCTGTGGTTTTGAGTCTCATAATTCTGTTTTGGAGTGGTTGGAGTTGTTCTAGGTTGTTTTCCAGGTTGGAAAAAAATGTAGGCACAGCATGTCCTTTGTTAACTTGAGTAGACTGCAAATAAAGTGTCCAGTAGTGCTTGGGAAATTCACAGCCATGAGTCTTCCTGAGAGGTTCTTGAAAATAAGATTTAAATCCCCAGTCTCCAAGATGTAATGGTACCAGAAATTGTTACCTCTCTTTTGAGAAGTAAAAAACCAAAGCAAACTGTGCTGATGGGTTCCTATACAGGAGTGCTGTGTTTATTGGTATTAAAAGAGCTATGTGGATGTACTTTCAAATTGTTTTAAAAAGAAATAATTTATGCTAAAGGCAGCATATTCTATACATTTCAGATTAAAAACAGATGGTTTCTTTAGGCCATTTGAAACCTGGCTTGAGTTAAAGAAACTTCTTTAATATGTTGTTCAGCTGATAAATGTTTAGGTACTACTGTTTTTCACATCATGTCACTCATTTTTAGAAGGTGAACGGCAGCTTGGATCTTTTTACATCCAGTGGATCTTCTCTGCTGGGAATAATTATATTGGTATTTTTTGTTGCCATTTATGTGCATTTAGTGTCGTAGTATGGAGAAAGACAATTCCAGCACTCATCTTGCTTTCTTGCTTGCTAACTTTCCCTCTCTGCTTTAGCTAATGCAAAATTCTGCGTGCTAGCATGTGTGTTGAGTCGCTGGCACTCAGCTCACCCCCTGTCTCCCCACAGTTGCATTTCCTGCTCCATATGAGAAAGGCATTTGGAAAGCTGGGGGCAGTTGGTTTATTTTAGTTCATTTGAAAAGGTACTCTTTCTCTGCAATTTCTCAAACTTTTCTTGCTTTTCTTACAGCCTGGCTCTTGGAGACTTTCTTCTCGAGTAAACTTCAGTGAGAAATTTTATCCCGGTCGCAGGTCTCACTCTCCTTGAAGTCCTACCTTTATTGTTTGTGAGGGGAGAAGCATTTTCATAGACCATTCCTGACATGAGCTCCCTTACTTGTGCACACTTTCACACAGAACACTTCACAGGTGGTTGTTTTGCTTTTGCTTTGGCCCCTTATCTTTGAAATGTACAGGATGAAACATCTCTATTGTGTGCTTGAAGTTTGCAGAATAAAACATCTCTGTTGATATGGACTGTGACTCCAGTATCCTTAATGTTCAGAATCTCCTAGATTTTTTTTTTTTTTGCATAAAGCAGTTCAGAAGTATACAGTAAAATACAGCAAACTGTAATGCTTTATTTCTTCTGCAGTGATGTTCTGTTTGAATAAGTTGCAATTGCAAGACTTCATTGAGTGACTTACAGAAGTATACCTCTGTACTGGTTTATGATACCATCCTGGGAAATACCTAAACACTAACTAGATGTAATTTCTTTAATTAAATTACTTGGGAGAAAAAGAAGAAGGGTTACAAGACTAGACATCATTCAGTGTTGTCCTGAGTGAAAGAACCATTACCATGTTATCCCTATTTTAACTGTAAAAAGATAGAAAGCTGTTCTGGTTGGAATTCTTAAAACCAATGCTTTAAAGAATACTTTGTTTACAGTAGCCCTTAAAAAAACCAAAAAGATAGAATCAAATCAAAAGACCAGCAATGTCACTTTGAACTCATTAGCATATATATCAACATGTGTTTCCTTCAGTGTCCCTCTGTTAGACATAATTACCAAGGCAGCTGCACTCTGGGGTAAATGTAAAACTTGGAAACTGTAGTACTATAGCCTTTATAGATTTAAATTGGTTTGAGTTTCTCATTTAGAGGTTAATGCAGTTCTGGGTTATGACAATACTAATTTCCTACAGAATGCATATTTGATTAGAAAGCTAAAAAAATTAGAAGAATTTTGAAGACGTTATTTGTTGTTTTGGTTTTTGTTTTGTTTGGGGTTTTTTCACTCCTGAGGGTTTTAGTTTCATTCACATGCTTTATCTGTGTGGTATTGGAAGAATTAGCTGGGGTGCCCAAGGCAAAGACATGCACTTCTGAAGCAGCAGTGGTGTTTAAGGAGCTTCCAAGACAAAGCTCTGTGTTACTGATTCCTAAGGCATAACTGCTCTGCCAGGGGGTCTGGTCACTTCCATGTGTTTTCATGCATTTGCTTTTCCTTGCAGTCTTGAGCACTACTGGAGGTGATTTATATAGGCCAAAGTTCAGGAAGGTGTTGTCTCTCAAGGCAATCTGTTTACAGTGTCTGAGATGGAGTACAGGAACTTTATAAATTATTACAGATGTTTCACGTATGAGCGACTGATCCCTCAAATGCAGACCTTTGTGCTTTTTCTGGCTCCCTGTCAGCCTCTTTCAAATTGTCTCCCTAGATGAATCCTGACATTTGGGAAGTAGGAGCTACAAGTCCTTGCTGAGTATGCAATCATGGGCCTGAAAAAGGCGGTCAGGCTGAAAGAACATTGCTCATCTCAGTTTTGAAAAAGGGAATACTTTGAAGAATTAATGGAAGAAATGAAAGCTGATTCTTAAGCAAAATTCATCATGTCAGGCCCTGTGTTGGCAAATGTCCATAAAAGGAAGGAAACGGTATCTAAAGTCAGAGGCAGTCACAGAGAAGAAAGGAGGTGAGACAGCTGGACACCAAGCAACTTGGTGTTGCTTGGGCACAATTTAGTATGGATTGATGGCTTTTTACCTAGCCAAGCACTTCCATTCACGTAAACAAGTATCTGTCTATTCACAACAGCATTGAGACAGTGAAATGCACACTTCATGAGAAATGAAGTCATCTTTCTCAAGGAAAGCTTGGGAGTCATCTGACAAGCTAAAAATAATTATAGAAAGAAGAACATCATAGAAAAGAACATAATGCAGGTGTTTTTGAAGCTCTGTAATAAAGGAATGGCCGTGCAAAACCATGAATGTGCTCTCATGCAATAAAAACTCAGAAGACATAAATATGATAAATCAAGGATGAAAAATCAAGGCTAAGAAAGTGAGAAAGAAAGAAACAAAGCTGTATTGCTAGCAGTTCTCATGCCATCTGTGCATACAAGGAGGTGCCAGACAGAATTGTGCTGACACATCCTCTTTTGAAGGGGATGTTGAAGATAACATAAGTAGTGCATTGTCTGTACTGTCAGTTTTGGTCTTTCATACAGAAAATCAAACCAGAATCAGTTTGTTTTCATATGGACTTTGAACAACAGCAACAAAAGCACACCAAAACATGGAGTGTTGTAATATGGGCAGCTAGAACACTGAGATAAAGAGAAAGCACAGCTCTCCAGTAGAGAAAAGAGGAGTGAAATAATAGGCACTGAAGGAGAACATGCTCTTTATCTAGAAGAAAAGCCATGATTCTTTTTGTATATCTATAGTGAAAGGACATAAAACAAGCTGGAAAATAGTGATGTAGTGGATTATGTTTCTACTGTGAATGTAGGGAAAAAGTTATCCCTGATTATTGCATTCTGCAAAGGGCATCTTACTGATAGCTTCACGGACCCAGAAAAAGCAGTGAGCTTTATTATCCTCGTCTCTGATGAGGCTTCTTCCCTTGCTTTCTCAGAAAAGCAACAAATAGCTTTATCCTGTAGCAAGTAATACCAGGCAGCTTTAACTGTGTCTGCAGACACAGTCTGTGTTTCAGTCTCCCACTGCACACTCTGATTAGCCCTGCAGTTATTCAGGCAAGGACCACAGTTAAACCACGCGGGACAGATACAAAGTGAAATAGTAGCCAAGTGTGTATCAGGGAATGTAAAGACCATATCTGTATGTAGGACAAAGATTTGCTGCAGTCGGGTAAATTCCAGCATTGCTAATGATTCCAGACATTTACAATTGTATTACAATTACAATTGTATGTTCATGATTGGAAAAAGTAAGTTTTGCATTGAGGTGTAGTTTTGTGCATGTGCAGTCATGTCATGCTGCAGTTAGCAGAACTACACTTGGATCTCTTGGGAAGAGGAAGATTGTTCTGCCGGCAGGTCCACAACTACTGGGGTTTTCCCTGAGTTTACAGCACAGTATTCTCCCATCTCATTCCAAGAGTGAGAGAAATGACATGCAGGACCACACCCTCAATAAGTCATGTAGTTGGATGTTGTTATAACCACTTCCATAACTGGAAGACCAGTGAGAGAACATTATTTTCAAGGCACAGGTGTTTCAATTTTTATTATTCTGGTTAATGTAATTAATACACAGATTAATAAATATGAAACTTTTCATGTGTTTGTTGTGTAATTACAAAACTGCCTAAATACAGCAATCATTTTGGTGTGGTTATCATATGATTTATTGTCTCCATGCTGTTGAGGTGTTTTGATGTTTTGATTCTGGTTTTATTACAACTGACAGTGCTATTTAGATCAAAAGAGGATATTTCCTTGCCAAAAAAAAAAAAAAACCTCTTATCTACAAAGACACAGTACTATTCTGTGCATTCAGTTCTTGCAAAGTATTTTTATAAGTCTCAGTCTAGTTCTTCACTGCATTATACAAGCCTGAAGTTCGGCATCTCCTGCACTCAGTTTTGTGTGTGTCTTATTGACTCCTAAATTAAAAAAAAAAAACTTTCTAGAGAAGAAGGATTCATTAAACAGATCAAGAAATCAGACTCTGGAGAAAAGTGGTTTTCCTTTATTCTCCTTGCTGCAATACCTGGAATTTTCTGTCAATGTACTTAGTAAAAAATTGGAACAATGTACATTTTCTTATTTGACTGCCATGTTCAGGCAATGTGTACTTGTTGCCCCTGTTCTGGTTTTTTGTGTTTCCTGAGTTTCAAAGGCATGAGCCTGACAGTCATGTAGGTAGATTGATTTGGTATGTGGAAGAAACAAGACAGGCTACTATGTAATGATGTCTGCCCCTGGTTTATGTGGCTACTTCATGCTAAGCTGCAATCAATCAGAGGCAATTAATTTCTTTGCAATGAGTCCTCAAGCTTCTACAAACTTCAAAACCTCTCTGGATTTGGAGAAAGTTTAAGTTAGGTGAAGTAAAAGCAGGTATGGAAACTGTCCTTTTCTTGTTTGTCATAAGCCCTACTGTAGTGTTGCTAATTCTGTCATTTTTGCTATCACAGTCTGTCACAAAATTGATCAAACTCAAATGCATCAATTGTATGTAAACATTTATGCTGAACATGTAAAATAAAATATTTGTTTTCTAAATATTGTGTTTAATACTCAATGAAAAATCTAGTTGATTTTTGCAAAATAAGGTTTTCTTAATACTGATGGGGGAGGGAGAGCCAATCTTAAGAGCTGCCGGTCAAGAATTCTTAAACTCTTTAAAAGCTGCTCTTTATTTCAATGATTTATTTCTTTAGCTGGGGGAAAAAAATCTCTCCCCATGTTTATGAATTGCTAGATTATTCTTGCACCTCAGGAAAGGGCTCAGCACTACTATTTTTACTGCAAAAATGCTGGTAGATGTAGGTAGATCAAGAGTTAATTGTATCTTACAGCAAAAATGTAAAACTGCCAAATCAAAACACTTTGTCAAAACTTACGTCACACTTGTGAAGCATTCACACCTGAATTTATGAACTTTAAAAGTCTACCTTTAAATAATTTGATACACATTTTCCCTGTTGAAAGGCACGTTGGATTTGATAGTTACTCAGCTGTTTTTAGTGGCCTGCCTATGTATGGTGCCGAAACAGCCATGCTATTTCACATCTAAATGCAATTGTAGTTAGAATCATAGAATCATTTGGGTTTGAAGGGACCTTAGAGATCATCTAGTTCCAACCCTACCTTCAGGTACTGGAAGGTGCTCTAAGGTCTCCTGTCTTCCACATGCTATGCATCTATATCACAGGTGATGTACAATTGCAATTTAGTATTAGAAACCACCTCAGTTTCTCAAGTCATCTTGAATTTTAAAGTATTCAGTAGCGTATCATTGTCAGTTGATTGGACGGGATTACTAAATATGCAGTGCATTGTGTGTTTGAGTTACTGTACTTAGTTCGTTGAGGTAGAAGGTGGAGCTAGGGTGGGTGATACTATGCTTTGTACACAGCAATGAAAGAGCTCTTCTGTTGGGCTTTTGGGTTGTTTTGTTGTTTTTCTTGTCAATTAATGCCACAATATCATTTTTTCATTCTTGTGAGTCTGTTTAGGGAACCACTTAACTCTTTGAGCTTCACGTTTGGACCTGTGAGAATAATAATAATAATATATTTGCTACAACCTTAATTAATTATTCTGCTGCAGTTGAATTAAATGTTTTGGATAAGATCAGCACTGTTGGAAGAGGGAGAATGAGAAAAAACAGTTGCCAGCTCTACTTTCCCTGCTGAAGATCAAAGCCACCAGAAAGCAATAAAACTTAACTGAGAGTGGAAGTTCACTTCTTATGAGTCTTATTCTTCCTCAAAACTGAACATTTTTGCTTTAGGCACTGGAGAGACATTGTTTCTTAAGAAGTGAACAGCAGTGAATTTGTTTACAAAAATCCATTGCAATGTTGCAGCTAGTTGGTCTACTGTCCAGAACACTCACAGCACCCCTTTAAAATCCTGACGCCATCTCCTGTCTTTAATCATGTTATAAATGCTAAAAAGCTGCAGAGAACAATAACCAAAGTCCTTAATACACATCTACTTAAACTGTGTCCAGCACTGAAAATAAAAATATATAATTATTAAACACTTTGTTCTTTTTTTCTTTTTTTTTTAAAGAAGAGGACAGAAGGGAGAAGCTGGAAAGCTCAGTGTCAAGCAGAGAATGTTGTTGTGAGAATCTTTTCATGAAGGGATTAAAAAATTCATTATTTAATAAGACTGACATTTTTAGTGCCATACTAGTTCAACATGAGTGTATACCGGTACCATTATTTCCAAGTTAAAAGGGCTGATTTTTCAGATATTTATCTCTTAATGAGAAAATCTTAGTCATGTCCTTTTAGGGTTCTTTTTAGAGGGGAAAGGGAGTTATGTTGTACTTCATTTTTGTCCAAGCCTATAATTTACTTGAAATTTTTGATAAAGAACTTTTGAAGTATTTGAATTATATGGCTTTGAAACATTTTTTTCTTACAAGCCTGTAATTTTTCAGATAGCTATCTCTGGTTTTGTTTGCTGTTGCTTAAGCAGAGGTTAGGAAAGAACATGCACTGTATGATACAGAGGCTTTTCATTTCTTTTTTTCAAACTAAAGCATAAAACATTCAAGCTCCCTTACATGTTATGGGACCAAAGGAGAGTGCCAGTTATGAATCTGTCTAAAATTATTTTCATAGTTTATTCACTTACTAAAATCCTAATAAACCCCAATTTTACTTAATAAGTTGGTGTGCTGGTTTTGACTGGGATACAGTTATTTTTCTTCACAGTGGCTGGTATGGGGCTGTGTTTTGGATTTGCACTGAACACAGGGATGATACTAAAGAGAAGTTTTTGTTATTGCTGAGCAGGGCTTACACAGAGCCAAGGCCTTTTCTGCTTTTCGTACTGCCGTGCTGGCGAGGATTTGGGAGTGAATAGGAGGCTGGGAGCAGACATAGCTGGACAGGTAACCCAAACTGACCAAAGGGATATTCCACACCATATGACATCATGCTCAGTATATAAAGCAGGAGGAAGAAGGAGGAAAGGGGGGATATTTGGAGTGATGGTGTTTGTCTTCCCAAGTAACCATCGGGAGGTCCCTGCTCTCCTGGGGATGGCTTAACATTTGCCTGACCAGAGGAAGGAGTGAATTAATTCCTTGGGTTTTTTTGCTTGTGTGTGTGGCTTTTCCTTTCCCTTGTTGAATTGTCTTTATCTCAACCCATCAGTTTCCTGACTTTTACCCTTCTGATTCCCTCTCCAGTCCTGCTGGTGGGGGAGTGTGTAAGTGGCTACGTGGTGCTTGGCTGCTGGCTGGGGTTAAACCACAACAGTCAGAGAAAGAGAAAAGTAATCTTTACAATAAGACCTAGAAGGAGCAGATTTCTTTCCATGGAATACAACACTTACTGATCAGTGTGTTCATAGTCATTGGCACAAAAAGGATGGTTGATAAGGAACGAGGAATGTGTTTTGATTTTTTTTTCCCCTTGAAACAAACGCTGGAGTTAATTAGTAGCTCTACTGATAGATTTAGCGATCCACTCCTGCCATATCAAATTATTTTCAAGTGCAAGCATAGTAACACAAGTTAACAAGAAGAATTTCCTTTTTCTTTTAGGGTTCATTGCATCAGACATGACATCAAGAATTGCAGAAGAAATTCAGCCTTGCTACCACAAAAATGAGTCACTGTTTAACCACATGCAGTTCATAATTTGTAGTTGTTTAACTTTTATACTTTTTTTTGCAAGTGCTCTTGTATATCAGCATATTAAAATATTTGGAACAGAGGGTAAACCAGCAACAACACATAGGCATCAAAAAACCAAAATATCTATGTTCAGAACTGTGCCACAACATTGCTGACCTAGGTAAGGAATTTTCATTGTCTGAAAAAGAATCTCCTTCATAACAAATCCTGAATTGCAAATAACTGTTCTTGTTTTAGTTGGTAGATCTGTCATGTATTTAAATGAGGAAAATGTAGCAATTACTGGACAATAATTGTATTGTGTACAAAACACTATATGATATTTAGTCTCAGGAATAACATAACAATCTGATCAGAAGTCCTACTCTTTTAACCTAATACCTCACAAATGATAACACATGGTTCATTATTCATTCACTTGTACAGAGAAAATGCCAAACAGGATAAGAAGACTATAACGAAAATCCTTAATGCCTGTTTCGTTGCATTGTAACTCACAAAAGAATGTAGGTCTTTTACTTACCAATGTTGATAGTTGAGGTGATTAGAAAAATAGTGATACAGAAGCAAGGCAGAAACCTAGCAAGGATTCCTTCTCAATAAATTATAAATATTACTAGAAACTATTCTTAATCTAAACTGCCTTTATTCATAATGGTTTTTTAAACCTTCCTGATTTTTGTCACTTGAGATTTAGGATTAAATAATAAAATCACTGAAAAATTATTTTAACAATAATTTAAATGATTATGTAAGTATTTTGATAATTCAATTTAAATAATTCAATATTTATTCATACTAATTAACATAAGTAGGAATAAAATATTATTTCATTTTGTAGTATCCTACATTTAAGATCCTAAACTACTGCACATCTATTCATAACTGTGGAAAACTAATGCTTTATATTTTGGGGGGATTGAGGTAATTTTATTCAGCTATGTATTTTCTGCTCTGTGCTTTCTCAGACCTCTGCCATACATTTTTCTGGAAAAAAATAGTTCTATAAATACATTTAACTCGAAGAACAGATTTTGCTGAGATTTACTGCTGTCAGTCATACACTCAAGCATCTGCAGAAGCAATAGAGAAAGGAAAAGGTATATAACTAATTTTCTTGAAATTAATTCTACAGGTTTATTTTTCACTTCTTTCATAGTATCTCTAATTCCTTTGGTTTTAATTATTAGAACAGACTGTTTTCATTAGCTTTTCTTTTAAAATCCCTTATGGAGCAAAGAGTAGTGGTGTCAGGAGGTTGCTGCAGTGGTTGTGAATACAGCACTGCAGCATATGGAGTGCCTGCCCAAGGCAAGAGCAAACCAAATTTCTCCTGCACTTACAAGTGAAGTAAAAAACATTCTCATTTTTTATCTTGTTTGTAACATTTGAGGCCATAATTCCTATGACACGTAATACTAGTTTGTTGCTACCGTATCTTAGAATACAGGAGGAATGTGTCACACAGAAAATGAATGGAACAGATAGACAATAGGGATTTTGAACTTTGTGCTAGAAAAAGATGAAAACTAGGAGGTTTTCAATGTGGGAGATGAGTCCTGATGTTTAGAAAATGTTCTCAAATGCAGAGCGTTTCCTAGAGATAAAACAGTTTTGTTAGTGCTGTCTTCTGTGGTGGTTAGGTCTTGTTCAGATGATGAAAATGTAACATTTGGTTTTAATCCCCAGAAAGTGAAAAATCTCAGCAGCTCCCTTTGTTAGGTTTATCTTCCAGCTCACGCTTACAGGTGGTCACTGTCAAAGGTCCAGCCAGAAGAAGGGTGCTTCCAGCTGCTCCAAGTTTGTCTATGAGTACATCCTCCATGCCCAAAAAAGGCCTTTACAGTAATGTCTGCCCTGTTAGTGAAGGTCCCATATATAGCCTGGAGGTCTTTGTGGAGATTCAGGGGAAAACAGACCTGAAAAACATTCTAGAAATCATCAATTCTTTCACAGTCCTCCAAAGGGAGATAAGCCATATCCATGTGCTTTGTAAATGTTCACCTAGACTATTTCTGAAAGATTTTCCAGACTCTTTCTGTTGGATATTCTACAGCTTCCTAAGGCAATACATTCCAGTACTTCACTAGCCTTATCTTTAGAAAGTGGGGGTTTTTTATGTCCAATCTGAGTTTTCCTTGCTTCAGTTGTGAGGGGAAATAAGCTATGTTTGTCTCAGCTTTTCCATGACAAAATGCTTGCTGACTCTGGCTTGCTGTCAGAGTAGTACTCAAAAATAATGTTGGATAACTCATTTCAGGGTGTCGTTGTTTGAGGGTTTTTTTCCCCCAAACACACAAAATAAAATCGACTGGTGTAAAAATTCTTATTTATTTCCTTTGTCCTTCTTCAAGAGAATCACTGCCCACCAAGTCAACCTTCCAGCATATTCCCAACCCTTCACAAGCTGTCAAAATAACACCAAGTCCCACCATTGCTTCAGCTGTTTCTTTTAATTCCTGTGATAAGCAAACCACCTTGAAGTACTTTGAAGGCAATATTCTATGTTTCGCTTTTTCTCACTAAGTGATATAGTCAGCTAGCTAGCAACTTCCAGAAATTTGGAATTAATTACTTCAAATAATTTGGAATCAATTATTTTCGGTAATTTGGGTGTTGGAGCTTTGATGATCCTTAAGGTCATTTGAAACCCAAGCCATTCTATTATAATTTCAACATTTAATTAACATAGATGAAATAGTTTGCCACTTCCTGTTAGACCATCTCTACTTTATTGTAGCACTTCAGCCTCCCTATGTACCTGATGTGGTATTAAACAGATAATACTGGTCAATTAAATGTGATACTGCTCATTTCAAGAAGTATGAATTAAACTTCCATTTTGAAGTATTTTTTACCTTAATTTTAGGCCTTCCAGTTATGCATTCCCAAAGACCTGATGGGACATTGGAAACAGCCCTAGACTTGGCACAAGACAGTACATGGCACCAAAACTTCTTGATGGCTTGATTTTGGTTGATGGCTTTGATGCACACAAACATACCGACATAAGTTCATTTGCTCTTGTTCCATGGACGATAACAAGAACATTCAGTAATGGAGAGTTGGGAAAAAAAAATTAAAATTAGAATTTTTCTAAACCTGTAAGTAGAATTACAGATGCCTTGTCATTGAGTTAGTGTTTTAGTGACTAATTAGAAATACTAGAATTGCACTACTAGTACAGAGACTGTTTTGTTAAAATAATAAACAGAGAAAAAATAACAAACATTAACTTTGCCAGCCAGAAAATCCACGTACCAGCATGCTCTGCTTACCTGCATTGCACCTGGAAGGATGCCCTCGATGCTTCCTAGAAAGAATGAGTTTGCTCTGTTTGCTGTATTTTTACCTTTTTAGGAGCAAGATGGAGTCTTTAGGCATTTTGTAGAAATAGTACCTTCAAAATCGCACACTGTTCTTTAAGATGGCATGTTTTGCTCATATGTAAGGTATTCAGAAGCTGCAGCATGCTTCACAGGGATACACGACTGATACCATGCTCCTCTGGGGAAAATCCAGGGAATGTAAGAGGAAGGGCAAGGAACACAAAATTCCTACAAGATTTCTTAACTTGTTTTACTCCCGTTGTTGCAGATCTTCTTGAGTTTATATTCTAAGTGGCTTTTCAGTGGTAAGACAATTTATTTTTTCCCCATTTTGGTTTCCTACCATGAATGTAAAATCCTTCATGTCCTTTTCAAAGAAGAGGATCTCAGGCTGGTTATTACAAGGCTAGTAATCCAGAGACAACCAGCTGATTATGTGTCCTGGTTATCTCGGTCTTGCCAATAACACACCAAGAGCTCAAAAAGTGGATTATATTATTTGTTTCAATGTTGGTTGATGTGATAAACAGCTTATCCCCACAAATACAAAGGAGCACAGAGGCAGCATGGGGAATCCCTATAGCCCAATAAGAAGAACGGAGACCCTGTTCCAGTGCTGCTTTGGGAAAGCCATCAGCTTTCTGTCCAGCTGTGAGACCCAGGTAATGAATTTGCTGCTGGAGAGGCTCTCTGGGTCTAGTCTGTGGCTGCTGGACTTGCCACAGCACATTTAGGGGAGGATCCAAAGGTGGGGAAAGGGAGGGAAGGAACAAGCATAGGAAAAGAGAGGGAAAATGGGATAAAATGGGCAGGTTGTGTATGGACAGGGGCTTGGCCATTACAGCTAAGGTCATTATGCTTTGGCCATTACATGAAGTCTTCGCCTTCTCTCCTGTCATATCATGAAACTTCATTTCTAACTGCTGTAAACATACTTTCATCTAAAGACAGCTTTTTCTTTCCGAATCACAGAAGAATTTAAAGTACTATTTAGGATCGCATTTCCCTATTTTTCTCATATTTTCAAAGCTAGGAGGTAGGTACAGAACAGCAAAAACCACACCAGAAGGCTTTCAGACCCTGTAAGTTGTTTTAAAGATAAAATTTTGGGTCTGTTTTTGAAAATACTTTTGCACTTCTAAACGTACAAGATGTAAATGCGGCTTGATAAGATACGATTGATAACGTTCCCCTTCCCCAGCTTTCATCTCACTGATGTGTCTTCCATATTTGCTATGTACTGAATTAAAACATAAGTAATAGCATAAGGTAAATAGGCATAAAAAGAATCACTTATTTAATGTGTGACATCACTAAATCATTACTTGATTTTCCTTTTTGGCACTAGCAAGAACACTTTTAAACCAAGCTAATTCTTTATTTTCTCCTTTTAAAATGCTATATGGTGGACTTCATTACATTTTTGAGAGGTTATTTATTCTCAGGCTTTCCATAAGAATAGTGAGGGCACACAGAAAGGTGAGGGGCTCACAGGTTTTGTCTGGGATGTTGATACCCTCATCTGCCTCTGTTTCAATGGAGGAGCTGAGCTTTGGAGGATGACAATCCACCAGGATAGCTAAGGATTTAGGAAGAAGCAGCTGTTGAAGGAACTCAGGAAGGTGAAGTATGAAGTATATACAATGCTTACGTGCTTCCAAGCAGTCAACATGTATCTTCCAATTTCAATTACAACTTTATGTTTCTTTATACAGCTCTTGCTCTCACTACCCTGCTGCCTTGTCTCAGTGCACGGCTCCCTGTCTACATTTTTCTCAGACATATGTGGCTTCTCTTTCCTAGCAAAGACAGCAGAGTTCTTTAATAACGTCCTTCACTCTTAAATTTAATATGTAATTTTGCATATATATATTTTTATTACAAACAGTTACAGAAGTTGGAATAAATAACGAACATTTGACATTTCTATTAAGGTATTTTGAGAAGCACTCAGAATTAATGCATACTAGCAAAGTTCTACGCTAATTCACTCATGTCACTCAAGCATAGGTACAAATGGGAATAGGCACTGATCTGTAATTCAAATAATTATAGTGTGATCCTGACAGAACTTGCTAGGTAATGTATGAAATAGCAAGAATAAAATAATTTTATTTTAGTTAAACTGATTAGTTTTATCGAGTTTAACTAAAACTGATTTAAATAATATGACACAAGCTGGTTGTAAAAAGTGGAATTTTATGTCTTCCCCTTCCTTTTTTATTTAATCTGTCAGTCTACATTGATTTTTTTTTCTGTTTAAAACTAGAAGCAACTGCATAATTGTCAATTAGCAGCATAAATGATTTCATACCACCCACACCCTTTTTGCAGAGCTTGCAGACTGCTCATACAGAAATATATGTATAGCAGTGAATGAATTATACACAGTTCTTCAAAGATTACTAATTGAGGGAGAATTATAATTGCTAAAATATGGGAAAAAAAGGAATAAAGCTCTTTGGATGCTTTAAAATATCTCACTGTATGTGCAGGTTATGATGTAATTTTTAACACAATTTCATAGTACAGAAAAACATACAAATAACCCTTGGAAAATATTCCAGCAGCAATTTGGTCCTTAAACACCATATGGAGGAGTAACTAATCCTATACACAACTAGATGATTCAGTGGGATAATCCACAGAAGAATTTCCATATGGCATTCTCAATGTTCTTCCAACACATCCTTTTCTGTCTCCAGCCCACGCTTATGATATGCAGATGCACTGCTGCTACTGAAGCCTGAGCTGAAAAGCAAAATGAATAACCATTTTATCTGCATCCAAAGACATAGATGTGTCATCATTTGCTAAATGCTGTTATTTGTCCTCTTGGATGGTGAGCCAAGGCCAGAAAGAAGATGGGATTTCAACTAGCAAAAGCACAGCCCATCTCTCTATGGTAGAGGTGTGCTGGACTTGAGCTTAGATTCAGATATAGATCATTAGGATGGTTGAAGGATTTGACTGGACGGAACATGACTCCATCTGAAACACTCTTTTTCCGCATTCTGAAGGGATGAATATTTTAATTCTCAAACTCCAGAATCTGCCCGTATAACTTCCCTCATTTCCAAGTTCTCAAATGGAAAAACAACCTTTTTTTTCTTCTATCAATCCCTTAATGTTTTTCTAGAAATTAATTTGGAATGATCTGTTCAATTAGAGAGTCTCTTACAGGTACTCCCCAGAGTTGCTAGCAACCCTGGCCTACATGCAGGAATCTTGAAGGCAGCAAACTGATACAGATCCATTAATACATACCTCCATTATAAAGAGTACACAGTACAGAGACTACAGAGCGTACAAAGCAGCACAGAGAATAAAAAGCATCTGACCAAATACCATACATGTATCTTGGCGCCTTTTTTAGGCATTATTTTTAGCTTCACCTTCTTTAACACGGAAGGATATAGTAATTACACTTTACTGATGAAGTTCTTCTACCCCAAGAAGAAAGAGAATGAATGGTCTTGATGCTTCCATCAGTTCTCAACCTGGTTTTAAATCATCCATTTCATAAACTCTGTTACCAAGAAGTATATTTTACTTCACTCAGCATTCTCATCTGAAGAGAAGCAGACATTGCTCTAATCCTGTAACTGATTTCAGGAGCTTAAAATTTAGAGTGACAGGTAACTTTAGTTTCAGGTCGTTTGCTCTGCTGAGAAAAGTTATGCAATGCAAAGCATAGACAGATTTTTAATGGTACCTTCTATGAACATCAAAACTGCCTCTTTCAGCAAACATGAGATCTATTTCAAATTCCTTTCCAAAACAATAGAATAGTTTCTTAACTTACACTCACTGATGATGACAGAATCTTATTTACTTTTTTATTACTTTCACAGAAAATTGTAATTAATTATATACTTCTTGATTGTTTAATCACTTTCAGTTGGCTAGCCTTCCAGACTTGATGTATGCAACATTAATTATTTGCCTATGGCAAAATTTTATGAACTCTAATATGCACCACATGTTCAACTTGCTCAAAATTAATTGCAGACATTGTATTTAGCATTAATGTACATATTTATTGGCTATAATTTCACATCTGTGTTGCTTTATATACAGCATTATTTATCAGCATAACTGTACACTGCTTCTGATGCCTTTAATAGCAGCCACCAAACCCAGCTTTTGTATTTATGTTTTGCCTTTTAATAGAAGTCTATAATTTTAAACCCAGTTTTCTGGGTTAAAAAAAAAAAAGTAATTTGAAAATAATTATTTTTTCTTATTCATCATTAATTAGCTGAAAAGTCAAATGGAAAGTCCTGGCTGAGATCTAACAGGGAAAAAGTAAAGTTGCTAAGCTTTGCCTGAATAAGAAGGTTTGCCTGTTTAAGAAAAAAATCTCTTTGAAAGAGGCTTTGTTGTGGCAATCCATCCTTAGCCTGAAGAAACAGGCAAGGGCCTCACTCACTAGCAGCTTGTTAGGGACAGTCCCATGACTGGTCCCACAACTTCTATCAGTTTGCACAGAGACAGCTTTACATTTGAGGCAGCTGTAAAGCCCTACCTAGTTCCAACCAGAAGATGAAACAGAACAAGCCCCAGCACAGGGAAGCTATTCAACAGACGCTGAAAAACTGGCACTGGCTTATCATCCAGGTATCTCATTGTTGATACACAGATTAGACAAATTAATGCTAATTAGGGGAAGTTCATGAGTGTTGTAAGTACCTTTCCAATAGTAAGGTGTACATATGCTGAGAATTACAGCAAAGCAATTATATACATCTCATATGAGATACAATATGTAAAATTCAAATATAAAACTCTATATTTTCTGTCCACAACATACTGCCACAACAACTGTCGAAATATATAGAGACATGCCACATGAACAATTTGGTTCTCTGGATTTAAGGAAAATGTGGCATTGTTTTCCTTTCTGAGGGGATCCTGATCATGTCAGATCTCTTTCAGTAAAATGTGTTTGAATTAGTAACTTAGACCATGACTAATTAGAATCCCCATCTATTGCTAAGGGAGACTTCAATGTAACACTTAGAGAAACATTCAGCAATTTTTAGGATAAGAAAGCAGGACCAAATGCTACTCAGCACAAAACATAATGAACTAATCATTCAAGATAATACAAAAAGTGAAGCTGAATGAGCAGATATTATTATATTCTAATCAACAAGAAATACAGCCTATAGAATAAAGTATTCTTTTTCCTTTAGCAGTTGACAGGAGCAGCAAAAAACAATGCAGAAGGCTTGGTGTCTTATCACCAGACTTTAAAATTATGTGGTCAACATATTTGCAGCAAACTGCTTTACACTGAGTATTCAAGCCCCAGAATTCCACTTCTCATTGTTAAATACTGGGTAGGAATTAATTTCAAATGGATTCTGTTTTAAAAAGGCTGATCAGCATGGTTTAACTGGAAAACAGTAGCCTGCTGATTTAACATCCAAACTCCCAAGGAAAAAAAGTCTTTGCTTTCTAGAACAATTAGGTTAAACTTTGAAAGCTTACATTATTTTGAAGTTCAGTTTGCTGCCATAAAGTTAAGGAAATACTATCCCTGGTCTTGGATATTTCACCTGGAATTGAAGAGGTGACTCAAAGTGACAACACACGACTTTTCAGTTGTCAGACCTACCTGCCTCTTTTCTCTACCTGTTTGCTTGTGGGGTAAATTATTGTTGACAATGACTTTGCACATAAATGGCACACAGGGGAAGCAGGCTTCACAGTGTGGAATGGCTATGGTGCTTGATGGCCAGATGTGTGAGGCTGTCAGAGGTGCCTTGTTGTGCTGTTTAGCAGTTTTATGCCTCCTTTTGCTGCTATGAAAAGAAAAGCAGGATTTTTTTCCAAGATTCAAGTTTGCACTTCATCAGTGACTAATAAATGACCATCACTGAGCAGCTTACAGTTTGGGGGCCTTTCCTTTCAACTTGTGCCTGTATCTTCCAGAGTTTTGGTCTTATCTCATGTGTAAGCTGTAAAAAGAGGCACCTGGTATCCAGCTGTAGCTCAAACAACCAGTTCTCAGAGTAATTTCTTAAGCACAAGAGGCCAGAGTTTGGGCCTTGCATGCTTAGCATTGGGATGCAGACCTGTTCCTAGCAAGTGGCAATACTATTTTTATTGAGCCACTTGATGCAGAAATGCATATATGCTGTTCACTAATTATGCTGTGTAAGGTTGCTTATGTTTGAGTTCATAACAGGCTAATAATTAAATACGACTCAAGTTGTTGCTTTTATGGGTGCAAAAGCTTCTGTTTTGGCTACGACAAGGTGTTATAGCTGTGTGGCTAGTGATGAACGGCACAATTCAACTGATGAAAACTTTAATTCTGAGTATCCTGAGGATAGTGATGTCCGAGCCAAATTAAACCATTTAGCATGAACGGGGAAAAATACACCTAACCTGTTCAAGCCTCTGGTATGTTCAGAGAAACGAAACCAGCCTGCAAATTTGGCCATCCGGCTAACTTTGCTCTGGTATCTGCTGCCGCCTTGTGGGTTCGCGATGAATTTTAAGTCCCGAGATAGTAGGCAGAGAGAAAACTACCGGATGTTAACGTTGGATTTTGGGGAGAAAGCCTGGCTACTTAATTGACGCGTAAGCCCGCTTACATTGCAGCATCATTTCCGTCCTGATGTGAAAAGATTTTTGCCTAAACAGGCTACCTTTGCGACTTTTCACTTGCTTAAATTCACAATTACAGCAATAAATTTAATATGTTAAGACTTCAAATTAAAACACAAGTACCTGTAATTTCTCATGGCTTTGCTCCATAATGAAGTAGTGCCCTTTAATCACTCTATGATGGTGTATAGGCAAATAGACAAAGCTTTTTCATCTCATGAGGTTGTTCGCCTGTATTGCTTTGTTTTGGATATGTTTCTGGATCATTTATGAATTTGATATTGGAACTAAAGGGTTCCTACACCTTCTCCAGGCTATGGAGTCATATATAGTCACATAAGACCGTGGAGTCATTAACGGCTTGGTAACTTGTCTTTGGAGAAGGAGATCATTGGGGATATTCGTTTGGAAAAAGGATAGAAGCACTTCGTGGAAAAATAAATTCTCTGGGTTCTTAATAATTCCCCTGTTTTACTACTGCCATAGAATCTGATAACGGGATGCTAAGGTGCTCATACAAGAAGTCTGGAGCCGTCAGAAGCTGATCCATTCACCTTGGAATGGCCAGACTTTGAGGCAAAACGGCTACTAGCTATGAAATGAGCAGTGACTTAAATCTGCTTTAACTTTTTAGATAGTTTACATTTAATTTGTGTTATTAATTTTTCTTCATAAGCCCCCGTAAGTACTGTTACGGCTGCAATCAATGCCCTAAAAGTGATGTGCAGAAATACGTTAATAATTCACATGCTATATACGAATAGAAATAAACTAATTCAACAGAGTCTCTGCCTCCTTCACAAAATAATACTTAAATAAAAAAAATCTTTCTCTCCTTAGCCCTCTTTCCAGCCCGAGCCCTCCCTGCGGGCACGCCCCTGGCGCTCCACGGGCCGGGGGGGGAAGGAAAGCTGTGGGGTGCCTGCGGCCCCGGCACCACAGAACCGGGACGAGGAGGCGGGCCCGGCCCCTTCTGCCCGCCACCTTGCCCCGCCAGGCGGGCTGAGCCGAGCGGCGGCGGCCGGGACAGGGCGGGACAGCCGGGATCTCCGCTCTCCCGCTGGAATGTCCGCGGCCGCCGGGCGGAGCGCGGGGGGCGGGGCCTGCGGGGGCTCCGCAGCCAATGGGGCGAGGCCAGCGGGTGGCCGCAGCCAATGGGCGCGGCGGGCGGCGGCGCGGGGCTGGCGGGAGGGGGCGCTGCCGGTGGCAGATCCTGCGCGTCCGTCCGTCCGTCCGTCCGTCCGTGTGGCGGGCGGGGGTCGCGAGGCGGGGCCGGCACGGGTTCGAGACCCGGCCATGGCGGCGGCGGCGGCGGCGGCCGCTCGGTGGCCCTGGGCCTTGCTCTGCCTGGCAGCGGCCCCGCTGCTCAGCCCCGCGGCGGCCGGTGAGTAGCGACCCGCGGAGGGGGGGGGAGCGGGGGGAGGCGGCCCCGCGGGTCCCTCTCCACAACATGGCGCGGGGCCGGCGGCGCCCGCGGGGATGCGGCGCCGCGGGGCGCTCCTGCCTGGCCGCAGCCGCGGGCGCGCTGGCTGGGGCCGGGGAGAGGGCTCGGCGCCCCGGCACCGCCGCTCCCCCCGCACCTGCCCCGGCCGCCGGGGAGGGGCAGCGGCGCCGTCCCGGTGCCGGTCCCGCCCGGTGCCTGCCCCGGCTCCCCGTGGAGAGAGCCCGCCTGGGTCCCTGGTGCGAGGAGCGGCGGCCGCGGAGAGGGACTTCCATGGCTAAGGGCGCGAGGGGCAGGAGTAGGGGCACGGCCGGCTATCCTGGCTGTGGATACAGACCTCCCCTTCTGTCCCGGCGGGTTCCATGGCCCGGGGCCGGGATGTATGCCTTCGGCTGTCACACAGGCTGTGGGTAAATTCCCGAGACTGTGGCTTGAAATGGTCCAAAGGGGTAAAACCTGACACCTGGATTGCCGTATGTAGGCGTCGGAACAGGCTGTGTGTTTCAGGGCTCGTATTCCTTACGGGGTTGCTAACGTTTTCAGTAAGAAGGATAGTATTGGGCGGGGTATTAAGTATTTTGAAAAGTAAAGGCAAGACATTTAATATAGAGAAGGGTAGTGGTGAAATAGTTCCCTGCTCTAAAGTTGTGATGGCAGATGTCTTGGCAATGTGTGCTCATAGCCCAGAAAGCCGGCTGTATCCTGGGCTGCATCAAAAGCAGCGTGCCCAGCAGGTCCAGGGAGGAGATGCTGCCCCTCTGCTCTGCTCTTGTGAGACCCTACCTGGAGTGCTGCATCCAGTTCTGGGGTGCCCAGCACAGGAAGGACATCAACCTGTTAGAGCAAGTCCAGAGGAAGACCACCAAGTTGAGCAGAGGGATGGAGCACCTCCAGTGAAGAAAGGCTGAGAGAGCTTGGGCTGTTCAGCCTGGAAGGGAGAAGGGAAGAGGTTATAGCAGCCTTTAAGTTCCTGAAGGGAACCTGCAAGAGAGATGGAGAGGGACGTTTTACAAGGGCATGTAGTTACAGGACAAGGGGTAATGGCTTTAAACTGAAAGAGGGTAGGTTTAGATTTATTAGGAAATATATTAGGAAAAAAATCTTTACTGTGAGAGTAGTGAGACACTGACACAGGTTGCCCAGAGGAGCAGTGGATGCCCCATCCCTGACAGTGTCCAGGCCAGCTTGGATGGTGCTCTGAGCAATCTCATCTAGTGGAAAGTGCCTATGGTGGGGGTACTGGAACAAGATTATCTTTAAGGTCCCTTCCAACCCAAACCATTCTGTGATCCTACGAGTCTGTAACTTCTTGACAGGACAAAAACAGTGGAAAAAGGAGGCAGTACAACCACAGGTACTAGAAAATTGCTTTTAATAAATAGATCACATTGTTGTCACAGGAATGGAAAATACAAAACGTAATACTTTAAAGCAGAAGACTGCAGTCATTTAGGCCTTCATGGGTGTTTCACTGCTGTTCAATAGTTCTGGATTCTGGTGAGGCATGGTTTTGGGAAGAAAGCAGTAAAAAGCTAGTGGAATGAAATATGACATACTCTGGCCCAGATTTTTGTTGATAAACCTACTCATATTGCAAGGACTTCATGCCCAAGATCCTTCTCAATGGTTCAGTCAAACCTATCTAGCAAGGGATTGTGAAATAAGACTTTATTTGTGTGGTGTCATTGTACAGTATTGCTTTTTTGTTGTATCACTGTGATACGTAGTTCAGATTCGGTTGAGCAGAAATCTGTAATCAATAAATGATCCTGGATGTGAAGATGTGCATGGTAGTAAAATCTTTGAAAGAAATCTCTGTTTCCTGATACACTAGTCCAAATACTGAGAAGTGAGGATGAAAATGAATATCAAGGCATCATGGAATTCATTTTATATTGACCAAGTTTAACCATGAATGAACAAACTATTGGCATGGTAAGGGTAACAAAGCACACTAGCATATAATGCTCAAAATGCTCCTTTAAGCTTTGGTGTTTCTTGACTTCTCAGTGCTTCACTTCTCTTTTTTTTTTTTTTTTTTTTTCCTCTTGATGTGTTCATATCTCTGTTTGCTCTGTGGCCTGCATCTAGTCAGGCAAATCCACTCTTAATCATCCATCACTAGTGAAACAACTTACAGCTTTGTTCCAAGTTTTTAAGAACGCAGGGTTCAATAAGCAGCTATATGACAAGAGGCTCCTGCTCTGATTTCCTTTTCCACCTGTTCCTTACTGATTCTTGCACTTTTCAGATTCTGTGAAATTATTCAATTTACAAAGACATGTAGTCTCTATGGAGATTTTTGCTGGGGGCTTTGTTCCCTTTTTTTTCTTTTGTTAAATTTACCCTGGGTTAATAAATTACATTGTCTTATGAAGGAATTTGCCAGGTGCCAACCTAGTGCAAGTTCAGCAACAGAAATGTGATTGAAAGCAGAAGGGGAATGAGATCTCATTTTGGTGGCAGTGAGTGCTCAGGGGTGACTGTGAGTCTCATTGAACAGATCTGCATCAGTTTCAGAACAAAAATTTCTTGTGATCTTTTTCTGCCTTCTGGGAAGGAAAATTTCTTACCATCATCTGTGGACCAGACAGATTGTCCTGATAGGACATCAAATGTGTACTTCTGTTCAGAAGTGATTAGTTAAGCGTTTCAAATCTTCTAAATACCTTTTTCCTTCACCTTGCTTTTCCATAGGCTTGTCATGTTGTTATCATGCAAAGGACAATTTAATGTGCCATGATGTCTGTGAACAGGTAAGCTCGTTTTAAATTTGGTTTTACCTGCATCAGAGTTAAAATCGTGCCTTTAGACACTGATGTAGCAACATTAAGGTTATAAGCTAGTGATCTTCTGTCTGAATACTATGTGTGAATTGTGAGAGGTATTGTTACTGAAATGGAAACTTTAAAATTGTAGTTCTTTTTCCTTTCATAGTTGAAAATGAGTTCTGCTGAAGTTGAGGAGAAATAGAGATGCCAACCTGAGGTCACAATTTGGTCCAGAAGTGATAAGCATGTTAGGAAATGAGAGAGGTGTTTCCAAGTTTTTGGGAATTTAAAATAAAGAACAAGATGCTGGTACTATTCTGTCATCCTGACAGTTCTTGCTTTTTAGCTGAGCATCTGAGATACTCACTATGTTGTATGGCTTTGTGAATGCAGCAAAAATCTGCTCACCTAGTCTGTTCATAAGGTAACAACAAAGAGCTGTTTGTGCTAAATTCAAGCTTGGAAAGTATTTTTCCACAGCTTATGTTTAGATTTGTACCTTTGGGTAGTATGTTATACAGCTCTGTGTATAGTTACCTAAATTTATCTACGTAAAAATTTTACATCATTAAAGCCTACATACGTGTATACACAATTCTTTATTAAAATTGTGTCCTTACATCATACCTGTGTCTGTCCTTTTCTTGTCTTCATTACCCACTGTGGGCTGTTCAAGCCTGATTATGATTAAGTTTATATTTATCTCTGGTTGTACTAACAAAGTTTTTACTTTAAATTGCACTTCTCCCTCCCTGGTATATCTGGAGAATACAACCAAATCTTCTTTTGGTTTTCATATTGTTGGGCTAAACAGGGAAAAGTCTTACAGTCTCCTTGTATAAAATATTCTTCCAATTCCTGTAATTATTATTGCAGCCCTTCCAGCATAAGTTTATCTCTTTGAATACAGTAAGCAAAACTGTACATGGCATTATAAATGAAAACATAGCACTCAGTCTTAAAAATGGTATTTCAACTTAGATGTAAGTAAGAGAAAGATATCCATTCCTATATATAAAAAAAATTAAATGGTGGATTTAGTATCTGCACTGATATGGTATTTGGAA
Source organism: Myiozetetes cayanensis (assembly GCF_022539395.1). Lineage (NCBI taxonomy): Eukaryota > Metazoa > Chordata > Aves > Passeriformes > Tyrannidae > Myiozetetes > Myiozetetes cayanensis. Next base: position 93,918,796 of record NW_026086604.1, on the reverse strand, counting down.
TAATCTGTCCAATTCTTCTTCTGGTTCATTGGTTTGAAGTTTCTAGCTTATCATGTGAATTCCTGTTAGCTCTTCATGAAAGGGTTTCAGCTTTTTACTGTCAAATTCCATCCCAATTCTGTTATACTGGTTCTAATTATTGCATAGTTTTCCGTGGTTTTTGTAAGATTCTCTGATCTTGCCTCATCTGGATGACCTCTCTCTACTCAGATAATCAGTATATTCAGAGTCTTTGTGGTGAGAGGTTTATAACAAGTCTAAAGCAAAACTGGTGCCTCTCAGAGTGTTCTGTAAGAGCTGGCTTAGTTAACTCATATGAGACCAGTAGCAGCAGTTTCTGAGTGATCCTTTGATACAGGCAAACAACCAGCTGAAGGAGCTGTCTGCTGTTTTTACTAATTTTCGTGCTCTGTTACTTAACCATTTTGTGCAGCTCGATTCAAATGCTTTGTCTGTGTTGAATCAATTTATGAATGTATTGTTTGATACTTATCCCTGTGCCTTAAATGTAAAATTTGTAGGATGAAAGTGTACAAACCTAAGGGGTGACTGTAAGGAAACAGAGTTGGCTGAATTGCCTTCTTCCATCCTTCCAAATACCTTTTCTAAAATATTTGCAATGCACTTGATGCCTTGTCAGTACCACCACACTGTACTATCCTGACATGATAATTTACTAATAGTTTTTTTAAATGTTTTCCTCCAAGATTTGGTAGTTTGAGACATAAAACACTGCAGTTGCTTGCCAGGATTGGCAGGGAAAGGGATTAAGCTTGTCCCCATATTTCTGTTTAAGTAATGCTTAGGCAATGCCTGTGACCGGGATGCAAAGAAAGAAATTTGGGCATTGACACAGCCAATTGTTGTGAAGAGGGTCAGCAGCAAGTGCAGAAGTGCTGAGGTACTTCTGAGGTGCCTGAGACTGGGTGCACCTGTTGTGCCCAGGAGGACAGTCCCTGGTGCTGTCTGGGCAAACGCTCATGACGTGTTGGAGGGCTTGACGCAGAGGGAGCTCTTGAGGAAAATGTGACCAACCACATCTTGGGCTGTGAGGAAAGGTTGGTGCCTCTCCTTGAGATAGTGGTGCTTCAACTGTGGGAGTTGTGCTCTGGTCAGCTTCCTGAATTGTCATATAATCTGAGGATGGAAGCATTGCCTCAGTGTAAATAGGGAGCTAGGCAAGCTCTGTAGAGGACCTGCAAGGGCAGTAGCCTGGACTAGGCATTGCATGGAAAGAAGGATGGCCAGAGGCTGTGCTTAGTGGAGAATGAAAGTTGTTATGGCTCCTGACACCAAAAAGAAGCTTCTTGGCCAGTTTGGATATGCACTTACAGAATAGATTTGAGGCCTTAGAACAGTTGAGGAGGAACAAGCTTCACTGGGGAACCACCTTGGTCTAATCACCAGGTTGTAAACAATAGCACCGGGAAGAAGACTCCCTTCTGCAGGGGATGGAGGCACTCATCTGCAGATTAGACTTCTGTCTAAGGAGTCTTGTTTTTTAGGGGCTCAAATCTAGGATGTTGCAGGAATTGCAAGGCTTTTTGGACCCTCAGACTATTATCCGTTCTCTGCTCATCTACATGGACACCAGTGATAAAGTATTGAGGAAGGCCTTGCATGAGTGAAAGGTAACTACAGGCCAGGGACTAGGGTGAAAGGCACAGGAGACCCAGTGATGTTCTCCTTGATCCTGCTAGTTAAAGAAAAAAGCTTGATTAAGAGAGAGAAATTCTGCTAACTAGTAATTCAGCTACTGTGAGCCCTTTGAAAAAGAAAACTTGGATTACAGGTTTGTTTTTCAACTAACATGATTCAAACATCTAATTATTCTCCATTGTTAGTAAGTATTATTCCATGCTAAGCTTTGGTATCATCACCTGTTCATGATTAAGTATGATTTGTATTTTGATTTGTGTTTATGATTTGATTAAGTATGTCAGATACTGTAGCAAGAAATACGTGGTTCTCTCTTTCCTTTAACTTTTTTTCATAAGTTTATTTCTGGGAAGTTTCATAATGATAAGTTTCCTGGCAGCATTCATCTCTGTACCGCTGCAGAGGTCTCTATCCACATCCTTCTCCAAGCATAAGGATAGTCCATCCCAGTCCCCAGGAAAGCACATTAATGTTTCAAGAATGTGATGTGGCTAAACAGTGAAGTGATTCATGAACAAGCTTCACTGAAGAAGAGCTACAGTATAGACAAGATAGAAGCAGGGAAGGTTATACAAAAGGAATTTAGAAAGTTTGCTGAAGCAAGTAAGGTTATGTTGGGAAAGACTAAGCTCAGCTGGAATTGAGACTTGTAGAGGATGTCAAGGGTAACAGGACTTTAACCACTGTAGTAGTAGTTAAAGGCTGAAGAAGGAAAAATGTGCAGCTGTTGCTGAAGGCAGCATATGATTTAGCGTCAGCAAACACAGGTAGGGCAGAGGTACTGAATGCCTTCTTTCTTTGTTGACAAGGTCTCCCAGTCCTCTGTGCATGGGGGTGAGGTGCAAGGAGGTGTACTAGCAGTAATAGGTGGTGGATGAGTCGGGAATTATTTGACCTGTACATGTCTGCGGGACTAGATGGCCTACATCTAAGGCTGCTGAGAGAGCTGGCTGGTGTCACTGCAAGGTTACTTGTTCTCTGTCATCTTTGAAACATTGTGAAACTTGAGGTAAGTCCCCAATGACTGGAGAAGGACAAACAATGTACCCATCTTCAAAACCAACCAGTCAAACAAATGAAATACCCCAAAGGCTGGTTCCCAGTCCAGTAAACTACAGACTATTCATCTTCTCTTAAGTCCCTGTGAAGATCATGGACAGAACACATCTCTGAGTGTGCAAGGGGTAAATTGTGCCTGACAAACATGATTGCCTTTGATAAGAAGGCTGGATTTCTGGATGAGGGGAAAGGAGTTTATGTCATTTGTGTTGACTTTGGAAAGGTTTTCAACACTGCTTCTCTTAATATTTTTGTATCCATTTTAGGATCATATGGTTTTGATGAATGGACAACTAGATGAGTAAAAAACTGGTTGTATAATCAGGCTCAGAGATAGAGGTTAGCGGGTCCTACTTTGACTGCAGGCTGATAAGTGGAATACAAAAGGCGTCTGTCCTGTTCAACATCTTTATTAACAAGCTGGAGGTGGTGACACATTTGACTGTTACTGAGTTTTCAGGCAATATGAAGCTGAAAGGAAGCATTGATAATCTTAATGGCAGGACTGTCATCCAAGGGGACTTGGACAGATGAAAGGAATTGGCCAATGGGAACTTCATGAAGTTCAACAAGAACAAATGCAAAATCCTGCACCTGGGAAGAAAGAATCATTTGCAACAATATGAGTTGGAGACCGATTCTAGCTCTAGGGAGTTGATTTTCTGAAAAATGACCCAGGGGTTCTGATACAGAGACAGCAAGCTGAGCATGAGGCAGTGGTGTCCCCCAACAGTAAAGAAAGCATCATGGGCTATAATCCCCATTTAGGCAGCACTTCCTTACCACGCTTAGAATGCTGTGTCCAGTTTTCTCCCCCCTCTTACAAGAAAGACATCCATTTCATGGAAGAAGTTAGCAGTCACCCAGGCGATCAGGGGCCTGGAGCTTCTCTGGAGAAGCTGAAGAAGAAGGAGCACCTCAGAGCAGCCTTCTGATACTGCTAGAAAGATTGCTCAGAAGGCAGAAACAGGCTCTTCACAGTGGTACACAATGTGAGGACGAGAGAGAGCAGTCGTAAATTGAAACTAGAGAGTTCCAGCTGGTTGTGAGGAATAACTTTTCTACCGTGAAAACAGAGAGGCTGTGCATTCTTTACCGCAAAGGTTTTCACAACCTGACTGGATAAAACCCTGAGCAACATGGTCTGGCCTCATAGTTGACCCTTCTTTGAGCAAGAGGTTGAAATAAAGGATCTTCTAAGATCCCTTCCAATCTGAATTATTTTATTGTTCTATGACTTCAGAAGACTCAAAATACTACTGCAGTTCTTTCTTTTGCTCTCATTTTGAAAGATGTGCTATTGCTCTCTTGACTTTCTTTCCATAAATTTATCATGTTGCAAATTTAGAATAGAACTGTAATGTATTTCTCCTTCTGAAATGCATCTGTTTCAGTTTTTCATGTAGTTTCCAGTTTCATATCCCACATTAATAGATCTCTTTCCATCCCTCTTGTTGTCTAGTTTCTTGTTTTAATTTGTGTTTTATTTAATTAGACTTCTAAAGGAACAACATCTTCAGCATCTTCAGTTGCATACCATCCAGTCTAATGAGCTTCTGGCTGTTCAGTCTACTTAGGTGGTGCTTAAATTGTTCTTGCTGTGCTGTGTGTAGTATTCATTCCCCTCTTAGCTTTGATAGTCTCTTTAACTAGGCTAGATTTTGTTTATCAGAGTTCCACAAAAATTACTTGTTTCAGGGTTTTTTTGGAAGGAATTCAGTTGCTTGAGGTCACATAACATATAGCAGAAGGTTAATTAAGTAAATAGAGCTGTACAGTGTGTGGGTCAGAAATCCTCTATTTCATACTGACCCTTTATATTCAGTAGAAACTTCTTAATTGAAGTGCTTGAGGAGGAAATTCTCATTCTCTCTAAATATAAAAATTGCCTCTATAAAAAGCACAACATATCTGAAAGACTACAGATCTACAAAAGAAAATCTCAACTTTGCATCACATGCATACTAATGGTTAACCAAAGTTCTCAAAGGGTTGACAGTGGAGAAACTGAAACCAGTGAAATCAGTTCAAAAAAGTTTTTGATATGCAGTTCTATTCTCCATGTTTTAAGGTGTGTTTTGTTTCTAACAGATTTTGTCTTCTAAGAGTGATTCCCGTTTGAAGCACCTACTGCAACGAGCACCTGAGTATTGCCCGGAATCAATGGTAAGTCTTGCTAGAAAAAAAATCTTATAGTGAAATTTGATCCTCAAAGTAGGATTATTATTTTGTAAAGCCATCATATATCATGCTACTTGCAATAAGGTGGCTTGTATAAGCTATAAAATGCAATGAAAATCTTATCTGTGTTGTAAAAAATTATGCTGAGTGATTGTTACTTGGATGTTGATGGCAGCAACTTGAATTAGATCATATGTTCCAGCTTGTGTATGGGACAAAGCTGTGAGGTCTTGGTTGGGCTGAGGCAAGGAGGCCCACATAGGTGCACTGAATTGTTTATGGCTGTATCTGATAAACTCGAGTAATGCTTTCGTTGGAGAAGTAAGATTATGGTTTCCTAAAAGTTCTTTAGTGTTTCACTAAAAAGATGAAGAATGTAAATCTGCTCCTTGTCTAAGGGATGATCTAATCGGGAAATAGATAAGTACTATCATTCAGACTGTAAATTTTAGAGTCTTATCTCTTGGCAACCTAGAATATCTGAATACATTTGCTGTCTGAAAAATCTGCTTTCTTCTTGCAATTTTTGTTACTTCTGAACAGTATCAGTTCTGTTTCCAGCTAGCCTAGAGCATATGCTCATCTCAAATGGGCAAGGTGTAGGAGTACTACATCTAGGAATAACATTTTATAAGCAACTTCACAAGACTGTGTATGCTTATAGATCCTCTTCTTCTGTGTGTCAAAGTTCCTTAAGCTTTTTGTTTCTATGGATCATCAACTCTAAGGCCCTGGAAGGTTATAGACAGCTGATGTTTTGAGTGAAATCTGGCATGAAAACATATTGATGAATAGCATTTGTTTGGGTACTGGTTTTCTTTATCTTTCATTCCATGATAAGAAGAGTAGAATCTTACTTATACTAGTGGAGAAGTGCATTTTGTAAGAGGATCGGAGAGCATCTGAAAGGGGAAAAATGATTGACACGATGATTTTTTTAACTCCCAATTACTGTCTTTATAAAGGGAAAGTTTGCTGTCCAGGGTGGATCTGAAATGAATATCACTGAAGTGAACTAATATTTATAAACTTTTGCAAAAGACATCTAGATATAAAAAAGTTAACAGTTCAACTTAATACCATATTTACTGTTCTCAGATATCACTTGTCTTTGTTGTGTTCTGGAAAGGTGTTCTGGTGCCATTCCACAGATGAGCAGGTTTAAATTTAATCAGATGGTCTATATTCTGGAGCACTGGTTACATTGTGTTGTGTATATTCCTTCAAGTAAGATGATAGAAAGAGTATTGCCTGGTATTAACTAATAAAGTAACTGCCAACACAAGAGGTTGTTCTTATCTGATAATCATTTAGGTTGGAAAAGACCCTAAAGATCATTCAGTCCAATTATTAACCTTCTTATGAAATAAATGAAGTCAACTGAATCAATGGGATGGAACTTATAGTACTAGCAGCTCTTTACCATATTCTTTTGATCTCACTTTGGCTCTTGTATAAGTGGGAAACTCCCACAGATACAGAGGAGGACAATTTTAGATCACTAAATACAGATCCATTGCAACTTTAGATAAAGTGATTAATTCTTGTGATGACAGAATCAGTGTGTGACGATATGGGTTTCTGTGTCAGTGTGGTTGAATTGAATTTTTCATTTTGTTTTAAAGAACATGTTCAACACTCTTTCATTTAAGACCCCATGTGTTGGGTTGACCCTGGCTGGACACCAGTTGTTCACCAAAGCTTCTCTCATTCCTCTCCCCAGCTGGATAGGGAAGAGAAAATATAACAAAAAACTCATGGGTTGAGATAAGGACAGGGAAGGGTCATTCACCAGGTACCATCAAGGGCAGAACAGGGTCGATTTGGAGAAATTAATTTAATTTATTGCAAATCAAAAGGTCAGAGTGGGATAATGAGAAATAAAGTGAAATCTAAAACTACCTTGCCCTCACCCTTCCCTTCTTGGGGGAGAGTGTTGATCTTCTGGAAGGCAGGAGGGCTCTTCACAGGGACCTGGACAAGCTGGAGAGCTGGGCTGATTACAACAGGGATGAGGTTCAACAAGGCCAAGTGCCAGGTCCTGCACTTTGGCCACAACAACCCCTGCAGCGCTACAGGCTGGGGACAGAGTGGCTGGAGAGCAGCCAGGTGAGAAAGGGACCTGGGAGTTTGGATTGACAGGAAGCTGAACATGAGCCAGCAGTGTGCCCAGGTGGCCAAGAAGGCCAATGGCATCCTGGCCTGGATCAGGAATGGTGTGGCCAGCAGGACAAGGGAAGTGATTCTTCCCCTGTACTCAGCGCTGGTGAGGCCGCACCTGGAGTGCTGTGTCCAGTTCTGGGCCCCTCAGTTCAGGAAAGATATTGAGGTGCTGGAGCAGGTCCAGAGAAGAGCAACCAGGCTGGTGAAGGGACTTGAGCACAAGTCCTGTGAGGAGAGGCTGAGGGAACTAGGGTTGTTTAGTCTGGAGAAGAGGAGGCTCAGGGGTGACCTCATCACTCTCTACAGCTACCTGAGAGGAGGTTGTAGCCATGTGGGGGTTGGTCTCTTCTCCCAGGCAATCAGCAGTAGGACAAGAGGGCATGGTCTTAAGCTCTGCCAGGGGAGGTTTAGGTTGGATATTAGGAAGAAATTTTTTACAGGGAAGGTAATCAGGCATTGGAATAGGCTGCCCAGGGAGGTGGTGGATTCACTGTCCCTCGAGGTTTTTAAGATGAGAGTGGATGTGGCACTGAGTGCCATGATCTAGTAACCATGGCAGTGTTGGATCAGGGGTTGGACTTGGTGATCTCAGGCGTCTTTTCCAAACCAGTTGATTCCATGATTCTTCCAGGGCTCAACTTCTCTCCTGACTTCTCTACTTCCTCCCTCTGAGCAGTGTGGAGCGGAGCATGGGAAATAAGGATTATGGTCAGTTCATTGCATATTGTCCGTATTGATCCTTCCTCTTTGTGCTCTTACCCTGCTCCAGCGTGGGGTCCCACCCACAGGACATGGTCCTTCAGGAACTGCTCCAACCTGAGTCCCTTCCAGAGGGTGCAGCCCTTCAAGAACAGGCTGTTCCAATGTGGGATTCCCGCAGGGCCACAGGACCTGTCAGAAAACTTGCTCCAACGTGAGCTGTTCTCCATAGGGCCGCAGGCCCAGCCAGGGGCCTGCTCCAGTGTGGGCTCTCTGCAGACTGAACTTTCCTTCAAGGCACACCCACCTGCTCCAGCGTGGGGCTGCAGGTGGATTTCTTCTCCCCTGTGGACATCCATAGTCTGCAGGGGTACAGTCTCCCTCACCATGGTCTTCACTACAGACTACAGGGAAATCCATGGTCTGGAGCCTGGAGCACCTCCTCCCTCTCCTTCTTCACTGACCTTGGTGTCTGCAGGGCTGTCTCACATATTCTACCTCCTCTTTCCAGCTACAGTTGCACAGTAGTTTGTACCCTTTCTTAAATATGCCATCCCAGAGGCACTGCTAACATCATTAATGGGCTCAGACCAGCTGGAGCCAGCTGGAACTGGCTCTGTCTGGCATGGGAGAAGCATGGGACATGTGACAGGCTGGTGTCTGACATGTAATTTCTTTTATACTAGCCCCAGTGTAAAGAGTCCCCTGTAGTCAGCCTGGTTCGTAGTAATGAGAGAGATAAAGACAACAGCTCTTTTGATAAGCTCTTCACCTTTCTTTTTTCCCCATTAAAAAAAAAAAAAAAAAGGAATCATTTGCAAAAATCTTCTGCCTAATATCATCAGCCTTTTAGCACAACCTGTGCTTAGGACCAGAAGTGCTTTGCAGTTGGGGTGAACCCAACAGCTCCCTGTTGTAACTGCTCATGTTAGTAAACTTTACGTATGCAAATCTTTCTTCCATGCAACTATCTTTCCCTGAAATTAATTTCTCTGGTCTCTGGGATACCTTAAAACCTTTTTTTGGCTGTTTTCTGTATGATTATTTGTGTTGTTTGGGGTATTTTTAAGGTGATGGAAAGGAATACTAGGGCAATAAGTTTCTTCACAGACTTGCTCCCGGATAAATCTTATTCATTGTCTAAGTTGCTATTTAGTTCTCTAAACACTGGTGGAGAAAGTTGACTAGCTAGTGTATTCCAGGTAATCACAGTATGTTCTGCACCTGCAAAAATGTTTCTGTTGATTCCACAGTCAATGGATAGCAGTCTCCTCATCAAAGGAGTGGTACTCAACTTCTATTTTATAGCACTTCTTCAAAAGATGTTTAAATGTAAGAATTCTTCCAGTTAATTATTTTAAGCCCAGTGAAAAAATGCTGAAAATGGTAGTTTGAGTCTGCTAGAAACCCTCCTATTCTGTTGACTTACATTTGCTTAATTGCATTTTTACTTTTCAGAGAGAAGTGTGGGCTTGTATAAATTCTTCTTTGCCAGGTAAGATATACCAGTTTACTATTGAATCATGTTGTTTTATCACCATATACATGGTTTGATTTTGTGTCCTCCAACTGCACCTGTAGGTTTCATGATAATTTAACTTCTGTTATGCTTCTATTATAAACTGTATTTAGTGTCTAGTTTCCTTTAGTATATACTGAGTTTCCTGTGCATTTTATTAACACTTCTTTTCCTAGTTAGAAAATATTTAATATTTTGGTCAAACTGCTGGGCTCAAAGGTTTGTGATCAGTGTCACTGAGTGCAGCTGGAGGCGAATATTCCAAGGATTGATGCTGGGTCTAATCCCGTTTAACATCTTCATTAATGATGGAGGCAGAGTGTACCATCAATGTATTTGGAGGTGATGTAAAATTGAAAGGAGAGGTTGCTAGACCAGATAATTGTGCTGCCTTTCAGAGGGATGTTTGTTAGCCAGGGAAACAGGCAGACAGGAACCTCTTGAAGTTCCAGAAGAGGAGGTGCAAAGTTCTGCACCTGGTGAAGGCCCATGCTCCACAGCACACAGGAGGCTGACCGGCTGGAAAGCAGCTTTGTAGAAACATACCTGGGGTCCTGGCGGATCACAAGTGGAACGTGATCCAGCAATGTGCCCCGTAGCACATTGGCCAATAGCACCCAGGCTGCACTAGGAAAATGCTGCCAGCAGAGCAAGGGAACTCATCCTTCCCCTCTAGTCAGCATTAGTCAGACCACTTCAGGGATTCTGTGTCCAGTTCTGAGCTTCTTGGTACAAGAAAGCTGTGAACACACTGATGCAAGTTCAGCAAGGACTTGAAATTTTAATTTTAAGGTGATTAAAATTTTCATCTAGAAATGCACGCATCTTAATTACCTTAATGACAAAATATATTTTTAAGTTGCTGTATTAAGATTAGAGTTCAGTGTTTCTCAAAAATGTGATCACAATTTTTTCTTCATAAGCTTGTCTGCTACTTGGATATAACCTAAAGAGAGAGCCACTTGCCAAGAAAATACTAACTACAGCTGAAACTTATCAGCCTTCCTAATTTGGCATGTATTTGTAGTTTGCTTCATTCTTCTATCACAGTTTAGTTTAGTTCCAATATGTCTGAAAAACACAGGCTCTGTATCGCACAAAATGTGGATACCTAATTACTTAGTGGTGATTCACTGGTGACTGTTCAGTGGTGACATTGCTCCTAAAGCTGTACAGCTGTATTAATCATGTGTTTTTTCTGGATACAGCTGGTTATTGCAGCAGAGATTTCTGGAAATCTTGTTTTCATACTGAACATGATATTTGCTTAATGTTTTTTAGATTGGTTATGCCTCACAATATCAATCCTAGTAATTAATATTCTACCAAACATTATTGTTCTGATTGAAAGGAGTCTCCACATAGAAATTTATGCAGAAACAACCAATACGTTCTTTAATGCCTAAACCAGAACATAGTGTGTAGTTGATTTGGCAATACTGTTGAGACTTTCTATGTCACCTGTGTTTGTAAAGATGACCAATGTATTTTAAGGGCAGTTTTCTTCATGATAAATACCAGCTTGTCATTGGTTTCCATTGATTGCAATTATTTTTAATTGCTTTTTTCTCCCCAATGTTTTCCTATCATTTGAGTTTAATATCACTGGTCTTGCTCCTAGCTCTTTCACTTCTGTTTTTCAAAGCTAAACATCCCTTGTGACTCTTCTAAATAGGCATTTCTGCTAGGCTTTAAGAGCATTTTTTTAAATTAAGTTGTTCATTCTTTTACTTACTACTTTGTATTTCTACATAAAGAATAAAATTTGTGCATGTAATAAAGTACTACTTAGTTTCTAAAGTATTCATAGCAAAAATGAGTGGTTCATTTGAGTTAAATAATTCCACCTCCTGCCCTAAGAAAAAGAGTGTAGCAAGTTTGTCACAACTGCTGGGCAGCTGCACAGGTCAAACATTCCCTTTAATTATTTCTGTATTTAAAGTTACATGAGAAATAGATACAGGAATGCATTTTTATTTTATTTCTGATGTCTTGAAGGTCTTAGAAAATCTGTGTCTAGGCATATATTAAGAGGATGAAACAACTTAGGGCAGCAATTTGCTTTTCTGTGTAACTTTATGGTAAGAAATGAGGATAATGGGAATAGTGAAATAAATGGATTAAGAGAGACAGGAAGATGTGAAACTTTTATTGGAGAAATTTCTGGATCTGAAAGCATGTTCTTGGGGAGATAAATTACAGAAGCAGCATTGTGGGTTATCTCCAGTAGGCAGCTAAATACCACACAGCTGTTTGCTCATTCCCTCACCAATGGACAGGAGGGAGAGTCAGAATGGCAAAAGTGAGAAAACCCATGGGTTGAGGTAAAGACAGTTTATAATTTTAAAATAGAACAGAAAAAAAAGCAATAAAAAAAGATGGGGGAAAAAAAAAAAGAAAAACAAGTGATGCAAAAGAAAACAATTGCTCACCACCAACTGACTGATGCCCTGACAGTTCCCAAGGAGTGGCAGCCCCCACCAACCTCTAACCCCCCAGCTTTTGTGGCTGAGCATGATTCCATGTGGTATGGAATGTCCCTTTGGCCAGTTGGAGTCAGCTGTCTCGGCTGTGTCCCCTCCGAACCTCCTGTGTACCACCAGACTACTTGTGGGTCCATATGAAAAACAGAAAAGGCACTGATGCTGTCTGTGTTAGCAGTAACTAAAACATCCCTGTATTATCGACACTGTTTTAATCAGAAATCCAAAACATAGCCCCATACAAGCTCCACTGGAGAAATTTAACTCCGTCCAGACCAAAACCACTACAGGAAACTTGGAGAAAAGTTAAGGATCATATTCTGCATTGACAAAGTTGGTAGAAAAATATGGTATTGAAACCAACATCGGGATGCATCTGTAAGAGATAACGTTGTTAATTTTAATTATTTTTTCCTGGGGGTTTTTTATTTGCTTATATTTCAGATTAGATAAGTTACCCAAAACCAGTACTTCCATCGAACATATAAAATAGTTCACATGTAAAACATCCTTAAGCTCCGTGTATGGAAGGTACTTCATTAATTGCCAGGTTCAGCACTTATGAAAGCACAGACTTGATCTCTTCTTCTTAAAGTTGGTTTGGAATTCCAGTAAAAATCAAATCTGTAAATAGGCTTCTTGAATGAGAACAGGATTATCAAATTTGAAAAGGAACTGGCTCACATGGAGGGAAGGGAAAACGGTGGCATAGTTTCTCTTTCTACTCTAATCTGTCTGTCATCTTATTTTCCAAGGAGTTCTGAAGAAGTCTGACGGGTGGGTTGGTTTAGGTTGCTGTGAGCTCGCTATTGCTGTGGAATGTCGGCAAGCATGTAAACAGGTAAGGCTTTCTAACTTATTGATGGAATCCATAAAGGTTCTGAAGCTTTCTTTGGTTATGCTACACTTAATTCCTTGAATTTTTTGTTTATCATCATCCTTGTAACTCAGTTGTGGAGCACATACGTACTTAAAATTCACAGTTGTGTCTTAATCTTGACCCAACAGCCTACTATAAATTATTGTCGTAAAAAAACCAATGCTACTTTCACCTAAAAGCACAGCGTTTAAACCATATGACAAGAGATGAGCAGTGAGTACCCAGAGTAGTGTGGGAAAGAAATGAGAAGTGAGTAAACAAACTATGTATTTTTGATCTTCTGGAAAATAAGTTACATGTATTTGTTCTCAAATTCATTTTTTATCAAAGTTTTCAAATTTGTCTTAATGTTTAAGTGTTTTCTGGATTTGATTAAAACACTTCTGTTTATTGCAGTGTCCTATGAAATTCTATGACTTTGATCTTATGATTGTTACATCATTTCTTATTATTCTCCAAATCAGGTGCTGTGTCATTTGATTGCAGACTCTGCTGTCTCAGAGTCTTGGCTGTATTTTGTACTTTAGCAGCATCTAGTTAAAACGTTTTGTTTTATTCTCATTTATACTAATACACCGATACTTCCCAAATATTAGGGATAATGGGAAATATTTGGATTTTAATTTTGATTCTTGAAATTTGAAGGGGTTTTGGAGGCATTTTAAAGAAGGTGATATAGGTCCAAGGTTGGACTTTACCTAGGTGTTTTAAATTATTGGAGTAACATGTTAGTAGTAATAATAGTTTTGAATATCTGCCATATGAAAAAAAAGGAGCACAAAATATTCTACAGAACAAACTGATCTGCAGTTTGAAGGGAGAATTTCTGCAATTCAGTTTGACAGTAGTAGTGTTGTACATACAAGAGAGAGGAGAAGAGAAAGGGACATTAGCATGCAAAAGGGGGAGATCTTTATGCCCAAGTTCTTCCATTTCCTAAATGCTTCCTGTGTTCTGCTCTATCTGATAAACCTTTCACAAAAACAAAGTTGCCTTGTATCAGCTAACTTGGTGCAGAAATAGGAAGTTTTGGGTTTTATTAAATGTTGTATTGACAGTCATGGTTTCTGCTTTTTTTTTTTTGCAAAAGCTTTAAATGCGTTCTTTAGGTTCTTAAAGGAACATTTAAATTGATCATGAACCCGTTGTTGTCACAGTTAGTTTAAAAGTAAAATTGTCTTTATTTTGCAACATGATTTTATTATTTTCTGCTACAAATGGAGAAATTTATCTGTCTTTCAGGCTTCTGCAAAAAATGATGTTTTAAAGGTCTGCAGGAAGGAATATGAGGTATGTGATTTTGTCTGAACATATCTGCCTAAAAATCAATGGCTTTATAAATTCTGTAAAAAGTATACTGTAGAAGAGGGAAAGTCCTGTCTTGTTATAATCATATTTCTGGATATGGTCATATGATTTCATCCAAATGTAAATCACCTCTCCCTACATTTTTTGTAGAAGTGTAATTGTCCTCTGTAAAAAGGTCTTGGTTTTTATATCTTAATTTCAATGAAAAAGTTGCTACTCTCAAACTGGAGACATGGATTCCAAGAAAGTTTATTTCATAGGAATTTTGATCAAAGTCAGCATTCATTGTGATCATTCTGTCAGAAACTTTTCAGCTTCAACAGTGAGAGAGTCAGCTTAAAAGTGACCTAAAGAAATAAACTCAGGAAAGAATAGCCTTTTAATATCCTATCTTAATGTAAAACATTTCAAATATATAATTCTTTTGTAACATCAGTGAAACTGTTAATGCTTGCAATTATTTTTACTGTCTGCTCATAGAATTAATTGTCATGGTATCTTCAAAAATCTGCCTTTACCTGTGTTCTTTTTAACACAGTGTGTAGAATTGCTGTTCTGCTACGACTGCTTTTCTTTTGATTTGTTTCTTAATGAAGAGATTCCAACTGCCCCGTTTCCTTCTGCCCTGACTTAGATAGTCCTGCATCAGTTCTGCTCATAATCAACAGTTCAGGATATCAGACAATTTTCTGTTTTCTTGATTTGAGCAGAATTGGAGCAGCTTTCCTGTTTTTTCCTGGAAGCAGTAAATTGCTTTTTTATTTTCTTTTATTTTTCCTTTGGTCCTTTTATCTAAACAATTTACCGAGTGTTTTCCTAGACTCTTCACTGTTGAACTTAGCATAGGTTGTTCTCTTAAAAATGAATTTTCACTTTAGGTAGTTCTGTCTCCTCTCATGCTATGATATGCTATACTCTCAACATCTGCAAGCTTCTCCTCTATTATGCTGGTCTGTTTCCTTCTTTTTTTCTGGTTTTCTGCATTGCTGTAGGAGGTTGGCCAATATGGGTTGAAGGAGAACGTGAGAGGAAAGGTAAGAGAAAAAAGAATGACTTCAAAATGGTGATAGTCATTTACTTTACCAGTTTTTATCTGGAAGTTTGAGAAGTGGGGTCCTTGCGATGAAGCAAGAGTGATCTTGCTGTTGTTGTACAGAAAACCTTAATGCTTTCTATCTCTGCAACACTAAAAGAGAAGGAGAGGGAGAAAAATTGTAGTAGAAGGAATCAGTCTTCAGGCTGGTGGAGAAGGAATGAACTTTTTTAATGAGGACTAGGTGTAGTAGATACAAGTGGCATGTCAAGGACAGAAATTAAGTATCTGATGTGGTAGATCATCAGTTATTACAGAGTTTTGTATGATGATGGGTTTTTCTGTGCATCCAGGCTTACAGGTAGTCATGAAAAGTTGTACTTACAATGCTCTCAAGAAACTCTGGTTGTATAAAGTTCAAGGAAGTTTTGCCTAAGATAGGAGATTCCAAAAAATACTTCTGGAGGGAACCTGCAGTTTCCCCACACCCTAGATATTCTTTCTCCTTTCTTTAAAAAAAAAGAAGTTCCTGGTGCTTTGGTGTATGTGTCCTGCTCCCTCTGCAGTCTGTGAGTAGCTTCTGTGTCTGTGACCAGTACTGTACTTTGCATTCAGTGGGGTTGGCTGGGGAAGGCACTGAACTGGGGAAGAAGTGGCTACTTCAAACTGAAAGAGGTGACATGAGATCAGAAACAGCCTGTGAATCACATAAATACAGTGTCATATATACTGCGTTTGCCTTTGTGTTTAAGAGTTCATACTTTGCTAAAAATGAGGATCCAACTTGGGAATTAGTTTACAGTATAGATCATAGTGCTTGTTCATCAGCTCTCAAGTCTGTTGCTGAGGTATTTAATATATAAGTACATGACATGAAAGTAAAAGTCAGATTAATTAAGGATGTAAAAGAATAATTCCCTTTTTTGTAAACACTCTCATAGCTTATCAGCTTTCTTAACTCTCTTATGTACTCAACTAATGATTTCCCTGAGAATTTTCACAAGCTGCCTAGAATAGTTGACCCAACTCTGCATAGTACTTTTCTGTAATCTTTTGGGATTAGAGAAGCAACTTCGTGAGTTACCCTTCATCTTCCACTAAGTTAGTGAGTGTGAAGAATGAGGTAAGTCTTCAAGGGTAGAGCGTAGGGTTCAGAGCAGTGCAGAAAAAGAAACTCCAAGCAGGAGGTATCACCCAGTTTGAAGTTGCTAAATGGAGTCTCAGGTTGTACTGAATCACTTTAGCATTGGTGTGCCTGCTTTTCCCAAGATTAATTGAAGATGCTTTTTCTGCTCATCATATGTTGGGTTACTTTTACTGTAAATACGTAAGTTGCTTTTAATTTGGAGATTTTACACACTTTAGAAAAGAATCGTGTTGGAATAAGCTATTCATTTTTGATCAATGCATTGAAGGTTGCATGTCCTGTTAAACAGCTTTTATTTTCAAGTAGCACAGCATACAGAAATGAATAAATTTAACACAACTTGCTGAGTATTTTAGAATGTTACCAAAAGATATTTTATTTACCTTCTTTTAAAGAATTTATTCTAATAGCCTTTTTTCCCCATCTTCTGCCTCTCAGATACTCGTTTTGTCATCTTCAGTTTTCCTCTAGTTCTATGCATCTCAGCTCTCTTATCTTTCACTACTTCTTCCAGCTTTCTGCTATCCTGTTCATCTTCCTCTATAAAGAAGGTAGGTAATAGTCAAAGAAAGAAGAAAAAAAGAAGTGGAGACGGTATGGATTGTATGTAGGATTTTCTGATTTTCGTGTTTTAAAAGTTTCGTGTAAAGAGGAGGGTCCGTTTTTTGAAAAAACTGCATGAAATACGGGTAGCACTAAAATTTGCATTAGATTGCAGCTCTTGAGTCTGTGCACTGCATACTGTGAGTTCACCTCTCTGCACATTAAGAACTCCAGATTTCACTTCATGTGTTCCAAATAAGGCATTCAAACTTCTTTGGTTAATTTGGCACTGTGAGAGTTTTACTGCAGTTGAGCACTACTAACATCTGCCAAGCAGTCAAAATACAACTGGAAATGTCACCAGTTATTTGGCTTCTGCTCTTAAAACTAGTTTTGATGCAGAGTAGTGAATGCTTTTCATGTCTCTGGACTGTTTAAAGGTATTTTTGCTCTCACAGATTTGAACACTCTTTAGCCTAATCTGTCTTCGGGTTTTTACAGTTTTTTAAACACAGAAACTTCAAATGCAATGCCTACAGCTTCAAGTGCTGTAATTCAGAGAAGTATTTACTGTGCTACAGTATTGGCTTGTCTTATCGTCTAGAGTCCCATGATCCTGCTTTATGCTGAGGTTTTAGTGAACGCTGACTACTAATTACCACTGCTGAAAAATGCAGTCAGCAGTTTTTAGCCTGTATCTAATTGTGCAGATTGCTCAGAGACAATAGATAATAAGGAACTGTTTAGGACATTGTTTAGCTGAAGGTTCCTAAACAATTTTAATGAACTACTAAGGCATTAGGAGTGTGTGTGGCCTCTGGAAGTACTATTTAAGGAATTCAGGATGAACTCTGACACATTGTAGATAATGTTGTTGTCATCTGCTGGTTCCTTTTGTCTCTGTTCTCTGCTATTCAAACAAAGTTGATAGAGCACTCAATGATCTTGCTAAAATTTAAGTTGCAGTGATTTTGTTCTACCTTACTGTGCAAGTGTTCTCACTTCTTCACTGGCTTACATAATTGAAAAATCTTGACCTTACTTGTTAATTACTGCAAGCTTTTAAAGTTCTTAAAATGTTCACTAGCATTTGACACTTCAGCTGACTCCACTAAACCTTAGTATGTTACCTTCTGTCATCAGTTATCTTCCATCAATAAATTTGAAGATTAAATTAAGTCAAGGAGAGATTAGCATGGTTTTCATTGCATAGAGTGTATTTTAATAAAATTAATAAATGAATAGTGTATTTGTTAACTGTAGGTAATACTTACAAATTAAGATGGCCTTAATTGGATAGGATCTAGATTCAAATATTTGCCATGGTTGGGTTGCCCAAGCTAACAGTACAAAACTTATTTTTCTGCCAAAGTTAGTAGCGTAGATACTGTGATGCTTTTTAGGGAAGAAAATAATCTTTTTTTGGTTTTTAGCAGAATACTCTTAATTTCTGATGTGAAAGAGCAGCTTTGCTGTCATTTTTCATTCAAGACAGAGCAGGCAGCCATTTAGAAAACATGTGCTTGTAATATGAAAGCATGTCTTACAGTGCAGAGGACTTCTTCCTTCAGCAAAATGTTCTGTGCTTGTTTGTGTTTGGGTGTGTGCATTTTGGGTTTTGAGCCGTTACCTGCAGCTGATGAGCTCCAAAAAGAGCGAAACCAGTTAGGTCCTGCAGTACTGGCTAAAATCTTTCTTCGAGAGGGTTCTGGCGACGAAGACTGAACAATGTTCTCTGGTGGATAAACCTCCATAGCCTTTTTCAGTTTTCATAACACCAAAAAGAAATCTTTAGACTTTTTTCTCTAAGCTGTAAGTGGTTGTGTTGCCAATGTCTGCCTGCCACTTTCCACTCCTTCTGCTTATAGTCTCACTGACTTTAATGACCAGTTTCAGAAACATTTGTCTTAAAAAAAAAAAAAAAAGAGAAGTCTGATGCACCAGTAAAACAAATCGTTATGGTTGTGTTTTAGAAATTTCAATATTGACATCTTCGTTCACTTAGTAATTTAATATTCAACACAAGTTGAAAATGGAGTATGTGCACAGTATTACCTTTTCACCTTCATTTTCCAAATCTTGATGACTTAGTTGTTCTTTTAAAAAGAACATCCTTTTCTCCTCTTTTGGTGTTTGTGTTTGGTTGGTTGATTTTGGTTTGGTTTTCCTTACCTGTATCTCTCTTTTATCTTTTGCTTTGTTTTCTCGCTCTTTCTGTTCTGACAGTTCAACAGCAGAAGGACACTTGAGTGGGCAAAAAAGCTTGTGATTTCTTAAATATGAGAACTACTTTATTAGAGATAGGCATTTAACCTTGTGTTCTAAAATTAAATTATGGTTAGTAATTCAAATCAGACCAACTGTCTAATGCTGTTACCAACTCTTTTACAAACAGGTGATTAGACACTAATTTTTTTTTTATATTCTCTCATGTCCCAGTAGCTACACTCCCCACATGTGTATCTGTACTTTCTTTGGTGGCGACAGGCACTTAGAGTTTTGTGAAATATGGTGAGTTGCTGTAATAGCTTAGTGCAGCTGAAGTTCTTCCTGTGCCTTTCTGCAACTGCAATTTTTCCACACATGTTCCCTCCCACTGCTAGCCCTACAAATACACTTCTTAGCTCTGGCATCTGGCAGGTCCTTCTAAAAGACGGTGTCTAAAAAAAGGTTGTTCTATTCTATTCTTAGTGTTGCCTGTTGAAATTGCTGAATTAAAACACTAGGAGATGAGAAAAATGAGTTTTCAGCAAGGCTACTGAGAAAGATCAGGTCATGAGAAGATGAGGTAAAGGTGATGTAAAGGCATACAAGACTGTACAACTGGGAACAGGGACAGAAGAGTTGTAAATAAGGTAGAAAAGAGAAGTAAGACCACCTCCTCCTAACAGAAATACAAGAATTATTGCAACAATTCAGCAGTCTATATTTTAAACTATAGTTTTAAAATACAGAAAGAATATTTACTATCTGGTTAGGGCATCCTGCCTATATGAAATTGCTCTGAGAAGATAATTTCGTCTCAACTCAAAACCTTCCTTAAGAGTAGGAACATTAGTAGACACTTGAATTTCCTCAACATTTTCCTCTCTTTTGTGTCCCCTGAGCTAACAGGGCCACTGACACTGGCCTGAACTGCTTTTTAATCACTTTTTTGTATCATTCAACTTTTAAATGTCATGACAGTTTTTATCTGAGTTTATTGCAGCATTACAGTATAAATCTGAGAATTGTTTGTGCTAACAGTATGATCGACTACTTGGGTAGTAACCATGACAGATGGACTTCAGACTTTCTGGCAACCTCTACTGTCCCAGTGCATTAAGCAGTAAAGTTACGGTGTTGCTTTCTACCTGGCTGCTTTGTATGCCACCTTCTAGTGCTCGATACAGAGTGTCTGTGGAGCAGTCTAATTCCAGCAGCCTCTGAGGACGGTCAGTTTTGGGTTAGAGGGATGTTGTGCATGGCAACTCTGATCTGACAAGTTGTTTCTCTTTTCATATATGGAAGGTCCCAAAGAAACCAGGTGGCCCCATCAAAACAATGCCTTTCTGATGACCAGCGCCTGGGCGTTCATAGAGAAGGATGTATGGTGCTGTAAAAATTACATGAGCCTTTAGGCAACAGTATGAATCTATTCCTTACAGATATAGGATGGTGACTCTGTCTGTATGTTCTTTTTCCCTTAATTCTGTTGTCACCTCATCTGTGTTAAACAGATGAATTACAGGATTTGCTTTGTGTATTGTAAAGAGGGAAAATATGAAGTTAATTGATGAAAACTTGCTGCTGGGATGAGGAGTGTTACTGCAAATTCATTCTGAGTCTCATAGAAATTATGCAGTATCCATGCTTTTGGGAGTAAAGATCTAAAATCAGGTAGGGGATATTCTTGGAATGAAAATAAAATGTCTGAATTGTTACTTTGTGAGATTTGGGACTCTTTTTTTTTTTTAAGTAAGGCAGATTTTTCAGTTTTTGTGTGAAGTATAGTCAAGAGACCTGTTGCTTTTTTCATGGCACTAAAATTATAAGTAGTTGCTGTTCATGGAAAAATAACTTAAATTTTCAAGTTAGGGTCATTATTTCACATCTGCCATTGCTTATCCAAGGTTTAAATTAATGTCTGACTGTTAATAGAAGAAAATTCTTGCTGCTCATTATGGTATTGGGACTGTCCTCTTCAAAATCTTCAGTTTAACTGTTACTTCACTATCCAAAAAGATATTATCCAAAAGGTGATGTAATGGAGACTATAGAAAACAGGATGGTAGCAATATGGTTTACATGGCGCTATTGGCAAGTTGGAACTTGGTATTTAAATTACAGTGTAAAGTAAAATTATTAATGGCATGATACAAACTGAAACATCAGGGCTTGAAGTTTTTCAAATCTAATATAAAATGTGAGTCTTCAGATCTTTTGGTATAGTAAATAGTTCTTTTAGCTCTTCAGATTTTCATCAGAACCATCTATGCAGGACCATTTATTCATTTTAATGCTAATTCATACATAGAGAACCAGTCTGTGTTCTGAACTGTTTACTCTTAAATGAACAACAGAAAAGAGAATGAAGATAGCTATGAAAATAAAGAACATTTTAAAAAGAATCATGTTTTTCCTGAGGTAGTCAGAAAACTTGCATGAGAAAAATTAGAAAAGGGAAAGCGAGATTGTCAAACTCTCTGGTTCTCTAGTGGAATAAACTTGCTTACTGAGTGGCACTTCAATGGAATAAGAAGTTAAGTTCAGACTCTACAATATTTACTCATTCTGGTGTCAGGCTGTAAGATGCCTCTGAAGGTAAGAGAAAGGGAAAGTGTGGATTGTGTACTGAAGCTGCCTCACAGACATGACACTGCCTGTTTGTGCCACTGCTGAGAACAGAGGTACTTGCCCTTCTGTGCTCAGCATGACTGAATGCGAGTGAGCTGCTTGAGAGGAAATCCTCAGCATTCTGATGTTGCAGTGACTGGTATTCTTATGAGTTAGCCACTGGGAGATTTGATCACTTTGATATTCACTTTGCTTTTCTCTGTAATTCTACCTCGTCTGTAGTGGAGAAAATAAGGATGCTCAGTGTCCCATCCGTCCTGGTCTTGAACCCTGCCCATACCTGGCAGTGTTCAAGGCCAGGCTGGATGGGGCTCTGAGCAGCTTGGTCTAGTGGGAGGTGTCCCTGTCCATGGCAAGGGGGGTTAGAACTAGATCATCTTTAAGGCCCCTTCCAACCAAACTCATTCTATGATTCTGTTCTATAATTCTACGCTACCAAAACAGATTAAATTACTCAAATGGTCTAGAGATGCAGAAGAAAGCAAGTAGAGAATATGAATGAAAAAAACAAATTCCTGCACTCAGAACAGTTCCTAAGAAAAAAGGAGAAATAAAACCATCAGGTTGATTCCTAACACATTTGTATTTTCATCTGTTTGCAGCAGTACAGATTTTCACACAAATACCCCCAAGATTATTTAGGATAGCCACTTCTCTGCCATGCAGTAAATACTAGCAACTAACATAGATGCATAATCTAGTGAACTATAGAGCTTAAACTAGCTCTGTATTTTGAGCTCTCTTCCTTGTCTTAGGTAGAGGTAGTAGCATATCTGGTACTTTCCTATACTGAAGCAAGACTTTAATCCCACATTATGTTTGTGGATTAATCTGATGGTGTTTCTGTTTTCTTCTCTAGATTTTCTCTTCTGTGTAAAACACAATTTTGTTTAATGATAGGGATAGGGGAAATGGAGATCAGAAACTTTATGAAGATGGTGATTGCGTTTGGTCACTTAATGCACCTTAATGTATTTGATCACTTTTTGTAATCTGGTGTTCTGACAAGTTTAGAGATCAGTTGTGGAGGTAGTTCAAATACCTCTTCTGTTTTGC
Source organism: Myiozetetes cayanensis (assembly GCF_022539395.1). Lineage (NCBI taxonomy): Eukaryota > Metazoa > Chordata > Aves > Passeriformes > Tyrannidae > Myiozetetes > Myiozetetes cayanensis. The sequence continues at coordinate 93,896,230 of NW_026086604.1, read as the reverse complement.
AGTCATGTAATTTTAAAGTCTTTGATAACTGGCAACTACATCTTGGAATTTCAAGCTCATGACTTCATCTTTTCATAGAGGTCCAGAAAGCTTATATGCAGTATCTAAATTTTTTAAGAAATATACCTTTTCAGTGAGGCAAAGACTGGTTGTTTTGGGCAAGAGTTCAGTAGTCTTGAGGGAGGTGATTTTGCCCCTCTGCTCTGCTCTGATGAGACTCCACCTGGAGTACTGCATCCAGGCCTGGAGTTCTCAGCATAGGAAGGTTGTGGACCTGTTGGAACAAGTCAGAGGAGGGCCACAAAGATGATAAGAGAGATGGAACACCTCTCCTGTGAGGACAGGGTGAGAGAGCTGGGGTTGTTCAGCCTGGAGAAGAGAAGGCTTCAGGGAGACCTTATAACAACTTCCAGTGCCAAAAGGGGCTTACAAGAAAGCTGGGGACAAACTTCTTGGCAGGGCTTGTTGTGACAAGGGTTAGTGATTATAAACTAGAAGAGCATAGATTCAGACTAGGTATAAAGAAGACATTTTTTTTATGATGAGGGTGATGAGGCACTGGAACAGATTTCCCAGACAAGTTGTGGGTGCCCTATCCCTGTAAGTGTTCAAGGCCTGGTTGGATAGGTCTTTGACCAACCTGGTCTAGTGGAAAATGTCCCTGCCCATGTCAGGGGTTGGACTAGATGACCTTTAAAGGTCCCTTCCAATCCAAACCATCCTATGATTGCTCTGTGGATTAGAGACCTGTGAAACAAACCAGCAGGGTGTGTGCATTTCCCTTCTTCTGTCTTTTAAGCTGTGCCTTTTGGCTATAGTTTGAGGGAGCTGACTGCATGTTTTAGTGTTTTAAGGTATATTGTTGTGGAATTAGTGTGTTGAGATTTTCTATTTGCATGTATGCATCTGTGCAGCGTTCTTTTTTTCTTTCACATAGAATCTTTAAAATTATTGTCCTTAAAAAAAACCAAGCCAACCAACCAAACATATTGGGACACCCTAACATAGCATTCTGTTTCTAAGCTAGTCCAGGAAAGTCTTCCAATTTGTTTGCTTGCTTGAGTATTTATCTTGAGTATTTATTTATTATGAGTACACATAGAACTCGAGTGACCCCTGATCTTTTGATTTCCTGGTTTCACTGTTTGTATAGTGTTTTTGTTTTAATCCAATCCAGTTGGAGCAAATAATACAAAAGATTTATTTGCTCATTATAAAAAAGGGCTGGACACTTAAATATTTATTCAAAGTTTTCTGGCTTGTAACACTGTTTTTGTTTTGATTTCAGAATGCTCTCTTTAGTTGTATTAACAGAAATGAAAGTAAGTATATAATTAATAGTTTGTTTTGTTTATCTTTTATATCATTCTATCCTATTTTCTCTAAAATGTAAGAAATTATGGGGGTGTACATATACACAAACTCATGGACTCAGTTCCATAGAAGGACAAACCACATGCATAAATTGTCTTACTCAAGTGATAAAGGGAGGAGTTGGACTCAATGATCCTTGTGGGTCCCTTCCAACTCGGCATATTCTGTGATACCATTTACATCAGGTTTTAATTTGTGTATTTGTATTTGTCTTTTCTGTCATTTTTTCCTTCTGCTTTGTTCATTTGATGAGTGCTAAGTAGCAAAATTAAATGCAGAGTTGAAATTGTGAAGAACCATGCAAGTGTTTTGTTGCCTGATATCTGTTTATATAAAATGAAATCAGTGTCTCAGAATTCAATCTAGTAGAAATAGTTCTCAAGAGCTATTATGTATATTTAACAACATACCAAAAATGGGTGAATCACAATACCATCTCTCTGGGTTTTTTGAATGATACTACTTTCATGTTTATTTGTTTATCAGTAGTATTTCTCTAATAATTCAATTGTAGGACAAGTCTGGTTACCTCAAATAAGAACCGAGTAGCTGAAGATAAGATTCAGCTGGCTTACTGGTCTCTTGAACTTGAGTTCAAGGCGGCTTTAGCGACTTTTTTCTGCTGCCAAACAAGGAAATGTAATTTGGCTAGTTACAGATATTTCCAGTCATTATGTAGACAGAGGTATTTTAATAGAGCATAGCATTTCTTTTTTTTTTTTTTCCCCGTGGTAATAGCTTGAGCGTCACTGAGTGTTGTACAGACATGCTCACTTCTTCATTTCTCTGCGTAGGAACCCATACGTTTTCTGTGTTTGTTTGCTTCCCCAGTGGGGTCAGTCTGTTGCAGTTATGCAGGTCATCACACAAACTGCCGGGAATATTGCCAAGCAATTTTTCGGACAGACTCTTCTCCTGGTCCTTCACAAATTAAAGCAGTTGAAAATTACTGTGCCTCTATCAGCCCTCAGCTTATACACTGTGTGAACAACTATACACAGTCATATCCAATGAGAAATCCTACAGATAGTAAGTATAAAAAAGTCTTTCTGTACTGAAACTTATAAAAGATACAAAAATGAGGACTGTATGTACCTTTTATATAAAATGTGTTATTGTATAAGACTATTGTATAAATTATATTAATGCATTTTTATATTATAACTGTAATTATATTAATTTCTATATGGATAACTTTTGGGTTTAGGTGCTTTTGATTGTTGATTTTTATTTATTTTTCAGTTTTACATATTGATTTTGTGTTGAGTTTTTTTTCCCATGGTTGGTTCTGTATGCATTTAAGAGAAGCAGTGTTATTTGAGATTCTTTGGAGGGGAAGAAGCCCCCTTAAAGCACTTTTTCTCTGAGGGCTGCTATACCATGCATGTTGAATGTTGTTGTATGCTTGACCATTACTTATTTACATTTTAAACAGGTTTGTATTGCTGTGATAGAGCAGAAGACTACGCATGTCAAACTGCTTGTAAAAGAATTCTAATGTCAATGAAAACAGAGCTTGAAATTGTTGATGGACTTATAGAAGGCTGTAAAACAATGCCCCTCCCTCAGGATCCACTTTGGCAATGTTTTCTTGAGAGTTCAAGATCTGTTCACCCAGGAGTCACTGTGCACCCTCCACCTTCAACAGGCCTCGATGGAGCTAAGCTCCATTGCTGTTCTAAAGCAAATTCTTCCACATGTAGGTCAGTATCTCTCTACCCTCATTTCCCATTGTGAAAGTCCTTCAGAATTTGTCTCATTTCAGACCTTTGCCTGAATCTTGCTATGTATGTCAGATAGAAATTTCTAGAATTCTGAGAAAAAATACAGGTGTCAGTAGTATCTATTCAGTTCAATACTTTGTATCTCAAAATATACTTCCTGTAAGAGGGTTCAACTTTTTCTCACATTTAGCACTGGCTTAGTACAGCAGACACAGTAAGCTAATGAAACCTATACTATACTTGTGGTCATAATAGCCAATATTGCAACCTCTGGTCAAGAGGTCTTAACCAGATCTCAAGAGAGCCAAGGGGGCAATGAACTGCACAAACTCTCAGGTGTCTGGTTGCTTCATGTTAAAACCTTAGCAGTGTTCCTTACTAGATGTTCTTCTGATTTTTTGTCAATGAAGAATAACCTAGGTTACTTAGTAATTAAATAGGGGAACTAACTACTCCAACATTTAAAAAACCCAGCAGTTTTCAGCAAATAGTTGCATGCTTGCAAAAAACTCTTATTGAAACATTTTTAGTTTAGGGTGATTTTCTGTCCCCTCTAAAAACAGATGATGATTGCATTTCAAACATGTCAGTATACCTAAATAAGTTGCAAACTTTGATTTCTGAGCTGTTGCTTCCTTTGATAAATAAGTTTCCAGTAACAAAAGAAAAGATCTTGAATTAGCAGGATCTATAATGAGTTTAGTAGTAGAGCCCTAGAGTTGTTATTTCTTACAACGTTGTAGCATTGGCAGTCCATACGATAACTTTTACTTGCTTGCTTTGGCAATGACTTCCAAAAATGGATCCTTCCTTCAAGTTTTCACCACAAAGGAGATCTAATAGCACAATGAAGTTCCATACCTTCAGCTGGGATGGGAAAAATAGTTGCAGCTTGTAGGATGTGGCTGTGAACAAAGTGAGTTGAGTGTTGTTGACACCAGGAAACATCTCAAACAAAAGCAACAGTACCCCTGTTTCAAACATCTGGGCAAAAGAAGGAATGTATTTTTCTTGACAGTCATTTCTGTAGGAGAAGAAAGTGTTGTTTGAGGCTGAAGGATGGGATTACAAGTTGCTCGTTATGATGTCAACATAGAGTTATTACAAATAAAATTAGCTGGGCTAGTTCTCACCTCAAAGTTTTAAGTTCACGTTTCCAGCTATTACAGTTTTATTGGATATTATGGTTTTATATTCTGAAGTCTTTGAGTCTTGCTAGCTCAAAGATTTGCTAGCATTCTTAGGCAAAATACCTAAGAATTCAATTTTCTAAGGAAGCTTAGAAAACACAAAGAGGGGTTATTTTCTTTGAGCACAACGTTTGGATACCCTGGCAGACTTTCTGGGCTATAAAACAGTCTTCTATGGCAAGCGTAGGCTGTTGTGACCAGCAAAGAAATGATGGGCTCTCCTATATCTGAGTGGTTGCTGTTCTTTTCATTTTATTTTCTTCATCTCTGTGTTTTTTTCAGAGAGCTCTGCACTAAACTTTATAGCACGAGCTGGGGCAATTCACAGAGCTGGCAAGAATTTGATCGCTTTTGTGAGTATAATGCAGTTGAAGTTTCCATGTTGACCTGTTTAGCAGATGTACGAGAACCTTGTCAGCTGGGCTGTAGAAATCTTACTTACTGCACTAATTTTAATAACAGGTAGGAGAGAGACACTGAATATTTTATAAAGGAATTCTGTGCTTTGATTTAAAAAATAAAGTTAAATGTTTTTCAGACTTATTTTGAGATTGTATGTAGCTGTCTTTCTGCAAATATGTTTTTAGTTAATTTAAAAATAAAGTTTTTTCTAGAATGAACATTTAGAAATGTATTTAACAACAGATATAACAAAACTTACAAGAATAAAAGCTAACCCATGAAGTTGTAAAATGTCACTATGTATTAGCAACATATTCCTCTGTCTTTCTTTATAGACAAGTAAGCCATGATTACTGAAATGTTGTGTATTACAAATAAGGTTAAACTGCTTGTTAAATTCACATGTTACTGATTCTCAAAACTCCTTTTATTGGAGACATAGTTCTGCAGGTTTATACTCTATAAAGCATGACTTAAAAGTGGCATCTGAGTTAGTAATTGCAAGGGTACAAATTTAATAGCTAGACTTCAAAAAAAAATTGTCATCTATTAGAGGTCACTAGCTTTTTTTTTAATAATATGGAGTGTCATGAGCGGGAATAACTAAGAGAATAACTAAGAGAATCACAAGCCTGAGCAACTACAAATGATAAATTAACTTGCATTAGTGATTCACCAGGAAACATACACATAGACATTTGGGGTATGTGGGATATTTGCTGTAATGTCGACTTCAGGTAAGAAATATTTAAGATCTAAGAGACAGAAGTGAGAAGGGAGGTTCAGGCTTGAGTCTTAAAGAGCTTGTTTTACTTAAAGACAGATTTCAAATTGATTTTAATCTTGATTAACTATGGAAGGGATTAATTTCTTGTATATCATAAAAAGTAAGCCATATGAAGGTTTAGAATTCATATGGTGAAAGGTAAAATGTGTGGTATTTTCTTTTTTTTTTTTTTTTTTTTTTGCATACATGCCATATCTTATCTTCTTTTCTTTAAGGCCAACAGAACTTTTTAGGAGCTGCAATACTCAGTCAGACCAGGGAGCCATGAATGACATGAAGCTATGGGAAAAAGGGAGTATTAAGATGCCATTTATAAATATTCCTGTGCTTGATATTAAAAAATGCCAACCAGAAATGTGGAAGGCAATTGCCTGCTCCCTGCAGATTAAACCTTGCCACAGCAAATCTAGAGGAAGTATTATCTGCAAGTAAGTACCGAGGGGGAAGAGTTTATAGCTTCTACTAAGGATTTTAATGAGAACTGAAAAGCTGCTGCAGAACTGTGTTTGATCTCTGTTGAGAAAACATGGCAAGGCAAACATGGAAGGAATATGAAATTTCATAGTTGCCACTGCTTAAATCTCCATCACTGTAAATGGAAGATGCTTGCCTGTTAATGAGGGGGATGTGTATGTGTTCATTGTAAAGTGGATTTATTGTTTGGGGTTTTTTGGCTCTCCGTGGTGTCTGAAACATTTTTCAGTTTTGGGACCTACTGGTGGTTTTCAGCTGACAGAAAGGTCTGGAAAAAAAGTTTATTTTTAAAAAAATTTTAAAAATAAATTTTGAAAGTAGGTGATTAGGTAGAAAATAGAGCCATTAATAGTGCAGGTAGTGAGGTAGAGTTCAACTCGTATTAGACATTAGTAAATTAAGGAAATGCTTGGTCTTGGAAGATACATGCCTAAAACAGCAGAGAAAATCAAGATCACCAAGCCCAAAGTAGTATAAGCAGTAGTTTCTGTCTTTGTGTCACAAATTTGTTCCTTCCCACTACGTAAAATGTAGCATATATCTAAACACTCTGTTGTGAGGCAGAAGGGGAAAGTTGTGGATTCAGGGAAGGGAATAATGTAGAAAGAAATCTTTTTCATACAAGACCTTTTATCTTCAAGTAGTGTTCACGAAATTCTGTTTCTTTATTTGTCTGAAGATCGGATTGTGTGGAAATACTGAAGAAGTGTGGAGATCATAATAAATTCCCCGAAGGTCACTCAGCTGAGAGTATTTGTGAGCTCTTATCTCCAACAGATGACTTGGAGAACTGTATACCATTGGATACTTACCTGAGTAAGTATCAACATACCTACGGAGCAAAATGAGAAACCAAGATACTTTGAATGCTTATCATTGCTCTTACTAGTTTTCATTATTTCTTTTAAAGAAAATTGTATTGGATTTGAGACATTTTATTTAATGTGTTAGGAAATTGCTATTTTCAAGTTGCCATAGCTCATTACATTTATTCTTTTTTGTATTGGGTGTATGTGGCAAGGCTGTTTTGGTAGCGGTGGAGGCTGCAGGGGCTGTATGGGAAGATAACAGGGCTGCACTGTGCCATACACAATGAGCCCACCACGGACCAAAGCTGAGCCAGCTATCCAAGTTTGTGGTGCCTCTGTGAAAAAAAAATTTTAAAAGGTGCATGAAGTGCCAGACAGCTGGAGGAGAAGGGAACAGGCAGAGTAGGAAGCAACAGAGGTTAGCACCAAGGTCAGAGGAGCGGGCTGAGCAGATGTCCATAAGGCAGCCCTGGAGGATCTCAGTCCCAGGTATTCCCTTGAGGAAGCTGCAGCCCATGGAGAGCCTGTGCTGGAGCAAAGGTGTGAGAAGGAATGAGCAGCAGAAGAAACTGGGGGAGGGGCAGAGAAATTTAGAGTAAGGAAGTGAAGCTTGAGCCTGGGAAAGGGAGGAAGAAAGAAGTTGCTTTAATGTTTGTTGGGTTTTTTCCCCATTATCTATTATGTAATTAGATATTTATTTTAGTTGGTGATACATTTAGCTAATTTTCCCCAAGTCAAGTTTTGCCTGCAATGGTAATTCTTAGGTAACCTTCCTGTTATCTCAGCCCATAGTCTTTTCTGTTCCTATGATACCTATTTTCTACACCCATTCCCTTTGGGGTGAGGGACTGGGTGGGAGTTTGGCTGTTAGCCAAGGCTAACTAATGCACCACACTTTTTTGGGGGGACATCATATATTCAGTACAAGCACACTAATATGTATTATCTAATAATCTGACTTGTTGAACATCAATGATTTTTAGCTGCTTGAAAATAGACGTGATTTAAAGCACATCTTCTTGATATACAGAATTACACTTTGCCCAGTTAGAATAACCAAAAAAAACCAAAATAACCCTTGGGGCAATAGGACACCAGTTTAGTAGCTATATGGAAGATTAAGGTTTCGTGATTCTGTTTTCCTCTAGCGTGTCTTCTCCCTCAGTGTGGAACACAATTCTATTAAGGAAATTTCATTTTGCTTCTAGGCTTCATTTAAATGCATCTTTTTTTTTTTTTCCCCAGAACTGCTCTACCCTATTACTACTTCCTGTTGCATATTTATCTCTGTAGGATTTAGACCTTTTTTTAGCTTTATAGGATTTTTCTGTTTTAGACCTTCTCCCAAATTAAATTTTGGTATTTCTTTCTCAGAATCCCAGAAACTCTGAAAATAGTAACATTTTGGTTAGTGAAAGCGTGCCTCAATAAATAAATTGTTCCCTGAGAGACAAAGTATTGAAGCTTTGGTTTGTTCTTTCCATTTAGCTGCTGCTTTCCCATGTTGTCTTCCCTATAATCTTGTAACAGGAGAAGATTACTAATGAGTTTAAAGGAAAAGAGAAATAAACGTTTATCAATAATAGCAAACTTGGTCAAACTTCAGGTGTGCTGGAAACCTCTAATTTGTTAATCACTTACTATGGAACTGCCAGTCCTTGTCAGCTTGTATTTGCCATATAGAGAAAATGAGTGGGGGAACAAGATAGAGGAAATATATTTTGGGAATATGTGAAGAATCACCTGGGTCATTATTTCCAGGACTGAGGACTAAGCTACTGAAATAAGTTAACTATCTTGACATGCCAAGCTCCTCCAACTATAATTAAAAAAGAAAATTAAAAAGCCTTCACAGAATTGTAAAAAGTATGATTTCCCTGGATGTAAGAAATTCCATGCCTTACTGAAGGAAAATAAACCTCATTTAAATCAATACAGATGCTGTATATTCTGTTTTCAGGCCCAAGTTCTTTAGGTAACATTGTAGAAGATGTTACACATCCATGTAATCCAAATCCATGTGCAGCTAATCAGTTATGTGAAGTAAATAGGAAAGGATGTCAATCTGGAGAGCTGTGCCTTCCATATTTGTGCGTGCCAGGTAAGGATTTTTGGAATTCTATTTACCTGAATGTTACTGATAAACGTATGTTACTGAAATACTGTTGAGTGTTTTAGAGTGAATTGCTGTGCCATGGTTTAACCTCAGTCAGCACCTAAGTACTGTGCAGCTATTTTACTTTCCCCTCCAGCGACCTCCAGCCTGGGGAGGAGAATCAGGAAAAAGGTAAACCCCATGGGTTGAGAAAAAAACAGTTTAATAATTGAAATAAAGTTAATAATAATAGTAATTGTGATGATGAAAACACTGGTGTTGTCTGACTTCTGCACCATGTGTAAATGTAAGCTGACTGGGGAGAAACTCATGTAAAATGAGTTTCAGCTACCTAACTTTGGAATGGCAGGCTTGGATGGTGTTCATAACAAGGGCCAAATCTACAAAAGGAAGTGTGAGACACTGCGATGTCCAACTTCTGCAGCCTTTTCATTGTTCCGCCTTAAATCTGGTAGTACTTGCCACAATTTTTCCCCTTCCTTTTAAAGCAAAAGGTATCATTCAGTGACATGAGGGATCACCTGTGGTTCTTGAAGCAGAAAGCTTGTATTTGGTGACCACTTGAATATGTGTATTGAGAGAGACTGAGCAAGTGAGAGCGACACTGATTGTTAAACTGAATTGCATGAAGCAGCCTCCTTTTTAGAGGAAGTGCTAGAGAACATTGCCATAACTTTCTCATGTCAGTTCTCCAAGCCTCTTTTGTTCCAGCAGTTCTGTGGCTGATCAGCAGTTCCTCCAGTGGTTTTTAATTACAGGGGAAATTACAGGGACTTTGCTTCACTTGTACATCTGCTGTACGTGTGCTCTTTCAAAAGTGAGGATAGGCTTAAGTTCATTCTTCATGTGAACCCAGGGACGTTGGTTTGGTTTTGTTTCTATGACTCTTACAAAATAATTTTACTTTCCTGAAAAACTGATCATTATTACGTTAGAGGTTGTATTGTCTTCAGTTGCTTTGAGTGTCATTCAAAGTCATCTGAAAACAAGCTTACACAGAGCTGTTGAAGAGACAATTTGCTTCTTCTAAAGGTTGGACAGTGACTTTTATGTTTGAATTCAGTCTTTTTATTGGTTAAAAGTTGCAGGGGATTTGTATATAATCTGTGTTTCGTACTACTACAGAACTGTGGGAAAAACTCTTAAAATACTTGAGAATTGTTGGAATAACAAGTCTGTTTCCCTAAAGTAACATTTTTACAGATACTTCAGAACATTGTCTCAACAAAATATCCTCTACTTCTACTACTCCTTGCCTCTGTGAAATGAGTGAATTTGTTTTAAAGAGCAAGAGCAAGGCTGCTCTAGGAACACCTTATGTTTTTCACAAGTCATAGAATAGTAGCAGTAGTGGCACATATTTACTAAATACGAGCTAAAATTTCTCCTTGTATACAGGCTGCAAACTGGGAGAAGCCTCTGATTTTATTGTCCGCCAAGGTACACTTATCCAGGTGCCATCCTCAGCTGGTGATGTTGGTTGTTACAAGATTTGTACCTGTGGGCACAGTGGATTGCTAGAAAACTGCATGGAAATGCGTTGTGTTGACCTCCAAAAATCATGCATTGTTGGAGGACAAAGAAAAAGTAAGTGCTGGAGAAGTAATGTATATAGCACACACTCCTTAAGTTATGAGTTTTGAGCTACATGAGAAGACACAAAGGATCTGAATGCAGTTTATCACTAAATACAAAATTTAATGTTTATCTCCCTATATATAATACTTGGTTAATTCCTGCATATGCTGGAGGGTCCCATTGTTGAAATCAAAACTGAACTGTGTCTGTCTCAACCAATCCAAGTCCTGTGTGAAGAGTGTTCTCAATACACCCTTTCCTTTTAGCACGGGGTGGTTTCTTTACTAGCTCCAAATGGTTTGGAGGTTTTGGGTTTGGTTTGGGTTTGTAGGGTTTTTCTTCCATGTGTTTTAAATACACGCATGAGCTCCCAAGGTTTGTGTTTCCACTCCAGTGGCTGGCACACAGATCTCTTATCCTACTTATTGATTCATCCAGCTTTAAGTTTGTTAGTGCTTATGCACATATTCAGAGTAGGAAGCACACACATTAAATGGGATTGGATAAAAATATAGGATAGGTTGTGGTGATCAAATGCAGGGTTCAGTGAGAGAGGCAAACTGTCCAGCTACCTGTCTACACTCAACCGTTCCATTTTTCCCCTTTTTCCTCCACTTTCTCACACATTTTCCTGCTTGATTCATCTGAATTCCTCCTTTTCATCATCTTTGGTCCTTCCACTAAACATCCCATAATAAATCACGCAATGTTAAAATTCGCCTCCCTTGATATCACATAATAAATCTGATATCCCTTTAGGGAATGAAGCTGGTCTAGGTTTTTGTGGTATTATGGAGATTACATTGCTAGGTTTCACACCAAAGACATTGGTTTAAAAAAAGTGTTTAAAAGACTGTTCTGCTAATGTGTACAAAAATGTTAGAAATATATACCTGTCATAGTCTGTCCTCTGCACTTAGATTTCTTTGAAACCTTCATAGCCTGTAGTTAAGTATCACAAGGCAGCCTATGTCTTTCAGAAGAAAAAACTTAAATGCTTTTTTGGTAATTAAATAAGAATTATAGTTTAACATATTAATTAACATATGCCATAAAATTGAAGATGAAAGGAAATACCTTTAGATGATAAAGGTGTATTGAACACTGTGGTTCTTTAAAGTCTTCCTCAGCGTGGTGGCTCTAGACCTCCTGCCAGGTAACTGTAAGATGAACAGCTTTTTATTTTAACAACAAATGCATATACTATCTCTTTTTTGACTTAGAGTTTAAGTTATTAATTTTCAAGATAACTTTACTCTTACTGTTAAGAGATTAAATTGACACAGCTAACAAGGATGAGTGGGGTTCTACCTAACCTGAGTCAAAGGAGTTAAAAGAGATGTGACAAGTGATGCACCTTTATTTTCAGATTTAGTCTTTACTTGAGAGCTTTAAATGTGTATTTTTGTCATGCAAGCTGGCACTGTAACCTTGGAAAAAGAAAACAAAATAAAAAAGTTTCTACTACGATAGGGGAAATATTAAAAATGTCTTGAATATAAAATGGAGCCTGTGCCGAGCTGTGACCTGTATGAAGCTGATGTCTTTGAATCAGTCAGCAAGCAAAAGATTTTCTGCAAGTGAACAGTTACATATTTCAGCACTGGACACTGTTTAGTGTCTGTAAGTCAGCCCTTTTAAAATACTGTCAGACTGACATCCAAGCATAACTAAAACAAGTTAAAGATACCTAATGAGTCCAAAATAATAGAATTACCATTCTTTTTACCATGTGATAAGAAAGAGTCATTTTTACATTAAGTAAAACCTTAGAAGGAAGGCACCTATTGTAGTTACATTTGTCACAAACATAATTTTCAGATTGTGAACCAAACCCTAAATCATGAAAGAGTAGGTAATTGGGATATTTCTTTATCGTAAAAGATACCAAGCAGAGCTAAATAATCAATTCTACAACTATTTTCATCACACAGGGAAGTGCCTGCTATGTTCCATGGAATGGAACGGGTGTTTTTTTGGAATCTGAGGGGTTTTGTTGGTCATCCAAAGAAGATAAAAGTCAGCCAAACATACTTAAAGCTTATTTTTTATTGTAAAATCAGTACTATTTGTTCATGGAAACAACACTGAAAACATCTTAACCTTAACAATATATCTGTTGGGCAGTTATAGAAAGTGTCTGGTGAAAGTAGATACTTTTAAAATACAGCAGTTAGCAAATACAGTATTTAAATAGTGACTGTAATCTTTTTATGGACCATTCTGTCCAAAGAAACTTGCAGTTTTTCAGATTATTGGTGAAAATAATCACAAAAAATGTCTGAAAGCTACATTTGTATTTTAGCACAGTATACAGCTCTCACTTGTTACTTGTATTGTAACAACAATATGTGTAGCTAATAGGTATTCAGTAAGTGCTGTCCACTTAAAAAACAAACCAACAAACTACCACAAACGCAAAGCCAGGCAGCTTCCTTTCTTTTACCATAGTGACTCATTAAGTGTGTGTGGTGATCAAGACTCTGGGTATTATGTAGTAAAAGATAACAATTACTAGATTCCAAATGTGTTAGATGATGTACTGAAAACAAAGAATTACAAGTTTATGGTCACCACATAAACTTTTTGTGGTGACTATATATTTAATTGTTTTTTATTGGTAAAAAGCCAGGGTTTAATCATAAAATCTGAACTGTGGTTTTTTAAAACCATTCTCTATAAAGCAAACAACACTGGAATCCTTTAACTGATGCTGAGGGGTTTTGTGTTGTCAGTTGACTCCAGGTAATGAAATTGCTGCTGATGAGAAAGCAGATTGCTGTGTGCACTCTTTCACAGTGAAAGCCAATAATCTTGCAAAGTTTTCAAGTGGATCCTCAATCAGTTACTCTGAAGAATCATCTCAGAGATCCAGTGTTTGGCGTTACCGTCAAACCTTGGGAACTTTTCTTCCCTGCTGACAAATACCATTACCCTCGAGTAGTACTGTGGTTTAAACAGAGTTTTTGTGCTACAGAGGCTTTCTCTCCCATCCCCTCTTGTTCTGCCCTCCTTTATCTAGGAACACCTCTTCTGAATTGCTCCAATGCTGAGGATTTTCCTTATGTCCCTGTAATATTTTTCAAAAATTCTTATTCTCAACCTCAGCCCTTTGAAAAGAGATTAGAGGATCTGCCTTATTTTGTAAGGCACGATCACTGTTATATTTTCCTGTAGAGCTGTGTATTTGTTGACCACTTTGGTTATGGATAGATCAGCTGTTATCAACATAAATTGATTTCACATAAAACGTACATCACAGTGAAGGGCAGCCATATGGACAGTTCAGAAAACCAAACTGGAACTGCTAAATCGAAGAAAAACTCCCTAAATTTGTAGTTTGATTCTTGGATTCAAGTATGAAAAAATTACTGAGTTATAAAATGCATTAAAGTCTAATGAAGACTGGAATGAAGCACTGGCACTTTTACCTCTTGACAAACGTACACACAAAGGAGAGAAATGAGCACTACAGAGGAGTTGTGCTTTGTGTGAGACTATGGCTAAAAGTTCAGCAGTCCTACGTAAATTTAATTTAGGAGAAGAATGTATCTTTACAAAAGCTTTACCTTTAAAAAACCATGGAGATTGCTAGCCAGAATTTACTGTTCTTAAAAAAAACACAGAGAAACCTAACTTATATAGGCTTTGAAAGGGCTAAGTGCTTGCTTCCCTGGTTAACTAATTAATGGCAACCACATGTGAACGGACTTCTCCTTTAAACGAACAAAGCAAAACTTGAAATCTGAAAAAAAAGGTTAGAAATTTTGGTGGGAAAGTAAATTGAATAAAGGAAATTACAGAAACAATTCATAATAAAAATGTAATATCGATGTAGTACATATGAATATGTAATCTTCTGGTATCATTTCATTAATTGTATGTATTTAATTTATTTGAAGGCCATGGAACATCCTTTAATATAGATTGCAATGTCTGTTCATGTTTTGCTGGAAACTTGATTTGTTCTACTCGTCAGTGCCTAACTGAGCATAGTTCAGAGGACGAACGTCAGAAGTTTACAGGTAACTTCCATGAAAACTATAAGTTTAATATTTTTTGGAGCAAGGATTATCAGCTTAATTCCTTTTACAGTATTAATGTAAAATACCCGATCATTTGTTATTAGTATGGTTTTTTAACTATTTGTTTTTCTCATGTCCAACCCGCACTGATGAAAAATCACATACCTTTTAAAAAAACAATATTGAAAAATAAAACCTCAATTAATATGTAAAAATAAGTAGAGATAAGGTATTGCCACTGGGTCAAGAGATAAGGAGTTTGGGGGGGAAAACGGAGAAAGCTGAGTGAAATCAGCAAGGAGACAGGGCCCAAATTTTGCTTCCTACTGCTTGTAAGTGCCTGTGATCTACAGCATTGCTAAAGGACAGGAGGGACAAAGGGGCTGAAGACCCTTTGCTGTCATAGCAAACGAGTGTGCACCGAGTTCCTGTTCTGTGTGTTGCTTTTCCAGGTCTGCCATGTAACTGTGTGGATCAGTTTGTGCCAGTATGTGGTCAAAATGGACGCACATACCCAAGTGCATGTATAGCTCGTTGTGTTGGGCTCCAGGACAATCAGTTTGAATTTGGATCGTGTATTTCCAAGGACCCTTGTAACCCTAACCCTTGTAATAAAAATCAAAGGTAAAAGCAGAACATGTTTTTAAGCTTTTCTTTGGCATCTTCTACTCATAAAGTAGACTTATGTTTTCTTTGAATGTGTTGTATATTGTAGTAACACTGTATTTTTGGGATACTCCAATAAAAATAACTTTTGAAGTAGCTACTTTTTTTTATCATACCAAGTTTTATCACTGCCAGGTTTTGGTTCCACTTATGTAGTGCTATATCAATTAAATTCATTTTGCAGATCTCATTTTTAGCAGTAAAAGAGACTTGATATATACTGTCAAAAGTGGGAGAATCAGATTTTGTTGGAATGGCAATAAGTGTCATATTACTATTTTGTTTCTCACCTTCTTTTAGTAGTTTACAAAGAAGACCTGCATCTGAATTCCAGACTTGGAGTCAGTCTTGCTTATTCAGTCAATAAAGCAAAATCTGCATAGACAAATATACTAAAACAAAAATATGCTTTGTACTAGTGTCAGGCGAAAAGCAAATCTGACCTTTCTTACAGAGATCAAAGGCTGTGGCTCATAATATTGGTCTCTGTCTTCAATTTTCTCTGTGTTGTGCAATACTGCAGTCTCCTTTGAATTTGTGCATTTTTCTGTTTTGAAGGAAAACCATCACAAAAGATTGTGTAATGCTGTATTTTCATGAAAGCTGATTGTAGCAATTTTATTTTTTTCCTTTTTCTGCACTTAAAATGCCTTGATTCAGGAAACTACTGAGAAAACAGTGTAGTTTTGTAGCTGTAATTATGCATTATGGTATTCAAAACTGGAATTTCAAAGCTGCATTGTGGATAAACACTCTTTACTTTTTATATTTGAAATTTGGAGAGTACAGAGGGGTTTTTTCCAGTTTTTCAAAATACCATTATGCTTAGAACTTCAATTTATCGTATAAGTAAAAGACTGTGCACAGTACATTTTTCTGGGTCAGTTTGACAGTGCAGCATAAACTAGACACGGTCATCTTAAAATGCCCATGATGTGCTTCACTATTTTATTATCTGTTTTAAGATCTTAATCCCACTTGTGAAGCATTTAAATCTTGAACCTTCCCTAATGGAAAAGACATACGTGTAACGCATAGGATCAGCAGCACTCAGGGAGAATAAAGACATATTGTACATAATCCAGCGGTAGCAGCACTGCTGTCCCTCAGAGCTTTTATCAGTCTGCTCAGCAGGGTTTATTGGCTGGCATTTCTCTAGCAGAGGGATGTCTTGCAGGGTATGTGGCAAATCTTTTGCAGATAAGACCGTGGAAGGTACGTATTTAATACAAAGGGAAAAGAATTTCTGCTGTTTACTGATCTGTAGAGGCTTAAGAGGAAATGGCATGCAAAAAAGTGGTTTTCCCTTTGTTCGCAGTCATTCCCAAGGTTGGATGTGATACAATACTCTGAACCTACAAAGCTAGCATCTAATTAGATATTTGTAATTGAAACCATTTAATCGTCTTGTAGGTCTTGTTTTCACTCCTTTCTCAGGGATGGGTGAGACTAGACCTCTGCAACAGAATCTTTTTCTCTTGCACTATTTTCTTGTTTTCTCTAGTTTTTCTTAAATATTCATTTACAAAATGAAGCATGGGAGTAGGTAAGAAGTTTACAAGCCTTTTTTGAGAATCCATTGAAAAACACTTGGTAGAAGATGAATGTTGGTGGGAACACATTGACTTTGTGTTGAGGTTTGTGATGAGACCTGAAAATTGGCTATTCAGAATGTTTTACCACTTGTATTTTCCTGCAGCTCTGCTGAACCACAGTTAGCTCTAAAGTATTAGAGATATTTCACTGAAAGTATTTTCCCTGAATATTTTGAGACTTAAAAAAAAAAATCCTATGACATGATAAGAAATTACTATTATTTTCTGCAGGTGCATACCAAAGAAACAAGTTTGCTTGACCAGTTTTGAAAAGTTCGAATGTAGCCAGCATGAATGTGTGCCCAGGCAGTTAAATTGTGACCAGACACGGGATCCTGTTTGTGACACAGACAATGTGGAATACAGTAACTTGTGTACTCTGTACCAAAAAGGAAAAAGTTTAGCATACCGAGGACCATGCCAGGTAGGAAGTGATCCTAGCAATAAATATCAAATCTTCTTTGTCCTTTGATGTTGCAGTTTGGGCTGGGTTTTTTGTAATACTGTGTTTTTTGCAGTATTCTGTTTGGCTTTTGTAGCTTAATAATTTAAAAATTTAATTGTAGCTAATATAAAAAAATACTCTCATAAACTTAGATTCAGAATTTTGTCAAGTGTTTCTCTGCTTTAGTTAACAGTTGTCTCAAAACCAATCAAAAGCTTTGCTTATGCTTTCTTGCGGTTAATGCTCTGATATTTATATTGTCTTCCTGTATTTTTTGCTACTAAAGCTTGCACTGAGGTATGTTTGCATTAATTAGTGCTGTTCAGGATTTTTTTACAGAATAGGTAGCCTGTAATACTTTTTTTAGTTAGTCTGGATTGGATTAGTCTTCATATTAATTCTTGAGAAAAATTAGGTTTAGTTTTTCAATCCCACTGCTCCTCACAAAGGCGGTAGACAAGCTATTTCTTTTGCTTTACAAGAAAACTCAGAAGCTGCTCTGTTCCAAGTCACTGGCTTTAGCATTGATAGGCTGTTCATCTCCAGGTTTTTCTCAAATCAGTCTCAAATCATGAAGGTTTATTTGAGACCTTCTCTTGGTCTCAACTAATGGGTATGCCCATGTAGAAATACAAACCATTTTTTCAGGGTTTTTCTGTATTACAAATGCTGTTACTCTTTTAACCCACTCTTAGTGCGTTAAAGCTCTTAGTTTTGCCTTTCTGTCTTTATACCTTCTTTTTTCAGCAACCTCATTAAGTACAGGTAATTCTTATTGCACACCAGATGCCTCATGAGATACTCAGAAAATGTTCAGTCCTTGAACAGTAAGAATCAAAGGAATATTGCATGGCTGTTGTTTTTCTCCAGCAGTTACCTATGTCTAGTATCCATGTTCACAAAGTTTTTGACAGTGGTGCCTCTAAGTTTTCATTCTTGCTTTTATAGGGAAGATGACTGCAAGATAAACTGTTTGGGATGCTCACATTTACTTGTCCTCTGTTTTGTTGTTAGCTTAGGTGTGTAACATAGGAACTGGGATTGCCTTTGTTTTTTAGAGGTTGTACAGTGATCCTGTACAACCAGGACTTAGTTGAAATACCCTGTAATAAAACATCTAACCTTAGCAAGAGATTATGGAATGAGTTGTGTCATTTCACAAGACTTTGGACAAAAGCATTAGTCATACCTTGCTTGCAGAGAGTCAGCAATTCTATTTGCTTCTGTTCAACTTCAGAAGCTTAAGTTTCTTGCCTTTTCACAAAGTGTCTAGTAACAGATTTTATTCTTTTGAAGTGTATGCATTTACCCTTATATAATAATAATAAATAATACATACATATGAGTACATAACTAATCAATAAAAATATACAATGTGTTAGAAATACAAGTGCATGCACAATAAATTTTAAGAACACAACTCCACACTAAGGTGAATTAATAAATAAATTACTAATGAGTTTTTAAATAAATTACTAATGAGTTTTTACAATAGAAAATGTTTATTAACAAGTCAACTTTATTAAAAGAATATTTTAAAATATAATGAAATCATAGTAATTTTAATTACTTTAATAAGGAGGTTAATTTAAATATGGTAATTTTTTTTAAGTGTTAGCACAGAACAAAAGTTGTTGTTTTCCAAAACATGTTTTGTTGTACATTTCTCAGATTCCACCTTACGTTTCTCTGTCATCTCCTTTACATACTTACCCTTTTCATTTATGACTTATTCATAAACTGGCAGGTTATTTACTCCCAGCTTCCTACTTTTTCAGCATCTGACAATATTAGCAGTGAACTCCCATTAGCTCTGTTTTTCCTCATGTTAAAACTACTCTGAAGTTTCTATAGCATGACTGAATTGACCTTGGAAACATTCCTGTGTGTTTCAGCCGTTTTGCAAGTCAGTGGAGCCTGTGTGCGGACACAACGGAGAAACCTACAGCAGTGTCTGTGCCGCCTACTCCGACCGCGTGGCTGTGGACTATCACGGACACTGCCAGGCTGTGGGGGTGCTCTCGGACTACGGCTTCCACATGGAGTGTGCCTTTGTGAAGTGTCCCCAGCTCTCCGCCACTGGCTGCAAACCAGTCATTGCACCAGGTACGGTAATCTGCTGTGGAAGTTTAATGCAGAGAGGAGAGAATCTGTGTATAAATATTTGGAGCAAAACTTGTGCTTTAAAATATTATATTCTGTAATGTCTTTGAGACTTCTAAGAGAAAGGATGAAGTAGAGATCTCTACTTAAGGCTAAAACAATCCAGCATCGGGACCCAGATGAGTAACCCTGGAGTGGAAAAGCTTTGGCTTTAGGAGTCAAGCTCCTTCAGTCTTGAGAAACTTGCAGCTGTGCCCAGGGGATGGGTTTGGGAGGAATTAATGAGGTCTGTGGTGTCTCGAGCAGGATGTCTCTAGGAATCTGATGAGCAATTTTTCGGAAGTGGCAGCACAGATACCACAGTGGGATACCAAGCTGTCATCAACAGAGGGTTCCCAGAAGAGCAAAGATGATATTTAATTAGAAGACAGAGAAAAATACCACATGTATTTACAATACTGTAAAAGAGGAAGACAGTATGGATAGTTTTGCAGTTATGCTGTTTTGAACTGGATTTTTATTGTTTTCACAAAACAATTTCACAAAAGTCCTTTATAAAACAACAACTACTCACAGGTAATACACAGAGCAAGGAAAGCTCCATTTTTAAAAAGAAACAGCTTCATTCATCTTTCTCATTTCTCATCCCCTTTGAAAAAGGGTCTTTGTGCTTTGCTATTACATTTAGTATTGTAAAAGTCACTCTGTGAATGTGAATTATATATAATAAGTTGAGGAGTGAATTTAATACACAGTCATGGGTAGAAAGCTGAAATATTAGCCCTCTGGTTTCTGAGATGGTGGGGGAAAACAGTAGGAGAAATATGACATGCTTCTGTGTTAAACACAAATCTGTCAGACAAGTCTTTTTCCCCCACTTATTATCTAAAGATTCTAAGCTCCAACATGGTGTAACTGCAGAAATGAATGCTTGCAATGTGCATAATTGCTTCTGTTGTGTCCTAGCAGTTATCAGTTCTTGAAATCCCTAATTTCTGTAGTTGCATATGCATGCATCCATACAAAATCTTGGCTTGTGATACACAAAGTGCCTCCAGTTTTTAGCTTACAATAATGAATGATCTTGAAATGAGTGAAAATTCAGCTTGTTTCTTCATGTTGAAAGTAGTAAATGTGTGTTGAAAGGTGACTGCTTTTGCATTATAAATGTTTTCAGTATAAAAAATACTATAAATGTGCAATTCTGCTATCAAATTGAAACAGTTTGCTTTGGTATTTTCATTCTCAGTTAATATTCAAATTGAAAAATATCAAATTGAAACAGTTTGCTTCTGCTATTTTCATTCTCAGTTAATATTCAGATTTTGACTCCTGCTTGCTTAAAAGTGAAAACACTACTTGCTTTTATTTCTGAGATTCTTCTTTATTCACATAGGAGCCTGCTGTCCGCTGTGTGCTGGAATGCTGAGAATCTTATATGACAAAGACAAGCTGGATAATTTTGCAAGGGTAAACAGTTTAAACATGCCTAATGTTAAATGGTATATGAAAATTCAAGTTACTGTATGCTTTCTCCTGGAAGGTTAACACATCATAAAACCTGTTATTTTTCAGTAGTTAGTGTATGACTGGGTAGTGGGTTTTTTTTATACTGCTTTATACTTCCCTTCATTTTTTTATCTGAGGCATATAAATGGAATTACAAGGCAAAGCAAAACAGAATTAGAGTAGGCACAAACATGCAGACTCAGGTTTGCAGTTTATTTGTCTTCTAACAGCGTGGACAAATGATATGGGAACAGCATCTATCTCATGGTAGTAATACAGTGTATATTTGTTATCTATGGCCTTTTGGTTAAGTTTATTCTGCTAGCTCACTGTTTCCTAATGTAGGCAACTTAATTCTGACATTTTCTTGTGCTTTGGTTACTTAGATAGTTGTCACTAGTTTTGTTGCTCATCAGCTAAACTGCTGGGTTTTAATTTAACATCTCCATAAGTTAGACTCCAGCATTCTTCATTGCTGCTCTTTGGAAACCTTCAGCACAAGACAGATCTGATGTTCATTGTCTATCACTGAACACACCATACTGGGCCCAGACACTCCCCATGTGGTGTATAAAAGGATTGCACTTTATTGACCCCTGCTTTTATGCTTCAGTGTACAGAAGGTAGCAGAACAATTGTCACGACATCATAACAAAATAGAATAATATGATGATTATGCCTGGTGAAGCAAAACAATTCATGTTTGTATCTGCACATGATTTTCGGTTTTTTAAATACCAAGAAGAATGAGAATTTTTCCAGAACAGAATTTTTCCAGTGTAGAATTGCCTTAACCCACTTATATGTTTGCAACTGGGATAATTAGCTATTATTGTAAAATCACAGAAGAATTTAGTTTGAACATTGGTTTTATTCTTCTTTTTTCCCCTCTCTTTTTTACTTCCCTTTGTCACCACAATCTTGCTGGCTCTTTCCTCTTGCTCACCTATTGCCACCATACACACTCTTCAAGTTTTCACAGCTCATATATTTAAAATGTATACCTCTATCTTTACATTTAAAATATGTGATCTCTCAAACATTCAAGTAATCATTCAAGAGTCAAGAGAATCTTAACATTGACTAAAAATTATGTAAGTTTGGCTGAAGCTCTTTCCTTTGGAAAAAGTAGTCATGCATGCCTCTTTTAGTTCAGACAGCTGGTTCATGGGAGAAAAAAGTGCTTCAAATACTAAAGGGTTATGTAAATTTGACTTTTTTTTTTTTTTTTCCTCCTCCTACCCCTCTGGCTGTTTTTTGTAAAGATATCAAAAAACAAAAGTCATGATAACACAGCAAAAAAAACACTAGAGATCTGATACGATTCTAATCTACTAGACTTCTAAACTAAGTAAAATACAAGTTTGACATAATCAGTCGTTCTTAAAAGTACCCCTGATCTTCTGTTTTAAGACTGTTGAACAGGGTTTGCTGATTAATCAGCATATCAGACTGGATTTTAATGGGTAAGGAAATCCCTCAAAGATCTGGTAAAAGAAGTGTTGTATGACACCTTAAAAATTTGATTCCTATAATCTACTTGGATCTCCCAGATTTCCACTTGTTAAGGTCCTGTACCAGTGGTCTCAAAAGAAATAAAGCTACAGTAGGATAAGAAGGATTGAGTTCTTGCAGCTAAAGCTAGAGAGCAAAACACAGCAGAATGACCAATAACAAGTGAAGTGTTTGTGTTGGTGTCTATGTATACATCTGTAAAACACATTCGTAAGTGATCTGGAAAAAAGTTGAAAAACCTTTAAGGTGCGGCAGTCCTTAAACAGACTGAGCATCTACAACCAAATTATTGTTTGTCAGATACAGACAACGGAACAAAGATAAAAATTTTAAGAGAAAAATGCATTTACCTGGTAGTTAAGTACTGGACCTAAAATGTCACTTGTTCCCTTATGTACAGACGTATGCCTGTCCCCACAGAGAGCTCTTCATTTCTGGTGACTCTTGGAACAGGTTCTGCAGCTGTAAAGCAGTGCCAGCTGGTAGGGCTGCTCTGCCTCTTCTTTCCCAGCATGGGAGCACAAGTTGCTGTAACAGATAACCATGTACATTATTTTGAGGTACATGATACATAGACACACTAACCGGGAAGGTGGAGAACAACACATACAAAAACTATGGTTAATTTAAGAAGTAAAGATTTTTCCCTTTCTTCCTTTTAACTTTTTTTTTTTTTTTTTTTAATGTTTTTGGGTGGTTTGGTTTTGGAGTTTTTTTTAGAATCAGAATAATTTTCTAGAATTATGTTTCAGAATGATTGAATTGTTTTGCTTTTTGATAGCATTTACAGTAGAATTTAGAACTGAGTAGTTTTAATGGCTGAAACAAATTTTCTGGCATGACATCAAGTTGTTGAAACTGACAGGAGAATTTTCCATAATATCACATCATCCACAAAGTTCTTTATTTTCTTCCAGGTAACAAATAAAAAGCCGATAACAGTACTTGACATTCTTGAAAAAATCCGCCTGCATGTGTCAGTGCCACAGTGTGATGTGTTTGGATATTTAAGCATAGAATCCGAAATTGTGATTCTCATCATTCCTGTGGATCAGAACCCCAAACCATTGCAGGTAGACTACATTATTATTATTTTGTTTACCCAGCACGGCTTTGCTTCATTTTTGCATGTATACAATGGTGCTTGTTTCTCAGGCAGGTACATTGTGCGTATTTTGATTGCCCGTTACCAGAGCAACCCTGATATATCCAAATTACCTCCAATTTCTGTCTCGTCCTTTAGCAGAAATAGCCCAAAATGTTACCAGGACTTACGCAGCATGGTCAGCTCTCACTCCACCTGTACAGGTGCTGTCAGATTCCGGGAGGGGAGGACTCTCTGAAATCAGAGATGCCACCCGAAAGCAGGGAGGAGCTGCTCCATTGCTGAGCTAGACATTCCTCAACTTTAAAAGCTTTGGACTTCCAGATACCAAGTTTGTCAAGTTTAAACTTCACCAGAGGCAGCTTTCAAAGGTGTTAAAGAGCCTTAGTACTAAATTCATTCCTGGGGTGCAGTAGAAAGTAGTGGAAGAAAAATTAATTTATGTTAGAAAATTCATTATCATCATGTCAGTGGGGGAATGGAAACCTGGGGTTTCTCAGGTTTTCATATTACATCCATTCTCCCCTTCCCATAAAAGAAATCAGTCTTCCCTGATTTGGAAGAAAAAGCCCAATAAGGAGAAAATCCTGATTTTTCCACTGTTGCAGACTTCAAGGCAGTATCTTGGTCTATCAGGAAGGAAATCCTCAGTTCCAGAGGGTTCTTACTTTAGTTATAATCTACTGTGGGTTTTTTGGCATCAACATTCAAAACACATCACCCATGATGACTTGTATAAGGCTTCCTTCCTTTTCTTTTGCTGCTACTCAGGGCTTCCACAGAAGTTTTCATCACACCAAGGACTATGATAAGAGCTCTGATATGTTTTCTAATAAATACTCCCCAAAATTATGTAAATCTTATGTGCTCGTGGGAATAACTCAGATTTTCTTTCCTGAATTTTGCTATCTAGCAAATGTTTTCGCACTGGCATTTTACATGGTAAGAAGAGAAACTTTTTTTTTCCCCCCCACAGATTGAAGCCTGCAATAAAGAAGCAGAAAAGATTGAGTCCCTGATAAACTCAGACAGTCCAACATTAGCATCACACGTGCCACTGTCAGCTCTAATTGCATCTCAAGTACAAGTTTCATTTAGCATTTCTTCTCCATCTGTTCAAGTGGTGCCTGTTCTGCACTCCCTGTTCGTAAGCCTTTTATTTACCTTGTCAGCATTAATATATTATATATAACTGCTTGGAAAATATGCATGAGTATTGTGGCGTTTATGTTGTGAAGGACATTCAGAATTGTTGATCACTGAACCAGAAAACAAAAATCGTGGAAGATCTGATGAACTTGTGTTTTTCAATGAAGAATTAGAAGTATTTGAATAATGTGAAAAGATGATTCTCTTATTCATTACTAGTCAGAAGACTGTTTCAGCACAACTAGATTGTTTTCCATTGATCTTGGGAACAAATATAGTCTGGAATGTTCTGACATTATGTATTTATGGTTTTTGTGAGAAGGAATCTCATAGGGCTTTTTCAGCAATGAACAAAACAGTGTTTTGAGTTTAGTAAAGAATGTTAATTTTGTATTATTCAGATGCGTATCAGTGACAACGAAAAGCATGCACCTATTTTAAACACCATTTTTGGAAGAAACAGATTGCTGCTACTTAATTACCTTACCAAAAATTTAAGAGTTTATTCTCATGTAAATATGCTTTCATATTTTATTATGAAGGAAACTAACTAGCCCTGGGCCTGTTTCAGTAGGTGTCTTTACTTGGACTAGTGAAGACTTGCAGGACATTGGGCTCACTGCTTGTAAAATGACAATCAAGCTCTATGCTAGTACCTGACTTCAGTGAAGAAATATGTTCTTTTTATAGTTTTGTACATTTCAGAATCTCATATTGGATGCAAAATTATAAAGAATCTCAGTATCTATATTTAAGTGCCATTTAAAATATTGCAGTATTTGCATGTTATCTAATGAAATTTATACTTTAAATGTTTATACAAACAGTATGTTTTATTATGTATTGTATTTTATGCACCTGACCTTAGTCTACATGAAGTATTTTATATCAGTATTATGATAGCCAACTTTTGAAGTATATACAGAAAAACTTATTTTTGCCAAAATGCTGAACTTCGAAAGAAAGCACTGAAAACTTTTTGAACGTGTATGTTTGTAGCATGTTTGTAGCAACTATTTTCTGCTAAGTCTTTTAAATGCAAAAGTATTAAAGCTTTTTATTTTAATAAACACTTTGTCACGTGTCCTTGTGGAGAATGCAAGTCATTCTGTAGAATTCTGCAACGCAGCGTGTATTTTCCTTTCTCTCTCAGCTCAGCACTTAAAACCAACTGGCACTTACGTACGTTTGTGCATCACACAGATAATGTTTCCAAATAGATTTCAAGGGAGTTTCAAGGGTGCAGGTTTTCTACCAAATCTGTGCCAGGTGCATGTAAGTTTATGCTGTGAGTTCCAGACCCGATTAACTATTGAAAAAGAAGGTAGATGTTTCTATGGGACCCTCTGGGTACAGTCATCCTCAAGTTTTGATTTGGAAGAGGCTTCTGTCACTTACAACTGGAAATCTGCACAAATGGAAAGGACAGAAATACTGCCTCTTTTGTACCTAAACTTCAAGGCTCAACCTTCTGCACAGCAAAACAAGTCACTAGATGTCCGTACTTGCAAGGCAGCAGAGGGAGTTTCTTTGGAAACTCCATGAGTTGCTTTTCTAAGTATATCTCTGTTGTTTGTTTTCTCTTAATGAGGGAAGAGCACTTTTATATTTCAAGTGCAGTTGCACTACATATATAGTTTCTGAGTACTTTTGGTCGGTGATGACAAATGAACATAATCTTTGAAAGTGTTTCTGCCAACTAACTTGAGGAAGGCTCATGCACGTAATCATCCAAGTCTAGAAACAAAAAACCTGTTAAACATGTTGATAATCCATCTGTTTCTGAAATTTTTCCTGTGGATTCCTTAGACTTGGACACAGGAATATAATGAATGTTTTTGAAAAGCTTTTTGAACTGAAGTGGCTCAGATGATCTCCACAGAAACTGCAAACAATTCTGATGGTTTATTGAATTCCTTATATTTTCCAAATCATTAGCAAACATCTCTTAAACATGTAGCCTGTTAGCTTACTTAGCATTTCTGCTTCCTAGCATTTTCTAAAGCAAATCTGATGGCTACTAAAATGAAAGGAATTATAAATGTCTTAAGAAAAAAAAAATATATATATATATGTACCACATGGGAAAAACTAGTTAAGTTTAAAAACATACCCTTTGTGGGAAAGAATATACAGTGAACTTATTTTTATACACCTGTGAAAATTTTCAGCAATAAAAAATAAAAACAGTTGCCTCAGTTTGTATGAAGGATCTGGAAAGAAGCAGAATTTAAACCCAGAGATTTTTTAATTCATATGTGAGTTTCCAGTACTTGCTAAAAAACACTGAAGATTTTTAGGTGTTATGTTAAATATGTACAGAATTAATGAGATTTCATAGAATCCTAAATTCTTAAACAGAAGTCAAGCATCCAAAGTGTACAGGGCTTAGGTTCTTTTTGCTGGATGAACAAAACTATTTTCAAGGACTACCTCAAAGGAATGAAGAAACTGTTTACTTACAAGTTTCGAATTCGGTTGAACTGGGATAAAGATGGAAGAAACCAAGCACCGTCTTACTTGCAAGTTAGAAATGAGAACGTAACAGGGGCAAATTTGATACAGGTTTCAGAGGAGTTTTCCGTAGCAGTGCTAATGAGTTTCTGTCACCATCTGTGTGGAAACCTGGGTTCACTTAAGAAGGAATGGGGACAGCACAAGGGCACTTCAAAGCAGCACAAGCCTGTTTGTTTCTTTTATAATAGGACCCAGATGAAATGTTTGCCAAACGTTATTTGCTTCTCTGCTGAAAACCAGTTAATGGCAATAACTGGCTCTGGAGAGATTTCCAGTTCTCTTTCAGTTTGCTTAGTTTGGCTCTTCTCAGCAGGGTGGCAAGGAAAGGATCAGCCACAGGGGCTGTGTGCCACCTGTGGCAAACAAAAGCAAGATATTTCTGGCTGAGTTTTGAGTCCAGCAGGACCTTTCAGAGAAGGTGAGAGGCAGTTCTGAGAGACCATGAAATCAGCACCTAAAACTGCAGTGTCACTGCATAGCCTCACTCTTCTCTCATGCTCTAATTTTATGCTACTTTAGCCAGAGTCATAACTTGGAGATTTGCACATATGTCTCTCAATTCAAAGGCAAAGTGTTATTTATGCACCTTTTTCTGACACTTTTTCAGCTATTCCTTTTACACATAACAAACAATAGTTCAATTTTTTTCCTCGCCACCTCTACTCCTAGGAAGCCCTGGAAGCATTTATGGGAGCAAATAAAAATATGTGAGTGCTTTGTAAGATTGTGGCCTAGGTGTCTCATATCTGAAGTCTGGATTGTAAGGTGACCTTCTAGTCAAATGAATCCCAAAAAGCAAAAAGTAGCAGTGAGTGGAAAAAAGATTTATCTGCCAGGGTTGTGCTAGACCTGATAGCAACTTCCTGCAAGTTCTTTGAACTGTTGCTTTTATACACTGAGACCAGTAGCTCCAGCTGCTCCATGTGGAGAACAAATGAAGATGACAACTGGAGATAACCCCTTCACCTCCTAGCAGTGGCTGCATCTGCCACTGCTAAGGCATTCTGCCTTCCATGTACGTGTTTGTGCACTGCTCGTTTTGTGCTCTCTTCCAGTCCTCTCTGGGCTGCAAACCTTTGCAGAGCCCATTGCAAAAGAGACTCTTGGCTCATAAACAAATAAAAACTCTCTGAGAAGAATGTTTCCAAGCCCTAGCAGGTTTGTTTGTCTCAAGTTATCACACTACAGTCAAAAGGATACACTTTTGGCATTAAGTAGTACATCAGCTTTTGCTAATTAGTACCATGAAGCTGAAGTTTTTAGTTATATTTGAAGCTATAACCTTCTACAAATTCAGTGCTACCAACACTATGCATTTGCATAACATTATTATTATTTGCATTATGTAAGGCCGACTGTGTATGACCAATATGGTAATTAAAGCAAATTTTGAAAATCTGAAAATTGAGGAAACGTCAATTGTCCAAAACCTTTTGTAATTTTAATGGGCTTTATACACACACTGCTAAATGGAAAGGAGTGTGCACATTTCATCTCAATATAAGAAAGACATTTTTTACAGTGAGAACAATCAGTCACTGGAACGACATCCCCAGGGATGCACTGGGGTGTGCACAACAGAGGTTTTCAAGATGTGACCAGGCATGGTGCTAAATGAAGCACCAAAAGGTTGGACCAGATGATCTTTCTGAGGTGCCTTCCAACCAATGCTGTTCTATGGTTCTATGATTAAACCAATGCTTTTAGTTGCAATATATGGAAATTTTTGGCTTATGAAATAATTTCCCAATCTTATGAACACTGATAGAATTAATTTGTTGTTGTTTTCAAAATGACATATAAAATAACCTATATTTCCCACTTTAAACAGCCTTTTTTACAATAGGTCAGAGCCTTTAGAGTATATTTAAATAATTTACACTGATGTAAGTTTTACTTACATGATGAACAACAAAATAAACTTCTGCAAGCATAACATAGCAACAGCTCTGACGATCAATAAGGTCTTTATCTTCTGGGCAGTCAACTGCACCTGGGATGAGGCAACTCCAGGTGTTTGTACAGACTGGAGAATGAGAAAGCAGTGCCATGGAAAGGGACCTGGGGGTCTGGTCAATGGCAAGCTGAATATGAGTCAGCAGTGCCCTGGCAGCCAGGAGGGCCAACCACATCCTGGGGGGCATCAGGCAAAGCATCGCCAGCCAGTCAAGGGAGGGGATTGTCCTGCTCTGCTCTGCACTGGTGTGGCCTCACCTTGAATATTGTGTGCAGTTTTGGGCATCACAAGGTATTAGAGAGTGTCCAGAGGAGGCAGCAAAGATGGTGAAGGGCCTTGAGGGGAAGCCCTACGAGGAGCAGCTGAGGTCACTTGATTTGTTCAGCCTGGAAAAGAGGGGACTGAGAGGAGACATCACAGTCCACAACTTCCTTGTGAAGGGGAGGGGCAGGCACTGATCTCTTTTCTGTGGTAACTGCTGACAGAACCCGAGGGAAGGGCCTGAAGTTGTGTCAGGGAGCTTTAGTTTGGATAATAGAAAAAGGTTCTTCAACCCGAGGGCGGTTGGGTACTAGAGCAGGCTCCCCAGGAAGTGGTCACAGCACCAAGCCTGACAGAGTTCAAAAGGCATTTGGACAATACTCTCAGGCATGTGGTGTGACTCTTGGGGATAGTCCTGTGCAGGGCTAAGGGTTGGACTCAATGATCCTTGTGGGTCCCTTCCAACTTGGCATATTCTGTGATACTTGGACGCCCCAGTGATTTTATGGGGGAGAAAAAAATTCAAACCTTTATATTAGTCCATTAGTCTCAAACTACTGGCTACGGTTATTTAGAAATTGGTCCATGTATTTTAAGTATATTGAATTTTAACACATCACTACTACAAAATCCTATGCACTGATTGACACACCCTTCCCCTTCTGTATTCCTCAACATGACAAATTACAGTCAAAAACATCCTCATGCTGGTTATTTTGAAGGAGATTTACCCAAAGGGCAACAGTGAAATGTCTAAGTAAAAGCTCTGGTAAAAGGATGCTTTTTTTGCCTTGCATTTCCTAGGACATAAAGAAGAATGTAAAATAAAGGACAGCCTTCCCTGAGGATGCAAGAACTCACGAAATAAAGTAGTAACCTTATCAACACTTACATAAAGAAAGGTTAAGGAAAGGTTGTTAACCTTGGATTTTTCATTAAATTATCATATATATAAGAGCACAATTCTGAGTATTTTACATAGGGGAGTGTGTATATATATAAGCATCTATGAACTTATAAATTACTTTCAAATGTTGTATTAATAGATACCTGTTAATTAGATCTTTGTCCTTTCATAAAACAGAATAAATCCCTTCTTCCCTGTAAATTATTCTCTGATTTGCCTTCCTCATTGCATCAGCTGCAATGTATGCAAAGGTTTTCAATCTGTTTTATCCAGTTCTGGTTCTGCTTCTAAGCCAGTGTTCTTCTACAGCACTTCTGGAATATCCTAGGGGGTTAAATGATTTAATCATATCAGGTTATGATATACAGCAGAACAGGAGTTTTTTTGCAAAGCCACCTCACCAGTGCTAGTGTGGCAGGTTTCAAATTAAAGCCTGCTCTTCACCTTGGCGTTCTACAATTCTGCACTGTTTGCTGACAGTGGAACAAGTGGATACTCTATTATTATATTATGTTTTTATAAATTTATTTTTAACCAAATTTTTAAGTGTAACAGAAGGAGTAACATGCAGTAAGTATAAATAAAGATATATTCACATGCACATATATACACACAGATGTATGTACATACACATGTGTAGAAATATATTTATCTCACGGTGCCCTGTATCAGGTTCCACACCACCTTCTTCAGGAAGAGCATGTCTGGCCATTGTAGAGAATTTAGCAATTTATTTTAGCAAAGAATCCATATTTTTAAGTTTGAATTTCAAGTACAAATGTCAATCGAAGATGCAGGATCAAGCTGACATTGTGTAATTTATGCATGGTGTTGTCTGGCTATAAGTATGCAAAAAGGTTAAAAAGATAACTCTGGATGGTTTCATTCTCAAATGCACCCACCAGCAGCAGTTCATTTTCCTCTTTGTTTGCAACACTGGTCCCTCCTCCTCAGGGCAATAAGAGCAGCTTCCGAGTACCCTGCAATTGATGGCATGAGTCAGGAGCAGCCATCAGCCTCACCTGCCGACCACTACATGAAATTCAGTTCCTCTGGCATAAGAAAGGAAGTTTAAATATTTGCAGCCATTAATTCTGTGCAGAAACTGAGCTGTTGCCAGCAAGGCTGTAGCTGTAGTGTCTTGAGCACTGGCTGTGGGCACTACCAGCTCTTTCCAGTGCTGGCTCCATCCAGATCAGAAGCAGGGACATGTCCCGGCCAGAAAACAAGGCACAGACAGAGCAGCCTGTCTGGTTTTTATGCTGGAAAACAAATGCTGTCACACACACATTCTCTGTGCATGTGTTAAATCTGTCAGGTTGTGCATTTTGCTACTTTAACAGGTTTGCAGTGGCAATGTAAACTCTGGATCAGCATCTCATGGCTGCGGTGCTTTCTTTAGTGCTGCTCATACCCATAGTGCTGTGGCATTGTACCACAGCTTTAAAGCCTCACTCAACACCCAGATGAGTCACAGATGATGTGAGAAATGCAAATACACATTTCCAAAATAGAAAAAATTAAAGCTGTCATATTTTTATCTCAGCTTAGCTACATCAGGTTAGAACAGTCACGAAGATAAAGTCACTGAAGTTTTAACTTTTCCAAACAATGTGCATGCAGAAAATGCATGTCTGATCTCCAAATGCCTCTAGTACAGTCTAAGGCAATGTGGGCCCCTAATTTCAGTGCTGTGCTAGACAGCTGTTATAAATAGCAACACACTCTTTAGTTCTCAGCATGAAAATTGTCAGTGTCTGGTCCAGTAACTTCGGTGTTGAATGGAATATTGAACTAAAAAAATACATCAGTTGCAGCCTTCACTGTGCAATGGAAAACCAGTAAATTTAGATTCCCTGTTTTCATAAATCTCACTTGATTAAAATTTGATTTTCCTAAAGGCATGGGATACCACCCCAAAACCATGAGTTGGCATTTACAAAGCTTTTATACTTGAATTTTCTAGGGTAGTTTGTTGGGGTTTTTTACTCCTCAAAAGTAGAATGTTATTTGGAATTGCTGATTATTTCTTCAACTTTTGGCCTTGTTGCTGTGTGCTCTGTTGCAGCATAGTAAAAACTATGGGCACAGCTGGAAAAGTTTAGGGAGCTGCTCACAGGGTTAATTACAGTCACTTTAAGAATATGAAAATAGATTATATCTCTTTTTCAATAGTCTTGGAAGCTTTTGACAACTCATATCATCAGATAGCTTCCCACCATCATTTCCAGTTTATTTTTGGTTTTTCCATTAGTTGCAGTAGCTGTGACTTGAACATTTAC
Organism: Myiozetetes cayanensis; assembly: GCF_022539395.1. NCBI lineage: Eukaryota > Metazoa > Chordata > Aves > Passeriformes > Tyrannidae > Myiozetetes > Myiozetetes cayanensis. The sequence goes on along the minus strand of NW_026086604.1, from coordinate 93,863,740 downwards.
TTGCCAGTAGAAACAAAACTTTCCTACACAACACTTTAATTTACAAAGTCTTTGGCTTTGTGGTTTTCACAGCAATTTAGAGAAACCTGTTCTTTAATAACAGAAATAAGTTTGTGATCTCCTCTTCAGTGGAGCACACTTCTCTAATGAAAATACAGCTGTGTGTGCTCCATGACTTTGTCTTACACAAGTTTGCTAACCTGATGTTACAGTATAAATAATGCATGTCCCCAGGTATCTGGCATGTATGAGTGCTCCCTGTTTAACTGGGTCCACACTAGTGTGCACAGAAATGTTTTACTACCAGAGTAGCTCTTCTTTCTGTGTCCCATTCAATGAATTTAAAAATTGCAGAATATCTAACTAGAAGCAAAATACCCACCTTACCTCACAACAGCAATGCAAGCTCATGTATTAACACTCTGTAACTGTAGTTGTGTGGCACAGCATATTCCACAGTTGAATCACAAGTCATATGAATTAAATTCTCCAAGTTTGGAGGTGTTTTTTTGGTTTTTTTTTTTATTTTCTTTTTTTTCAGTCCCAGTGAAACAACTGCTGTGGTTTCACAACTTTCTATTTGAATTCTTATGCCAGATGCAGACTTCCCTTGCTTCTGATACACTGTAAAATAAAGGAATTGACTTACTTCCCAAAGTCTCTTCCAGTGTTTACCTCGACCCAGCTAGAAACTCAAAATGTATCTTTAACATGGTATCCCCATAACAGATACTATGTCTCTGCATAGTAGGAGGTTTGCTCTCACTATTTTACAGCTAATGACCAGCATGGTATTATCAGGGTATATGGACTTGTGAGTCTGCCTAAGCACCCCAATCATAATCTTGCCCATGTGTAGCTCTTCAGTTAAAGCCAGATGGTCTCTAATCACATCATGAAATGCATCCATTTTGGAATATTGCCTTCCTGGTTTTAGAAGGCTGCAACAGGAGACAGGAGAAACTGTACAGGCAAAAAGAGGCAGAGGAACTACTATTTTTATCATCATTATCATCATCATCATCTGCTAGAAAAGGCAAGCAGAAAAGAGAGATGGATACTATTTCCATCTGTAAGTGATGTAACAGGGATGCACCATCATCAACAACCTCTAGCCCTGCTCTGGGACATGGCAGTGAAGCAGTGCTGGTGACAACAGCAGAAGTTTGTAGCTTTAGTTGTGTCATGCGATGAGGAGCTGAGCTACGTGTCTCCTGTGTTGTCAAAGCATCTAACACAGTCCAGATTGCAACAACACCGAAATTACGTTACTCCATTATTTTGCCTTTTCTTTGCTAACAGTTGCCATTTTGCAAACCTGAGGTAAACTTCTATGTTTAATCACCGAATGCTTTCTAGCAGCACAGCTGAGCCTGAATTTACTGCCTCCTGTTTAGCTATTCAGATCATAGTGCTCTATGGCTGAACCAGCCACCTCTGGTTGCTATACTGCCCATGGAGAGAAATAAACATTTTCAGGATGAGTCATATGTGTGTTTTAAATACATGTTGTAGGGTAAGAAAAACTGCACCCTAGGAAAGCCTGTCCGATCAGAGGAGAGCTGCTCTTGCTGTCCTTAAGAACGGTGCACAGGGTATCTCCTCAACAGCAGTACAGGGAACCAGGATGCTTTTTATTTTTCTGAGAAGGATTTTGTGCCAGGTTTAAGCATACTCAAAAATATGCAAGGGCCCGATTACAATCCAGCAGTACACATCCATCATGTGCATGTGCAGAAGTTTCGTTGGCAAGTGTTTAAAAAACTTCAGAGGCAAACATGGGTGTGGGCAAGGAGCAGAGCCTCAGAAATTCTCTTTGAACTTTTCACATCATTGTTGCTTCATCAAGGATATGTGTAGTACAGAAACACAAAATGTTAACCATTACTGTGGCCCTTCTTGCTCTGATGGTGTCACTCGCTGTCCATTATACCTTGTGTTCATTTTCTGTAACACAGCTAGAAAAAGCACAGTCACACTTGCAATCAAGAAGTAAATAAAATAGCAAATATCCACATTAATAAGAACACTGAGTTAACATCATTGGACCAAATTCTGGAAATGAACCAGTTGTTCAGTACTTGTTCTGAATGCCAAATTTCCCAAATAGCTCATCTGAGCTTTCTTTGTACAGCAGCACATCAGCCATGAACTCATCCAGTGGAAGATAAAGGCACTGGATGAGCGTGGATGTAGCAACTGTGTCATCCTGTGATACTCTGATTTTTAATAGTAGAGGAGATGTTTCATACCAGACCACAGCAGGAACATTTATTCTTAATGACCAGAAGGGAGATCTGTAACAGTTACAGGTACTCCTCCTTCATGGAGGCCCTGGCCAGGGCACATTTAAACACAGCAGCCACTTGGAAGACCATGAGCCAGGAAGGGATGAATGAATGAGCATGGAGGAATCTGTCAGGTGTCAGTGGGATGATGGGCTGGAGCTCCTCTCCTCTGAGGAAAGGCTAAGACAGCTGGGACTGTTCAGCCTGGAGAAAAGAAGGCTCAGGGGGATCACATCAATGTGCATGGATGCCTGAAGGGAGGGAAAGGAGAAGCAGGAGCCAGGCTTGTCTCAGCAGAGCTTGCTGATAGGAGAGGAGGCAATGAGCACAAATGAGAAACCCCAAACACCATCTGAACATCACTTCTACCGTGAGATTGGTCAAACCGCTGTTTGACACAGGCTACTTAGAGAGGCCAAACATACTTTCCATTCTTGAAGATACTCAACACATGAAGGGACACAGTCCTGGGTTCTAGGTGGCTTTGCTTCAGCAAGGGGTTGGATTCACAGTCTCTTCCTACCTCAATAACGTTGTAATTCTGTAATAAAGCTTTGAATAGATGAATTAAAGTACCACTATACATGCTGACCATTTTGCTGGTCTCCTTGCTTATTTTGCATTTTTAAAATGTGGTCATTTGCAGTATTTGAAGCTCTACTCCATGAGATACTTTCTCTCTGCAAGTTAACTCCAGATCAACAATTCCATTGCAGCAACACGTATCACAGAATCACAGAATACCACACTGGAAGGGACCTTGAGCATCATCTGGTCCAACCTTACGTGGCAAAAACATGGTCTAAACAAGATGGCCCAGTACCCAGTCCACCTCAATCTCAATGTTGGGGCATCCACCACTTCCCTGGGGAGCCTATTCCCTTGGCTGCTTGTTCTCATGGTAAAAAAATTTCCTCTTGTGTCTAATCATAATAAATATCAAGTATCTTTGAAACGTTATACTCTGTGCTCCCAACCCACCTGCAGCCATTCCACAGCACTGTGCTGCATCACCAGGCAGGTATTTGAGGCCCTTGAAAAAAAAAGGCAACTGAGTCAGTAAGAAGATTGAATTTGTCCAGTCCTTACCTATTAGAAGTGGCTAAACATCCAGCAGCCCTTCTGGCTTGAACAACCCTCTTGGTTTGTGTTATTTGGGGAATTCAACACACGGTCTAGTGACAATAGTTCTGTGTTTGAAAAGCATCAGGTGAGTTGAAAATGCATTCTATACATATTATTTATTTCTCAAATGTACATACCTTTCCTGTGTTATGAAATGAAAGGTCTTGCCCAAAATACACAGGTTAGTGACAGACTCACAGCCATAACCCAGATGTCTCTACTTTGTATGTTTAACACTAAGATCATTTGTCTAGAGTTTAGGCCTACTTGTGTTAAAGCTTCAGATCTATTTTTTTTAACTTTGTATTTATTCATGGCTTCAAAATGCTCATCTTTTAATATGGAAATCCCCTTTTCTCCAAAACACATATCAATTTCATGGGTTCAAAATCACTGCTGCGATGTCCTCGGTAACTCACAGATTGTATTACTTTGATGATTTTTTTACAAGGCAGATCCAGTATGCACTAAGCATTTTAGAAATACTTCTGTGGACAGGAACTGAAAGAAGTTCATAAGTTATATGAGGTGGTGGGTTCAGATCTGTATTTGCTGACAGCAGTGTACCAAACTTTCTGAGAAGGAATTTAACTTTCCAGAAATTCAATACAGAAATAGCTAGGTACAGTGTGGGAAGCATTTATTTTGATAGACTCAGGGGGACATCATGTTCCTGTGGTTTTAAAACAACCCTTCAAACCTAAGATTAAAAATCTAAATGCTGTGGCCAGGGTTGTGTTCCCCACAGAAATCCCGCAGGTGGCACCACAGCACAAGGGGAATTACATTTCAGCTGCTTATGATTTAGAAGGAATGCAGCCCATCTTGGGATTTTTATTTTTCGGTTCTTTCTGTTTAAAGATAGCATTTTCTACAGCTTCAACTCTACTTTTTGTGTCACTTCATTCTCAGTATTAAATCCGCACAGGTCTGATAAGTCTCTCTGGCTTTATGTAAATTTATTTCTTCCTGCAGATACCCATCAAAAAGTACTCAGGGCTGCCCCAAGAATGTAATTCTCCAGCACCTAAACTGGCATGTTGCTTTTGAATGCTTTTTGAGAAGGATATCTGACATCAAGGACAGGTATGGATGTATTAAAACTGTTGGGATGGAAACAAGTCAAATCCATAACGGTAATTTTTGTCACCAGTAATCTAAAAAGTTCATTTAACTGGGTACTTCAAGAGGCAAATCAGACATAGGCACATAACACACACATACTCTCAAGGTTTCAGCCTTTGAGAGCAAAGAAGTGAGTATTTTCTAAGATTTTTTAAGACAACCCTGGTTGTTCAAAGAACTTGTGTACAGACATGAAATCATCCTGATCAGCAGTAAATTCAGCATTACTGCCTCAGTTCAGAAGAGGGGAAAAAAGCAAATGAAGAAACCAAGTTGTAGCTGGAGATGCCACTGGAGAAGACCAGACAGGACAAGAGCACCTTAAACCTTCCACAGTGTTTGGCAGTGCCATGAGCCGCTGGACAGTGTGACTGTTCCTCAGAAAGGGCAGGATTACTGCCACTAACATCTCAACAATAACCAGCAGATGTCAGCACCATTTTTTCTCCTCTATCAGGGGCCTCCACAAGGGGAGGACTGGGAAGACGTTGGCTGAGGAGCCAAGGTGCAGGGACCGCATCCAGCCCCAGTTCACCACAGGACCATCCTGCCCCTTGCTGATCGCCATCAGGGCACGGTGCCCCTCGCCCCAGTTACAGCAATGTTATTTGTTTGAAGTGCAACCACCTTGGCACAACGTGTATAATCTCCAGTTGAAAACAAAAAGGATGTAAATTGAGGCAGGGATGTCTCAAGGCTGCACCTTGACTGGATGCCTAACCCCAACACCCTGCTTCTCCCTTGCAGCCCTCTGTGTGGATTCTGGGACTCCCAGCACTGGCTGCAGCACGAGCAGACTGTGCTTGCTCCAAACCCCCCCAGCTACGTGCACAGAGTCTCAGATTAAAACTGACTTTGTATTGCTCCCACCATTCTCCAGGCACGTTCCTCCAGGGAAGGTATCTCCTCAGAGATACCCTAACTTCTGGAGGCCTCAGACTGCACACCTCCAGCATTACAGAATGCAGCTCAGGCTGCCCAAGGACATGGGGTAGGTGAGGGAAAGCTGATTTATCATACAAGCAGAATAAAAAAAATAGTACATTTTTATTTAGTGGTATGGAAGGAAGGAAAAAATAGAAAAGGAAGAAAACACCCTTGCAAGGTTTACCACCTTGCTCAGGACTTGTCACCAACACAGTATTTGCATGACAATTTACCCCTCCTATTTCGGCTGGGTCTGCTTATAGGATTGTGTGAGTTCTTCTGTCTAAAACTGTCTGTGTAAATTTTTGCCCTCTTAATTCCTTTAAAAATCCACCTCCTTTCATCCACGGAGAAGGAACATGGCTGACCCCATCAGCTAAACATCTTCTAACAGTAAAGTCACTGTAATCAGAAGTTTTTGCGGCTGCAGATTTCCTGAAGAGAAGTCTGTATTTCTCAGCGTGATGCAAATACTCCAGCAAAACCACAACTAGATCTAACAATGTTCAAACACAAAGTAGTACAAAGCAGAAGTTATGCAAGTAACACAGATCTGGCAGAGAGTTACCACTTCTCTTCCACCTAATCCAAAAACCAGACAGAAAGGGGTAATTAAGTGCAGAACCCATGCAAAGACTTTCAGGTATTTCTATGAGCAGCTGATCTCATTGCCTTAAAGGGACAGGTGGTTTAGGGCAACAGAACCAGTAGGAAGCATCTGCTCTGAGAAAACGTCTTTTTTTTGGTTTGATTTTTTTTAATACATCTTTTTGCTAAACTCTGTTCCCCCAGGAACCTTGAACTATTAAGAGGATTTTATTGCTGCTGCTGCTGCTGCTGTTGTTCTGGGTCACCCCCTCCCCCCCAGATTAAAGCATTCAGAACTGTATGTGCAATTTTTAAAATACTTTTATTATATTATCTTAAAAATATTATATTTTATAAATATTTCACATTTTATTTCTTAGAAGAATATTTTTAATTAGAAGCCTCTGCTCCAAGCTTTCTAATATAGCCAGTAAAGAACACAAATGATGTAAGAAGAATCCAGTGGCAAAAGTCTCACTTGTGGAAGGACCTTTGCTCTGCCCAAGACTACACGGGCCCCTGGCAGCCCCAATCCCTTTGGTGCAGCAGCACCAGCCAGCCTGGTGTCGTGCTCAGAGGGGCTCTGGAGAGGCTCCCCCATGGCACTGCCCGTTCCCACAGCCCCCCAGCATCCAGAGACCCCAGATCCTATTCATATTCCTCACTTCTGCAGGGACCTGCTCAGACCTGCTACCAGTCAAGGTTTGGCTTAAGTAATGCCCTTGAGGAGACAGAGCTCTGAAAACCTTGTAATTCACTCCTTGGTCTCTAGAATAGTGTATGATGTCAGTCCTGTGGCAGATGGATGACACTGTGTCTATCTGATATGCAAATTATCTCATAAATTGTTAGGGACACTTGTCCTTCATGACCTGGAAATGATTTCACAACACAGGAAACAATGTCCTTACATGCCAAAGACAGTATCTCACAGAGGCTCCAACAGCATCCTTTCTGCATCACCTTTTCTAAGAGGTGATCTGCTGGCAAACCACGTGTGTGACAGCACAGCCAATAAACCCAGACCACAGGAGACTGTCCTCCACATCTCAGTGAAGGCTGGAAACCGCCAGGGTAACTTCTCACCCCTTTGACTGTTTTTCTGCAAAAACAACTAAAAATCTACAGTGCTTCTTTGTAATCTCTCTTCTGCTACATTCATTAATAGCACTTCACTGTGCTTGAGTTGGTGTCTTGGCATTTTTCCACCTATCCACAAGTGTGCATTCTTCTTCAGCTACTCGTACAGCAGCAGCCAGTTAGATGTCAGCCAGGTGAGAACCAGTGAGCAGCAGAGACAACAGCAGTGCCACCAGGAAGACTGCCCCCACCACCCCAAAAAACCCTGCCCTTTCATTCTCATGGATCTCTGCATGACACCATCATGCTGAATGCAGCTGCCTTACCTAATGTCACAGAGAGGTTCCTCAGCCTCACCCATGCAGCACGTGGTCAGCAACACTGCTTTACACACTTCTGGCTTTGTCCATAACTTAGCAACAGATTATAAACCAAACTGACACTGACTCTGACAATATAATTAAGCAGATCTTTCTCCAGACGTGTCCATGCCTGGTGGTTTTCCATCACACATGCGCACTGCCAGCTGTCCCATACCTGGCTTGCTTTATGCAGCTTGATGCATAAAACAACTACTGGCCTCAGTCTCCAAGGATGGCAAGAACTGCCAGCACTCCTGTTTAACGGACAAGCAGCCAAAATAAAATAAGAACAATACCCACAAAGATACTTGAGGTCTCTTCCCCTTATTACAAGCTACTTTTCAACACACTGCTAGGTAAAACACTGTGTTAATAAACCGTAGTTTATGTGGAATTTGAGGATGGGCACGTAGCCCACTTGAGTGTTCCTGATCCTTCTCACAAACACAGGGCAGCACTGAAGGCGCACACACACCAATAGACGCCTCCTCTTCCTCAGTATGCTAAACTGGACAAACGCAAAGCAAGAACTACATAATACATGTTTTGGTATCTGCTACCTAAGCAAAGAAGAGAAATGGACATCTGCGGTCTGTTTGTCACATCTGAAAGGACAAAATGAGATACGCAGGGACTAAAGCAAGGTGTTAAGACTTTAAATGCAGCACCACAAAGTTCTGCTTAATTCATGAATACCCTCAATTTATCGTTTTCACAGACATTTTGCAGAAGAGTAAGTGAAAATTCTCCTGAACTTTACAAAGTCCCAGGAATAATTTTCATTAACTCAGCTTTTTTTTTTGTCTCTCTTTTTTTTTCTCTTGCTATTAGACTGCAACTTTTTTCTCCATGTATCTGTACTTAGCAAGTATCAAGTGCTTTGCTACTTATCAAGTATCTTTAGTACAAAAGCCTGTCCACCATCAAGTCTGACAAATCAAGCTGCAGTAGACTTAATAGATTTACTGGATACTTTTGTTGAGAATTGCACACCCAAAATTATACCCAACACCTACCTAAATTAGACCCTGAGCTTTCTTGAACTTTAAGCACTGAAGGGGAAAAATACTGCATGCAGTGGTGAAGGTAGGCGCACTCTACACAAGAATACAGTACCAAAAGCCAATCACAAAGGTGTTTTGGTTATTGGTCCCTTACAAAATGGCAGTTTACCAAACAACATTAACTTAATTCCCAGCACACAGGCGTATACAGAAGAAACATGAAAAAGTCACATTATAATAATAAACTTTCCTACTACATATTGAAATAATAGGTCATCACACTATTTCACAGGCACAAAACTCATGCCACCACAACAAAATACTTCTCAGACATGGACACTTTTCCAGACCAATACGTTTCACAAGCAGAACACACGTAGGTTTGGTTTCCTTTCAGTCCCACAAGAACAACTACTTGCTACAATCATCCTGCAAACCAACCAGTATTCTTCCCAACTGGGCTTCTTTTACAGTGTACCAGAGAGCTTCATCCATATGCTTCAAGGGCTTGTATTCGCAAAGTCTGCTGCAGAGGGCAGATCCTTTGTTTTCCATTCCCAACAGCACATGCCATAAATATGAGGCCCTGTCCTTAGAGAACTGTCAGAGAGGTATCTACCACACTGCCCACATGGAGCCCCAGACAGGGACAACATATCTTCCCAGAGTTAACACTTTCTGACCAAATTACTTCACACATGAGAAGCCTACGGCAAAAAGCCTAATTTAGTTAAAGACACTGATTTTTATCTTGGCTGATTTCAAGTTCCTTGGTTTTCCTGAAAAACATGACCACACAGTGTTCTCAGTCACCATTTTTAAAATTCATCTGTTTTTTTTCTTTATTTCTACAGTACTCAATGAGAGCCAGAGCATTTAGTGATAGCAAATTACTACCAATATTTAAGAGAATCAGTCTCTAGGAAAATACGCAGCTATCAGTATCTGACATAATAAATTAAGATACTACTATAAAGCAATAAGGTCTACCTAAAGCACCTGGATTCAAGCTCTAGGTCTTACTTTCCTTTTGTCTCTTTCAATAGCCTTTTGCATCAAAAGAAACCTTCACATTAAGTTCTCCAAATGTATTAAAAGGAGGAAGGGAGAGGATAGGTAATCATTTGCACACATACCTAAGAGAAAGTTAGAAATCCGGTTTATTTAAAACTGTGAAATCAAAGTACAGTAAATAAAATGCTTAACATCAATATTGGATACCATGTAGGAAAACTCTGGTAAGACTGGACTGTTCCCTTGGTGCCTTGAGCATGGATGAACCCTGAAATGACTTCTCAGCTCCCTAGAGCCACACTGTTACAGCTAGAATCTTTCGCCATTCATGGTAAGCCTTTCCCAGATGCACACTGCCAAATTTCTCCATGCTGGAGTTTCACCAATACCAGTAGAACTACCCCAAGGATGTCAGAGCTCACAGGACCAAGGCTGTTAAGAGTGAGAATGAGTGCCTACATTTCAGAACTTCTATGGAGCATCCCTCTTCCTCACTCAAAGGCCTCTGGACAGTTTAATAAACTGTGCTGTGGTCAAATATTTTTAATGAGCTATTACTAGACTGTAAGAACACACTGTTTCTTAATCACTGGTCAGTTTTTGGGGTGGGGCATGTGGATGATCCCATTAATGGTGTTTATGTTTGTTTAACCCTGCTATTAAATTACTACATTTTTCCAAACAGCAGATCCTCTCTAAGTAACCATATGTTACACACACATTAAAACTCTCTGAAGGAATTGATATGAAAATATTAGGATTATATCCAAAATATAATTCCAAACAGCTTATAGAACCTCAGGTGGAAACTCACCAAGTTCTGCTAAAAATGTCACACCTGCTCAGAAACAGCGCTAAAACCATTCTTCATCTGCTTTTAAAACTATTGCATTGGCCAAAGTATGCTGACTACTTTAAAAAATAGAAATAAGCTTGTGCGTATCACCCCTTCCTTGTAACAAACACTGGCACAAGTGAACTCTTTTATCTTCTTCTGAGAAAGAAGGGTGGGAAGAGGGGGATGCAAAGGAGGAAGAAAAAATAAGTCACCTTACAGGTTATTTATTATGTAATTGGCTGTTAATTAAGAATGGAGGAACTCTTTGACAAGCCAGATGAAAACAAGTATATCCAGAAAGAAAGGACAGTACTCAACAAGGCCACCAGTTCGTGCTTCAACTCAAGTGAACCTTCCCAACAGCTTATCTGTGCTCTGTAACAGGGATGTTCCTTCACATTGAAGATAACTCTGTTTCTGTTTTATACTGTTCTGATGCTCTCTATAGGCCAATAAAAAACAATCACTACATGAATATCACTGGTTCAGGTACTCAACAGCTTAAAGTCTTGATGCTACCAATTAATCCAGTTTCAGCCTGTACAATTTCTCATCCAAGGGACTTCAACCCAGGGATCTAATTTGCTGGGGAAGAGGCTCTGCTCAGTTCCTACCTCATAAAACAGCACTTTAAAATAAAAGTCAGATTTTTCACCAAATTTTGGTGATATTTGGATAGGGTCTCTACAGGTAAGTGATGTGCACAGAAGTCATATGCTCCATGTATCAAAGCAACCTGACACTCTCCAAAGCAGCTTTGCTTTTTGAAAACAAAAATAAAACAAATGCTGCTACCAAGCCTAGAACAATAGCTACTTAAACAACCAGGCTTCAACACCAACAAAAAGAGTAAACACTTCTGGTTAGCAAGATCTGTTTAACAGATAATAACCATTTTAAGTCAGTTCATTATAACACGTCAGTAGGCACCCGCAAGCCCCTCAATCCTCACGTTAATACTCAGTAGAAACTACAAGTCACTAGACTTAAATGGCACAGGTATTTTGACTGAGGCGGCAAAAAAAAAAAAAAAAAGCCATTGCTACCAGTGCATTGGGAATTTGAAGGGGCAATGAATGTAAAGGCCGCAATCACTTCTTCAGAATCAGGAGGACTTAAAAATACGAATAATCACATACATGTTTTTCACATAGTTTACCTCGGTATTTTAACCAACATTACACATTTTATTATTGAGAGAAGATGACAACATCGCAGAAGAATAAAATAAAATTTGTTTTTAACAGGACAAGTGTTTTACTTGGTGGTAGAAAAAGTGTAAGGGGAGCCTGAAGGGGAAGAAAGGGAAATGAAGTGGAACAAAATAAAAAAAAAATTCACAAAAAAAAAACTCAAAAAACAAACCCCACAATACTACTCCAGAAAAAGTAAAATGCTAAAACAAATTCCAGATGTGTACGTCTGAAGGTTTTAGCTTTTTCAAATACACAGCTACGTGTGCCTTTCACAATAACAGTCACAACTGAACGATACTTTTTGTACTACTGCACCCTTCAACAGGCCAGTCTGCAAGTTAAAACAAATAATATAATAAACTGCTAAACTGGTAAGTATGCAATTATGGATTGCTTTTAGCTGTTAAAAAAAGCTTGTTTATGTATCTAATGGTTCATCATTTAATGGTTCATCATTTAAAATCAAACTGTGATTAACAGTTTTTAGTTCAGACATACTGAAACCCAGCAGCACAGATGGCTGGAGATTTTTTATCGCCTTCAAGCATTTATTCCTCATTTTTCCAAAGAATGATGCAACATCAATTTTCCACGCATATAGCAGCAAGGAAAGTAATTCCACCTCTTTTTTAGAAGGATATGGCCTCTCGTGAAAGTAGTCTGACAAGAACTGTTTTTGCGCCTCATACGAATTGTGATCATACTGATTAGGATCTACCGCCAGAAAGCGAAGATCCTCACTAGAAGGAAGTTTCCTCATCTCAGTCCTAATCTTTTGTCGTTTGAAAGGCACTACCCCTGAAATCATGTCTTTCTCTGAAGACAGAGCTATGCCAGTGCTTAAGCTCAGAGGCTGCTGTTCCTTATTCTTTTGGTCTTCTGCAACAAAGCAGGAATCCGATTGCCTTCTTTTCAGTATCAGAGAAACATGCTTTTCACCATTCAGAAACAGCAGCTCTTCCCTCTCGGTACGCTCAAGCTGCATCTTCAGGCTTGAGTTGGTGTCTTTGTCTTTGGGAGCACTTCTACAACGGAGCAAATGTACAGCAATAGCTGTTAGAGTCATATTTCCAGTGTACACACCACAACAGTGGATGCACTTGAAAGCAGGAGACTTTAAAATTGTATGTACAGTTGGCATTATATGATGCCTCTCTTTCAAATGCTTTTCATAGGTTTCTTTACCAGCAAACGTACCTAAGCAAAAGGGACAGGTAAACATTTTTCTGGTGCATCTCCTATTCACTTCTGCTGTCTGAGGTTTCACTTTGATGTAAACAGGGACAAGAATCGTTGAATTTATTCCAACAAGAACTGCCAATTGTACTTCTCTTTCACCCATGTCTTCATTTGGTAACACTGTATTGAAATCAAAGTGTGGAAACACTAGGTCACCCTGAGCATCATTAACCAGTTGAAATCCTCTGTTGCTGTAATTTGCATGCAACTGTTTTCTCCCATTGTGTCTGCTTTTGTTGTGCTCCACGAGGCTTTTTAAGTCATAGAAAGTACCTGTGCAAAATAAGCAAGATAAGCCATGCATGAAGAGATGTTTCATGAGCTCTTCCTCACAGAGAAAACATTTACAGGCGTAGCACCGGATCGCCTTTTCTGTCATCCTTAGAAAGGGCGCGCAAGCTGCCAGTTTGTCAGGTTCCGGGATATCTATTCTCACTTCGCGTGGTTTGTGGGCCACCTCCATGTGCACCTCGTAGACATTTGATGGGAAAAGCTCATTGCAAACAGGGCAAGTCTTCCACTGCTTGGCCTGCCTGACAGCCTGGCTTGTTTCAGGACCAGGTGGGGAGGCCTGTAAGGACACGTTCTCAGAGGTCAGAACCACGGGAGGGGAGGGTGCGCTGGCCGGAGACTGGGACAGCTGAGCCACCGACCCAGACTGCATGAGCTGGATGGGCACCTGCGGGGGCGCAACAGTTGCTACTCCACCGCCGGCAGGAACAGGCAAAGTAACTGAAACTGGGGCCAGCGTGTACGTAGGTATACCATTAACCTGCTTTCCAGTGGGAATCAACTGCCTCAGTATAGAGCCTGCAGTCAGAAAAGTTGCGTTTTGAGAAACCGGAGGTTGAACTGGCTGATTTACTGGGATAACTGCTGGGGCAACAGGTTGGTTAAGCTGAAGAAAGCCAGGTCCAACGGGCTGTCTGACAGGAACCACACCAGAGGCAACAGGCTGGTTAAGCTGGAGAACACCGGACCCAACTGTCTGCGTCACAGGAAAGACCCTAGGATCAATGGGTCTATTCATGTTCCCAAGCGACTGGTTGACAGAGAGAACTCCTGGAGGAACTGGTTGATTCACTGGGAGGACTCCTGGTACAACCGGCTGATTCACAGGGCCGACAGGCTGAGTAATAGGTAGCGTTCCAGCTGGAACTGGACCATTTATAGTACCAATGCGCTGATTAACAGGAAAGAGTCCGGGCCTGACAGGCTGATTAAGAGGAAGAACTGCAGGGGCCACAGTTCTATTTATGGTCCCAACAGAATGATTAAGAGGGAGCCCGTGAGAAACAATGATAGGCTGGGAAGGAGACGGTTGAATACTAATGTTGTTCTGACCTACAGGAGGATTGCTGGGTACAAGAGCGACGTGCGACGGCGTAACGACGGGAGCGGACGTTGTATGTGGAAGGCTACCAGAGGCACTTGGAACAGTCAGTGGTCCAACTGGGTTTTGAACTGCGTTTGGCTGCACCACACTCTGGTTTTGATTATTCTGTGGAAATGAAAGCTGGATGCAAGCTGGAGCTGTGATGGAACCTGCTGGGACGACAGCAGGTTCCATTACAGCTGCAGATGGAGCAGCCACTGTCACACCTTGGAGAGGCTTTGGAGCAATAGACATTTTTTTCACTGTTCCAGGTTTCTTAATATGTTCTGAAATCAGAGACCGAAGTTTGTTCTCTAGGTCTCGGTGTGTATCAGCTGTCAAGACATGATACATTAAAGAATCTGGGCTGTTTGCAGAAGCATTACACTTTTTACAGTAGTACTCAAGTGAATTTGCTGTGCTGTCATCAGATTTCTCACCAAAATATATACTTATTAAATTTTTAAAATGGTTCATCAGCACGTGCTTCTTCATATTGTAATATAAGGTGTCTGTGAACTGACATTTTAGACACGTGAAATTTATGATGTCAGTCCTAAATTGTTTCATGCCATCCAAAATGCTAACTGTGTAGTTCTGTATTCTTTTATTAGATGAATGAAACATCCGGATGTGTTTTCCCACTACTTTGGGATGAGAAGCAAATGCACATTTTGGGCAAGAAACCACCATCTCTTGGTCCATTTCATCCTCATGGTAACGATGCAAGTGATTCCTGAATGAAGTAAGCAATTTTGATGAGAACTTGCATAAGCTACAGCAGTACGGCTTTGTTCTGTATCTCTGCAAAGAAAAGAAAAACAACCACTTAGAAACTGCCGGTTCCTACATTGCTGTTATCTGTTTAAAAATATGTCTGCACCATCACCTGTCAAAAATGCCTTCACTGGACATATAGCATGTATCTTCTCAGTTTCTTCTGGTTTTGAAAAGCAGATTTAAAGACGACATACTTAAAGGGAGAAATATCTGTGCCCTTTTTGCTTCATTATAATGTATTGAGAAGCCTTAAGTGAGTTCATTTCTACTCCAGTTCAAAAGAAGTAATTCTGAAGCCCGTTTCCAAAGACGGGAATCACAGAACAAGCTAAGAAGAATTTGTGTGCCACCACAGACAGGAGGAATTAGGAGTTAGCAATTAGGAACAGCAGGTCTTCTAATATAACACTTTTAAAGTTTTATTTAGCTAAGGGCCTGCTCCCATCTACGAGAGAAGAGAGAACAGGCAGGGTCCTTTTTCTGTATTTCAATAGCCTACTCTTCCCTGAAAACTCTCCAGAAGTACCTTCCCAGCAAAGCCACAAAAGAGTAATTTTTTAAGAACATTCTTTTGGAGCTAAAATAACAATAGAAAGGAATAAAACCCCCTTTTATGAAAAAACAGCAATGACCTCTTTGTATTGTCTCATACTGACTGGACATCCCATCAGAGTAATTTTTTTCAGAGATTTCCTCTAAAACACTCAGTACAGAGCACACAGATTCTTCTCAGGAAAGTATTTTAACTGTACAAGAATATAACTATCTTCCACCAAGCAGTGGTTTGGTCCCTCAGTTCTGTATCACGTGATAGCATGACTTTTTGTATCTGTGTGAACATTATTTCTGAAAAGCTAGTATCCCTGTCAACCATTTTTTCTGATCAATTTCCTAGGAAGTTAACTCTGGCTGCTGCCAAAAACTACAGAATCACAGCAACATCCATGTGACAAATGTGCCCCCTCAGACATCTAGTGGAATCTCTCTGTTCCCTCTACGTGTGTTTTTCACCTCATTGATTTCTGCCCCTTATGAATCCAAAGGGAACAATCTGTGCTGCTAGTACAGCATCCAGCCTAGTTAGATCCCCCACATCCATCTCACTGACACCTTATGAAAAACAGTAACAAAATATGTGCAGGGTTTGCTTTTTTTTGTCATTTCATATAGCCATGGAGGTTATAGTCAGTCATCTACAGATAACAGATAGCCATCTTCTAGCAGTACTAGCAGAATGATCTTATAATAACCAAAATCTAAGCTCCAAATGCAAGGGACTGGGTCAGATAATGCCACTGGCTGGCTAAGGTTGCTAAAGAAGTACACTGCTAAGGTATCACTGAATTATCTTCTATTTATACTCTTTAGGTGTCTAATCCCAGTTGCTAGTAAACAGCATCAGAGCAAATTAGAAGATGCATCAATCTTACTTTTAAGGTATATTGCCTGGAGAAAGGCCACTGACACTAGTGAACTAATGAAGCATACACAACATCATTAAAAGATGCACCTTACTTCTGAAGAAGTTAGGTGACAGAGCTGACTGCTTACGTTAATTGGCTCTCCAAGGCTTAGAAAACCTTATATGTTTTAAAATATTGGGCCCTTTGACTCTTCAACTCCATCCCCCACCCCATTTTTGGTTTGGGTCTTTTTGTCCTCATAAACTTGTACCATAGTGTCAGTGTTTCCTTCCTGCAAAGTCTGAACAGTTGCTGTTAGATGCAATGAGAACACTCTAGAGGTAAGTGGTCCAACTGCTGAATTAATTTGCTGTTCTGCAGTAATGACGTTCCAACAAGTATCAAACAGCCCAGTGCTTGCATGCTGATAAATCTAGGGAAATACCTTCCATGTCTTCTTAGATAATTTGGGTTTTTTTCATGGAGGTAAAAATTATGAGACTTCAGCAAAAGAACAAAAAGAGACACCTTAGAAATAATTTTGCCAGCATGTTCTCCTTGCATACTCATCTGATCTGCCTTTTATGTTCATAGGTGCTACTACAGTCCACCAGTCTATCCCAGTTTTATAGAAAATTTGACAAAATAAGAATTTTAAGCCCCCTTAGGAAAAACAAAGCATATTAGAGATTAACCAATACAATCCTCAACTGTACAAAATGGAATCCAAAAAAAGGCTTATTAGAGATATCGAGGAAAATTTGATTAGTCCTACTCCAAAGAACATACTCCAGCACACATAACACCTTCCGCTGTGTAGTCTCACATTCCCCACTACCTAGAGATATGCTGAAAGACAGGACAGCCTCCAAGACCTCAAGTTCTTCCAGAATTGTTAATGTCTCCCTAAAAACAGTACTAATGCTGGAAACCACCAACTTCGTTTAAATAAGTATCTTCTCCAGCCTACTGAATTTCCAGTGTAGCTCATACAACTTATTTTCCCCTTAGGAACAGAACATCCTGAAGGACCACTTCTGCTCTCTGAAATCTAGGCAGCACGGTATGTGAATGATATATATCAAAGAACCATGACTGTCTAAAGAAAAGGGATAGGAGCAATTTAGTAACCAAAAGACACTGCTTGGCAAATCTGCTCCACAGCAACATATTACCAGCTCTGCACCGAATTTCATCAGCTCAGATTCCAATCTTGTTTTGGACAGATACAGACACAGCTGGTCATGCTGACTAGTCTGAGTCAGGACACATATTGCTCCCTTCTGGTAAGGGATCAGGTCTCTCTGCCTTGTCTCCCTCCAGACAATAGGGATGAAAGAAAATTCCCTCTCTGGTGCACTTTCATTTTCACTGAAATCATTTTGCCTAAAGCACTGGTGAAGGAAGACAAGCTTCACTCGGTCCATCTTCATCCTATTCTTCCCTATTTCATGTCTGAGAAGGAAGGGGAACCTCCCTTGCTCATCTAACACAGATCTCCCAACACTGAACTTCTTTTTTTAGTCAGAAGGTAGAGGAAAAGGCAAAAGAGACAAAATCAGTGAGACCAGAGCTCAGATAACATGCTGGCTGGGGCCAGCAGACCTGATAACAGAAGATGTTTTTTCATGTGCATAAAGAAGAAACAAAAAATGAGGGGGAAAAAGAGAAACCATCATAGCAATTAACAAGATTTATTCCACTTACTTAAACTAAAGGTAGTCTTTACTGGAGGTAACTGTAAGCCTTATCTGAAGTGGCATTAAGAGGCTAGACACAATGTGTCCCTAGTCACACAAAACATCACATTTGACTCTTTTATCCACAAAGTCATGTGAACAGATCAACCTCCAGTCTTAAATGTGTGAACACAACTTCAGGAAGGGAGAAATAGGAGACAAAGCAGACAAGAGTCCTGGCAGGTGGAGGGGGTCACTTTCTACTTAATGACAGCTTGGCCAAGACTGAGTGGCTTTGTTTGCTCAGCCTGTGTGCCAGGGGCTGCAACTTCGAAGCCTTAGTTTGTTTTAAAGATGGTAAAGGCATATGTTTTAAAAGCTGTTTCACATACACAAATCTGACTGGAAATAGTTTTCCACTGCCACCAATGATAATTTCAGCTTAATCCACTTGCATCTATGTAATCTCATTTTCACCCTTGCAACGAAACAAGAGCCATATTGTACATAAGATCATGTTAATACTACACATCAAATTAGGCTAAAAAAGCAAAACATTAGTGTGACATCTTAAATACTGATGCTCAAGGTTGTCTCCTTAACAACAAATGACGCAGTCCTTATAACCAGAAGCATAACAGGGAAAAACACAGGGAAAAATAAGATTATTCCCTGACTAACAGCACTTAGAGAACAAACTTTAAAGCTAATTTTTTTACCATAAAAAAACCTGTATTCCAATTTCTGAAAAATTACAAAATTCAGCAACTCCACATACATGCCTGCCCAGAATTTCTAACACAAATTTTATACATACCTTCCTTTTGCCCCCAGGTTCCCAAGGAGAGACATCACTCCATGAAGTGTTATAAAAGTAGCTTTCACCTGCATCAAAACTTTGAAGATTCTAAAAGAAAAATGAAAACAAGAAACAATCTGCTTTTGCAGTCTGTTTTGAATATAAAGAAATCCTCAACAGAAAATAAGGAAAAGTAAAAAAAAGAAAACCCACATAAAGAAAGTATGACTCAGAAATCCCCACAGTGTTCAGATATAGGTCCCAAAACTCAGTTAAAAGAAATTACTTCTTTGACCACTCTTTGATTTATTTTACCTCAAATATTTGTTCATATGACTGGCTGGTAATATAGCAGGAATTCTGAACATTTCATAGTTACTGAAATAATATAGGGAGTGAAAATATTTACACTTTAATTCCACTGCTTCCAGCCAAGTTCACAGCGAATACTGAAAGATATTTTCCCCCCTCTACTTTCCTCCACCTACATCTGTAATATTTCACCGCTTACTTCCATTTTTTAACTTACCACTATGCCTTACTTCGCAACATTTTAAATCTTCACAGCATTGCTACGCTTTTTTGGAAAAACAAAAGAAGCTTGTTTCCAACAGCTGCAGTACTTTTCCTCAAGCTGTAAAAGCAACAATATTACCATGTCTGGAACACTTGTGTCAAGGTAAGCAACTTTCCTTACAGCTTTCCTCTAATCAATCCCACCAGAGCAGTTCAAGTTCCTCAAGCCAAAGCCAGCTACTACGCTAAAAATCCTGAAATTCATCTTCCGTTTTCTGCAGCCTGCACATATCCAAACACAAACCTGACTTTAAAAAACCAACCAAACAAACAAAAAAACCAAACCACACACACCAAACTATATTCGTGTTTCCTAGGCATTTCTGAAGACCCCAGGCTAGCTCCAACAACAGATAAGAGGGCCTTAGATGAACCACAGGCTACAAATCCAGGCTTTACCCATAGAAAACAAGCATCGTTTCACCCCTCACATTCTCCTTCCCTTTCACAGACCCCTCTTCACTCCAAACTCTGCAGATACCTAGAGAGAACCAGATGTTTTCATCTCTACACCACACATCACTGGAACAGCAGAAGCAGATAATAAATACCATTTAAGATCAGATCACCTTACAAGAGGAGTGGAATCCATAAACCTAATAGTTTGAGGTAAAAAAAACCACCACGCAGTATTTAAACGAAATTTAGCAACAACAGAGGATATACTGAACAACAAAGAGAAACAAAGCCTTTAGCAATCAATGAAATATAGAATCCTACTTCATGCAGGCTCTGTTTGCGCTAGGCTCCTGTTCTTGCAAATATGAGCATTCCTTTGTGTTTAACAAATTACAGCAAGCCAGAACATCATGCCAGTGATAATTTGATTTAAATTACATTATCCAAGAATTTAAATAAATGTAGCTGAGTTTGCAATAAGCTTTCTAGCTTCTTCAACAGTCAAGTCTGCCTGATGAGAACACAGAAAAGCTCGAGGCAACAATAAACAAATCCGTTTCCATCTAATCAACACCTAGACACTGAATGAGTAATCTATTTGCCCTTCAGCCAAAAATTCTTATAAAAAAACCAGAAACACCTCAGGAAGAACTCTTGCATGGAACAAGAGTAATCCTAGAACCTCAGAGAACTATGTTTGATAGAGAAAATGAAGAGACTTGAGATTTATTAAGAATTCTTCAGCCAAATATGCTGGAGCAAATTACGCACTGTTTTCTTAAAGTTTATGGCTTATCTAAAACATGTTCTACTTCTGGTTTGAGGCTCCTAGACTTAAACACCAGATTCCCACAAGCCAAATGCATGTAATAATACACATCCAGATACTTTTGCTGAAACAGCTATTTCTTACAGAAAAATATTTACTGATAAATGTAACCATTCTTATCAATACAATTAGTCAAAGGTGCAAATGTCTATTGTGAACACTTGGTTTAAACAGAGGTCTGCTAACTTGTTATGCCCTTCCCACATTTCTCAAGTCTCCCACAGGAGGGGAGGAAAACAGATGGGAAAGGTAACAAGAAGGGAATAAAAAACCCCAGAGAAACCTAACTAATCCTGATGTATAGTGGGTATTTTTACGTTAAAGAGAAAAACATTTTTAAACTAAGAACTGTTCTCCCTTCTGTATTAAAACCATCACTGTTTTCCAGAATAAAAAGATAAAGAGCTTATAGTTTAAATGAAGACATAGAATAGAATCACAGAATGGTTTGAGTTGGAAGGGACCTTACAGATCATCTAGTTCCAGTCCCCCTGCTACGGGCAGGATGTCACTCACTGCACCGGGTTGCTCAGGGCCCCATCCAACCTGGCCTTGAACATTGCCAGGGATGGGGATCCACAGCTTTTCTGGGCAACTTGTGCCAGTGCCTCACCACCCTCTAAGTAAAGAATTTCTTTCTAACACCTAATCTAAACCCGCCCTCTTTCAAATTAAACCATTGTTTCCCCTTTTCCTGTTCCATCCTTCTGATCATCATCTTGGTCCTAAAAATCACAATATGCTAGAGAAGCTAAAACAGTTTATTAAAGGAAAACCTCTGACTTTACAATGTACTTAAACATTCTACTTGGAGTATCAAACTAGTAATCTAGCACAAAAGGCCCATGTTTCCTTCTGAGCAGCTAAAAATTAATTTGGTCCTTAAGCTACAGAGAGATACTAGTCATATGTGAAACTCTGTCACCTTCCTCACAAACTACTGTCTATTATCATGCCTAATTAGAACAGTGTAAGACCAATTTTAAGACCAGATGGAAAGTCACATTTTATCATATCATTTCATACCATTTCCTAAATTGTCACAAGGAGCCCAAAACTCAATCTCAACATTTGAGAAAACAAACAAGCTTTAGATACTTCTCAATAAACGGTCTTTAAAGTCCCTTCAAACCCAGGCCATTCTATGATTCTATTCTAATAAGACCTCACACACTCTATATTACCAAAAAAAAATACCATCATCATATGAGCCAAGTACAAATCAAACCCTAGAAACCGTTCTTCCTACTGCTAAACTTGTACCAAAACCAGCCCCAGATAACCTGAGGAAAAAAAAATCCCTGAAATTATGAACTTGGTTGAGGGAGAATTATTTGCAAAAAACCCTAAGATGGAATTTTTTTGGCCCAAATCTCATTGCTTTTTCCAAAACGGAAATGTTTGCTGGGTTTCCCACCACCACCATTGATTAAAAATTAAGCAAACCCAACAAAACACACACTAATGCACGCTACACCACCCACCCCCCAAAACCAATCAAATACAAAACACCTTATTCCTCATTCACCAATAAAGTCCATACTGCAATCAAAGAGACTGCAAGCATTTTCATAGTAAAAACCTGGCATCATCAACACATTTCTACTTCAAACAGTCAAGACAGACTCAGGTTCTGAGTTAGAGGTTTGATGACAAAATAATACATAATACAATAAAAACTGTAAGTAAATGGAAATTACTAGACATTACAATTTTCCCTGAGTTATTATGACATTTAGATACATCCAACACTGTCCAACTGCAGTAACCAAGAATGTTCCAAAATAAGTTATGCATGTGCAATTTTTTTTCCAATCATTTGCTTATACAGTTTCAAAAAAAAGAAACACCACAAAGTCACAACAGCACGCTTACAGAGTAATTAAACCTACTTTAGTTCCATCATACAGAAGCAAACTCTTGACTGTGGTCAAGGTGGAGTCATGAATAAAGAGACAGAACAGACTGTGCACCAGCTCACTGAAATACACTACTGTTTAGTTGCATTACTGCATTTGCCCTTTTCCTGGTATTAGGCTTGCCAATCTCCTGGTGAGCATCCCTCCTGATTGTCGCACAGAGTTTTCTCCAGGAAGGGGCAGCAATGGTACTAGGTTCATCTTAATCGTCCCAGTACACTTGCATATACTTCTAAAGATGCAAAACCAAACTACAGCTCAGTAAAACAATTTTGGTATTTTTCCCTGGTCACAAAGTTTAAAGGTCTGCAACAAGATTACTGGGTTTAATTGCCAGGCCCTTTTCAGAAACGAGGACAATTTGTATCTCTTCAGAGGCTTGCCCTTGATACTTGATGTCTTTGAGTAGACTCAAGCCCTCATCTGCATGTGATTTTTAAAAAATTGAAAAAAAGCTGCTGCATAGAACATAAATAACAGTTCCTTAGTCTGTGGTGTTTTTCTTGAAGCTGTACTGTTCCTTCTGTTTAAACATTCCTACCAGAGAATATGCAGCACTATCTATAACACATCCTGTTGAGAAATACATTTTCTTTCAATGCTGCATACTAACACACGAAATTCCTCCCCTGGCATATGATCAGTCACTAATGAGTAATTCTTGAAGTAAAGACCCCTCCATAAAGATCTGTGGCAGAGGAACATCCTATATACACTAGAAAGTGAAATATTTTTCAACGGTTTACATTTCAGATTGGTTTACATTCTTTCAAATGCTTTACCTTCAGCAATTCCCTGCAGTTGTCAAGCCCAAGATCCACAAGAATGTCCTTCACCTTTCTTCGAGCCTTCCTGACATTATCAAGATTTTGAACAGGAATTTGAAACATTTTGCACTTTTCCTGGGGAAAAAAACCAACAACGCAAACACGAAAAAAAAGTGACAGAATAATTGAACACAGGCACTTGAATTTAACAGTCTTAAAACACAAACTAAAATCCAAACCAACATGGAATAGAATCATTTATGTCGGAAAAGACGTCTAAGATCATTGAGTCCCACCGTTAACCCAGCACTGCCAAGTCTACCATTAAACTATGTCCCTCATCACCACACCTACATGTCTTTTAAATACCTCAGGGATGGGGACTGAACCACTTCCCTGGGCAGCCCATTCCAGTGCTTGGAAACCCTTTCTGTGAAGAAGTTCTTCTGATTATCCAACCTAAACCTCCCCTGGTGCGAGCTGAAGCTATTTCCTCTTGTCTTATCTCTTGCTCCTTGGAAGAAGAGATTGATCCTCTCCTGTCTACAATCTCCTTTCAGGTAGCTGTAGAGAGCAATAAGGTCTCCCCTGAGCCTCCTTTTCTCCAGGCTGAACAACCCCAGCTCTATCAGCCACTCCTCACAGGACTTCTGCTCCAGAGCCTTCACCAACTTCATCGTCCTTCTCTGGGCATGCTACTGCACCTCAGTGTCTTTCTTATAGTGAGGGGCCCAAAACTGAACACAGAATTCGAGGTGTGGCCTTACCAGTGCCAAGTACAGAGGGACAGTCTGGTCCTCCTGGCCACACTATTTCTGATACAGAAATGGGATTCATTAATATTTCCCAGTAGATCACTTAAAGGAAAGAGAATCTGAATTTTTTAAAAACTCCAAGTTTTTCTTTCAGATCTCCTTTTATCTACATGGCAGAAATACTTGCTTTGTGAGAGTGTTGTAAAAGAACATGAACACCACAATTTTATTAAGTTCTGTTCAGAAAATTACTGTCATCTCACCAGGCAGGAGAAATTCAACACCTTTCACCTTGAATGTGAGCATCAAGATGAGAAGTCTTTGATAAGTTGTTTTGCTGTCGTGTATGTACATGCTTAAAATATGATTGCTAGCAAAACCTAGATTTCCTGCACAAGGTTGTAAAGTAATCAGGTATCCCCATGGGCTTAGATTTAGAAGTATGTGCCTTTGTCAATTGCGTCAACTGCTTCCTGGATGCCAGCAAAATGCAATTTAGACTGAGATTTAAGAAACTAAAACGGGCACAGAATACAAAAGAACTACCCTGCACTGAAAAAGGTCACTGGGAGTTTCTCAGGTATTTGGTTCTTAAATAGCTGGCAGATGATCCAGGAGCATTTACAACATCTTAGTCCTTATTTCTAAATAATTCATCCATCCAGGACAAGTCTGAACAAGAAAAAAAAAAAAAAAAAAAAAAGAAAATCCCCAAACAGCACTTCATCCCTGTCAAGTCTCAAATATCCTGAAAAGCTATACTTCACTACAAAAAGCAAGATCGTTGTTAACAGAAAATCTTTACCTCACATGACAAGATTTTCCTGTAAACGGCTGCAAAATCCCCTTGCACATAAGACACTAGTTACAAGCTAAGCCTCAATAACCCCCACACATGCAAACCCCACAAAAATTATGAAAAAGGTTTTTACTCTGTAAACTCCCCAAACCTTAATTTATGTATAAAACATAAAATTGAGGGGGTTTGTAATCAAAATTCAAACAACTCACATACTATTCTTCTCTTCTTCTCCCTCAAAAGGAAAGGCATGTAGAGAGAAGCGGAGAGGGAACCCCATTTGATGGACGCTTGTCTTGTTTTCTAATGTTTTCCATCAGCAAGAAGTCCAGAAGACATTCTGATACCATTGGGGTGGGTGTAGAACGGGACCCTATAAATAATGGAATAAATCAGAGTAACTGATCTGGCATTCTAATTAAGTCCAAGGAGTAAAAATAGGACACAAAATCATCTTTAAAGTGAAGTCCACTGAGAATTTGCATAGTCTCTGGTCAAAGCTTTATGATCAGTCCCTCTGTGATAGAAGGTTAAGGCACATCAACCCCGTGGTCCGCTGCAGGTAACAAAAGAGCTGGCTGGACTTCACCATGCTCAGATCAGCCAGAAGATGTGGTTCAGTAAATTGGGCACCACAGGAAACCATTCCTCCATCTCAGTCCTTCAACTGATGCTACTGAAGAAGGTGAAGCAAACTTTTCTTGAGGCATGTCTAGCTCATAGAACAAAACCACTAGTCTACAAAGACCATGTAGTACACAACATCCATGTAACTCAAGTTTTCTTAACCAGTAATCTTTCTGAGATGGAAACTATTAATCCAGAAGAAAGAAAGAAAAACACACACACACCAAAAAAGAAACCTGATACAAATTAGTTATTTTCCAGTTTTCAAGTAGTTGGTCTTCAATCCAAAGGCCACCATGTGCAATCACGTGCAAGGTTATTCAGTTGGTATTTAAACAACCTGCTTGGGAGTAGGGCCCTTAAGTTACTCATCTAACACCGGAATCACAGAATGGTTTGGGTTGGAAGTGACCTTAAAAATCATCCAGTTCCAATCCTCTGCCATGGTCAGGGATACCTTCCACTAGACCAGGCTGCTCAAAGCCCCATCCAGCCTGGCCTTGAACGCTGCCAGGGATGGGGCATCCACAGCTTCTCCGGACAGCCTGCTCCAGTAGCTCACCACCTTCGCAGTTAAGAATTTCTTCCTAATATCTAATCTAAAATCTACCCTCTTAGGATTCCTTCTATCCATTAGACCATCAATGCCCCATCACAAAGGTCACAAAATCTCAACCTTCTAAGCTTATTCCCTCAAGCCCTCATTTTAATTCCCTGATTACTATGCAGTTTATTATCCATAATCTTTTACTACTAATTTGCTTTTCTTATATTTTGGATATTTTTCATGCCTTAAGTTGCATTTTGGTTCCATGAATAACTACCATTTGTTGGTACACATCCCATTCTTAGCCAGCAAATTCAACATGAAAGAACTACAGTAAAACTAAACCAGAGTTACTCTAGCCCGAGTCTTAATCCTTCTACTGTACTGCCTACTGAGAAGATAAATTTATCCTTAACTACTTTTAACTGTTGTTCCCAAATAAACTGATAACCCATTTAGTTTTCACAGTCAGTACCATTTCATAAACAGAACCAAGACAAGTTAGTAGCATAATAAAAGAATTAATTTTAGCAGTTGGTGTCTCAAATCCAGTTGTAAAAAATCTGTTCAACTCTTGCTCAGGCCTTTTACACATCAATCTATTCTGTATTTGCTGCTTCTTAGGAGAAGACCTCCATAATGATGCAACAAACGGAAGTTTTATGCAACTCTACAGGTTCCATTCATTTCTACAACATTTGTTACCACAAACTGTAACATCTAAATACATTCAGCTTTTCAGCAAAGATCGCAAATACAACTCTTTCCTTCCAGTAGTACTGCAGTATTTTAAGGCTAGCCTAAACAACAAGGTAACAGAATCTCTGTAGTCAGTCACTAGTCTGCCAAGTGCCATCTTCTGTTATTTCTCCTCATTAACAAAAAAAAGCAAAAATACTAGCATTTCACCTCTTCAAAGTGAGAAGTCGCCACAAAGTGGAAAGTTCCTATTTCTCCTACTCCTTAGAACAATACTCACTCACCTTGGAAAGGACCTCAAAAGGATATCCAGTCCAGCCTCCTGTAAGCAGGCTCAGCCATCAGCTGTAATCAGAGCACTCCATTTTGGCCAGTCAGGTCCTGAAAAACCTCCAGACAGAGGTTTGACAGCCTCTCTGGCAACCTCTCCCAGTGACAGCCTGTGCTCAGGCTGTGAGAGCTTTTTTCCTTACATCAAATCAGCACCACTTTTGTTTGTGTTCCTACGGAAAGCAGGCATTTGCAAGCAAATTAAATACAGACTTGGTATGGGTTGGAGTAAGGAAAATGCACAAATATGCCCTCAGTGTGCAAGCAAAAACTTCCAGCAACAACCAGTAAACTAGATAATCGGGCATTTCTAGAGTATTCAGGAAAAGAGGTAGCTACAAAGAAACCCTGTAAAGAAGACCCACAAGAAGGTGGCTGCAACAGAACCTTTTTTAGACACCAGATAATCCACACTGAAGCCAGATCTCCAGATGTGTTCCTAGGAAGCTGGGTTTCACTAGTCCGTTGCTCACAGAGTTGCTTATAGTAGGGAAATTATGAAAGGCTTATGGTATTTTGTCCTTTCATATTATCTGCCTTGGACATTGAATCATTCTTAGTTTTTATACGTTTTATCTAGTAACTGTCACTAGTAACTGCGAAAGAGATTTTTAAAAAGACTTTGGTCTTTATAAAGGCTTACAGGTTTTGGGACATTTGGGTGGGAATATTTATAAAGGTTTGTTTATCACCTTGTATTTCAGCAGTAATCAGAATTGACAAGCACCAATAAAGAATTATTTTCATTTCAGTAAAGTCATTAGAAGTTGATAGTATTAGTTGAGAAAACAGTAAAAACTACTTTACTCCTGAAAATTAAATGAGAGCACGTGATCTACTATTTCTAAGGATCTAAAGCATAGGAGCACTTGGTAGCAAAGAGAGCAGACAGGAGGACATTGAGAAACTGCCTAGAATAATGTGAGTTCAGCTTGGCCATGTGGAGTTTTACTTTCATCAATTTTGTTTTGTTTCTGATAAGCTTACAAGTCCTACAAGAGGTCACACCTGGGTATCTGCTTGACCACATATTACATGGTGGGTTCCACTTCCTGGACTCTTATCTGTGCCTTCTGAGAGAGACCAAACCGGATTTACGAGTATGGCGGCACCATCAAAGCTTATCCAGCCTATGGAGGGAGAGGGAAGAAATGCTTATAGCTTCCTAGCAACTTCTCTAGGTGTTTTAATAGCTTTGGGAGACATGATGCCTGGAAAGAAAAACAGTCAATTTATTAGGACAGATACTGTCCTTGTTTATTATTGTAAATTAAAATATATCTTTTTAAAAAATAACATGAGCAGTTCTGGTCAATAACATAATTCCTCTTTATCATCTTAAATTCCAATTTCTATCCAAGTGCAATGCGATAGAACTCTCAGGCTAAAAATATTGAACTTTTCTTTGTGCAACTAAAGAAGAAACCTTTGGGGGTCTGGAATCATAGAACTCTTTTTAAAGTCACAATAATTTTGCTGTTCTCATGGTTATAAATCACATACCCGCTGAAAAGGTCACCTAGCCCAACACAAAGACAGCCATCATTCAACAGTTGCTTACACAAGGAAGAGCAATAAGCCATGTGATTACAAAGATAAAGATACGGCACACCAACCTGCATCTTGCCTAACAAGTCAAATCAAAATGAGTTTAGATCCCTAATGTTACCTGCCGCGGTTTAAATAACTATTGTGATGGTTCATTAACACACGATCAAATCCCTGTTATCCAAGACAAGTCAGAAGAAGGGACAATACCATTCAAACACATGGAGCCTTCCTAAAGCATTAACTCACACAACACTTTGACTTACTTGCAAGTCCCTTCTGCGCACTAGCCAGAACTTTAACCCAGCAGGATCCAAGTGCATCCAAGGTGACCTGAGCATGTGCATGGAGCCTACTCAAATCCTGCAAGACTCATCAGACCCATGTGCATGAGAGCAGAAGAGTCACACACCAAGCCCAGCTACTCTAGGAGGAAGTACAACTGCGTTTGTACTGCAATAGTCAGTTTGGTATGACCCAAAGACTTCGCACTTCACAAATGCCCAGGACAGTCCATAGCACAGATAATACAAAACCTTAATGATTCAGCAGCGGGACAAGAAGTGAAAAAAAACCAAGGCTGTGCAACAGGTTTCAGCAGAGGAACTGAAGTGTTCAAACACAAGCCAGTTCTGCCAGTGTTCAGTAGGATTTAACCCAAATCAAGGAGCTCCCAATGGAAAAACATAAGGTATTACAAAACTCTGTGGGCTCTTCCTTGTTTCTGAAGATATATTTGAATTTGCTATAATTTGGGGGGGTGGGTGGGGGGGGGTTGTTGTTTTCTCACAAAACTTTCATGAAACGAATCATAGAAATTAAAGGTCTTCTTACAGTTTATAATATACCTTATTTTTTACCCACAGATATTGTGCTAAAGAAATGCCCTTTTCCTGATCTAAATTTAACAGAAAGTTTATTAAAAGCAGCACTAGGATTTCTAGATTATAGAGTACATATCCCAAGAGTGAGTCTTTACAAGCACTTCATTTTAAGTCTTTACAGTTTTTAGGGGATCAAACACTTATTTTTGACAACAGAAAACTGTTAAGAACAACCACCAATTCCTCCCCAACAATGTACATGTCAGAACTTTATCAGCTGTGAGTTGTTCGTAATTCTGACCCTACAGAACAATGAACCGCTGCAGCAGGAGTCAAGTGCGTGCCTTTGACTTTGTTTACAAACCAGGACAATTGAAACTCCCCATTACCTGCCCTCGAGCACAAGGCAAGCACATCTAAATGGTTTTCATGGTTTGCATTATGCGGGCTATGTTTGTATACATTATTCATGAACTTTTTCTTTGTTTTTAAATGCACGAATTGCTGAGGTACCACAAGGATGGTCAACGTAATTTCGCATCCCGCTGCCTTCTGCCATTAAACGATCCCATTAACTGATGGTGAAGTGCTGATTCCGCACGCATGCCCTTCCCACCATCCAAGCTAACACTTCTGCTACAAACTGCTTCAAATTACAACAATCCACTAGAAGTAATTAAAACTACTCGTCCACAGCCTTCGAGACAACCTATTCAGCCCGTTCCTCACACACACCCTATCGCTGAAGTGCGGGCTGGAATTAGCAAACAAAAAGCGAAGCAGCCGCTCACGGCGAGGCACCGGGGAGGCCACATCGCCTCCCTCGATGGCCGATGGGGCCACTCCACACCACGGCGGGGGCTGCGGGGCAGGGAAAGTGACCGTCCGGTCTCGTCGCTGCGGGCGAAGCCGCTCCGCGTTCGCAGCTCCCGCCGCGCCGAGAGGGCGCAGCCCCCGGGCGCTCCCCGCCTTCCGCCCCGCCCCGCCGCGCCCGCCGCACGTACCCGGCCGGGCTGCAGGGGGAGCCCCCGCCGCTCCTCCTCCCGAGCTGTGCTCCTGCTCCTCCTCCTCCTGCTGCTGCTCGCCTCCCGCCGCGCCGCCGTCCCGCACGGCCGCCGCCCGCTGCTCAGGGCTGCGGCTCTGCCCCCGGCCCTGCCCCCGGCTCTGCCCGTGCCGCCGCGCCCCCGCCCGCCGCGCCGCGCCCGCCGCCCCGCCCCGCGGCCCCGCCTCCTCCGCCGCCGCCGCCCGCCGCGCTCACCGCACGCCCCGCCAGGGCGGCGGCACCGCCGGAGCCCCGCTCGGCGCTCCGCTCAGCGCCCGCCCCCCGCGCCTCCGCCCGCGCCGCATCGGCCGCCAGAAAGAGAAAATGGCGCTCGATTTGTCCCAGGAAGTGACGTCGGGGCTCATTTGCATGCCAGGGGGACAGCCAATGGGAAGAGACTGGGGCAGCGCTCCCATTGGCTGCCCGGAGGAGCTGGGCGCGGCCGTGGGCGGGGCCTCTTGAGGGGGCGGGCCCCGCGTGCAGCGCTCACCTGCGTCCGCAAGGGGCAGCACTGAGCGCTCTCGCGAGATCCGTGACGTCAGCATGGAGTGGGAGGGGCCTGCTGACCCCGTGCCCAGCACACGAGGCCGCCACGTGCGGGTCCATTCCCGCTGCCCCGCTTCCAGGGAGTGATGGGCGAAGCCTGGATCGCATCTGCTGGAGGCCCCTCCCAGCCATCCCAGCCCACGGGGCGAGGCGATGCCTGGCTGCCAGGCTCCCCATTGGCGGAGGCTCCTGCAGGGCGTGGCTCATTGATCAGCTAATGTAGTTCTTACTCCTTCCTTGATGGCAGATGGTTTTTTGGTCAACACGAGATGGAAACTGGGCCTCTCAATTTAGGAAGGATGTTGAGGTACTGGAACGTGTCCAAAGGACGACAAGGCTGGTTGCTGGAACACAAGTCCTATGAGGAGAGGCTGAGGGAGCTGGGGTTGTTCAGCCTGGAGAAGTGAAGGCTCAGGGGAGACTTCACTTTCTACAACTCCTTGAAAGGAGGTTTTAGCCACCTGTGGGTCGGTCTCTTCTCCCAGGCAACCAGCAGTAGGACAAGAGGACACAGTCTTAAGCTATGCCAGGGGAGGTTTAGGTTGGACATTAGGAGGAAGTTCTTTACAGAGAGAGTGATTGAACATTGGAATGGGCTGCCCAGGCAGGTGGCACAGTCACCGTTCCTGGAGGTATTTAAGAAGAGACTGGGTGTGGCACTGAGTGCCGTGGTCTGGTTGACAAGGTGGTGTTAGGTCAGAGGTTGGACTTGATGATCTCAGAGGTCTTTTCCAACCTGGTTGATTCTGTGATTCTGTGAAACAGAACCAATCCCCTGTGCTGGTGGGTAACAGCTGTACCACAGGGACCAAGACAACCAGCCAAGACAAAGTCAGCAGCGTGGCTCTCCAACCCCGATGCACCTGGTGTGGCTCTTTGGTTGGAACAGGCAGGTCATGGCAGGACGCGCACTGCCATGGAGGCGCATATGGCCATGCTGGATCCCATTCTTGGCACACCGGGACCTTCTCCCTGCCTCTCTACCATCTTTCTGGGACACCTTTCAATCTTCCACCTCCCCACAAGGTTGTCCTGGCTTTGCTCAGGCCGCTTCCAAAGGGCTCACAAACTAATTACTTCAGCTAGAGTTTCCCTGAGTGTTGCCATGGGCCTTGGCAACCATAAAATTTTGCTGTTTGTCTACACACAGCTCATGTGCAGGTCAATGTGTTGGGCAACTCATTTCCAGCCTGTGAAGGCTTCAGCAGCAGACTGGTACCTTCTCAAAAAGCATTACAAATAAAATATTGACATTGACAGAAAAGTGTTTTGGGTTTTTTTTTACAGTAGTGGCCACAAGATTTGTTAACCTTTGTAGTCAACAGTCCAATAAGTACATTGAAACATGATTAGTTCTAAGGGTTTTTTCTGTTATTAAACTTTTATATGATATAAATTCATTAGCTATGTACTTGCAGCACCAGTGTGTATGCAGTAAGGTTGTAGGTAAAAACATTTATGGAGGAAAGGGGCAGCCATCTATGAAAGATAAATTATCCATGGTAAATACAGGACCACAATATAAAAAATTGTTCTTACACAGTGCAAGAAGGGATACGTCCAGTTAGTTAAAATGCAGCATTTAAAATAAAGATATTAACTGCTGTCTAATAATTCATAAAGTAACAAAATGGAAATGCCCAATGGCTCCCACACAGTCAACAACATTAGACTTCTGTTGCAACAAACCCAGTAATTGCAGAGTGTTTCTAATAACGGATAAGTTAAAGAGATTAAGCAAAAGGTTAAGAGAAAACATTCATGAAAGAGTCTTTCATGGCTGAACATTCCAGCAAAACTGTGGAATATGTCCTCATTTTCACAGAACCCCAGAATGGCTGAGGTGGGAACAGACCTCAGGAGGCCATCTGGTCCAACACGGCATTCTCAAGCAGGATCACCTAGAGCCGATTGCCCAGAGTATGCCCAGACATTTTCTGTCGGGTAGTAAGAATGGGAGCTACTTTATAAAGGGGGTGAATTAGATGTACACACATAGTAACTTTAGTTGTAATTCTGTTACAGCTGCCAAATCCTGCAGTATGCTCAGCAAACTCAGGGCCTATTTAAACAGGGTGGAGTTGGTGCTCATTCACTTGGGAAAGCAGGTTACATTTTCACATTGCAGGACTGGCATCAAAGTGTACACCTTGGAAGCAGGTCCACTAGCCTCCAAAGCCTAAGATTTTCCAAAGTGAAACCTGAGACTAGACTTCAAATTCCTCCTCTTGTTTAAAAAAAAAAAAAAAAAAAAAAAAAACCAAAAAAAAAAAACAACAAAAAAACACCACACAACAAAAAAAAACCACACAAAAAAACCAACAACAACAACAACAAAAACCAAACAAACAAAAAAAAAACCACCCAAACAAACAACAACAAAAACTCCAACAGGATTTTTCCTATAAGTCAAAAGCAATTTCATAATAGAAAAATAAGTGGACTTGAGGACAACAGAGTGAGGAGAAAAGCAGTCGGATACACACAACGTTAAGAAGAGTAAAAAGTAAATATATCAGTTTTTCTTAGATAAAAGTAATAGCTTTGTTCAACCAAATCCAATGGGATGAGTCATTTGCTTTGGAAATGTATTTGAAGATGAGTATTACTCCAGCTAGGAGACATTAAGAAATTTGGTGATTATGTTTCAAGTACATGTAACTTTGCTGCCACCTGGGAGCTAGATGTCTGTTTTGATACTTCAACAAGTAGCATTTAACAAAAACAAGTAATATTTTTCCTTATACTATGGGGTAGTTCAGATCTGGAGAGAGCAACAACTGCAAGAGGGCGCTTTGGCAGCTCACAGTGACTGGTGAGGACCTTAGCCCTCTGTTCTCCTTCCTGTGGGTGAAACTCACAACTTCAGCGCTTTCCATTAGCTCTCTCCAAGCAGAACAGCAGGAGCAAAGAGCATCTGTCTGCAAGTGTACAGCCAACACCTGGGTGGGCAGAAGGGACTTCTCAGAGTTTGCAGAAAAGTCAGGAGAACTAACTTCTATAGCTGGCTTCCAGGTCCTGGAGTAAGGTCCCAAACCAGTACTGACCCAGACAACTCTTCTGATAAAATGCAAGAGGATGGAGGGAAGCTCTGTTTTTCTAAAGGATATGCAGCCACTACCTTTTTTCTACAACTCTTCAGTACATTTTCTACATCAGCTTATATTAATGTAATATCATCAAGCTTTCCCTTGCTTTTGAAGAACAGGCTGCAGCACATACCAGTCTCAGTGATCCTCTTTAAAACTGCCTGACGAATACGTTCATTGGCCTATACTAGATGTTTGAAGATTAATGTAATCGCTTTACAAAATCTTTTCCCAAATCACAGATGTTACAAGGTCTCCCTTTGCACAGTCTGTATGCCTAATTTGCCAAAAAGAGGTGTTTCATTGCTTGTGGTAGTGTTGCCATGATTCTGGAGAAGAAGAAGACCTGGGAAGAGTTTCCAAAGGTCATGTGCCAAGCTTCCCATTGCAATATCACTCTTTTGCTCCCAACAGGAGCTTTTGTCTAATTCCACTGAAATCCTCTTACTAAATGCGATAGCTTTTCAAGGAAGTTTTTATCATGAAAGGAGAGGTTCTCTTCTGGAAGAAGAAAAGGAAGCCAAGAAACAAAGCACGAAGAAAAGGCAAAGCACAATGCCAGGCAAGCAGAAGTAATGCAAAAAGTAACCATATTCAAAAAGTCAGGTTGTTTCTACAGCTTAAAGCACATTGCCAAGTCAGTGCTGGAGAAATTAAAAGGATGACTGAGTTCAAAAACTGTGTACCGTTGTACAAATAAAAATGGAAAGAGAATATCATTCCAAGGAGACTGTTCTCCTATCTAGCATAATAAAACTTTTAATCACAGCTTGCTGATTTCACTCTTTGCTGTGAGACAGCATCATGAATAGGTGGCAGAGACTTTCTTTTGAGAACTCCTTGAAACTCAGACTCTCATTTGGAAGTATACAACGGTTCTTCATTTTTGTGATTAAATTAGACACATTAATAACAGTGATGTAGATATGTGTCAGTCTCTGGACTCAGTCTTCATTAGGTAATATTAACAAAACCAATAGATCATGTCATGTGCTGGAATAAAATATCTAGGCCAAACTAACCTGTCTTCTATATTTTCCCCAAAATCAGTTGTAATAATTCAATATGAATATTTTTACGTGAGTAAAATGTAAAGATTTCCTGAAGAGAAATTCATCACAAATGCTTGTGATTCTGGCTGAAGCAATATCACTTTCTTTACTAAACAAAACAATATTTATCAAGATGTTTTTGCCTACAGAAATTGATTTAAAATTGCTGCTAAACTATGTGATTATTTGGCTGTAAGAAAGATGGATCTTAAAAATCCAGGTTATGTTGTAGAAAGAAATTAATAATTCAGACAACCTAAGAAGTAAAAGTAATTAGAAAAGAATGAGAAATCCTTCCAAGTCCATTCACTAATTAGGATCTCTGAACGTAATTCACACTCAAAATTATTCAAATCAATTTCAGGTATTTCTGAATTTCAAATATCATCAGCAAATTTTCAGTTTCATCAAAAATGCTTTAGCCAAATTTGAAAAGAGTATGTCTGGAAAGAGTAAATATCTCTGGTAAAGAAGCAAAGTATCAAAAAATTGTACAGTATTGCAGAAAATCAATTCCACAGTGGGTACAAATATTCTACTTTAAGAATTCCATTGGGAAATACAGTTCAGTCAACTTTTCATAATTTCTGAAGACTGGAAATACAAACAAGAAAATGTTATAAAAAACCAATCATCACTGCTTTTGCCAATAATTTGCACATACAGTTCCGGTGTTTTCTTTTTCAGATGTTCCCTATTTTTAGAAGAGGAATTAAAAACAAGTTACAACAAAATATTAGGTGATGTCAATCACTGCCTTTTTAATGCAAATCATCTGTTCAAGTTTGATCCAATTTTCCCTAGGTTAATCTGGGAGTACAGGTGTGTATGACTACCAACACCAAAGGTACATAACTAGAGTTAGGAGTACACAGTTGGTTCACACAGTAGGTCTAAAAAGGCTAATCAAATCTACTAGAACTTCAGCATTTCTACATTATTTTGAACTTTATTAAACTGGAGAAGATAATAAAGGAATAAGCTACATTTTTTCTCATCTGTATTTTCCCCTTGTGTAATCAGCAAGTAACTTTGCTATAGTTCTTGATGTCATATGCAATTTGCATGATAAATAAGTATTTATACATGCAGATTCCTATTCACCTACTCAGCCTTTCTCCTATGTCCCCCCAAAGGCGGTGTTTCCATTAAGAAGATATTCTGAGAAAGCTACAAACATCCACCATATTGCTTCTCTCTGAATTATGTGCATTTTGCGTATCAAGCATTTTTCTTTATTCAGAAATGTTGCTTACCAAATTCTTAGAATAAATGTAATTTGTGTTTATACACAGTATAAATATAGTAAAATACAGTATATACAGTAGTTTAGGGTGTAGTCTTTAAGGACAAGCAATATTGCAGGAAGGGTACCTAATCTCAGAGCAGTGTTGTGTGCTAGACATTAGATGGGAGATAAGATAACACCTAAAATAATTATGTTAAATAGAGCTGGGGACTAGTCTATAAGAGAATGATTAAGGGGTTGTTGTCATGAGA
The DNA here is from genome assembly GCF_022539395.1 of Myiozetetes cayanensis. Lineage (NCBI taxonomy): Eukaryota > Metazoa > Chordata > Aves > Passeriformes > Tyrannidae > Myiozetetes > Myiozetetes cayanensis. The sequence goes on along the minus strand of NW_026086604.1, from coordinate 93,827,070 downwards.
TTTAACATTAAATGGAGGGGTTTTTTTTAATTACCTAATCAAACAGATAATATTGTCTAGTCATTGGCCAGGTGTAAAATCAACATATTTCAGCTAATCCCAAGAAGGGCTAATTTTGGACAGTCCCTGACCAATGTCTGTGGAGTTCTTTTTTTTTTTTTCAGTTAGTATGCTGTACACATACTTGACATAATCAAGTGAATATTTAAATGTTTGATCTCATGCTATCCACATAAAAAGGAATTTTCCCATTCATTTGAAAAATAATAGCTTTTAGTCCAAAAAATTAACAATTTCATTAAATATATTGTTCATAGTCAGTCTCAAAATGTTTTAAGTTCCTTTTTAAAAACATTAATAACCCCATTTGAATATTTCTAGAATTGAAAATCCTTTGCTCTCTGCATAAGATAACAGATATTCAAATTTAAAATTACAGTGCTTTAGCTATGTAACACCGTGAACAATCCCTTATCTTGTGTGGATTCAGAGATTTCCTGAAATATTGCTTGGAAAAAAACAAAAGTAGATTAAAATGAACCCCCAGAAATAAATTACTGTGGAATCATTGCAATCCCTCTTGATATCTTAGTCAGTGTCCAGCACTGATGACTGGCAGACTTGCTCTTGGAAATTAGATGCTTCAGCTGGGTAAGTGGGAAAAAAGTTGTGGTGCTTCTTCTTCCAAAGTTGACATATGAATCCAAGTCACAATATCTAAAAAGGTTTAAGAGTTTATTCCATTATCCAGCCTTTCAGATGCCTTATCTTGACATATTCCTAAAGAAGACAGAAAGGTTTACCTTATATTTTGTGAGAGATTAAGTTTATATTGAGTGTGAGAGGTACACATGTCAGCTGACAGTACAGCAAGGAGATAACTTTTTGGTGCCTGTCTTGACTAAAAATATGAGCACTGGAAAAAGAATTGATTGATTCTGTCAATGTATCAAAGCAAATTCTGAATCACTTAGGTGCATACAATTCCTTTTCTTCAAATTCTAAGTATTGCTTGAAAAGAACATCTATGAATAGGCCAATTAGATGATATTCTAAGACTGCCTTATCAAGATTAGGGTCTTCATGTTATCTTATCCTGATAGTTTGCCACAGACTGTGGTTTGGCTAGAGACATCCAGATGAAGACTGCTGGAACCTCAGGAAACTAGTAAAGGTCACAGACAGTAGCACATTCACAGCCAACAAAAAACTGTTCAAGAAAAGTGGAAAAAACGTGAGATTATTGTGAAATTTGTCTTAATACAGCTGAACAGATTGAATTGGATTCAGTTGCAGCAAAGGAGGAGCAGCATGGTGATGATTAGGAAGTGTGTGTTACTTCAAAGCACAGCACCTAGGGGTGATTGTCAGGAGCCTAGTTCTTAATACCAGGAATGTGTTTGAAGCTGCTAATGTGAATGTCTTGCAGACAGGTCATTTGTTCAGCTTCCTCACAGTGCTCTGAAGTTCTCATCCCATGTGGCTGCCTAGGGAATTCTCCTTGAAGGAACTATGTTTCACATATAATTAGAAGACTCTGGATCTTTTTCTAAGCTTAGTCCAACTATCCTCCTTTCAAGCAGGTACCGAAACTGCCAGTCCCAAAGTGTCTGGTACAGTTACTTGAACAACCATCACTGAGATAATTAGTGTCAATGGAAGTTCATGTTGAGGATATCTGGGCTAAAGGACTGTTCTTGCTGGTTCCAAATCAGAAGAAGGGGTATCAATATCCTAGGTGAAAACAATCCTAGCTGAGCATGAGGCATATTTAAAACAGGAGGGTTTGCTTTTGAGAATAGATGGACTAAAGATATATGGCTTTCTTTATCAACAGTGTTTTGTCATTGGGTTTCAGTGTCTTTAATAAGGTTTAAGCATCCTTCATGGCTTTCTCCACATCTGGGTTTGGCAGAACACCTTACTCTTTGTCCTGGTTTCAGCTGTGATAGAGTTTTCTTCCTAGTAACTGGTACAGTGCTGTGTTTTGGATTCAGTGTGAGACTAGCACTGAAAATACACTCATGGTTTAGCTGTTGCTCAGCAGTGCTTACCAAAGGCTTTTCAGTCTCCCGTGTTCCACCAGTGAGGAGCTGCACAAGAAACTGTGAGGGAGCATGTCCATGACAGCTGACCCAAACTGGCCAAAGGGATATCCCATACCACAGAGCTTCATGCCCAGTATATAAACTGGGTGGGGGGGGAGCTGATGGGGAGAGACCAATCACATGCTGATGTCTGGGCATCTGTTAGCATGGTAGTGTGCATCTTTTGTCTTGGTTTAAACCCAGCTGGCAACCAAGCACCGCACATCTGCTGGCTCACTCCCCCACAGTGGAGCAGGGAGGACAATCAGAAGAGTAAAATAGAGAAAACTTGTGGGTTGAGATCAGGACAGTTCGATAGGCAAAGCTAAAGCAAAGTAAAACAAGAAATTCATTCCCCACTTCCCATAGGCAGGCAAGCGTTCAGCCATCCTCAGGACAGCAGGGCTCCATCACATGGAACAGTGACTTGGGAAGACAAATGCCATCACTCCAAATATTCCCCCTTCCTCCCCCAGCTTTATATGCTGAGGATGATACCATACGGCCTGGAATATCCCTGTAGTCAGTTGGGGTCAGCTGTCCTGGTCGTGTCCTCTCCCAATCTCTTGTGCACCCCCAGCTTCCTCACTGACAGGGCAGTTGGTAAAGCAGAAAACGCCTTGGCTCTGTGTAAACACTGCTCAGCAATAATGAAAACATCTCTATATTATCAACATTGTGTTCAGCAGAAATCCAAAATGCAACCCCACACCAGCTAGCTTGAAGAAAATTAACTCTACCCCAGCCAAAACCAGAATACTTGGGCTATAATTCTTCCTCTTTTTCTGTTTTCTCTCTTTTCATCATCATCGTCTTCATCATCAACACTACCATCATAGTTACTATATTTTACTTCATTTCAGTTATTAAACTGCTTTTACCTCTAGTCACAGGTTTTACCTTTTTTTCCTTTTTTTTGCCACCATGCCAGGGTAGGGGCAGGGGGGGAAGTGAGCAGGAGGCTGTGTAGTATTTAGTTGCCACTTGGGGTTAAACCTCAACACTCTTCTTTGGATTTTCTAGTGCCAAGTAAGCTCCAAGTTCATGCTGCGGTATTTTCTATAGTAAGAATCCTACTGACATTCTCAAGAGTCAGAAATAGTTAACAATTTGCCAAGAGAGTTACAAAGAAAGGGTCTTGCCTTATCAGTGAAACAGGACTCATAGTTTCAAAGCGGGGAACCTGAACAAACGATCACCTGGGCTTTTATCACATAGTTTCGAGTCTTCCTCTTGAGTCATTGTCTCCTGCTGTGTCTCCCTGCTCGCTCTGCTGCCTTGCATACCAAGCCAATTGGGTAAAAGGTAATTCAGAGGAGACAGCGATAACCAACTCCTGGACCACTGACTCAAGAAAGCCACCGACTCAAAAGAACACAAAGACTGAGCATACGGACTAATCAGCATGAGAAGCGAGAGAATCATATAACCAACAGAACACTAATTAATAAGAGGACTAGTAACTTGTAGCCAATGAACCATGATTTCTTTGTTTGCTTCAACATATACATAGCGTAAAGTTTTGATAATCTCTGTGCTAGCTGCATTTACCACCTAGCACCCATCTTTGTGCAAATATGTAATAAACAAATACCTGGGTTCTGTGTCCTTGATTGGCTTACTGCACACGGGGTGATTAAACCCACTTTCAGGAACAATACTACCAGCCCTCTTGCCTCTGATGAGCTTCCAAAATGTTTACTGTTAAATAACAAAGGGGGATGTTGGTTACAGCTAAAAGGGATTGGAAAACAAATATCTCTTTGTGTCAGGGCCCTGAATACTCCAAGAGACTCTGAACCTCTTGCCCCACCTTCACCTGAGGGTTTTGTCTGCCTGCACCCAAGGCCAGCTCTCACACAGCCCAGGTGAGTTCCTAGGGTTCAACTGCTGGGAGATCTGGAACAAGCCTCCAAACGCGGGTCTTCATCTCCACTAGTCTGTAGGAATACCTCTGCCTTGCTCTTCTGTCTTGACTCAGGCATGCCTCATCCCTATGGACCTGTCTGGAACACAACTACCTGTGGTTGCTGTCACGAGCCCTGCTCTGGTCATCTTGCTCAAGTGCTGTGAGATCATATCTTGCTGGGGAGCCCTGCTTGCCTGCCTTGCTGTCTCCCTTGGTTTCTGGGTCCCCTTGCTCTGTGGAGCTGCTGTGCTCTGACACTCAGTTCAGGCAGCTTGATTGTGACAGGTTTATCCTTGTCAGGATCTGTAGTGGGGGAAATATGTGAACCAAGCTCAAGACAGAAAAAAAATTAGGATCTGAGGACAGGAGTCTTGTTTTCCACTGCTGCCATCATTTATAGCAGAGCTCCTGAACAAGGAGGGACATCTACCAGAGGTTAGGTGCCTACTCTAAATCTGAGTATCTCCAACAATGGAGGAAAACAGATATGTTCTGCAGATACCTCTTGGGCCTGGAAAGCGTGGTGTCAGGTAGTGCTCCTCTATCCCTTAACATGACAGTTTGCTTTTCTGACTCCTGGTCACCCAGGTGGTCAGTTTTAGACCTCTTTTTGTCACTTGGATCTCTGAAGCATCTGCTCCCAGACTGACTCATCCGGCTCAGGCAGAGACCCACATGTCAGTCGTTCAGGTACGGTGCTTTGTGTCATGGTCCGGGTTCCCAGTGAAAAGGCTTGTGATCTCCTGAAGGGACAGGGCTCTCAAGGTTCCAATTTCAAATTACCTCTAAGAAAAGCAACACAGTCACAAGCCTGAAAATTGCTGTAACTAAAAAACCCCATGTTTTATCTCCCTCCACTCAGAAGAAATGTGAAAGGTCTCTCTTTTTTTACTTCTAGCCAGCTGATAACAGCAGGGACACTGTCTTACCTGATCCATATGGTCTGTGGCTGAATCGTCTTGTATTTCCCTTTCATCTATTGACACAACAGGCTATTTTTAGACCCACAGGGTTCAGGCACATTCTTTTCCTCCTCCCAGAGATTACTAAAATACAATAATGCTTGGGAGATAATGGTAATGCTTGTAATACTTCTCCCTGTCATAACTGACAGCTTTCACCTCTTTGGAAATGCTCACTTCCCTTTGGCATGGTTAAAAGTGGTTACTGGTGATCTGGACAGCATATGTGGTCAGTCAGCAGTTTTCCTAGAGCTCAGTTAAGCTACAGGCAGTTACAAACCCATTGAGAAAATAATGTCTTTCTGTTTGGCATGTGATCCAGTGAAGTTCACGGGAGGAAGCTTGTTTATCCTCAGAAAAACATACATAACATAAAATGTATAATTCGATAAACACACTTCACATAACCACAAGCAAGGGAGGACAGCCCTATAGCTCTCTTCTGTGAGTGAAACTGTGGCAAGCCAATACAGGTAGGCCAGTGCCTCTAAGTCTTTCCTACTCACCTTGGTTTTCTTGCTTCCTACATCTTGTGTTGGACCACTGCTGCTATTCTGTTAAACACACAAGCACTCCCACACTTTTAATGCTCTCTGAGCCAATAGTCTGCCCTGCATCACTTTCCCCCATACCTGACTCTAGCAGCACTGGCTCTGTCCTATGCCTTACTTCAGGTGCTGCTCTGCCTGTGTGTTGAGTAAGAAGGGACCAGAGCACTTGTGAAGGTTAATTTCTCATTCTGCCTTTTGCATTCATTCACCAGATAGTATTTCAATCATCAGTTTCTGCCCATGTCCTCCTGAATATAAGACACTTTCTTCCAGGGTGGATTTTCAAACACTGGGCTGACTAGGGTCCCAAAAACTACGAAGAAAAAAAAAATCCATAGAAAGAACCAGACTCCTGAAAACCAGATCCAGATGTGATCAGTGTTCATGAGCAGGGGACAGAAGGCTGCTTGGTTGGTAGACAGAATCACTGCACTTAGTGTGGATTCGCTGGCACACTTCCAAATGTCACAGTATTTCTCAGCCACCTGCACTCTTATCACCACCTTTGTGTCTGATCTTCAACACAAGCCCAGAAATGTGATGTGTGCATTAAACCTAGATACGGTTGCTAAAGACGTGGTTATATATAATACAGGGGTCATATAAAACAGCTTTGACCAGGAGTTGAATAATACTCGAGAAATTCTGTCCCATGATGGGCTAACAAACTCCTTGGGAGATAGCCAGGTGTTATCTAGTCAGTTATTAGCAAACTCAGGTTTGTGGTGTGTTAGGTGCTTCTACAGTGGGACCAGACAATCCTTCAACATTTAGGACAAAGCTCAAAAATCCTTTTCATTCAACGGAAGGATTAAAGAATTCTTCAGAGGATTGCAGAAGATAGGAATCTAAAAAGCCATAACCATTCCTAGAAGAAAAAATGGAGTGGCAATCCCAAATTCCAGATCATTTCCCATGAAGGGTAATGTAAGAGCCTGACTGGCTTGTCTCTCAGGGGACTGTGAGCAGCAAGCAGCCCATCACCTTCAAAATGAGAGGAAAGTTGGGTGCTGAAGGAAGAAAGAGGAATAGCAAAGCTCTCCTTTCATTTGTTTCAATTGTTTGCATAGATTCTGCATCTCCTGTGTCTGTATGAACATTTTTAAAGGATTCTGCTCTCTTCACATAACCTTAAACGCGAAAGATGATTTCTGGGAACGGGTGGGAGTTACAGAGCTCAGTTCTCCTTTGATGTCAATCCTTGTAGCTGTGATACATGACCACTGATATGCTTCCCCCAGGCATTCAGCCAGTGAAAGGGTGTTCTTCCACTTAGTTTCGTGGGGAACTGGAAGGGAAGTGTGCTCTGTGGCAGAACTACCATGGGTACCAGGTGTTTCCTGGCTGAAGAAGATCACTGGGGAAAATAAGCAAATTTTGAGGGGCCACTTGTTATTTGTGACAGTTATATCGTTTGACTAAGTATCAGAAGTTCTTCAAAATGAAGAATGCCAAATCTATGAACAGAAACCCATGTTTTTGGGTGACTTGGGCTTTTACCACAATTAGTTCAGTATGCAAAATGTCATTATTGATCTAAAATCTTTCTTACACTGTCAGCTGGGTCATGAAGACATCAGGCTGTCTATAGCTGGAAACTGTGCTGGTGTTTCATATTTGTCCCTGCTATCATGAACCAGTTCAGAGAACAGTCCAGTGCAAACACGTGTGCAATCAAGCACTCATTTGGATGGTCTAATCACCTTTAAGCCTGTACAGAAATAATTACCTCTGCAAGCACCTTTCAGCAATAATAACCAGTTAGGTAACCAGGCTGTTTCTTCACTGAGGTCTACTTTGGCCCATAAAAAACCAAAAGCATATAAGTACTGTGTACCGAGATTGAGAAACTAATTTTTAGATACTTTAATTACTTAGAAGCTGTACTAAAAAATGTCAAGACCTTTGACAGAGAAACTTTACTTTTCAGCTTTTTAAGCACACTTGTAACTTGCCTGTCTCCCTTTCCAACATCTTTTTCTAAACAAAAATCCCAATGAATCCTGACAAATAATGTTTGCCCACAATTTTCCATGCTGGAATAACTATTCAGTGTCTTGTGGAATAGGATCAGTGTAACAGCCAGATAGCTACACAGGAAAGGGTGCAGAAAAATAAATTGTTTTCTAGGTAATACAAATGTGTCTAATTAATAATGACTTGTGAGTACTGCTAATCATCTGCTGAGACAGGAGAAGCTTTTTTATTTGCCCTGGTAGTCAGATATTTTGTGACTTAGTGTAAATAAGTGGTTCAACATTTTTTATCTTGTCTTGAAGTAGATTTTTAGAGTGGTACTAATAATCACTTCGAAAGTGCATACACTCAACATTTACATACACACAACCTTAAAGATCATCTAGTTCCACCCCCCCTACCATGGGCAGGAATACCTTCCACTAGACCAGGTTGCTCAAAGCCCCATCCAGCCTGGCCTTGAACACTGCCAGGGATGGGGCATCCACAACTTTCCTGGACAACTCGTTCCAGTGCCTCACACCTTCACCATTAAAAATTTCTTCCTAATGTCTAATCTAAATTTACCTTCTTGGATTCTCTCTAGCCATTAGACCATCAATGCTTCATCATAAAGGCCACAAAATCTCAACCTTCTAAGCTTACTCCCTCAAGCCCTCAGTTTAATTCCTTGATTATTCTGCAGTTTATTATCCATGTTCTTTTACTACTAATTTGTTTTTCTTATATTTTGGACATTCTTCATCCTTAAGTAGCACTTTGTTTCCACACAAAACCACCATTTGCAGGAATGGGGCGCCCACAACTTCCCTGGGAAATCTGTTCTAGCTCCTCAACACCCTCACAGTAAAGAATTTCCTCCTAATATCTAATCTAGACTTACTCTCTTTCAGTTTGAAGTCATTCCCCATTGTCCTGTCACTAAGTGACCTTGTAAAAAGTCCCTCTCCAGCTCTCTTGTAGGCCTCCTTTAGGTACTGGAAGGTGCTGCAATGTCTCCCCAGAGCATTCTTTTCTCCATGCTAAACAGCCCCAGTCCTCTCAGCCTTTCCTCACAGGAGAGATGCTCCATCCCTCTGATCATCTTTGGGCCCTCCTCTGGGCTCTCTCCAACAGGTCCATGACTTTCTTATGCTGAGGATCCCAGAGCTGGATGCAGTACTCCAGGTGGAGTCTTACAAGGGCAGAGCAGAGGGGACACACTGTTTTTGATTCAGCCCAGAATACAGTTGGTTTTCACGTGTCCACTCCTTTTATTTTATTCCCTTTCAAACAGCAAGGAGTCAGGTTTCTTTTGTTGATGTTGTTTTTGTGATTAGTTCCTACTTCAACCACTTTAGAAACAGTTAGGCTAAAAGGGGTAGGGTGCTAGCAGCAGTAGAATACAAGAAAGAAAAGCAAGAGATGGATCAGTTTTCTAAACCTGTTGCTATGATATTCCAGATACATCTACAAAGCAAAATACTACAGGATTTTCTCACAATTAGCAACCACTCATAGGTGTACTGAAAAGCTGCAGAGCACTTTTCTAAGGTTTTTGTGTTGTCAGCCACTGACCTACAGCCACAATGGTAGATCTCAGGGATATACTAGGGGCAAGGGGAGCAAATTTATGTAGATAATGTGTTCATCTTCTGTGAAGTACTGTCACTCTTTCCACCCCATACCTTGCATAGATGGAAAACCAGCATAAATGACATAATCACAAAACAGTGCAAGGCCCTGTGGCATTTAAAGCTATTTGTATTTCTATCTGTGTATGAGAGATTTAAGGAGGGCTGTAGAGATGGCCATTTGAGAACAGAAGTAATTCATGCAAAGTTGTGCAGAACCTTTCTAAACACAACTGCCACAAACCTAGCTGTCACTGGTGTTCCTGGGAAGAAACAATTGGTGGAATATCTTTACTGGATTATCATCTATCTAAAAAAACCAAACAAAATAAAACAAAACTAGTTAGGAGAGGACAATCCATAGGTTCTCCTGAACCTATGTTACTTCTATTCACAATCTTCCAAGTCATCCAAGAATGTTAGCTAAGCATGCCTCAGTTACGTATTTATTGCTCTGCTTTAAAACTACTGAACTGAGGTCAGTGGAGAGCACTAGCAGTGTTATATGTAGCTCATCAGACAGAACTGACACTTGCAGTAAAAAACTATATTGAGAGAGAGATGTAGCAATAAAAGTAATTCCTTTTAAGGGTAGGACACTAAACATTAATTCTGCAGATTACTGCAATTCTCACTTTCAGCTGGCCAGCCACCATACTCAGAGTATAACTATCAGGAGCAGGCTGATGGTCACCGTGTTGAATTTTTTCTTAATGGAAGCTTATCCCCACAGGCAGCAGTGACACAAACTGCATCACTTTGACCCACCAGTGTTTCATCTCCTGGAGCTTTCTCAGTGACTGACACTTTCTTCAAGGAAACTTCTAAAATTTAAATTCAGTTATTTCCAGCTGTATTTATTTCCTTTTCTAGGAGGAGACATCCAATTCTAAAGTGACTGGACTGACACCTCAGCTTTGTTTTGGAAGCCCACCCACACTGTTGCTCACTCAGCTGGCAGAGGGCTGGATCTGCTGGTTGTGACAGCATGGAACTGGACTCCAGTGGGCTACCAATGGGTGGAAGCCTCATTAGCACATCTCTCAGACTCCACCTTTCAGGCTCTGATGTCATCAAATATATGAATGAATGAAGTTCACGGTCAGGTCATTTGAATTTAGATTGCAGAAAACCATTGTTCAAGAAAATCAGGTTTCCTTGTCCACGTCATATTCTGGATTTCATGGCACCCAAGAAACAAAAAACCTGTATCTCATGATCTATTTCTACAGCCCAAATATTCCATACCAGCTGAAGCTCTGACAGAAGAATTAGAGCCTATGGTAAGAACTCTGTCTGAAGAACTGCACTGTAGAAATAGTTAAAATAACATCAGGTGGCGTGCCACAGGTTTCTGCTTCAGCCTGGAAACATGGGAGTAGGCAAATGTCCCTAGAGGCATGAACAGGTTACAGGGTGTGGAGTTATTACTAGAATTACTGGGGAAAAATTATTGAAACTAAAGTTATATCCACATCCTAGGAGAAGTTGTAATGCTACGGAAACTTCCAGGGTGGAATGTGGTTGGTATGTAAGGAATCTGTTACCCAAGCAACATAGCCTGCAACCTTAGTTATTGGCAGCACTAGGGGAGCTTGATGTGCTGACCTTAGGAGAAATAGAACAGAGGGTGGAGCAGAGTGGAGACACCACAGCCAGGCTCCTCTGTTGTAAATCACTGCAAGTATGGGAACTTAATGGTACCCTGTAGCTGATAAACCACATGGCATCTGACAAATAGGAGATACATTGTTTGCTGAACTAGCAATTGCTTAATCTTACGGTAAAATCACATCCTGGGGATGAACTTTGCTCATTATAATACCAAAAATCACCTCCACCCCAAAAGCTACCCACATCCAAGATACAACCACCCCTCACTCAGCACACGCTCTATATTTTTCTACTCACCTGTACCACTGTGGACATTTCTCATTCCTCAGGTCCAAGAAGGAGAAATTCCATCTGGGGTGAAGGCAAACAAAGACTAAGCAACTGAGTAAGGGCATGGAGGGCCTATAGAATAAGAAGATGACTAGCAGGAGCAAGACAAAGGCTGAGAGGGCTACCATCAGTTTAAAGAAAGGTAGCAAGGATGAAGTCCAAAAAGGAAAAGGCTACTGAAGAACAAGGAAGACAATGTTTAAGAACACAAACCAGTTCAGTGCTTCTTTCCTAAAGGAAGACCTCACCATCAACAGTATAGTAGCAAATGTCCCTCGGTGCATTGGGAAGGAATGGTGAGGAAATCATGCATACTCTCTACATCTCTGTAGAGTTCATGCAGCAGGAAGCAAAACCCTGCCTTTCACCTCTGGCATCACCGCAATCACATCTGTAGTAGAAATGCTCTTATTTACATAGTCTGAATGTACATACTAATTTTGTACCCAATGTAGAAAATTGCAAGAATAGTACATTCCTTCTTCTTTCAAGACTCAAAATACTAAATTCTAAAGGAATAAGAGGTTTACCAGACTTTTGGATAAATTCTGAACATTTCCACATCAATGGAGGTAGACAGCTCTCAGAAAGATTGAAGTCACCAATGATCTCTGAAAGTTTTACCCTGTGGCTGGAGCACATTTTGTATGCCATTTAAACACAGCCAACTGGGCAGCTTAGTTTCAGTAGGAAAAGGGAATGTGAGGGTGACAGCAACAATGGGCTGTTTTACAGTTTGGAAATTTGCCTGGCTTTTGCTTTGGGTATGGATCTAAATGGTCTAGGTCTGAAAATAACCAGCCTTTCCATCACATCTGTGTCACCTTCTCCCCCTTGTTTTACAAAGCCTGTCTTATTTCCATAGTGGTCTCTTGGCACCATCCGTCTGAGCCTATGGCTCTGGTTACATTTTGCCTTTTGAGCCAAAAGTGTAATGATGCTTCCAGGCTGAGGGAGAACAGGGCTTGGACATCTCCTGGGAGGTGTGACCAGCCCATACAATGAAGAGGCAGGTCTTGCTCGCATGCTCAGGGAGTTGCCAGTTGCCAGCCAGCACTGGGGTCAAGAAGGAATTTTTCTCCAGGGCAGATTGGCACTGGCTCCTGGGGATTTTTTGCTTCATCTGCAGCATCAGTCATGACCACTGGTCAGAGCTCTCCGGTCCCTTTTGGCCAGGTTGCTCATGCACCATGAAGATGGCCTCTCGTGCCCTACAGCTGGGGAGAAGGCGGCTTTCCCTGCCCCCTCCTCCCCCCATGGTGGGCTAGCAAGTGTCTCTGATTTTGTTTTTGCCTTCCTCTGCAGCACTGAGCTCCTCCGGGCCCTTGTGGCTCAGTTCTTGCCTGCTGCCCTTGCGGTTCCAGGCACCACTTGTGCCCTGCCTCTCTCTGACTCTCCTGCCCACTGCAAGCCTGGAGTAGGAGCAAGCTCTGCTCTTCACTTGGCTCTATTTCCTGAGGGGTTCTTGCTTGTGGTGAACAGCCTTGGAAGGCTTTATTCCTTGCTTGGAAGGGTTCCAGGCTTGCTGCCCCATCCGGAGCTGCCATTTTTCAGCTCTTCCTGAGTGCTATACAAGTGTGGGGCAGGCACAAGAGCACTTTTCATGCATCCTTGGCCAAGAAGCACATCTTGTAAGGCAGTAAGTGTGGTTGTCATAGATATGTGTCCTATTTTGGATAATATCCCATGCTACTACACACCTCTTTGCTTTCTTTTTTTGTGTGTGGTCAGTACAAATCCTCACTCTTCACACTCTCACTATTCAGGAAACAGGAACTGTTTGGCCTGTATTCCTGCTGCTACTCTCTGTGGCTCTGTGGTTTTTCTTTGCCAGACTGCAAGGGGTGTTTTTTCAAGCTAAACCAAAGAAATCACAAGCCTGCTCCTGGCTACATATGTGCATTGTGCTAATGCTTGTGAGCATCAGCTCTGAAAGAGATTCAGAAAAATAACTAACATAAAATGAGATACAATAAATTCCAGTATAAAAATAAAATACCATTTTCACGTGTAGTCTTTCTGATTTGTGCACTTGAACATGTTTTTAAAGATGAAAAAGCCTTGGTATTTCAGGCAAATAACAGGATATGATAGGATGGGGCAGGGCAGGACAGGACAGGACAGTTCTGGTATGTTATGCCCAGAGTTCTGCATGACAAGCTACGACCCAGGTCTGAGGGTTCCATTCAGGAGAGAAGCTCTCTGCAGTGCAGGTCCCAGACCCATCCAGGAGACAGGGCAGAAACACCTACAGCACCACTCAGGCAGGGACAACCTGGAAAAACCCCCTGGAGCCCCAGTGGAAAGCAACCTATGAGCACATCCAGGACCCTGGCAGAAGTAGACTTGCACTGTTCTTGTGCTCTCCTTTAGACACTGGTGATTGGCCACTTTGGAGACAGAGTTTTGGGCCAGATGGGCCTCCACTCTAGAGTTCTGTTGTTCTCCGGATCTTGTGTTTTAACGTGTTTCCAAGGGAAACAGCTCAGGCGTTTATGCAGTTGAGTACAAGGAGAAAAAAAAAATCCACAGGGAAATGAACATGTATTGCTCACATCAAATTGTTTGTAACCATTTAGTTCTGGAGCACCTCCTGCTCCAGACTGAGGGCTTGATCTTAAAGCCCAGATCTTTGGTCTCCTAGTGTCAGAGACGTGGGGTTTGCCATCCTGCGGAGACCCAGATAAACTGGATAAACACAGAAGACTTTCAAAAAACAAAAGTGCTTTTTGCAAATGTGTTTAAGTGGACAATCATAGCTCTTATCCTCATCAGAAGGTACAAGCCTCCTTGCCACAAAGTGATAGAGCCAATGCCCAGGCTGGGACATGACTACCCATTCTATCCCTTCTCCAGTGCAGGGCTGGGAAGAAATGTCATCAAACTAAAAAGCATGGTTGCTATAAAGTAAGGGCATTGTCCAAATGCCTCTTTAACATTGAAAGGCTTGGGGCATCGACCACCTCTCTTGGAAGCCTGTTGCAGCAGGGTTTGATCACCCTCTGGGTAAAGAAATATTTCCTCATGTCAAGTCTGAACTTCCTCTGAGGGACATTCCCACATGACCTGCCACTGGGTCCCAGGGAAAAGACCTTCTCTTCCTCAGAAAGCTGTAGAGAGCGGTGAGGTTGCCTCTCATCCTCCTCTCCTAACATGAAAAACTCAGTGTCCTGAGCCTCTCCTCACAGGACATGCCTGCCAGTCCTTTCACCAGCTTTGGTGTCTTCCTCTGGATGCATTCAAGGACCTTCACAACCTTTTGAAATTGTGGGGCCCAGAACCACACACAGTATTCAAGGTGACGCCACACCAACACCAAATACAGCAGGATAAGCACTGCTTTTGAGTGGTTGGTGACGCGGTGTTGGATGTATCCCAGGACATGAACCACGACACATGGGTTGCCCTCTGGACTGCCCAAGCACACACTGCTGACTGATATTGAGCCTGTGGCCAACCAGCAACCCCATACCCCTTTCTGCCGGACTGCTCTCCAGCCAATCCTCTCCCAGTTTAGACTTATGCCTGCTATTACTCCTTCCTAGGTGCTCCAATCTATCCAGATCAGTTTGGTATCATCAGCAAACTTAGTAATGGTGCATTCAACTGTTGCATCCAAATCACTGATAAATATACTGAACTGAATTTGACCTAGAACTGATCCTTGAGGAACATCACAAGGGACTGGCCACCAGCCATTCACTGTAACCCTTGAGCTCTGCCCTTCAGCCAGTTCTTCACCCAGTACACCATGAACCTGCTCATCCCATAGCTGGACAACTTGTCCCGAAGTATTCTGTGTGGCACAATACCCAAAGCCTTGCAAAAACCCAGAAAAATTACATCCATCACCTTCCCTTCATGCATTAAGTAGGTGACCTTATTATAAAAGGATACTAATTTACTTAAACAGGACTTTTTTTATATGAAACCCACACTGACTGTGACTGATGATTACAGCGTTCTTTAAAGGTAGTGAGTGATAGGACAAGGCAAAAATGGAAAGAGTAGATTTAGGTTAGATATGAGGAAGAAATTGTTCACTGTCAGAGTGGTGAGACACTGGAAGAGATTGCCCAGAGAAGCTGTGAATGTCTAATGCCTGGAAGTGTTCAAGGCCAGGTTGGATGGGACTCTGAAAAGCCTAGTCTAGTAGAAAAGTGTCCCTGCCTATGACATGGGGGCTTGGGAATAGATGATCTTTAAGATCCCTTCCAACGCAAACCATTCTGTGATTCTTCTGGAGTGTAACCTCCCCTGCATTGTCTTTCTTTACTTCCCCATTAACTAAAGGAATTAAATTTTCTGTATTTCTCATAGAATTCCACTTTACTCCCTTGTTCATTATAATTTCTTTGAAGCTCATGCCCTTCTGACTTTACACAGTCATGCTGTTATTTTTACGTGCTTTGAGACAGAAAGCTTTATTCTCACGTTTTATATAATCTCCTATTCATTTTCAGATCTGAAACAGTTACTGGGGCATTCTTCCCTGCTGCTTTTTCTCTACTTTTCAATTTGTTAATATATTTTTTAAGTCACAGTCAATGCTTTGCCTGATTTTGCCCAATGGATGAGCAGTTCTCTGTTCTCTTCTGGTTGCAGTTTTCCTTGCACAACTGTAATTTTCTAAATTTATTTTCTTTCAGAATTGTAACTTTTACTGGCCATAATTCCAATGAGTTTCACCTTGTAGAAAGAGTTCCCTCCATTAGATTGGGAATTCTAGAGAATTCTAGAATTTCTAGAGAATACCCTGTCCTGGTCTTTGTGTGCTCAAGCCTGAACAGCACTCATTATTTTGCTTCCTTCTTCCTTCCTGACCTCAGAATGACACCATCACTTCGTGACAATTTTAATCCAAGTCACTTAAAAGAAAAAGGCATTTTCTTGCAGTATAGAAGCCATAACTTTACTGGAAATAATTAGCACATCTGTGAGAAGTTTTACCTCAGTGCTGCAGTAGGTGTATTTTATTATAAAACTGATCTCTTGTTCAAAGTTCCACAACTGTAGCATCTTGAAAGGTGCTTAACATAATGTCACAAATAGCATTTTTGTTTTGCTTACATATGGAGGTGGTAAACAGGTAAACAGTCTTTCAGTATCTATGGCAGTCTTTTTCTTTTGCTATTGGCATCCTCCATTTTCACTTCATTTCAGTTCATCAGCAGGATGACTTAAAGGTTTGCCATCTTCCATCTCCAATTTGTTTACCTCTTCCTCTAATTCATCCTCCAACTGATAGTCTGAGACTGATTCAGTGTTATCATCCCAGTAATCAGCCTCATATTTGTCCATTAAGTATTTCTGTGGTGTAATGTCATCATCATCAGGATTCTTTGGTTTTCTCTTTTTCACTTTCTTCCGAATCTTTGAAAGCTGCTGCTCCTGCTCTTCTGTCCAGGGAATACTTTCTACATGTCTTGACACTTTCAGTCTTTTGTAGTCCATTATCTGTTTATTCAGCAGTTCATGATCAATGCCAAACAGATTAGACTGCATGGGTGACTCTGAAGATTGAGTTGCTGAAGAGAACAGTTTACTGTGAAAAAGAAAACAAATATTGGGGTTTTTCTCTCTGTGCATATTTCAAGGGGTACTGCTAATTTTGACAACTTGAGTAAAATGGAAATAAACTGGAGTTTTCAGTTTGACTTTATAAATTCCCTGTGTTCAGCACTGTGCTCCCCATGTTAAGAAGGAAGAGATACCACTGTATTGTGTGTCCAAGGACAGTCTGTATATAAGTCTGTAGGCCTGTTAACAGATTTAATGGGAGAAAGCCAATAAAACAATGGCATTCCAGATAAAAATGCTTGTCTCTTGAAAAAGGTGTAACACAGAGTGCATATTGGACCTTGGAGCCCCAGGGAACTTGAGACTTCTCTCCAGCTCTTCCAAGAAGTGAAAAGCAGCAGCCTGTGCCTGAAAGACATCAGACTGATGTATAAATGACACCTTATGCTGGACTTCAGTATTTCCACAAGACACAGGGAAGATGTTAGGTGCCAGCAATGCTCCCAAGGGGAGCTATTTCTGACTTGCCCCTGATGAACCATTCTGTGAGACACAGGAGCACAGAAGGTGTTTCTACCAACAGACCGCAACACCCAAGTGCAAAGGGTGCTGGCTTTGAGAGCATCCAGTCCACAAAACCACTATTCCAATAGATTGTTTAGCCCTGTCTCTCAATAGCCAAAAATCCCTCACAGAAGAATGCTAAATTAACTTACGGAGATTTGTCAGTAAACTTGTAACTCATGTATAACACACCAAACTTATACCAGAAAAAAATGGTCAAGTAGAGGAGCACTGGTATTTTTATGAGAAAATTACCAGCGAGCAACAAATATTACTGCTGCAAAGCATTTTTTAAAAACTTGATTATCATAAACAACATTAAGTCTTGGAATCTTAGAAATTATACATTTATTTCTCTCATAAAAATCACGATACCAGAACAAGTATTGGGTCTGTGAGTAACAAGTCTGATGACTATGTCACTCAAGGAATAGACATGAAACACAGCTGATTTCTAAGACTGTGTTCTGATGTCACCTTATGGGTGCCTCTGAAAGAATACACACTGTGCTGTTACAAGTGATGATTCAATCATTCTCCACAGTTTAACAGAGGTTTACTTCTACCAAACAAAATAGACCTTCCCTTCCCATATTTTGCAAAGCTATGGTCAGACCTGTGCACAAGAACCAGTGACAAAAATAGCCCATGAAAATGTGTCTACACTAAAATATGGAAGTAAATCAGAGCACACATAATAAGAAATATTTTCCCTTAATTTTAATAAATGGGTATAACTTCGGTAAAGAAAGCTTAAGTCACAAAATAAAATGCCATCCTCTACATTTAATTTCTGGGATGATTACACACTAGTTTTGTCCTTGGTTATTCTGTAGCCTCCTACATTAAAAAAAAATATCTCTTCAAAAGATGAGATACTTTTTTAGTAAGGTCTTCCAAACAGACTCTTTCTTCTACTTTTTTCCTTCATAACATCATTTGCTGAACTCTGAGATAATAAAAACATACATGTCTAATTAAAATACACTTTCTGTCACATCAAATGATGCCCAATTTAAGTTCCCCTACAGAGATGAAAACAGGCACTTGTACAATTCTGATTCAAAGAGACCCACCTTGAATCATTTTGAAATATTTCTTCTTCTTCATCTTCAGGTCCAAAATCAGCAATTGCCAACAAGTCCTCGACCTGTAAACACATGAAGGCAACACATATTAGAGGTCCTGTATTAAATCTACTTTGTTCACACCTACAAAAGAAACAGACAGGCACTTAGCAGCATATATTTGATTTTCTAAATGTTTGAAATATTTAGCAAAACCATTTCAAAATAGTCTCTTCCATCATTCCAATAAGCATGGAACTGCTTGCACTTTTTAGCTGGGAAGTTTCTGTCAAATGGTGTAATGTATCCAGGGATTCCTACAGAGTTTTTTGCCTTGTGCATTATAAACAATTGGCTAGGGACTGTGTGACATGCAATTTTTGGTTTATTTGTTCTCTTACTTCAGTCTTGCGAATCCTTTTTCATAACATCCTCACACCGAGACCTTTTTTCATCTCTTCCCACTTTCTGCAAGTTTGCATTTCTATTACACGTAATTATGGAGTTCCCAACTCCCTTTTAACATGGCACCTATCCAGTAAATGCTACAAGTCTAGTATATTCAGCGCTTACAGACTGTACATAATTGTGAAAATTTGGTCTCATCTGAAATTTTGATTGCAACTTTTCTTTATATTCATTTACTTCTAATTCAGTATATTATTCTAGGAGTTTAATTGTATGGTCTTTCCTTGACTTTCAATCCTTAAAAATCAGGTTTAGTTACATTGTTTCAAGCCCCGTTATTTGAATGCGCGGTTGACCTAAATCTGATGAAGTGCCAAGTGGGAGAAGATGATCCATCTAAGTGCCTTCAAGCATCATTCCCTGACAGAAGCAATATAAGGAGGGTTTTTACTTGTCTTGTGCGAAACTCAGAATTTTACTGACTGCAGAAAGTTCAAGCAGTTCACTGCATTTCTAGAGAGTCTAAAGTTCTTGCTATTCTTTCCAGCCCTGCTCACACACACTGTAGGAGTCCGTAAGTCAGTAACAGTAATTAACTGGCTGCAATAGTAACACATCTAAGAATAGGGCACTTCAGGGCACAGAAATGTGAACATGTTCTTTTCAACTTCTATTCACATCAATAGCTTGAGGAAACTCTTTCATTAAATTCTACTCATTAATGTCATTCTTCTCTTCTAGAAATCTCACTATTTAAGAGATCTTGCTTTACAGTCCTAATGACAGAAAATTTCTAGGAAACATCATTGTTCTAGGAATATTTCAACTAGTTAACACTATCAACACCTTGACAGAAAATGTGAAATAGTGAAGACGATTTTAAAAGTGAAGATAAAAATGTAGTATGAATAAGCTTACATCCCCTATGTAAAGATCTGCACTTCCCTAAAAACATTTTAACAATTCAAAGATGGGAAAAGATTGGGGGAAAAAAATAAAAATGAACAAGTCACTGGTTAGATTTGATGGTATTTTAAATCATATAACATTTAAAATGTGGAAGAAAGCTCTTCCAACCTCATTTCTATTATCAAGCAATCCTATACTATTCCTTAAAATGGTAATTAAATTTTTTAGAATTTCTTTATTGGCCTAATGATACAACCTGCAATTCTTTTACATTAAATAGAAGTATCAATGTTATTCAAGACTGTTTGTTAAAGTGCTTTGGAACTCGAAGAAGAAAGGGTACAGGTGAAGACTGATTTTGAATGTAGGCTGGCAGAGCAACTGAATGATCAGTTCTCTCCTAAGTCACCATATTTGTACACTGAGTCAAAGAACAGAATTACCTCTTTTACAGCTGCAGCTTCTTTGTCTTTTACAAATACTATTGGGGGTACATTTCCTAGAATCTGCTGACTCTTCAGAAGATACCTGGCAAAAATACAGCATTCACCAGTATGAGTATCAGCACAGCATCTCCAGGACAATTAAAATGTGTTAAATTAATTCCAGCAGTATTGCACATTAAAGATACGGTTTGCAAAACTTACAGTCTGATGGGTAGCTATTTAAGTTAGTGCCGAGCAATACATCACTGCAGAATCCCAACTCTGAATGCATAACATACAAAAACTACCAGCTGCAGATCCCACTGAGTATTGATGACATTAGTATTGATGATATTAGATTTGTCTCTATCTATATGCACAGGTCTTTCCTCACTTCATTTGGCATCCTTATCCCCACTGTATGGGTAAGAGCAGTGAGGGGAAGAGTCCTTAGAGCAGGGCAAGACAACTAGTCCTACACACTAGCTGCAGGAAGGACTGACAGGGCTTGTCTTCTTCCCAGCCAGCAACTTTCCTTCTCAAAGAGTGGAAGCCCTTGGGAGTAGAAGAGAGCATTGTGCAGGAGCAGGAATTACATAGCCTAGGGAAACAGGTGGAAAGGAAAAGGCTTTACAATTATGCTTCTATGCCACTTTCCACATGGAGTTAAGTCCTGAACTTCGAACACACTGGCTTGATAGCAGAGGGGAAGCAAGGAAGAGGGAGAGACAAAAATATCAATAACACCCTGAAAACTTCCTGGACCCTGGGTTGAAAAAACGGGTAAAAGCATCACAATACACAGTAGCATCCTGAATTTTTTTTTAATTGGTACTGTGAAGAATTTCTGCAATATCAGTCACCCCTTCTGGAGGTTGAAATTGTCCCTAGCAATCAGAATTGCTCAATGAATCTGTAAGGAGATACTTGGAATTGCCAGTCCTTTGTGCAGCGTGCCATTCTGGCCTACTGTCACTCGGAGCATGTCCAGTCCACCACAACGGAATGAACCCTCATCCACACTCCTCTTGCTTTCTGCTCAGCCCACTCCAGTCCTGGGAAAGCACAGAAGCCAAATAAGCCAGCTGTGTTCCAGCAAGAGAATACACAGCTGGTCTGTCGCAGCCACCCTTCCCTGTGAGGCTCATCACAGGAGATGCTCTGACTCCAAGTATCTAGAAACCTAAAGCATCTGAACAGATTGTTGGACATCCTTAACAAGTGGCACTAGTCCATGGCTATGAATTTATGCATATTTATCCCACAGCAGTACCGTATGCGTGGAGCGCTCTTCCGCAACACACTTTCCACATAACTTTCTTTCTCCATAGTAGCAGCAGGGTTCCAGTACACACGACACGCTGAGAAGTTTGATGACAGGGACACCTATAAAAAGGCAAATATGTCTTAAAAATTATATATATACACACACACACTTCACGTACAATGAAGTCTCTGATGGACTGCAGAAAGCCTACTAGAAAATTTCTTCTGATAACAAAAGGAATGATATGGGACCAGAATCAGCTTAGGAGTAAATTAGGACTCACCTACACCCTGCCATGTCCCAGTGAAGCATAAACACTAAGCAGTTATAAAATCTGTATTATATTTGGAAGAAGGCTGTTTCTTTCTCTCTCTCATGTTATAAATTGTTTTAGTTACAGCAATGCTTCCTGAGAATGCTATGGCTTACCCACACCATCCAGTATTTTTAGGTGTAGACATGCAATTCAAGTTAGACAAGCAACCCTCAAAGCCCTGAAGAGACAGAAATATTATATGAAGGATACTGCACAAATAGAGCCAAAAGACTCATCTTGTCCATGTAATTTTAATCATTTGCCTGAAGACAGAACAAATTCAGTTGGCAAAAACATCTATTTCAGTCATAAATGACAAACCCTTTCTCACAGATGCAGCTATGATGTGCATATTTTTTCCCATGCTTCTAGTAAGTCCATCATGCTTTTAAGCCAAAGACTGGTATAATTTAATCTTTACAGAACAGTAAATATGGAAGATAAAAACTACAGACAACAAACAAGAATGCAGAAACTGACTTAGTTCCTGAATCAGAGCTTTAACATCCCTTCCAAAGCCACAAATGACACCATTAGCTACAATTAGGTTCAAATCTCAAATCTTTCTCAAATCTTGCTTGACAATGACATTTTCTTATGCTTGCCTTTTTCCTGAACTAAGCTCATCCCTCACTTAGGTCTTCTCCTGTTAATACTGCTGGTGAGTGACACAAGGAGGTAACAACTCTCACACAGCTGTATCTTGGAAAGATACACTGATGTTGGTAAAACCAGACTTCTTATGAAAAGTCAAGGCAAAGAGTTTATATATGAGTAACAGGGAAAAAAAAAGTCATACCAGGAGAATAACCATTAGGTTTGCCTAAGCTGCACGTGCACTAGAGTGGCAAAGGTCTACTGAGCCAGGTACAACAATGACAAAGCTCTCCCAGTGTACTCCAGAGCCTGATCTGGCTGCACTCTGCCACATGAGAAGCAATGCAGTAAAGCTCCCCCTGCACACACCACAGCACTCGGGGAGCTCCTCTGGCACACCATGCTGACCTCATGGTGTAGCCAGAGTGGCTCAACACAAGATGCAGCTTTGGCACTTGCCTTGCAGATTTCCAGCTTGAGGTCATAAAATTCTTGACTGACTTCACAGGTAGTCACCATCTGAGACATAGCTTTATGAATAAGACCATTCAAGACTCTGCAGCGTATGTTATCTTCTTTCTTAGTTTTTGTCTGCTCATTTTTCATTAGGGTGTCCAACTTGGTTGGTTTATATATCTTAAAAAAACAAACAACACATTAATCAGTAGTTACACACTTGTGCTAGGTAATTATATATAGTTTTATGCATTCTACTAAGTATGCTCTTAGAATGTCATTATTGCAGCTGTGATGGTTTTATATAGATCCTATGTATCAAGTGTTTCAAAAATGAATATTTCTCTGCATAAAATCACTGACCTTTGTGTCTTACAGCCAAAGTTTCTTAAGTTTCTTTACTATTTTGTAGCAAGTTATACAGGTTAATAAATCTGTTTACTAAAATACAGCAGGTACTTACTGAAAAGCATTGCTCGTTTGAAAAACAAACATTAAAAACTTTTTCACAAAACTAAGCTTGTAGAAGTTTTAATGTGGATCAGTTCTCTGCTACGTATTCAAGAATGTGCAAGAGCACATTGATGCTGGCACAGATGAAAAATCAATACATAGGAAGAAACAGCCATGAGGAGCCAAACTGCTTCTCTGGATGGCAATCCTGGCATGTTGCAGTGAAACTGAAGCCCCAGCGTTCATTCACAAAATTCTGCTATTTCCCCATCAGAAAATGCTTTTCCCAAGGTTGGAATCAATGGCAGAAGCACAAGTTTTTTCCTACCGGAACAGAGCACCTTAAGAGCTTGCACTTACCATTTTAGATCCCAGGGTAGGGCTATCATACCAAAACTTCTTTCTTTTGGAAAAAGGAAAGGAAATCAAATTTATCTTTCAGCACCACAGAGAAACGACATCTTCTCTTTGTAATTAAAATGCCACCTACCTGAAGGCACACACCACCACCTAGGTTTTCATGCCCACAAGTAGTTTTCCCCACAGCTGGAAGCACATGCAGGAGCAACGCTTCCCATTCACAGCTGAAGTTACACATAGACAGCAGGGGTAGGAGGGGAAAGAATAACTCTAAAGTTTCTTCAGAGTTGTAGAACCAATAAGGTTGGAAAATATCATTAAGATCACCGAGTCCCCCCATTAACCCAGCACTGACAAGTCCACCACCAAACTATGCCTCCAAGTACCACACCTACGTGTTCTCTGAACTCTTCCATAGATAGGTGATTCCA
The DNA here is from genome assembly GCF_022539395.1 of Myiozetetes cayanensis. Taxonomy (NCBI): domain Eukaryota; kingdom Metazoa; phylum Chordata; class Aves; order Passeriformes; family Tyrannidae; genus Myiozetetes; species Myiozetetes cayanensis. Next base: position 93,803,254 of record NW_026086604.1, on the reverse strand, counting down.
CCACTTTCTTGGGGAGCCTATTCCATTGCTTGAACTTTCTTCCCTTTTGGTGAAGAAATTTTTCCTAATATCTAATCTAAACCTCCCTCAGTGCAACTTGAGGCCCTTTCCTCTTGGCCTGTTGCTTGTAACCTGGGAAACCAATCCCACCTGACAATAATCTCCTTTCAGATAGTTGTAGAGAGCAAGAATGTGCCCCCAGCCTCCTTTTCTCCAGGCTAAACGCCCCCAGATCCCTCAGCTGCTCCTCATCAGACTTGCGCTCCAGATCCCTCAACAACTTCCTCGCCCTTCTCCGGACACGCTCCAGCACCGCAGTGTCTTTCATGTACTGAGGGGCCGAAAAAGGAGCACAGGATTCGAGGTGCGGCCTCACCACTGTCGCCGTGTACAGGGGGCAGTCACTGCCCGGGTCCCGCTGACCACGTACTGCTGACACAGGCCAGGATGCCACCGGCCTTCTCGGGAACACCGCTGGTTCCTGTTCAGCCGCTGCCGACCCACTGAGATCGGGGGTAACTTGGCGCAACACCGAAGCACCGATATCAGAAGGGCCCCGCGGCACTGGAGGCGGTGCCCGTAGCGCGGCTCGGGGAGGGCGGTTCTCCTTCGTGCTACCGGGGACCCCACAGCGCCTCTTACAGCCCTTGCCCCAGCGCCCACAAACCACCCCGCCGGGACACGGCCAGGCCCAGCAGGAGGACCCCGCACCTACTTGTTCTTGCGGAGCATTTTCCGCAGCAGGTTCCTGGAGCCGCCCAGGGCGGCGGAGCCGTGCAGGGCCCGGCCCCACCGCGGCACCGCCGCCGCCGCAGCCCGGGCGCCCCACATGCTGCCGCAGCCCGGCACTTTCCCGGCCCTGCACTTATTATTATTACTTTCCCGGCCCTGCACGGCACTGCCGAGCTCCCGGCTCCGGCGGCGGCTCCCCCTGTCGGCGCGGCGGCCCGGGCCGGCCCTGCAGGGAGCGAGGGCAGGAGGGGCAGAAGCCGAGCCCCCCTCGGCCACGGGCCAGCCTGAGGCCCGGGCAGGGGAGCGCTGGCACTCAGGGAGAGCCGAGCCCCGCGCCGGCACAGCTGTGCACAGGCTCGGTGTCTGCAGAGGGAACGTGCGCCCAAAGGTCAGGATTGCTGCTGGAGGGGCTGGAGCAGCCGCTCGGACACGCCTGGCTTTGCCGGGCGATTCCTCTAAGACGCGATTTACACGTTCCTTTAGTTCGGTGTTGCACCCGTGGGGAATTGTAGGGGGATGCGAGCAAAATAAATGGCACTGATGCAAGACTCTGGGCTCTCGTTTTTTTCACTGAAGGTCACGACAAAACACTGCAGGTTTTCCACACGGAATCGCTGTTATTTAAACAAACATTATATGTTTTATCTATATAACACCCATGGGATAATGACATGAAAAGTGATCAAATTACTGTTTTGTTATGCCAGGATAACCACCGATGGCGTTAATGCTTAAGTGCAAGCCACTTTATGGCAACACTTCGTGAGGGATAGGGAGACCGGCAAGGCCCGCCTGTATGCTTTCTGTCATTTCCTCCATCATAATGCGGCGTGTCTTCTTGGTGGCACTTCCGATGTGAGGAGTTATTATGACATTCTTCAGCTTTAACAAAGGGTGATCCCTGGGAAAGGAAAAGAAATGCTGAGCTAGTCACTCACAGCATATTCATTATCTATTTCATCCCCTGCAGGTAAGCCAGGGAAATATTTTAAATAATTATTAAAAAAATAACCCAAACAAACAATTTCGTGACCCAAGCATACTCAGAGCAATTCAAAGTGTTGTCTAGATTGGTGGGGTTTTATCCAACACATCCTCCAAATGAGTCAATGTGAATTTTGTTTGTCTGGAACAGAAGGACTGGGGACCTGGTTTCAGCAGTACTAGTGCACATACATCATATACGGCTACTAACAAAATTATGCAACTTCTTACGTGCTGGCAAAATTTTACTCAGTTTGAAACTCACACATACACTCATTTATATTTAATTTAAATACATGTCCTACCTTGGCAAAGGTTCAGGATATGTCACATCCAGAGCAGCTGCCTTAATAACTTTGTTTTGAAGTGCTTCCACCAAAGCATCCTGATCCACTACCAGACCTGAGTAAGAAGGTTATATTTATTTTCATATTCTGTACTGCTCTCTTGCCATCCTTTTGGGCAGAGTGGTCAGGCAAACAGCAGGGCTAGCCACAGTCACAATGCAGAAGTAGCAGCAGCAGAGTGTGGTGGAGTGGGAGGAGGAAGCTTGGGTATGTGTATCAGTGTTGAACAGTCAGGAATTAGCAGCAGGAAACAAAGTATAGTGCCAGGCTTCATGGCAGGCTGTGCCACCATAGTATTGTTGTTGTTGTTGTTATTGTTATTATTATTATTATTATTCACGTTCAACAACACTGCATTAAATAAATAAAAAGCTTAAGCAGGAGGTTATGTAAGTATACATGGGCTTCTAACACTCCAAGCTCACTAACATTTCGGAGACCTGCTTGCTCGTTATTATAGGAACACCCAAATGTTCTACTGCGATACAACCACAAGCATCTAAATAATCTAGTAATCAGAGAATTTGTGGAAAATTTTAGTGACGGACTCCATATTAGAGTTGGGTTTTCCCAGGACTTGTCATGCCAGCAAACCTCAATGTAGTTTTGTTTATGCTGCAGCTCACCTCTACTAATATTAATGAGAGTAGCAGTGGGTTTCATCAGCTCCAGCTCCCTCTTCCCAATCAGTTTGTGTGTCTGTGGAGTTAGGTTCACAGTCAGCAACACAAAATCTGACTGCTGGAGCAAATCATCTATCTTCTTACAGTAAACAGCTCCAACGGCACTTTCTTCTTCTTTTTTTCTGAGGGGAAAAAGCCAAAATTAAACTTCAGTAAGCAAGAAACAAGAAAAAGATCAAATCACCCTTAGAGAAAAGGCTTCTTTATTGTTTTCTTTACTCTGTAGTGCAAAGCAGTTAGCTGGTTATCTGACTGAAATTCAGTAAAGACAAATGTTAAGCTGTTTCCCACAATACCAAGTGAACTGTACACAAATGTGCAGTTCTATATCTGTGGGGATGGAAAGTAAGAAATGAGTATCATGTAAATGCACTGAATAAATGATAAAATAAATTAATTTGTATCAGAGCTTCTGGTTGTAACAGGGATTTTTTTTTTCCAGCCTAAAAGCAAGACTAATGTATTACAAAAATTGCCTTCTCTGGGAAAAAGTAACTCATGTGAAAATTGCTGAGGAAACCCACAAGACAGAGCAGGGGTTAAATCTGCAGAAATTTGTGTCAGCAGCCACCTAATTGCTCTGTGCATCAGTGCTGATTCACTGAAACCACAGGCACAGCAGGACCTGCTGGTGCATTTGCTCTCTATCACAACAAGGCTGGGGCACGTACTGCTTGGCTCTCATCAGATTCCAACAAAAGAATAGGATGGGATGGGCCTGATGGGAGCACAAGGGCAGAGGGTACATAGACCTCAGATAGGAGAAAGCAATCAGATGGGTAAGTCTGGCTTTTTATTATCAGCTGGCTCTGGAAGGGTGAGATGTCTCTGCCTCACCTAAGTTGCAGAAGTTATGTCCTCCCAGATAGTTTTCTCCTTTCCTTTAATCTATTGTAATGTCACCACCGTGACACGAAGGATCAGGGAGCCCTAACTCACAGGGAGACCAGTGAGATGTCTCTCTCTCATTCCTTGGTGACTTTCTTTCTGTATAAATTGGGAAATTAATGACCATCCTGAAACAAGTGTATGTACTTTGTAACTTAAAAAAAGAGCTCAGTGAAAAGCGAAAGCACAGCGAAAGGTACAAACAATGTTTAAAAGAAGTGACAAAATAGAATTGCCATGGAGCTTCAAACAGCTTTACCTCTGACTTCTGTTGTGATACAAAATCTTCATTTCAAAGCCTTTGGCTCTTTCAGCCACTTTGTAACCAATGGTGCCCATTCCCACAATCCCCAGGGTCGCTCCAGAAACCTCAGCCCCCAGCCAGTCAGCAGGGAAATACTCTGTGTCAGGAGAGACTGCCATCTCATGGCCTTGGAGGAGGAAAAGAAGGAATTATCATTTAAAGGATGTTCCTGCATATTGTTACTTTTTTTTGCACTTTTTGTTGTAGGACAAGCAGAAGCACAGAAACAGCAACAAAATGTCATCTTGTTTTTGGACAAAAAGTGAATAATGCTGTACTGCACACATGTCTGCTGACACTGATTTCTTGCTTAGGATAGAAACAAATCCAGCCTCTCTTTGGCAGGCAAGGAAGGTAAGGTCAAAGCAGCAACCTCCCTTGGATGTACATCACACACCCTGGCCACCATCTCTCTCTGCCTGTAGTACAGGTTACTGCACAACTGAAATACACCTCAGCTTCTTATTCATCAGCATGGGTCATGAAAGTGGCAGTGCCATAGATGTCACTGACATTGTAAATACTGAACGGTGCAACTGCTAGATCAGTTGTGGGATCATCAAGACTTTTAGGAAGGTCATATGAGTCCCAGCAACCTTAAAGATACACCAGGGTTGAAAGGAAAAGAAACACAGAGCATGGTGGACAGATTTCTGGACAGCTTATTTGTGGTAACTCACATACACAGCAACTTGGCAAAGACAGGTTTCAAGCCTCCTTGAAAATATCTCCTTTTAATGCCCTTTTATTATAACTTGAAAAGCAAAGCTGAAGTGAGCAAATACAGTGAATAAGTGGTTGTAGGCTGAGGGAGAAGTGACTTGAATTTGGGGCTGAATTTAGGTTGAAGAAGGAACACACCTACCTTGCTGATATACCTTACTGGAAATGGTATGCAAGTTACTGTCAACAAGACAGATAACTTTTTCCTTGTCCTGCATTTTCCATATTTCTACTTTTAAGCTTACCTTTGCATCAGCACACACTTTCTGCATGTTTTGAAGTCACTCTTTCTATAAAAACACTAAAACCATTTCAGTTATTACCTTCCACAAGTCTCCTGGAAGATGCCAGCATCAGAGCCATTCCCAGGTCTGCAGTGTCAGTGGAAACAATAAATGGAGTGTTGGATACTTTCACACCAAAGCTAGAGAGGAGGTTCAGGTCCAAGTGATCTATTCCCACTCCAGAACTTGCAACTATCCTCAAGTTTGGCAGGCTCTGGAGCAGCTCTTTGTTAACAACTGGTTTGTGATACCACATATAAATAGCTCTGATCTTTTTGCTGAGAAATGTCTTATTTTCAAGATATTCTTTCATGGTGACGAGATGAAAATGTTTCTGCAGAAATCCAACATGGTCTTCATATACTCCATGCACTCCTCCTATACAGTTAATTAGCACATAAGGCAGTTCCTGACCCTCCATGCCCTACAAAAGCAAGGAGAACCAAAAGGACATAGTCTTAAGCAATCCATCGCAGCTTTTTTTTTTTTCTAAAAACCAGTAATTGATCGGCTCCATTACATGCTGTTTTCCCACTATGGAAGAGTTGGCTAAAGGTAATCACTCCCACATGTAGGACTTTTTTCAGTACTCACTCTGTTTTTCAGAGGGATGTTCAATTTCTATATAATCTTGTTAAAAATACAAGAAAACATTGTTTCTGGCACACCAACTATGCTGACACCTAGACAAATGAGTTATCAGATGTTACCTGTGTTCAATATTTAAAGGCCAGAGTCTTGATAATTTGAGAATATGGCCATGTGAGTGGAAGGGTATCTTTTAGCCCCCAAGTTCTGCCTTTGATTTCCACTTCTGTAACTATATTCAATAATAAGCACTGACGAGAATATCTCAGGAAAGAGTCTCATTTAATGTTAACAGAGCTATAATTTGTCAACTACGAACTTTGGAATTATCGATTTACTTCCAGAGCATAAGTTTACCCTTTCTTTTTTCGATCTCCTTCAGTGTCCTGACAACTCTTCACCCTGCCGACTCCAGAAAGAGCCAAGTCTATGATCACAGGTTAAATTCGAGAGACCCGCAGCTGCCCATCAGCCCGACGCAAGGCGGTCCCGCACCACTCCCGCACCGCAGGGCCAGCGCCTCCCGCTTCTCCCCCGACCTCACGGAGAGTATTCCCGGTCCAGGGCCGGTCAAGCCCTGGCTCGAGGCCTTTGCAGCGCTCCCGGCCGGCCTGCCGGTGAGACTGAAGTTACGAATGAGCTGGAGCGGGAAGGAAAGGGCTCAGCCCGGCCCTGAAGGACGGGGGGTCACGGAGGACCGCGGGAGCCCCTCGTGCCCCACACGCCCGGTGCTACCGACGGTGCCACCGACCGCCCCGTAGGTCCGCGGCCACCAGAGCCGGGAGACCTCGGCGGCCGCCTGGCAGAGGCGCTGCCGGTGCCCGGCCCGGGGTCCCGCAGCGCCGCCGCAGCACTCACTCACCCCGCCGGCCCCGCTCGCCGCCGCCGCGTCCGAGCCGCACCCCCGGAGAGCGGGGGCGGAGCGGGACCCGCCGCCCCAGCCCGGACTGCCCGGACACCCGCACCCCCGCCCGGGGTGAGCGGGGAGGAGAGGCGGTGCTAGGGCGCGGGAGGTGCACCCCAATCCCTCGGGGAAGCCGAGAGACGGAAAAGGGAGCTCACAAATGGTTGTGCGGTTTTTTTTAAAAGCGTGTCGTGTTTCTGCGCTTTTTGTGATTTCAGAATAAAAGGGATTTTGCATGAATGCCCTGCACCCTTCCCCATCCTCCCCCCCCCCCCCGCATCGTTTTCGAAGGCCAGCTGTGGTCTGATCCCTCTGTTGTTCATTACACATAGTCATTGTGCAGGAGTTCACGTGGGACAGAGTTGTCTCTGATCAGCAAACACGAGTGACAACTCTCATTGTACACATGAATATTTTTTTCCAACCTAAATGATTCTCGGAATACCCTCAGAACCTCTCTTTGAGAGTAAAACAACTGTGCCAGGCTCACGTCCTTAGGCACTGCAGCTGTTACCCCAGCTACAGGCAGTCCTGTGTATCCCAGCTAACAAATGCATGAAAATTTTCCAGACAAGGTTACTTGTGCTGTAGATCATAGAATGGTTTGGGTTGGAAAAGACCTTAAAGATCATCTAGTTCCAACCCTCCAGCTGTGAACAGGGATGCCTTTCACTAGATCAGGTTGCTTGAAGTCTCATCCAGCCTGGCCTTGAACAGTGTGAGGGATGTTCCTCAGCCTCTCTGGGCAACCTTTTCCAGTGCTTCACCACTTCAGCTTAAACCCATACCCCCTTGTTTGTCAGTATACACCCTTGTAAAAAGTTCCTGTCCAGCTCTCTTGTGGACACCTTTAAGATACTGGAATGCTGCTATCAGGTTATCCCAGAGCCTTCTCTTCTCCAGGCTGAACAACCTCAACTCTCTCAGCCTTTCCTCATGGGAGAGGTCCTTAATCCTCTCTGATCATTTTCATGGCCCTCCTCTGGACTCGCTCCAATAGGTCCATGTCACTCCTGTGCTAGGGACCCCAGATCTGGACACAGCACTCCAGGTGGGTCTCACAAGAGCAGAGCAGAGAGGCAGAATCACCTCCCTCAACCTCCATTCCTGGAGATGGAGGCTGGGAAGTACAGCTTCAGTACTCGGTTCACTAAGGTTGCATTGAAGTGATCCCCCTTGCTGGTCAGCAGCCACTGGAGAGGACGCCTAGCTTCTGTGGTGAGAGTAGCTCAGGAGCCGGGACACACCACTGCTGTGGGCACCAGGAATTCCTCTCCTTCCGCACTAAGAAACAATCAGCCATGGGATGCTGCTGTGCCTTTCCTGACTACTGTAGCGCTTTTAAAAAATGGATTACAAAATCCTGTTATCTTGAATTCTACCAAATACATTTTAATATGCTGAACATTAAGGCAGTCAAGTTTAACACCAAATCCTCTGAAAAATTACTAATAAAAAGATAAAATATAATAACATTTCATAGTAATTATATAAAGCCATATATTATTCTTGTTATCCTGCTGATGATTTTTTAGTATCATTTGCTTATATGAGTTTCAAGTTCAGACAGTTAAAGCAAAAATTCATTAACTAGCAAGATGGAGCTAAGGCATATTAACTGGACTCTTACGTAAGTCTACTTCAATTTTCTTCCTTAAAAAAACCCTAACAAACTATAAAATGCTTACACGTTACCTGTTTCACATCCAAAACTTCCAAACTGCTTTGCTGATAAGATGTAATGGGTGATCTTTTAACTTACTGCTTACTGTTACCGGAGATCAAAGGACCATTGTAAAGTCCCTCTTAAAAGTTATTCTCCCTATGAATTGAGACATTTTAGTCCTGAAGGACAAAAAACCATTGAAAACACCAGGAAGTTTTTAACTTTGTATATCAAATCAACAATTTTGAATGAACAAAATGAAGGAACAAGTTGTTAGAGGAGCCAAAAAATAATAGTTAAAGGAATGTCACTCTTTTTCAAGCAAAAATCCAGGACATACCTATCAAATGTGAAGAAAATAGGTGTGTTATGTGGTTAGATGTGGAGAGAATCAGACGGCTTCAAAGTTTTTTTGTGCAACTTGAACATCTGATTTTAAAGCTATGGTTCAGGAGCTGATACATCTCTATTGGAGATGTATCTGTATAGCAACATATGTGACAGAAAAAGTCAATTGCACCAGTGCACTACCATGTTCTATGTAGATTTAATTTGTAGAGTACCTTATAGACCTTCATGGGGTCTGTTGAGCTAAATCACATTGTGTTGCTGTGTGCTATTAGTTTTCTATTACAGAAAGGGATTTGTTATACCAGCATTGTACAGAGCACTCTGAAATGGGTCTGTGGCCATGCGGAGAGAAGTATTGTGTACTCTGTGAACTTTATCCCATCATTAAATATTACCATTCGTGTCCATGTAATCCTGCAGGGTGAGCTGATGCCTGCAGTGTTAATAAGGTGCTTGCACAATAACTGTTTCTTAGGTTTATGCTTCTGAAGTATTGCGTTCCCCTAGAAGACTTTCATGTAACATAATGCATACATTTCCCAGCTGGGTTGTATAGACTAGCTTAAGCATGACCCTGGACAAGGACACACATTATCTATGTCTACATTATGTGTTATAAGGCAGCATTATATGGGATCAGGCAAAAAAAAAAAGCTAAGGCAGGAAATCTATATTCATGAGCTTGAAATAGGTTCATCTTAAGGGAAAAAACATAAGAATGAAAACCTTTAGAGCTGATGGAGGGAAAGAAACTAATAAAAAGAGATGTGTTATCCTTTTGCACATCAACTAGGGAGCACTTCACTGGGCATGGGGAGACCATTTAGAGCTGCTAGTATATTTTCAACTGCTTCCTCTGTTATCATGTAAGCGGTCTTGTCTGTTTTAATGCCGAGGTGAGGCGTTATAATGACATTCTTTAATTTTAACAATGGATGATCTCTGGAAGAAAAGAAAAAAGAGCTGTTATTTACTGTTGTTCGTTCAAATAAAGAGGGCTCCTACTTTAGCTTTTGCACTTTATTTGAAGTTAATTTGATATAACAAGTCCCGCTTAGAACCACAGAACCCAATCACCTGTGTTGAAGTAATTTTGGACTGTAAGAGAACATGTTAAGAGTTTATACTGTGCTCTTTTCTCCATAAACAGAGTTTTCCCATTGGGCAGCAATTCAAACTATGTCAGAAGAAAGGATTAAGTCCTCCTGACACATTCACACTATACAATGGTCTGAGCTGTAGTTATTCATTCCCACACAGGCATAACAAGACCAAACTCCTCCCACACCCAAAATGCAGCCAGCACAGTTTAACTCCGAGATGCACCACCATGGTACAGGTGTCTTTTTACAGAAGCCAAGCAGCCTCTGGGCCCAAGAGGTCTGCATTACTTCAGCCTCATATTGTGGAAGGAAGCCTGTGGGGAAGGACACCTCAGGGCAATGCAGTAGGTCTTAGAAGAGAAGAGGGCTCAAGGAGCTTTCACCCATTCATGGCAAGTTGCACCTTCTAATAAAGCAATTTGCGAGTGAAGCACTGCTGCAGCTTCACAGGGTGATTCTACAGAGCTGGTCTAATGCTCTCCCTGCCTCCTGCTGTTTCCTGGCACCTAGGCTTCCCCTTGGCCTGTTATCAGTCCCAACATCTGGTCTGCATCCATTCATATTCATGGCACTTTTACCCAAACCCCCATTCCAAGTAGCGGGGTGGCTGCCTCAACCAGGTCCCTGCCTGCTGCAGGGATACCTTCAGCCTCGGCAGGGCTCACCCATCCTTTCCAAGAAATAAGCAGAGATGACAACCTGGGCAGTGGTTCTGGGCAGGTGACATCCAAAGCCGCGGCCCCAATAACACCAGTCTGCAGAGCCATCACCAGCGCCTCTTGGTCAACTACTGCACCTGGTTTGGAATAAGAGTGTCTCTGAGTGCAACTTGCGTTGCAGGTAACGAGCTCAGAGTGAAAGGAGAACGGAAGAGGAGAGGGAGGAATTTTTGCCATGCCCAATCTGTCCTCGCCATGTGCACCACCTGTGCGCTGGCTGCAGCACGGTGCTGTGTGCGACACAACAGGAGCTGGCCCGTGCTTTCTGGCCAGTCAACTGTTCTGGATGGTACCTCGGCTGATGTTAATCAGAGTAGCTGTGGGTTTCATCAGCTCCAGCTCTCTCTTCCCAATCAGGCTGCGTGTCTGAGGCGTCAGGCTCACCACCACCATCACAAAATCTGACTGCTGGAGTAAGCTGTCTATCTTTTCGCAGTAAGTGGCACCAACAGCTTGCTCCTCCTGCGCTTTCCTAGTGGGAGAAAAAGTATTCCAGGGCATCAGTCATGAAAATATTTTCTTCACTGATGTCACCAGTATACAGAATAAAGGATCTGATTATTACATCCATGTAGCAAACAAGTGGCAAATAAAGGTTAATTTAGGCTCAGCTGGGTGTTTAGACCATTCTGTAAGGCTTCAAGCCACTGCAGGGTCTAGGGGCTTCTTATAAAGTCTGCAAATGGACTAAGGATAAGCACTGGAGCAGATGGCAGCACATGGTTCATTCTCCAGGATCCCCAGTGGAGAAGATGCTCAAACCAGAGTAGTGTTATTCACCAGAACTCATCCATGTAAGCGCTGAGCATGCTGGTGGTCCTCATCCTGTTGGCACCCTCAGTAAGCTTGTAATTTTTTCATGAGTGAAATCAGCAAGGCAGCTCTTTGCCAGCCTTCTAGCTGAACAGAATTAAGTGTTCAGCAAAAAAAATTACCAAAGTAGAGAGAGATTTTTAGTTTTCATTTTTTACAATAAAAAGGAATACTCGTTATTTCTCCCGTTCTTTGTAAATTTTGATTCCTGAACTTTGGCACCCAAAGAAGCAATGACAGGAGATCCTGTGTACAATTTTCTGCTCCTGACTGCAAGAGAAGGGTTTTAAGTTATCTCCTCCCTAATTTAGAAATAAGGAAGTCACACTAACAAAATAACTTCAGTGTAACTTTGGACCATGTGTCTCCTAACACATGCACTTCATTGTTTTCTTTCATGTTCAGGTCAATAAGCAGAGAATAAGTAGGAACACAACAGACTGGAACTACAGCCAATTTTGCATCATGCAGAATGCATCTTGATTCAACACAAAAGCTTATACTTTAAAATAAAAAGGTTTTTAATTTCTGTTGCACTGTGCATTGATCATTCATCACAGCACTCTTACATAAATATTACTTTAAAGAGTAGGAAATATTAAACAGAGGTAGTTTGTGACGATCCACAGGGAAAAAATAATAAAAGGATTTGTGCCTTTTTTTATCTTTGTTTCAAGTGGTTTATGAAGAAATTCTGAAAGATCTTAAGGAGGTTGTTCACTAGTACTTTTTTTTTAATGTGAGTTTGCTCAGCTGTTTTCCTGAGTAACAGAAATGCCAAGCATTTCTGGCCTCATGCACCCTTCTGATTTGACTAGGGCTAGCCAGAGCAGTGACCCTCCTTCTGCAGTCTGCATACGGAGAGAATCACTGACAGCCACATGTTCTAGCACTGCAGCTTCTCCCTTCAGTCAGAGAGGATTAAAGTTCTCTCAGGGCAGGTCATGGTTTATAGCAACGAATATTTGTTCTGCTCGTTGTCTGCACCTTGCCTGATTGCAAGGGCCTCGAGTCATATGTGGGGATCTTGTTTGCTTTTACAGTGAAGAGCCCTTGTGCTGAATGTCGAACAAGGATCAGATTCCCAGACTCACGAGTTAGGAGGGGCTAGAAATAAAAGGTGAAATAAGGTTAAATACTTGCTAAAATGGCTTGAGGAGAAAGAGGTTTTTAGCAAAAACAGCTCTCAAGTGAATCATATTGGGCCAAGTATAAGTTTCTTAGTTTTCCAGACACTGAGTTTCAACAAGATCCCTCAATATATGCACTAAAAATAAACAAAAAGTAGAGTTATGTGTCACTATAGTATGATATAATAAGAACAAAAAAAAAAGTATAAGCTTGATTTCCATTTTTCTGCTCACATCTGCAAGAAACCTTGAAATTTCTAATATAAAACCTAAATTAAGTTTCCAAGTGTTTAATCACCAAGTAACTCTTTACAGGACTGATTTAAGGCAACCATTCTTTTTTTTTTCTCTTTTGTTTCAATCTTGGCCTTAGTCCCTCATTTTTTGCTATATTTCTGACATAATTCCTTGAAAAGAAAATACTGAGAAAAGAAGAGAGTTTCTGCTGCACTTAAAGTAAATCTTTACCTCCGTGTCCTGTTGTGGTACAAAATCTTCATTTCAAATGCTTTGGCTCTCAGAGCAATCTTATATCCAATGCGGCCCATGCCAACAATCCCCAGAGTAGATCCAGAAATTTTAACTCCCAGAATATCAGCTTCACAGTAATCCACATTTGAAGAAATTGCAATGTGATGGACTGCAGGAAAAATACTCAAATATGAGAAGTGAATGGAGTCCAACACAGAGGAACAAGGCAAAAGAGTCTGAATTTGTTATGCTACTACAGCACACTTCTAATGATTATGAACACATGATCTTGTGATTGTCCTAGGTAACTCCCTGATATATCATCTTTCCCTCCTACATGTATATATGACATTATCATTAATTCTTACTCTACTACGAAAAGCTTTCTGATGTAATTTCTCCCAAAATTCCTTCTCCTGTTTTAGACTCATGAAAATATTGCCCTGTTCTTCATCAACAATCAAAATAATTATCACCAATAACAATGCAGAGTTTGGAAATGTCATGTGGACAACACCACCAGATATTAGGTTTGCTTATTTAGAATAAAAGCAGGTTTCCTGTTCACATCTGTCACTCTCCTTTGAAAGAAAAGTGCAACTGGTTTAAGAATCACTGTGGTAATTTCCATAATTATCTGTTAAGCCTGCACAATTTTGGATAGTTCTAAGCACATACAATACAGTTATATACACAGAGTCAGCACTTAGTTTTCTAGGAAGATGACAAGCTTCTGATATTTCAGTCTTCCGACATTGCCAGCTTTTCTAGAACATAAGCAGAATGTTGTTAAAGTATTAAAAAAAAGACTCAGGGAAAAAATCTCAGTAATCTGAGGGCAGAGCTGTCAGAAATGCCACCAGGGATAGTTTATGTAGATGGGAACAAGAAATTAATCTCCTTTTTAATCTGTCTCCTCCTTGTGATGTAGAAACAGATTTAGAGTGGGACAAAACTCCTCTGAGTTTCTGTGAATGCTGTGGTGCAGGATTTGGCAAGTCAAAGTCAGGTAAATTTAACAGGATAAATCTGGGTGATCTTTTCCTGAAGCAGGAGGCATTCTAATCAAGCCAAGGGTAGGTCTATTTGGGGAAATAGCAAGAAAAAAATTGCTGAAGAAACTAGAAAAGATGTTATAAGCCGAAATGGTAGTAGGCTCCTTTATTACTCTCTACTGCCCCTTAAATGCCCCAATTCTGCACCAATGCATTTCAGTCCCCAAGAATATGCCCATGCCTCTATCAGCATTATGGGCCACTATTATTATTATATGATTCTATATACCCTTGTTTTGCTTCACTGTTGCCTCTCATACTCTAATTTATTCTGCCAGCCTGTGGCTGCAGCGATTGTCTGATCTTTGGCATCCCCCACTTCTGCTTATAGCATTGTAACACTGTCACATTGAAAAGCACATCTTATGTCAGCCAAATATCATAGTCACTGAAAATGCACTGCTGCAGAAGGTAATGAAATTTAAAGTTTTTGTATGTAGAAAGCACACATCAGTGTGTTGTTCACCTGAAACTGTTAAATAAAGTCTACAGCCATATTTATTTTAAAAGCTAAACTCCAGTTTCTAGGAACACTTGGTCCATAAAGCAGAAAGTTGTGTTTAAATGAAATGTGATTAGATTCTGGTCAAGTATTTTCAACCCTATGAAAACTAAATTCATATGATTTCATTTATATGTGGTTGAAATACTGGTTATGTATGCCTGTGTATGATGTAACAATTTAAGTATATTTATCCTACTTAATTCACATTTTATGGGAAACTATAAGCACTACACATAACTCTATAAGAAAATTCAAGTTAATGGTAGGTAAATCTTGTACGACTTTTAGAAGTCACAAAAGAATTGCAATGTTACCTTCCACTACTCTTCTAGCAGATGCTAGCAGCAAAGCCATCCCAGCATCTGCTGTGCTGTTGGAAACAGCACGTGGAGCATTAGCCATCTTCACACCAAAGCTAGCTATAAGTTTCAGATCCAGATGATCCATCCCCACTCCTGAATTCGCAATCACTTTCAAGTTTGGCAGGCTTTGGAGGAGCTCTCGGTCAATGACTGGTTTGTGCCACCACATATAGATTGCTTGGACCTTTTTACTTAAATGCTTCCTGTTTTCAAGCAATTCCTTCATGGTGATGAGGTAGAAATGTTTCCTCAGGAATGCCACATGGCTGTGCAGTATCCCAAGTATGCCACCGATTTCATTTACCAAAAGACCAGGTAGTTCTTCTCCTTCCATGATCTGCACAAAAAAGAAAGACACAAAGCATCATAAGAAAGACGTGCAATTATTTCCAGACATTTTAAAGAATAATCATTGTCATGTCCTGTTTCATGACATCTATGACAAGAGATCCTATAAATCACATACTTAGATAGGAAAGTAGGCAAACCAAGACAAGAAAGCAGCTCTTTTAAATATACGACCTATTATATTCATACACAGAGGTGTACACACACACACACACACAAATATTCACACAATCAGGCCTGAACAAGTTCTGCCCTCTGTGGTCTCCAAGATTTCATAATATTGCCACCATGCTCAAAACACAACAATTACTTCTCATCAATTACTTAGTTTCAGACCATCAACAGTCTGGTACAATAAATCTCCTTTGCTACCCTGAAATGAAAAATTACCTTGTCTAAGTAGTTTAGAAAAATGTCAGACCAAATCTAGTTCATGAAAATAAATTGCACAGTTTCATCATGAACTTTGAGTTGCCAGGTTAATTTTTGAATGCGTCATTGCAGAGATTTTTGCAGTCTGCTGTCCTGGAGAGACCCCAGTGACTGAAGGGCCTTCTCCTGGGCCTATCATAAGTTAACAAAATAACAGATGCTTAGGCAAGTATTTTTCAAGAAGGATTTATGCACTCAAACTTAGATGGCATTTTGGTTTTTTTTTCAGGAATCACTGACCATCGGGTTTTGGTTCCCAGAGGGTCTATGAATTGACAGTTGCTTTGTGGTTTGGGGAGGGGGGGGGGCGTTTGCCCTTTTTTTTTTTTTTTTTTAATAGACTATTTATAGCTGCCTTTGATTTTCTACAGCAATTTTGGGAAGAGTGGTGGGTAGAGTGTTCAAGGGCTGAAGATCTTGGAAACCCCTATGGCTATACTTTCTGTTGCCTTGTTAGTAGTATTTCACTATTTGCATCTGAATGTCTAACTCTTGGCCTGTCTACAGTTCCTGTGCTAAAACTTCATTTTACCATTCCTTCAAGCAGCCTGATCATATTGCAAAATAATGGAAAGGCTTCCTGACTTTAGGGGGTTGACAAACACTTTACTGAATTTTCTGACTTTGTTGCTTGCTCATAGGAAAGAGAATGTAAGAAAAAGCTTGGCCCTGGGCTGCAAATTGGGACTGACCACTTATTTCGCTTTAGGTTGTGCTCTCACCCATGTGATTTCAGTGGTAGTTCTATCACTATTTCATGGCCAGTCAAGATAAAAGCATCATTTTTTGTCTGCAGGGAGGAACTAAATCTCTTGGGATTTACTTTGTTTTTCAAAGGATCACCTCAGGAAAACACTTTTTCAACGATTGGCAATTGGTATTGCTTTAACATGTAGATGAAGCAGAATTCTTAAATTAGAAAAAACTTAGGCCTACAATTACTTCAAAAGAACATTTATTCAGTGTTTTAGTATAAAAATAGAATATTGCAATATTGGCTGAAAAATGTGTCAGGATACAGTCAAATTTCTGCAGGGAATTAAAGCTCATTCATCTTTAATAGATTTGAGAGTGTTACACAAACTACTTGGTGTACTTGCTCATCATTCTGTAGTAGCAAGTACTGGGAACAAAACAAGGGTATGCAACACCCCAGTTTTGAAGTCCCAGGCTCAACTGGGAATATTACTCCTATTTAAGGCTTCAAAAGAACCAAACTTTTAAAAAGCCTTTAGTTCGTTATTACCTCAAATTCATGTGCAGAGGAAACGGTGCCACACTTTCTCTAAGGGAATTTCTTTCAACTTAGTGAGAAAATAAACATTTGGGCAAAAGGTTTTACAGAGATAGCGTATAACCAAGGCAGAGATATTTCACCAGAACACCCAGCACAAAGATCCAGTCCACTAAAGCACCTCTACAAAGTAATCTGTACACCAGCTTAGTAAACACGAGTCATTGGTTTTAAGTCACTCAAGGAAAATTAGAGTAAAGGAAAGAGTTAAAGAAGAGTAAGGGAAAGAGTAAAGGAAGCACAGAGATTAACAAAAATAGAGAAAGAGAAGAGAAGAAAGAGAATAAGACAAAAATAGTTACAGCCGAGGATCCGATGGCTCACACAGTGTCAGCCAGAAGAGAAACACCCCCACACAGGCTGAGCCCCTGTGCTCCCGCATTTATAAGGTTCGGCCAGCATGGTCAGGCCTCGCAGGCGGGACATGCAGGTCATCGACCACTCAGTAGCGCCCTGGCCAGAGTGAGGTGTGCTGTAGGCAATCACAGGCTCCAGGGGGCGTGGCGTGGGCTACCCGTGTGTCCTTTTTGGTGGACAGCTGCCCAACGCAGGCGTCTGGCGCTGTCAAGGGCTTTCTGAGGGCAGGCCTGACCTTGTCCCCCAGTGCCCAGCCCTTCCCCACCCCCACCACGCAGCAAGTTTGTCGGGGCCTTAGCAATTCTGCATGATTATCCTGAGTTCTGAAAAGGTCAGGAGGTAACGGTAAGATAAACAAGAAACGGCTTGCTGCTGCAGGAATGCAGGAGTCAGCAGAAGCAGGATGGGAAAAACAGTGATAACAGAAACGGTGTGCAAATGTGGGCTTCAAAACCACAAATCGGTGGGTTACCTGGGGCGCGTGGACAGCGCGTGCTGACCAATCGTGACGGCGTGCTGTGCTCGTGCTCGCGTGGACAGGACTCAGAATAATATAAATTGTACAGCTTAACAATAATAAAACTGGATTCGAACTTGCATCTTGTGGATGTGTGTATGGTTCTTTCCCGCTCGCTTGCCTGCCTGCAGCATCTGGTGAACCCCGACGTACGTGCTTGGGGACGATCGAACATCGGACTGCAGAGCCTGCGAGGATCCTGCTTGCCAGCGAAGTTATAGCTGGGCGCCAGAATAAAGGCGGATCGTGCACGGACTGACCGGTGAGTCAGGAAGATAAGCAGGATGAGATTAACTGCGTTAGCAGTGGAAAAGGCGGTTGTCGATAGCCTAATGAAATTGGCTGATAAGACTGACACTCAGTTGCCGCGTTCGGCGCTGATAGATTTACTATGTTGGTGTCACCGCCGTGGATTTTTCTCCTCCACGGAAGATATATATAAGACTGAGACGTGGCAAAAGGTGGGGGAGGACTTGTGGGAATCGGTACAACTTGGAACGAAAGGGGCAAAGACATTAGCAAAAACTTACCGTACTCTGCGAATACTGATTGAACGGCTACATGGCGAGGCGTAAGTCGTTGCAGTGCGGCCTCCCGATAGCTCTCAAACAAAGGCAGAACGCGCGGCTGAAATGCAGGGTGTCTGGCCCCCTCTTGGAGACCCCCCTAATTATCCTCCGTTGACATGTCCTGTCATGACTAAGGCAGAACAAATAGCGTGGGGTTTAGATGACGAATTACCACCGTGGAACACCCAGTAACGAAAAGCAATTGCCTGAAGTACAAATCGAAAGTAAAATACCGGGCCCGCCTCAGATCGCGATCGAAACCTTCCCGTTCCCCCCCCTTTACCCCCCCGCAGTGTGTGCTGAAGACGAGCCGAGACGGGGGGGGGGTGGGGGCGAGGCAATATGGAGGGCTGCTGGAAGACACGGGAAGGCAGAGGCGCCCGGAGCCTCCCCACCCCCTTCCCTCCCGCGCCGCTCCACTCTACGAAGGACGGCAACTATTCACTGTAGAATTCCGTAAAGCTCGCCCAAGACATTCTTTGAACTTTTAAAAATGTTTTAACTTGAACAAAAGGCAAGACTGAAAAACAAAAGCTTGTGTGAAAGTGATGTCTGAAACCTTTCAAACGCAGAAACTCCCTAGGGCTGTTGCTGCTGTGTTAGTTGAAGAGAGCCTGGGTAGGTCGAAGGGAGCGCAGCTAGTCCCAAAGGAGCTCGGATAGTGAATCACTGGGTTCATAGGTTCGAGACCCACCGTGGAACAAGGGATTGGCTGCGACCCTGAAGCCTCTTTTTTTTTCTCCACGCAGACCCTCGGTAAAATTGTCTGACTGCTCTCATTTTTTTCTGCACGGTAACTACTTAGAACTGACGGAACTTTTAAAAGCAACGGTTTTTTAAGCTTTTTGTTAACAGTGCAAACGGCTGAAAGAGGCAGATGGACAGAAACTGAAACCTGACTACATTTCAAACATCGGAAATACCAACATCCAGAGAGCACAGAGACAACATCGGCGGAGGAGAGCCAGCACAGAGCAGGACGCCTAGGCAGAACCGTGCTGGGAGCAGAGCGGGGACGGGGCTCCTGTTGATGTGACCACGCCGGGCTGCGGAGCCGGGACACTGCGAGCTCCGAGCCAGAGCGGGGCACGCTGCTGCCTGCGCTGAGGGGAGTCCCGGAGGACACACACCTGCAGGGCTTAGCACTTGTGGTGTTAAAACAAAGCTGCTGAAACTACAGCTGATTCAAAAAACAAAACAAAAAACAAAAAACAAACAAACAAAAAAAGGAAAAAATAGAAAAAAAAGAAAAAAGAAAAAAAAGAGGAAAATAAAAAAAAAAAAAGAAAAAAAAAGGGGAAAAAGGGAGTTTTGAAGAGACCTTTCATGTGCATGGTGGTGTTTTTCACTGAGTTTGTCACAGTTGACAGAGAAGTGGAACTTACTGGGGAATAGTTAAAGGTTTAAGAGGTCTATAATTGATCCTGGTTACTTGGTTAAAGTAATTTTATAATTGCAGATTATACCTTCTTTTCTTTTCCCCCTTTCTGGCATCAGGTTAAGATACATTTCAGGTGGGAATTTAAAATGTACACAGATGATTCTTTGTCTTCTTTTTTTTTCAGTTCACCTGACGTTATTTCTGTTATACTGCATAGCTTTTGGTATTCTAAAGCAAGACTAACTCACTCAGAAATCAAATTATTGTCAAAAAGCATTTTACACACCAAGCATATTTTCAAAACAAAAGAGGGGAGGAGAATATGCATGTACATAAACAGGTCCTGGATCAGAAATGGATCTCATTTAGGTTTGTTAGGCCTTTTGTTTCCTTGTATTGATTCCTTTTCAGGACAGGTGGAATTGCTGAACATGACCACCGGAGATGGCAGACTGAAAAGCACTGAGAAGCCAACAATACTTAGGAATCTGAGATTTGTGGTTGAAATGAAAAATATAATAAAAATCCCAGCTATGTGTGAATGAAGGATGATTGAGGTGCCCACCTTCTGAATGACTGGGAAAAAAGCTGTATGAGTGAAAAAAGCTGCGCAGATATCTGTGTGTGTGAACTTAAATACTTAATGAATATTAAGATTTTAAGAGAATGTGTTATATAGATTTAATTATGGTAAGTTGATGCTGCTAGCCTTCGGAGATTGGAAGCAGATATTGAAGATATTGCAAGTTAATGCTGGTTAAAATTGACTAAATGGTCTGTTGGTAAATATCAGGATGGCTTTTACCTATAATCAAGACAAGTTTGCTTGTGTTGTTTTTACCTCTCTGATCATAGTAGGCCAAGCCAGGAACAAAGGTGGATAGCGGAACAGAGGTGGAGTACACAACATGAATATGACCGAATCATGACTCAAAATGACACCAAGATCCTTGATTGGTTCTGTGATGAAAACTTGTGTATCCCTAGGGTGCGGATGGTCCCTCCCCAAAAACATGGATCGGGTTTGTTTTACATTTCATAAATTACGGATTAGCAAACGCAAGGAAAAATGGCAACGTAAACAACAAAACTAAGACTATCTGGTATTACCACCTAATTCTATCCAGCATCATCCCTGTCACAGCCATCCACAACATTGACCCAAGACAAAATATGTGGGTTACTTGGGCCAATGTGTCTGGGGTTACAGAATTTTGTCTATCCCTCCAAAAAGCCAGTGATCCTTTTCGAACTTGTCTAATTGGTTATCCATACATAAATTGGCCAGACTTTAGCCATTTGGGAGTGAACTACACTGCTATTAATAACTCTTATTGGCAGTGGAGAGACGACAACTCACGGGGCGAATGTACAAAATCGTGGAATTGGCCTATTGTAAAAGAAGCACGTTTTTTACAACAGTTGATATTCAACTCAACGAGTCGGCACCTTTACCCTTACAAGAATTGGATTTGTGGGGATCGTTTCCTCCTGTCATAAGTGTGAGCGATGTTTCTAACCAAACAAATTGTACCAATATATACCCAAAGATTTTGCCGATCAATGGATCCGGAGTCGTCCATTTTGGAGACTCATGGAAACGTCTCATGCATGCCGACGGCGTAATGCAATATTATCTGGGCTACCAAAATGTGACCGGGCAATCTAGTCATTGGAATACCTCCAAACATGCCGGGGAGTTAAATGTAGAAAACGTGTCTGCTAAAATACTACCTGAGGGTTATTTTCTAATATGTGGTGATAGAGCTTGGCCTGGTATTCCTTTTCGTCCCGTGGGAGGACCATGTTACATTGGGAAGTTAACCATGTTTGCACCCGCCATGCGTGACCTGGTAAGACAGACAAATCACATTCGGACCAAGAGAGATCTCAAAGACTTAACACCTGATTGTGATGACCCCAGGGGGCATGGCGGCAGCAAACTGGAAGAAAATTAAAACTTTGGCGTGCTGGGCTGTAAAACAATTTAACTCTACTTCTGAAATCTTAACAGGTTTAGCTAGCGATGTAAATAGCTTGAGACATGCGGTTTTGCAAAATAGAGCAGCGACTGACCTTTTGCTTTTAGCACATGGGCATGGGTGTCAGGATTTTGAGGGAATGTGTTGTATGAATTTATCTGATCATTCACAAAGCATACACAAACAGCTACAAGAAATTAAGGAACGCATGCATCATGTAAAAGAAGGATCTGCGGGATTGGATGCCTGGCTGGCATCATGGGGAATAGGAGGTTGGCTAAAAGATGTACTGAAACAAGGGTTGTCTATACTCATTTTTATTCTGGTTTTATTGCTTGTTGTTCCATGTATCTTTAGGTGTCTTCAAGATTGTATCATTCACAGTTTTGATTCTGTGCTTAAGCGAAAGGGGGGAAATGTCGGGGCCTTAGCAATTCTGCATGATTATCCTGAGTTCTGAAAAGGTCAGGAGGTAACGGTAAGATAAACAAGAAACGGCTTGCTGCTGCAGGAATGCAGGAGTCAGCAGAAACAGGATGGGAAAAACAGTGATAACGGAAACGGTGTGCAAATGTGGGCTTCAAAACCACAAATCGGTGGGTTACCTGGGGCGCGTGGACAGCGCGTGCTGACCAATCGTGATGGCGTGCTGTGCTCGTGCTCGCGTGGACAGGACTCAGAAAAATATAAATTGTACAGCTTAACAATAATAAAACTGGATTCGAACTTGCATCTTGTGGATGTGTGTATGGTTCTTTCCCGCTCGCTTGCCTGCCTGCAGCACAAGTTGCCTCCGACCCACATAAAAATGTTATATAATCCAGTGAGATTTCAATCCAGCACGTCACAAGGTGTTCACCAACAGACTGAAGATATCAAGGTGCATAGCCGCTTGGTTAAAATCTTCAAACAATTCTCTTTTATTGGTTCTACTTTATTTTTCAGAATTGGAAATAACAGTACAGATCAAGTCTAGTGAGATAGTTTTGCAGTATCATGACAAGCAGTGCAGGAACAGGTTGCTTTTTTTTTTTTTTTAGTTTAAAAGTGGTACTGTAAGAAATAGTGCCTGCCCATACACATGAGATTTAGTGGTATCATCTGGCACACATCATTTGGGAAACACTTCACTTGGAATAGGTTGACCATTGAGAACAGCCAGTATATTTGCTATTGCTTCTTCTGCCATCATATGGATAGCTTGGACTGTTGCAGTTCCAATGTGAGGGGTTATGATGACATTATTTAATTTTAATAGAGGATGATCTCTGTAAGAAATAGAAAGAATAGAATGTGTTACACAGAGAACTTACTCTGCTGCTATCCTATCCTAGCTGTGAGAAAGGGAACCTCAGGAAACAGCAGTGGCATGTTGAAATAAAAGGGCCACAAGCACAGAACCAGCAGAAAGCTGTGAGAAGCTTGCTTACCCATTTCTTTTTTCGCTCTATTGGTCTTGTTGCCTTGCCTGTCAGTTAGGCTGGCAAAGAACTGACAGATGTGGGAAAGGCAAATACTTTGTCATTTATTTATGATTGTGTGAGATAGGCTGAGGTTTTGCCCTTACACAGTGAGAGAAGCTCCCCGTGGAAATCAAGATTATGAGTGCACTTTGCACACAGTTTGAAACATTTCAGATTAAAAGAACAGCAAACAGGTTTCTTTACCTTGGCAGAGGCTCAGGGTACGTCACATCCAGAGCTGCAGCCCTAATAACCTTATTCTGGAGAGCTTCTACCAGTGCATCTTGATCAATAACTGCACCTGCATTGAAATGAAATCTTGATAACATGACGAGTTAATGAATACACTTTTTATGTGGGAGTGAGGAAAGGTCTCAAGGGCCTAATGAGAAAAATTAGAGGATCTTCATCTTGTTCAAAAGCAGAATGCCTTTCTAACAACTATTAACCAAACAAACCAGCGATTTTATTTATTAGTCTTTAATAATAGAATGATTATGGTCCACTGCCTGAGGTGTTTCCTGGGATGAGACCGTTTTCAGTCTTTTCCTCATTTTGACACTTCCTGTATTATTACAGACAAATCATTTAATCTCTTCAGGCTTCCCACTCTTTTATCTCTGCTTTGTTTACTGAAACTATAATCTTTCTCATATGCTTGTTCAGTGCCAATAGATCTGTCATCCCACTTGAGGCTTCCTTTCTACAAGCTGTTCCAAATGTTACTTAATGTTTTGCCTTGTACCCCGTTCATCCTCGCTGATGATAAACCTTTCAGTTATTTCCACTGAAAACCCTGTCTTCAGCATAAGGCTAAAGAGAATCAAACATCTGCTGAGCATCCCCAATTTCCACAGGACCTTTGAACACATAGCATATGGCCCATGAAAAGTCACTCATTTGTAGACTGCCAGCTACTTCATGACCCAGATAGAGGGATATCACAGAATGAGGTTGGAGAGGGGAATGTCAATATAATCTAACAAAACACAACCTAAAGTGTGGAGCCACAAACAGTTACTTCAGATCATCCTACCTCGGCTGATGTTTATAAGAGTAGCTGTGGGTTTCATCAGACCCAGCTCCTTTTTCCCAATCAGTTTGCGAGTCTCAGGAGTCAGGTTCACAACCAACATAACAAAGTCAGATTGTTGCAGCAAGTCTTCCATCTTCTCACAGTAGTGGGCACCAACAGCCTCTTCCTCTTCCTTTCTTCTGAAGGAAAAATGCACACACCTCCAAACTGACACAACCATTTCTAACTGGCTTCAACAATCAATAACCCCAGGAAAGATCCAGAACAGCACAGAGACTGAGAGATTTAAGGACAAGTTTTAAGGAAAAGGCATTGATAGGTGCAGATGGTGGAAGGGAGGCAAGAAGGATGTGGACTAGAGGAAGCAAGAGGCTAGACAAGTGGTGGGACACTGAAGGAGTGATGCATGCAAAGCACACAGGTGATATTAGGTACAGGAGGTTGGGGATGTAGTCAGATCCCACTCTTCTCTTCTGTGTCCATGTCAATCCCTGTGGAGTCTTTCCTTGCCTGACATGAGTTAGGACTTGTGGTTGAAAAGAAATGAAGAGGAAGTGAAGTGTGAAAGAAAGGAAACTACAAATCTATGAGAAATTAAGACCTTTGTCATTGGTGCCAGTGTGATGAGTGATCAGGCTGGGCTGAGGAGACTGGTTGGCTGGGTGGAACAGGGATGCTGCCAGAGCCTAAAGAAGAGTCTGAAAGGACAGGGGACACCGCAAGGGCACAAGGCCTGGTTTGCCTGGACAACATCTTCAGAAAGGGTACACGGCCCATGTTCCAAACTGCTAGTGTCTTAACCAGGGCAGAGTGAGTGTAGGAGGCATGGCAGAAACCACCCCCTCAGGGGAGCAGCAGGGAACCAAAGTGAGGAAGTGACAGCATCCTGGTGCTCCTCATGCTGCTTACAGCTGTCACAAGTGCATAGGAAGACCAGGGACACAAGGAGAGCTGTGGCTTCCATCATTGCCCCCTGAATAATTACATGCAGAAACCAGATGTTTTTACCTCCTGTTTCTGTTATGGTACAGGATCCTCATGTTGAAAGCTCTGGCTCTCTGAGCCACTTTGTATCCAATGCTGCCCATCCCGATGATCCCAAGCGTTGCTCTGGTTACTTCCACTCCCAGCCAGTCAACAGCAAAATGCTTCGTGTCTGGAGAAACCGCAATCTGGCAGCCTGAATGTAAGTACATGCTGAATGGGTACAAATCAGCAATAAAAGCAGGTCTGGGGGACAGAAAAATTTTATCACTGTCACAGCAGCAAGGCTCTGGAGCAGCCCTACAAAATATCCTTGCTAATTTTGACCAATTCATAGAAAGGCCTGGATGGGGCCAATCCCTGCAGCCAGGGCTGGAGTCAGTAACACAACAGGGTCCTGACTGGGTATTGTGCTGGGAGGAATGACTCCTCAGGGAAGTACCTCTTCCACGGCTGGTGCATTTTCTTTGAAGTCCAAAAATAGCTTCTTTACCACTTACCACCCTGTAAGCATTGATTTCACTTTTTTTTTTATTTGGGGTAAAACTCAGCATTTCTCTCCTGGATCACAACCCAGAGTAGACTCACTGCTTGAGTGAGGGTGAAGGCTGGAAATTCCAGCTCAGCCAGGGATCTCTGTGAGCTTTTGTACAAAGAACCTGAAGTTCAACAAGATACAATAGGGAGGAAATATCACCAGGAAAGATGTTATTTCATTCTGAGGAATGGAGCAGCAGTGACAATAAGACTGAGACCCTGAAGACAGAAGCAGCTCCTTGTGATAGTCTCTACTGACACCTTCCTTCCTCAAAAAGGCATTGTGTAGCAAGGGCATGTGCAGAAAGAACCCTTGTGAGGGAGGGAGAGTAATGTTGGTGGTTCAGTGTGAAATAACTTTGTCAAAAGGTTTATCAGTTATTTCAATCATAACGCTGATGCTCTTCAGGAAGTACAACCCATTGGTTTAGATAAACTCATCGCAGAAGCAGGAAAAAAAAGGAGTTACACTAATTACTGGTCTAGAGATGAGGATATGGCCATTTATGCTTTGTACCTTACTATAGCTCCTAACACTTCTTTCAAGGGGAAATGGAAAGTGGTGACATTCCATTTGGATGCACTCTGTATTCATTTTTTACAGCTATAAACAACCCACCCAGTGAACAGCCAGAGAATTAAGCCCCAGGCATTATTCCAAACAGGATATCACAAGTGACTTTAAAGTGCATAATTTAGACAAAGGCCTTACTCTAGTCACAGTTGCCTTAAAAAGAAGATGGACACATGAAAAGCAGATGCCTCTGAAAACTGAGGCCTCCAAAAATTTATCCCCATAAAAGATTGATTTAGACAGATCATCTGAATCACAGTAGAAGTGAGATATGCCAAAGAAGTAGTTATATCCAGGAAAATTTAAAACATTACCTTCCACTAGTCTTCTGGCAGAGGCCAGCATCAAGGCCATTCCTATGTCTGCTGTTGGGTCCGCCACGGCGTGTGGGGTGTTGGTCACTTTTACGCCAAAGCTAGAGATCATTTTCAAGTCTAAGTGATCGACTCCAACCCCAGAATTTCCAATTACCTTTAAATTAGGCAGGCTTTCTAGAAGCTCCCGGTCAATAGTTGGCCTGCACTCAAACACAAAAACAGACTGGATTTTTTTGCTCATTTCTTCTTTGTTTTCAAGAAATTCCTTCATAGTGATAAGGTGAAAGTGTTTCCTCAAAAGCGTTGCAAGATTTTCTAGCACACCTTGAGTTCCTCCTATATCCAGAATCAAAACGCCTGGCAACTCTTCTTTTGCCATGACCTGCAACAGGAAAATAGAAGAGATACTCCTTTGTTCAGGAAAACACCCTTAAAGGAACAATGAGGTAGCAATCATTTAAATTCACATCTGTAAAATGGGAACTGATGGAACTCAATACTGTTTTTAATCCACAGTCACTTGGTACTAATGTGGTGCATTAGACAATTTCCCAGTACTTTTCCCAAATGCTGATTTAGACTATAACACCAAGGAATACTCACACTCTTAGATCAAAATCCAGTCCTACAAAATGTTATTTGCAAATAGTTTCATTTTAGTCCTGAATCAATAATGATTTCATATAGATCTGGTAGCTTTTCAACCTTATTTACCAAGGCACTTCTATAAGCAGTGGTATGAAACAGAGGCTGCTCACAGTTTCTTGCCTGTTGGTTATGGTTGGTGAAGCTGTAGGTAGCGTAGGGTGGTACTGAGCCCCAGATGGGTCTGACAAACATCTGTCAGGAATGGTTCAGGTCTAACAAATCTGCATGATGAAGGGCCATACTTAGACAGCTGCTAAACTGCTTGCCTTCGGTGTTTTAAACATCCAGATCTGCACCTGAACTTCTGCAAAATTTAGCACACCCATGCCTATATGCTGAACCGGTGGGGGAGAGCACTAGAGGTGATAATGTAATTCCCACCAACAATACAGTCCTTCATACTAGAACTTTCTCCTGCCCAGACATTTCTGACCCCAGTCTTCTCTACCACACTCCTGCAAATGTACTGTATTCTGAAATAAGATGATAGCAGCTCCACAGACAACCAAACGTCTAATTAGAGGCAACCCTTACTGATAAAAATGGTAGTTGAAGATTTGCTGCATACCTTAACAATAGCTGTGCCTAATTTCCTACAGTTCTGCTTGATATGCTCCACTGATGTTCAGTCTCCATCCCATACTATGTCCTATGCTTGGATGCAGGAAACCTGATGTTGTGCTAACTGAATCAGAACAATTTTCCCCAGCAGTATGCTGATTTATTCCGGGCACACAGTGCTGGACAGAGATGTCCTGCTGCTTCAGTCCTCTCACAAAAACCTTCTGCAACCAACTAGAATTCAAACCTGTGACAAAAAGTTGTCAATGTAGATTGGAAGTTTCTATCAACCATATTTACCCTTGTCCTGAGCAAACTCAGACTTATCCCAACCACATCTATTAAATGCTTACCATCTCAACACCAGTAATTCTGCTTTATCCTAGCCTTGACCTGCATTTCTTCCTCAGTTCCAGTCTGCTGCTGTACATCGGCTTTAACATGTCTCCATGTTAGGACAGGTCTGCAATTCACCATAAAAAGTGTCTCTGATAATACTACCTGGTTCTGAACAGCAGCAAACAAGGCAATGAGAGGAACAGTGCAACCAAATTGCAAAGGAAAACCACGCTCTTAAATATATCTCATCTATTTTTTGCAAACTTAGGTTGTTAGCCCCATGCGGTTGTGAAAATTCATATTTTCCCAGATGTAGTCTATATTTCTGAGAGTATCACACAACACGACCTTAGAAGGATAAACTAGATTCATCCTACAGAATGAATGACACATAGAATAAAAGACAAGAGTTGATGTCATATTGTGACAGCATTGTCCGGCTTTTTGATCAAAACATGATGCTCCCGCAGTAATTTACTCAGACCAGATGGCAATTAAGCTCTGTGCTGTTAAGTGGTGGAAAACTGGGCACCAGATATCATCAACTGACTGGCAGATGCCAGTAAGACAGCACTGGATTACACCATTTGCTTTCATCACCACTTCCTCCTCCATTCAGGGCAGAGTCAGAACTGCATTCATTTTAGAAGCGCTTCCTCCACTTCACAAGCAGAAAGTTGATCCACAAGGAAGCCACTAGCTTTAAACAAACAGCTGGTGCACTAGAAACAGGCTGGCTGCATGTAATGAATCTTTTCATTACTGTGGGCATGCTGAGTTCGCCACCATTTCATCTGTGTTTGATGTGCACGTGAACCATTAATAGGCTGCAGCAATGCTTCAAGAACTGATGTTCTGCTAGTACTGGGTACAATCTTAAAAAATGATACTGATAGCAGTAAACTAAAAACACTCAAAGGAACCTTGCAGAAGAAAGGCGGCTCTCCAGATACCAACCTTGGTCTCAGCACTTATTGTTCGTCTTCCAGCACTACATGGGTATGTCCTGTACCTCTGTTTGTAAATCAGACTTCTGTGACAGCGATGTCCATGAGAAGCAACAAGTTGATGAATAAATTTGTAAGCCAGATTTGACTGGCCAGACATCAATGGAATCGGTTTCAACAGACTGAATGCTTTGCTCATGAACATAATTATTCAGTTATCAGATGTCTTGTCCAGTTTGTAAAATATAACACCTGTCAAGGATATGACAATTTTGGTTTTGGACTAGTATCATTTGCAGTACCACTAACACTGTCTCTCCTCATATTTTGTATTTACTTAAGATTATATGCTTCTATGTATGTAAACAATCTTAATCATATGTAACACAGTGATATAATGTAAATGAACTAAGTTCTAATCCTGGCATTGCAGAGAAAACTTTGAAAATATTACTTAGTTTGAGGCAACTGGGCAAATAAAAAGTACTGCATTTAAGAATTCATTTCAGTGCTAACTGAAGTTGGCCTTACTCCATCTGTGGAGCTTGAGTCACTTCTTACTTGCAGATTTCTTGGCTGGCACTGCTGTATGACTTTGGACTTTGCCAAATCACCGCAAAACAAACCTACATAATTTTTCCTAGCTCTGTTTTCAATTAAAGTTAACAGCACGCGTTATCCAGGAATAATTCCTCCCGCTAACTTCTCTAAAGAAGGTGACCAATTACCTGAACAACAACCAAAGCACTAACCAGGGAGGGTTTCTTTCTGACGACGTGCCTTTCACAGCTCGATCCTGCGGCAGCCGGAAAAGCGGAGAGCTCACAGCCTCTGCTCCCGGCCTCGCTCGCTTAACCCTGCCCTGCCCGGCCACCGCCGATCCGGGGGCTGGCGGCTTCCAAGGAAGTTCCGGCACGGGGAGCACCGCCCGGCGGTGCCTCTGCTTGTCTGCAATCAGACCAGGCTGCCTTTCGTCTCCTCTCCCGCCCCCGGCGCTGGACTTCCTAGAAACGAGATAAAGCAAAAGGAGGAGTTTGATCGCTTTTCGAGAGCTCTGCAACTCTGGGGCAAAGTTATTTGGTACAAATTCACATTGTTCCCCGCAGCCCAAGCTCAAGCTTGTATTGATTTTGTGTAGTGGAAACCGTGGTTTTCACCCTGCCTGCTGCAAGCTAAGCTTTTAAAGGAGTGTGCAGTGTAGAACAATATTTAACGCCTCTCAGGAAGCAAACAGATTGGCCTGGGATGCCCTATCCCAATGGCCAGCTCGATTCTGAAAGCTAATGCTGAAATGAGCTGGTTTCACAGCTGATCACTTCCACTAGAACACTTTATCCACTGTGCTCACATACTGGCATACTGATTGCAAGACAGATGGGAGAGCAATAAAGGTCCCCAAGTGTGAATCTGCCAGGGGCTGGGCAGTGAGCTGCCACAGCTGGGGCCAGTTCTGGGTGTAGTGTGCGTGCATCAGAGGTGTGTGCATGAAAATTTTCATTGCTGTGGGTTAACACACTGACAGAAGTCTTCCATAACCAGGAGATGCATCCAGCTGCTCTCTCTGTTGCAGTCTCATAGAATCATAGAATGGTTTGGGTTGGAAGGAAGGGATCTTAAAGATCATCTAGTCCCAAAGCCCCTGCCATAGGCAGGGACACCTGCCACTAGACCAGGTTGCTCAGAGCCCCATCTAACTTGACCTTGAACACTTCCAGGGCTGGGGCATCCACAGCTTCTCTGGGCATATCTCCTCGCTCAAATCCCATGGCGACACGGGGCGTTTATTAACATCTTAGAGCGGCCAGCAGCAGAGACTCGGCTGTTTGGGCTCTGATGATCCCCATTCCATCCTCCCCGTGACACCCAGCAGCACCGCTCGGGCCAGCCGCGCCGATCCCCACGGCACGGCTCCACATCGCACCGGCGAGGGGCGACGCCGGAGGCCCTGCCCAGCAGACAGGGTGGCCACCCGCGGAACGCGCCGGGATCCTCGGCCAGCTGGAAAAGGGGGAAGCCCCGCCCTCCGTCGGCGCGGAAGCACGCGTGTGCCTGCGCCGTGCCCATTCCCTCATTTCCGCTTCCCGTCCCGTCCCGACCCGCCGCGGCGCTTCCCGCCACCCGTCTCTCCGAGGAAAGGACGCCCGTGGGGTGCGCTGGGGACGGGGCGCGGCGGGATGGATGGATGGATGGATGGAGAGATGGATGGGGCGGGGCGGGATGGGGGGACTCGGTGCTACCGCAGGGCCCGGCGAGGTGGCACCTTGGGGGGGGGGGTCCGGCCTGTGGGGCTGTGGGTGCAGCGGGAACCAGGACGGGCTGTCAGCACCCAGGGCATTCCTGTCGTGCCGCAGGCTCGCCGTCCGCCCGCCAGGATGTCGTACATGCTGCCGCACTTGCACAACGGGTGGCAGGTGGACCAGGCCATCCTGTCGGAGGAGGACCGCGTCGTGGTCATCCGCTTCGGGCACGACTGGGACCCGACGTGCATGAAGATGGACGAGGTCCTGTACAGCATCGCCGAGAAGGTAAACCGGAGCGTTCTGCGCCTTCTGCGCTCATTGTTCTCCATGGCTTGCTCGAAGCCCGGGGCAGATTGTATATAACTCGGGTTCTGGAAAGGTGTTCCAGCTTTAGGAGGCAGAGGGAAAGCTGTTTTTTTGCTTTCGTGAGTGTCTCCTAAAGTCACTGACTGCCTTGATGTTTACAGTATTTAATGGGGTGACAAGAGTTCTGAAATCAAGATCGCTGCTTTTTAATAATCCATCACTGAATGAATGTCAGCGTTCAAAGAAGAACAAGTGCTCGATGATAGGGCTGTGGCTCTAGGTAAGGCAGCACTCTCACTTACAATGAAAATGTATAGCAGTGTCGAGTTTCCACTTGAATAACTTGGAAAGTTACTTTCATTTTGGCTCTTAAAAAGTGAGTGAAGTGCTAAACTGTACAGGATAGTATTGATTAATTTGTCAGTGATATTATTCTGATTAATCTGTCAGTGATATTATTTGTGTAGACAGATAGCATTCCACTGAGTTGCATGGAGTGAATTAAATTTTAGGAGCCAAACTCTAAAGCTGTTTTCAGATGGAAACTGAATGCTTGCTGACAGCTGGTTGCTCACTTAAGATATTGAAGAAAAATTAGACTGTTAAAATACACAATCAGCTATAAGTTACCTTTTCATATGTTTGCTAAAGGTTTTGCATAGTGATAGATGTAGAAAATTGATAACTCTATAACTGAACCACAACAAAAAAAGCAGCAAAATTATCTGAGCCATAAATGGTAACTTGGGTAGGAAAAGATGTCAGCTATCATAGAAATCATGGAATGGTTTGGGTTGGAAGGGACCTTAAAGATCTTATTCCAACCTCCCTGCCCTGGGCAGCGGTACCTTTCACTAGACCAGATTGCTCAGGCGTCCATCCAACCTGGCCTTGAACACTTCTAGGCATGGGGCATCCACAGCTTTGCTGCCTTCATATAAAATTCTGGGCATGCTGCATAGTTTAATACGGTGTTCTTTTGGTGGTGTATTCCTTTGTCCTCTAATGTTATTTCTAGAGAAACTGTCTCTTGAAAATACCCACAATGAAAGATCTATACCTCCAGCCAAGTGTTAAGACATAATAGAATACAGTAAGGAGTTGTGACATGTTTTGCTTTAGTTGTTTTGTGTTCAGTGTGGTGGGAGTGTCTTATGCTCAGATACTGTTAGTATGGACTTGTGGCAGGATGCTTGGCAATTTGGCAGACATGCTGGCAGTTAGGGGTGAAAGAAAGCTGGGAAGAAAGAACAATGTAACTTCTTATTTAAAAATCTCCCTCTGCAGAAATGGCAAATTAAAGGGGGAGATCCTTCCTCATCCTCTTGCTTACAAGCCATGTTTGGATCTCTGCTGTTTTAAAGAGTGAGTAAAAGTTCCAATTGTACAGGTGTTTATACTGGAGAATAATACAGAATGTTACCGTGCTGTAATTGCAGTCTACGTTCAAAGACAATGTAGCCATATTTTACATTTGTTACCATGGTGCAATATTCTTTTAGAGTGCAGCATATTTTTGGGTAGCAGTAATATTTATCTGTACTTTATGATAGGAAAACGGAAATCCTTTTGGGGAGGAGGAAACTAGAATGCTGTATAAAAATAAAAGTAGATTATATTCACTGAAATGTACTCCACTTGCAGTGAACTGTTCCCCCCCCCACCCCGTCACATGAAAAAGAAGCAAGGTTTCACTGAATGTCAAAACAAACAGTAATTTTAAGATGTTAGATTTTTTGCTTTGTCAGGGTTTCAACCAAATATATAAGAGTTGAGTTCCACAAGTTTCTTCTTGAACAGCTTTTTTCAAAATATACTTTTTTTTTCTTTGAAGGAAACTCACAGTTATAAAAACCCATCCCCTGAAATACAGGGCTTTGTTCGCTAAATTAATACCCCTTGTATAAGTGATAAACCATGATTTATCTATGACTGAATACTGTAAATCAGATAACTGTTTTATTGGGTCAGTGTGGGTTTAGGGAGGATTGTTAAAATGTTGAGCATTTATTTAACCATAATCAGAAGTGTGAGAAGCTGTGGCTTTTCCTCAGACATTAACTGTGCCTCTGCGTTTCTGCTAAGTTTACATGGAAAGTGAGAGAGGAAAACAATGTGGGTCAGGGAAAGAGGGAGCTATAAGAAAAAGTGTATTGGTATTGTAGGTACTGGTGACTTTGTAATTAAAGTTGAGCAAGTTACTGATGTCTGTAGTTTTCAAAATTATTAGCTGTAAGCGTTGCTCTAGGCGATATAATGTCTTTCTCTTTTCCCCTAGCAATTTATCACCTAAACTTACAGCATAATTAGCAAGAAAAAAAGTCTGTACAGACTTTAAAGTTTGTACTTACTCTGTTGAGTTCAGTCATGCTAGGCTGCCAGTTGCCTTCAACTTGCATGATTTGTTGCAAAAGCTAGTCTCAGTTCCTGTGATTTTTTCCTGTGAGTTTCTTGTCCATAAAACGTGTAAACAGAAAAAAACATGGTCTAGAAACTGGTTAGGAAGACGAGAAGATGGGATCTTGTTTCAGTTTTTCTGAGATATTTGCTGTATGCTGTTTGGGATGTTAAGGTTTGCTTTGCAGGGGCAGCTTAAATCTTGACCAAAAAAAAAAAAGAGTATTACTTGCCTTTGACAGAAATTTCAGAAAACTTCATCATTTTTGCCATTCATCCCAGTCATTAATCATTTCCATGTCAATCTCATGTTGTAGGAATGCTCAAAGTTTTTTTTTAGAATGATTAATTATTGAAGAAAGTCAGGAGGGAGAACTTCAGGGGACAGATGATACTTGTTTTACCTGGCATATGATTTTTCCAACATCTGTGTTTTCCGTGTACCAGCAAAGTGTGTGGTCTTCACCAAGACAGGATACAGAATCTGTACCTGATGTTAAAGGTGCTCTGCTGTATAGTCTTGAGCCATTCAGTTTAAATATGTAATAGTAGTCCCCAAGCAGATACAGTTCTGTGAAATATTAAAATAGCCTGTAACTGTGGCTAGGCGATAATGTACTTTTGGGTTTTCTATATGTGTGTTGAGTAATGTAGACTGGTAGATGAAGCTACTGTAATTAGGGGGTGGAAAAAACCCCAACCAATAAAATTGAACCCCAACCCTTGAAAGCGAGTAATAAAATTTTTAATCTATATTGCTGTTTGGCTTAGTTTCCCACTCTGACTTAGTTTTCTGCTCTATCCTGTCCCCATGAGCAGCACCTACGATGGCCTGGTAAGACAAAGAAAGTTTTGAATTGAAAACCATAAAGGAAGTCAGTGTCAGAAACAGTACCTGTCTCTTTTTTACTGCTGAAAATGCTTTTATCATTGGGTGTTGGTGGTAGTGTCCAAAAGGAGGTCTCTGACTAGAGTTTCGGCTTTGTTTTTTTCAGAAAGTAGCAGATTTACTGCAAAAATATTACAATATTTAGTGTATGTTATGTTAAGTACTTTCAGAATAAACTTGTGTTATTACACGTTCAACTTTTAAAATACCACAAGGTTTTTTGCGTATTGTCTGTACAGTAAAATTTTGGTTTACATTAACAACCTCAGCGTAGTCTTCATTGTTACAACTGCAACTGCTTTTATTTATTGTGGTTTGCTTGCTCAAGGTTGTATTTAATTCTTGTTCTGAGGTCTCCATACCATATCCTCAGCCACAGCATAAGTCAGAAAGAAAACTTGTTAGCAACCATTGCCTTGACAGGACTGCAAAGCTTGTTCTGTATAGGAGTGTAGTTTTTGAAGTGACATCTCTGAGCAATGGATTCAAGTCCCAACAGGGAGTGGTTAACCTTATTTGTCTCCACACGCTTAGTAGCTCAAGTGTGAATCAACTCCTGCATCTGTATCAGCTTGAATCCATAAATACTTCAATTGCTTTTGCTTAAATTGAAGCCTAAGCTAAAGCTTTGTGAACTAGAGCTGGCTGTGTGTGAAGCCAGTTCAGATGCTGCTGTGTACTGCTTTTATCCTGGCTCCAACATTGTGTCTGAGACACGAAGTGCTTCTTCAGGCTGTACAACTGGTCAAAACAGAGAGAGACATTTGAGTAATTCTGCAGGGCTTGGCTCGTGTTGAAATAAATGGTGACAAGCTTGCCCAACCTGGCATGGCCTCCAAATGGCAGGTGCAGCCACTGCAGTGCTTCTGCATCACCCTCTCCGTGTTCAGCCTCTTGCCCATAGTTCCTTCTTAGGCCTGAATCCCAACCTCCTGCTGCGACATGCACTGGAGTGCAAGGCCCATGTCATGGGCAACCTTGTGTGTCCAAACTCAACAAAACACACCCTTATTCAGTGGGCTTGCAAGTTAAGTCATTTTGGAGTGGTAGTCTTGTCAGATTTGAAATAAAGAAAGTGAGGGGTAAAGAACGGAGCCACTTCTAAAGTTCTGAATTTGGAGCTGGGAGTCCAGCTTTAAGGCCTGCTTTAGACTTCATACAAGCTTTTCAGCAGGCGACTGTCATCAGTTTCACTTCTATAAAAGTAAGTAGGAGAGAAGGAAGATTCAGTTAATGTCTTGGATATTTGGATTATGCTGATAACTTGCACATAAGCTGTGCAAAGGAGATTTGAGTGATCCAGTCCTTTTCAGTAAGATTTATATAATAACTTATTTAAGACTTGGATAGTCCATTTCTCTTTTATGAAATCTTAGGCTGTTGATGTTCACTGTCATAGACAAGAATTTCTGGTTCTCCAACAGCTCAATTAAATGTGTATAATATAAAATTAACTTTAAATGTTCTTTGTTCCAGTATTATCTGGTGTACACAGTTCTTGGAAGTAAAATTTTGGCTTAGCAGTGCTTTTGTAGTGGTATTCTGGTGCAACATGTAAATCTCCTTGGACTAATCTTTCAGTGAACAAAATAGGTCTTAAGAATGTTTTGTTAATGCTAGGTTTACCTAAAAATTATTTTCTAATTTCCAAATTAAATAATAGTTCAAAGATTTACTGCTTTGTCGAAATTGCTGAGTATGTTGTAGAAATTTTCCCACGTGGCAAAGATGTGCTGCTGATGCTAAAAATCCAGAAGTGTGGAAGAAGAAATGATAGGATAAAATGAAAACAGCTCTTCAGGTGTTTTATTTATTTTTTTTTTAAGTACCAAAAACCCCACAACTGCCTTTTGCCTGCTAAGGCAAACCGGGGAGTAACTTCAGTCACTTCTCTGAACATCCCATTAAGCTTCTTAAAAGCCTTTAATGTAAAATTGAAATGGGCTTGAAGGATCCCTTCGGAAGGTTTTTTGATATTATGACTAACCTGAGTTTATAAGGCTTTACCTCTTGCCTGATTTAGAATGTGGCTTAAATGGGATGCTTTCATTAGATTATGGACTGAATCTAGGACTATAACTGGCTCCATAAAAGCACAGTAAAAACTATTTAAATGCTGTTTCACTCCAGAAGAGATTTTACTTTCTTTGTTGGCAATACTTACTTACATCTTTGAAGTGTGATTATTGTTAATAATTTTGAAACCGTCTGGAAGTGCCAGTCCATAAAAATTTATATACTTTGTGCTTCTGTGGTTTTTTTGCAAACCAACATCCCCATACTTTCTCAGGTAAAGTGCCTGCTAAGATGTCTAAGTACAGGGTACACAATATATCATATTGTTCTTGTACAATCTAACCCTGTTTTGTGAACTAAAATAAAACACTGTTATATCAAGCAGATATTATACTCATCACTGCATTTCCAGACTTTTGATAGGAAAATGAACAAGTGGGAAGCGCTGTCACAAACAGTAAGTTTGTCACAGATCATAGACCACCTGTGTTTAACCCCAGGTTGGTAATTCTGTGTAGTCAAATGGGAAGGACCAAAATTGTGTTAGCACATAATTAAGGATGGGGAGGCACGGTTGTGCAGTCATGGTATAATGCATGAGCATTGGATAATACACCTTACAGTTAAAGGTTTATGTAATTTAGGTGACTGCTGACTTACAACTTAATGCATTTGAGTGTGTTAATTTTCACTGTACACACAGGAGCTAAGCTTACAAAGCAAAACTTCCTGTACTTCCACTTAAGGTTAAATATGCTACACCTAGGAAACAAAAATGTGATGTGGTTTTCTTGCAGGAATGAAGGCATTAACTATGACATTAAAGGGGAGGGATTCTTGTGCATTTAACTGAGTAACTGCAAAATGAAAGCTAATCTTGCCAGAATTGCCCAGGGAATAGCTTCTCATAAAGGTCTTTTTTTCATTAGCAATTACAGTTTTAAGCTCCTGTTTTAGCTTTGTACCTCTCAAAAAAAGCTACCAAGTTTTTTATTAAATTATCAGTTTTATTTTAATTTAATGAGTCTTGTTGTTATAGAGGGGGAGAAATGCTTGGAGGCAGGCAGCAGGGCTTTGTAGATCATTAATTTTCTGAAGTCTATAAGCAGCTGATGACAGAAGCAAAATGTGTCAGCTTGGCTTGCACAAAGCAGTTATTCTACTTGTTTACAGCTGTGCATGTCACTGTGAGGTCTCAGTTCTGTATAAAGGGCATTTGTTTCTCTGGATGTTGATTTAGCATAGTATCTTTCCACTTGACACTGGATGTGAAATGAGCATCTTGTCTATATTTAAAAATGTTTCTCACGTTAATTGGTTGTAGTGATTAAAAATAAAAGGCTGTTTATTGTGATTTTGTGACTTAATAATTTAGAAAATAAATGCTACAATAACAAAAGCTTATGTGTTTAAATTGGTAATACAAATAATGAAAGATTGGGTAATATATATTGTTTTGTGTCTTTTTTTCTTCTGTTTAGGTTAAAAACTTTGCTGTTATTTATCTTGTGGATATCACTGAAGTACCAGACTTCAACAAGATGTACGAGTTGTACGATCCCTGTACTGTCATGTTTTTCTTCAGGTACATGATGGTTCTAGAATGTAACTCATTTAAATTTTTTGTTTGTCAAATACAGTGTCTCAGTAAATAATTTCTAAATGCATATTAGCATACTGATGCTTATATTTTCATTGCTCTACAAAAGAGTAAACTGAAAATAGATTGTTTTTCAATTAGCTTAGTAACAGTGTTTGATAAGAGTGCAAATTAGTGATAAGTGATTAGTGAAAGCTGGCTTTATTATCCATTGTTTTTAGTTTTAAATCTCAAACAGAGCATGTACAGAATACTGTAGTAGTACAGCAGTCAAGCTTGTCAAACTTGCTTTAAAGATAAATCCAAAGGCATAAAGGTTTTTTTGAGCTAAGGCATCTACACTGAAACGTCCTGCTGACAAGCACAGAAGTCTCTCTGGAGATAGATAGTAGTGGGAAAGAAATACAAACAATGAGGAATATGTTTAAGGATAATTGTACTGAGTAGCCATTCTTGCTTTAGAAATTGGCAGTAAAATGTAAGCTTGACTGACAGGAGTGGATATTCTTTCCTGGATGCTTATTTTGAAAGCCTGTTTATGTTATAAAAGCTTCTTTTGAATCCTGCAAAACATTTTAGGGGGCATATAAAGTGTACGTCTGAAATATAATGCCATATTAACTTTGAGGTTTTTTTCTTTCTCTTTAAAGGAACAAACACATCATGATTGATTTAGGTACAGGTAATAACAACAAGATCAACTGGGCAATGGAAGATAAGCAAGAGATGATTGACATTATAGAAACTGTTTACAGAGGAGCCCGCAAAGGTCGAGGTTTGGTGGTATCGCCAAAAGATTATTCCACTAAATACAGATACTGACATTTCTTTGGGCTGCCTTTTCTCTCAGTTCTACATCCACTTAAATTTATTATTGTGTATGTGTGTACATATATGTATATTAAAAGAAAAAAAACCTTAAAAATCCTTGAACTTTGAGCATAATTTGAATTATTTAAAAGGTTTAAATTCTGTTTGAAAAGTAGAAGACTCAAAGCCCGTAACTGTCTTGACTGCAGTAATATTGTAGCTGAATATTTGAGGGTTTATTTTTTAAAGACTTTACTCTTTGTTGTCCTTTTGGTATTATGTATTTTGTACACAGAAAGCCTGTTTGGGGAAAAACATTTTGAGTGTTTTTGTCTGCTTTTGTTACACAAATGTCCAGGAAAACGACAGCTTTTTTAAAAGAATAAAGTGAGAGTTCCACATATTCACTTTTAATTTTTTTTCAGCTAATTAAATTTTTGAATGAAAACAGATGTAATCGGATGCAAATCCATAATGTTGGAAGATGAAGGCTTATCACTTTTCTCAGGATTTCCTTGCGTAGCATATTAGCCTTATGTATCCACTAAAAATGGGAATAAAACTCTAATGTGCATTGATTAACATTTAGCAAAAATCAGGTAATTATTATTTGATGAAAATCAGAGAAAACATCTTCCATGACTTTGCACATCACCGCCCACCCATCAGCTTAACTGACTTGTGGTGACGACTCCTTTTACGCGGTGGTTGTGCACACAGGAGGCAGTTTAAAGTACTCAGCAGATTCTGCAGAGCCAAAGCATAACTGCAGTTCTGGAGCTGGCTGCACAGCCAGCAGTTGAAGAAACCACAAGCCATGCTTTCTGTCACTCGATCTCCAGTTTGTCTGGTGG
Organism: Myiozetetes cayanensis; assembly: GCF_022539395.1. NCBI lineage: Eukaryota > Metazoa > Chordata > Aves > Passeriformes > Tyrannidae > Myiozetetes > Myiozetetes cayanensis. Next base: position 93,763,244 of record NW_026086604.1, on the reverse strand, counting down.
TATACTAAAATGCATATATACTCAGGAGATTTGGACTGGATTCCATTGTGGCATGACTCTGGAGATTTCTGTTTGCTTTTCTGACAACTTCTGGAGCTGGTGTTCTGTGGGTGTTTTTTTGTTTTTTAAAATGATACAGGCATACAGAGGATTAATTAAAAACCAAACCAGCCTATGCAGAAATGAGATACCTGTACTTTTTGGTCCAGTTTGTCATAAGACAAAGCAGAATATGCTTTTTTACCGTCAAGTGTATTTTAGAGGATTTAGAATGAGGCACAGAAGTAAAACACAAGGGTCCCAATTCCTGCAGGAGTTAATCTGGTTTACAGTTGTGGTGGGTTGCCCTTGGCTCGTGCCCACTGAGCCACTCTATCGCTCTCCTTCTCAGCTGGACCGGGGGAGAGAAAACAAGATGGAAAACAACTCGTAAGTTGAGATAAGGCAGTTTAGTAAAGCAAAAGCGAAAGTTTGTGTGCACACGAGCCAAGAGGGAAAAAAAATGTATTCTCTACTTCACACTAGCAAGAATTCAGCCACTTTTTGGGAAGCAGGGCTTCAGCATGCAGAGGAAGGTGAACTCTGTAAAATAATGAATGCCCCCCCTACTTCTTTTCCTTAGCCTTTATATCTGAGCTGATGTCATATGGTCTGGAATATCCCTTTGGTTAGTGTGGGTCAGCTGGCCTACTTGTGTCCCCTCCCAGTATCTTGCCATCGATTGGGGAAGGAATGCTACAGTGCTGATGCTGTAACACCCACTGGTGTGTTACCAATACCTTTCTAGCTACCAATGCAAAGCACAGCACTGTGAGGGCTGCTGTGGGGAAATGAACTCTATCTCAGGTAGACCCAGTACAACAGTGGAAATTCTGCAATCATTTATGTTGGAAGGGACCACTAAACTCAAGTCATAGTAGGTCCCACTTGGTCAGGTTGCCCTGGACTGTGTCCAGTGTTAAGTATTTTGTTTGGACTAGATGGTCTTGAAGGTCTCTTCCAGCCCTGATGATTCTGTGGTTTTTTGGGGATGGAGATTCTTCAGCCTTTCTGGAAGGCCTATTCTGCTGCCAGTGCACCTTCCTAACAGAAAAAGGTTCCTTGTATCTAGCTGGAATTTTCTGTGTTTCAGCTTGTCTCAAATAACTCTGGTGTAAAATACCTCCAAGAGTCCTCTAAGTTTTCCCCATGCTCTAATAGGGGGTAGTTGTTGGCAGCAGGAAACCATAGGTTTTTCTAAAGGCTCAGCTAACAGAATTCCAGAATTCTCTCACACCCCTGTATGCTTTGTACTCCACCACATCTTAATGGCTTTCTTTTATAGCTCCCTCACAATACATTTCTTGACCTGGTGAGCCCCCAAATTGACACAATATTCTAGGTGTGGTCTCACAGCAGCTGAATGAGGGGAAGGACCTGCTGGCTCTGCTTGTGCTAATGCTGACCAGCAAGTGGCTGCAGCCTTTGCTGCCAGGGCACCCCGCTGACTCAGTCACCCTTCCCCTAGACCCCACTCCTTTCCTGCAAAGCAATGTGCCAGCCAGCCCCTCACAACTGCTGTGTCCCAGAGCCCAGCTTGGCCCTTGCCTTTGAACTTCATGAGGTTCCTAATGGCTCATTTCTCCAGCCTGTCCTTCAGCACAACAGCTTTTCCCCACAGCGTGACAGTGCTTGCAAGTCTAAAGAACTGATTGGAATGATTTCTTGATTTTAATGAAGACTCTAATATGTGCATTTAATTCCTCATTACGTATTCACCTGGCAATGCTTCAGTTTCTGCATTTATGGTAAAAGGTTCCCATTACATTTCAAGCTAAATCTTTCCTGCAGGGTGCCAATGTTTTGGTGTACAACAACCTTAAAGTTAGCGCAGATGTCCTATTTTCTCTGACACTATCACATCTTGTTCAGGAATTATCCAGGAACAACTAGAATTCCTCATTACCTCAAAATCTATAAAATAAACTCATTAAAACAGCTAACATTTTAAAACACTGAAATTGGCACAATCTGCATACCTGGGTGATGTCATCTGCACTGGTGTATGGCTTTGGGTGGGCTTGTGAAAAGAGTAACAGCTGAGCATCTGTACTCTGTGCATATACTGCAATTTCTTTTAGTGCAGAATGGTTTATATTCATTTGACCTCTGAAGTTTTGCAAAGGCACCTTTGTAGTAACGTCAAATAAGGTGCATTTTGTGATGTAAAACATTTAAAGAAGCAAGAAGATGGCACGTGCAAATAAAAATTTTTGTCTTAGAAGGATCTTGTTATTCTGAGAACATTAAAGGTAAAAAGGCAACAAAGAAATCTTATTATTTTAATATTATTAAAATAAATGAAATACATTTTCATAGATTGAAAAAATTTGTTTGGATTAAGTTCACTATATAGGATTTAGTTCTCTATCCAAAATAGTGGGTTTGCCTTCTCTGAAACTAACAGTTCTTCAGCTCCAGGAAATACAGTGCCACATTTAGAGAAGTAAACACATCATTCTACTTTTTTTCCTGGGGAAATAGTTTAAAAAAAAAATGTTGAGATTCTATCATTACATGATGCAAACATGACTGTTTTCCCTTGACATTTTTTGTCAATGTGACACTGACTGTAAACTCCTGGAGTCAATGCAGTGCTGTTCTGCCTTTGTGTTTCTTGAACACATCCTCCTTTCAATGCTGCAAAGAAACGGTAAGTAGGTTATTTAATTATTCATGAATGTGATTCAGCTTGAAAATATGGAGATCTCTGTACAGTTAAATACAACTTCGTAGATTGTCTTTCTGTGTTTCTGAAAATTATTTCATAGCTTATCACGAAAAAGGCATCACAATGAGTAGAGGCCAAAATTACTTCAGAATATTTTCAGACATTTCTGTCTTTCACTGGGTAAGCAGTCTCAATGACAAGAATAATTGATGTGTCTCAAGTTGAATCAGGAAAGTGCAACAACAGGAAGACAACATCACCTGCATCCACAGAACACGGAAGCAAGGCTGTCTCATAAATACTAAGAGTGCATGTAAGAGGTGTGCTCTGAGCCACGCTGGGAAGCTGAGGCAGGTTTAAAAGCAGATGTACATAAATTTGTACCAGTGAGAATCCTCGGTCAGCTAGGTTAGCATACCTGAGAGACAGGAATGGTGGGCACACGCATTTCATTACAAATGTACAGCCTCGATTTACATCCTTGGGATTAGTTTGCACTACCCCCCTCTACATGGCACTCAGCTGAAACAGACACAGCAAGATGCAGTTCCTCTTTTGTAAAACTAGTAGCATTCTTTGGCTCTTGGCAAAAAGAAATCCAAGATCATTTTAAATATGTTTTTAAAAAGTACACTTTCAAATTTACGTAAATGCAGGTATCATAAATATATAAACATTATTTTCATGCTAATTCTTGGTCATCATTCAATACTATGTGGAAATAAATAAAATACAGAAAAACTTAATTAAGTTTCTTTACTCTCAAGTCTTCGTCAGTGTTCTCTTCTATCCCAGCCTCTGTCATCAGGTCAGCAACACGATTCTCAAGGTCATTGATGCGCTCGCCCATTTCTTCCAGTAAAAAGTTAAAGATAACTTATTTATAATTTTACAGGTTTTGGGTTTTTTTGGTAAGAAAAACAAGCACCTTTTTTTCAGATGTCTCAGCATCTTATCCACGTTTAATGCTCAATGGGGTATGCCCAAGGTTATATTTTTACAAGACAATCCCACTTTCTTGCATCAGGTAAGCACTGAAGTTTTTAATACCAAAAGCCTTTGTGTATATTCAGGAGTGAACTGGAGTATTTTCTGCCTAAAAGACTGTTTTCTTTCTGAGGAACTTTTAGGTGATAACATACCATTAACCTACACAATCAGAATACAAGTGCTGCTAAAACATTACTCTTCTCTTACACTACAGCAGCCGCTTCCTGAAATGTAGAGTTTCAGAAAAAATGTAATTAATGGGCAGTTTCAGAAAGCAGAGGTAGTTTCTCTAAGTGTATCAACTGAGAAAGCTCAGAGCCCCTTCAGGTCTTAGTTTCTCTTTTTGAGGGCTCACCTTGCCCCGCTCAGGCGGCCAGCAGCTTGTTTTCAAACCAACACCACCTGGCTGATTTGAGTTGCATTTTTGAAGATTTTTTTTTTTTTAATGTACCTTCAGAATCTTTACACATAATTTGAAGCTTATTTGAAAGAACTGCCGAACAGAAACTAACTTAGCGACTTGTAGTAAAACCTTTCTGGGGATTCCTTTCTTTAGAAAAGGGATAAAAGGGATAAATAAATGGGCTTGGGGGGGGGGGCAATTCCGCTGATTTTACACCATAGGTGTTTAGCAACGTCAATAATTACACGTTAATTTGATGTTTAGGAAAGAAGGCCATCCCGGTGTTGAAAGCAAAGCTCCCCCCATCAGGGACCCCAGCCGCAGGAGCCGCAGTCCTTCCGGCGGTGCAGGTTACCCCGCGTTCCAAAGAGGATATTTCTCAGCGTTAACTTTTCCGTCAGAGCCTGAAAATTGATCCTGCAGCCGACACAGCAGATTTTCCGCCTGCAGAGCGGGAGGGGGGTGTATGGAAATAAAGACAGTGAAGGCAGAAGGGCGGGGGCCGGTGGGCTGCCCGCCCCTCCCGCCCGGCCGAACGAGCAGACCCACGGCTGGGCCGCGACCCCCAGCCCGGCCAGCCCCAGCTCGGCCCCGCTCCCCCCAGAGCCGGCCCCGCTCACCAGCTGCGGCAGGTCCCCGGCTCCCGGTGGGTCGGCGGCCTCTGCCGCCATCGCCTCCGGCCACGGCTCCGAGCCGCGACCCTCGGCCCGCCTCCCCGGTCGCGGCGGCGGGACAGGGCGAGGCGGGGCGGGCAGCGAGCGCTCGGCCCCGCCCGGCGCCGCCTCAGCGGGGAGGCGGGCGGGGGAAGCCCCGCGGCCCTCCCGAGGGGGAGCGGGGGAATCCTTAGATAACCATTCCTGTATTTGCCGAAGAGACCGGAATTCCACACGTCAGTAACCGAGTAAGGATGGCGAGGTTTGATCTACAGAGGCCTTACAATTTCATAGGTCTGGTGGGTTTTTTGTTTTTAATAAGGTTTGTCTCCTTTTCCCTGTGTAACTAGTCTTGTAATACGGAGTAAAATACGGTAAAAATACCGTGGTGGTTGAAGTTCTTTGAGGTTCCTCCAGTGTGGAGCGAGACAACACCGAAGGCATCGGCGAGAATCACCTCTTACAGCATGTAGGTCACCCCTGCACTTTCGGGCTGCGCGGCATAAGAATCTCCTGGTGCATCTGTTGCAGAGGTGTGTTGTTTATGCAGATGACCTGAGTGCTGGAACTGTTGCCTGATGTAAATGAAGAGGTTTTCCATTTACTGTGCCTGTGTGGTTAGGAGCATATCACTGTTGGGCAATAGATTTCCTTAGTCGATTACTTTATAGATATGCCAAACGTGCCTTCATCCACAGAAATCTTCTGAGTTAGAAGTGACCTCACTTGCTGGAAAGATTATCTCTTGTAAGCCTACCACTTAGAATCTTTCTTAATAAACTTAATTGTCTTCCTTCTTGAACTTCCCCACCTCATTTGAGAGGGTGTGTTAAATCTCTGAGGTGAAATTCTGGCATCAAAGCCAACCTCTGCATTGCTGTGTGCTTCCCATAATTGTGGCTTCTCCTCTCTACATCCTTACCTCCCCACTCTTGCAGGTTCTCCTCTTTGCCTTTCTTGTAGAAAGAAAAATCAAGCAAGTTTTGCAGAGCTTGAGTGCTCTAGCAGCATTACTGCTCTAGAAAGCCTCTAGATAAAATAATTTGAACAATATTATGCATATAGATAAGCTTTGCTTTTGCACGTAGCCATTAGCTGCAACCACATAGCTTTTTTGTTCTGTTGCATAAGTAATAAACAGTTGTTGCTTCTTACCTGTTTATTTGTTGCTAATAAATCTTCTTTCCCTAAGGGCTAGATAGTAGCTGTACTATTTTTTCATTTCTACTTCTGATAACAGCCATAGTCTTCCTGGTTTTCCCTCCTTCCAGAACAGCTACGAAAGCTTCCCTCTTAGGCAGCAGTATGTTCCCCCAGAGGCAGTCGAAGTGGCTCTGTCTGCTTATGTTTAGTTATCTTGAACAAAACCTTAGAGTCCCATCTGCAGTGAAGAGCTTGCAGGGATAAAGAGCCAGCTGGAAATGCAAAGGAGCAAGCATTACACATCCAACCAATTTGCAGAAATTCCACTAAATCCTTGTAGAGCCACATTTTAGCAATGGCCAGGTTATAGTTCAATTGAAAACAAGCATGATTTTATAAAGGCTTTCTGTGACTAGCTCCTTGTTTTTGTGAGGCAGGTCCGTGGGGTCAGAACAAAATTATAGTATCCAGGTGGCATAGCAGTGGAGAACAGGCAATTAAAAGTGTTAAAGAGACTGAAGAAAATATTTCAACATGCGTTTCCTTCTGCAGAGCTCTGGTTCTTTTATTTCATGGGCTCGGTGGCTGATTTGAATATCCCTCCTACTTCAGATTTTGAGCTGAATTAGACCAATAGTGCACAGCTGGGTTTATGAAATAAAATTGGAAGTGTCTGTAAAGCTAAAAATGGCTGTGGAAAAGTTCTGAAGTTCAGAAAGCCTAAGAATAGAGGAGACAAATGGCAGGGCCAAACAGAGTGCTTAACAATTAATTTACTTACAACAGAACTAGTGTGCTTGGTTTTGCTCTGCTGTACTCTAGCCTCTTCCTCCTCAGAGGGCTCAGTAGTTCAGAGCTGGGCTGCTGCATACATTTCTGAAATCTGGAAATGTAAGATGAGCCATATTTTAAAAACAGTAATCTGTGTTAGACATGCACCCACGAACTAAGGGAAGCTGAGCAAAAACTTTTTTGTTTTGTTTCAAAAGCAAAGGGCTAGCTGAGAACCAGTCAGAAAGCAGCACTACCATTGCTCATAAGAGTATGTACTGCAATAAGTAAAGAATACCTAATTTACTAAAAGGATAACAAGAAGTTCATTTTGCCAATGAATGCAAAAGCAGGTATTGAGGGGGTTTGAGGAAGGAGCAAAACAGATTTGACAACAGAAATTCTTTTTCCATGCCAAAATATGCTCTGTACTACTTTCTTTCAGTAAAAACCTTAGACTTTAGTCACTTTCAGTTTAAATATGTCTTCTTGGTATGAAGCACATGAAGTAAAAATAAAAAATAGGGTGACCTAGAGGCTGGGGTGCCATCTGCTTCCATCCTATTTCAGAATTGCAGGCCTGTGCTGTGAACTCTTTCCAGTGTGTACTGAAATGGTATCCAAAGTATGTTTCTCTTGCTCTTTCCTAGGGAAATTCCAGTCCCTCCACTGGTGGAACGAGAAGTTAGGGTAGCAGGACAGGAAATAAAGGCATATTTAAACATTTATAGTCCTAAGCTCCAAGTTCAATGCCACTTACTAGATGATGCCAGCTGTAAAAGCCTGTGGTGTGGAGCGATAAAAGAATTGTTTTGTAGAAGTGCATTACTCTTGTTGTTTGGAAGTTACATAAAATCCCTCCCCTTCCTCTTTGCTGACAAATTAGGTTTTATACACCGGGGTTGGGTATCCTCTGGTCACATAACTCCAACCATGTCTGGCTCGGGGTTGCTTTGAAACAGAGGTGAGGATAGAGAAAGGATGCCTCAAAGAGAAGCCTAATATTACATGTGTGTTACGAAAGAAAACAAGAAATTTAGTCCTGGAAGGAGACAAGAAGGGAAGTGTTTCTGAACCATGATGGCAGCTTATTTGGCTGTAAATCAGAAGGCAGGATGCAAATTGCACTGCAAATTTTTGTCCTTTTTTTTTTTTTTGATTCCTGGCAGAGGCCTGGCCAGTTGTAAAAGTTTCCTCTGCAGAGAAAAGTACAAGCTAGTTCTTGCACCACAGTCATGGTGTTTCTGCTAACAAATTGTAGGGCTGGGTCTTTGAGTCATCACTTTCAGGTAGCTTCTCTTGTGTCACTTCACAGTTGTGATTCAGAGAGACACAGTGTGCAACAAAAAACGTCTGGCTTTGCTAGGTCATCAGCTTTTATATTCTGAAATCCTAAATGGTGCTGATGGTTCTTGCAGCAAACTACTAACATTTATCTGATCTCTTGATTCAGTAGGATGCACTTCACTGGGAGCTTGTTCCACTGGAATACTTCCTGGTGAAGACATAACTTTTCTTTCATATGGTAACATCAGTAGAAGTAACAAGTTGTTGTTATTTAAAAGCGTGGAAAGATGTGGTGAGTGAAGTGCAAATGCCTCAGGCAGAGAAAAAGGCATTCGAGTCAGTAGTGTCAGACAGCTCTGGTGCTCCTCTGAAAGACAAGTAATTTGGGGTGAATATTAAAAGCTTGGATGTTTGCTCGGGGTTCAGATTTCAGGTTCTGTATCATTGAAGAGAAAAGGGCAATCCCAGCAGTTGAGAAACCTGATCCCTGATGAAGGTGTTCTGCTTTTAACAGAAGTGTTCAGTTTTTGGACTGCAGCTCACAAATCCTCTCACAGAGAAATTTTTCTGCAGGCTTCTCCCGAAAGAAAACTGTCAAGGTTAAGGATAATCTTTGTCAGAAGTTCAGTGTGTACTATGGGCATCATGTAGCTGTAACAGAAAACAGGGTATAGTTTTCCCTATTAAGTGAGGAGAAGGGAGGGGATAAATGTAGGAGCAGCAGAAAGGTGACTGCAGAGGCTGGTTTTGTGTAATTCTTGACTGTGTGAAATCCTGTGCCTAGCTGCTGCTGCTGTTGTTGACAGAATTATTACATGGTGATCCAGAAATCTCTAGTTATGTTTCCCAGACATGGCTGATAAGAGATGACGCTTCTAATGCTGCTTTCTGCTCTAGCCTTGCTCCATTGTCTTTGGACAGTGAGGGTGGAGGAGCATTCACTGAGCAGTTCACCTCCTGAAAGGCTGCAGGAGGGAGCTGGGGGTGTTTGTCCCTGGTGGAAAAGGGAGTGGGGGTCTGTTTCTCTGTCCTGGTGGCCCACTGCTGGCATTCTGGATGCTGCATGTGGAGCCTGTGTTCAAATCACCATGCGGCCTTGCTCCTTACATGGGAGCTTTCTCGAAGAAAATACAGTGTGTAACAGGCAAGTCTCTGCTGTGAGGGCAAAACGAGGCAGCCTCTGCAACACAAGGACAGTGAGCAGTCTGACCTCAGGTGTTCAGATCCCACAGCCTGGTGTGGCTCTCTTCCAGGTGCAGAATGAGTGCTTGTACACGGAGATTAAACGTGGCACGTGGTGGGGTATGTGATGGAAAGAGTATTTTTCAAAAATATTTTGTAAAAAGAGCCTGTGTTGAAGAGGCTGGAAGCTGGGCAAAGGAGGGAATGGTTCATTTGAAGATGCACATTTTGCTTTTCCAGAAACTGTAAAGTACCATGGGTGAAGTTTCCTGTAAGCAAACTGCAGCTATGGTCATATTTCCTTACAGCTTCAGAGATAATTTTTCCCAGAGAAGATAACTGGTACAGGCAGTTTAAATTCACCTCAAATTGTTGGAAAGGACTTCATATGGTTGCATAAAACATGGGTGGATTTGGAAGAATATGGAGAATAACACTGGGGAATATCAAGTGTAGGACACGTGCTCTAACAGTAAGGTTTGGGTAATTAAAGAACCAAAGGGTGTAGAAATCTGATTATTTCGCTTTTTGTTGTTGTTGTTGTTGGGAGAAAAACTTCCCCTTTCTCATCTAAAACAATGAACCATTGCAAATATGCTCTTAGGATTGAAACCTTGACTGGCAGTGGCTTGCCTGCTTCTTCTGCGAGACATTTGTGGCAGAGGGGGGGCTGCTAAGAGTATGACAGGTATTTTATGCAGCTTGGATGCTATAGGAGGCCCTCCCACCCCTGCTCCATTTAGTGCTCCACAGGGCTGTTTGCCAGCGGGAGACTTTGTGGGTGCGTATTTCAAGCATGCCTGGCAAAAGGCGTCTGAAGTTACAAGGACAGAGAGGGACCGGAGGGTGCCAAGGGACACTGTCAGCGCAGGCTAGCAGAAGTGTCAGCTGAGCAGAAGAGTGTTGGAGACTTGGCCCTGCAGAGCTACGGGAAGGGGTGCAGTGGCATGGGCCCCCAAGGCTGCCCCTGCTTTTGGGGCTGGCCAGAGGGGCTCAGAGGACTAGTGAGGATGTTAATTGTCTTTCTGGGATAAATGCTGTATTATTCAAAAAGGAACTGTAACTGCATCTCTTTGGGGTTTCAGAAAAATCAGACTGCATCATTTGTGTCTGTCTCATCTAGATTATGGTCTTGGACTCAAGTGTTACTCATGCAATAATGTCCGTCTTTAGGGTTTTTTTCTCCCTTCTGCACTCTTTGCTCCTGGTAAGGGCAGCATAAATTTCGTTTTGTTCTGTTCTTATGTGTAGATGTTCTTCTGTGTACCAGAGATGCTGAGCTTATCTCAACAGAAACAAACCATGACTGTGTTACAGTGTGTAAATGCCATCAGAAGCACTTTGTCCTTGTCCTAGAACAGAGAAAGAAAAGATAGCTTGGGTGCTGAGATGCTACTGACTCCAGGTCATGTATTGGTATTTTGAATCATGATGAAACTATAGTTTCTCCATCATTTTTCTTATCTCTGTATATATCCAAGCTACTCCACAGCTTCATCAAGAGGAAGAGAAAATGAGTCAGAGCAGGCTAGGGATAGTTCTTGTGAAACTTTAGACACTGCGTTTGCACCCTCACTTGTTCTTCAGAGATACAGCCAGTTTAAGCATTTCCCAAATTGCATTTCACGCCCTGTGTGGGCTCTGACTGGGATGAAGTTAACTTTCTCCATAGCAGCCTCTATGGTGCTGTATTTGATTTGTGACCAAAACAGTGTTGGCAGCACACCAGTGGTTTAGCTGTCACTGAACAGTACTTGCACAGCGTCAGGGCCTTCTCTGTTTCTCACTTTGCCCCCACCCTAGCAAATGGGCGGGGGGTGGGTGAGAGGGTAAACAGCCAGGACAGCTGACTCCAGCTGACTAAAGGGACGTGTTGGACCACGTAGCATCACACTCAGCAATAAAACCAGGGTGGGGGTGGGAAGTTTCTTCCAAAGTAGCTGTTGCTCAGAGACTGGCTGGGCATCAGTCTGTAAGTGGGAGTTGATGAGTGATTTCTTTGCATCACTTACTTTTATTCTTTCTATTCCCTATTAGACTTTCATGTCAATTTGTGAGTGTTTTTCCTATGGTTTCACCCTCCTGATTACCTCCTTCATCCTGCTGGGAAGAGCGAGTGAGCAAGTAGTGGTGGTGGGGCTTCACTGGTGCCTGGGGTCATCCCACCACACTCCCTCTTTCCCATCTCACTGTCCAGTATCAGCCACTTCTTGCTGGACACACTGATTCTGTAATTATAAATATTTTGAGAGAGAGAGGGAGATGCTGCAGGGCTCTTTCTATATTGCGTCAAGTAGGGTCCAACAAGCAATGGCTTAATAAAGTAGGCATTTTAATAAGATAGAATAAAAAGAGGAATCTAGATCGTGAATAGATCTTATGTCCCTTCTGATGCCAAGTGTGATGCATTGGTTCAGCAAGGAATGGAGCCTACATGGTATTTTCCCATGGCACACTGTGCAGATCCCATCTGTGGAGATGTTCCTCGCTTCTGGTCCTTTGAGCTATTACATATTTTCTTAAGAGAAAACAACTCCACTCCTAAAGGATGTTGAGGTGAGTACTTTTGGCTTCACTGCTGGGAAAGGATGCGCAGGTTGGTTCCATGGCTGGTGCTGCCTGTGAGCTCCTCTGCTGCAACCAGCTACTGAGGCCATGGGACATGCCAAAGGCATCAGCTGGACCTGTCTGACAGAAGAGCAGGCTGTGGGTTAAGCAGTAATACATATTACACAAGTAAGAAGTTGAACTGGGACTGCTGTTTGTTTATTTCTCCACTCACCTGAACTTTGCCCAGTGTTTCAAAGCTGTAATGGTTTGAAGAGGGGTTCATGTATCTCTGCCAGCTGTCAGGTTGATTTCTGCTTTGGCATGTTTGCTTTAGGGCTTTTTCTCCGTTTGTCTGTGGAGATGGTAGCAGTACAAGTACAGAAAGGACTCTAATCATCTTAGCCTGCACAGCCCTGGTTCCTGCTCCCCAGTGCAAGGCATGTCACTATGGCCCAGAGATGAGCTTGTAGGCTGGGCATGTTTGTCAGAGGTCCTCCTTGGAAGTGGAGAGGTTGTTCCTTTGCATGCTGGTGGGTGTTCCACATCATTGCTTATATTCACTGCTCTGTTTACAAAGACCGGCACAGAAGGAGAAATAAAAAGTGGTTAAGATGGGCAATAAAACAGTATCTCTTATTAATGCTGGCTTGATTCTGTCTATCAGTTACCAAAACAGAGGCTTCTCAGTGTTAGAAGGGGTCAGGAGGTAGCTTCTGCCAGCAGTTGCGTAAGGGTTGCTGTAGAAAATCAAAGAAATGGAGAGATGAGGACCGCTGATTTAGTGATAATGCATCATGGTAGGAATGGCCAGTTTCAAGGCACTTAAGACCCATTTACTTGTTTTATGAACAGTGCAGTGAATATTTCTTTTTAATCTCCCCATGGTTGTAGTTGTAGATTGAGATATAATGTGATAATTGAAGGAAATTTGGCTACTGTAGGAATTCACATCATCCTTATGAAAACACTTATTGTGCAAGGTGTTCAAGTAGTGACTTAGAGCTTATCTGCACTTGAGCTGACATCTTGTAGGGACTTGCTATGCTTGCTTCAGTGCAACAGCATTCCTGTAATGCAGACTATAAAATAATATTAATACTCATCTTTCAAAATCAATTGACAGAACAACAGACTGGTTAGGAGAATCGCAGCAATCTGCTATTTTTGCTATTGCAGTAACTACAAGTGAAGCACCAACAGCTGTCCTCCTCCTCCTTTAAAAAACTGCAGAGGTAGCTAAATCTTGTCCTGAAACTGGTCCAACTTGGGTGGTCGATTCCTGAATCCTGTTTGCCTTTTGTCCTGCTAGGAATATGGCCACCTGGAGTCAACTCTAGAAATGGTGCTTTGCTTACTCTTTTAAGTCAGTGGACCTATTTGCAAAACTAAACCTTATTTTTACCACCTCTACCAATGTTACCCTTTGTAAACATGCTATGTCTGTTCACCACTTTCAGCTTGCTTAAACTGTATCCAAAGATTGTATAGGAACATTTTTTAATCAGATTTCTTAATCTGGAATAAGTTCTTGTTATGTTTGGAGGTTTGGGGATTATGTTGTCATCGAAATGTTAACTGATGCAAGCTATTTCATAACAAGGTGACTAGAGCTGCTCACATACTCAATTTCAATTCTCCTACAGCAGTTGTCCTAAATAGGTTAATATTAGTCTTCAAAGAACTGGTATGAAACTTTGTCTGCTTCTGTTGTCTGAATGGGTAATGTAGTTTGAGCAAATACAGATTTTTTTTTTTTTTTAATGGTGGAATTTTGCAAGTCTGTGTGGAAAAATAAATGCACCTGTTCTTTTTCTCCTCATTTGGAAACAGGATTGCTGTCTGGCAGTGAAGCAGTACTGTTTCTACAATAGTCTCTGCTTTTATACCAAGAAAGCGGTCCTTCTTAGCTCCCTCTCAGTCACTATCTACCAGATAAAGAAATCTAGTTTGATATGAAGCCTCACAAGGCTGAGCATTCTCATGTGACCTGCAGGTTGCTAAACTTTTCCTTGATGAAGCAAGACTCTCTTCAAACACCTGTTATCACCCAAGCTTTAGATAAAGCTCCTCCAGGGCACTCTCCTACTGGAGGCTTGCTGGGTCTGCTGTGGTTGGATGTTCTGTGTGCTGGGTAGGATGCTATACTGGAATCAGCAAGCACCTCGGGATGGCACCACTGCCAAAGAAAATTGCCCCTGGCTGCTTACAATATCCCGAGACCTGAAGGGGCCCTCCCTGATCATGGTGCAAGATTTTGTGCAGCTGGTCATCTTGAGGAGTTTGAGCTAACTTGTCATTCCTCCCCCTACCCCGTGTCTGGTGTCACTCACTGATCAGTTTACCTTACATCCATGGATTGACTACTAAACAACCAGGACACTTTTTTTTAGTGACCAAAACTGAATTATGTTCACACAGCAACATGCTGTAATTCAGAGTTTTTACCCTTACTGTTTCAAGTAAGGGTGAACAACCTAAGTTAAAGTGGTTGTCTGTTTCCAGTTGATACTTTAGAATCTTAATATTGTATGCAAGTTGTTACAGACTAGGCTTAACAGCTTTGTTTGAGTAGCAGAGCTACTGCTTCCCTATAGGAAATGTGAGTCCTAATGTTATCACTGGTTACCTCATCTTTGTAGGAGGGTGTTTTGGATGTCTGTGTGATAGTACCCCAAGAATGGTCTTTGACAAATACACTCTGCAGTAATGTGCAGGTTCATGTGCTGCATGTATACTGCAAGAACTTGCCTGGTGGTAGAAATGGTTGCAGTTGAGCAAGGTGCTGCTATGCAGGAAGTAAACAAAAGCCTTCCAAGAGCCCTGAAACAGACACTCCTATTTTTAATTCAGCTCCTTTTCCCCTTCAAGCCTCACAACAACCATTTGCAGTTGCTGCTGCAGGACACAGTAATACATCACACATTTGTGGGAAACCCCATCTCATTTCCCACCTACTGGATGAGAAGCAGGGGTACTTAAAAGGTAGGAGTCTGTGAAAGTATTATGGGGAACCCAGAGAACAAGCTTTGAGGACAGCTGTGCAGCCACTTGGATGCACAGTGGATGATCCGTCCTTTTTAGTGTGGCTGAAGTTTGCCATCACCTCAGTGATGCAGTGTCCATCTCCTTGCAGCATCTGTGTGCAGCTGGTCCACTGCAACCAGCAGTATAGACTCACTGGTCACTTTGGGTAGAAGATGCAACATTTTCCCTCCCCCGCCACCCTTATACATACCACTGTGGGAAAACCCCCTCTCTGGTACAGAAGATGTGCTGGTTAGTTGAATTGTGTGTAGGTAAGTAGTGACTACGGTTCTGAGAGCCATGGAAATCACAGAATCATAATGGAATCACCAAATGGTTTGGGTTGGAAGGGACCTTAAAGATCATCTAGTTCCACACCCGTCCCCTCCTCCCCTGCCATGGGGAAGGACACCCTACAGTAGAGCAGGTAGCACAGAACCCTATCCAACCTGGCCTTGAATACTTCACGGGTGGGTCATCCACAGCTTCTCTCAGCAACCTGTTCCAGTGCCTTACCATCCTCACAGTAAAGAATTTCTTGATCACATCTAATCTAAACCTCTCCTCTTTCAGTTTAGAGCCATTGCCCCTTTGTCCATGAGGCGTGACGGAGTTTTTCGTAACTCCTGGGTAGAAGGAAGAAGCCGGAGACAGGGAGCAGGATCCGGGGCGGCGGCTCAGCGGGGCCCGCGGAGGGGAGGGGAGGGCGCCCAGCTGCGGCCGGGGAAGCGAGCCCGGCACCCCTCTCCCTGTCCCGGTGCGTGTCCGAGGGCCGCCCCGGTGCGGGGGCCAGGCAGCGGTGCCCCAGGGAGCGGCGGGGGGCGGCACGGCGCCGGCAGGCGGGGAGGAAAAGGAGGAAGGAGAGCGCGGCTCCAGGGCCGCGATCGCCGCCGCTCCCCGCCGGAGGAAGGGGCGGCCCCGGCGCTCATTGGCGGCGGCGCGGCCGGTCGCGGTGGCGTCACGGGCCGCCCGGGGCCGGCACTGCCCGCCCGCGGAGCGCCGCGGGGATGGAGGCGGCGGACGGGGCAGCGGCAGCAGGTACGGGGCGGGAGGACGGGGTGGATGGACGGGTGGGCGGACGGATGGACGGACGCGCGTGTTCGCGCGGCTCGGGATGCACCGGGCGGGGAGCGCGCGGCTGGGTGATGGAGGCGGGGAAGCCCCCTCGGAGAACCGACCGGGCGGCTGGGCGGGGGTGGCGGCGGCGCCGTGTGTCCGTGCCCTCCCCGGCCGCTGGCGGATCTGCTCGGCGCTGGCTGCCGTGGCAGAGCCGGGTTTCCCCTGTGCAGCGGTGGGCGGGGGCGGCCCCGACCCGCCCGCGGCAGGGCGGTGGTCCCGGCTGGGCAGCGCCCGGCCGAGAGCGGCCGGAGCAGTCCCTGGCAGAGGCAGGCTGACGCCCCGTTCCTTTCCCCAGGTCTGGGCGCCGCGGGAGAGGGCGCAGCCATGGTGCCGCATCCCGGCCAGGAGCCCGCCCGCGGCTAGAGCCGGCCCCGGCCGGAGAGCTGCGGCGGGGCATCCCTCAGCCTGAGCGCCTCCCCGCGCCCCCCCGGCATGGAGCCGGGCGGCCTGGAGTGGCTGCTGGTGCCCATGCAGCAGCTGGTGTCGTGGGGCGCCGCGGGGGCCATGGTGTTCGGCGGCGTGGTGCCCTACATCCCCCAGTACCGAGACATCCGCCGGACACAGAACGCCGAGGGCTTCTCCACCTACGTCTGCCTGGTGCTGCTGGTCGCCAACATTCTGCGGATACTTTTTTGGTAAGCTGGTGATGTGTCTGCACGGTTCTGAAGATTCATGCTTACTTGCTAGGTGTAAAGCTTTGATTGGAATATTTGGGAAATAATGTGTTTTACATACTTCCCCCCCCCGCTGAAGATCAAAATACTGTCTTTCCATCAGTTTGTGAGTCTGTTTTAAGTAGAATGAATTGGGCTCGGAAGCATGGTCTGTTCCCCTTGCCATAATAAATCTGATTATCAGTGCACTGGTTTCCGAGATGTAACTTTTTAACTTGTTGGTAAAGAGATTTATGCTAAGTCAGGTCTTTTTTCTTGCTGACTGTATTGTACATTTCCCTTGCCCCTCTAGCTCCGTTCTCAGAGTGAAAGCCTCCATCCCCGCATGCTCATTCTAGTGTCTAGTTGGCATTAACGACACTGGAACATTTGCCATATGTTCTTGCGTTTTCCCGGGATGCCAGCTGGCTTCAGAGGGGTTTCACTTGTAGAACTCTCATGCACAACTACAGATGAAAATATTAATTCTTGGATAAGCAGGCAAAAGGTGGGCTGCCTTTCAAAGCAAATTCCTTTTGTTTTCAACAGCAGTTTCAGTATTTAAAAGCAAGTTTGTTTCTATGTTTAGCTCTTGTGCTGCTGGACAAAGAAGATGTTATTAGGGTATGATTTCTATGAATTCATTCTATTAACATCTTCCTCGTTACTTCTAATAATAGAGATGCTACAACACTGGCAATGTACATGGGAAACCAAAGATTGAATGGTCTGGGAAGTTACTGCAATTAAGAACAGTTATTCTCTGATTCTATTTTGACTACAAAATACTGCTTTGTAATCCATGAAGAACTGATAGGTGACAGGCTGCACCCTCTTTTTCGTTTCCAGTTTCTTTCTAAAGCTCCTCTCATTCTGTATAATGGCTTCTTGGGTTCTTCTACAGCAAAATGTGACTGTAAGTGCTGTGCTGGAGTGGGAAAACAAGGGACCCTTTCTTGGCACCACAAGCTGGCAGTCAAACGGAGAAGTCATTGCTAGATCCGAGCTACTTGTTGCATTAGACCTGTGTTTTCCTGTGGAGAAAAGCAGCTCTTGGAGAAAGCAGAGAGCAGAAGGAAGCAGAGGAACTGTCAGGGGGAGGAGAACTTAAAAGCCTGAGTTAACAGTTTGAGAAATAGAAATTGTCTAATTCTTTGTTCCACCAAAGGTAGTCAAAATATGCAAAGTACTTACATCTGAATGGAGACGCTGGCAGTTTCTAGGTAACCCAGGTGACTGCATCTCTTAACTGAGACAGACTATGGAAGACTATGAAAGATCTTTAATATTAATTGGCTTTAAGTAGACCTGGCTAGGAGATGTGCAGAGGAATAAATACTGCGAGTAATGAAAAGTTGTAATTTATATCAACGTTAAAAGATTTGTCAACACTTCAAAAGAGAGAGAATGCAGTTATGTTGATAGGAGTATGTGGTTTTTTTACTGTAATTATTTAAGCCACATAATGGTCTCACTCCCTGACACATACAAGCACTGTGTAGGCCCTGGGTCATCTTGGAGCTTGGCAGGGAATAGTTTCACCTGGCACATGCCACTCTATGGGGAAACGTAGGCATGAGCCTGCAGAAACCTTGCTGCCTGTACTTGCAGAAACTAAAAGACAAAAGAATATTTGCATAATGATAATTAAATGTTCCCTGAGAGAGAATATTTTGCTCGTCT
The DNA here is from genome assembly GCF_022539395.1 of Myiozetetes cayanensis. Taxonomy (NCBI): domain Eukaryota; kingdom Metazoa; phylum Chordata; class Aves; order Passeriformes; family Tyrannidae; genus Myiozetetes; species Myiozetetes cayanensis. Next base: position 93,745,076 of record NW_026086604.1, on the reverse strand, counting down.
ACTTAAAAAAATGGGGCATCCCTGGTAGTTAATTATAAACACCAATAAGTCATGAAAGCAGCATTGAGGTTGGATGTTATCCTTGGGCATATGGATGATTAAAGAAAGATAATAGAGCAAGAGCCTCTGATTTCTGTGAACATGGTTAAAATGCATCCATAGAGCAACTTAGGAATTCAATTTTTGCATTAATTGGTTAATGTCAGCTATGGCTGATGCGTTACTTGGTACACAATCTCAATAATATGACAAAACAGCAGAATTATTTTAGTTGTGTATGTAATATTAATTGGAGGGAATGAAAAGGTTTTTGTTTATTTCGTTTTAAATTTATAAAGTCATTTAAATCCATTCTGATGCCAGAACAGAACTGTTCCTATAAGCAACTCTGTTCTGTGTATAATTTTTTTACCAGTTGGGATTTCCTTCCCTTCAGCAAACCCAAGTTTTAATCCACATCTCACTTCTGAAAACTTTACTGCCATATAGCTGCTGTTTTCAATTGGGTTTAGTTTCTCTTCATTACCCCTGGTTAGTAAGCACATGATTTGAGCCAGAGTCATGCTTCTTGACTTCCCCTCCACTGTGATCCAAAAATAAATACTTAAAGTGGTAGACCTTACACTTTTTAAAGTTTTAATAGAGTTGCTTTTCAGGGCTTAATTATTTCTTAGGATGGCTGGTGTTTGTGGTTTTTGTTTGTTTTAGTTTTAACTTCAAAGACACTTCTATAATTCAATTCTGTTGTTACTTCAAGATTTTCCCTGAATTTTCCCTGAATCCCTCAAATTATTGAATTTGAGGCTTACAGAACAGACAGTTCCTGCCTTTCATACCAGGTTGCATCTGTATTTTCACTCTTGAGTACTGCTGGTCTGTCTGTGTTTTGTCACTTGGAACAGATCCAGTCCCACCTTTCACCTTTGTCTCTACTTGTTCACCTCAGCTATGGGGGCAATTCCCTCGTTTTCAGTTTGTGAAACGACATATTCCACATGTTCCTGTAACTGTACTTGTTTATCTCAGAGGGTTTTTTTGTTTTGTTTTATTGTCTGGTTTTGCAGTGGGTGAAGTTTGACCTTTTGTATCCCCTCCAAGTAGTGTATTTACTTCCTAATCTTCTGGCGTATTTTATGTGTCAATAGACTTGCAGGTGGTGTATTGCACTGTGACAATAGTCAATGAACAAAGTACTGCTGAGATCAAGGATAACAATCCTGTTTTGAGTTAGCTGTTTTCACAAATTCGGTTCCTCCAATTAGACTGTCTCCAATGGTAAGCCATCTTTTCAAGTCAAGAAGTCTCAGTGCAGTACCTCTCTTCCTTGTCTTCCTTGCATCTAATCCCTTAGTTTCAGGGTGTGCTCAAAGAACGTTAGCTTGCCAGAGATGACAGTAACACATTACCCATTAAGTAATTTTTCATGCTTCTCTTTTACATGATGTCTCAAAATGTCATTTTAAAAGAGACATTTTTGCTTTCAATTATGTTTGTTTGGCCTTACTGTGTTCCAGTAACAAGTTACATGCCAGAACTTTGTGTAACAACATTGGGAAAGGGCTGGTCTGCAAGAATAAAAACTGTGTATGTATAGCAATGGGCATGATTCTACTTCATTTTGTTTATGCATACATGGCTTTTGTTTAGGAAAAAGAAACTAGAAGTTTGACCCTGATGAAGTCTTGGGCCCTTTTAAAGAGGATTCTTAAAAAAACAAAATTAAAAAAAAAAAATTGATAAGTAGACAGTTTGTTGTTAGAGCATCACCCAGCAGGGTCTGTTTACCAGTGTGAAAGTAGATTTTGTGCTGTACTGAACTTGCTACCAAGTTAACTTTATTTTTAGTGGTAATCTGTTGTTACAATTTTATATAACGCATCAAAGCAATGTTTATTTTGGGGTGCCAGTATAGCTGCTGGACATGATTTATTATTGCATCAGCTGTTCCTTTGTTCTAGTCCTTCCACCACTGTCAGTACTGCTCCTTCTGTCTGTCTTCTCCAGCCCCATAGTCACTGTTTCTCTGGAGTGGTCAGTCTGGAGAAGATCTGTGCTCTGGACAGAGAGTGAGAGGCAGTGCAAAACTCAGTGCCTTTGTAATTCTGGTACATGTGAAGCTGTATGGCCTGCTCCAAAAAAATCTGATAGCAGTTTTTTTCCCTCTGCATTTTTAATTAAACTCTTCATTAACATTTTTGTTAGCGTATGTCTTGCTGTACTTTCTGAATTAGCTCTGTTTTCTTGCTCAAGGGATAACCTGATGCTTGAGCTTTGAAGTGATTAATTATCTGTTTAAGCTGTCCTAGGCAGTTTTAGAAGTTGTAGGATGGCTTCAGAGTGCCCTTGTGGCACATGAGCTCAGTTGTGACCAAGATGGACACACCTTCTGGGTTCATGTGGCCTGCAGTCTGAGTAGCTTTGCATTGTCATGATCAAGAACAGGAATAAGAAGGCGGGTGAGAGTTGTATAATCAGTTGGGGGTGGAGGATGCAGAAAAACTTACTTGTGATTTCTCTGTCTCTTCCCCCTCTCTTCGCCCTTTTTTAAAACGGAGCTTATGATGAGATAAATTATGATTTCTTTTAATATTAAAATCAGAATAAATAGCTAGAGGAAAAGGAACTGCAGTAGGCATTTTGATTTGTATCTTGAGTAAGTGCAGTCAAAAGTACTTATGCTTCCTGCTATTCCCAGAAGTTTTTGGACTTTTTTTTTTTATTTTTGCATTTCATAAAATGGATGTCATAGTATAATATGGTTTGTATATTTTCCAATAAGACAATATTCTTTCTAGAGGTTTCAAGATGCAATTCTTCAGGCCACTGTCCTAACCCTTATACAGCAATACCACAGAAATCCAAACAACAGAAAATAAAACCATCCAATTTTGCAGTTGTTCTCACAAAATAGTTGCCTTAAGACAAACTGTGGGAAGAAGTTCTGACAGTCAGGGAAAAGATGAGAACTATGGAGTTGCTGTAACGCCTACAGTGCCTCTACTGAATCAGGTTTCTGCTGTCCAGTGTTGCTTTGGCTTCAGAAAGTGGGGCAGTGCTGTCTGTTTGTAGGACTTTCTGTGAAAAAGAGAAACGCCTTTTAAGGCTTCTGTTACTAAAATGGATCTTGCTAGCTTTTACCATGTGGAGAGTGTGGGAAGATGCTATAAATCAAGCTGACAGAGTGACTAGAACTTTGAAAGATTGCCTTACATATGGCCTGCTGGTGGAATCTTGCTTAGATATTGAGAGCAAAAGCATTACTCAATTCCTCCTCCTTTTTTAAAAGTGATGGAGAGCAGGGATAAAATGCATTTCTCTTCTGTGCAGAAAGTAAAGTGGAATTTTGTATGCCCAAGTGAAGAACTTGATTTGGGATGTTTACCATAAGTCTTGGAAGTGTATGTATCAAGAAGAAACTCATACGAAAAGATCCCGTTGCAAAACTAGTTTGTTTCTTGTCCTTCCTACTGATTAAATTCTGTAATTCCGTGGGACGTCTTTCAGGACAGCTGCTGTGCTGCTACCGTGGGCTGTCTGTCATGGCCACGGTGGTGTGTGGAATATCCTGTGTGCTTTCCACGTTGCCTAGAATCTGTAACTTCCCAAAGAACAGGAAAAGTCTATAGCATCCAGCGGGTGGAAGCTGAAACAGCATCCAGGAGTGTAGGAGGAAGCAGGGCGATGATGATCTGTTTGCACCAACAACAGTCAGTTTCTTTTCAGAGATGTCTTAGGAAAAAAATATAAGCAAATCATTTGTGTTTGGTCTAGTTTAGGCTTCTTTTGCACAATTGGCATTTGCTATTTTGAGTAGGCCTAGGACTGGAATAGCAGGATTATGGCAGCAGGATTGAATCGTACCAATGGAATTAAGTAGCTTTCTCAATGAGTAGTTAGTCTCTGCTCTGGCTTGAATGTTCACTTCTCTTGTCTTCACCACCCTGAACATGCATTAGTCTTTTTAAGGCTGTGGAAGTGCTGATAAAATGTAAGCTCCTCCCTCCCTTTATTTGTACATTTGACTAGTACAGGAAAAAAAGAGTTCTTTTGTTTTTACAAACAAAGTAAACAGTGTAGTCTGACATATGAAGTCTGAGTTCCCTGTATACTCAAAGTGTCACTGTTCACTTTATGACACAGCATTGTAGTTATGGGGTGAAAATGCAGAATAATAGTGGTGAACCCCTCACCCCAGGACTTCAAAGCTGTTCATTTCTGCAAGCCTGTTCTAGTATCCTAAGGCTCTTCATCTCTCTCTCATAACATACTTTAATTACTTTGATGTTCCTCCTCTCCCAGGAGGCTTTGCTTAGGCAAAGACAGGAATAATGTCTGCAAGGCAGAAAGTAAGCAGAACATGGAATAGCACGCTCTCCCTGCAGGGCTTACATCTCACAGTGCTCCTGACTCAGGCTGACCTGAGGAGTCTTAAACTGGATTAGTATTGCTTTGGCAGGCCCTAATATCAATGCAGAGTAGGGTGAGCAGCTTGAAGTGGTGTTTATGTCCATGACCCAGAGCAAAATGAGTGTTCTGGCTTTACTTTTACAGCGTCAAGAACCCAACAGTGGTCCCTGACACTGGTATTCCCTCTAGTCTTGTTACCCAGGTAGTGTGGTGTAGGCCATGTCGTGTTTGCTCTGCAGCTGGCAGCTGTTTGTTTTCCTGTATATGTGACCTAGTTTAAAGGTGTTACCTGCAAGACTTGTTTTGGGGATTGGTGTTTGGGAAGATGTATTTCTTACGCGTATGTTTTGTTGATCCGAGAAGAAGAGGGCAGTAGTTGCCATGCCTGTGAGGCTTAGGACTCAGTCAGCGTGATGTGGTCAGAGAGTGACTGTAGTAATGCACTTATTGAGCATGTGGTGGGGATTGCTGAGCTTTCATCAAGTAATGTAGCAAGAGGAGCTTGAAGCATCACTGCTCTTCAGTGAAGGGTTCTCATTTTCCTGTGGCAGGATTTTGTGCAATCACATAAAAGTAAGCTCTTCAGTCAAGACTGGCCACAATACAAGTTACCTCTCTGTTTTGTACACGAAGTGCTCAGAAGCCCCCATCAAACATCATTTGTACTTCCTTACTTCCCTTACTTCCGCCAATCTTGGTCCAAATAAGAAAAATATTAATGAAATAATTGGTGTGTTCTGCAGACCTGGTCTTTCCACTCAGATGTCTAAAGGCAGACAGGGCTGTAGGTATTTATTTCTTTATAGGGAGAGTTCTATTGTCTTTATGCCTTCACATTAAAAATTGAAAAATTGAGAAAGGTAAGTTTTGCACAGAAGTCCATGTGGAATCTACTGAGTGTGTATGTGGAGAGCACACATAATTGGTTTTAATGTGGCATAACCCTCTGGTCTCTCTGTACTGACTTGACCGCTTCATGAATGTGGTTCTCCTTTCAAAATAATAGGTTTGCTGCTGGCTTTGGAAACAAAGACTTAAGGTTCTGGCTTCAGAATCTCTAGGATCACTTGAAATAAGGTTCTCAGATACTCCTGCTCTGAGCTACTGTATGTGCATCCAGGTTTGGCTGGTGACTTTGACTTCCTCAGCCTTTCATACCTGTTGCTGGTAGCATTTCCCTTTCCACATGCTTAAATGCTTTATGTATTTTCTTTTCTTTTTTTTTTTTTTTTTTAGGTTTGGAAGGCGTTTTGAATCCCCTCTTTTGTGGCAAAGCATTATCATGATCATTACAATGTTACTGATGCTGAAGCTGTGCACTGAAGTCCGAGTGTCCAATGAGCTAAACATAAAGCGCCGCTCTTTTGCAGGTCAGTGACGGGAACTGGCTTTTGCAGGATAACTGCTTTTGAAAGTACAGTGCGCTGCATTTTGTACAAAAGTTCTGTCTGAATTGCAGTCCAGTCTCTTTTCCGGATGATTTGGTGCAGGGCTTTCTAAACTCCTATTCTGAAACATCTTTTTTTCCAGGTAAATGTATGTACAGATGGGTCTCGATTCAGTCTAGAAATTTCCTTAATATTTCACATCATGCTCTGAATACAGAGCTCGTTGTTATGCCATTGTGCTAGCCTGGATTAATTTTTAAGATCTTGGCTGGAATAAGAAGTTATTTTCTTTAGCTGTAATTTGTACCAAGATCATAGTTCTGATTATACATTATCATCTGAAATTTTATTTTGTTGCAATTTATTGTAAACATTTGCTTTTGTATGAAACTAATTTTCTACTTACTTGAGTTATTGACTGTCAAAAGAGGAAGTGCTGACATATCATAGTTGCAAAACTATCTTGTTTTGTGTACCCTGGGGTTTTAGTGTAGGATTAGTTGGGATTTATGGGAATTCTCACTTTTTTTTTTTTTTTTTTTTTTTGTTAATTTTTAGGCATTGATAATTTCAGTCAGGGCAGAGTATTATTCTTTATTTAGTAAAATGTTCAGGCTTTGTGAAAAGTACCTGTTTTTTAACCCTCAGATAAGAGACGTGAGAGGGGTAGGTTTTTGTTTCTCTGTGTTGACTTTGACTTACAACATTTTATGTAACAGCTTATTACCAACAAGAACAGAATTAACACTGTCAGCTTTTTGTCAGTTGTTTTGCCATTATGGATGTATAATTTATGCTCTCCATCTGTTCTCTTCCACACTCCCTAATAATTGAGGGTCTGATCCAATTCCAGATATCCACAGCCATCATTAGAAGGCAGCAGCTACTGGCTGTGCAGTAGGGTAATTTATCTAATAGCTAAGGAAGCTACTTCCATTCCTGCTCATTGTGGAGTGTAGTGTGAAACTATTCAGGTAAGTGAATTCATGTGGAAGAGGAGCTGTACTCCAACTTCCAAACGCAAGCCGCTGTGTTCACAGGGGTTGTCAGTCTGGCAGGATGAATTACTTAAAACCTACTTTCAGCCAGATTTAGCAGCAGTTAAAATCCAGGAAACGTAAGGGAGGGGCATGTATGCTTTGGCGTCTGTGCTAGTGGAGTGACAGAGAGGTTTCTCTGTTTGTCCTTTCTGAGAGGAAATTATCCTTGTGCACATTTACACACACACACTGTAGCAGGCTGCTTCGATAACCTTTGGACGAAAAGGGAGGCTTTTCGGTTTAGTATATAGCCCTCTATAAACAACTCTTCCTGAAAGACAAAGAGCATACAGTCTCCTAAAGGATAATCAGTCTTTCCCTTGTCAGATGATAGAAACTCCTTAAGGTTGCATTGTGTCATTTGATCCTTTTTGCAGAAACTCAGAGTGTCATGTGGAATTTGCTAGAGAAACAGATTTTACCTGTTTGTTGACCTTAATTATTTGTTTTCATTGAAAGGTTTGCATTGTCCCACAAACTTTGAGAACAGTTAAATTATTTTTCTTGCCTGGGATTGATTTTTAGTAAGGACAGCTGTGGCTCACTGTAAAAATACAGATGTGTACAAAGCTCCTTTCAAGCTAGACAGAATGGTGTTTCAAGCACAGTATGAGTAGGAGTGAGATCTGTGCTTCTAGTCCTACACCTAATCTTATCTCTTCAAGTTTTATGGTCATTTAGGCAAGCTGATAAATTTGTATACTTACTTTCTTTCCTCGTAGCTTACTGAGGCAATGAAAATCTATGTTTGAAGTCAGTGTTTTTGATTAACCTTGCAGAATCCTGAGGGGAAGGTACACAATTTCTGCATGATAATGTAATGTATTATTTCTCACATGGCTGGCCTTAATTTCAAACATTTTTCTTTTTTAACTTCTATCTTCTCTTTAAATGTTTCTGCAAAATAATCCAAAATATTTAGAAAGAATATTTCAGTGGGAGTTCGTTGTTTTCTTAAATTACTGTTAAATGTGATACCTCCTCCAAGTTACAGAAGTATATGTTTACCAGTATGTTTTGAATGATCTAGGAGTTGCCTTTTCTTTTCTTTTGTTTTTATTATTCTCACAAATAAGGTCCCTTAAGTAATAACTAGTTCAGTAGGAATCTACTTCCTATCTTTGAGCATTCAGAAGCAGTCTCTTCAGATCCTGACAAGCTTATTCTGTATTCTCTAATCTGTTTTGTGGTGTTACTGGGTTAAAACACATATCAATAGCAATTCAAATATAGGCATAAAGCCATTCAGTCGAAATTCTTGTGGTTTCATTTGTAAGGTAACTATCGTAGCATGAAAAATGCAGTCTTCCTAGACTCTTTCTAATAATGTTTGATTATTTTTTGTAGACTATATAGAGGACTTAAAAAGATTATCCAAGTTTTCCTAATTTTTGTCCTTCTCTCAGTTACTTCTCAATTATGGGATTTCCCCCCTGCACTTCTAGTATTGCAAAGTAAAAGTAAGTGGTGGAGCCCATCTTGTGCTGCTGCTGCCTTCTCTGATTTTTTTGTTTTGGATACATAAATTTTATCCTTCTAGTACAAGTACTGATCCAAATCAGAGTAAGTCCTCTTTATATATCCTACTGTTTTATTAATTTTTTTAAACTTGGACTGTGTAGCCTCTTTTTAGTAGTTCACATTGGGAAAAAACAACACCCCAAACAAGCAAAATACGAGAACAACAAATACCCCCAACTTGATTTTAAAACTTCGAGTGATAGGATAGTTCTCTCTCCTGCATATGAATGCTTTGAAAGCTACAAGAAGGAATCTTCAGGCAAAATCAGCAGGCATGAACAATACCTCATCTTTTGTCCTGTATTTAATATCACTTGCATTTTAACTGTTTTAATGGAGATCTTCTGGTACCGTTGTTGTGGTAACAGTAGCTTTCCTTATTTGTTTCCAACCTTTAAATTGGTGTCTGTGCATCTGTATGTATGCTGCATTTTTTGTTCACTGCAGAAAGATTCCGGGTTCAGTGGCAATTTTTTGTTGTTGATTTTATTCAAAGTGTTCTATTTCTGGGGCATGGTGGTGCAGGCACGCTGAAGAGCTGAATATTGAAAAGCAAAATGTGCATGTGCTATGTTTTGGCTTGAGAAGAGGTGGCTGAGGCAAGGTGATCACAGATACAGACAGCTGCAAACATCTGGTCAGTTTTGAGAATGCTGGCAGGCAGAGCGGTCTCTCTGTATTCATTGAAAGACAGACATTCTATGAAAAACCTTTTCTCTCTTTTCACATCTCTTCAGCAAAGACTTCAGTCATACCAAGATACTGTAACAGATTTTGAGCCCCCTGAATTTATGAACGGTACTGAGAACTAGTGGACAGCATTTCTTAAAAACAGGCTCTTGTATGTCTCTCCGTACTGTACTGCAGCTCAGGCTCTGTAAGCAGAACATGGGCTCTTGCGTTTTTACATGAAGATGATTTCCTCTGATTATTCATCCAGTTTTGTCTTCCTTCCAACTGCTAGTTGTCTTAATCTGCTTTATAACTTGTATCTTATTATAGCGCTCTGATCCCTTGAAGAGCTCTGTTTTTGGCACTGGAAAACACTCTTGTGTAATACATGGTTTTCAACTGGCAGAGGAGGGTTAGAGTGAAAGTGTAGCATGAAGCACGGGTGCAGATGAGGTCTGTTCTATTCTTGACGATGGGCTTTGTGAAAGTATTTCGGAACAGCATTTTCCATTGGAGGCAGGGCAACTGTATTGTCTCAGCTGTTTATGTGTACATACCTGCACACTCAATGTTGCTGAGATAACAGTTTGTTTTCTCTGATCATGAAAAGTAAGAGTTTCTATAGTATCAAGTAAGAATCAAGCTGTTTGTTGCATTGTTTTTTAAGTCTTTATTTTCCCCTCCTAGGTACATTGTTGTTGGGTTGTGCATTGAGGCTGTTCTGGGACTTCCTACTGCTTAACCCTATCTTTTAACATCCTGGGGTGGGAGCCTTCAAGAAAGCATGGGGACTAAAGTTTCTAACATGGTTTGGTTTGGTTATTATTTTTTAATAAGTAAAGTGTGCTAACTGACTAAACTGTAACTAAAATAACCACTGTTGCATTTAATCATAAAAGTCTGTTTGTCTTTCCTTTCTTTCCCCCCCTCAATTATTTTTATGTAGCTGCAGATAGTAAGGATGAAGAAATCAAAGCACCTCCCAAGAGATCCTATCTGGGTATGTACTGTAGAAACCCATTCTGCATGAAGTTGTCCTCTTAACTACATATCTCATGATTTACTTCTTTTTGTGACCAGTTTTGGAAATAATTGCATGATTATTTCTGTAGAGAATGTTTGCGTTACCTTTTTTTGGCATACTAAAACCTGGTTTCTCTTTTTTTTTTTTTTTTTAATTTTCCCTTGTCCACTTTTAATATTCATAGAGGAAAAGATGCTTTCAGGTCTTTTTCAGAAACCAAGTCTTTCAGGACAGTTGAATTTGACCACACTGTGTGTCTCAATGGTGTCTTCCTTACTCCTTCCCCAAGCTGGACAAACAAAATATTACATGAGGCAGAGATCCACCTCTTCAGACTCAGTCGTCTTCTTCCAGCTCTAACTCTGGAGGAAATTATGAAAAATACAGAAGTATCTTTCAGAATTGTTGAGAATGCTAGATAAGAAATTTCACACAACACTTATGTTCAAGCAAAATGCCTGAATCCTTGTGAAATTTGCCTGTTCCTCTTTCATTAGAGCAGACTCAAAATTGTTATTTGGGAACTAGTAACACTTAAGATGAGAGCTTCAATTTCAGAGTTGGAATCTATGTTGTTTGATTTCCCTAAGGAAGAGGAAATATTAGGTGCAAACCAGCTTTGCAGTATTTTTGAACTCTTAGTAGTTTTAGTCAAGTCATGGTAATTTTGTTTTAAATTCGTTGGGGTATTGCATCGAAGAAGTTATACTGACTAGAGACACAGAAGTTCCCCAGAGTCAACTTTTAGACTGATTTTAATTCAATTCATTCAGAATCTCACATTGATACTAGTTGTGCTCTGTTGGAATTCTTTAAGGAGTCAACTGAAAATATACATTACTGAAGCAAAAGGAGAACCTCTGCTTCTATATTTCTCAACACACAATTAAACTGGAGTTAGTTCTGAGAAACACTACTGAGGAGTGGTATTAACTGAAAGCTTTCTTGAAGCCATAAGACCGTTCTTGTTAAGGTTTAAATAGACTCTCTTTTAATGATTCATCTTTTGGATCATCCTTTTGAGATTTAGGGGCAAAATGCATGCTTTGGGAAATTTTTTTTTTTTTCTGGTCTGATACCAGTATTTTGCAAAGCACCTTTTCCTTTTGTGTTTTCAAAACATTTTTTTCTGGATTTGGTATCAAGCTATTTGGTTTTTCTGTTTGTCTTTAATTCTAGTTTGTAGTCCTCCTCACTGGCTTGCAACACTAACCAATGAAATGTAATGTTTAAGCAGTCCTGTATTCCTTGTGCCTCCATTCCTTTTGTCTTTTACTAGTATTCAGCAGTGCTTTATTTACAGTGTCAGAGCTGGAAACAGCTGTCTGCTTCAAGTAGTTAAAATTAAACAGAAATAAGTAACTTAATATGACCATTCACTTGTTTCAGATTACTTTTTCTTGTCTTCTGGGTTAAAAAATTATTTGTTGGTGGTTTGATAGCTTAAAAAGATAAAGGTTTTAGAGTAAAGCACCATACCTCCTAATCCAGTTGATTTAAATCTGAAACATTTGGTTAATAGGTGTTACTTGAAGTTCATTCTGAAATTACTTAGCAAAATGGGATGAATGGAATTATCGCTAAGGAACAAAACAGTCTTAGCTACTGCTCTCAGAAGTTCCAAGAGTGGGGTGGGCAAGGCTGGAAATGTGATAATTCTTACTGGTGTAAACAAATTAGAAATGTCTTGAGGTGTTTGTGTATAATGTACATACAAAAGTATGTGCTGGTGGTTTAAAGAGTGGGATGCATGGTGCCGTATATCATACTTCAGTTTACAGAGGGCTTAACTGAGCTATGTCTTGCAGTGCTGTGTTTTGCTGCAGCTCTAGGGAAGCTCACTTAGAGATTAGGTAAGGGGAATATTTGCCATACTTTCATATGCTAGTGCATTCTCACTGTGTCCTTTAGTCAGTTTTAATTAAAACTTTTGTTCAAGAAAAACAGATTTGTGTTTTTTTTTTAATTTCCCCTGTTTATTTCAGTGGTGTAAAAATATTCTTTGATATATTTTTAGGCTTCAGAAATCATTATATTACTTTCTTTTTCTGGTTATGTAGTAAACGCTCTGTATATTGTGTTTGTAATTGAAGATTATCCATGAACACTCTTTTTGTTACAGAGCTGTTGAATGATTAATCTGAAAATGTACTGGTCTACCAGTGAATTTCAGGTGAACTTGTTAGATAAGTGCCGAGGCGTTTGTTTGATGCCTCCCTTTGAATAGCAACTGAACTCCTGCTGTGCTCCCTGGGACTGCTTTTAGGTTAGTTTTATTGTCAGTAATCCAACAAATCACTTAATGTCGCGGTTTTTCCACCTTATCTGAAAAAGCCTTTATCTCTGGCACATGACTCTGAAAAGTGACTTTCTAGCAGTCAGTACTGAGGAGAGTTAAGGGTGTGGGAGAAGTTTGATGCAGTTTGAGTGATATAAGTAAAATAAATAAAGTTTACAGGACAGCCCCAGAGTGTAGGGTTTCCTGATTTCATACAGAAATAAAATTCTTCCCCTTTTTTTCCTGGACAGAGGAAGGTTTAAGAAGAAACTTGTAGCTCTAGTTCTGAAGGAATAATGCTTTATTCCCTATGTTTTCTGATGAAGGTATCTAGTTCTACCTAGTGCCTGTTAGCAAGGCAACTGGTGAGGCTGAGCAAAGGTGCAGTTGAGCGATGTTTGATTTTTTTAATTTACTCGGTGAGGTGTCTTAATTGTGGATAGTTGAGCCCTGTGAGTGTTGGAGATTGTTGGGGTAACAGAAACGCTTAACAAGTAATAAAATACTAAACATTGCACTGAACAGGCTATTGTTCAGAGTGGTCTCCTAGGTGTGGCAGGTGAGACACAAAGTGGATGTGACTTGTTTGTTTTTTTTTTCCCCCAGGTAGGTAGTTAACCATTTTGGAAGACATTCCTAAAGGGTTCTCCTTCCTTCTCTGAAGGTGGTTTTAAAACTTTACATGTTACTGAACCCTGAACCTGGCTTTTAACACAAACAAAACCTCATCAAGTAACATTAAATTTTAAAAGACTAGTAATAAAATGAAAAAAAATTAGATTCACCAAGTATCTGTTGCAAAATATTTCCAACTACTTTTTTTTAGGGGCGGAAAAAGATAAAGTGCCTGTGTAGTTGACTTCACAGACTTAATATCTACATAATAATGAGGAGGAGATAGTAATGTGAATTTAGCAGATGCAGGCATCTGCTACTTGGTTTCCACTGGCAGTGTGACAGCCTGGTGAATACATCATGCTTTCACCTCTCCTTTTGTCCGCACTCTTTAGGTAACTCAGGGCATCAGTCGGCATGTGATAGATTAAGTGTTGACATATTCTAGAACAGCACTAATATAGTACATGTGCCACGAAGGACGTAAACTTTATTTAATCAGCTCTCTGGCTTCTTCTGTTCAGAGCGTTTGGTCTGTTTGGATTCAGCAGGGGCACCAGGTTTGGAGGTGTGGGCTTTGATATTCCAGGGTGCTCTGTAAGTCAGGTGCACAATGTGCTTCTCTGTCCAGGCCTCGACAACCTGAGCAGAGCTGAGGATAGAGCAGAGACACAGTTTTCCTTGTCTGGTTGTGGACAGCACTTTGGTTTCACTGAAAGTATGTGACTTTGATGCCATGCTGCCCAGTAGTTGAATTCCCTGTACAGTGGACATTTAAATACGTAACAAAAAGCATAGTTGTTGCTTGGAAGGGTTTAGATCCCTTTTCCCCAGGATTATACATTTATCTAATTAAATTCTGTATTCCAGTGAGACACTTTCCTTTCAGAAAAGACAGCTGGAAAGGGAGAAACCCAAAGAACGTTTGGTGATTTCTGAGGCCTTGGAGCAGCTATGATCCCTGCCTCTGGCATTTTGCAGTTTCCTTAAGGTGAGAGACCCAGAAACACACACCCCTCAGCGAGGTGGTGGCATAAGGCCAGTCTGTTTCCTGCATGCCTGTGTGCATATTACCCGGTGGAACGTAGAGCTCCGTGTGAAAGCACATTCCTGACCACAGTGGTCAAGGAATGGAGTTGCTTTTATTCTCCCACTTCTGTGTGCTGGAGGCAACTGAGCCACATGGCTATGGAGGGAGGAGCAAGGAGGAGGGAAGGAGGGAGGCTTGCAGTAAATCTGTCCACAGACTTAGAGATACTGTGGTAAGGGATCCAGGTGGGCAGGTCACTCTGGGAATGCATGGCATGTAGGAGATTTATACCTGAGAGAAAAGTGGTGACTTGTGTGAGAATAAAGGTGGCCACTTTTCTTCAAAGGCTATAGGTGTTTTTTGTTCATTGGAGACGTGCATGAACTTGGCAATAGAAGTGGAAGAGACTGACATTACCTGCATGAGTGATACATAAAGCATGAGGCAATAGTGAGTTGGAGGGGAGAATCACAAGGGTAAAAGAAAACTCCTGGGTTGAGATACAGACACTTTCATGTGTAAAGTAAAGCAGAACCTTTGCTTGTAGGCAAATCAAAATAAGAATTTAATTCCCTACTTCCTATCGGCAGGCAAATGTTTAGAGATTTCCAGGAAAGTAGGGCTTCACCATGGCTAGACAAACTCTGTAATTCCAGGCATCCCCCCTTCCTCCTCTTGAGCCTGCTGCTTACACTTTCTGTGATCACTTGATGAATGTGTGAGCCAGCACAGACAGGATCTACTGTGTTTTGATCTACTCCAGAGCAGGGCAGGAGTCTCAGGCATGTTTGATAGTGTGTCTCATACCACAGGCCTATGTTATCTAAACACAAATGTTTGAGTTTCCTCTTGGGGAAAGGTAAGGTGATGAAATGTGGTTTATATCAAAAAAAAAAAGGCAGTGTTTTTTCAGAGTCCAAGATATGCCAAGGGCTCATGTCTTAATTCTACTTGCTGGTTTATTAGTATGTGAGATCTGTGGAGTGCCTGTTACTTCATGCCAGTGTATAGGTCGTTCTTTTAAAGTTACAGTCTTATGTTCTTAGTCAGCATGCTTCCTGCTGAATTCTTACTGGGTCTGACTCCTCTGAAAGCGGAGCGACCTCTATCTGCCAGGTAAATAGCTTTTTTGACTTCTGACCCATTGTTTTCTTTGTGTAGGTAGTGTAACTCAGAGAGGAGAAGGGTGGTTTGAGTGGTAACATGTAATCCTTTTTCCAGGATTTTAGTTAGCACAGTGATGGTTGAACAGGTTCCTGCTCATTTCAGGCTTTGGCTTGGAACTTAATATGCTTTATCTTCATTTAGGTTGAAACTAGAATTGGTAGACAGAGAGGTAATTGCCTTTAACAGATAACTTGGGGGAAAAGTGTTTTCAACTATGTGTTGTGCAGGTCTGAAATAGAAGCTTCAAGCTCTGTTCAGTGTGGAAGGTATGTTTTCTCCAAGTTTTAACTTGTTTACCAGACCATTTAACTGAGAAGAATCATTGCCACCTGTCAGGTCATTGTCCCCTGTGGGGCTGAGAATGGAATTAACACCCACTGTGGAATGTGGATGGGTGAGTTGCATTTCAGGTTATATTTTTAGCATGCAATGAAACCATCAGTTCTGGAGTGTCTGTAATTTTTGATAACTCTTGAATGAATTTTACTTTCCAGACTTCTTGTTTGGCAACTTGACAAAAAAAGTTCTTCTTTGACATTTCACTCAGAGATGGCATCTTTGACAACAAAAACCTTATCTGGCCAGTAATATTTCTTTCTGCATGTGGGAGTTGGTGACTGGTGGTTGTTTGATACACACACATTTTTCACCAGCCCAGTTGATACACTAAATGAAATATTTTACATTCAATGAGAAGTACAGATGACATCTTTGTGCTTTGAGGGCTGTATTGTAGAAAGTATTCTTTCAAAAGACTTGAGAAATTGGAGCTGCTACCCACAATTTCTTTTGGTTCTTAAACTGAAAACTCCAAAGCCTTAAGGGGTTATTGTAATCTCATGTGCAATGTGGACAATAACGTTTTGCTTATATTTTATTGTAGCGCACACAGTAACTTGTAGTCAAACTGGTTCTTCATCATAATTTAAAAATTTACCCATTCTTAGTCTGGATGGTTCAAAGTACCACTTTGTAAAGTGAAATGTCCTCTGTTTTTAAATTTTTAACAGGTTACTCTTGAACTGACAGGACTAGATGTCCTGAAGAAGGCTCTTCCGATCCAAAGTACTGTGGGATTTTAAATAAAATATTTGTAATTTTTTTTGTCAGCCATGTGAGCATTATAATGTTTTGTATCACATGTTAAGTCATTTGGCTCTGGTCATTGGTGGTAAACAATGTACATCTTCTCTATCCCTAAAACAGGGAGTTGAGAAGAAGATGTTACATGTGGTCAGAGCAGAGAACCTGGAGGATGGTGTTCTGTTTTTGCTGATACCACATTTTGAAAGTATTATGTAGCTCCTTTTAAGTTTTGAGCTTACAGGCAGTAGGGAAAACAGCCAGCTACAGACTCGTAAAATCTCTTCAGGGTCAGAATGATTTCAGTAAGATTTTTTTTTGTGGTAGAGCAGTATGTTCAGACTTGAGCCTTTTGACCCCTTTTCTTAGACCAAGCTTGCTACTGCTCTTGAACGGCTTCGATGTGAAATTGGAAGCTGGCTGTTCTTTTAATTTACCTTGGAAGCAGGCTATTCTTTTAGTTACTTCTAATGCAGTTTATAGTGCTCGTGTTTATAGTTTAACAAGGTCTGCCAGGTTCAATGTTGCATGTGAAGGGCCTGTGTATATTCCAAAAGCCTGCCTGCTACAAGGAGAAAGGGAATGGACAGGCAGGGCACAGATTAGATGGGAGTGAGGGAGGCTCGTGCAGTGGCAGGGCCTTTCCTTTGCTGTGCAGCATAAAGAGCACACTGCAGTGGCTGGAAAGGAAGAGTGTTTATTTAAAAAAAAAAAAAAAAAGTGAGCAAGGAAAGAAAAAAATCATTACCTTCTACCAGGAAATTTCAGTGTTGCTTTAAAGGGAGACAAATCTGTCCATTAACATGGGGAGAAAAGAGAGGAGGTGAAGGTTGCTCTCCAGCTGGGAGTGAGCAGTAATACCTAGAGGTATCACAGAAGGTTCAGAGCTGTGTTTCTGGAGTGTGCTGCCCTGGGACTTTCACTCTGACTGCTGGTGTTCCCACACAGCCCTCCAGCAGTCCCCGTGGAGCCTGTCATCCAGCTGTAGTCTGGTGAGAAGGAGACTGAAGCAAGGTCTGTTGGAAGAGCTGTGCGGTGATGGCAGCAGAAATAATACTTCTGGCACAAGTACCACTTCCAGTTGGTGGTGTGGTGGAGAGTTTATATGTTTATTTATTCTATTTACTGTGAATAAAATGTGAATTTTGCTTTTGTTGCATGCAATTTAGGTGGAGGAAAGAGAGCTTCTAGCAACATCTAGCCACATGAGGGTGCTCTGGGGTTTCCAAACCTTGCTTGCTGAGCCACTCAACTGGAGAGAGGAGTCTGATCTTGCTTTCAGGGCTGTGGTGGTAACTGTAGAAATAGTTTATAAACAGAGGTTTTGAAAAAATCTTTTTCTTCGTGGTAGGACCCAGAATAATTAGGTGCCTTAATAACAACAGCAATGAAACATCTAAATGTTAAAATAAATTGCTTTGTCTGCTTATCCTGCAGATCAGGGAACATGTATACATACAGCAAAGACGCTGCTTCAGTTTGATAGATGTGAGAAGTTTTTGCAGTTGCCTACTTGTTGAGCTGGTCACATGCCATTGTCATATCTAGATCTGAATGGTGAGATTTATTCTTTAAACAAGATCGTGGAGTAATGCTTCTTGAGCTCTGTCAGGCTTGGTGCTGTGATCACTTCCTGGGGAGCCTGTTCCAATACCCAACCACCCTCTGCGAGAAGAACCTTTTCTTAATATCCAACCTAAACTTCCCTATTGGTCCTGTCAATGGTCACCAGAGAGGAGATCAGTGCCTACCCCTTCACTTCCCCTTGTGAGGAAGTTGTTTATTTCACACTCTCGCTAATTTGCTATTCATTATCATCCAGGTTGTTCATATATTGAAGAGTGTTGGCCTTAATATTGGTCACTGTGGGCTGCCTTGTAACTAGTCATAAATTGTATGTTTTTCCTTTGAGAGGGAAAATTCTCTGACCCTGATGATCCAGCCAATTTTCTGCCTTTCAGTATTGTCCACTTACCAATCAATATTTTGTTAATAAAGATACTGTAGAAGACTGTCAGCAGCCTTGTTAAAGGCACTGTAAACAACACCTGCTGCTCTCCTCTTGCCCTTAGAGCTTGTCATTTCAGAAGTCAGTCAGGTTGGTCAGGTAGTTTGCCCTTGCTAAAGCCACACAGGCTGCCCTAGTCACCTTCTTGTGCTTCATGTGCTTTGAAGTGACTTCCATGAGGATTTCTTCCATAACCATGTCAGGGATGAGGTTAGCCTGACTGGCCTGTGGTTCCTTGAATCTCCTTCTTGAAGATAGGTGTGATTTTTTTAAAACTCTTCTTCCCCTTATCCCCAGTCATAGAAAGTCTCTCCAATACCTATCAGAGACAGTACACTAGCCTTGCAAAGACACCAGCCTGCACCTTCAACACCCTCACATGCATCCCATCTGTGTCAGATGCCTTGCATAAATTTAGGTTCTCCCAAATTCTTGCTTTCCTCTTCTGTGGGTGCTACTTCACTCTCTCAGCTTTGCTAGCAGGGCTGAGGAGCTGTAGGGGGCAGACCTCCCTCACCAGTGAAAGCACATTAAAGCATTATTAATGCAAGAAGACAAGAGGCAAGTTTAGAGCCATGGTGATAATTAGTTATCTAGCTTTCACTGGTCTAATCTCTTCCAGTTTCTGTAAGCAAAAAAGTAAGAAGAGAGTGATTTTCTAGATGATTGCCAAGTTACCAGTTCAGTGCAAAAGGTGTAAGTGAAGAAATATTTAAAGGATAACTCAGCTCCCCACAGAGTTCAGAATAAACTTTCAAGTTGAGGGGATTTTAGTTGTTAGTACAAATGCATGGATAGCTCACTTCTTTATTTTCCTAAGTGGTTTGCAACTCTGCATGATGTGGTGTGTGATTAAAGAAGCACTCTTGCCCAGTGCTGCCTGCCCAGACATAATGGGTTGTCTAGACAGCTTGCTAGGGAAAACAAATTCTGGTCGCAGCACATTTTTAGGATCTTGTTGTAGATTTTGGTACATCCACGTTCCATAGATTTCATGTATTTTTAAAGAACCTTATCTTTGCATTTATGTAAGTGGTATAGAATCAACAGTTTAACACATGAACTCATCATCAGAGTCAATACCTGTTAACATCAAACTTATGTCCTGTACAGGAGATGGAGGCATAGCTTGCACTCAGTTTCTGCTGCTGACCCTCAAACATGGACTGCATACAAAAGGCAGACGTTACTCTGAAAAGCTGCTCAGTTGATATGTTGCGGCCTTGAGGGTCCTTGCTCAGGAATTTTGCTTCTGTTTGCAGTTTGTCTTAGTCTGTTGGAAATGAACCTAGTGAGATAACCATACCCACTGCAGTGTATGGAGTGGGAGGAATGGACAGTGAGGTGACGCAAAGTGCTGAGCTGGGTGGCAGCAATCGCTTGGTCCCAATTAAAATGGTGCTACAAGGAGCTGGTGTGACAGTAGGATGTCTAACATAATATTCTCCATGAACTGTATGTGGAGGTAATGCTTAAGGTAAACCTGATTATTGTACACAGCCTGATTTATTTTTCCCCTACATTTTATGTCTGTGTGTTTTATTAGCTTTCTTTAATTATTTAAAGTTCACTGGGAGCATGAAGCTACTCGTTTCTACTTAGTTAGAAATTGGGAATATATTTAATAAACCAATGTTTCTACTGGATATTGAAGGGCACTTAACACTGAAACATCAGTGCCTTGCCATCTTCATTGCTGTATCAAGGGAAAACAAAATAAACCCTTTTCTATTTAGACACAAATGTCATGCTTTTAATCTGTAATGTAGTATACTGACCATCCTGGAATGAAAACAATTGGGTATAGCTTTATTTTACTGAAAGATTTCCATTTTTCCCCCATTCCATGTTCCCACTTTGCAAAGCAGTGATGCGCCAAAGATTATTTATTGGAAATGGGTTTTCAAACCCTAGGAGGATGGTTCAGGTGGGAAGAAGAGAGATCTTAGCCAGTCTCCCTTGGCTCTTTGCTTTTGAGAGATGACACAGGAAATTCCAGTTTGTGTCCCAACTCTGAAGCAGTAAAATTAAGCAGTGGAACCTAGGTACTCTGTATCTGTATCCTATAGGAATGCTAAGCAAGGGTGAATTAAGGTAGGGAGTTTAGATTCTCCTGCTTTCCTGTATGTTCTTGATCCCCTGTTACCACCACAGAAAGGATGCCTGCAATCAGCTGTGTTTAGCCCCCACTGCCATTTAGTTTGTGTCTGCTCTGCCCATGAATGACTTCAGCCCTGTAAAGGCTGGAGCTGAGCAGTCCAGTCATACAGGCTGTAAACCAGTGTCACGGCACTCACCTGGGATATGACAGACTGAGGTGGAGGCTCCTGCTTCCACAGATAACCCAGAGTGAGCAAAGTGGCTCTGATGGTTCCCCAGTAAGCCAGGCTGCAGGCAGGAGAGAGAGCCCTCAGTGGGAGCCTGAAGCTGGTATCTTGGCCCTTAGGCTGTTTAGGTACTGCTGGTCCCCCATCTTTTAATCTGCATATCTGACAGTGTGATTTCCTCCTGACTTGGGATGGAGAAACATCTGGAATCTCAGTGTTTCCTGTAAAAAAAAAAAAAGGCATCCTGTGTGGTTCTACCCTTGACTCCCCATGTGGCCTGCAGAAGCTGAAGGCAAGTCAGTCTTTCTTTATGAATTGCAAAGGCCTGAATCCCTAGCTCAGGCTGGTGAGTTGGACTCCATGTGTCAAGTCTGATGAGATAAATACTGCGTTCTGTGGTGCTGAGAGCAGCACTGCATCAGGGAAAACTGACTGCTGCCATATTAAGTTTTTCTCATTGATTTTCTTTGGCAACAGTAAATTCACAGTCATATTTATCTGTGTTTATTTTTTGTATCATTTTTTATGAACCTGCAGGCCGAAGGCATGCCGAGGAACAGAAATCAAACCAAACACCCTTCTGGTATGGATACCAAGTTGTCAGTTCTGATGTTTGGCCAGTTAACAGGTGCCCAAAGAGTGACTTATAAATGCTGAAGATAAGAAATCTGTGTGTGAATTATCTCTTGTTTCTGTTCCTGTGTGTTGGGGAGATGGGCGTTGTTATGGAAAAGGGCACAGACGTTGGCATTAAGTGTGAAGGCTGTTTGAGGGGAATGCTGCAGTAGCGCAGACTTAGCCTACTTATAGAAGTTTATAACACTGCCATTGACTGTGCTCTGGCTCATCTTCACTGAGACGTGGCAGTCAGCTTTCAAAGCCAGGCAGTACATCATCTTCCCCTCTGCGCTCCAACTTGATACTTCTTACTCTTGCGTGTGCTCAGAAGGGGAGATTGTGTTAGATTTTGGGACAAATTATGTAGCCATTTAGTGGTGTGACAGCACAGAGTGTCTGTAAGCAGTGGTGGCTGACAGCTACACTCCAGATCTCAACCTGGACTGCTGGAGCGTCGTACAAGACACTGTGTCAAGGAAGAGACAAAATTCAGGTGGAAGGATTTTTTTCTAAGTCATATCAGTTCCTGAATTCACTTCAGAGACTTGTCCCACAAACATTTGTTCCTGCTTTAAGGCCCAGATCCTCTCCCTTTTACTTCCACAGACTGTATTTCATTGAAGCTGTGACGAGGAAATCTTATGTTTGGTGTTGGAGCTGTCTTTGCAAATAATGATTTAAATAACCAAGCAAGAAATATGGGAATAAAATAAATTATTTTGAGTCTTGACTAAAGAAAGCTTGGTTCACTTGGTGAATATGTATAAATGTAATACCTCTATATTTTAGTAATGATCAAGTTACATTTTTTATCATGTTAAAAATGCATTAAATTATCCCCTATTATATTACTTTTACTTATAACTTATAACAAGCCATTTGGGTTGAAAATTGATTTAAAATAGAAATGTGAAATAATTTAAAAAATATAAGTGAACCCCAGTGTTTGTTCTGAAGGTTTGTTTTTTGGAAATGATTTAAAAACAAAAAACAAACAAATGAAATGGGTATTATTAGATAGGTTTTTAGTAAAATTAATTTACTTTTTTTCATCCTTTTTTTACTCTCATTTACTACTCAAAGACATGGAACAAAGCAGGTGTTATTCAGCTCCCATCAGTTTCTTGTTGTTAGAATAAATGAGATATTTTTATTAGGCTAAACTGAAAAAGTAAAAAATTGTTCTTGCAGAAGCAGACAAAGCTTACTAAGCTCTGGTTCCAGTGCACCAGCCATTAATTCTTTAGATGTAGCATTTGACTTGTTAAAGCTGTGCAGTAATGAGTTAAATGATATTAATAGGTTGGCAAACATAGGCCTCATTAGAAGTGTGCATAATCACATTCCAAAATTATACTTTGTTTCATGCTTCAGAGCAAATGATTTTACCTTCAGAATGTTACTTTGTCTTGTAACTAAGAGCATGGTGTGCAGTCTGTGTAGGAAGAAGTGGCATAATACTGAGTGAGGCTGGGGAAGAAAGGATGTAACTTACCTCCTCATGAGAAGCTGCTTCCTGTATCATCTGGAGTCAACAGCAGAAAAGGTGTTACTTTTTGGTGAAATTTATGGTGAGGGTCAGGGTGTGCACAGTCTCCCTCCAATCACTTAGATTACTAGTAATCAGCATGTTTCCCTCCTCGTGGAGGGAGCAACTATACCACCATTATTCCTGAAGTTGTGAAGGTCTCTTTTCAGATGCATTTAATATATGCCCTACTTTCTCTTTGCTCTGCTCCATGATCAGTATGCATTACATCTACTGCATCAGAATCCTATGTCCCCTCCCATGGGTAGGTGAAAAAAATCCAAATCCCAGAATTCCATTCTGACAGATTTATTTTTACTTGCATTGTACATTTAAAAAAAAAAAAAAAAGAGTCTAGTTCATCATGTCCGATTCCAGAGAGACAGAAACCAAAGAAAGGAACACAGATCCTGAGTTTTCAGATAAATGTGGGTTTTTTATTATTATTTTTAATAGCTGCTTAAAGCTGTCTTTTTTACTATAACCCATTGCAACTAAAAAGTCTAAGAACAGAATTTGGGAGATGCAACATTTAAAATATTCAGAACATCTCTGTTTCTTCATTTAAGGTATATGAGGGTCAGGATTTTTTTTCCCCATCAAAATAAGGACCAGTGCTGCTGTTTCTAAAATACATAGACTGCTTTGGTTTTATACACATTTCAGTAGCCTTTGCAAGCTTGCTGCATTTTTTGTGTGTGCCTATGTGTGTAGTTAAATCTTTAAAGTTGGCATTTATATTCATGATAATAAAAATGATACCATCCTCTCCTTACTTAAAGTGACATTTTAGTGGGTTGCTTTTTCAATGTCACAAACTGCAGTTGTTGCTAGGTAAAAATTTTTTCCCCTCCTTGTCTCCAGTTTGCATAGCCTTGGAAAAAAAACAGCTGCTGGTCTTGAAATTCTCTGCTTCCCATCACCCTCATTTTTTTGTCCGTTCATACAAACCACAAAAAACTTGCAATGACTCCTTGCTTATGTTAAGGTTTTCCACTGCTGCCCTTCCTTGTCTTTGCATGTGAAAATCAGGAGCAGTTATTTTAAGAAAATGCCTTTTGCCTTAGAATTTTTACTGTGTCTTCAGAGACACTATTTACTCCCTAATGCCTTTCTTCACCCCCTGTTGAGAGTAGGTTGTAGTAGAACAAGTAACTGCACTTAGGGAATAGAGCAAACTTAATATTGAAATGGCTTAAAATAGTCTTATCCACAAGTTCCTCATTAAATTTCTGTGTACAGTAGATGTCAAAGAACTGCTCGCTCTTTGAAGAAATTCACTGTTTCTTCACAGCAGAATTCAGAGATTTAATGAGGGATTTGTGGATAGGACTGTTGTTTGGCAGCTCATTGTTTATGGTTCATCATAATGTCATCATTCTCTACATCCCCTGCACCCCTGAGTACACAGTGTGTAAGGGACACAGCAAGGGAGGGCAAATCCCTGTACCACTTGGCCAGGGATAAAAGGATAATGCCCTGTGGTGACAAAGTCATCTCAGTGATCAACACTACCAATTCACTGTCTTCTGCCCGTTTTGGTGTGGGGATTTTTTACTGTCCTTTTTAAAAGTAAAAATATTTATAAAAGGGCATAACAGCCAAAGTATTTTGCCTCCAGCAATGGCTGGGTGCCAGGATGCTTAGCAGCAATGCTGAAGATATTCTTGATCCTCTTTTTTCTTTTTTCCCCCCACTCATTCTTGCCCCCTCAGTTGTACTGACAGAACAGTTTGTGGGATTATGTTTTGAACTAAATAAGTGAGCAGATCTGGTTTAAAATGCAGGCTTGTTCCTTTTTTTTTTTGTGCATAAAATCTTAAAAGAGAAAACCCCACGTTTTGTGGCTTCAGTGAGAAATGCTTCAAGGAGCTAAACATTTGTCCTGTTACAGCTTGAGGGGGATGAGAAGGGCTTAAAATTCTGCTGCAAAATGTGAACAATTTGTGAATGTGCACCTATGTCACCACCAAACTCTACATGACAGAGCCACTTACTTAAATCTACTACCATTGCCTTTCTAATCAGATCTTGAAGATTTTTTAACTGTGGATTATTAAACCGCAGGCTCAAGGCGTTCAGAAATTGTGGTATTCAGAAGTGGCATCTTGCGTAACAACCACTGCTCTTGTCAAAACAGGGATTTATCTGTGGTCAAACTAAACAGCTGGGAAGTTGAAAGGGAAATTCTGTTTTAGGGTAGCTCTGTCTCAGCTCCTCCATTTACAAGTGCTGTAATCAATAAGGCAGTCTGCAAGCACTCAAGCGAAACTCTGCTGGTCTCCCTTCCTATAAATTCTTTCTGCTAATGCAATGAAATAATTTGGGTGGAAATTCCTGCTGTTTGGGATCAGTATAGAGTAACTTAGATATGTGCAGACTTGCTGTTGTAAAACAGAGTGAGTTTTGATTTAAAGATCGTGAGGGAAGACTGCAGGTATGTAGGTTCTGCAAAATGTGCTACAAGAAGTCCTTTTTTATTCCTCTTTACCTAGAAAGTCACATGGAATTCAAAATTATTACCAGCTTTATCTACCTACATTTTTTAAAAAAACACAGTAAATGAATTTCCATAGTCAACCTTACAAATTTCAGTATGCTTAAGTTATGTTTATGGTAGCAAATGAGAAGTTATAAGTTGAGATTTTTCTGCTACTTGCTGGCCTGAAATTTGTGAATTGATTGTTGGGGATAAGGGTTGTCACTGGTGAATTGTCATGTCTTCACAAACACATGCACATAAATTATTTCAATGAATTTGGTCAAAATTGGTCAGAATTTTTGCTGACAGGAGATGCTTCCAGACCTGAATGGGCAATAGGTTCATGACCAGGTGCTCCTGTAGGACATGGGAAAACCTAGGCAGAAGGTCTTTAATTCAAATCAGAGATGTTGAAAATTTCTACTTATTTCCTAAATCCTGTCTGTATGTTTGCCTCTCTCTTCATCCTCCCCCAGATTTCCCAAAGTCTTTCTTTTTATTCCAGCATAGAACAAAAATCCAGAAATACAATATTTTTTTGTAAAACGGGATTGTTTTTCACCAGCCTACCCTATTATTATTAACTGCAATAGATATTTGAAAGGAAGCCCTATGAAATGGAGTAGATTGTGCCGTCTTTTGGGGATATTAAAATCTTTGTAATGCAGTTCAGGTAATTGAAGAAAACGTCTGACATTTTTGTGTGTGTAGCAGGGACTGGGCAGAGGAGAGAGGCGAGGGAAAAAGAAGAGCCAAAGGCTTCCTACGATTTCCTACATGCTTGTAGTGATTTTGAAGTGTTAAACTATCAATACTAAAATGAGTTATTCTGAGGTTAACTGAGGCAATTGCCAAGAGATGTTTAGTAGGTCATGCCACATTATTTTAGCAAAGGAGTCAGCTGCACAAGGCATTATTCTGTTTGGATGCTAAATTAGTAGGGCCAGTTTTGGGGCTAGAATTTGTCTTGGCTGGTGATGGGTTACCTAGGAAACTAGGTTTAAACTTTCCCTGAAAAGTCCTAAATGAGGAGACGAGTTTATATTTTTAGGAGGAGTGTTTAGCTTTGTGTTGTAGACATACTTACACATACACATGTGAGTGCCCATGGCATCTTTTTGTAGTATCTTTACAACAGAGGAGATAGGGTCTCAGGCAAGTCAAGCTTAGACAAGGCTGAAAAAGAGAGGGATCATTTATCTTTAGGCAAGTTACTGGCTACTCAGCATTTTCCCCAGAGATCTGCAGTTCAAAAGGTGGAGAAATATTACCTGACAGTTACCTCCCAGAGTTCCCGGGAGAAACTTGCTGTGTTGTACATGCAACCTGGCATTGTAATCCCTGGCATGGTGGTATCTGAGGCAACCTACATCTGGCCTCATGCACAGCTTGGCTTTGTAATGCTTTAAATCTCTGTAAGTACTTATCTCTTTAATTGCAGTCTTTGAATGAGAAGGGGCATGATAAGTGCATATTGTTTCTAATATTATAGTAGTCTCGATATCATCTGAGACTTAAACTGCAAAGAATCAGTTTCAGTACTATTCAAAATAAATTAAACTGTTTTCATTATAACTCCCAACTACAAGAATTTTAGAGCGAAGGCTGCCTGCTCTGCAGTGCTTAACTTACTCCATTTTAGTCTTTTTTAGAGACCTTTGTGTACTGCCTGGTAGTGCTGTGGGTGATAGCTTAGATAAACCATGCTGAGGATAGTGTAAAATATTGTTAAAATTATTGTAAAAATAGTAACCTGGTACTACACGTTCTTCTTGCTGTGACATTCTCATCATCCCTGCTTATCTTGCTGTCAGAAAGAGAAGTCTCTTTCTATAGTTAGCATAGGAAGGCGTATCTGGCCAAAAGAAGAGTGAGCTTAGCTCTTATCTGCCGCCTCCATCATCAGCACAGTTGGGAGCAAAGGCCTTACTTCACAGCTGTGCTTGCAGATGAAGGGTTGAGGGACTTACTGCTTTAGTTTATCTGGCAGTGGGATTTTTGACGCTCTTGGTATAGGAGGTGAGCAGAATCAGGAATGTTGAAAACACTGGCTGCCCAGAATCATCAAAACTGTGCTGTAGTGTATCCTGGTCTTCCCATTTCATTGTCATGCTGCACATTTAGGGGAGGATTTCTTCCTGAGGTCCATGATCTTTCTGAGTCACATGGTTTCTGTAGCTGTTTATGCATCTTTCACTCCACCTTTCAAATACATAGCTTATTTTCCATATCACTAATTCCTTTGGGCCACAGCTGTCTCATGCCAGTGGCTTTCCAAGCCCTGTGATCTGTCCAGTTATTAGGCTGCTTTCCTTTGTCAGTCATCTTGTAAGTCAGCTAATTGCTGCTTTTGCCAACTGTTGAGACAATCTCCTGGACACAGTGACTAAGAATGTCAATATGTTGGAATAGAAAGAGGAGAAAGTTCTGTACTGAACAGGCAAAAGTAGCAGTAACACAGTACACTGTAGGTAATTTCAGTAGTGATGCTACTGGAGAAGTCAGTCTCCACAGAGGAAATACAGTCCTATAACTACCTTGATTTAGATGTATCTAGGCTTAAGTGCCTTGCCCTAGTAGCAATATTGGCATCTATCTGTTGTGGTGGTTTTCTGTCATTGTTCTTCTCCTTATCTTACTGGCCTGGTCTACTAATACACCAGGAGTACAGACCTGGTGTTCTCTCTCAGCTGGACTTAGGAATCAGAGTGAGTTTGGTTAGCATATGTTGCATGAGGTGGATTGGCAGGGGATTGCAAGTGTTCCTGCTGCAAGATTGCCTTGAAAGCATCTTCCATCTGGAGAACTCCAAGAAATGTCCTTGCTTTGGAAAAGACTAGCTTTTTGTTGGAGGGAGTGAGGTAGGAGTTTGCTTCTGGCTTCCCCAAAATTGGTTATGCACAGTGATGTGCAGAGATGGCTGTGCTGTACTGTACTGCTCCATGTGGATTTCCCAGCTCAGCTGTCATTCACCACCAGTTTCTGAGCCCAACAGCTGCAGTCTCATTCAGAGATACCATACTTGCTAAACCTTCCTCTGTATTAGAACAAAAACTCCTTTGTTCTTCCCTGGTTGCTCTTATAATTTTGCTTTATTTTCAGTGCTTATAAGATTAGCAGTTGTAATGTGAGGAAGAGGTATGTATGTGTGTGCAGGCATATTTAGGTGTATATATAGACAAATTAAAATTTTGACAGGGCTGGTAACAGTGCAGCACAAGTGATGTAAACAATTTTGCATCCTCTTGTAAGACAGTGGAAAATCTCAAAGATGAGTTAAAGGTCAACCTAATTTTGTGGGTTTATATAACTGCATTTTTCTCTAAGTTTTTGTTTTTCCTCTTCACTGTGAGGCTTTTATAAACTGAAGCTGTGTAGAAAGTAAATTACACTGCAGATAGCACGGCAAAAGCTGTCAGCTGCACAGGATGTGCCCAGGGTACGAATATTTTCAGTTAGCTTTTAATTCTTACTTCACCTGTGTGTTGTTAGCAGCATGGGTAAAACTTTCAGACTAAAGTGTAACTTTTAAATTGCTGTTCTCTAAGGGTCACAAAATGGTCAATATAGGTGTCGCTGCTGATTATCTCTGTTGAAGACCACTGTGCTAAATGGTATTTAGAGGCTTCCCTTAAACCAAAGGCTGTAAAATCAGGGAAGTACCACATTAGCGGGAAAGGCAGGGTGTTATGAAATAGAATGTGGATTGTTTGACTTTTTCATATGTACCAGTGCGTTTGTGTGTTATTTATAATTCCCTTTGGTGAGGAGGTAGAGAGGATCTCATAGCTTCTGAAGGGGAAAGGCAGAGCAGTTGCTGATGCTTGTAGGTGTGTTGTGCTGGGGGACAGTATGGAAAATGAATGTAAAGCCCTGAATGGGAGGGGACAGTGCTGATAAGATGTCAGGCCATTTATGTGTAATTTTTTTGAGAAGGAGGAAGAAGGGTGGGTAATAAACCTGATGGGAGGGAAGAAGCATGAACCTGATGTGACAGAACAGAGACCCAGCATAAAAGATTTTAGGAGATGGTGACACCACATAAAATGAGGCAAAGAAAACCAAGTAAAGTATTTGCCTTCAGATTAGAGATGACTGAGGTGAGATAGGGGTAGTGTTGATTTAGAGGAGGTTTCATCAGACTTGAACTTCTAATATCAGGTGTTCTGTCCTCCCATCAAGTACTGAAAACTCCACTGGGCTTTTAAAAACAAAAGTGGTGGTTAGTTTGTTTGTTTGTTTTTTATTTCCAACTTTGATGTGGGTGAGGCTTTCAGACTTTTTCTCTGCAATTAAGATGTGACATTTTTCTTCTCTCACATGAAAACCTGCTGTTTACTTTTTGTTATCTAAAGGACTTGTGCCGGGCCTTTAATGAGAGTCAAATACTAAGAGGACTGGCTTAAAGGAAATTGTCATTAGTCTAGATGTGGCCAAGGCAAGGCACTCCATGGTCCAGGGGATGCCAAAAATAATTTTCATTGAGTTGGAGTAATTTTTTTAATATAGGCTGGGGTGATATTTTCAGAAAGGATTCAAGACCCTCTGGAATATTTTACTCCCATCTTAGATGTGCTAGAAGGGAAAAAGTGGCAGTGTTTGGGTATAAGCCAGCATGAAGGCCAGATGACAACAGCCTGTAGAAGAGAAGGTTTGAGAGATGCTGAAGTACTGTGGTGACATGGCTGAACAGATACTTAGAAGTACACACAGATACAGAAATTCCTAGTTCTGGGCCTGAGGGAATGGAGATGGAGAACACTGTCTCCTTATAGATATAATTCAAGATGGTGGATTCCTGAACTTTTTTTCAAAGCACAGTGGTTTGGATCAGAGCCAGAAGTTTTTGGTGCTAAGCTGTCACTTCTTTTCTTTTGTACCATGAGCGAAAGGTAACAAGTCCCTTTTCAGTCCCAGTGAGTGTAAAAGAAATGCTGGCTTCAGACACCATTTGCAGGTTTCTATAACTTCTTAAAAAAGGAAGAAAGAAAATCTAAACCTATCAGTTCTCACTGTCTAATGCTGCTTCCTTCCTTCTTTCTGGAAGAAAAGAGGAAAGTGCCTAGCTGGATATGTAGATAATCAAAGTGAGAGAAGTTATGGATCACCTGGTAACAGTCCTGCAGAGCCTTGCTGCTCTTGTCACCCCATTATTTCCTGGGTGCCCTGTGGGGTATGCAGGAATTTCAGAACAGAGGATCAGAGAAACCCACCTTCTGGCTGGGAGCTGCTCAGAATGAGCAAAATGAGGAGTGCTAGCCAGTGTGCTTCTCTGTAATCCTGCTGCTGTTTTAAGATGAGACAGCTGAAATCTGGATTGCCAGGGACACAGCTAATGCCTGAGGCAAATGTCTGAGGATTTGCCGCAGCTGGAGGAGGACTGCAAGTGTAAAAGCCTCCTTTTCAGAATCCAGTGCCTGGGCCCTACCTCCTGTGGCAGGTGCCTCCCAAGTCCTCTTCAGAGAACATGGCAAAATTTATTTATTTTAAGATGCCACTACTGAGTGCAGGAACTGTGTATAGCTTAGAGCACTCATCTGAGGTGTGAGAGGTCTGAGTTAATTTCTTTAGTCAGCCTGGGGATGCAAGTCTGCATCTTCCAACTGTCTAAAGAGTTGCCCTTGTTGCCAGGCTGGGATGAGGAGTGGCATTCATATTTGCCTGCTGCTCAGAACTGAACCTCTTTTACAGCAGAGACAAAAAGTTCTTGACACCATCACTAAAAGCAAATGAGGAGGCTCTTGCACCATAGCCCAGTAGCTAAGACCCACAGGGAGAGCAGAGAGTTGCAGGTTCCAGCTCCTAAATATTTAAAGTGTGTACATTTTACAGTGAACAGACCATGGATAATAATCCATGACTGCAATTTGTAACTGTTCCAGGTTGGCTAAATTACCATTATCAGGCTCCTTCGCAGCATCTAAGCCCTGAGATTTTGGATTGTAGTGTTTTCAAGGGAGTAGCTGAGCATCTGACTGGTTGGGCTGGACTCCTTTGATGGTGTGACCTGAATAGACAGGTCAGGTGGGGTGGGCACAGTTAGGGTGGTCCACAGTTAGGTGATGGAAATTGGACATTCTTTGGACAGCACCACAGTCTCCCAAAACATAAGAATTACTAGCCGTATACTGGGGGGAGGATGAAAACAGTCATCTGTTTATAAAGGCACTCAGGGGTAGCGACTGTCCAGCGTGCTGTTAGCATGAGTTTGTGAGCAGTGTTTTTTATACGGGAGGTCAGGAGTTTAATTATGGGAGGCAGTTTGGGTGAGTGATTGTGAATTAATGGTGCAGTAAGGAGCGGGAGAAAGCAAAGTAAAACCGGTAGCCTTCATAAGAAGGAAGGAGTTTGTTTCCTAGGTGAAGCTGTAAAAAGGGCTCAAATGCAAACTTTCCCACCTTGCAAGGACAGGCAATGTAAAATTGTGAGCTTTTCATTGACCTCAAACCTAGGAAGGAACCAACCAAAAAGTGAGAGCTGGGTCAAATATCTAAGGATGAGTGTAAGTGTAGCACAAGGATGTAGGTACAGAATTAGAAAGGTCAAGGCACAAAATAAGATGCAACTAGCAAGAGAAATTGAGAGCTGCAGTAAATAATTTTTAGGATGTCGAAGTCTTTGCTTCACTTTCCCAAAAGGAACTAGCATGATAGCTAGCTTGGTATAAAATGTGTCTTGACTAAAAATAATGTAACTGTTTGGACTCCTGTGTCATCCTCAAGTGAAAGATGATACTGTGAACTCTTCTTTGTGTCACTTGGCATCCATCCCACACCAGAATCTTGAATTTGCTACTTGCATTTTGCCCCAGCTAGTGCTAACCGTGGTTATTTACAATGCTGTCTCTGCCTGCTTTATGTTTTTCATATCTGACATGCAATGTGCCTCCCAGAGGAGGTCTTTTAATCTCAACCCTCTTCACCCTCAAGCTATATAGAGTTTTCTCCAGTCAGTGCACAAAGGACCTACTGAGCTGCTCCTTTCCCCAGCATCAGTAGGATTTTCCAACATAAATCTCTCATCTATCAATGGATTAACATACTTAGAATGCAGCTCACTGAGTGGATTAAAGAGCTCAGGCATGGGTAATAAGATACAGTACCTTTCACAGCAGTAATGCCAATTCCGATCCATGAAGGATGTTAGTGACTGGAAGTTACTGCTTGGACTGCATTGGCTGAGTATGGTCACAGACTCACATCATGGATTTCTCTGTGGGCAGGATGGGGAGGTAGTGAATGTAGTGAGCTATGCAAGCAGTGCCTTCCTGTTTCGGGGAGTAGAAAGATATGCATCCAGATTTAACTTGGACAGTTTTTAAGACGTTTGCGAGAAAAAAAAATGTGATGCAGTGTGATTTCTTGTTTTGTCTTTTTAAAGAAAAGGGATGGGGGGGGGGGCAAAAATCCCAATATCATATTTATTATTCATAATTTTCTTCAGATATGAATAATGTTTACAGTGGTATTTATAACTTCATTCAGTTCTGAGATAGCATGGTCTGGAGCCCTGATTGGTGTCCTCTGATTATCTTCTTGGGACAGGACTAGTCTGCACACACATGTGGATTTTGCTCTGTTTTTAAAACTAACTCCTTCTCTTTTTTTAGCATTTAAAAGCCTTTTTTATATGTACCTGTCACAGTACTCAGCACAATCAACATTTTTTTTCTTTGAAAGTGTATCGCTCCCATTACAGAACTAATGTGTTTGGACCCCCTTGAGAAGGGAGCAACTTGGAAAAATGAGTCACAGTTTATTTCCAGACTTTGAAGTGATGGGTGTGTGATTATTTTCCCTTTGAATTTTTAAAACCATTTGTCAAAGAAAATTAGTTTTAGCCTGGGTTAAAAAAGAAGCAATCATGTGACAAAACACTTTAACAGTTCAAGTAAGGGCCAGAGAAACCCATATGAAAGGTCAGGTTTTTTGGTAATGCAGAGTATGGTGATGTATAGTGTCCTAAAATAGACTTCTGCATCTGGAAAATACATCTGTTAAGTAGAGCAATTAGTGATTACGTGTTGGGTTGTTTATAAAATAACTCAGATGTTTTTCTGCAAGGCTGTTACCAAGGTTATTGGTTATGATGGTTCTTACCTCTTTTTGTCTTTCCTTCTTCCCTGATAACAGTACTAAGGAAAATTTATAGCAGAAACTAGAACTTACTCAATAAACTAGTGCAGTGCAGCAGAGACTGTCTAGCATCATGACAGTTTTGAGCAAAAGAGGATCTCAGTGTCTTTCCTGTGCTAGTAATTAGCTCTCCTGCTTCAGCTGAAGTCCTGTTTCACACAATAGTTTTCTCATCTATATTCAAGTGTTTGCATGGATCCATGGCCTCATGGTAGCTATATTTTTTTTGTTCCATGAGCTTCCTAAACTTCTGCTCCTCCCATGTAGTTTTAGTTCTTTGATTTTTATTATGAAAATGAACTTGGAGAAATAAGGATTTGGTGTCCAGGGATGGGTTTTTTAAAAAGGATCCTTGAGCATGTAGAGAATGCAGGAGGAGAAACATGGTGTATGCAGGGTGGACCTGACAGCTGGTGGGAAGGTTTAATGAGTGAGGGGCCAAGGGTCCTGCATGCCCATGGCAGCATGGCAACCAGATCCAAACTAATGCTGTTGACTCTGACTGTATTGCTGTCTTGAGAGCCAACGTGGTGTCTTCTAGGGCTGGAACTGTCTGAAAGGGTATGCCCCCAGCACTATAAGGACATTGACCTGTTGGAGCAAGTCCAGAGGAGGGCCAACAAGATGGTTAGAGGGATGGAGCACATCTGCTATGAGGAAAGGCTGAGAGAATTGGGATTGTTCAGCCTGGAAAAGAGAAGACTTTGAGGTGACCTAATTGTGGCCTTCCAGTACCTGAAGGGAGCCTACAGGAAAGATGGAGAGGGACTTTTTACAAGGGCATGTAGTGACAGGACAAAGAGGAAGTGGATTCAAACTGGAAGAGGGAAGGTTTAGATTGGATATTAGGAAAAAAATCTTTACTGCGAGGGTGGTGAGGCACTGGCACAGGTTGACCAGAGAAGTTGTGGATGCCCCCATCCCTGGAAGTGTTCAAGGCCAGGTTGGATGGGCCTCTGAGTAACCTGGTCTAGTGGAAGGTGTTCCTGCCCACAGCAGGGGATTGGAACTAGAGGATCTTGAAGGACCCTTCAACCCAAACCATTCTGTGATTCTGTGATTCTATGCGTTTTCACCTATGGCTGCCACTAGTTGCTGGTTTCAGGTGTTGTTCTGAGACAGGACCTATTGAACACTGTGTCAAAGTTGAATGACTCTTGCTGGAAAGTAAAAGCAAATTTTCCGCTCATTATAATGGTTTGAAAGCAAGAGCTCTG
Source organism: Myiozetetes cayanensis (assembly GCF_022539395.1). Lineage (NCBI taxonomy): Eukaryota > Metazoa > Chordata > Aves > Passeriformes > Tyrannidae > Myiozetetes > Myiozetetes cayanensis. The sequence goes on along the minus strand of NW_026086604.1, from coordinate 93,710,536 downwards.
AAGTAAAATGAAACACATGCCTTCTTGAGGATTGAAAGCCAGTGCTTTAGCTGTCTGAGAAGAAACTAAAGGCTGTGTGAGCACATCTCAGAAGGTTTGAAGAAATAATCTGGTAAAAGCAGTTATGTCTTAATCAAAAGACACCAGTAGCTCTCCTTTTCTACTTTTTTTTTTAAATGGCTTGAGACCTCCCCAACTTTTCTTTCTTTTAATCCCATTTCCTTCTGCTGTTCACTGTTCTGGCCCCATTGTATGCCCAAAGACCTCTGTCCCAGACAGCATCTCTTGCAAATGTTAATGGTTGGATAGTGTCAGATTTGTTGTGTAGTGTCAGGCCATTTGCTTGGAATTGCTGGTGAGGCTGGCAAAAGTGGTTTACATTTACTCTGTTATGCCTCTTGCTACTTTATATGTTGTGTAGGTGTAGCTCAGGAGTAGTGAAATCAATGGGAATTTTGAGTGTTTCCTATTCCTTCTGCTTTGTCAGAGGTTCTCGTTGGCTCTCCTTCTCTCCAGAAAATGCAATAGAGATAACTTGAGTAATGATTTTCCTGCCTCTGTGGTTGTGATTCCTTTTTCTGCTTCATTCTATTTTGTTCTTCCTTCATCTCCAAAAAGGAAAACCTTCACAAAGCTTTAGAAATGCATGGTGTTCATGTGCTATGTGTTTTGCGTCCCTGAATTCTTGAGGCTGAGGAGCCACTACCATAAAATACTGAAAGTCAACATTTACATTTACAGTGGGTTTGCCACAGGTTTTTTTATTCGGTCTGGGTGATGGCTCACAATTTTACAGGTTGGATATGGCTCCTGGCCAGTTTTGCCTTCCCCTTTGTATGGGAAAGTAAAATGATTCAGCTGGGTACAGACAGTAGGTGTGCTGAGGAATGGGTTTGCCAGGTATTAAAAGGAGTTAATAAGGACTATCTGAGGGCTAGACTGATAATGATATGAAAGTGTGAAAAGATGCAGAAAATGAAACTATTATTTGGCATATATATATGTATCCTTAGGCAACTAAGTATCTGTATTCCCATTTGCACTGAATTTGCTGTTAGTCAGTGGAGGTCAACGTCTTCATTGCCTGAATTAGCAATAGGACTTTTTTTTGTAGCTTTCTTACTACTTATGAGGTGGCAGCGACAGAAATCTTCTACTGATGTGTGTTGCACATATTTGGGCTGGTTGTAATAATCCTGTTAGGACGGTGGTTCATCAGCTTGGTAGTTAACTGAGTCCAGCTGGTCTGAAGCAGGTATTTTTAACTTACAGTGCTTTTAAGAAAGGAGGCAGGAACAGCACCCACAGTTATTATTGCGTTCTTATTATTAAAAATGATGTTATTATTTTGTTACACAGTCAATGGTTATGGGATTTTATGTTTTATTAGTCATCAGTGAGACAGCTGCACATCTTCCAGCGGTATGCTGTTAATATACCAAGCAAATGCCATGGTTGGTTCATTCTTTCTCTCCTGCTCTAAGAGAGGAAGTCGTGTTTTGTGGTACAGTAGTTTGTTCTGAGAGATGTAGAAATGGGTGTTCTCCCTGCAGTTGTTGGTAAGGGCAAAGGTGAGAGCAAAGCATATTTTGCCTTTGGAGTGGAAAGTGATGATGTCTGTGGGAAGCCTTGTTCCAGAGGGGAGTCTTGCCTCAGTCTTGTACCCGTCTCAGTAAAACTGTACCAGCTGCACATAGCAGCTTGCCCTTCACCGCAGGCAGCTGCACAGCACCAGAGAACAGAGCTGTGAACATCTCAGGTCACTTCTAGGTGACTTTCTAAGGAGCTTGGATTAGAATCATAGAATCGTAGAATTAACTGTGTTGGAAGAGACCCCCGAGATCATCAAGCCCAACCCTTCATCAACCTCACTGTGATTACTAGATCATGGCACTCAGGATGGAGGCAGTTTGAAGGTAGAGATAATGACCTAAGAGAGAATACTTAGATTGCTGTACTCAGGGCCTGTTCTTGGTATTGTGAAGTTTTTTGTAAAACGTTTCTTATGCCAGCCCAACTAGACTAGTATCCAGAGTCCTTCATGTTTTATATGTTTATATGTTTTATATGAAGGTATTTTTAAAATGCTTCCTTTTAAAAAAGTTATTTTTTATAAATATTTTGCTGGCTTGCAAGACTTGGTGTTTTTGTTTCCTTATTGAACACCCCCCAAAAAATGTTTTTGAAATCAAGACTCTTTATTTTTCATGTTGCTTTTGTGTTTGATTTTTTTTTGATGGGGGTATTTGTTTGATTGGTTTGGGTTTATTTTTTTTATTATTTCCCTCATTTTCTACTATCTCCTACCACCAAAGTCTGAATGTGGCTCCCTCTTGCTTCCCTGTTCTTAATTCCACCTGATTAACTTTGGGTTGGTTGAGAAAACACATTTTATTCTTCTTTCCTTCCTATCCTGTTGCAGATTTTGACTTGAACTATTTCTGGCATTGGAGCAAGTTTACAGACTACGTGCAGTGTGTCCTCACCTTCACTGGTGTGACTGGTTACATCACTTACCTCTGGCTGGACTCATCTCTCTTTGTGGAGACGCTGGGCTTCCTTGCAGTGTTCACCGAGGCCATGTTGGGTGTTCCCCAGCTCTACCGCAACTACCAGAACAGATCTACAGAAGGAATGAGGTACGGTGGTTGTCTTACATAAAGCAAGTAAGTGTGTGTGTGTGTGTGTGTGTGTTTGTGTAGGTTATCTGTGTAGTGTTGGAATACTTTTCCAGGAAGGGCAATGTCATGTTCCTTATTTTTACTTGAAAACACGGCAGCTATCAGAGTAGACTCTCTGTCAATTAGGAGCTGGTGCAGCACTGCTGAAGGCAGCGGGAGCTCCCTTACAGCTCTGAGGTCTGATCCGTTATCCAAGTGCAGCTGGACAGTTCCGAGGTGAAACAGGTTTTAGTGAAACAAACACGTGAAACTAACACTGTTGCCATTAGCAACGTATTGGAGTTCAAGCTGTGCTACACTGGCAATTAGAAATGGACTAAAGAGATCATGCATATCAAAAGTAATAAAGAGGGTGAAAATATTTTGAGCCTGCAGCAAATAACTGTCAGTGTAACTCATATATTAGCTAGTCACTTTTTCTCACATATCTGCTCATCAGTTTTTCATAATCCGTTAATACATTTGTAGCAAATAACATGAGCATTTATTTTTGTGTCAGAGCCTGAAACTGACATTTAAGAAAGCTCTAATGAGACATTTACAGTCATTACTAGGAAACCCTCTATAAGAAAGTGTGGGACAGAAAACTTTAATCTTGTGCCCACTCTTGGAGTGTTAAATTAGATTATCTTCTCATACTGTTTACTGGATAACTCAGTGATAACACTAAGATTTCCAAATTGCAAAGGCAACTTGTAAAGCTTTTTGAGAGAGAAAACCTTCACTGTGGTACGTATGTGAGTGCACTGGTCTACAGAAAAAATACAGCAGCAAGTTCACACAGTGCTGTGATCATTTGTGACTCTGTCTTCTCTTCCATTGTTTTGTAATGACTTCTCTTACATTGCTTTTAAATTTGCTGGGATAATTTTTACCTTTTTACAAATAACTACTCCCTGCCAAACCCAAACCAAAGCAATTTTGTCCTTTGTTCACATTGTTCTCTTTACTTGCTTGGCTTGAGCATGCTTATACTAGCTATTCAAAGTGGTTTTCTAGCTTGCAGTGTTGTTGAGGGAATGTTCAGAAAGTTACTTTGATGCTTAAAGCATTTTCTGAATGGGAGCCCCTTTGGTACAGAATGAGTCAGGATTTACTTCCAAAATATTGGTGTATATTTCATACACACACTTCCTTGGAAAATTCAGTACCTGTGATATCCAGAAGGCAACTTACCTACTAGACCTTCTTTATGCTCTGGTTTGACTTTTTCCTTTCTATTTTTTATCTGTGAATCGTAATGCCATACTGTGATAACCACTGCCAGGTAGTGTTTTGCCTTGCCTTAACTCCCTTATGGGGACCTGAGTTTCAGTTTTCCAATTTCCTGCATATGCTACTTAGCAAAAGGAGAAAAAAAAGCCCTTGTTCTTCAGAACAACAGTTTCTTTGTAAAGCATTAAGCATAGAACTGCAGAATTCTCATCTAAAACTGCTTGGCAAGAGTGCTGTGTTTAGTCAAGATAAAATAGCATAAAAGCTTATGTTCCCTTGCTGTCGAACAGATCCAGGTCAAGGATAGCCACTCTCCTTACCAGTTGTGCCCAGAGGCTTTCCAGAGCACATTCCCCTCTCTGGTTCTACTCTTGACTCGGTACTTCATATGGCATTGGACACCGATGAGTCTGGGGACTGATGGGACAATACACAGCTCTGTGCTGCTGTACTGCAGTTGGAGTATGTTCACACAAAAGCAAATGTTAGTGCTCTTGCTTTTTTCCAGGGTAAATTGCAGTTTTATATACATTGCAGGTACCACATACAGTTTCTAGTCCCGTGCAATCGTAAATTGACTGGATGGTCTCTAACCTTTACTGGGCTATTCCTACTGTGAGAGTAAGTGATTTCCACTGGTGTTTGCTTTCTGTTGAAGGAGCTGTTGGAAATATTTCTTCTGAACTTCCCTTCCTGTGTCCGCTTCTCTGTCTAAAAGCACATCAGAGAAGAGACCCCAGTCACAGAAGCACTGAAGGAGCATGTAACAGTCCAGCCAGGCTACTCTTAGGACTAAATTTGTAAACTTGCATGGCTGTTTACCAGATGGGGACTAGCTGATGACCACTGCTCTATGCAGTTATTTACTGCTCAGTGCACAAATAACATGTATGTGGATGGTTACACTGTCAGAAGCAATCACACTGGGCATCCTCTGCCCATCAGCTGGGCCAAAATGGCTGGCTGCCAGCCATGCTCTTAGCAAGCCTCATGGCAAAGTAAAAGAGATGAGTTTCAAGTGTCTGTGTGACTTTAAACTTAATGGGGAGAGCAATGAGAATTAAGCTGCTGTATTTAAAGACCTTTTGGACAATCATCACGTCCTGGTTGGAGGTGGTAACTTCTTAAACCACAGTAATTATGTCACCCATGGTGCATGAGTGGAGTCCATGTCCCCAGTAAAGGTCACAGCCTTTACTACTGCCAGAGAAGGGGTTGTTTGAAGATCCTCATGGCTTGGCTGAGAAAAGCAGTAACGTGCATCTATCTCTGAACTGGGACAGAATGGGACAAAGCAGCTGATATGTTAAGTTTATTTAGCAAATAGTTCCTTTAATAAATGTAAACTGACGGAAATGGAGAATAAGGTTACAGTATGTGGCCACATCTGATCAGAGCTCCTCATGTCTTATTTTTAATGATGTCTTCATTTCTCCCTTCTTCTCTCATTTTCCTTCTTTTTGTAGCAATATGGCTACTAGGTCCTGTAGCATCCTCCCCTGTTCTGAGAGAGGGGAGACCAGAGAAGTTGGAAAGAGATGGAAGCAATAAAATCAGAAAGGGGATGCATGCTGAGTAACAGCATTTGTAGAGGGAAGATTGTGTAGTATGTCCTGGTGGGCTGATGATTGATAGGTGGAAATTTTCCTATGATTAAGTAAACAACTAAGCTAGTCAAAGGAACAGAAATTTTCATTATGTTCTCTTTGACAATTCACCTGATTACTTTTGGAATTAGTACTTTATGGAAACTTAGAGTTCTGTTCAAGTGTTTAAGTACTTTTTCAAAGTTGCAAACCTAAATAATATAGCTCTGTAAATTATGGTACTAACCTTGACAGAAGTGCTTTTGTAATGAGTTGTGTTAATACCTATCAAAGAAATAATCACTTAATCTTCATTTTGTTCAAGAACTAAACTAGTTCTGTCAGTCACCTAGTAAAAGAGTAATTTAATGACTTTAATTATTGAGGTGGATTAGAATTATGATTATGTTACAAAAAGGACAAAAGCAGCCTCAAAGTTTAAAAGCTTTAGAATATAGGAGACATTGTGTTATATGAGGAAAAAAAGTCATTATGAGGTTAAAAGATTGCTCATTACTTGTAAATTTTCTTTATATTATGTAGTAAAATATTTCCAAACTTGTCACTTCCCCTCTCTCATCATTCAGGATTCACAGATGCTGACTCTGCTACAGCTGGGATCTGATGCTCCTCGTATTACTAACTGCTTTTGCTTTGTGACAAAAAACTTACAAGAACTTACCCTGTTATTTATCTTTGTGTCCTCACTCCTTCTAAGATACTTGACTCCCAGTCACTTTCTAATAAATTGCATCATGAGAAAAGGTAGTGTTTAACATGAGGCAGTGGAGAGGGTAAGAAGGTTGGCTCTGGATCTGGCAGCAGCACTGCTGCACACAGAGGTCAGTGCACACCTGCTGGTCAGTGCACTGGGAGAGTCACATCCTTGTGGGGACAACAGCTTTTGTGGGGCTCCTGTAGGGGGGAAGTGTGTACTTTTTATGCAGGGGTGGGAGAGCCTATGAGGGAGTGGACTCATGCAGGCACTGCTTTTATCGTGTACTCATCATAATCCCAACAGGCTTCCTTCCACCAAAGGAGGAGGATGGGAGGGTGTTCTTCTGGAGCTCTGTGACCAAGCTGAAGGTGTGGTCCTATGCAAGGATGAGTTAACCCTGGGACTGCACAAGGGTCCGTTTGCTCCAGGACAGTTTGTTGTATTGCATTCCTGTCTGCTGCCCTGCCGTGCTCCAGAAAAAATAACTGCATTGAAAGTTTTTTGCAAAAGCTTGTCAGAGTCACCTGGCAGTAACCTTTTTGCCTGCCAGCTGCTGCTCCAACCCCACAGAGCAGCAGTTTCTTTTCAGTCAGTGCCTAGAGATAAGAGCTGCAGCATGGCAGAATCTCCCCAGGTCTGGCAGAAGGAGGAAAGAGGTCTGGCAGTAGGCCTGAGCTGGGCTGCATATCTTGAAGTTTCAGAAGTCACAGTCCATTGGATGTGCTTATCAATCGTTAGCTTGGAAACATGTGGGTCAATAAAGCGAGGTCCTTTTGCAGCAGTTGTTGATGTCCTGATGTGCACTGTTGTCTCTTTCCTGACTGCACTCTGGGCATGGGATGGGCACTTACTGTGCCTAACTCAGGGCTGCATGTGCAGCTGCAGGGTTGTAAGGATGCAGCCAGGGAAGGGCTGTGTCATTCCTCTGCGAGCTGTTCCCCAGGTCTTTCTCCTAGCTCATGGACAGTTCTCAGTCTGCTTGAAAGGAACCTCCTTTCTGCACAACTTTCACTGGCATGTTTGTCTGATGTTGGGTCAGAGGCTCAAAATTTCACTGCCTGGAGACAGTTGGCACAATCAGTGACTCTGCTTGTGTGTTGATAGGAACCTGTCTTGAGAAATCCGACCTGAAAAGGCTGAAGAGGATAATCAGTATTTCATTCAATCAGGTTATTGTGCTATGAAAAAAGAAAATATTAATTTAGTTCCTCCTGTGGCAGTACTGGGTCAGTCACACTGATTATCCTGTTTTAAAAAGCACAAATCACTGAAGGAGAAACAATCAGCATTTTTTGTCTCAGAAGCTGCTGGAGTCCAGAGTTGCAAATTTTAAGAATGCATTTCCATTCAGAAATGTTTTACAAAGTGCACTGCAGCTGTGAGCTAGTTCCGAGCAAGTGTTTATCTGAAATGTGTCCAGTGAAATGAGTGTGGTGTAAAGAAGTTTGAAAGAAATAAATTATATTAAATGTATTCTATTATACATCTATATTTAATATATTATTTCCTCTTTCCCTCTATAGATAATATTAAAAGTACTAGAAGACAGTATTTCTTAGGGAGATAAAATTTTGTTGTGAGGTTTTTATTTCAGTACTGCTCTACAGCTTTTTCCTTTATGACACATGCAGCTCTTTATATCATTTTTTAAGAGAAACTTTTGACTTCTGAGAACAGTGTTTGTTCCAGAGACAAATCCTGGCTTTATTCAAACGCTGTGAAGATTAATGAAAGCTGCTAGATTTTTCTGCCTCTATTGGATGGGCCAGGTGCTGTGATGAACAGATGTAAAAGGCTTTACTCAGGACTGGCTAACCAGTGTCTGGCCACCTCCTCTAGTGAGATTTGAGGTTTAAGGAGATTGGGCAAGTGCTCTAAAAATGCCACTGCTGTGGTTTCTTGGGATTTTTTAGCCTCAGGGAATTTTTTATTTGTGAATAAGTAAAACAGCTCCAGTGAATTACTTCCTTTGGAGTAATGCTATTTAAAAGAAAACAAACCCCTCAGCTAGAGAGAAATAGCAAGAGTTGTGGATGTTTCTGCTCAGGCACCAGCTATGCATTAACTTCTTAAGAATAAATTTAGTTCCATTGAAAAGAGATGTTAGAGACAATCCACATCTGTTACGGCAACTTTGTTACCCATCTGTGCTGCTTTGGGGAGGCTCAGTAAAGGACTGAGAGAAAATAACTGGAAAAGGACTTTAAAAATGCTAAAAAGAAGGAAAGTTAAAAGAGGATGATGCAGATAATGTCAATATTGAATGGTATGGGTTTTTTCCTCCCCAGCTGCTGTTTTTCGCTGTCAGAAATTGCATGGATCCGAGCAAAAGAAATAGGACTAGGGTTAATGGACGCCTATGTGAGAGATTTCCTTTTCTGAGTGTGCCACATACACAAAACAGATGGGGGCCAGTACAGTGGTGACCTGTTGTTAGTGGTGCATTGTGTCCAGTCTGGACATCAAGGAAGATGCTGAATAGAGAGAGAACTGTTTCTGTCAGACTTTGGAGTTGTAGCCTCCAGGTGCTGATTAAACAGTGTCTACTGTTAAAATAGCAGCTGCTTTATATATTAAACACATAAAACAGAGAAGGTGGAAGAGGGGTATGGGACTTGAGGGCCATTTTAGTTACAAACAAACAAACAAACATAAACCCGCCAGAATAGCTTTGTGGGTTCAAATCATCTGACCCAATAAGAAGCAGGTTTTCTCTGCAGAAAGCATTGTGTAGACAATCACAAGGGACTAATTTATAAAAGAGAAAGTAGTTCTCAAGGGACTAATTAGGAACTAAAAGGTAAATCTGGGATCCTGGCAAATAGAAAAATCAAGGTCTTAAGCATGAGCCAGAATGTAATGTGTAAATGTAGAGTTATTAGCACTATTAAAAAGGGGTTTGTACTTTACATTGTATAGCCCATTCCTTAGTTTCACTGCTTTTCATGTTGAACTAAGTTAATGTTGAACTAAGTCACTGTGCTTATAAATTGCCTATTTTAAACCATACTTATCATTTACTGTAGTTCTGTGATTGTATTCTTTTGTCTTCCTAAATACTCTTTCTTTCTACTCAGATCTTAAGTTTTATCTGTGGGTCTACAAAAATTGTTGTCAGTGCTTCTGAGGCTCCAGGCAGCATTCATACAATTTTTTCGGAAGTTATACTTATTTCATTGTTTTGTTTTGATGACATTTCCTTTTTCCACTGCTGCGATACTACTCAGCTGCTTGTTCTTGTCCTTTGTTGTAGCCTTTATATAACATATTCTGAGTTTTCTGGACTTTGCATACACATCCAAGTTTGAAAGAGTTTGGGGAGAAGTCAGTAAACAGTTTTCATGATTGGATGGACCAGGTTTTTGTACAACTGTAAGGCTTATTGCTAACAGCTTCTCTTCTCTCTTAACCTTTTAATTAGTGGTTCTAATAGACACCAGGAAGATCAGATTCCCTTCCGAATCTGCCTGTTTCAAAGTTAAGAGACTGAAGAAAATAGTGTGTAGTCATCAGCAGATTTCTAGTTTCTTCTCCCTTGGAGGTGTTACTACATCAGGAAAGTAAACAGACTTGGTGTCAGTGCACTCAGGATGAGGGCACTCTGTCAGCATGTGAACAGATAGACTGAAACAGTCTTGTTCTGATCCCAGGAAGCAAATGGATTCTCTTGTCTTCTTCAAACCCTCTTTTCACTTACAGCAGACCTGTGACTGATGCCCCAGGTACAAGGACCTGCACTTTCTGCTTGGCTTTCTGCTGATAAGTGGCCTCTGGGTTGCTCTGCTGGGGTCAGCACTTCATTCACCTCTCTGCTCACCTGCTGTGTCTCCTCAGAGCTGTTCTCTCAAGACCTGGAGCAGCACAGTATGAAGTTCCAAAGACAGTTCTTTGTGCCCTGTGCACTCAACACATCTGAGAATTTCAGGAGGCAAGTGGAAAAATCCAGGAGGGAGACCTTCCTTCCCTCACCCTCACAGCTGTTCTGACAGTGTGAGCAGCAGTATCCACTTCCCTTAAGCATCCCTAAGATTGTAGCACAGTGTGCACTGCTAAAGCTCTTGCACACATTGAACCTCTTTCTCATTTCTCTTCCCCTGGCACCTCATCCCATCAGTTCAAAAAATGAATTCAAAGCCAATGACTTCAAACCAAAAGCATTCATCTTTTACAAATAGTTCAAGGGTTCTGTACAGTAATGGGAATAAAGCTCTGGCATGTTTAATGAGTGCTCTCTTCAGCTGGTGCTTTTCTCTCTGCCCTGAAAATCTGAATTCGAAGAGAAAATTTATTGTACTTTTGTTTCAAAACCATTCCATTAAGTTTGGGCACTCCATTTTCTGCTGGCAAGGAACTGTCATGCCAGGTATTCTGCATGGTTAAGGTCAGGTCAAGGCACAAAAGGTCAGAGCTGAGCTTGTCTTGAAGGCACCTGAGAGATGAAAATTTTCTAAAAGTGTCTTTTTCCTCTGTTACCTAGCAAATTTGGGAACAAAAGTGCCTCAGTTCTTGAAGTTCCAGCACCTCTATTGTTTCACCAGAGTTAACCTCAGCCAGTTGTGTAAGGGAAATAAGGTTCCTGCTTATGTGGTTGCAGAGTTGTCTCCCTCAGTGCAGTAGGACTGAGTGGGATTAGAAATTTGGAATGGAAGTAAAGTGAGGTTTGAGTTTGAAGAAATGTAGGTTGAGATGCAAGGATGCAAATATCCATAATGGTAATACTGACTGTGATGAAAATCTGTAAAATGAGCAGAGCCATGACTAATTTAAGTAATTAATAGATGAGCCAGAACAGCAGGAAAAAGAGATTGAAGGACCTTAGGCCAGAAAGTGACTTTGCAGGTTGGTCCAGATAGACTAGTAGGAAAAATAAGATAGAAAATGGGAGCGTGGGGCAGATCCAGGTGGGTCAGCTACAGAGATTTTCTGCTTCAGGTTTGACCTGTAATGGTGCATTTGGTCCCCTGCTCCTCAGACGCAGAGGAGCAAGGAAAAAGAAGAGTGGGAAATGCAGAGACTGACATACTGAATATCTGCCCAAAGACTGAGACAGGGGAGGAAATGCTTGTAGCATTCTTGAGTGAGACGTAGAAAGAAACAAAACTTGATGTCAGAAAAAGCTGTTTCAACAAGGCTCAGAGGTAGGGTTTTAGTTAGTTCTGGGGAAGATGGCTAGGAATGATATATGTCTACATCACATAAGGGAATGGAATTATATGCCAAGCCAGATGTCCTGGCATTGTCTGGCAAGCTTTCAGGGTAGTTGCAGAAGCCTTGTCCCTTCAGATACTAAGTCTTGTATTAGAGAATTTCCTAGAAGAGTGTTTTATAGTGTTTTACAGTGTGCAAAGGGGCAGATTGCAAGAGTTTGGCAATGAAGACAGGCTAGGGGATGTCTCTCCTTATCAAAATGCAAAGATCTGACTTGGGCTGAAATTTTAAGATTTGTTTCATGCCAGTGTGTGTGGGATGTGATTGTGATGCTTTTATTTCCTCCCTACAGCGTTCAGTTCTGTCTGCAGCATGGCTTTAAAGCACTTTAAAGTCCTGCAGCCACTGTGGGTCAGTGGTAACACTGCATGTGGAAAGTGGCTCAGAAAGGGTTGGTTTATGGTGGCACCTGCTGATAAAACACATCCTTCCAGCTGGGCCTCGGTTTGAGAAACAGCACACAGATGTGTGTGGTGTACCACTGTCACCATTAACTTCAACTCTGTACTTCTGTGTGCACATGGGCATGTGAGAGGAAAAGGGGAGACCTGGAATTTCATATGAAGAATTAGGTGCTGACATTCTGTCATATTGAACTTGCAAGGGATTATTTCGTAGAATCGGTGAGGGTGGAAAAGACCTCTAAGATCACCAAGTCCGGCCATTAACCTAACACTGCCAGGTCCACCATTATTTCCTTATAAGGTGTTTTGGAGAAGAATACAAGCTTTGTTTCTTGCAAAAATCTTAACCTTATTTCCATGCAGTAAACTGACTGGGAGGCAGGACTTTGTTCCTGAGTGATTGCTCTTATTTTACACACTAGTGTGTTTGGGGTTTTCATTTCTCCAGTATTTTTCGTAGAATGTAAGAAGCATTTTACTAACTGAAGGATGTGATTTTTCATGAAAACTGATGACTGCAATATCATTAGATTTTGTCCTTGGGAGTGCTGTCTTTGAAGACAACTGAACACTAGTCCTCTAGAACAAGGTAAATGCTAGAGCTGGGACTGCTATCTTGTGTATGTTGACCAAAGTGATAATTGCAGTTATTGAATTGGAATACTATAAGTGTGCTCAGGCTACATACTGGTTACCATATGAAGATGAAGGGAAGATGCACACAAATTACCTCATGTTAAGTTGGGTGAAGAGCCTGATTATTTCTTTGTTTAGGACAGGAAGGAAGATTTAAAAGAGTTGATTTGAGCCTTGGCATACACAACTGTGCTGAAGGAAATCTCTATTCCATCATGTCTTTTTATTACCATTCAAATTGAATATGTCCCAAGTTATTTAGAACCAGGGAGGGAAATACACTGAATGGTGTTACACGGGGGCATTATGTTGCCATTTCTTGGCGCTGGCCCTGTGGGACATAGCAGTGATGTCCCTCCTGGCAGTAGGCAGGCTGCAACAGCTGGGACGTGGAGGGCCAATTCACCCTGCAGGGAAGCAAGCCGTAGGAAGGAGTGCTGCTTCCTGGGATTTGCTTCTGGCCAGCTGCATGGCAGCGAGGGCATGGAGATGGTCCTTTTACCACCCACTTTTCAGTGCATGGGCTGTGCCAAGTGGCTGGAGAGAAGATGGGCAGCAGGAGAGCATCTAGAGCAGAATGAGCCACCAGCTGTGCCTACAGTTCCACTAATGGTAGTGCCTTGAGTGGGAGGTGAGAGACAGGGAAGGGAGGACAGATGCTCAAGAACAACTTCACAAGTGAGATTGAAAGGTGGTGTAGTGTAGGTGTGCTCTGCACCATTTTCATTAAATTGACACTACCAAGTGCCTTGGCAGCTGACTGTGTTACTGTGAGCAGTGCAGGGCATGATTTGCTGCCCTGGCACCTGAGGAAAGCCCTTCCCTGCCATGGCAGCAGGTCTCTAATCTTCCCAGTCTACCAGCAGCAGAATCAGAGCCCGTCTGATCCATGTTCATACCGCATGTCTGAGCAGACCTGAGCTTAACACCTAGGCCAGCATCCATCTGGTGTCTCCTGGAAGGAAGGGCACTGGTGTGAATTGTGGTTCAAGTATTTCCTCTGATCTGCAAAAGAGATTGATTTTCACACCTAGCTTCATGGAACTTGGGGTGTTTCAAGCTGCTGCCCTTCTTTCAGCAGCACAAGTTGTAGAGTACTAGAAATACTTCGTAGCTGTTAAGGTATACCAGTTTTTGGACCAGTACAAACTAAACTTTAGGTATAGGTGCTGGAAATAGCCAGAGGCCATACCAGTGATCCTGGACTATCCACCAGTGATGTGTGGCATGTCTTGTAGTTTCCCCTTGACTATCCTTTCACAGACATGTTCTAACAAATACTGGGTTTTGGATGGGTGTGCTGCACGGGGTCAAAATGCGTGGCACCCTGCCACTCTTGGGAGTTTAGAAGACAAATATTCACGAGGAGAAGTAATAGACAAATACCCATGTACACTATTTTTCCATGAAACTTTGTTGTTTGAGTGCATCTTTTTGGGTTTGTTTGCTTGATGATGTTCCAGAATGAAATCCTCCATTTCATCTTTCCTCAGCGATGTGTACAGTCCCTGAAAATGACAGAAACTTTCAGATAGTTTGCTCTTGGATTGCAGCCCACTGTAGTATCCATTGTTCAAGGATAACAACTGCTTTAGCTTGGTTATGGAGGTCCAAAATAAATGCTGGATCTCCCTGCCTGCTCTTCTTAACTCCTACTAGAATCATGGGGACGGGCAAATGTCTTTCTCTCGAGGTGGTCGGTGCTGCTCCAGCCTCAGAGGAATTGTTGAGAAGTGAGGTAAGGCACCCACACTGAGCAGAGCATGTAGGACTTGTGAACTTGCTTGGATTCCCAGCTGGTTGTGCAATATTTAAAACAAGATCTATGCTTGTGCACACAGAAGGACTTGCCTTCGGGTATGCACACTTAGTTTCCAGATTTTTAAGCTTCAGACAATTTGAGTATCTGATCCCAATGTTTTCTAATTCACCTTTTTTTTTTTTAATCTTTTTAATAATTTTTAGCAGATTAAAACAATTTGGTTAGCGTCAGGAGAACCTTTTTTTGTTAAGCCATATAACATTTTGTTAGGAGCAAATGCTCTATTTATTAATTTTTGTTTGGTTTGTGCAGTGTTAAAAATAACATGGCATTCGCGTTTTGTGTTTTCTGGTCTGTGTTTCACTGCTGTAGGCAGGCTAGCCTCTGATTGAAGTGCAGTGTTACGGATTCTTGTTGTCTTTTCTAAGCAGACTATTTTGGAGCTGCAAATGGGAGCTGAAAGTTTTCCAAAGTCAGGATGTTATAACCAAATCTGCTTTCTCTTCCAGACATTCCCATGCAAATGGCTCGTGGGAGGTAACAGCTTAAAAGGTTGCAGGAGAGATACCTTCTGTACCCTCTTCCTCACTTCCCAAAACCAAATGCAGTATTCAGAATACTCATAATGTTTGAATGTGTACTTATTTCTGAAGGAAATACTATCTTGTGAGCTCTTAAATGATTTTATTCTGCTTTTATATCCCCAATCATTTAAAGAACTGTCATCATTTTTAACATATATGAAAGTCAAGTGCTAATATGGGAAGAAATGTCTCTGAAACTGTGTCAATCTAATCAGATTTTCTGATTCACAAAACCTGTGTCATGGACTAGTATTTGGCCATGATGAGGGGAAGTTGTGGTGAATTTGTACTGATTCTTGAACAACAAGAGTCCAGTCTAATTCTTCTTTTTCTTAGTTCCCTTCTCTTTTTAGTTCCTGTTGCCTGACATAAAAAAAAAAGCCAACAACTTTCAAAGTAGATAACAGTCAGTAAGTTTAATAGTTTTTCTGTTGTTGAAAACAACTTAGGAGTTTTGAGTTCATTGACTATCTGAGCACAATTAGCCCTGCGTTTGTGACTGTAGCAGGATGTAATTACATCAGGGCACCACGTACCTCCTGTTGCTATTTGTGCTGAAATGTCTGGTCCAACCACTACAGGATTTCTCAACGGAAGTCACCGTCTTTGTGTCTTCCAGCTTGCAAGATATTTTTGGGTTTGTGTGTTAAGCTACAAACATGCAGAGTCATAACATGGATGTGAGAAAATCTACAGTGCAAACAGGAAGCAAATATTGCCGTGTCTTTCTTCTTGTGTAGGTTTTCTGCTGAGTGCCAGCCCGTGTTCTTCAGACTGCTGCTCTGCAGCCCTGCCAGTGTGCTGCTGTTTGTAAGCTGTTCTGATGGATGGTTGCAACTAGTCTTAAAACAGCCTGGTTTACCCAGTAGGAGAAAGAGGGGCTTCACATATCATATTTTTTTAAAAAGATCCTTCTTTTTGGTAGTTCTTGTTCTTTCAGATGAAGGAAGAAGAAAGGCATAATGACCAAGAAGTGGCTAATGTTGTGTGCAAAGACTCTGATGGAAAGTCAGAGACTTGAGACTGTTTCAGCCAGATTTTGAGCAGAGGGAATGAAAATGCTGAAAAGCTTTGATCAGAGTAGTGTTAATTCTGGATATGGTGGATTGAGCCTAAATATCTGGCTGATATCGCTGTTCCAAGCAATGGAAAATGTTTTGGATTTTTTTTTCTCTTTTGAGTGCATTTTACAAGCTCTTTCTGCATCTGAATAATTCCAGAGGTATTTTATAAAAGTTATGGCTTTGTTGGCTGATTGCAGGCACAATGTACTGATAGGTGGTTTTACCTCTAGCTACTGTCACTTCCAAGTTACTACACAATATACAAGGAACATGAATGAAGCAAATAATTTCATGAGAAAAGTGAATGCTGTTTTCCAGCATGTCATTTATTTATTTAGCAACTGAAGATGGGTATACAGCGTGTTTATGAAATCTACTACCAGTGGTAGACAACAGCAGCGCCGTAGGGCATGGAGCAATCCACCCTTAATCTAGTGTCTGATCAACAGTGCTGGTGTCTCTGAGAATTTTGTTCCAACAGCAGAATAAATAAGTGCTCTTTCAGATTTTAAGAGCAGTTGAAAAATTCCAGCTTTTCCTCTTTGTGGTCAGTTGCAATTTGCGCAGACTTGACACTTAACTGCTACTACATTAGCAGCTCCTTGTATTGAGCTCAGCTGTAAGGAAAGCGCTTGCTTTTTAGGAGGTTTGTTGTCATTGGATACCACAGTACTGATTTACATTACTGGGAAGTGCTATTTTTACCACAAGCCTGCCTCTGCCTCTGGCAATACCAGCTATTTGAGCACAGTTCCTGCCTCCTGCTTCTCAAGGTGGCATCTCTGTTGTCACCCAACCAAATGCTGCCATTTGTTTATTTCTGCATCCCCAGGTTGCTCTATGGCACAGTCACCCCTAACCTGCTCGCTCACTTGGGCTAAGAGCAGTTGTGCTGTCCTACTAGACTGTATCCTCCATAGGAACAAGGTGAGAGTTTCCTGCCTTCCGCATCTCCCCAGCTTAGTTTTTGGGCTATATCAGGGAAGATACCCGTGTATTTACTCCTAAATCCTGCTTTGCTGTGTAGCCAGTGCTGCACAGAACACCTTCACTTGCGTGACTTTGCAGATGTCAGGAAGAGCGAGCATGAAGTTGGCCTTTGTGAGATAGGTTGTGAAATTTTTGCTGCATGCAGCCTCTTTGTGCTGGACTGTCCAGTCTCAGGTGGTCTTGGTGGTGGGCCCTGACAGCCCAATCTGTGTTGGCAGCGCAGCATTTTCCCTTGCACTGTGAGGCCGAGGGCCAGGCATGCACCAGTGGCCTGTGACCTGCCAGCCCTGTGGCCTGTGACCTGCCAGGGAAGAGTAGCTGGAAAGCTGTCCAGTGGAATATGAGAATAATACAAGAACTGCCTCTCTTCCCCACGTGACTGGGTGAAGTTGAGCAGCTGTGAACAAAAACTGTTTTCTCTGTGCCGTGTGGCATCCTGAAGTACCATGATGGCTGGAAGTGTGAGAACAGTGATGGTGTATCCATGCCATCCATCGTGCGTAGTCACGCGTGCGCTGTTGCGTTACTGTGAGTGACATTGTGTATGCAGCAAGGACAAAGCAATTGCAAAGCCCAGATAAGGGGAGAGGACCACTGTTGTACTGAGCATCTGGAAATTAGGACTTGACAGAAGACGTTGATGGTGTAAACTTCATTCACCCAGTCTCCCAACCTCCTGAAGCACGGACGTGTGATGTGGTAGTGGGGGCAGGGGCAGCTCTATTCCCCCTGAGATGCCACGTGGACACTTGATGGGTTTCTCAGTGAGCTGAAACTTCCAGGCTGTGTGTGCAAATGGGTTCTGCTTGAGAGGGGAGAGAGCCAACAACAGTAGTTTTTCCCCTCCCTGGGGTGGGCACTGGAGGAGTGAGACACATACTTAATTAGAGAGGATGCTTTGTAGGCCCTCCTCCCCCCCCACTACCAAAACCTTGCCACGCAAACCCAATACAACCCTGAACATCCTTTTCTCTGGTTATACTCTTCTGTCTGTCCATCCCAAAGTCAGATTGTTTCCAAGGACTTGTGTACCATGTTCCCAGTTCTCTTTCCGTTCCTGTCTTTTCTTGTCCTGCTCCAGTCTCTTTTTCCTTTACCGTTCTCACCTGACCAACCTTTTGGCTTCTCTGATGTCTCCTTGGCTTTTCTCTGTGGATCTTCATTGCCTTGTCTCATGTCTTGCATGTCTGTCCCCATTTTCTTGCCAAGTGGTTTTAGGTTACCCCACATGCCTTTCAGTCTATGCTGGACATGTCCCTTTTGTTCAGTCCCACTCTCTCCTCTGGAGAGCATCTGACACTCCCACAGTCACTGATTTGCATCAGCCCTGTGCTCTGAGAACCTCGGTGCAGCTGCAGCGCTAAGTTTTGTGAGACATCAAGTGGACAGAGGAGGATGCACATTTTTTGGTTCAGTGGCAGACCAGTGGTATTAGCTCTTTAAACTATCTGTTGCATTTTTTAAAATCAGTTTTGCCAAGATCAAGTTGAGTTTTTCCTGTGTGTAGAGCATTGTCATGTCCTAGTAAGAACTCCAGGCATGGTGTTGATCTCCTTGAGTGTCAGGTGTACCACCTGAAGAGTGGGGCTCTGAAACATGCAAAGGCTGTTGGAGCATGCACCAAGTTACCCAGCCAGTATTGCAGAATGTTGAGTTCACGGGTGGCTTCCTAGCAAAACCCAGAATTGCTTTGGCAAACTTGGCACAGCATGTGACACAGCTAGAGGCGTGCTTGGCTCGTGTGATGCTGCTGAAGTGCGGGTGTCCGTAAGGTTTCCCTCAGTGATTGATTATTCTTTCTTTGTGGGGGTTAATTCTTTTTTGGGCTGTACATTTTCTGACAGTGTGTATCTTGTTCTCCACATCTCCACTGCACTGTAGGATCACTTAAAAAACCCAGCTAGCTTTCTCCATGGGGAATTTGTGATAAATATCCTTTGCTTGTTAAATTCCCATTCAGCTGTTCCACGGCATCCCTGAATTGCCCTTCTGTCAACAGTGAGCAGTTGGTTTGATTGGCCAGGTTGGGCATGTGCTTTTAGAGAGGGTCCCCAGCCATACCATGACAGATTCACACCCAGCAAACAATCAGGAGCTTAAAATTAGAGGAGGAGGAAAGCTTGCTGCCAGCAAGCAAGATACCAGTTTTATTACCCTCAGAGCTTATTGCCCTTCCTAATTAAAATCTCAATCAGTTGCAACCGCTTGCCTGCATCTATAAAGCTCCCCTAAGTGTGAAGTAAGGTGACTTGGAGTGACTGGGAATGTGCACAGGGCAGGTGGTGCATGCTGTTTGCACCAAGCACAAATGATCTTGTGGGTTCAGCAGTTGTTTTCCTTCTCTGATTATTTATTTGCATTTTTAGAATGACCTTGAGTGGGGAATGACTGCTCACTCAACCCTATGTCCTTGCTTGCACTTCCAGACAGAGACTCTTTGGAAGGTCCTAGTTGTTAGACCTGTTTTATGCTCTCGGCTACGTGACCTGAGTTACAAAAAAGCTCTTGTTCCCACAGTGCAGTGGGGCTGTATAAACTGATGCTCATGGCCACCCTTCCCGTATGGGGATAGAGTGGGCTGCAGCATTTGGCTTACAATAGCATTGTGTGCTTCCATCCAAAATACAAATTGTGCTAGCTCCTGCCTGAATGCTTGAAAAATGAACATGAAGTCCTACCCTGCTGTATGGACCTGACTGTGTTTGATGAATTGGAGTCTCTGCTGGCAAAATGTAATTGCTTGTAATTATGACAAATCACGCGCCTTGCTCATACTGTGAACTACAAAGCTTTTGTCCACTACCGCTTATCCAACTACTTAAAAAGCTCTCCTGATAAAGTGCATGAAACTCAGAAACAGCCTTCAAGGTTTGGTTATTCGCATTTTGTAGAGGACACCAAAAAAAATTTGGTGTATTTGAACTCACTTCTATTCCCCAGAGTTTCTCCTGATGTGGGGGAGCAGAAATGGGACTGCAGGACGGGGGATGGCTCAGCAGTACAGCAAGATGAAAGCAAGGATGGCTATCAAGAGCGTTGCTCTTGATCCGTGTCCTTGATAAAAATCCCTAGTGATGTTCATCCTTCCAGTAACAGCTGCAGGCATGTCGTTTCTCCTCTTTCTGTATTACTGGACAATCTGTCCTTTTGCTTGTTTTGGGTTTGCATTTTCTGCAGTAGGGAGTGGTTTCTTCTATCCACCAGGAGTGTTTGTTTCAGCACATGGTAAAAAGGCGTGCATGCACGAGGGAGTGGTCTGTGTGTTACCTCACCTTGCATGAGCACAAAATGGCACGCACAAGAAGCAACTTCTGGGATGAATTGCCATTGTTTTCCATGTGCTGTATTACTTTGGTTTATGGTCCATGCTGTCAGCATGTGGCAGTCACGTTTACAGCGCACCACTGAGTTCAATGTCCTAGCTGGCTATTTTAAAATGCTGGGTACCTTCATAGCCACAGGTATTTGGAGCTGTAATTGCTGAGATAAGAGTGCTGCAGTTTGTGGAGTAGAGAACTTGGTGCTCCCTTCCAGGTACAGTGCTGCACCTCTTGGCTGGGCATACTGTCTGCCTATGTTGAGGGGAGTCCCAACCTACTGCTGAGTATAAAGCCTTGCTGAAAAAGGGGGGATCCTCTGGCACAGCAGGTCTAATTTGAAGGCGAGTTCTTCTCAGTAAATACCCTTCCCTTCTTTTCTGTCTTTCAGCATCAAGATGGTGCTGATGTGGACCAGTGGGGACACGTTCAAGACTGTTTACTTCATCCTGAATCAGGCCCCTTTCCAGTTCTCCATCTGTGGACTCCTGCAGGTTTTTGTGGACATCGCTATCCTGTTGCAGGTTTACTTGTACAGCTACTACCCTCAGAAGCCCGTGTCCCACACTGCACACCCAGCCAGCACCAAGGCCCTGTGAGGAACTTAGCTGGACAGGTTGCAGGTCAACAGTGCTGTGGAGTCAGCCATGGCAGAGCTCCTCTTCCACTTGTAAATACTCTGGGGTTGCTGAGTTAAAAGGAGAAATGAGAACAAGGGTTGAAAACCTGGCTGCACTTCCAGCTCAGGAAGTTTTATTTTCAATAACTTGCTCGCTCTGTTTTCAGACTTGACTGTACAGAACTGTTTCTTGGTGGGGGGAGGGGCACTTTATTTTTGCATATGTACCTATGAGCCTTATCAACTCACAAATGTTTGTATATTTAATCACAAGGGCTGGATGGTTTGTGTTTTTAATGCTATTTAAAAATGTTACACCACAGAAATTATAGGATATTTTGTCTGAAACTTTTACCTATTTATATAATATAAAGTCTGTATATTGGCAGGAAGTTTGTGGCATATACTAGCATTCAGTATCTCCACGATGGAGGAGGAAGAGCAGGAGCTTTTTCTTTTCTCTGTAAGGGTGTCCGGTGAGCAGAGAAGGCGAGGGCAGGAGGCCCTGCAAAGAGGTGAGCAGCCGGAAATGAGCTGGTCATCAACATGCTAAAAAGTGAGCAGGTGTTCACCCCCGCTGCGGGATCAGTGTGGCAGGAGGGCACGTTAAGGAGGTGATGAAGGGGGCATGAGTATGGATGATGCTGGAGCCATGATGATGCTGGCACAGCCAGTCAAGTGGTCAGCCAAAAGGAGGAGCCAGCAGGAGACTGCAGGTAACTCAGGTAGTAGTCATGCTTTGAAGTGGTGGGGTTTGGGAATAGCCCGTCCTGCACTTGGCAGGCAGCACTGCCCCTGTGGCTGTACACAGGACAGGGCTGGGCTATGGGATGACTTTCACAAACCAAGGGGCCAGCAGATGCGTGTTGCCAGTATTGCCAAGCAAGTATTTCTAGACGGCATTTGAGCCATAAAGGTTAGAAGCAGGTCCACTTCCATTGGCTCAGATATTTAAAAGTTTAAGGCAGAGAAAAAGCTGTATCCTGTGGAGTAGGATTAGCATTTGACAGCTCGATTTGTTGAGGCTGAGATTCACGTTCATGTTGTTAATGCCAAACAATAACCAGTTTATGTTTTGGGCTCTTTCCTGCATTGACCCAGCAGGGAAGGAGTCCACATTTTCCTTTTACTGTTGTGAACTTTTAGGCTCTTGGAAGAATCAGCAGTCTGTACTTAGACAGAGGGACTGAAAAAGCTGAAAGAGGAGAGTTTATGTAGATGTTGTCTCTAATGGCTGTTTGCCATCATAGGTCACTGTGCTCTTTCTGAGAGCTGCATGTCACCGGCAGCTCCAGTTTGGTGTGGGCCCACAGGGGCTGTGACTGAGCCCCTGGGCTTCTGCCAGCTGAAGTCATAAAACCACCCCAGGTGGTATGAGGTAGCCACAGCAAGACCTTTAGTCCCAGGAACAGCTATGCCTCTGCTGCTTCCCTCTTCATGAGGCTTCCTCCCTCTGCCTGGTGAGTCCTGTCTGACCGCAGGCAAGAGCTGGCACAGATTTTTCAGAATCACTTTTTTCCCTGAGAATAGCCCAAAAGTTTATGTTTTCTTATCGATGGCAGCAAGTCTGAGATTTGATAACTTCAGTGTGTAAATCAGATACTTCCCCTGCTGTGCTTTATTTGGGAACCTCACAATTTGAGTCTGGACTGTCTTATCTGTGGCAAACTGTCCAGTGGAGGGGAATCACCCTCTGCCCAGGCACTGACTCCATGCTCTTTGTTCAATACCATACTCTTTTAGGCCTGAAGTGACCTTACAAAGACAATGTACTTGGCATGGTAGACTATGAATGTTTTGTTCCTCTCTCTTCTCCAATGTTCTGGTTGTGTTACAGGAACATCTGGGCTTTTGTCTTTTTTAATTGAAAACTTACTTAACAACTGGCTTCTTCGGTATGCTGCTTTAATGAGGATTGTATTTCTACTGTTTGCAAACAAACACTTTCTTGTGTGTTTTAATGGTCTGAAGGTTTTTTTTAATAACTTGTAATGGTAAGATTTTGTACATGGTGGTCTTTTTCTAATATTCTGTGAAACGGGGATGTAAGAAATTAATGGTTTGTAAGAAACATACTTCCGTATGTTATAGCTTCACCTGGGAATGCACACTTTTGGCCACCCCTTTGGCTTTGAACTACAGATATTACTGAGGATATAACAACTTCTGCTTTTTCCTTTTGGGACTCTTCCTTGGGCAGATTCTTGAGTCTGTCATCAGTACCCGAACCAGCAAGCTCTGCAGACCAGACTCATTCACAGCAGAGCTGCAAATGCTGGAAGAGAAGCCAGTGAAACCATGTCTGAGTCATCTTCTGTATGTGGCATTTAGCAAGGCAGGACTCTTGGCCAGGAACTCTTTAACTTCATCTTGCAAGGTACAAAGTGTTACAGAACTTTGGTTTTGTTCTATAATTGTCAGGAAGTATCTGTTTCAATGATCACCTCAGAGAATAAGAAATCAATTACTTTAAATACATCTCTTTGAATGTATGGCACATTTCATGGAGTTTATTTTTTCTGTCAGTTGCAATGTTTTTTTAAATAAAAATTACCTATTATATATAAATCACACCGTTGCTTTGTTTTGTTCAGGTACAAAATGTGTGCTTCTTACCTCTTACTGTAATTCATCATGTCTACAGCATTGTCAGTAGGAATAATTTGTTTGCTTTTCCCCTTTGATGAGCGGGTGAGCACAAGGCATAAATTTTCCTGAGGCCATGGTGCACAACAGGGATTCTGGATCTCTGTCCCCTGCTCTTCAATAGGTAAACTTAACCCTAATGACCACATAACTCCTTCATTCTTGTGACGCTCATACTAAAAACAAATTTACTAACAGATTATTATGTAGCCTTAAAAAAACCCCATTTCATGGAAACGTGTGAGATTGAAGATGGGACACAGATGGGGGACATACTCGTTGCAGCCTTTGTACAGAAGATGAGGAAGAAGATGAGCGTGTCATCTCATGGCCAGCTACTGTCCCAGGAGGAGTCTTGGCCACCCTCCCTCTTGATTCAGGATGGAAAAATGAGCCAAAACTGTCAGGACCAGCCCTGTGGCCACTGTGTATCTCCTGGATCTTGCCAGGCTGCTGTTGCAGGCTCTTCAGCTGCTCTGGCGTGGGGAGGTGGTTTTGCTATTGCTGTGTGCAATGGCTGCAGAAGCTGGAGAAGAGAAATTGATGAGGAGAGACGGCTGGAGGCACAGGAGACAGAGTCAGGAAGGGTAGAAGGCGAAAAGTGGGAGAGACTGAGCTTGCTCAAATAAGGGCCTGAAGGGAGAGACTCCTAGAGGGAAGGAAATGAAGGAAAATCAAGACCTGAAGGGCAAAGTTAGATAAATCAGCAAAGTGGGGGGAAAAGGAGGAGGAACATGAGGGTGGGGAGTAAAACCTGCTAGTTGTGTTAACACTTTGCTGGTCGTGGAGACAATGACCCACACAGTTCCCACAACAGCCGAGCCTGCTTATTACTCACAGTGGCTGCACCATCTATCCCAAATAGTACTGGTGTTACTGGCTGCTGTTCTGGCACTCACTGGTGGGAAGCCACTGGTGGGGCTCTCCTTAAACGAAACAACAGGGAATCCCATCTCTGGGCACTGCAGCAGCCTGGCCCATGTCCTGCTGGCTGGTGCAGTGCTGGGCCTGGCCACCCTCAGGCAAATCTCTCCCTTGGCTGTGCACAGCAGATAGTGCTCTGCACTGCAGTTCCATACAGGAAGAGATTTCATGGTTAGGTGTTTGGGATGCATGGAGTTAGGTGCAATTTAAAAACATTTTAAGACAAAAAATAAAGCTCACATTTGGCACTGGGTAATAAAAGTTGGCCCACAGGTTCTGTTTGTTAAATATGGTTGTAATGAGACTCTTGAGAGCCAAGCAGGGTTCACGGAGCTGACTGACAACTGTAGTTTTGTTGGAGGCTTTCTGTAACGAAGACATTAATGTGTAAGTCAACAATATGCCAATAAATAAACAGACTGCCTGGATGCCTGTGCCAACAGCAGTAAACAAGAGACAGGGACTAGAACAAATTGTGAGATGTGTCCTGGAGCAGGGGCAGGTCTCCCTGTAAACAACCTTGTAAAGCAACCAGTTCCCAGTGGATGTCAGCATTTGGAAGTGGCCTGATAGCAAACACAGACTTAGGACTTGAGATACCTGTCCCTGCCCCTTCTGTGTCCCAGCTTATGTGGATTTGACTCTTGTAGGTGCTGGCTTAGCTGTGCTAGGAAGCTGAGGGGCTTTGCTCAGCCTCAGATGGGTTAGCAGAATCATGCTGGATTTCTCTACCCATCAGCCCTTCCATGACCCTCTGTCATCTTCCACCCCAAGGCTTTGTAGTCTTCTAAGGCTGTGGCTTGTAGGTGCCAGGGAGAGCCAAGGTTGCTTTGCTTCCCTGAAGCATCTGCTGTGAGGCTGGCATAGCCTGTGCTCATTCTGGCCTCATTACTGTGAGACAGCAACTTCTGTCCAGCTTGCACCCGATGGGATGATACCAGTGTCAATGTTTTTTAGTGTTTAATTGAGGTTGGTGTGAGGTAGGAGATGGCTGTGCACGTGTGCTGTATGAGCAAAGTTGTGTCTGACTTTGTGACATTCCCTTTCACTCTGTCCCTTTACCAGTTAATACATCCTTAACTCTCATAGTCATGGTTTTTAGATGATTATTGTTGCCAGCTGCCGTAATTTGTGGGTCCAGGTCCATGCATGCTGTCACCAAGGTGGAGATGTAGAAGAGGCAGCTTTGCTCATGTGTGCTGTGAGTCTCTGTCCCATATGAGAGAGAGGAATATATTTTTTTCCTTTTTTTCCTTGGGGCAAAACTAGTGTGCTACAATCGTGAAGCACTGGGTTGTTCAGTGAAACAAGTATAACTACCCCCTGGCATTGGTATATATGCAGACATGTGTGGCATTTGTTATAGTTATTATAGTTAGAGATAAATGGCCACAATCATCCGTGTGCTGTGTCAAAGAAAAACAACCACCATACACAACAAAACCAACACTCTCCAGCAGCTGATCAAAAGTAATAAGCATCACCCATAACAACAGCTGCCCTGGGTGAAACTCACTCTCCTCTGAGTATCTTTTATGTCTGGCAATGTGTGCATCACAGCTTTATACAGCTTCCAAAAATAATTTGTTTAAAAGGTTCCTGGTTTATATTTGTTTCCTCATCTGTCATCTCAATAGATGAAATGAAACTTTATTAAAAGCCAGGCTTTGACTAACGGACATAATGAGTGGGTTTTGTCACTTTAGTAAAACTCTGTGCGTGCTGGAATTAATTATGTGCCTTTTGAAAAATACAAAGGACTTGCTATTGTAGGACAATAGGAACTTGATGGAGCACAGCAATATGGTGTGTGTCATCAGTCTGTTTTTCTATACAGCTGCTGAGCTGCAGTTTGCTGTCCCAGTGCTGGTTTTTTTCATGCTGCAGGGCCAAAAGTAGCATTGATTCATGGTTATTTGCTAGCATTGCAGGTGTGAAACTCTTCATTCTGCAAGGATGTCTACTCCAACATGGCTTTTCTAGGATTAAGTTAATGCTGCTGACAATTCATGGGGCTCCATCACTTTGAGGAGATGTATTCTGCACCCTCCCACAGTAGCCATGGCCCCTTGTTTCACACCAGAGATGGAGCATGAACCAGCAGCACCCAGTGTGCATGAACCAAAGTACTGTAAAAGGTGAACTTGTGAGTTCACCTGGTAAATCCGCTGGGTCCCACATGAAGACTGAGCACCCAAATGTCACCAGAAAATGCAGTGCTGCCCCTTAGCACCATGCCATACTTTGCTCCCTCACACTGCTCACTTTGCTGGTTTGCAGTCAGCCGGCTGCAAAGCTGTATTCCTGATGCCAAATCTTAATAAGTCTTAATCCAAGAAGTACCTGCATCAGGATTAAAAACCCCAATAAAATTAAAATCTTTCATGAGTCACAGCAACCCTTTGCTGGTATTGCTTTGCCAGTAGTCTGAGTCAGCCCAGGCACCATCCACCAGCCCTTGGCCCTCCTCGCTGGCACAAGGAGCGGATGTGCTCCTGGTGGTGTTGGGCTATGAAGGATGGGAAGAGCCGTGGTGTGTGAGGCTGCATTCAATTTACTTGTAGTTCAGTACGTATGGGGGTTTGGAGACCCAAAGGCAGCCTGCAGGGTCTCACTGCCTCCATCTCTTGCAGCGCTCCGCAGTGAGCTGTGTAACCTGGCCCAGTGACCCCGCCGTGCTGCCCCGGGCTCTCTAGCCCGACCATGGCTGCAAAGGAGCAGTATCAGCACTGCTGAGGGCCAGACAGAGTCAGAGGCATGAGACTCTGGCAAAACACCACCTCCCCCACAGCCAAATCATCAGACAGACACATGCATTCAGCAACAAAGCTTTTAATTTTTATTAAAATAAAGTGTAACCTTTTAATTTCCTTTGCTTCATTCCTATAAGGAATGGCTTAATATGAGAGTTTGCTAATGTAGGATTGGTGTGTTTCAACGTACACTGAGGCAAAAGAACCCCCCAGACCAGACAAATCCCATCTTCAATGCATCAGCTTTTGTTCCTTTCCTGGCAGGAGGAGAATACGGAGGGTGACACTGCATGGCTTTAGTACAAATGGGGTCATAGGTACAAGAGGCTGTTAGGTTCCATCTTCCTCCATTCCCCGATCATATCCTTCCTACCTGTAGGAGCACTGAAAGACCCACAGAGTATCCTGATTTGGAGCACCTACACAGCTCTTCCAGGATGGGGGCTGGAGAGCTCACAGCATCAGTAAGCACACATGCAGATGCCATCATGTGACTAATTTTCCCTTTAAATTGACTTAACTATTTTGAGAATAATGAAAAAGCCAGAATGCTAATTCTAATGACAAGATTGTATTTTTCTTAGTAGGAGGGGAAACAAAGGCTACTCCTAACTAGAGCACAGCTGCTACATTGCAGCTCAGGCCAGAGCCCACTGAAGGTGTCTCATTGACTTCACTGGGTTTGGACTACTCCTGTTTGCACATGACTGCAGTCAGTGCAGTCACCGCTGCTGAGTAAGACTGCAGAGCTGGGACTCACTGCTGGTTTAACATCACACTCCCTTTCTTGGGCTGCGTGTAGTTCAGCTTGGTTCAGTCATTTGCTAAACACATTGTTTGACACACGAAAGATTGAAACAGTTAACAGAAAGTGGGGAAATGGCATGATTTGTAATGATATTTATATATTCAACTGTTAGCAAAGGGGAAAAAAAAAAACCAAGTTAACATTCAGTACCACAGTCAGAAAGGTTGTTTGTATGTATATTTCAGTCATGGGGCTAAGATACAAAGCTTAGGATGGTAAATATGCATCTTTACTAAATAACGCAAACTGCTCTAGTACACGAGTGTGGCAGCCCTGGCAACCCTGGCTGCGCTGCCTCATCTGTAGAAGACAAAAACCAAACCCCTTGGCAAAGCTGAAGGGGTACTTCTGCCCTTCTCTTGCCCTCATCACCCCTTGGCTTGTCTGAGGTTTGTGTTCCTTGGGGAAGCTGCCAAAACCAACATGCTGTGGGGTGTCACAGCATGGGGAGCCGCCTCACTCAGCCCCTCATGCATGGAGTGCCACCGAGCAGGGCAGGGAGGAGGTGACACGCTGGTTACTCTGCCGAATGGCACCCTGGCACAGGCTGTGCTTCATGTTACATTCTCCTGGCTGGCTATGTTCAACGGCTGCTCCTTGGGGATACCCAAGAATACCTGTTCAATAGAAAAGAAAAGCCCTAAGAGAAGCAATGGAGCAGAGCTGTACTTGACAGAGTTTCTAGGAGTACTTTTCAGAGGGCCCTTAAGATCAAAAGTTGGTCTTTAGAGACAACTTCGTGTGTGTCTGTCCCTCATTTATGCAGTTCAGGAGGCTCTTCTTTCAGAACTGACCTCCCTTGTCCACTGCTTCTTGTGCTGCCAACGTATGTCCTCAGCTGTTCAGGATCAAGAACTTCTCGTCTTACTGGTCCACCGTGGGTGGACTGTCCTGCCCAGCAACACTTGGTGGGAATGTGGCACTGAGCCCCCTTGTACTGTCACCACCTGGGAGCTCAGTGTTCTCTGGTAGCTTGCGCACTTGCCTGCTGGCTGCTCGTTGCTGCTGCTCCTTCAGCTCGCTGTAGGAACGGGAAAAGGTGTGAAAGATGGATGTGACTGGGAAAGCCATCAGCAAAATCCCACTTAAGATACTGCTCAGGGCTACCACCTGTCCGGGGATGCTACGAGGCACCATGTCCCCGTAGCCAACAGTTGTCATGGAGATCACGGCCCACCAGTAACTGGTGGGGACGCTGGTGAATTCTTGCTTGGCTCCCAGTTCACTCTCAGCCAAGTACACCAGCGGTGAGAAGAGGGCCATGGCGACACACAGGAAGAGCAGGAGGAGGCCGAACTCCCTGGTGCAGCGGCGCACGGTGAGCCCCAGCGTCTGCAGCCCCAGCGAGTGCCGCGCCAGCCTCATCACGTACAGGATGCGCAGCGCCCGCAGGAAGCGCAGCACCAGGCCCACTCGCTCCAGGTACTTGTTCCCAGCTCCCCCGCCGGGCTTGCTGCTGTTTTTCGTGGAGACCGTATCCACAATGAGAGAGATATAGAAAGGCAGAATGGCCAGGATGTCGATGATGTTGAGTGGAGTTTTCAGGAAAGCACACTTGTTCTCCGCCTGAATGGATCGCAGCAGGAACTCAAATGAAAACCACGCCACACACACCGTCTCCAGCACAAAGATGTCATAGCACTTCCGTGAGCATTCACCCTGGGCAGAAGAGGAGCGGGAAACACATAAAAGGGGGGGAGAAAGAGATTTAACCAGGGAATGAACCAAAGAAACAGAGAGTGGCAGTTCTTAAAGAAAAGTACTACGTGAAATTGATAGGAATTGTGACGTAAAATCATGGCTGCTGAGAGCAGTTGGAAGGGATAATTAAAAGCAGAAGTACTAGCTACATATTTGGCTGCAGGACAGGTCAACAATGCTATGGAGTATCCCAAGGCTGCCAAGAATCTGGTGTGATGTTATCAGCTGTCGGCCAGACAGTCCACTGCTAAAAGACTCGTGCTTCATTTCTAACCAAACCTTTAACACCTTTTAGAAAGGATTAGTACAGGATTCATGGATTGTAATAAATGTGCAATTCCTCCTTCCCTTCCTGATCAATAATAAATTGCTTATAAATGGCTCATAAGCACCTACAGCATTTTAAGTTATATGCTTGGACTTATCTATATTACTCACTGAATATAGGACATATTTTATATTCCAGTGAACATTTATGAACAAACTAGCCCTACAGTCAAAAGCTTATACAAAGTACTGATAAATGTAGGTATTTCTGGAAATAAAAATACCACAAAATAGAGGGGAGGGTGCAGAGAGATAAGTATTTTTAGTTACCTCACCTGTAACAACTAGTGACCACAATGCCTTCCCCAAGCTTTCTGACGCATTGGAAGTGGTACTCTTCCCTGCAGGTTTACTTAGTGGCAAATAAAGAAAACTCTTTTAGTTGTGATGCTTGCAAACAAGCCAGCCTTGGTGCATTGGAACAGCAATAAACAACAGTGCTGGTGATGGCTGCTCTTCACTTATTAATTCAACAGCACAAATACTATCACAATTCTTTGCTACATCACTGTTGGTAACTCCAGCTGAATAATAATCAGCTTCTCTCAACAAACAGATTTTGATGTGAACAGTTAAAGGGCTAGTGCTGATTCCTCTCTTAAATGCTCATATAAATGTGTGAATGCTCTGGGTGCTTTGTGTGGAAGGGAAGTGTATATTTATTTAAGGGAAGTGTATATTTATTCAGTGTGCCAGTCTGACTCTGAACAGTTTGTGAAAACTCCTGTAAGTGTGTAGGAGTCCATCCATGCTGGTGGGGAGTGTGACTCCCGCTGGATGCAACAGGTATTAGGTCCCAATGTCCAACTTTGTATTACTTGCCTATGCTAAATTATAGCAATAAAACATCATTCAAGAGTGGTGAGGCTGTGTCAAGCTGGTCCCCATTTCACCACTGGAGAAGCTGGGAACCT
Source organism: Myiozetetes cayanensis (assembly GCF_022539395.1). Taxonomy (NCBI): domain Eukaryota; kingdom Metazoa; phylum Chordata; class Aves; order Passeriformes; family Tyrannidae; genus Myiozetetes; species Myiozetetes cayanensis. Next base: position 93,679,679 of record NW_026086604.1, on the reverse strand, counting down.
GGCACATCTATTAACAGTTCTACCCACATGCTCACCACAGGTGTCATTTGCTACACAAAGCCAAGAGAATTTTTACCACACAGCCCCACATCCTAACTTCATCCCTCTCTCAGTGTGTATGCACAGGTTTTTCCCTTTTGGGAAAGAAAACATCAAAAGAGTGATAAGACATTTGCCCTCTTTGCTAACTGCAGCATTCCCCAAAATGTTGTGGAGTGACTGGATACATTTCAAGGGCTGCTGCACCGCCAGCAGCAAGACCAGTGTCATCACACTGAGTATAAAGCCGTGTGTTACCTCAATAGGATAACCCAAATGCCAAGGCGCCCTGCACATTCTACACTTAAGAAGAGATTGAGACAGTAACTAAAGAGATGTCAACAGGAAAAACAGATGTGGAAAGGAATCCTCAGAGCCAGCATTTATGGTTCTTGTATTAAACATGATAAAAGGTTGTTGTGCCTTGTGTTATAGATTTTTTTTTTTAATTCCACTTTCAGTTGGCATATGATGTACCTCCCACTGTTTCCCAGGGGGTCATGCAGATATGAAGAGAAAAATTGCTTGTCCCATTGAAATTGCTGTCAAGATTTTAAGCATATTGCAGGGAGGAAGGATAATCCTGTTTTACTAGTGTAGTAGCTCAGATAGCCTGTCTTTAACTTCCTAAATTTGATACGTGTGAAGACTAGAAGGAGCTTAATTTATATCTGCCTCACCAAATTAATTTGGTTGTAACTATTTTTGTCACAAACATAACACATAGGACATAAGATTTTGTTTTTAGGAGTTTTGCTCCTGTCACAGCATAATTAAGCTGTCAGGCTTTCCCATCAGATAAAGAACCAAGATGCCTTCACACTGTTGCACAAATCTGGCTCTCTGGGCTAGAGCCAAAGCTCACAAAGTCACTGGAAGGACTCTGCCTGTGCCACTGTAACTTCACAGAATCACAGAACATGCTGAGTTGGAAGGGACATGCAAAGATCATCGAATCCAACTCCTGGCCCTGCACAGGACCATCCCCAAGAGTCACACCATGTGCCTGAGAGCTTGGTGCTGGGAACACTTCTCTGGGGAGCCTGTTTCAGTGCCCAACTGCCCTCTGGATGAAGAACCTTTTTGTAATATCCAACCTAAACCTCACCTGACATAACTTTAGGCCATTTCTAGTCACCACAAAGAGATCAGTTCCTGACCCTCTTCTTCCTCACACAAGGAAGTTGCAGATTGCAATGAGGTCTCCCCTTAGTCTCCTCTTCTCCAGCCTGAGCAGACCAAGTGACCTCAGCCACTCCTCATACGGCTTCCCCTCAAGGCCCTTCACCATCTTCGTTGCCCTCCTTTGGTCACTCTCTAATGGCTTAATATCTTTCTTATATGGTGGTGCCCCAAACTGCACACAATATTCAAGGTGAGGCTGCACCAGTGCAGAGCAGAGTGGGACAATCCCCTCCCTCGACTGGCTGGCGATGCTTTGCCTGATTCCCTCCAGGACACGGTTGGCCCTCCTGGCTGCCAGGGCACTGCTGACTCAGATTCAACTTCCCATCAACCAGGATCCCCAGGACCCTTCCCATGGCACTGCTTTCCAGCATCTCATTCCCCGGTCCGTACAAACATCCAGGGTTGCCCCATCCCAAGTACAGCATCCATCAATTTCCCTTGTTGAACTTCACATGGTTGGTGATTGCCCAGTCCTCTAATTTGTCAAGATCTCTCTGCAGGGCCTCCCTGCCTTCAAGCGTGTCAACTTCTCTCCTTATAACCCAGAAACCAGCCATCAGACCAGTATTGTCCCAGAGTCCTGCTTCCTAGGAATCTCTCACTGGGATGTGTGTGCTCTCACACCTAAAGGCAATGGTTGCAGGTGAATTGCAGCGCTTGATACTATCCTTGCAGGTGCACAGAAGGATCAGGCTGAGGTGTTAGGATAACAGCCCAGAGTCGGCTTGAGCAAAGTAGCTAGCAATGACAAGAAGATAAATAACCCAATGTGCAAATTTGCTTTCTCTGACAGGTATGCCACTACTTGGACCACGATGGATGGACACTAAGATAGAGCTTGCTTTAAGAGACCTATCTGACAGGAAGCATTCTGGATTCTGATGTGCAAGTGTAGAATTTTTATGCCACTAACAGTTTTAGGAAAGTCGGTGGAGTCTATGGAGGATTTAGCCTTGGAATAGACCTACAAAGTCACTAAGGTGTCTTTTAGCTATTTGGCACCTAATTTTCCCAGCACTTTCTATTAGCTGCATGTGGAAAAGAGACTGTCCAAAGTGTTTCTGTATATGAGTTTTGATGTGGGAACAAACAGGAATGAAAATTGTTCCTCATTAAAGGACTACCAGTGGAGATGACTTTTGGAAGACTCTGTCTGCCTTCCCACACTCTGACACCTTTATCCTGTGTAGGTTCACAAACCTACACCTTTGCTATTTATGTCTCCAATTTTCCCCCAGAAATTACATCCCAAACGCAAATGCAGGAGCAGCCTGGCAACCTTTGTTCAGCTGAGCTCAAGAGGCTTGGGGGTATCTGAAGCTCAGGTCACCCAGTGCAGCAGAACCAAGCTGGTATCTTTGCCCATCAAGGTAAGGAAGAGCTGAAATGTGCTCCATCCAGAGCCGATGTTGGGCCCTGGCTTTTCTCCGCTCTTCCCACTATCCACAGCTGACAGCTAATGTGAATGCCAAAATGTTTATTTCCAGTAGAGTGGAGTGATAATGCTCTGCTACACAGAGTTCATTTCAACGGGATGCAACAATCCCCACTTTCAGCTAACACATAATTATCTCCAGCAAAGTGCTGGTCTTTCTCAGTATCGTTATTAACCTATTGTAAACTGAACAAGCCAGGCTCTGTCCAGAGGCTGTCCTGAGAATACGAGGGTCTGAACATGCTTTTAGGAAACAGATCTGTGCGTCAATCTACCTGCTAGAGGTCTTTTTTTCCACTAATTAAATGTATTCCTGTCCCTTTGACCATGCTTCAATTTCATCTGGTTATGACCTATTATAATCCTCATATGAATACAAAAACAGCAACAGCAAAAATGTATTTCATGCTCTTTGCACTTTGTTTCCTTCAGCTGCAGCTGCTTTTCTTTGCAGTTTTTTCCCCCTTGACTACAGCATTGGTTAAAAAAAAAAAAGCAATTTTCCTTTCTAAAACTTTTAACTATGTATTCGAGTCCACCAGATGCTGTAACTCTGCTTAGGGTTTTGAGGTTTTTTCTGTTTAATGAAATAAAACAAAAATTATCAGAAAGACACATGCACAGACAGAAAAGAAAAAAACCACTTAAGAATTAATCAACCACTGGAACACAAAAAACCCCAAGTCCTAACAAAACAGAATAGATTCCTGCCCAAAATAGGTCTGCATCAAGTCTCTATGTTCTCAAAAAAGATCGAGCTATACCAACTTGTGGCCATAAACATGATGTACATTAACAACTACATACTGCTTTTTAGTTTTTATAAGCCAAATAGCTGGCTCTAATACCACTGAACCAGACTTCTTCACCTTGTAATCTGATGGATACATTTTTATCATTACATTTCCATATCTGGCTTTCTGAAAATGGACCACAGGGAAAACAGTTGTTCTTTACAAAACATATGCTTATTTATGTGTGTACATTTGTTTCTTTCAAACAGCAAGCAGGTTGTTTTTTTTTTTTTCCCTGTGCAGAAATTACTTGAGTATGGGGAAATATCTGCAGTTGCACAGGATTTGGGGGGGGGGGCATATACTAATGTTAACTCAGGGCACAAGAAAACAAATGAAGGAAGCTTTCAGTGAGTAATTCTGTGCAGTCAAATTAAAGTAAGTCTTCTTCATTAGGATCTATAGAAATTTGCTGCCAAAAAGCCAACCGCAGTATCTCTCTTCTGGAGAAACATTTTGTTTGCCAAAGGCTCCTTTGGCAAAAGGAAAATTACAGGAAGAAAAACCGTTGTCACTGGAGTTCAAACCCAGCTGTACTCTGTATGGTCTGTCTAAAAGTTGCAGACATCTTTCAGAAACATTTTGGTTTGGCTTGCAGGGTTCCTTTCACTGGTACTTCCCCTTACTGAGCCTCCGAAAAATTCTCCACTGTGTGTGTTGTGTGACTTTTTGATCCTGCCTTTGTCCTCTAGTCTCCTGAGAAGAAATTCTGACTCTCCTCTAGATTCTTGCAAGCTTTGACACCACCTTCTAATCCCTAGGGCATTAGAAGATGTCAAAAGCCAATTCACCTCTAACCGCCCCAGATCTTGTGTTGCTTTGCACGCACGTTTTTGAACAGTCAGCAGCTCCACAGTACTTTCAAGGAAGAAGTTTAAATGCTGCCCACTTCGACCCTGCAGTGAAGATTTCCCTCCCTCAAATGCATATGTCAAGAAAAAAAGAAAGCTGAACATGAGAGGCATTGCATACGAAAGTACTTACTATAAGCTTTAAAATCATGACATTTCTAAAATGCTTCTTTTGTTCTCTTCCGCTTGCCCCTTGCTACTTTAGTCTTTTGGGTCATGCGTTTCAAGTGTTTCTCTGTGCACATCGGATCAAACTCTTTTTTAACAACGATGTAGAACTTGAAATTCTGGTGTAACTAAGATCTTGGCATCAGAGATGCGCGTTAAGGGACCTGCAGACAAAGTCCCTGAGGCTGCTGCACAAGGTCTGCCCACAGCCCCCAGTGCTGTGAGACAGTCCCCAGCCCAGAGGCTTAGGGTGTTCCCCTCGGATTTGAGTGTGAGGCTGAGCTGCCTGGTCAGTGAACATATGCAGGGTGATTCAGAGGACAGACGCTCCTCCACTACCAATTATTCAGCAGCCCAACTCTTGGAGCATTTGCTGGGTTTGGGAGAGACCCAGCTCCTGCTCCTATGCCAGCAAGGTGGCAGTCTGCAGCTGGCTCTGTCCCAGTGTGCAAGAGAGCCTGGAGCACTGGGTGCTGGGTCATTTTCCCTCCCTTTTCCCAACTGTCACTGTAAAATGACAAAGCCTTCCCTGAGACAAATTCCAGCAAAACAGCGACATTCCCAGAAACATGCCTCACCAACAAACCCCCAAGATTTTGCTCATGCTGGCACTTTCTGATGAAAGGCAATTTTCTGATGAAAAGTGATTTTCCGGTGAAAGCATCCAGATAATTTTCACAGCAGGGATGAGTGCATGACTCCTGTGATGTCACCCACTGTTGGAAGAGCAGCATCCCACCCTGCCCTGGAATGCAGGCACGATCCCCTTGCCACTGACCACCCACAGATGTGGTGATTGTAACCCAGTACATCTGCCATTAAAGCTGGGGTCAGGCTGAACTTGCAGTCAGCCCCCTCTGAGTATTTCTCGTGCTCCTGAACAAAGATGATTCAGATACTGTGCAGCCTGTCCTCAAAGCCGGCTGGCTGTGAAGTCGAAGTAGCAGTTTCTGTTTTTAAAGTCACCAAGGGGCCATGAAAGGGCCCTCTGCTTCTTGCTATACACACTTTGATCAGTAACTAAGGCTTAGTTTATGCTTCATCTTCAGCCCAGTTGCTAGCAAAGGCAACCAGAGCCTTGCCTTCAGTGGGAAGCGTTGTCTCTCATGGTGTGCAGCCATGTTATGGGCACAAGGCAGCTCTGGTACAATTGTCCCAGTACGATTGTCCCAGTACAATTTGTCTTTGTTGAGGAGAAAGGGCAAGGACATAGGCAGGAGCTACACCTGCTTACCTCTCTGAATTTCCTTTGATCCTGTGACAGCACAGTCCCAAATCACCACTTTTCAAACCCTCTCAGCCTGCCATTTTTATCCTGCCAGTGAAACTGCAAAATAAATAAACATAGAACACGAACAGGAAGAAGAGAGATGACAAAAGACAATGGGCAACTGCTAGAAGGTGACTGCAGGGTACGCTAAAATACCCAGCAAGAGTCTAATTAGCTTTTGAAATTACATTACGTGCTATTCAGATGCAGTCACACAGCCAAGGGGCTACTGAGATACAGCAACTTGCATGTGCCTTTCATTTCTGCCTCCAATTGCCCCTCTGACTTGGAACTGTGAAGCCAAATGGCTGTGTTTATAGAAAGGCTGGAGAAGGGTCTGGGAGCCAGTGGGAGGTAAGACAAGACCACATGCATGAGAACTTGATCCATGCACTGTGGTTGCCTATGACTAACCTGGCAGACTGAAGAGACAGGAGACATGGATGGCACTCCTGATCTAGGAGGCTGCAGAGGGAACCAGCTGTGTTTCCTGAGTTACTCTGCCCAAAGCAGAAGCAGCCTGCTGCTTTGGCCCATCTCAGCCCCCAACTGCACAACCAAAGTTAGACACCTGGTGTTTCTGAGCCATAAATACTGAGCCTTGAGACCTGTTCACCTGACACTCTTTCCCCTGAAAATACTGCAGATGTCTTAACAGCTGACTGCATGGACTTGGCGTGAATTGTGGAGAAAGACACACCTACCTACTGGGCAAGACTGTTATTGTCATCTTAAGTCTTTCTTCCATTTCCCTGCCTCCTTCACTTACTGTCCCTGTGACAGGCAGATATATTCTTCAACCCACTGTCCTGCTTCTTTTTGTCCCAATAGAGTTTCTGGGAAGAATGGAAAGCAGGTAAGTAGTACTACAGATGCACAAAATGCCCTTTCATTAATACCACCTTCTGAACCAGCTCTTCTCATGCCTGCAGCCACTTTCAGCACCCGTTTTTCCAAAAGCAACAGTATTTGTTAGAGGGAAACAAATGTTATCTGGCTCTGCTTTATGGAGGAGCAACCAAAAACTAAAATCAGCAAGAAACACATAGAGAATAAAACAGATCATAAAATACCTATGAAACAGAACACCATAAAAATGCCTGATGCCTATCAGGAACAGCACAGTACCTCACCCAGAGAGTCTGGGGGGGTGAAATGTCAAGACATCCAACGTCTTAAAACTCCCTGGACTCTGTGACCATGTCTGGGAGCACCTTGAGGGAACAGCATGTTCTCCAGCCGCCAGCTGCTACTATCTTCCACTCTGATCACACCACACACCAGTGGAGAGGGGCTATCCTATAACTTAAGGAGGAGCGATATACCCTGGGTAGCATTTCCTTTGAGGATACTTGTTGAGACTCTGCTACATTCTTACTGCCTGGTGACCTCCTTCTGGGCTACTATTCTCTTCACTTTGTGTTTCTTTGGTTTGTAATCTGCTTCACCACAATATATACGCAAAGCTCCTCAATCTGTGTGTTTCACCCTTGAAACAAGCATTGATACCAATTCCTTCTTGATTACCAAACACACCCTGTAAAACAACGAACACTTGTATCTGAAGCTTGCTGACAGGTCCCATAATACATGTGAAAGATTTGATTTGTTCAGGAACCAACCATGTTCAACAAAGTAGATTCAAACTGGAGTGAGTTGGGACAGTAGCCCAAAGTTACTTGGATGGCTAGTGGAATAGAAAACCTGTCTTAAAAACAGACAATTAAATGCATTTGGCATGGTTACCATCATCAAATGAAGGCACACATGTTTTGTGTCTATGAATATACCAAGGGAATGAAGAGAAGCACTGTTCAGTGGCTGTCAAATGTTCTCATTCAGGTCTGTCTGGACCTGCTGAAAGTACTGCTATATCCATCTACTTACTACCTGTCTGTTAACAATCCACAGCTCAGAGATCTTTTAAGATAAAGCTTCTCGGTTTCTGGGAATGGTGATGTTGTAGTTGCCCTGACAACAAGGGTCTGCACTCACCTCCGAGGACCCCTCCAAGTCCTACTTGCCTATAATGTTCAACTGGCAAAGGAAATGATGCACTTGTTGCTGCTGGAGCTGCCCCTCGGGGTCTGAGCCAGACCACAGCCCCTAGGGCTTGCTTGTCTTTGCCCTGCAGCATGCCTCCCTGTGGGAGACACCCACGGGTGACACAGCTGTCCAGGTGCACCCACAATTCCTGCACAGCCTGCTGTGCTTGGACCAGGCACGACCTGCCCAGCCTGGCCTCAGGGGGCTCTTCAGCACAGAGGATTTGTTTATGAGAGTCACTGCCAGGCAGAGAAGCAGTAAGGCAAGAAAAAAAAGAGATTACTTCACAAAGCCACGGTGTCCTGCAAAGAACAGCTTCAATTTAGAAACATTGATGTTCTTAGTATTTCTGACTAAAGTTACCTTGGAATTTTCTATTTCCAGATTTCCAGAATGTTTTTCTTTGGTTTGGCCTATTTTTTCACTGAAATTGAAAGTAAAAAAACCTCAAGAGAATAATGAAGCACCAGGAGCCTCCTTGCTGGCAAGCATCCCCCTCTTCCCCTGATTTTACACAAACCAGAAATCTTCCTGCTCAGTGCCCTCCCTTTTCTAGCTGTGATAGAGTCATCAGAGCCTTAGAAGCTACAATGTTGTGGTTTTTTTAAAAATCCAATATCTGTAAATTTAAGAAAATGCTTCATCTTGAGCTTTCACGTGAAGAAGCCCAGTTACATTGCAACATACCAAACCTGATTTCTGAAGAATTGTATTTTCTATCCTAGTGCTCTGAAAACAAGATAGACTCAGTTCTCACTTGGAAAAACTTGAACAATGGCACTTGGCACTTACAGCACACCTGCTCCTCAGAGATATGGCAGGATTGCAGAAATAAAGATGAGGGTTATCTCCCGTAAGTGGCAGCATAAATCAAAACACTGCAGAACCAGAGCAGGGACAGAGTTCTTGCCAAGGGCACTTAGGAGAAGTTGCAAACAGTTTCCCGAAGGAATGACAATACCTACACCCCACACTCCTCTGAAAGGACCAGCCCAAGAGAGACAGGGATATGTGACAAAGCAGTAGCATTTCCAGTGCTTTCACACCTACCCAGCACCTGCGAAAAGGCGATGCTGTGGTGGCACCTGGCTGTGCTCACAGATACCTGCAGATGTACAGCGCCTAGAACTGTGGTCTTCCTAAGCACAGCATCCTCTTCCTCTTTCTTCTCCTCAAGTTTGTCTCACAATAAAAAAGAATTTCAGTCTTGTTCTCCCTCTCTCTCTCTCTCACTTACTAATCATATTAAAAGAATAACTGACTCTTAAGAGCATTTTAAAGTACATATTCCCTCTCATTTCTTCCAGTTTCTCCGTTCTTTCAGCCCCTGTTTTTCAAGCTCTTATCCTCCTGCCTCCCACTCACTGTTAGTTCCATTTTACTGACCCACATTAATTTTTCTGGTTCCTGCAACCCTGTAACCTGATGTAAGAGTTGGGGGTGCCTGGTTTTTTTTCTTGGAGGAAAAGAGGACAGAGTCAAGCTTACCATTTCCCTTTAACTTTTTTTTTTCCAAACCTGTACTCCCCCCGCTCACTTTCCCTTTATACTCTTATCTGAAAGCAAGTGAAGGATTTGCCTATGTTGCCTGTGGGTAGATTTGCTTTCCTGCTGGTAGCAGCTCAGGCGCAGCTGGCAGTCATCTCCCACATAGCCCTTGCACTGAAAGGCTGGAAGTTGTGCTGCTGCACTTGCACAGAGGATGGATTTTTACAAGGTGGATCTGACCACAGCAAAACCACACACCCTCTCATATTCTCTCTTCCTGCTCAAGGCAACATTAAAAACAGTGCTTTCTGTGACAGCAGTGCAGAATATAAGAACCTACCTTAAAATACTCAATATTTCTACTGTGTATGAAGGCCACTAGCTGCAGACTGGGAGAAAATATCTGCAGTGTCTGCTTACAGGCAGTCAGTGCGGAGACCTTTTGGGAGGGTGCTGCAATTTCTCTTCTCATCATCTCTATCCAGTGTAGCGTGTGCCAATTTTCCAACACGGCTCAGGATGCATTGGATGGCTGAGACCTTCACACTGTTTTCTGTATTTCCTATTTGAATACAGGCTCAGGAAATGAGATGGAGCAGAGGGAAAGGGACTGTTTGTGTGTGTGGATGCGTGTGACTGTAGGGAAAGCTGAGGGTAGAGCGAGTGAACCATCAGAGGGGTAGGCTGGCACATATCCTGGTGAACAGCCCATTCTGGCTGGGGCTAAGCCCCACCAGTAGCATGTCCCAGCCCCTGTGGCACACCCTACAAACACAGTCAGTGCTGAACTAAGATACCTTGGTTAGGATGCTGCTTTCACTGGACCAGGCTCATGCCATGTCACTCCTCTTCAGACAACTTCCAGGCTTCTGAGTTTTTTCTGGCTGCCCTCACCTTTAATCACAATTATGAACTGTCACTGCTTATTTCATCTTCCAAATGCCTTCAGGCCTGAATATGCATGAGGACCAAGGAAGTTCCAGACATACAGCATCATCCTCACAGGCACCTCCTGCACCAGCGAGTCAGGGACAGGAGGGCAATTGCTCACCACCCTGTAAGGTCAGAGAAGGCTCTTGAGCTGATCCCCTGTGGAGCAGAGGATCTTGCCAAGTGGCCCATGAATCATATGCATGGCTTCAACTGAGCTGAGTTGTAATGTTTAGAAAGACTGACAGAATGTATTTAAAAACTCTATGAGATGTATGCAAGCACGTCTAGATAACTGGTTTCCATTGTTAATTACCCACACAGTAACATATTTTAATTTAGAGCATGAGTCTGTCTAGCCGCAGCTTTCAGTTATTGTTCACTGTTGCCCACAGACATTCTCTTATTGTGATTCTCAGTACATTAAAACCTCTTCTATTGTCTCATTATAAAGCAGAACTTTCAGACTTTAAATAATTTTTTCAACTGCCTGCTTAATGGATACCAATCTGGACAGTATCTAAAGCCTCACACTTTGTCTCTTAACTAGCATGTCAGATGGGAAATTGTGTACAGTCAGTAGTTTACCAGGGTCTCCAAATCCTTAGAGTCCCCACTTTCCAAAGGACTCTTTTGTCCCAGGGCCTTTAGGCTTTCTGTGCTTAGAGGTTGTACTCTCTGCTGATGGCCATGCAGTTACCTTCCCATGTTCAAATCAGTTCAGCTAACTGTGCCAGATACTTCTAATGTGTCATTTCCTGTACATTTCATTCAAAATTGCTTTATCTTTTCTCCCAGATCACCAGCAGAACACCTAAGTAGCTCTGAGCCAACACCAGAGACACTTGCATGCCTTTCTGCATGCACTGTCACTGGATGATGATGTCTCATGTTGGTTTTCTGCTACTACGAAGATCAAGAGAAATTTTTTAAACATTTAATACGGAAGATAAGTTTTTGAAACATGCCTTTTTCTTAAGGAAGAATGTTATGTAGCACCAGTTCCAATGTTTTACAGAACTACTTACATCAGAAGTTATTTTCTTTTGAAAACTTTATAACCTGAAAAAAATTATACTAAGTTTGATTAATGTTCTACATAGACTACAATTAACTATGCTCTCATCCTCAAAAATGTGGCTGATTGTACTCAGTACCATCTTTTTGATGTTTTTACTTGGAGCTAATACCATGCTTACCTTTAGAAAATCCAACAGCCCCTAAAGTTTTCACCTGGTACTTTCTCAAACCTTTATTTAAAAATTATTGCAACAAATTGTGTAACTTCCCCCTCCCCCCATTTGTATACCACTCTTCTAACACAATTTGTCTTGAATCTAAATGTCTCCATGGACACTGCAGCAAGCCCCCAATTTAAAAAACTTTCATATTTCATCTCAATTGCCACATTTTAAGCAATGAAAATGCAAGCATTTATAAAGTTGAATGATTTAGTGCAATTTTTCTAAGTGCCACACACATGAATCAGCTCATTACCTCAGCCTAGCTATATGAGGTCTAGCCAAATGTAAATCTGTTTGCTTTCTTTCATTCCAAACCTCCAGAATTGAAAGCAACATATCCTGGAGCTCTGAGATGAAATTTCCAGATGATATTTTTATTACAAATAAATGAACAATTTCTATCTTTCAGAACACTGGGACTGTGCTCAATAAGCCCACAGAGCACAAGCTCTCTTGCAAAAGTCAGTGGAGCAATCTATGGAGTACAAGAAGCTGTGCTGTACCCCCAGGATGTTACACAGCAGGCTCTGATGAGCAGCTATAGTAATTTTATAAACATGTCTGGAGGCCAAGTTACTATTATCATGAGACTGCTCCGGAGACCCCCTGGATGATTTACCTGGAAATCTGGAGAATAAACCTATTGGTAGGTATAGATAGCTTAGGTGGTGGAACCAGGGATATTCAAAGAAATTAAACATGGGGCATATTTTGCTGAGTGAGCCACATTGCACCAAACGTAAAGCAGTTAACAATGTAACAAAGTTACCAATGTTCTTATGAAAGAGTTTTAACTGTTTAATTATTTACCAGTAATGTTACATTGCAGCATACTTATACAATATTTAACAGAAGACCCAAGCCTGCTATTTATTAATGAGAAGATATTCTGTAGACTAAAAGAGTTCACTGGCACAGAATAAAGTTATTAACAAGTCAACAGGAATTTTATTTTAGTCAACTCTTGCCTCATCTCCAAGTAATTTTTTTTCCTTTTTTTTTTCCTTTCTAACCCTAAAACACTGTAGAGACTCTCAGGTGGCTCCCAAAGTCTATATTGTTACCTACTGTCCTCTAAATCTTATCTTCCAGGGAAGCTCCTTGACCCATTTTCTCTTTACTTAGGAAAAACAACCCAATAGAAGATGCTGCAAGTTGTTAAGAGCCAGGCATGAACAGCTTTAGGCAGTGACCTTGCTGAAAGGGGGAATTTTGAGCAGAAGGTCTGCAGGCTCACTGAGGGATTCTGTGTAAACACGTTCCACAGTGCTGTGTCCCCACCCACAATCCAAAAGCAACTCTTAGTGAAAGAAAATACAGCATTCCTCTTAACCCTCCTGATACAACAGAGAAAGATTTTCTTACTGGGACCATGTTTCCTTTATCTTCTCTTGAAGAAGCTACCACGATGGAACAACTAGGTGTGTTTGTTAAAGTTTAGAGAGCTTTAGTGAAGCAGGAAGGGTGGATTGTGGATTTTTGGGTTTTTTTTTCAGTAGTGGAAGAACTGCAGAAAGTAATTTCTTTTTTTCCCAAGAGGTGCCAGGTAAGAACTCTCCATATATAATCATAACTAAATATAACCTGTTGTTATCGAACACTCTGTCTACACAACCAATAACAAGAATAATCCATCACTCCTTCAAACGTTTTCTGTTCATTACCAGCTTAAGGCAGCCTTGCAAAGGGAAGGCCTACCTTTGACAAGAGCTGGCAAAGCTGGCATGTGGTGTGCTATTTGACCAGGGGGCTTCCAGGCAGCTGGGGTCCTGGGCAGTGGCAGTCAGAGCTGGTGCAGTGGGCAGTGTGCTGCGCAACAGTGATGCTGGAGACTCACAGCAGCAAATGTGTCTCCCTGGTGTGTGAAGAGAGCAATCCTGCACTCGGTAATACACAGATACTGAGAAATGCTCTGTATAACAGCTGTATGTGGACAGCCAGTAAAGGACAGATTTAGATTGAGATCCATAAAGGATAGACTGATACATGCCTTCTTTTGCATTAAGAGCTGTATCGTTCAGATAGCCCACAGACAAGCACAGTTCCCAGTAAAATGATCAAAGGACATGATCACCACTTCCTGATATTTGCAAAGAACTTTCTGCAGTTAGTCTTATAAATTCCATGGGAGTCAGATAAAAGGTGCATACCACTCCAAAAACCCTCACAGAACTTGACATTTAAGTTTTAGATTGAGCAGTACAGAGGTTCTTGACTCCTTGACTTTAAAGCTGTCTGTGTGGCACACAGAAGCAACATCACTTTATCAAACCCCATCACTCTCAACAGCTTTCAGACAAACCAGAAGTGTCTGAAAGACAAATTGCACAGCAAATTTCTCTGACCATCAGAGAGGAGCTGGGAGAGGAGCTATGATGACTCAGACTTGCAAAATTTGTAGTTACTCCTCAGTTTCAGACTCTAAGGATATCATACAGTAATTTCATCTTGCATGAACTAAGTTGGTCAAACTTGTAAAAAGAGTTTCCTTGGTTAGAAACATAGCTTGCAGACTGAGGCACAAAGAGTGTGCCCATGTACCTGAACACCAGGTAGATGTAGTTTTTATTTCTGTTATTATGATTGTCATAGACATTAAGATGTTCTGTCACAAAGCATTCACAATCTAAGGGCAGGATTACACAAAACAGGAGATGGAACCAGACAAAGCCAATTGAGAACCTCAACAAGAAAGCAAACTTTTGCATATTGCCAGTGACTGAAGCCATGGGTAAAAGATGTTCTCAGGGCTTGTAATTTGTTATGTGTTACCATTTTGATTTAAGTGCTATCTGAGGAGAAAACCTACTTTAAGCTTGTGAAAGGAAATAAAAAAAAAACAAACACCGTACTTTTAGTTAAAATACTGTTCTGCAGTGCTCTTAGTGCTGCATCCCTTAAGCAAGGGCATGTGAATGTGAAACTGAATATGAATCTCATGTGTCTATAGGAACTCCCTTGTGCACGATGTAGAAAAGGCAGGTGACAATTGCAAGTGAGTCATTTGGTCTTTCCCTGGCTTCCAGCCAGCTGTGGCCTGAAGTGTCTGGAGCAAACACAAAATGCAAAAAGGATCAATATAGGGCACAGGTACAGTAGATCAGTTCAGATGCCAAAACTGGTGATACTGTTACAGCTCATAATTTTTGCATTTAAACAGCAGAGCTGAGAAAACGATAGAACGAATTCTCAGATGATCCCTGGGGATATTAGTTAGTCCAATTCCCCAAGATTCTTTTTATAAAAAGTCACCCTCAGTGCCTATACACTATAAATAGTTATCTGTAATACCAGCAGGGAGATTTTTTTTTATTAATACATGTTTTTTGTTGACTGTGCTGTAATTTCTAGAACAGTTTATTCCACAAAGAAAGGAAAAACACAAGCTGCAATTTATTAAGGCTTTCATTCATGAAAACAAACCATCTATGAATCACATGAGGCTCTAAGTTAAAATCAAGGTCTTGTTATCACGTGCAGAATAACAATTGAACAGTCAGAGGAGAGAGAAAGTGGTAAAAATGAGCTCTCCAGTAATGAAGAGCTTAATTCCAGAGTCTCATCAGAGTGCCATTTTAGGCACCACCAACAATTGTTTTACTCCCTTACATTACTTTTCACCAAAATAAGTAAATGATTTAATGTCAAAATGTGTTATCCCCACCTAGAAGTATCCCAAACTGCAAGAGTTTTGAGTTAAGATAGTATTCAACAAAATGACATTTCTGACACACTGAGGACCTGAATCTTGTTCGTGTTCCTATTTAGGTACCTATTTAGATTACAAACCTAATAAAATCAATAATTATAACTACAGAATCACAGAATGGCTGAGGTTGCATGGGACCTCTGGATATCACCTGGTCCATCCCCTTCTACCTGCTCAAACAGGGCTACATAGTTGTCCAGGACTATGTCTAGGCGGCTTTTGATTATCTCCAAGGATGGATACGCTACAACCTCCCTGGGCAACCTGCACCAGTGCTTGGCCACCCTCACAATGAAAAGGTATTTCAGAGATAAATGCCTGTGTTTGGGTCCATCACCTCTGGTCCTGTCACTGGACACCACTGCAAAGAGCCTGGTTCTGTCTTCTGTGAGCCCTCCCTGCAGATATTTCTACACACTGATCAGATCTCCCTGAGCCTTCTCTTCTCCAGTCTAAACAGTCTCAGTTCTCACGGCCTTTTCTATAGGAGAGATGCTCCAGCCCCTCCATCATCTCCATGGCTCTACATTGGACTTTGTCCACTATGCCTGTATCTCTCTTGCACTTGGGGACCCAGAACTTGACACAGAGCTCCAGGTGCGGCCTCACCAGCACTGAGCAGAGAGGAAAAACACCTACCTCGACCTGCTGGCAATACTTTGCCCAGGATATCAGTAGCCTTCTTTGCTGCAAGGGCACATTGCTGGCTCATGGTCAACTTGGTACCCACCAGGACCCCCACGTCCTATTCTGCTGAGCTCCTTTCCATCTGGATGACCTCCAGCATGTACTGGCGTGAAGGGCTGTTCCTTGCCAGGTGCAGAACTCTGCATTTCTCCTTGCTGAGCTTGCTGAGGTTCCACAGGCTTCCTAAGCCCATCTCTCCAGCTTGGCAGCAGAATGACAGCAGAACTGTCTGGCCTATCAGTCACTCGCTTAAAGTTCCTGTCATCAGCAGACTTGTTGCAGGTACACTCTGCTTCATCCTCCAGGCCACTAATAAAGATGTCTAGCAGGACTGGACCCAGTACAGACCCCTGGGGTACGCTGTTTAGTTAGTGGCCTCCAACTAGACTTCGTGTCACTGATCACCATGCTCAGGGCACGGCCATTCAGCCAGTTTTCAATCCACCCCACTGTCTGCTCATGCACCCCTTACAGCAACAGCTTGTCTATGAAAAGCTATTGAGAATCATTATACAAGACTCTCTTAACCTTGTCTGAGATTACTTCTGTGTGTACCTTTGTGAAATGAAATCCTTAGTCACAAGATTGTTTAAAACACACATTCACGATTTATCTATTCCCCACCCTCGACATTATGAAAGTTGAAGAACAGTGTGTAAATTAAGCTTAGAAGGTTAAATGGGTTTGGGCTTCTTTATGAGCTATTATTAACTTCATTATTTATAAATCTCTCTTTTTGTTGTAATGTTCTTTAGCTGAAGGTTATTGAACTGTAACTTCCTATCACAGCATCTTTAATTAGGCTAGCTTTTCCCAATACGTTATGAAGCACAGTGAAGAAGGAACTGTCACAGAATCACAGAATATGCTGAGTTGGAAGGGACCCACAAGAATCATTGAGTCCAACTCCCGGCCCTGCACATGACCATTCCCAAGGGTCACATGATGTGCCCAAGCATATCATCCAAATGCTTCTTGAACTCTGTCAGGCTCGGTGCTATGACCACTTCCCTGGGGAGCCTCTTCCAGCACCCAACCACTGATCTGCTTCTCCTATTTTACACTGTGGTACTACAAATGATTGAGCTCATGCCTATAAATGCTTTTGTGAAACAGGAGAAAATGTTTGGTGTTAATGCCTGAGTTCACTATCTTTTCTTCTGTGATGAGGAAGGTTGTCTAACAAAAGAAATAAGATTTCTTCTTCAGATAGAAACAGTCGACATTTCTGTTTTTAACAAGAAAAAAATGAAGAGTTTAGTATAATGACCATCTGGCTTCCAGTTGAATCTCTCAATGTGTTTTGGTTGTTCAGCTCCTACAGTGTGTTTAGAGCTTTTGCTGTAATGTATCCCCAACTGGTTTAAGACTCCTCTGATGTATTAGCTGCTTTCCTTAAGTCACTCAATGCCTGCCATTTGTTTACAGAGTTGAGAAGCCCACTTAAAGGTATCATGTGCCTAAAATGCCTTAAGGATACTCTATGCCTCTGGATATTTTTATGTCTTGGAGATGTCTTCTGTGGTGGTCTTGAAAGAACTCATTGACTGAGGGCTCCTACTGTGATTCTGTCTCAGCAGATTTTACCTTCAGAGAAGACTTTTCACCATTAAATCTAAATCTTACATAGAAATCTCCCATTCTGAAAATTTTGAAATAAAAAAAATTATCATTAGCTTATTACTTTACACAGAAGAAAGTGACTGTCTTCACAGATTTGTTTTCTTTATACATTTGAAATGTCCCTTTCCTGAAATTTCCAGAAGCAGCTATTATACATATTACTGGATCAGTGTATTTTTTTTAATTTAATCAGGAAATAAAAGCTAAATGAGAAAAAATTGACAAAATATATGTCCTAGTTCGGTAAGTAAAACATAATTTAGTATCTGATTCTGTTAACTTTACTGATAATTGTGCAGCATCTGAAACACATGATACTAATTCCCAAAAAGAGTATTCACTCAAGGTGAATCAAGGTGACCATTAGTAAGAGCAAGACATATACAGTACAGGGGAACACGATCCTTCCCATTCTTGTTAAACCACTGGGGATTGCAACTGTCATCCAGAACATCTGGACCATTTAATAAAGTTAACAAAATGTATGATCAAGTCTTCTGCTGTATTTTAAAAGAGACAGGCAGGCACCTTAGATAATTTCCTCACCCACTTGGTCATTACTTCTAACTATCATGGTCCCACGATTGCATCTTGTGTGAGGTCATTTACACCTCTGCCGGACATCACTGGGTGTAACAGCTCATCCATTCAGAAGGCATTTAAAGGATCAGGGTGTGGAAAATTGCCCTCCCCAGAAAAACCCCAGCATGAGCTTTTTCATGATTGGTTCCTCTGTCTTTCCCTGAAGCAATAACAGGAGAGATAGATGGCACATGGAGCTTTTGTTTTCTGTAAAAACACCAGCTCAAGGAAAAGGTCACTGTTTGTTAGCCAGCGCACCCACGACAGCTCTGACACAGAATCATAACAACGGTAATGCCAGCCACAAAGCCTGGAAAATGTACACACTGAGTATGGTGTGTCCTTGAAGAAGTATTTACTATTTGTTTGTTTCTTAGTCAGGAAGGATGCACATCCATTTTCTGCTTGTTAGGAGACTGCACAACCAGACCAAAGAACTAATGCTGGGCACAAATTTTAATCTAGGTACTGGGACACAGCTCAGGATGATTAACATGAATTTGAACTCACATGAGCTCTCTGCTCTCCACACCTGTTACTTGAAGAGCTGCACCGGCTTGCTAAAAGCCACATAGAGAGTACACACAAGGAGTTTGCAGCCTAGGTCTCTGACCCTACAAGTGATTCCATGTGGGCAGATGCCTGGCTCCTTATCCAGCCAGAAGCGATCCTTCACCTGTCCCCTGGGCAAGAGAGTCACCTTTGTCTCAAACAAAATAACCCTTTCCAGTCTGTCCACAGACCTGTGCAAAGGGCAGAACGAAGACTATCTGCAGGAGCTCTGCGTTTTTAGAATTTAAGGACACAGAAAAATGTAGGAGAATTTATTCTGATCTTCTCTGCATTTCACCTTTGTAACTTGATCTGCGATTGGTAATTTACTTTTGATTGAAGTAGAGTGTGTTTAGCTGAAGGCTACCTACCAGGAGGGCACTGAGCTTTGAACTGAAAAAGTCTAAAAATACAAAATTCACTAATTCTCTTCCTAGTCTGTCCCAGTAATTAATCGCCGTGGTATTAAATATTGGCATATAGTTTCCCATATGAATTTCCCAGGATTCAGCTTTTAATGCATCATCTTGATTAATTTAAAGGTCTTTTAGATGATACAGTAATCCTCCCATTATAAAAAACCACTTATGTGCTTAATTCACTCACCTTCCTTCTAATAATGTAAATTAACTGAAATGTTTAAGTTTCTTACTGTATGGCATTTTCTAATGGTGCCAGCATACCAAGAAATCCAGGCCTCTTTCATAATCTTGCTTTATCCTCACTGTTACCCTGCTCCACCCAACAGAACATTATGGACCTAGTATTATGACTCCCTATTTATGTTTAGACCATTAATAACAATATAAGGTGCCTAACCTTTGGGAATTCTAAAAGTAATTGCTCAGCTCTCAGTTAAACCCAGGAACATCCGAACACTAAATACACCTCAGTTTTCAACAGTAAAATATCCCTTGTGCTTAGAATTCCAAGAGACTGGAGAACTGATGGTTAGTTACAGTGAAAGGCATGTGTTTTGGAAATGATATTTCTTTTAAAATTATTAGGACAATATAGTGTTAATTAGTACCCAGTACTACTGCCCTCAAATTTTAAACCATAAAAAACCTCTAAAACAGAGATCTTATAATAAATCATATATCAATTAACATACCAAATGTTTTATCTTTTTATTTGGCTGCTACTGAGTGAATCTGATTCCAAATCAAAATACTTAGTTGATATGTAACCTGAGCAGATCTGGCAAGCAAAGTGTGGATTTAACTGCACGAGGTAATCAGTCAAATGCAGAGGTCTCTCTGCAGTGGCTGGACCCATCTTCCATCAGCATACATTTTATTTCCAGTGCAACAAAACAGTAAATGACCACTAGTGGCACTGGGGGACGACCTATCCAGCCCCTGCATGATGGCACACAGGGAAGAGAGTGCTGCTTCCAGGAGAGCTCAGCCTTTAGCTGAGAGGCAGAGAACTTCATGGGGTGAAGTATTGTCTTAGTAAGTTCAAAACCACATTTAATGACCACGGGGCTGGGAAATAAGCCCACACATTTAGTGTCAAGCTTGGACTTGGGTAAAACTAGAGAGGCCATGAACTCTTCAAAACATCCCCACCTCACAGACCCCTTAGACTGCGTTTCAGCCCACATGTAAATGAAACATGATGTCCTCCTCTATCATTTCTCAGATAAGCCTCACTGGCCTACATAGAATTAATCCTAGGAAAGTGAACTGCTTGCACAAAAAAGGGACTAAACCCTTAGGAAATTTGGCGAACTAAAGAATAAACAAAGTATATGTAAGATTTGATTTTCAAGGGCATAAATCATCCACAGCTTACACTTGAGAATAGTAAACACATCTGAAAATTGGGACAATTGCTCTGTTTCTGCTGTTAAGTTGCTGCTTCAGCTTCCTTGGCCTTTATCTCACCCTATAACATCAAAATACTTTAGATATGGGTTTTACACTGGGGTACTGAGAGTTCATTCAAAGTGTTAAAGTACCCTTAGGGAAAATTGCTCTGTTAACTCTAAACCTAACCTCGAAACATTAAGCCACAAGCAAGGCTGATTTTTATCCCCACAATAGCTGTTTTGTCATCTGGTTAGAGATGTCAGAAAACAAATCTGTTGGGTAAAACTATCCACTGGTGTGAACTGACAGAGCCGTTCTGGCAAGGCAGCATTTGGCCCAATCTTCCCTCAGTTTGAAGTGACATAATGCTTTCTGTGCTCCACCCCAGACAGCCCTCCACACCTTACGTACTGAATGCAATACCTGCATATTTGCTGGAATGATTTTGCCTGTCACCTTCCCTGAGGAGACAAAATGCAAAACGCGCTTTACTCCAAAAAAAGCTGCACTCACCCGATCTTCTTCTTCTCTGACATCTGGCATGGTGCTGATGCAGAGGCTGACTGCAGTGATGGCAACAAAAGAGATTGAAATACAAGCAAAGATCTTCCCTGGTATCCCTGAGTGGGGATTCTCCACCATATCCCTGAGCTTCCTCATGCACAAACTCAATCGGCTACTGTCCTGGAAGGCACATTGCGCAGTTTCACTAAATACCATCTCCCTTTCAAACAGCCTGGCCTCAGCTGCCTCTTCCTCTTTCTGCCGCAATCTCTTTTTACAGCACCACTCCAGGTGGTCCTCTTCTATCCCCCAGTACACAAGCTCCTCCTGGAAAGAAAGAGCGCACATCTCCCTGAGAAGCCTCAGCTTCCCAGCTGTCAGGAAAGTCATGATTGTCCTGAAGGCACTAGGGTTACGGTCAAAAAAAAATTCATTGCAGCTAACATCATAATCATCGCAGATGTTCATGATCTCATCATAGTTGTTGCAAGACTTTAGCTTCCCGAGCCTGGTCAAGGGGCAGTTCTCCAAGGTGGTCCATGGAACTTTGTATTTAATACCGCCTACATTGATGATCACAAACCTGGACCTGTCATCCAGGCGGGCTAAGCAGCATAAGTCTTCTCCGGGATGCAGAAGTTTGGCCTTTTTGTAGAAGAATCCTTTCTTGGTTTGCACTTCACACAGGTTTTCCAAGTTGTTGAAGGAGTAAGTGCTGAACTCAGGATCTGCATTCCCAGTGAGTAATGCCATTTCGTGATACATCTGCTGAGTCCATAGGAAGGTTGAGGCTACTCAAACAAAAGCATCTGAAGCTTGACCAGAAAGTCTACCTGTAAAAAAAGAATTTTAAAATTACAATAAAAGTAGGACATTGTTAGATGATAAACTATCCTATCGTCTGAGCTCCAAGAAACTTTTCTCCATGACATTATTTTTCCCCCTGTTATTTTAGGGGTTTCTTTGCTAGATAGTTGCTTGGAGAAAGAACTTGAAGTACAATCAGGTCAGAAGCCACGTTGATACTTCAAGAGGGTTTAGTCAGTGAATGAATTTACGTTTTAGCAACTTAATAAAGAGACTTAGTTGTAAATTTTTTATTGTTATTTTGGCCCATCTACATAACGTTTCTATTACAAAAAGCCTACAGTGTGAGAACAAAACGGGCACCTACAGTACAGTCAGAAATGTAAATGCAGAAATGTGGGTAATTCCCAATTTAAATTCACCATGTCTAGGTAGCAATAACAATGAATACCTGGGAGCTGAGAATCCAGCCTGCAGCCAGCACCCAGGTTTGGGTGCTTGAATCTCCATAGTACTATGGAGATTCATTACCACTGGTACCCCAGCTAATTGGATTAAAGTGATATTAGGAGTATCTACCTGAGGAGCCCCACTTCTAAAGGTAAGCTTTTGTTCTACGCTGGGGTACCTGCCTTCCTGACTACTGACATCTCCGGTAGGAAGGTGAGAATGTTGTGTCTGAGCTGAAACCAGAGCTTGCCCGGGACCCTGGAGCTGCTGGAGGCTCTTCTGTGAGTTTGGCTGTGGGAGATGGAGGGGGTGCCAAGCAGCCTGGCAGCAGCTCTGAAATGAGAGATCAAACCTAAGAATGAAGCTGAGCTGGAAGTGATCTGGTTGCTGCTCTTACTTCTGGATAGCACAGAACCAAACTGGTCACATTTAGCAGGAATTGTGCATATTATGTGTAACTCTGGGATTTAGCTTGTGCCTTCTGCTTACCCCTCCTTCACCACACCACAATCCACACTGCTTCCTTACTTTCTCTAAAGCTCGTCACCCACATTCTTCAAAGCAGTCTCTCTGAATCAGTACCGGGGATGTCTTTCTGAAATCCTGCTATGTAATCACACTTGTGAATCACCCAAAACGTCCCAAATTGCTCAAATACAAAGTAGGAAACAAAAAATCAGTGTTGGACTATTGGGATTCCACACAAAAGACCTGGACTGAGAATGGATGCAGTGATGGGGAACAATCTTAACCAGGGGAGGTAAAAACTTTACAAGTTGACAAAAGATAGGAGAAAAAGCTGAGTAGTGAAGGATTAGACTGATATAATTGATGACAGGATGAGGCAGTAACTCCATAATTTATAAGCAACAATCTCCGATTCCCTCTGAATCTCATGCCTCAGCTGGGTGAGAACAACAAACTAGTGGGTGCCAGAAAAAAATCAGAGAGCACACATATTCAAACACATTCCCAGAGGAGCATCTTCCTTCATCTGTAATCAGCACACTAACTCTTAACTCATTAGATTTAGTCAAAATGATCTCTGACAGAGAGTGGTGAATACTTGCTACTATAGCACTGAATCACCCTCTGAATATTCTTACCAACCGCACTCAAACAACAGTGCAATAACAGTGCTTCAACATTTCTGTGAGAACTCACTCACTGAATTTTAGAATGGCATTCACACTGGATATCTGCAAAAGGTCAGGAAGGTTGGTTTATATACAAAAAACTACAGTCACCTAGAGATACTTTTCAGCACTCTGAAAACTTCAGAAGAGCTAATGATGCCTAAATCTCTCCAATTTCACTTCAGGGAAAAGAAATAATTGTTTGAACATCTGTTTATACAGGGTAACATGAGCAAGCCCCTTCACCTGGCTAAGGGCCAGTGAAGGCCAATAGGAGCAACACACTTTTATGGTGCTTCTACAGCACAGGCTAGAGTGCAGCTGGAGTTGCAAATGCTGCAATGAGTGAGCACTGTCAGCACAGAATATGTTTTAAGGATTTAGTCTCTTGTTGCTTTCTGTTGATAAAATATTCGCTGCCACTACTGAGGACTCTGTGTTTTTGTTTTCATGCCTCACTTGTTCTACAAGTCAACAGACTAAAAGTGGTTTAAATTGTTTTGACAACAAGGCCAGGATTTGCTTTTCTCCTCTCCCCCGTGTAGCAAGTTGCTGCATAAAGGGGCCAGATATATTTCACAGAATTATTTTGAATCTAATCTTACATGCACTTCTTCCTCCTTCTAAGCAGCAGCTAGCTCAATGTGAAAATCTGTAAGCATGTTGTTTGCTGTAAAATCTCTGAATCTCTGAATCTTTTGTTTTGAACGTGTGGACATAAAATGACATTGGTTAAACATAAAGCTTAAGGAAGGAGTTGCTACTTTTTTTCGGTTTTTTGTATTGTCAGTGGATCAACAGATAGAGAGAAGTAGTTAGGGATAGTATTGTCTGTGGTTTAAGTGGTTGATTCTGGACAGTACCAGGTGCTGGAGTTTAGTTACCACGGTGAATTTTCTGACATCATACTTCAAGATCCCAGAATCCATACTAGCATGCCTTATTAGTTGGCAGCATTTGTTTTGGAAATCTCAGATTAAAAGATAAGCATGTGAAGACAGTTGTATTTATTATTCTCCTGGCCACCTCTGTGAGATGGCTGCCCAAGACCAGGCCTCAGACGTCAATGGAACAACATGAAAAAGCCTGTTGTGCCACATTAACTGTCTACAGAAAAACAAAATACATCACTGTGGGCTCCCTGGAAGGTCTGTCTCTGATCTTATGTGCATGGAATGTATCATGACCCTCACTACATATTAAAGGGTGTTTCAAAATTATGTGGGTCTTAAAATACTCTCTGCATACCAAGGTTATCTAATGTATGCACATGCCTGCAGCAGAGTATCCCATTGAAGATTAACTTTAAAAGCCAATACTTCCAGAAATGATACTATTTTATCATCCAGTTGGCATTTCTACCATTTAATCTGACACATGGGTGCAAGAAAGACTATTAAAGCACAGTCTGGAATAAGCTGTCCATCACAGGGATGAAGGACAGAATTTGATTCTATATTTGTTGTTCATAATTTTAAAATACTGTGGGAGAAATGCTGCATGTATGTTTCAGTTTGATGATCATATACAGGGTGGGTCATACATATTGTGGATTCTTTTCTTTTTAAGTAGACTCAAACAATTTTTATTCACGCAGAAGTATTTTCTTTGGCCATCTATGTATGCATATGTATAAGTCTACACACACGTGTGAATTCAGCCAAATTGTGTCAACAACAGACAGTTGAGATCTTCAAAATACAAGTATTTCTCATCAAATATTTTAAAGATTAAATAAATGTCATAAGTGCACAACTACTTCTCCTTTTTGTTGAATTATTTTCTCAATTGAGAGAGGGCTATTTCCTTAGTTACTGCCTTCTCACTTTTCCCACTCCTGTCACTGCTCTTCACACAAACATTCCTCATTATCCTGGTTTATCGGTACAGTTGTATCTAAGTCACATGTGGCTTTGCATGTGGCTCCACTGGTCTCAGGCTGCCTCGAATAAGAATGAAAAATGGGGCAAAACATCCCTGCTGACAGGCTGACCAGCCTGGCAAGGAGAGCTTTAAAACAGGCACGATGGGGAGGTAGTGGTGGAGCAAAGGCTGCAGGGTACTATGGCCAGGAGAGACCTTGTGGTGAGGTTGACTGCATAAAGTGTGTGCACAAGAATGAGGGTACACCTACAGGAAAGTGTCATGGGCAAAGCACTTACAACTCTTCTGAGAAATCAACTGGACCAGGTGGCTCTGAAGTGCCTGTACAGTAATGCATGCAGCCAAGGGGGAAACAGGAAAAATTCAGAGGTCTTTGTGCAGTTGCACAGAAGAATCTGCTATGGTGAGGGTGGTCAAACACTGGAGCAGAATGCCAAGAGTGGTGGTGGAGTCATCTCCATCCTTGGAGATATTCAAAACCCATCTGGACACAGTCCTAGGTAACTTGTTCTAGCTGATGCCACTTTGAGCAGTGGAGACTAAATCAGATGAAATTCAGGGTCCCTTCCTACCTCAACTACTGCAAGGTTTTGTAAACAGTCTCTTTTTAACTGCTGCTGTAAGTTACAAAGTACTGCAGGTTTACACTCATACTACAGTAGCAAGAGGAAACCACAAGGCCTTTTAGTAATTAATATTTTAAGATTTCTTTTGTGAAATGAAACACATTTTGACAGACTACAGGTCATTGTGTCATAATTTAAAGCCACAGACATGAAACATAGATTAGGGTGACCACAAGATGTTTTCTCTCAATTCCAATGGGAGTTGAGTCAGTGAATCTGCTCTGCAGCGCTCAGCCATTTCCAGTCAGAGATGGGCTGAAACCTGACATTGCTGCCTGGGACCAAAGTAATTCCTACATCTTACTGTGACATGATTTATAAACCACAACACACACAATGACTTTAATAGTAAACTTTACACATGCAATTAACCATCCAATCAGTGATATTACAGCTAACACTTTGGATGAAGAGGCTCACGAGATTTGGGTTACTCTTCTACTTACTGCAATCCAGTACAACGTGGACTCCCAGTTATGAGTCCCTGACAGGCACTGTTGAAACATGGAGAACACCTGCCCATAAGTCTTACAACGTACAGAACAGATGGGGTGCAAGAAATATACAGATTTAAAAAACAAAACAAACCCCAGTGAAACAAAACAGAATAGGTGCCTTTTGAACACTGCCAGGGATGGTGATTCTACCACTTCCCTGGACAGCCTGTTCCAAAGTCTGACCACCCAATCAGTGAAGGAATTTTTCCTAACACCAAATCTAAACCTCCCCTGGTGCAGCTTGAGGTTGTTTCCTCTTGTCACTTGCTACTTGGGAAGAGGCTGGACCCCACCTCGCCATTCTACCTCAGTCTCTAGTCTTTGTTAAAGCACCATTATACAAAAATAGGAACAGTATTTCTCTCACATTCTACTCCACATTTTTGTTTCAAGTTTCCTCAATATATTTGTACCCCATCGAGCACCTCAGGGGTCTGAACTCTGCCTTGCTACTTGTTTGCTACTCTGCTTTGCTATTTCTATGTCATGGAAGGGTGGTTTCACAGGGAACTGAAGTGAGACTAAGTAACATTGGTTAAAGCAGAAGCAGCCAAGCATTTTTCTGCAAGCTTTCTGAAGTAAAGGAATCAGTGCTGGAATGAATTTTGAAAAGAGTCTGTAATAAGAAAGAAAAAAATCAAAATAATGTAAATATAACTTATTTGCTATATATATTGCCAGCTTCACTCCCAAAATGTTCAAGAAAAAAAGCAATAAATGGAAATTAGAACAGAGTAAACCCACTATAATCTATAAAAGGATACACTCCAAAGGGCAAAGGGGAGTCATGTTGATTTCACAGAGAGTATTTTTATGTAACCCCAAAAAGTTGAATTTTACATATTTCTGTATTTATTATCACTAAACTTCAATATCCCTGACCTCTTAAGGCACTGTTTAGGGAAGGCAATAGCCCAAGAAATTGTAAAGGTACTAGGATTTTGAACAGTCCTTTATTTTGTCCAGGGTTACAGGAAGCAGTGACACCACTTACACACCCAGCTGAGATGTCCCCACCTAACAGAGAAAGGAGGGTTTCTTGTGTAAGTGTGGAGCAGCTAAGATAGTCTTTTTCAGAGAGTATTTTGGGGGCCTTGAGGAGGATGCTGCATCAGTCAGTTCAAAAACCCAGGAGACTCATGCTGTAATGGAGGCTGCAAAATTCAGCATGTGAAGCTGGACATTGTCACATACTGCGAGTGAACATCTTCCTTAACATTTCCATTAATTTAGTGGAGGAAAAAAGGAATAGTTTTCTTCTCTGAACATCCCTAATCACATTTATGCCACACTATGTAATTAGCTGAAACAATTCAATTTGTTAAATGAACAAATCAAATTAACTTGACTCGACACTAATTATTCTGACATGTGTCCATAGCTATTTGTCTCCATTAGACAGACTATGAGTTATCTAGTGTCACTGCACTACAGTTCTACCGAGTTCTACAGTGAGAGTATTAACACTGTGACATCTTTGAGAAATCAGATATTTGGTCCAACTACCCTACCTGAAGATATGGGATCCTTACCTGTATCTTCATAGCAAAACCCAACATTATTCTGCACTTCCACAAGCTTTCAGTGCTCATTTATCCTTGTACCCTAAATAGAATGGAACTATTATTTCTATGAAGCTATTTACACACTTCAGTTGCACAGCAAAGGCAGGCACGCTAGATAAAAGGCAGACAGAGGAAACACTGCTTGTTTTTGCATTCGTCCAAGAATTACAGAATTCTGTTCAGTCTAAGGAGCTTCAAGATTTCACAAATGTCCTAAACACAGAGCGTTTTCCCAGTGTATTTCCCTACACAGAAATATAAATAATAAACAAGAAGAGACTGCAAGGTTTAGGCAGATCCTACAAGGATTAGGCATGTAAGTTTTTTTCCCCATAGGATTATTACTACTTACAATATAACAGAGCATCATGTTCAAAGTATGCTTTATTTGTTTAGGTTGTATTAACCCTCAGTTGGTTACAAGAAAAACACTTTCATAAAATATGCTTTCATCCTCAGTTCATATTTCCTGAATATCTGAACAGACACCGGATATGCACCAAGTGGCAGATGTGCTAAAGTGAAGAGATTTCAGACCAGGACTTCTATGTCTCAGAGTCTGAGAAGATTAGATTGCACACAGAAAGTTGTTTGATACAGTTCCTATTAACTGCAAGCAAGTATACAGTGTCAAGAGCCTAAAATTTAAACGTGTTCTGTCTGCACTTTCTTGATCAGTGATTGAGCCCTGTGAACAGGGCACCTTTGACCCTGACTGGTAGATGGTGAAATTTTTATTCTTCCATGAAGCAAATACAAGTTTATTTTAGGGGCCTTAATGATTAATCCTTTTAGTATTCTGTTTAATCAACCAGTCTAAGAGACTCAGGTAAGGTACTAAATTCGGTGCGAATTGCCAATCTGAAATATTTCTTTCCTTGTCCTTAGATTGCTGTATTTCAGAATAACCAATTATCAAAATCCAGTTTTTAATATATTTACTTCAGTCATGATTACATGCCCACAGCTGTCCTAAGGTGCCAATGTGAATGGCACTGTCAAATGCAAAAGTGACAGACTGTGTAGTATGTTAAAACAGCATTGTTTATCCCACTCACCCAGGAAATTAAACAGATTGTCTCATTTCTGTTGCCAAAATTCTGGAAGCATGAAAAACCAAAGGAGTTTTGGTGTCTTTGTGAATCACAGAATTATCAGCCAGGTGTTCTGGTGGATCTGTAGGTCACTGCAGGGGGGAAAAGCAGTTTTTAGCTTGAGCTCTGCTCCTCCTCTAACACTGATCATTTATTTCTGATCTATCCTACTGGATTTTGCAATACTATATTTAGCAGCTTCCCACTCAGATGATTAGTGTGCTTGATTTAGTACAGAATAAAGCAACTAGATTTCTGACTGGAAATAAGAAGTTTTGACTATGTGATGCTACCCTTGGCCCACTTGCACATTCAGAAATTCATACTGACTTGCTGGGGCACTTTTCCTAATAACTTCTACCTGTCCTTATGTCTCTTTCAGGGCCATTCACAGGTTTGTATGAATAGCTGTTAGATACACATGATCAAATAAAATAGGACTAGAGGAAATCACCTCAAATTGTGCCAAGACAAGTTTAGATTGGATATTAGAAAAAATTTCTTCACTGAAAGACTTCTCAAGCATTGGAACAGGCTGCTCAGGGAAGTGGTTCAGTCAACATCCCTGCAGATAGTGTAGACATGGCTCACATAGTGGTGAACTTGGCAGTGCTGGTTTAATGGTTGAACTCCGTTATCTCAAGGGTCTTTTCCAGCCTAAACGATTCTATGAATAAATGCTCTTATTAACTGCTCACAGATTTTAGATGCAGATCTAGCCTTTTTAACTTCCACATGAAATCATTTGCAGAAAAGATAAATTGTATACAGATGCATCTTGCTTCTTTTGTTAGCTTTAATTAGTGAACACTAGATTTTATGCATTTTCATTGTTTTTTTGCAAATGACATTCTTGTTCTTGTGCACGTTTCATAAGTCAATTATGCATTGACCTCAAAAAGACTCTTATCTCTATTTAAACACAATTCTACCTTTGAATTCAAGATGATTTTACTTAAATATTAACATAACTGCATAAAATACCTTTTAATTTTAGACTCTTCGAGACTGTATACTTAATCCATGGTTGCAGTTAACAGGAACTGGATCAAACAAAATTTCACATGCAATTGAATTGCCTCAGACTCTGATAAAAGTATAGCTCCCAGTCTAAACTCTGTCCATTTTAGCCCGTCACTCTCTGTGCATATCTGGTGTCTCTGTTCAGACATTCAAGAAATACAAACTGAGGATGAAAGCAAACAGATGAGGGTTAATGCAGCTAAACAAAACATGGTTTGAACATGGTGCTCTATTTTTGGTTTTGTTTGTTTGTTTGTTTTTAATTGCAAGTAACACTAATCCTGTGGGGAAAAACTTTTTTGCCTGGTCTTTGAAGACTCTGATAGGTTTTTCTTGCTTAGAATATAGTCAGTTCCCTTCACTGAAACAGACTGTAAAAGAACTCCAAATTTTCAGACATTGTGAACTCTTTAAACTTAGGCATTTGAGCAGGGTGTCAAATCAGCACAGAGACAGAATGGGCGAGATAGGCTTGATACACAGCTATTTCAAACTAACCCCACCTGTGATAATCCATTTCACAGTCTACCCTTTCATTTGTATCAAGCCCCCCTCCAGTGAAGAAAAGAGGGAAGAGAGGTGGATATTCATGCAATCCTACTGCTCCTGTTTCTCTGAACGCAGAGGAGCACAGAAGACAGGCTACAGAAAAGACAGTGAAAACAGTGGGATGGACGAGAAATATCACAGACAATTCAAGCATAGGTGAGAGGGAAGAGAAACAGAGGATGTAAATCAAAAGCCAAGGTGATTACAGTAGGTCTTCATTTTCATGTGAAAACGTTATATAATATACAACTTACTTTTACTGTCACATGGAGTATACATACCTTATTTCAGTAATCTAGTACTACAGTGATCAGTTCATATGTAGTCCTTGAGAAGCAAACTCTCAGCTCCTGCCTTTAGACTCTTGATTTTCGGCAAGTCACTGCCTCTATGACTTAGCCTGCATTCTTAATTCTGACTCCTAAATTAAATGTTTACAGCTGTACAGCATAAGGATCCCACTGAGAACTTGTCTTGTTAGCCTCAGCTTTTAATTTAAGCCCGTGTACAGACAATTTATATTATGGAAACCACAAAGAGGATTAAGAGATCTAGCTCTGCAGCACAAATCATTCAGCCTCAGGAGACCAACAGCAAAATAGTTTTCATTCTTGCAGCTATAATTGGTAGGTGAAAAGAAGAGGTAGATTCTGTTCAGGAGGTGTTTAAGACTTCACTACAGCATCCAGGCCTCATTCAGGGTTGACAGTGAAATGGCTTTTTTGCTTGGTTCAAATTTCCCACTGCCATGTTCATACTGCATAGCTCTGCAGAGAGAGGCTACTTATGGGTTACAATGCAGAGACACACAAACAGGTTTTACATCATCATCAGAAGGTGTATAACCACATGTACCCTCCATCTGGGTTACGCTAGATACCTGTGCAGAACCGTGACTTCAAGTGCCTGTCCTAGTGGCTTTGCTCAGAACTAGGGAATGGAATTGCTAGGGAAACAGGACCTGGAAATTCCATTACCAGTGGAAAAGAGGAAGGTGACCAAGAAGGTCACCTGGGCCAGTAGAGTTGAGAAAGTTGCTTCTTCTTTCCACCTTTAACTGACTGGCCATTCCATTATGCAGCTAAGAGGATATACATGACTATTTCACTTTGAGCAATGGAAAGCTGCTCTCAGTTTCTTGTGTTGCCAGAAGATCCAACAGGCTCTCAAAGAAGCTGGAGACTGCCAAGTGTAGGAATAATTTTGCACCTCTTTTTATTTCCAACTGTGCTTCCTGACTGCCAAAGGAGGCTCCCTGGAAGGTGCTCTGCAGTTTAATAAGCCGGTCTAACTCATCAGGTCATGTTTGCTGGGGCACTGTGGTACTGGCATAGTCAGGGAAGAAAAGCTTGATGTTTGGCTAAATGAGAAAGACAGTGGAGTTTCATAGGTACTAACAAAAAGCTGGGCTCCAGCTGTTTCAGGCCTGTGCTTTGGTCAATATTTGGTATGTCTGTCATGCTGAAGAACCTGGAGCATGGTCTTCTACAAAGACCCTTTAGTCTCCCTCCACAGTGACAGAACTGAATAGAAGTGTTTCTAAGTGTTTCTGAGGCACAAGGCTCATGTGCTCAGCAGCTCTGCATATTTGTATCACATGATATAACACAACACCCCAGATTTATCTACCTCAGTTTTACTTATCTTAAGCCATTACTTCCAAATAAAACATCTCTATTCTATTATTGGTTTTTTTTGCTAACAACCAACCTTTACTGCTAACACAAAAGACACGCTGAAGAAATAAGCAAAAAAATAACTTTTATTCTCTCTCCTCCTGAAAATTTTCAATTAAAAAAAATCTCATAAAATATTAATTCATATATAATTTGCTTGCTCATCAAGTAAAAACGAAACATGGATATCAGCATCTAAAAATCTGAATAAAGATTAGTAAATCAGTAGCTATCAGCTACTTAATAAAGATGTTTGAAAGAAAAGCATGTAATCTGATTTGTACTGCATAATTCTTTTTGTATTATTTATTTTACACTTTAAATTACTTTATTTTATTTAATGCATTCAGTCTCAATACCTCACTGACATAGAATCATTTAGCTTAAGCTCTGATTAGGCAGCTGCTCTCCAGTTCAGTCAGTCCCTTTCCCAACAGTAAAATTATATTTGCCTGCTGAATGCTTCTATATCCTGAGAGCAACTTGCAGCCCCATTTGGTCTCAGAAATCCTGTGCTGAAGTGTATAGTTGTATTCCACAGGCCCCAGACTCAACTGAATCAACAGGAATAGAAGGGGCTATGGAAACTGGCTTCTAGAGAGGCCAATCCTCAGGTTTTTGAGGGTGTGGAGTGGGGGGTGTCCCTGGGAAGGCTTGTCAGGCAGAACTGGAAGGATCCTACCAATACTATACAGTAAGCCCAGTTCATAAGATGAATTTCTGTGTCTCTGTCATCATTATAGGGATGTTTTTGTGACTGTAAAGGATAATTTCATGATCTAGAAGGGAAACAAAGTGTGAAATAAATATGAGATATGAGCAAACACAGATGGGTTTGCAGAAAGAGAGTGGGAGAGAGAAAGGACTTGGCTAAACCTCTTGTGGTCAGCTAAGAAATGAAAATTGTACTGTTTTGAGATAAAATATGATAACGAACTAAAATCACTTGGTGGTTTTATGCTTACAACAAATCCTAAATCAAAAAGAAATATGTAATTTACACTGCAAAGGAAGAGAAGATAGATAAAAGGATAGAGATCAATATGGTATCAAGCAGATACTTCATTATTTTAGAGCCTAAGTCAAGCATTATTTTAGAGCCCAATTCAAGCATATGCTGAATCCCTGCACTTTTCTTGTAAGTCAGCAAGTGCCAAGCAGCTTGTAAGAAGCTCTCTGCCTCTCTCAGAATCAGGGCCCTAGTACGGTATATCACCTAAGAAAACCACTACTAAGTAAATGCATAACTGGTACTAAGCCTATGTGCTTATACATATATATATATAAATATATGTGAATGTTCCCCTATATATTTTTTATTTTCCCCCTATGTATACACATGTGTATGCAAATAAATATATATTCCCCTGAACAGACAGGCAAACAGCAGACATGAGATCTGTGACATGAAATGCTTGTGGTCTCCAGGAACAGCCCTCAGGAGCTCAGGGCCAGGAAGCACCAAGGGTCTAATCAATTGTCATCTCTCACTGGCTTCCAGTGGAAATGAGGAGCTTGAATCTGGTTCCCTCACAGAGGCACTCAGCACAATTTGAGATACCTTGGGATACCTGAGGATGGCAGATGTGCCATAACAGCAACAGCTGGATGCCAAGCACGATGTGCTAGTACATCTAAAACAGCACTGGATACCCATCTTTGGGCAAACAAAACTGCCCTGGGTAAACAGGTCCCTTGAAAATCTCTGCAGACAGAACCTTTGGGGATTTATTTTTAATTTCTTGGCAGTGAAAAAAGATCCTCCATATTCATAACTTTTTGAAGTATGGCACTCTTGCATCAAAAGTCAGTGCTGCGTATCAACTGATTTCTCCATGGAGATAAGATATTCACTGAAATAGCAGAAGTGCTGTTAAAAAAATTAGTGGATTTCTACCATGTTGTGGTGCGTGTAAACCTGAAAATTTCTGTAATTAAAGTTAAGTGCTATTCTGGAAGAAGCATTCCTTAAGATTCACATTAGGCAGCTATATTTAATACTAAATGCTTCCTGTTTTACCCAAGCTGAACACATTCAACAATTTGCATTACAGAGCACCAGTCCTTAATTCTCAACCAAATATGATCCCTGCAGAAACTGGTTTTGCATGTATCCAGACTGTGCATGCAAATTTCCAATGTCTGTAGCTTGGTCAGGAAAAAAGGTACTTGTGACGGGAACCAGCTGGAAATAATGTATGTGCACAGTTACAATGTGTACATGAACTGGTGTCCAAGTTGAAAAAGAGAGTACACTATCCCCCAGTTTTGGAGGGGAGATACCTTGGCCACACAACTGTAATTATGGAAAAACTAAAGGTCCTTGCGTAAGGACTATGTTTTTCCTTTCAAAGTACTCACTCATCTTTTTCAAGGCACACACACACACACCTGAGAGCCAAATCAGCAAAAGAGAAGCCAGTTAAAGGGTGGGTGTCAGTAGGTGTCTTCTGCTGCTGGATGAACACTGTTTTTTAAAAACAGTGAATAGCCTTCTTGATCCAGGACTGGTAAAGTAGAAGAATTTTAAATTAAAATGTACTCTCCATGAATCACAACAAAAAAGTCCCAGTTTCCTTCAAACTCTAGAAATCCTGCTACTCACTGTATTTATAAAAACCAAAGCCCAGCTACAAAAAATAAGAAAAGCTAAACATTTACATATTCCTTTCAGTAATGCATGTGCTAGAATCTCATGTTCTTGGCCTCTTGCCTCTGTTCTATGTATACTCTGCATTCCCACTGACTTAAGACAACTAGGAATTTGTTACAGTGACAGAAAAATCAGGGTTATTGAATTTGCCAGTCTATGAGAGTAAAGCAAGATACTTTTCATAACGTATGTACAGGCATCATATGAGCATTAATTTTCAGCTATTTCAGAATGCCTGGATGTTGTATGTTTGTCAGACTGTCATAAATCGTCATAAATACATAGCTACAAATTGTAGATGCAGTCTTGCAATATGGACAGGCTATTTGATCTATATTATGAAGCCTCATTTTAATTCTGGATACAGAAGGATGTAGAACATCCTCGCTCCTGTTGCATCCTCTTCCTGTTAAAATTTTCCGACTGATGGTGATTTTGCACATAGAGAACCAATGCTTCCTCAGCTTCAGCAAGACCTATTGGATCCTGTGCTGTTCCACCAAATGAGAGGAAGAAGAGAAGGCAAAGAATTAGAAACCACTACAAAGGAGCCTTCCTGAGCACTGAGTCCAAAATTGTAGGGACAAGGTGAGAGAAAAGACATGTTGCCTCATTTCCATCCCTTTTCACACTCTTAAACACCTTTATTTCCAACCCAGGAAGAAAGGAGCAGTCAAGACTCCACAAAACCAGCCAAGGCACCCTAGAGAGACAGTGGGGAGGAATTTTATAGATGTTACAGACATTTTCATTCTAAATTCTCCTGAATGTGTCACAGCCCATGCCAGTGTTTAATGAGCAATCCCCTCAATGAAATCCTGAGCTCCACTTTTTTTTTAAAGCATGATTAAAACACCTTTATCTATTAGCCTAATTTCTGCTACTTTCCTAATAATAATAAGGCAAAGGAGTAACTTGTGGAATCTTTTCTTACTTTTAATAATCTCGCAAATCTCTTCTCCTTTTACTTTCTCCCCAAGCAATTCTTTCCTAGATCAACATACTTTTCTGTTTTCTATGGACCCTTTCAGCCCAAATAAATGTTTTGCAGTATCAACCCACCATGCATCCATTCCACCTCCTCATTATCAGGTCCATTTTTCATTCCCTAGACAGATGCATAATTACACTATGTGATAAAGCATATCTAAATCAGCTGTGGTCATCATATGTTCTAAAAGATTGACCTGCAATTGTTATCCACTACAGAACTTAATCCCAATTACTTTCAGCCATCAAATCTAAGCCACAAAGTTGAAACTTGACTGAGTGAGGGTTACTGAAGCTGGGCTATGGAAACAGTGATTTGTCATTTATTTACCTATGTCCTACTTTCAAAGCTATTGTGATCTCATCCCCACAGGCCTTGAAATTGATTTCTGAAACAACATCTAAATTACCTTTTCATCTGGCAAACTTTTCTTTGGTACTTGGTTCAGAAGCTGAGGTTCACCCTGCCTTTTCATGTCTGGGTGTGTGCACTGATGTCACCTGCTCTTCGTCCTTGCTCCCTGCTGAACCTACCAGTGCAACAGTGCTGGGGAGTTACTACATTACCACACAGGTAGTATGTGGGCAACTAATGAAGTTTTCCTGGCACTTTCTATAAGCAATGACTAACAGCTCTTTAAATTATCAAAACAGTGGCAAAAATAAATTATATTTAAGGTTACATTTTCACCATCTCCTTACGTGTGCCTGCAGAATACGTCCAC
Source organism: Myiozetetes cayanensis (assembly GCF_022539395.1). Taxonomy (NCBI): domain Eukaryota; kingdom Metazoa; phylum Chordata; class Aves; order Passeriformes; family Tyrannidae; genus Myiozetetes; species Myiozetetes cayanensis. The sequence goes on along the minus strand of NW_026086604.1, from coordinate 93,643,077 downwards.
GTAATTGTATCAGCTAATCAGTTATGCAGCTGTTCAAATGTCTTTTCAAGTGCAGCTATACATGGTCAAATGTAGATTTTTCATACCTGAATGACTGTAAATAAACAAACAAACCAAAAGCCAAATGAAGATTTGGCTATTAAACCTAGGGGATATTACACACTAAGAAACACATTCTAAATACTGTAAATTATTTCTATCTCTTTATAATATTTTCACTTTCTACATGAAAAGCATCACAACTGATTAATTGAAAATAAATACGGTCAAAGACTACTATGAAATTCAGAATGTGCTCTCATAAACAAAGTAAACCTGTACAATAGGTACATTCACAATTTATTTCTGATTCATTCTGCTTTTTTGACTTATATTCCTATTGTTCTTCAGACCTTTTCCAATTATTTATTTTATGCTTTAATAAGTGTTACTTTTAATCATTCCATTTTTTTTCTGTTTAATTCTGGATATGTCATTGCTTGAAACTTCCAGTGAGTATTTCCAATAGTTACATTTAACCTTCCATATGTCCCTCTTTCTCATATAATCGTTTACCTTCTATGACAAGGACTGGTATCAAATTGCCTTTATTTTGATTAGGCTTTTCTCTTATTGCTAGATTGCATATGTAACCTTTAGGCCTAAAGTTTACTAAGTGACTGTCAACACTTTTTATGATTCCTCCACTTCTTTTCCCTCCACAGATTTACCTCAATTCATTATCCTTGGCAGTTCTAAAACCTTTCAAAATTTGGTCTGCTGAAATTCAATACCAGTGCAAGAGGACATAAGGACAGTCTGTCACCCTGACAAGAGATAACTACAAATGTTGACCACACTTCTCTAGTTAGCCTCAACCAGTCTTACTTCATCTGCCATTCAATGCCTAGAAGTAGAACTTGGGCATACTATACAAACCATAAAACCAAAAGTACATTCCTTTCCTAGAAAATATACATTTCTTTCCATTTCTTGAACGTTTCTTCAACTTTTTTGAGTGAAATCACACCACCTGACTGCTTTCCCTAAAGCAGATGGATACAGATTATTTCACCATCTCTTTATTTTCTTTTTTTCTTCTAGAGGGTGAGGCCAGCAAAGTTTGTACTAGACTAGCAACATACCGGGAAGTCAAAATTTAAATGAATATTATGCATGCCTCCTTCTCTAATTTTTGCTTTGAAAATTAGTATTCCTTATCTTGAATTGAAACATGGAAAATAATTATGTGTGACCATAAAAGTGCATAGGAAAACATAATTTGTCAGTTACACTGAGCTATTTTCGTCATACCTCACCTTCTGGGTCTACTCCAACCTTATCACTCTAGTTATGTCAGTGACTTACTAGCAGTTGCTTGCCAGCTCCTGGCAACGCTTCATGACTTCTAGGTGATTCACAGAGCATGAGATCAAGCCTAAGGTAGCTTCAAATGACAACAAATTCGCAACTTGCCAGACCAAAGACAATTTGTCTTTCTCCTAAAGCCCCAGTCTCGTTCTGCCTGTGCTTTGCCTTTCAGCCTGCAGACCTTTCAGAGCAGGAGGAAGGAGGCTATTTGAAGCATCATCCTGCAGATGTTTTCAAGATGTGTCCACAATTAAGCAAAGATTTTGCTTTGATTTTGTCCAGCTAAGGAGCAGATAAAAGTAAATAGACTTCTTTTTTTTCATGATTCTATCTTGCATTTACTTACTTCTGAAATGCTTTCTAAATGTTTTCTCAGGGCCTAAAATCTTGATATGCTGCCTCCTAAAATTCTCCTCCAACATATGTTATTTGCCTTGAAGTTGATAGTGCCTTTCCACTTCGGAAAAATCTTCAGTCAGAGGAACCATGAGATTCTCTATTTCCAGACCAAATCCACTCAGTTATCAAAGAAAGAATTAGGTCTTCTACAAAATCAAGTTAGGGCACCCACAGAGGAAGCTGATCTGCTAAATAAGGAGGTGCTATTTTACACAGCTCCTTTTCAGAGCTGAACTGCCATATGCTGCTGCCTATCCCTCCTTCACTGGCATCCTCCCTGGAGGAAATCAGCTCCGTGTACTTCAGTCCATTAGCTCAGTCTCCCCCAAAATGGCATGCGCTTTACCTAGTTGCAGGTTAATGTCTTCTCACCCCACCCCAAGGTGTTGAAATATGGGGTTTTTTTGGCATTTTAGGCACCCTTCAAAGTAGCAGATGCTTCTTTCCCACACATGTTGCACGAAGTGATACAATAGAGACAGGTGCTTCTCTGAGGGTCCATGGCAAGGCTGAGTCACAGACACGAAGTGGTTGATGGGCCGGGAGTGACAGACTCTCGCTCTGCATGTGACACTGTCTTTCTGTCTCAGATTTCTTGTGAGTAGCACATGGGGTTGAGGAGGTGGAGGGAAGGCACGGTATTGTTCTGACTCCTTTGCACTGCATCACGGGAGCAGGAAAGATAGGCAATGGGAGAAGAACTCTGCTAGGCCCACTCTAAATCTCTCTCTGTAACACATTATAAAAAGCCAACAGCTTCACTAGGTGTCATTAGGGCTGAGCACTACCTTCTGTATGAAGACTGACTTTAAAGACATAAGGAGTCAGGATGCCTAGTGCAATAATAAAGCTCTTACAGCTTAGTCCCTATCTTCTCTAGCCATGCATGCACACAACCATTAACTTCCTAGCCCTTCCCGGGTGCAATAAACCTGTAGACCTAAAAAAACTTTGAAATGAAGCTCCAGCCAAAGCCTCCCTCTTGCAGCCTCACCTAAGCCTTCTCTCCTGCCATGTCCTGCATGCCAGCTCACAGAAGGCACTCCCAGCATCACCTCCCTGGCTGCCTGCCTTGTCCTTTCCTCCATAGGGACTTTGGCACACTCTGTGCACATCTTGCCTCTGCAAAGCTTCAAGGAACTTCACTCTCTCTCATACCCATGCCTGCCAATCCACTCAAGAAAATAACAAAGAAAGGATGCAAATCAGGAGTCAGGTGTCATACTTCTTCCCTCTCTGCCCCCAAGAAGCAGAGGGGCTGTCACTCTGGGGAAAGGCAGGCACTGGCAGCAGCCAGAACTGTATCAGAGTCACTAAGTGCAGCTGCAGGGAAGAAAATACCCACTTTAACACACAAACGCACATGTCATAAATGGGCTTTGTTTTACTTTCTGATAAAAATGTTTCAGTTTTCTTTAGGGCTATACTGCTACTGTGTTTCAGAGACACTTGGTGGCATCTCAGAATGCACAGTAGAAAATGTGGGTGGGAAATAAAAACTGATAAATGAGACTCCTTTTATATAATTACGAAACCCTAAATATAACTGTATTAATATACTTATTGATGTGCTGTTGAGAACGCACTAGTGTAGCAGAAATGTAACATGGGCGAATCAGCAACATACAAATGTTTTAAAATCCATCCTTGGATCCTTAGAAACCATCATGTTGTTTTGTGGCACTCCAACACTTACCAGTTGGCTTGGCTGAAATTAGGGAAGAGGCAGAGGGACACTCTTTTCCTTTTCACAGTCATTCTTTGTCTTTCATCGAACTGTATGAGAGACAAGTTACATACCACTACCAATGCAGGCACAGTATTGTCCTCCCTCTCGTCTTTGCCTTTCATCCAGCCCCTGCCTGGGGCTTAGGAGTTCATTCAGAAACCTGAAGTAAGGCATTGTTGATCATAGCTTGTAAGCTATGATCACACCTTTTTTCAGAGACAGTCCAACAAACATGTAGCTGGTGCCCATGAAACCACTTTAGGTGACACCTTTTATCCCTGTGAATGGGTAAGTGAATGTACAAAACGAACATGGCAAAACTCATGCTTGTGACTAGAGAGGACAGAAAATAATGCCAAGGGCATGGATAAACAGCCTGAACACTGTTCTACTTTGACCTAGTACTATTTGAAGTCAAAATACCAGTCTGGTAATTTTACACTAACTTATTTTAAGTGAAAGTGGATCATTCAACTTACATGATGACTATTTGAATACATTTAATGGCCAGCTGAAATTCCAACAGTGAATGACTCAAAGTCAGACCATGTCTATTAGCTTTCATAAGTGGAAATAGGCTGGAAAAATCAGTAGTTAATACAACACTCTTCACTGGAAAGTTCAAAGAACCTCACAATGCATATCCATGACACATCCTGCTCTTAGGAGCAGTTTGCCCCTAAACCTCCACACTGCATTTTCATTTACATTCTGAAAACAACGGTACTGATTTCTTTTATACCTTTCTTATGCTATTTAATTTAACTGCAGCTGTGTGCCTCTTGCTTCATGATTTTGCACTGAAATCTCCAGTGATGCATACAATAACTTAAAAATTGTAGAGTAGGAACTTTCTGTGGTACAAATACTTTTCAATAATGGTCCACTTTTGAGAATTCCAAGAGTGGTATAAACGGACATACTCAAGATTCTCAAGAATTCCTGGAAAAAGGTAAGTAAGAAAATATTGCTCTTTGTCAGGATTGTAAATTACTTCTGTGGATTTCTCAGAGATCTGTACTCTCTCTTCTCAACAGTTCTCCCTGCAATTGAGGTAGGTTGAGCTAAGGAAGGTAATACACAGCAATAACTAGGTTATTGAGAAGGAAAGCACTATCAAAATCCCATGAAGTAGGTCATAATGGGCCCCATAGAGCTCTTGTGACAAAGTTCGAGGCAAAGATTACAGTGTATGAAGCCAGGATCCTGGAGAGACCGCTGAACCAATGGTGGTGAAGCTTACAGGAAAGAAGGATGAAATCTATCCTGTCTAAGCTGCTGCTAACACCCTGAAGGCCAGGATGGTGGTAACTGGATTCCTTCCTTCTTCCAGGGAGATGCAATCCGAATTTAAACACGTATGAATCTGCACAGGTCACCAAGGGCACATGCTATCACTGCATCTACTGTTTATCCCACTCCTGTTGCTTGTCAGCCTTCTACAATAAACAGTACCCCTAGTTTATAGTTATAATTAGTTAATTTACCCGTATTTCCAGGGATAAGACAAGAACAAATGGACACTGTCCTTTTCTACAAGGATACTCAGACATGAATAATCAGAAGAAAGGATGACAAGGAAGCAAAAAGAGGGGGGAAAGGAAATCATGTCACCAACCCTCTTTGATCTTTTGAATGTGCTTGAAAAATCTTCTCAAACATGAAGGAGGCAAGAAGAGCCCAGGGAAATGCTGACTCCAGAGGCTTCAGAAAAGAATCAGCCTGCTGTCATTATACATGACAAATCCTCATCTGACTTTGGTTTTTCACACTGATACATGCATACAGCAATGTGTCCCCCTTATAACACTTTTTTAGAAGAATCTCAATTAATCCAGTCCATTAAAAGATATCAAAGTACAAGTCTTAGAACATACACCAGTCTTCTCTCACTTAAAATAAAGGTAGATCCCCTCATTTGAGGAATAAATCAATTCTAGATAATTAAAAAAAAATAAAATAAAATTCCAGTATTTAGAAATGGAGTAGGTTGTTTCACAAGGGGCCATGTTTGATATGAAACAAAAAAGTATGCATGTACACATGTACAGCACTGGAACAGGTATTATTTGTCAGTTTACCACAGACACCGTCAGAGCTTACAGAGAAAGACAACGGTTATTAAAAGTGATTCACCACACTTATTAACATGACAAAGCATAAGAACTCTGAACTAGTAATTAGAGCGTATGAGACTTGATAAATAAAAGGTTTTTAAATGTTCTGTAAGGACCCACTCTCAAAACCCTGTACTTACATGAGCCCATCAGCTTCAGGATACTGATGTATGCAGTAGGTTTGTTTGTGTGAATAAGAATTACTCATGAAGGGTCCCTTCCAACTCATACTGTTCTATGATTCTACGCCACTGGGACAGTGCAGAGAAGCAGCCAATCTTTGATTGCAACTGCTCAGTTAAGATTTTCACCTACAGAAAACACAGTTTTGCTGTGCCAAGTCCAAGTTAGTGCGTGTTTTGAAGGTATTTATGCTGATTCCCTTCCTGCAGGAGAAAAACAGATCTTGCTCAAATGACTTCCAGATGAAGCGTGCATCCCTGATCATACATGTTTAGAAACAGACCAAGTCAGGTAGTCCTGAGGCTGCTCTTGCTTCACCCAAGTGAGGAACCATCATCTTGGAACTCAAAGTGGAGGCAAAAAAGCTAAGTGAGGATCACCTGCTTTAATTGAAAAGTAATTAGGCAAGAACACCAGGAGACTGTGGTGGAAATTAAGCTATATAACAAACTGTTGTCATGGACTGGATGATCCTTGTGGGTTCCTTCCAATTCAGGAGATTTTATGATTCTGTGATTCTAAGGGTAAAGTCTGGCAGGATTAGGCACTGAATGTAAGCCCCTTTCTCAGTTTTTTTATTTTAAAATTAGAAAAGAAATAAAATGAGGAGTTTTGCTTAGCCCAAGGGCAGTATATCATTAATCCTCAACTCTGAGAGTTTTAACTCTAGAGCACAGTACAACTACAAAGAAATACAAGTAAAAACATCTAGGACAGAGGTGTGCTCTCATTTACACAAAGGTAGGTCTGTACAGGCTCCTTTGATTTACTGCAGCATGGCCAAGAAGAACATTTCCCTGCCATGCAGCCAGGAATTGCTCCCATTGAAGAGGCTTTAACAGCAGTCTGCAGAACAAATTCAAGTTCTTCCATAGCTAGAGGAAATGGAGGCGTGAAGCCTCATAAAACCACCAGGAGAGGCTGAAAGTAAAATAAGGCTTTTAGAGAAACACTAAATTTAATACTAAACCGAGAAATATTTCAGTGACATTTACACTGAAGAATATACATACAAAAGGGGATATCCATTCACAATCTACAATCACCAAATGCTGGAACTCTCAGAAGTGTGGAGAATATGCTGCTTGTACTCCTGGTGGTTAAAGAAAAGGTTGTGCACGCTGTGCATTTCCAAGCCTCACAGGACTCAACCTTTTGTTTCTAAATCAGTAGGTATAAAAAACCTGCTTCAAGACTATTTAAACTTGTCATGAAAAGACTTTTCAAAAATTCTCCTTTTTCTCTCTTTCATAAGTAACCCTGATCAGCTTCTTATTCCATATATATTTGCAGGTTTTAGAGTCATACTCAGAAAAGTCCTTCCTGGAACATCTTTGATGATTCTGCAGACATATAATAACATCAAGAACTACAGCTCAAAGTCAAATCTGAATAAATGACTTTGAAAAATATGACAGACGAGAACACTGCAACAAAATTATTCTAGGTACAGAACCTGTAGCAAATCAACTTTATCTGAACTAGAACTGCTGCAACTAGAGTTGTTCCTGCCTTCCTGTAGGTTGAACAAGAAGCATTTGGATGATACTCTCAAGCACATGGTGTGAGTCTTGGGGATGGACCTGCACAGGGTTGCCTAAGGGTTGGACTTGATGATCCTTGTGGGTCCCTTCCGACTTCCAAGCATATTCTGTGATTCTTTGAACAGTGGAGATGTCCCCAAGGCACTGATATGACTTTTCCTTAAACAATGAACACAAATTCACTGAATGCAAGCTGGGAACGATACCTAAAACTTGGCTGGAAACTAATAGACTGACTATATTAGAGTACTGCCACAGGAATTGTTTCCCTAATTAAACGTAACAGGGTCGAGATTTTACTGTGTACCTCTATATATTGAAAGCCATTCTATAAATAGTACCATTCAAAGTAAGCATACTGATACACATCAATAAAAACCACAGACAAGCCTCTTATGACTTCGCTGATTGCTTAGGCCAGGCAGGCAAGGCCAGTCTTTATTCTGAGAGTGGAGGTTGGTTCAGAACGATGTCAACATACATTATTGTAATCATCATGCATTATTGTACATCAACGTGCATTACTGTAATCAATTTTAACAGCTTATCTGAACAACAAAGCCTTGCAGACTGAAAAGATGGCAAAAGGTCCAGTAATGGTAGCAAAATGGTACAAGCCTGTCCACGGAGACACGTAGCAAGTCTCTGCCATCAAAGCATAACTGCAAAATTCACAAGAGTCAGTCTTGATGGGCTCCTGTAATCTTTATTAACTTGAAGCACTTTACAGTGATCTCCAAAAGCAATAGTTTCTAATGTCAGAATTAGAAACTTAAGTTTCTGTGATATGCTCCATGTCCCAGCAAATATCTGCTTTTTCAAGTATTTCCTCCCTAACTTCTTAATGTTATCACAAGCAGTTTGTGAGGAAAGAAAATAAATTTGCGAGAACCAAGCAAAAATTTCATCCTGGCAAGTCAGAATAAAGCAGAATTCCAACCCATACAGACTTTAGCCTTGGAATAATATTTGAAAAGCCCTAAAGAGGCTTGGGTTTCACTCAGAGTTTTGCTGAATGAATTTATATTGAGATTGCAGGGTCTCCATAGAGGCTCTGGCTTTCTGGCTTTACCCATTGAAAAAATTCCACTGATAATCTGAAAGAAAACAACTGTTTCTTCTGCTTTCCATCACAGTCTGTTCAGTATGAAGTGCCTAGGATTCTTACACTTCATTCTGAGAAGTTCAAAAACCCCTCATCTTCCCCCAAGCTCAGTCTATCCTTTATCCGACTATTTTGACTGTTCAATGATTTAGTGTTGACATTGCACTTTCTCTTGAAGTTGTTTCCTTCTCATTTCCAAAGCAGGATATTCCTACTTTTAAAAACATATTAAAAAAACCCAGTAACAAAAAACAACCCAGAGCTTTTTTCTATATACTGAAAAAAATCTGTCCATCATCATGATAACCACCTTCAGACAGTGGGACAGTCTGACATTGCTTCACATCACTCACGCAAACAACTTGACCTCAACTCATTAGTGTGAATCATGTATCATTTCCTTCATTAATCTGCATCACCTGTGTGGTTAAACCATCACATTCCCACTGTTGCTGGCTCTGAATATGGTGTTCTTATATTATTGCTCATGCAATTCAGTGTTCCTTCAGCTGTAAACAAATAGGGAGTTTGCCTGTGAATGAACTCCTTCCACCTCAGGCCAGTAGCAGCCCAGTAATGCCAAACCAGTCTCAGAAATGTGCTAGACTTGGAGTTAGGCCTAATTTTCAGGGGTACAAGGCTTGGCACAACAGAATTATTCACACAGTTATGCCAAACTCCTGGAGGATGGTTTATCCTAAATCTGACTGGTTTGCTTCTCCGCCTTTTTCCTTAATCTGTCCAGTTTCTCCTTAAACTTCTTAAAATCACAGATTTCTTGTAATTCAGGCAACGGGGCAAATATGCATAAAATGATGACATGAGGAATCTGCTTTACAGTATATCTGAGAAACCTCATTTTCAGTCCATCCCAATAACGCATCTGACTAAAAACAAACAAAAAAAAATACAGGATGGCAAGAGATATATACATGTTCAGAATGGTTTTTCCCAGCAACTAATCATGTTTAGAAATCTTCTCCAGAGGCCCATGATTGAACCCCAGGTGTACCAAGCAAAGCCAGCACAGTGGTGGAGTTGGTAGTGTTAACAGTTTAACTTCATGATCTTAAGGGTCTTTTCCAACCTAAATGACTTTATGATTCTATTATGTGTAAGGATCCTTTTTCTCCCTGAGGAATGATGGAGTTCAGACAGAAAAGGGTATCACCAGCACAGTCCCAGCTATTCCCATGGAGTTCCCATTCACTGAAGGGTGAGCAGTGGGCATCCTGGCACAACTCTGCACACAGACAAAGATGGATCTCACCCATTATTCCCTGACCAGTCAATTTCTTCTGCTCATAGAACCGTTTAGAGAAGGCTGAGATAAATGGTTCTAAGTCAATTGCCAAAACCCCTACACCATTAGTATTTACAAAGTGCTTCTCATGGGTACCATCTCAATCTAAATACCATTTGTTTCTTCAAGAAACACAAAGCTCTGAAAAAGAAGATGAGGATAATCTCCATAAATACCAGCATGTGTAATTCTTCACCTTTTGAAACAACACTGAAAGGATACATTTTTAATGTTTTATTTTTGTTTTGTCTCTATGGCTTTAATGTTCCTAGAATCTTGGGTACAAATTTTTCCTTTTAAATGTTCATTTTTTTTCCCATTTGTCAATTATTGATTTACTTCCTGCAACCTGTGCTGAGCTCTAATTTACACACTTAAGTTTTGATCCCTTGTTTTCAAGAAACTTCACAAATTCTACTGAGAAGTCAGAAAGACACTGGTTAACCAAGTAGCACGGAGCATGGAGAACCATTATTTGTGCAGATATCCTGTAAACAAAGTGGTTTTACATTTATTTTGAGCAATAGCTGGCATCACAGGTAACAGTCTTAATTATCCTTATTTTTAAAGTAGTTATTTAGAATACTGAAAGACAATAAAAAAGAAGTAATTTGGGACCTTTTCTACTCAGGAGGAGGAACTCATTAAAATGGCTTGATTCAATTACAGTAATTGAAACTCCTCCTTTAGTTTTCTGCCATTTGGAAAAAAATACCACAAACCTCTGACTTGCTTTAAAGCTTTAGATTTTATCAGCAAATGATTGGGAACAGCAAATTTGTTCATATAACTTGAATGATTATCAGAGATGCCAGCTCATGTTAAGAAGCTGGGAGGCTGTATACTCCTCATCGTTGTTCCAGGGTGAAAAAACATAAAGATTTTGAATATTTAATAAGAAGAAAAATTCTCCAGGAATTGCTCTGTCAGTGGAATGCATGCACCCAAGGCTAGTGAAAGCACTGAAAGTTTGAAGATGTAAAGCACTCATCTCAAAGCACAACATTTAGTAAACCATGATGAGTTTTGAGTTGGCAAGGGCAAAAGGACAATATCAAGAAAGCAGAGTGACTCTGGCCTCTCTCTCATCCTAAATAACATAGGGAGTGTCTGCCCACTCTCCTGGGAAGTCAGGGAAAAGCCACTTGTCTTTCATCAGCCAATATGACCAGCACCAGAACCTTTACAAATGTTATTTTTTTCATTCTGATCACCATTTAACCACACTGCACTGAATCTTAATTTGCCTTGGCATCTTAGCCCACTGAAAAAGAAAAAAAAAGTGAGGAGCAAGGAAAAGGTCTTCCACAGGCATGTCACTGCACAAAAGGAACAGAAGCAACAGGGTCTGACTTTCCATAGGGCTAAACTGTCTCTTGAAATCAGATGTAGCTGCGTGTTGCAGAAGCATATACCAGGAAACCAGTACCAAGTACCTTGTCAGGTTTAATTAATAGGTATTTAAAAATGCTTGATTCAAACAAAGTATTAAGGCAGATTGATTATAAAAAGTGTCATAGTCAATTTGATGAAGATATCAATCCAAATAGGGAAACACACAATAACAGATAAAGCAAAACTAATGTCTTAACGGAGCAACTAAATTACTTAATGCAATTCAAGGCACACTGAGTATTTAAAGAGGTACCTCACCAGAGCTGACAGGGCTTCTTCATTTTTTAGTAGAACTGCAAAACATTTGAAAAGGAACAATCTCAATCCTTATCATCTACATGCATCTGAAAGTTTTTGAACCGCTGCTGAGACCCATCCCTGTTGAGACCCATCTGTATCACAGATTTAACACTCTGGTCCTTGACTGCCTATGTCATTTTTAAAATTGGAGAAAGGCTCCTAAATCACTTAGACCTTTAGAACACTAGGAGTTTTCACTACTGCCAGTTTTCTCTTCCTTTTCTTAGTACCATTCAAATCAAACATTTATTTTTATCATCCATTCAGTCTTAAAATGCTGCCTCTTTTTCTGCCTTGCAAACAATCTGAGGACCCAGGGATCACATCCAGCTCAGTCTTTCCCCCCTGATTGCTCAAAACAAGCAACCAAATAGCTGTGTACATGCAAGTTCACAAGGTAAAAGCTATGCTGATCTTTTAGAAGACAATACTTTGGAAGAATTCCCCACCTCGGTACTCACCCTGTACCAAGAGTACCAGTGCATGATATTAGCACAGGTTAGCCTACAGCATCATCAGCTCCTCTTGGCTTTTCTGGCTCTGGCCTCTCCAATTAGACAGGTCTTATGCTAGAGAAGCCCAAGGGTTTCCACAGTGTCTAAAAATCCATCCAACACTGGCTTGATGACTGATCCTGTCTGACTGCAGACAGCTCTGGATTCAGTGCAAGACACAATCTGATTACCTTGGAGCAATTTCTTAGATTGTCCTGAAATCATCATCAAGCATTTAAAAGTATTTCTCCCAGAATCAAACACAATGACAAAGGAAAGGGAAATATGAGAAGCATCCGAAGATGATCACAATCCTGCCTAAGTATCCTGTTCAGCAAAGAAATGAAATCCTACTGAAACTCTTTTCTGTTTTATCAACACGGAGCTGATAAGGGAAATTAAAGAAATGAACTCATATATTTTTAGGGCTTCAAAAAACAAATCCAGAAAAGCAAAGCAGGGCTATATTAATGCAGACACTGACAACAGATCTAAGCACCATGAGAGTTAGGGCTGTATCACATTTAAAAGCTGAGCTGAAACTTTTCTTCATCTGCTGTTCTAAAGCCATTCTGTAATTAAGCCCAAAGAGATGACAGACATTTATTGACAGTTAATGCAGTGCTCCTGCAATGTATTATTAGGCACAAGCCCAGAGGCACAAGGCCAAGTGCTGTTAATCTCCTAGCGAGTGCCGTAGTGTCTGAGATATGAACTGCCTGAAAATATCCGGTGGTACCGCTAATGTTTTTTAAAAGGCAGAAGCCTTGAGTTTTCACAGAAACTGATACACTGATTAACCCACCAAAATAAAAGTGTAATGGAAAAAGCCCTACCACAATTCACCCAGTTTTTAACCCCACTTTCCCACAGAGGTAGAGACGTACAAAAAGCCCCCGAAACTACCCTCCTTTGCCTTACCTCATACTTTACTTCGGCAGTGTCAAATCAGATCTTTCTTGCTTGGCTAAAAACCTTTTCAAAACAAGTGGAAACGTCTATCAGCTTTTACCCAAGAGAAAAGAATTGCTGAATATTCAATCATTGGAGGTTTCCTTCCAAATGCTCTGTTTGTTTGTTTTAGGGAAGCTTTAAGAAAAGCAAATAAAAGAGGTCTGAAATCCTCTGAGTAAAGCTGACTTCTCTCTCTGAAGGTCACCCTCAAGTCATTTCAGAACCGTGGAAATAGCCAGGAGGCGACAGGCAGACTCAAAAGACACCTTTTCTTCAGAAGTAACTTTGGTGCCTCGGGCTGAACTAAAAATATGCCCTCAGGTGGGGAAGTTTGCCACTTTTCACGGACCAAGCCAATTTTACCCTGGGAGAAAGATGCTGTAATAAGTTTTTCTTGCAAAAGTAACTCCAGCACAAGCACTTCAAAGAAAGGAGAGCTTCTCTCTTCAGAAGGACTCCATTAGAAGTGATCAGGGTTGCCAAAGGTCTTACTGACAAGTAGCTTCTTCCCTGGGACAAACCTTAAGCCCTGTTTTCAGGACAAATGCCAAAGCTGGAATACTAAAACGATACGATGCAGATCTGAATCAAGACAGCCCCTTCACATTCCTTCACAATTTATGGTCTGATCATACTAATAATATGCACTCAAATTGATAGTAATGCATTTAGCAAACACTTAACTATGACTGCCATGCTTATTCAGAGCAAATTTTGCTTCGTATCCGAACTGAAATTCGTAATCCCATTAGCTAAACATATTATTTAGTACGCTGCAACCTGACCAAGAGACTTAATTTTGTGTAAACCCGGAGAAAGACTCGGCAAGCCAGCGGGAGCTCTGCCTAAGCAAAAACTAGAGGATTTGGGGCTCCCGTGCAGGTCCATGCCCGGGCAAACCACCGTCATTCCAGCGAGAGCTCCGCATGCCTTTCTTCTGTAACTAAACGGAATCGACACCCTAAAACCCGAAGAAGGCAAGCGCACAAAGCAAGACTGCCGGGCAGCCCCGGCAGGGGCAGAGGCCACGACCCCCGGCCAGCTCCCGGCGCCCTCCGCCCCCAGCGCAGCCCCCTTACCTTCGGCACCGCCCGCGGGGTGCAGTGCCCGGGCAGGGCCGGCCGGCGCTCGGCACCGCCCGCAGCCTGGGGCTGACACCCGGGGCTGACACCCGGGCTGTCTCCAGCCCCCCCGGGGCCAGAGCAGGCGGGGGTCCGGCGGGAAGGACAGGACGGGGCGGGGCGGCCGCGCTTCGCCCCGGCCCCGGCAGCGCCCTCGCCCCACGCACGGCCCGGGGCGCGGAGCGGACCCGGCAACTTGGCGGGGGGTTGCCGCCCCCCCAGCACCAGTCCCTGGCCCGCCGGGCGGCCCGTCCGCAGCCCCTCTCACCTCAGGCACTGCCTCCTGCCCGCCGGGACGGGGGACGCCGCCGGCTGCTGCCCGCTCCATCGCCGCGCCCCGCTCCCGGCTCCCCAGGGCGCTCCGGCTCGGCGTGGCCCCGCTCGCCGCCGCCGCCGCCGCCGCAGCCCCAGCGCCGGCCGCGGAGCGCCGCCTGCCGCCGGGGGCACGGCCCCTCCCGCCCGCCCCCGCCAGCCCCGGGCCGGGGAGCGCCGCGGGCAGCCTGGCCCCAGCCCACCCCGCGGGGCACCGTCCTCGCCGGGCAGCGGCGTTAATATTGTCGCTAATGTACTTCATCAGCACACCCTCCCTCCCTCCCTCCCTCCCTCCTCGGGGCAACGCGGACCCCGCCGCCCGGGCAGCGGGAGCGAGTTGCCCAAGAACTCAGACCGAGCCCGAACGCGACGCGCTCTGAGGAGGCGAACGCGCTCCGCAGGGCGCCGGACCTGTGCTGGCCGCGCCGCGGGTCCCGGCTGAGTTTCCCCGCTCCGAGCCTGCGGGTGGGCTCCGTGCCCCTGGCAGGTGAGTGATGCCAGCGAGCCTGCGGTGCGTCCGAGACGCTTCCCGAGGTGGGGAGAGCCGGTTCCCCGAGTTTCTGTCCGATTCCGGCGCAGCCGCTGCCCGTCGGGGAGGCGGGGGCGGGAGCGGTGCCGGCAGCCCGCGCCGCGCAGGGTTGGTGCCCCGGGAAGAGCGGGATTTGACACCGACCCTGTCCCGAGCGCCCGTGGAGTCCGCGTGTGCCGGAGCCTGCCAGGACCCCTCGGAGGGCAAACTGGGGAGCGACGTTCACAGGCGTTTGGGCACAGACATATTGCCCTGCCTCACGTCTCCGACCTGCGGGCAGGAGCCTGCGGAAATGTTAAGCCTTTGGATGCTGGTGCGTGTGCGGGCTCTGCCCGCCTGTTCATCGCCTATGCACCGCCGCAGGATGCCGCTCCACCAGGCAAACAGGAAAACATAACACACTTGTAACTTTTATGGTTTTAGTGATGAGGATGCTCTCCCCCGTTCTCCCCGCCCCCATCGGTACCAAGTTATAACCTATTTGTAAGGACTGAATTACATTTCCTGAGGTGCCTCCTTTATCTCCTGCCAGATTCTGCCTCTGTATCTAGTACCTGACTCCGGATTTTTGTCAGGTTTTTTACACATTTTATTTTGTGTGGATTCTGGCATTCATTCATTAATTTAATTTTTTTAATGTTTCTTTTCCTTCCCCTTGGGAAAAGTTCTGGCTAGTTCTGGCATCTGTCAGGATTTTTGCCCCTTAATACCGAAGCAAACATTATGTGTGCATTTATTAATTTCTTTTCTCAGTTAGGGAGTCGGCTGCAAGAATTTGTCAGGTCAAACTTGATAAAAACTACCAGTCCCAGGCAGTCCCTTGTCTCTGCAAGGAGCCAGTTCTCAGAGAAAGCAGGACGTAGTTGTGTTGATACCATCTACAGATAGTATCTGCTATTAGGGAGGTTCTCTTTGTACATATATATAAATTTCAGGGGTTTTACTGATTATAGCTTACATTCACTACAAAATCTATCAAGTTTCAAGGGAACAATTCATTGCTCCTGAGCTATTTGGTTTTCAAGTTATCAGTGAAGAAGTAAATGTCAATTTAAATATATTATCTTCTAATTTAATTTAATATTTTGTTGTTCTTGCATTATGAAAAGACAAATAAACAGGACCACCCATTCAACCTTGCTCATGTCCTTCTCAGCTCCATCTTGGCTACGCTTCTTGCATACTCTCTATGAATCAGTCCTCTCTGCTCTCCCCCTAAATCTGGGATTCCAACAAACATCACAGTATCTGACCTTTTTTGTACCAATATTAAAAACTATTTGAAACAACTCGTGTTTCTCATACAACAACATTTTTTTATTTTCATTTGTTTGCTGCTTGATAGCACACATAGGCTGTAACATATTTTCCCTGGTATGAGATTTTCATACATTTACTTTTCTGTACCAGTTCTATTTATCCATTTAGTTTCACCTGCATGTAGCTTGTATTTCCTCAAAATTATCTGTGTTAAAATACACTGATATATATATATATATGTATATATATATAAAATTCTCTGGATAGTTAAGAGCAATATTGAAGATCAATAGCAGAATGCCATTTATGGGGTCCATGCCACTTAGCATTAAAAATAATACAATTTCAGTTTTCTAAATAGATAGAGAAAAGGTTTCATGGACCAGTTAACTGGTTTGGACAGGATCAAAATGGTACAGTCTTGGCAGAACTGATGTTGAAAGCTGGGTCTCTGAGTCACAAAAGGTAAATTGGCAGTTTTGTTTCATGCTCATGCCTGTAGAAGAATGGGATGGCCACCATTCTTTCTTACCCTTGATCCTGGGCTTGCCTGGACTAAATGCTATTGAGTTTACTTTACAATCAAATCTTCCTGCTGCAATTAAAAACACATTGATATGGTTTTCTGCAAGGAGCTCTCTTTATATGGAGTGTGAGTGCAGCCTCATCAGTCTTCCAGTTTAAAAATTTCATTTTCTATTTGGACCTAGTCCTGCTTTAAATGAGGTAACCACCTCAAGTCCCAACTATTTAAAAGGAGTACAATTAAATGCTTTGCAGGTGTGTTTACCTATTTCTTTCTGATCCATCCCATTGGTGCTGCAATTGCTTTTGCTCTGCAGATGGCAGCTTCAGTGGCACTGACATGGCAAACACAGAAGACATGGCACACCTCAGTTTCACTTGTTCAATTAGTTTAAAATTTCTTAAATGTGTTTAAATGTTTTTAAAATGTAATAAGCATAATAGCACTCACTTGCACTGCTTACCAAGAGCTACTTTCATAAAGCACAAAACCGCAGCTTTAAGTGCAATACTTTTTTAAAATCTGAAATCTGAGAAAAGCTGGAATATTATTCCAGAGCTGTGAAAAGGGAAAGGATACCTTTTCCTTTACACATACAACACCATAACTCCTAGCGTTGCTCTTCTTTTGTTGATTTGTTTGGATTATTTTAGCATCTCAGTTGTTATTACTGTCATGATGAATTTGGTGTCGGTACTCTTTAGGGATAAGTAGTATTAGGGATAAGAGTTTATGTATTACTACATGTACTTTACAGATGGAGAAACTGAGCTGCCATGGTTAAATTAGTTCACCGATGACTAAAGAAACAGGGCATGGCTGGAGGCAGTAAGAACCTGTACTAAAGCTGTGATTTTACATTTTCACCCTGGTGTCCCAGTCAGCAAAGTTCTTTTAGCCGCAAACTGGTATAAAAAGTTCTCTCTGTCTGTCTGGAAAGGACTAAGTGGAGAATTGGAAGCCTTTGCAGAGGGTGCGCCTAGAAACAGTGGCATCAGGCAGAAGGTGAGCTTCATGTGCTACTACTAGTTAAAAAGTTAGAGAAAGGTGATAGTGACCACAAACTTTGGGCACCGGGGATGTGCGTTATAGAAACTTGCTCCTTGGATACAGTGGCAGGGACGAAAGGAAGCTCCTGGAAGTCTGACTCCCACTCTTCAGCTCTCATAGCAGACAGAAATCCCTGAGATGGGTAAGTGAATGTGTCTGTGAAGACTGTGTTGAACGCTATTATTGTAATATTTTTGATCGATTGTCACAAAGTACTGCTGAGCGTGCTTTTGAAGGGAGAGAAAGGCAGATAGCAGAATTTTGGTACCTGTCATGGAGATAATTATTTTTCTAGCTGAAGGGAGGGAAAAGGATGGGGAGAAAACAAGAAAGGGAAATGAAGCATCACTTGCTTCAGGTAAAAGTGATTTTTCAAGCAGGAAAATAATTAAGCTGAACTTCTATTTACATGACTGCAACTGATTCCATTCAGGGCAGCTGATGCAAAAAAAAAAAAAAAAAATCCCCAGAGCTAAGAAATTATATTGAAGATATCAATGTGGTTGGAAAGGATAATATAATTGTATCAAATTACAGCAGTCCAGAAAAGACAGTAGTTTTCCCCTCAAGAGTAAAGAGGGCAAGTGCATATGCAAAATATTATTGATCTATTGTGACAGTGTCAATGTGTATATATTACATAAATATAATATTTTCTGTGTATCTTCTTTTGTGTAAGAAGGAGAATTTAGAATTTTCTGCAAACTATATATAGAAATTATAAAGCCTGTTGCAAGCAGGATGTACTTTTATATTAAAGCAAATTTTTCAAATTATTTCAGGTGAAATTACTCAAGTTGGAAAACCACAAGAGCTAAATAAAAAAAAAAAAGGAGATCAAGAAAGTCACAGAAGACATCAGAGAGCTACTGTGGTGATGGCTTAAGAACACGCCATATCCTTTTTGTGTGTAAATAATATTGCTATGAGTTACAGCTCTGGTGCTTCCTCTTTTATTAGACATCAGGTTATGTTTTTGCAGCTTTGCTGAAAGTCACAACAATGAATTTTGTGTCTCTATAATCTCTTGCATCCAGTTGAAGAGCACAGTGGTAACAAACAGCATATAAGTCACCTTCCAATTAAAGCTAAACTCAATTTTAAGGTAGTATATGCAAATCTACCCTGAAACAGAACCCTCACTAAGTTTGTTATGTAGAAAGGTGTTTATTTTCTTCTTGGTCTGTTTATTGCCGGAGTCATAGCGTTAACAGATGAGAGACTAACTCTGCCAAGCAGGAAACTCTTAGCTACTTGGCTCCATGATTTGAAATGAGACCCTGGTGTACATATTAACACTTATCACAACCGGACCCTTATGGTAACGACGTGTATAGATGGATTTCAGCTACTATTTCCAGAACAGATGCAAACTTACTCTGTAAACCATCCCTGTGTAGAGGTCTGTCCAAGCTGCCAAACCCAGGTGGCTGGCAGTGACTGCAGGCCATACCACGTGTTCAGGAATTGCTTGTCTACAAAGGGTTTGGAGTTAAAAATCGACATATGTCCGCCTCCATGTTGGTGTAACAAATCCCAGAAGCCATGCTCAGGCTGAAAAGACATTTTTCTAGTGTGTAGACGTTTTTGCCCACTCAAAACACCAAGGCAGAAAACATTCTATAAATGGGAAGAAATACAGAGCATAAACTGCAAGCAATTGGGAAGTTGGGTTTTGTCTCTCAAAATAAGCACACAAGGCTCTGAGAGAAACCAATACTTACTGAATAAAGACGTGGTCAGGCAGCCAAACAAGTGGAAAACAAATGCAACAGTGTTAAGCTTGATCCTGCCCTGCTTTGGGCAAAATTGCTTCTTAAATACAATTCATTGTGTAAATTCAGCATCTCACCTCAAAGTATTATATTTGCCGCATTACAGGCTTTGTGGTCTGAAGGATTCTCCTAAGCCATTTGGCTGAAAATCAAGGACAAGGAGAGAAGAATAGTATCAGAATGATCTCTGTAGGGTTTATCTGCTCTGTGGTTCTCAGAAAAAAAATTAAGCCAAATTCACTGGTTTCAGATTCTTGAAATGCATCATTAAACCAATCTAAGCTCTTGTGCTGGCTCTTTTATGTGGAACTAAGGCATTCACAGCAAACTGTAGTTTATTTTGGGGGGAAAAAAAGTACATCCCCTTTAATTCAGTGTCAGTACACAGAATTTTAAAATAGTTTAAAAAAATCACTCTGAAAGTTAATTCAGATTAATGTTTAATCATCCAGCATTCCTGATGTCTGGAAGCTTATGAGCATGGAACTCTTATTGTGCTATAAAGCAGCATTTAAATTTTTGTTGAAGGAGAATATGTCTTTTTCAGGGAAGAGTGATTTATCACTTGGAGCGGTCTACAGGAAGAGTTGGTGTACACTAATTTCGCAGTCCCACTCAGTAACTTCACAGTAACTTCCTCTATAGACACACATCCAGGTAGATAAAATTTATGTATTATTCATCTTGCTTTGCACATATTGCAGCACTTCGAGTACAAAATGGATCAGAGCACAAACAGTGAAGGATGACATTAGGAGCAAAATGGTGCTGAGGTTCCAACATCTGTATGTTTTCAGGAGTTTTTCCTTCAGAGTAGCTGCAGTGTGCTCCCAGGATCTCAAAGCCCATCAGTGGCTGAAGCACATCTTTCAGTTTAGCTCCTGCAGAAAGACCGTGGGTCAGGCAGTGTGAAGCAAGGGCACAGTAAATGGGGAGAATCAAGAAACTATTTTCAAAAGCACAGTCCTAATCTGAACTTTTATTGCTAGCATAGATATACTGAAACAGAGCATGGCTTCACAGAAGGGCCAGTCTGATGCTAATTTCTCAGGGATATGCTGTGAGTCAGGGGGGTGACCAGTGTCCTGAAGACCTGCTAGAGGATGGTTGGGGGACTCCCTGAGTTAGCAGAGAGGTTGGTATTTTTTATTTTATGGAAAAAAGGATGCAGAAAAGCACTTATCATATTGATGCCCATGGCACCATTCAGTCTGTCACAGCAGTTGATGCAGAAGTAAATCTGTAGTGAAGACCACATTATGAAGACTGCACTGAGAACTGGCCCTGATGCTTTTCTTGCCTCAGTCTGTTTGCCATGAGAAACAATAAATTAAATAGCATCAGAAACGCCAGACTCCTATATGTAATGAGCATGCAGCCCCCAGAATTCACTAAGCAAGAGGTCAGTGGGCTTAATGAATTTGACCAGCTCTTTTCAAAGACTACATTATTATTAACATTTCCAGTTTCTTAGTGCAAGCTGAAGTTACTGCAGAGCTTGGAAAAAAAATTCAGGGGTCGGGAAAGGATGTGCTATTTTTGACTTCAGTGTTGTATTTGTTGTCTCTGTACATGGCTGTGAGCATCATCTTCTGGCCTTGAATCCACTTACCACCCAACAAGACAGGAATCAGGTAAATGATTTGCTCATGTTGCTATCAGTGTCATGTTGCTGGTATGTGTGGCATCTTTTTCATGAGAAAACAACAGACCTACTGTTCCAGCAGCTTTCAACACAGATAGAGAATACTGTGAGGCTTGCCAGTGTGCTTTTGCTCTTTACATAGCAATTAAGCCTTGGGAGGAAAACAGATGGCCACAGGTGGGTCTCAGGCAGCTGTACACAAACCCCAAATATCCACCTAAGGCACAGTCACCTTTTGGGATTCAGGTAGCTGTTTGTAAATTGTTCACGTGGATGCTAACCTATTCCTGCCTACGACAATAGCACACGGAAGAGGTGGGAACAGCTGATGGGAAAGGGAGGTTAGGGCAGGAATATGCACAGTATCATCTGTGAACTCTGTCAGATATGGATTTTTTAAAACAGGGAGAGTTAGAATTTGCAGATGATGGTGTGGATGCTGACATCCAGAGGAGGGTGGTTTCGAGGATGGGGGGAATGTAGTTACCCTATTAATTCCATCATGGCTCACATTAGGAGAGTATCTTTAAAAACAAAATAGGATGCTGCTAAGACTTGTACAGGAAGATCTGGTGTATGTTACATGAGTTGTTAGGTTGAATGGTTTTTAAATTATTATTTTTTTCAAATGCCAGTGGCTGAGCTATAGCACAAAGCTGAACAAAGCCACTGCAGTGAAGAACATGAGTAATTTCAGCCGTGGGACCTGCAGAATTATTTAAGCAGATTTGTGTGATAACTGGAGGTTTTCTCACAGTGTTTAGTCTTGATAAGAGCAAGACTGATGTCCTATCTACACTGCTTATTACGTTTACTGCTTGATAGCAACGGAGCTGCTGAAAACAAGCAAACAAAAATTGTCAGGGAAGTCAAGTGATTGAATTACCATGTAATGAATGCCCAGAGCCACGAGAGGAATTTTTAGCAAAAAGACCCCAAACAAACAAAAAAGATTTTCAGAATTCTCAGAACTCAAAAGCATCGGGGGAGCTGCGTCAGTGGGAGGTGTCACAAAAGAGCTGATTGCTCTCAGCTCCTTCTCCTTTGTTGGGATGAAGGAACCTTCTGACTTCCACAGGGGGGAACTGCCTCAGAGCAGAAGGACGGACAAGCAAGGAGAAGGAGGGAGGTAGTTTGTCAAGGAGCAGCAGCCACCTTGGGTGCCTCCAGCTCATTTTCTGAAGTGCAGCCAGTTTCACGGGAAAGCAGCTCAGGAAAAAGTAGGTGCTAGGCTGCTTAGCAGCTGGCAGGCTGCCCCTCCTCGACCAGTAATTAACCTGAGCTAGGAGATGAGGCCACTTCTTGGTAAAATGCTTTTTGTCTTATAATGGTCGTGATGGAGATGGAACTGCTTGGGAGGGCAAAATTGACTCACTTATCCGTGTTATAACCTGACCAACAGCATTCACACCAGCCTGATCAAACTGTGCTTCGTGCTGGGGCTTTCATGAGCTGAATCACTGCAGGCAGAAAATTTCGCTCATTTTCCACTGCCTTCTCTCAGATTCTTTGGACATGCAGTTTTATCAATTTAAAAGGAACTCAGCAATCCTTTTCATATTGTTTTTTGAGCATTTTTTAAATGGAGAAATGGCAGCTCATTTGGAGCCCAAGAAAATGCCTGAAACATTCAAACGAGTTCCAGCTGAGACAGCTCTGGGTTCAGCATGGAAACAGGGAATTTTCTTGGCTGAAGAAGGTCATCCTATAGCAGGACATCTCTCCTTTCCTTAGCTATCTGTCTTCAGTAAAACCAAGGTGACAGATTAAATGTCACCAACAACCTTTACACTTTTCCTTTTAATTAATGACTCTTAAAGTGAATCAGCAGATGCATAACTTTCATCTTTATTATAAGTAATTTGCTATTAAATCCTATTTCACTATTTTAACTCAGTGATGCTATTGCTTCCTTACAGTACACATTGCAAAACACTCTTTCAAAGCCCAGCTAGAAATTAAAATTGATTGAACACCCAATACATTGCCCAAAGCCACATAAAAATTGAGCATGAATAGTTTCAGAAGTTAAAAATGCTATTCTAAAAAATTTGACAGGTCATTTACCCCTAAGAGAGTCCAGATAAGGGTGTCGTTGTTCACAAAGACACTGACCTTTAGCAGGCTTCACTCCCATGCTACACATGAAACTGAATGGTTAGATCTTTTGGGCCAAAACCCTAGAGAGAATCAGTGCCTTGCTGGTGGGCTGTGGGCACCAGTGGGTCAGCAGTCCTATCCCTGGTGATTTTGAGAGACTATTAGTCTTGCTCCAGGGCAGAATAGGAAGTCATCTAAAAGACTGAGAATTTTTTCTCTCTTGCTAGATGAGTCAGTACAGTGGGGCAGGGACAATTTTTCCTTCTACATCCATCCTTCAAATACTTCCTAAACTGTTAGAAAAGAGGTTGTAGATCAATTAAATGCATCTAATTTTTTTCTCCCTGGTTTCTTGTTTGTTTGTTTGTTTGGATTTTTTGGGGGGGTTGTTTGTTTGTTGGTTTTTGTGTGGGTTTGGTTTGTTTTTATTTGGTTGGGTTTTGTTTTAGTTTGATTGAGTTTTTGTTTGGTTTTGTTTTATTTTGGTTTGATAGTTTGGTTTTTGTTTCCTTTTTGTTTTGTCTTGTTTTTGTTTTTAATAGCAAACAATTGCATTTTAACCTCTTGGTACCCACTAACTTTGAAGCTGGATTACTGAGAAAGCAAGGCATTTAAGTATTACTATGAGAAAGAGCTACCCTAATACAGTACAGAAAAAAGATACCCTTTGCCCTTCATAGGCGCTACAAGGTCCTTGAGCTGCAGGGGAGTTGGGGATGCTCAGGAAGTTCCTCTGATGACTTGAGGTTCAGACTTTGTTCCTTGAAAGGGCTGAAGTAGCTACAGTGGCTGGACTTCAGCTGGCCATCAGGTGACAACCTCAACACAGTTGTCTTCCAGGAGTAGAATTTCTCCTCCTACCTGTCTTCTCTAGGCTTATTCCAAGGAGAACCACAATTAATGATAATTTCTGCATAAGAGAAATATATTTACTCCCCCCCCCCCTCCATTTATGATGTTACCAAAGATGCTATTCCTAATTTAATTTTCTGGTTTTGAGATAAATACCATGCTCTGCTATAACCCCATTGAAGTCAGCAGGCTTTTCTCAGCTTACACCTGGAAATGATACCAGTTCTCCGTGTGTTTCTCATTGTGCCATTCTGCCTAGGACACTGTTGTGGGGGAAAGAGGACCACTCATAGCTAGGGAAGAGGATCCAAGTTCTCTGACTGGGAATTTGTGCCACCATCGGTCTGCCAGCTGTTAATCTCCACCGTGACCCAAAGCCCTGGAGAGATACCACCTTGGTAGATCGAAAGAACATCGTGTACCAGAGCTTCATCACTGGACAGACTTAACCTTGTGCCACTACAGGATCTAGCAAATAACTTGTCAGTGGGAAAAGTAAACCATTCAACAGGTTATCAATTAAAAAAATGCAGCATAATAAGGCTCAAGATTCTCACGTGTTCTGCACATTTAAAGCAACATTCATTCAGATGCTTTTTTTCATCCTATTACTTAATTAAATTTATAATAATATAACAATTGCCCAAAGAGCATGAACGTGTTCATATGCAGGAAGCAAATTAACTCAGTAAATTGCTGACAAAATCAAACAAATCAAATGTTTGGTGTTCTCCCCCAAATAACATCCTCTCATCCATTATCAAAAAAAAGATACTTGTATGAAAAGCTCATACTCAAGGTATTCTCCCTGGTACTGCACTATTCATGATACAAACCCATGCAGTTTATTACAGCATACAAGAAAATGATTTTTATCTGCAAATATTTCGTAGTAGCTCTTTCTTGCATACGGATTATGGGTCATTAGCTACCGAAAAAGAAATATCTGCTGGCATACATTGCATGTAGCTGCCTTGAAAGGGACAGTGGAAGCATGTGCCTAATGAGGTCACCCTGGGAAATTCAAGCACACTCAGGCAAGTCTGATTAACAAGTTTGCAGAAACAGAGGCTGCAAGAAGATACTTCTCCATCACTTCTCAGGCGAGGCTGTACAGATGGCATTTTCTCCAAACTGTTCAACTTTGTGTTACAAAGTGTTTAATATGCAAGTTCAACCTATTCTATTCCAGGCTGAACATACTCCAGAACCTGAATAAAACCAGTCTCGGGGAAAGTGTTAGAACAACATTTGCAGCTTAAATTTTCAGCACAGACCCTGAAAGTTATCTTCAGACCTGCTCCTTGCAGCAAGAGTTTCAGTGACAGTTGAGATAAGGATTAAAGCTGATGGATTTACATCAGAATTTAAATGCCTGAACATAATAAGTGATTTGCTCATGGTGACACGAGATGCTTGTGATCTAACAGGCATTATTGCAAGCTCCAGCGCAGGCTAAGCTCTATTCAGTCTTTTGGATTAGTCATAATAAGACAGTAGCAAGTCATCAAAATATTGACTCAATTGGCTGGATGCAAAAGGAATCAGGCTAATCCAGGGGCTAAAGGTAGATACGAAAATCATAAAAATCAATGCCATCAATGCCAAAACAAATACCGTTAAGGGGTCACTTGGTTTGACCCCTCAGCACAGGAAGCCGCAGAGAAGTAGGGGCAGCTGTGGCTGAGAGCAAGAGAGGGGCAGCTTCATCCCAAGGAAAAATAGTGTTGACACATTCAAAGGTGCAGAAGGAAAGAAACAAGTTCAATAAGTGCTAAGCCTTCAGTCAAATAAGGGAGTATGGTTTATCTCATCTCTGAAAGTTGAAGACTTGGCCATAAAATATCATTCCTCTGCAGAAGACAGAATACCAAAGTAATACTTTGTCATGGTTTTGTCCTGGGTCACTTTGTTTTTACACCTCCCATACAATTATTAATCAGTTGAGAGAAAGTTTATGTTGACAAAAGAAACTGGATTGAGAAAAAAGGTATGAGCATTTATTACTAATAAGCTAAAATTAAAGGACTATATCTACAACAATTCTACTTAAGTAAAAGGTACTATGTATTTACAGAAAATATTTCTCCCCCCCCGCCTTTTATACCAGTTTAAGGAGGAGAAGCAGTTTCCATCTCCATTCTCGGAGTTCCAGCTCTCTCTCTCCAGTAATTCTGCAGCACCCTCGTTGCAGCTGGAACTCTTTCTCCTCTCTCTGTGTCGGCCTCCAGGGCTGGGCTTACCCCCCTCCTGGGTTAATGCCGAAGGCTGGGGGTTACCCAGGTTCTGAAGGATCTTCTTCTATAGGCTTGCAAGGGGATACTTGTTTACTATGGATCTTCTTCCACAGGGTTGCAGGGGATAATGGTTTAAGAGTCCACCCCTGTTCCCTATGGAGGTCCCTCCCCATGAGAGAACAGTCCTTGATAGACCTCTCAGCATGGGTCTAGTCTGGATCCTTTACTCGGATTCCAATATCCCACCTGAGCTGTCTTGCTCCAGCATGGGTTTCCCTCAGGGTCACAAATCTCCAGCACTAGCAGTATGGATTTCTCACTGAGATCCCAAGCTTATCTGAGCCGTCTCACTCCGGATCGTTCCCTTCAAGGGTCACAAAGTCTTTAATAGGACTCTGCCTCACCTCAGGTCTCTCATGAAGTCACGGCTTCTTCATGCATCAACTTATTCCAGTGTAGACTCTTCCACGAGCAGCATGGGAGTCTCCTCACCCCACAAACTTCCACAAGGTAGCAGGGTTTTATTTTTCAGTCTTTTCCCTGCTGAAGGGAGGGAGAGCGAAAGGGGGAAGAAGCAGCTCTCTCCCCTTCGAACTTTTCCTTTCTCTCCTACTGCAGCTTCAGCTGCCAGCTTTGACCTTGGACGACTCTTATCTCTTCACTGGAATTTCTTTGCAGCGGTTTCTCATCCAAGCAAGCAGTCCTCTAAAGTTGTTTTTTTTCTTCACTCTCTTACAACAGAGAAGGGGATCTTCAGTGCTGCACCTGCCCCCCTGGCCCAAGCTGGGGGAGGAAGGGGCCTTGGCCCTCTTCGAGCCTACCGCCCTTCTACATGGCTGCTGCTCCTAATTTTTTAACTGTGCAACAAGTCTTCTCTTCTGTTTTCTTAGAGATGTAATTAGCAAAGGCATTACTGAGCTTTTTGATTGGCTTTTTGTCTGGAAATCACCTGGACAAAACCATCCTCAGCCCCAGGGATGGGCTGGTGGGCAAAACCACGACATGCTTGAACAGGAAAATACAGTTACAGACAGAAACATGTATTGTCTGAAAGAGTTAATCAAAAGAACAAAATATCAGAAGAGCTGGATTTTACAATGAAAATGCCAATGAAAAACCAGGATACAGTTTTATTTTAAAAACAGAAGACACCATCTTTCAAATGGAACTTAAATCACTTCCAGTTTCTTTATGCATCACGCATTGACACATTACTGATCCACAGGTGGAGAGGACTTTAGGTGAGCCAGGTAAAGTCTGAAGGAGAGCCATCACAGAACTTACAGCAGTGTTGAGAAAAAAAAAAGATAACACACATTTTCAATTAAATTCATTCAGCTATAAGCAAGTATGCCCAGTCAAATGAGATCTGGATCAGTTTTTCAGAGAAAACTAGAAGAAGAAAAAGTAAGTGGGAGAAAAACGTATCCTTTTGCAAATATATTTTTCTATGTTATGCTTTTAACTACCAGGTTTTAAATCATGTCTGAAGAGGCCTGGGAAAAGCACATTAGCACCTCTCCACAAATGCTGTGTTTGAACATGATTGGCTTGGGGAGAGGGGAATGAAATATTTCCAAACTCAGTGTAGACAAAGCCTGAAGGCTGTTGGCATAAGCACAAAGCCAGAGTAGTGCTTCAAGAAAATGGAAAGAAAATGCCTTTAAAGCAGAATTCCCCAAAATGACATTAAACAGCACACAGGAGATAGGGCCTTTGAGAGTAGCATCTCACAATTAGGTCAGTGCTCAGTCACAGAGCTCTTTTGTGAATGCTGAAGGTGTTCCACAACAGGAGTCAGAAACTTGCTGAGAGCCAATTTGCCTGCCTATTCCAGAAATCCTTCTGGATCCCCTGGTTCAGTTTTCAACATTGCAATTATCAGACTGCCAGGGAGACTGATACAGCAAATTGACTGTTAACCTCCACTGCTGGTCGTAAAGAGTTAACAGAGGAGCTCTGGGGGGCAGCTGGCAGCGTGCCCGTAGCAGCTCACGGCATCCTTTGGGGGAGTGAGAGACCTACCAGCCATTTCTGTGTGCAGAGGGACACAGTGCGATGTGAAGTTACCAACTGCATTTAAAATACCCTGTTTTCTGTGACCAGCACTCTCCCTGCCTCCAAGTCAGCAGAGGGCTTGCACATGCCCTGGATATTAAAGCACAAGCCGAGGTCCTACGTGTGTTTCTGACGTGGCGTTTGCAGACCGTGGCAGCCAGCTCTGTCAGACAATGCCATCCAAGTGAGTATTAGCCAGTAGTTTCACTGCTTACCCAGAAGAGGATTTCACATTTGAAAGAGAAAAGACGAGGCTGCTGTGCCCTACCAGAAAGCTACCACAACGGAGGTAAGCAAGGAAATGTCTGCCAATGTGCAAGGCAACTGTGCCAGCTCCTGGAGTTTTAGGGAGTGTGTTTCCATTTATTTTCTTTCTTCTAACTTAAACATTTTATTATTTATGAAAAGGAGAACATGTGAGCAATAAAAAATCTGTGTGAAAAGGAGAGCATTTGCATTTTCAAAACAGCCTGTAGATGGCTGAGATGACACCTCAGAGGAAGATGGATGCAGATTTCCAATCAAATCTGTCATTAAGCTGTGTGGAGCTAGGAGTAAAGCTCAGCATAGGCTTAGGTAGGTTTGTGTGCAGTGTGGCTGATTTTCCAGCTACTTCTTCAACTTACAGTGTTGTTCTGTCTCCTGAGCAATGTCTAGTGGTTTGGTGTGCTGGGCTGAGCAGACTGGGGTTGCTCATTGAGCCACAGGCAGGACCCAGCACAGATGGTGCCTTGGTGTATCAGTCCTGTGACTGCTGCTCTTGGGCTTCAAAGAGGCTCCTGCCAGCAGATCAGGGAGCAGAGATGGGACTGGGGTGAGGATCTGGGGAGCTGCAGTGGGCTCGAAGGAATGCAAGTGGGACTTAGTAGCCAAAGGCAAGGCCAGGAGTCAGAGCAGCACTAGCACATTTTGAGTAAAGCATCAACATATAAGGGCAAGACTAGATTTGTAGCCAGCAGCTCAGGCATCCCTTGAACAAAGGTTGGTCCAACCAGAGCAGAGGCAGAGGCATGGCAAGGCTTTGGTCAGCTTTAGGTGCCCCGAAGGGTGTGTCATCCTGCTTAGTGCCCTCAAAAGTTCCAAAGCTATGAAGAAGTGGAGCACAGACCAAACTATTTGCAACTCCATTGGTATTGCATGTGCTTTTGTTGAGGTGATATACAGGGAGTTTTTTCAATCTAATGAGAGCAACTCTTCTCTGATGGTCAGTCTTTAGTGCAATCAAAATTTTGCTTCTGTTTTGTGGTAAGGGAAATAGAACAAAGCGTCAATAAACCTCAGAAACTGTTCTCAGGAAAGTTTGTTATAGGTACAGATGCTTGTGATTTTATACTACATACTTATTGCCAGTTAAAATGTGGAAACCATTTTAAGGGTTCTGTATTGTAAAATACAACTTACATAATTTAAAACCAACTTTCAAAGCTAAGATGAAGCTTTCTTTTACATTTTTTGAATTAGTGCTCTATAATCCTTATATTTAATTGCAGATTTAATTACGGAGTTTTCTTCACCTTTTATTGTTTAATCTCACCTTCCTGTGTAAGGTCTGCTTTAAATGACCTGAAATTACTGAATGTGGAGCGTACTGAACAACAAAATTCAGTAAACTGTCATTAGTCTCTGTATGATGAATAGAGACTAAGAAAGTGCTGGCATATATACTGGCATATGACATAATTTTACCTAAAAGGAACCGTTACTCATCAGCTCAACATGTGGGATTAATTGGCTTTTCTTATTACCAGGGGAAACAAAAAAAAAGTTCAAGTTCCCCTTGCAAAATTATGCACTATTACTTATTAATATCTCTTCAGCAGGAAATACTCACTAAATTAAGTGAGAACAGGTTTTTTTTAATTTTATTTTATTTTTTGTCAGACCAATCAAGTTAGTCTGTGTAATTACAGGCTAAACCAAATGTATGTACCCTGACAGCCACTTGCTGCCTGTGGACCACTTTAATTGTGTACTGTCATGTGCTACCATAACGTTCTTTCCATGTCACTTTTTATTTTACATTAATTCAAGACATTTCTGACACTGTGTTTTTTGCTGTGAGTTTCATTTTGCAGAAACAAGTATTTGGAAATATTTGGTGCTCTTGCAAGGCCTACAAAGCTGCCCTCAGCACAAATATCTCTAGAGGTAGGGAATACTCAGTTGAGTATTTCTTCCTTTTTATAGTGTCTGTGTGAGCAATTCTGCAATGCCATTTACAAATTACAAAGGATCTGAAATTAATGATGAATGGAGAATGGCTGAGGTGCTGAATAGCTGCACAGAAAAATCCTCCATCACAAAAGAAAACAGACAAAGGAAGGTGTGGTATATGTTCGATGCTTCCACAAAATGCCGGTGTGATCTCTAAATAAACAAACTATAGTAATGTGAGATGTTTGGGCTGTTTAGTCCGTTTCTAAGTTAACAGGGAAAAAAACCAAACCCACATTATTGAAAGAAATATTGATAAGGAATTGTTTTGCAAATGCCTTTTGCAGAATTCCTCAGTATTGGGGTGGGGGGAGTGTCCCAGAGATCTGAAAGTATCCTTCTCCCACCAAACAGCAAGAATCAATGAAACCCAACTGGTCTCTGGCAGTATTGGCTAAGAAACCATACCACAGATGTAAACATTAGAAATTTGTCATAGCCCAAGGTTTCTACAAGGTTAAAGATCAGAAAAAGCTATACATGATTTTCAGATTTCCTGCTCTAGGTTATGGAATGAACACCATGAGAGGAACAGCCCCTGTCCGTGCAAGCATGTAGGTCTTGAAAGCCTTGAGACCATTCCTGATAGCACGGTCTGGGATGCTGTGAGCAGGGAGTGCCACAAAAACAGAAGAGAAAATAGAGCAGTATAAGAGTAGCTGCTTATCCACCACTTATTAATGGAGAAAGAGGGATAATTTGTTCCTCTTGAAGCAGAAAAATGACCCTTTTTTGCACTTCTGGGACAGTATGCTCACAGTGCATTGCAAAATTTTTTTTATTCTTGTACGATTTGTATGATTTGAAGCACGGAAAAGTACAGAGGGATCCAATCATTTTCCAAAAAGTTGCTGGAAGAACTAAATTATGTTTAAAAAAATACAATCCTGTTTTATGCTGTAAAAAATAGAGTTTTACTTCCACAGGGTGATTTCCATAACAGTCAGCATTGTGAGAGATTTCTGACTAATTTCACTGGTGTCCTGGTTCTGGTGAATTTTTGCAGTAGCCAGGAGGGGGCATGGGTAGGACCTGGAGATTATTCGATGCACCACAGGTCATTTTCTGGGAATGAGGAAAGGTTCACTTCTGGTTCAGGGGAGTATGGCAGCGTTGACTTGGGCTGTGTGGTGAGCATTTTGCATGTGAATCACTCTCTCTCACTTGTGCACTTTTGTTATTACTATTGTTGCTGTTGCTGTTTGTTTTCTTATCTCATTGCTGTTTCCAGTAAATTGTTCTTATCTCAACCCGTGATCTTTGCCTTTTGTGCCTTTAATTCAACTCTCCATTTGCCACAGGGGAAGGTGAGGGGGAAGTGAGTGAGTGGTGTATGGTTTCAATGGGAGCAGGACACTGGAGAATACCAATCCTAAACCATGACAACTGGAAATACAAAGAGTTATGAGAAGGTGTTGCTGAGCTTCTGATGATAGAAAAAGTAATTTCTGGATTCCATTAGTTTGGTGTAGCTTTGTCACAGAAGGAAGGCAATCTGTTTTTTCCTTTGGAAGGTGTTATCCTTTCAGAGATGCAGAATTTAATTAAAAAATAAAACAACAGTCAATAATGTAAAGGACAGAAATGTCATGGCTTTCTGAGCACGCTTTTTTTGGTCAAGGTTAATAGATAACAACAAAATGACAAAATAAACTGCTCTGGGAAAACAACATGTAATACAGGTTCTGCAGACGACAGAGTCTGCATTGGTCATCTCTCATAACCTCCTCATACTGTTATATTTGGAGTTATTAGTAGAATATTTTATGAGAATGTCCATTCAGTCTTCATTTCAACATTATGTACTAGGGTTAAGAGATGATCAAATGTCTTTTGAAAATAAAAGTAAAGATTATAAACAAATGGTGGGAGTAGCCACTTACAGGTCAGCAGGGACACTAGCAGAGAAATTTGTTAAATAACATGCATCTTTTCTTTTATGCTTTTACTAATTATCTAGAGTAGAGAATAAAGAATATATTAATCAAAGTCCCAGATATATTAAATTCAGTGAAATTACTAATACAAAGAAGATATGAAAAAATAGAATAGAACGCATCTAGATAAAAAAATAAAGGGAGAAAGTGAGAAAATGAGATACCATTTATGGAATAAAACCCAATCAAAATGAAAAGCTATTCTAAATCACAAGGGGAAAGAACAATCTAAGGCATGCACAATCAGATAAACCTGCAGAGAAATTACACAGAAAGAATCTTAGGGGGCTGTATTTGCAATGCAGGATAGCAAGGTAAAACAGCCAGAGAAACATATAATGAGGCTGGAATATATAGATAAAATCTTTTCACAGTCACACCTGGAATAGCCTGTTCACTTCTTTATGAGATGAAGATAAAAGGGAGAGAGTTCAGATCAGCGCAGCAAATGGATTCATCAAGGTCCAAAGTTTGGTTTATGAGGAAGAGTGAAAATACTTCAAAACACGAAAGATGATTAGTTAGATTAAGAGACAAGTACAGACTAGGAACAAAGGAGCAGTCTTGAAATATTTGAAACTTATAAATAATGTTGATAAAGGGACTCAACTAGCTAATTCAAAGCAAACACAAATGAAGAGGTGAATCTAGGAAAAGAGGTCAGACTATATGTCAACAGTCCCTTTCCTAACAGCTCACTGTTAACTTGCACAGCGATTTTACAGGAGACATCATGAAAGAAATTCCACTTGGCCCATTCAAAACCTGAGAAAAACCCTGCAAGAGAAGACAGCCAGGAGCAGGCAGATTCAGCTGCCCAGCTGGAAGTGACTGGTGTCCTCTTGCCCTTCCTCAGCCCCTCAGTTCTTGCCAGGGCTCCATCAGAAGTCAGTGGTATGCATTGACCCTGGTTGGTGGCCCCTGCCCTGTCCTGTAGCTGGGTAACTGCTTCTTACTCCCTCTGAGACTCTGTCAGGCATGAATTAGAAGTCAGTTTTGCCTTTCTTGGTTCAAGTCTTTCCTGGACATACAATGAGCCTGTGTGGGAAGAATGATGCTGCTTGTTTTGTGAATCCAGCTGTGCCAAAGCCAGGCTGTTCAGCAGATGCTCACTGGATTTCTCTAGTCTGGCAATTATGAGAGCATCAGTGGGAAAGGGTGTCAGCTGGGAGTGAGAAGCCCTAACAGTGCAGCTGCAAAGCTGACCCTCTCTTTGGGTAGAAGTGCAGTTTTGTGTCTTGTTTCACAAAGCAGAGGAGAGCAGCAGGTAAGATTTGAATGGTAAATGGTGGGGTTGAGGAGTAATGGTTGGCAGCCTGGCAGTGGAAAAACACTTGCTAAATTTCTTGGCATTAATGTCCTGCTGAGACATTAAGCCTTATGGCATCAAAAGCAACTTGCTAAGAGGTAACGTATGCTTTGTCCACCTCTAATCCAGGAGGACATTTCCCTCAAACTCAGTTTTCTCTCCTGGTCAACGTTTTCCACACTGGCCCTGTGATAAAAGAGCATTTACTTATTGGGACAGACAACCCTATTTCACGCTCATCGTGCCCCACCACACAGTTCCTGTTTCACTAAACCAACTTTTCTGTCGGTAAGGATATCATGGTATTCATTACACCTTTTATTAGTGTGCTGCTGTCTAACATTTCATTGTCTAACAGCACCCATTGTGTTAATGGTCATAGAGTGCAACGTTGAATGTGCACGATGGGAAATAACGCACATACTACAGGCAAGAGGGCAATTGATTGGACAGTTTAATCTCCCGTTTCATTCCCCTGCTGCCATTAGGAGGTCAATATCATTGAGTGAGCATGCCAAGGCATCATCTTGTGAGAAAGCCTGTCTTTGGTGGGGTGTAAAGAGGTGATGAAAAATAAAGAGAACACAAAAAGTAAAACAAGACTTACGTTAAAGTCTTTCAGACACAAAATAGTCACACCACGTTTGCAGATAGATATTGGTTTCAGACAGAATATTCATACAGTAGCATTGAGCACCTTTCAGCTGCATTTGCTAGATGAACTAAAACGCAGCGACCTTTCAATGTTTTCCCTAGATAAGCCTGAATCAGAATCCCAAACCCAAACACCCTCAAACGCTGGGGACATTTGGATCTAATAGATAGATTAGCTAGGTAGTTAGGGATAAGTTTAGATATTTGTGGAGGAGGGAAAAGAAATCTTACAATGCGTTCCAGCCTCCTGCATAACCGTAGTATCTGCATGGAAAAAGTGGGCATGTGAGAAGGGCAGCATGACTAACTGAGACAGAGGAGAAGGAAGAGGCATATATAGGCAAGGGATAGTTTTGCAGGTATTGGGGAGAGGAGTTTCAGTGGGGCACTGCGTGTGTCCAGCAGTACTGCTTCTGCAGTCGTGTTTTGTCTTCTTGGCGTTTTTTCTACCAGAGAGAACCTGGAAAGCTGGAAGCAAAACCCAAAAGGCAAGCAATTAAAGGTGCACCTCCTACCAAAGCCTGAGAGTCAAGGGCCACAAAAAATTGAAGTCTTCGTGACATCCTTGGCATTTGAGGAGTACAAGCAGCAAGGTTAAAAACCTGGCAAAGCTGACGCCTAAGAACTATTGTTCAGGTATTGGAAGGAAAAGCTTCCTGGGCATCAGTTTGCTGGAGGTGACTCTAGGAAAACATTACTCTAAGGAACTGTTTAATGCTGTTAGTGTGGATTCTTTCCAGTAACTCAACTAAATCATCAAGAAATTTATTACAAGACAATACAAGCAGGAGAAGAAGTGGGTAAAATCTATTGTGAGCCTTGTAGCAAGGATGTTTTTATGAACATTTCTACAATGATCCTGGCCTTTATGTGCAAAAGGACATGAACTCCACCTGCAAGTGCACATATGCAGTTTTGTATGGAAAAACAGCAGGGGAGGTGTTTTTCTGTCTTTTGGCAGCAGGCAGCAGTGTAGGGAGTGTGCATGCACCCCAAGGCTGATGCCTGCAGCAGGACAAGCTGACAGTTGAGGAGCAGCTGATTTTTCAAGGGAATGCCCTGCACCAGTGGGCAATGGGAGTTGACTTCTTTCCATCCCTGCTGTCCCTAATTTATTTGGAAACAGCACACCAGGTTGCTGCAGGCATAGAATTGTGTGTTTTTTCAGAGGATTGGACTCTAGAGCACGTTGGGCAGCATGTTGGGCTGCATCACTCCTTTTTGCCGAAACAATAGGAAGGACAAGGGTCAGTAACCCTCAGTACCAACACTGCTTCTAGTTCTTTTGTTTCTTGGCACTGGAGTGGAAAGTAGTAACACAGTTGTACCCCTTTCCCTTTTCTACTTTGAGAGGGAATCATGAGATGTGATCACAACAGCGTGCTGCCATACATGAACATGAGAGCCAGGTGCTCTCCAAAGACATGGCAAGGAAATCCTGTCTGAAATTAGTGGGATGGCAACCTTGGACTTGGTGGCAATACAAGACTTCCATCCACTGTGTGTAAGTTGTGACAAATGATACTTACAAGCCTGGATAACTCATGATAGGATCATATCCTAGTCCTGGGCAGGTCTGTCTTTGAGGTAACCACTACCCAAATGTCCCAGGCAAGCCTCTTCCCATAGGAGGAAGGGCACATGCTGAGCACCTCTGGCAAGCTCTGCAGTCATCCAAGAGGAGATGAAATGGCACGGAGAGCTCAGAGGATGCACCCAGGCTGATGGGCTGTAGTCACGCTGCTCAGTTGAGACTTCCATAATTATTCTACTTTATAATTAAAACTCCAAAACTTCTCATTCTTTAACAAACGATGAAGATGCATGATGAAAACCAAGAGAAGATGTTGTACGTGGAAAAAGAAAGCTATGGGAATGAACCATGAACAGGCATCACCCACATCCCATGTCACAGCAACGACATGTCCCATGCCAGGGAACAAAACCCTTCCTGCAGCATGAAGCAACCCCTGCAGTGATGGTGGAGAAGTGAGTTGTTTCACAATTCTTCTGGCACCTGAAGCCCTGCAAAGGGCGGCAGGGGGAAGAAGCATGAAGCCCATCAGGAACCCCTCCCCAGAGATGGGGTGCATGGAGCGTGGCTGAAGGTACCCACTTAGCAAGGGTGAGGCTCACTCACTCACTCAAAAGGCTTTGCCTGCAGAAGACTTGAGCCCATGCCTGGGCTCAGAGGCGTTGCCACGTTGTGATTTTTAGTGAAAAAAGTGGCTAGAGAAAACAGAATAAAATTCAGATCAATTATGCTGTTCAAAGCCAGTCTCTAAATTAATCCAATTATGCTGCAGCAATCTTTGCTTAATGCCCAGAAGCTAGGAAATGATGGTTAGAGCAGTCATAGGGGAAATCAGTTGATAATGACAATAACCAACAATGGAAGATGCTATTCTGAAAGTGAAGTGGTAGGGAGTGGGGAGGGGAGAGAAAACACTCTATTATTCATCCTTCACTTGCAGTATATTGCTTAGCTATTACAGGATAATGCACCAGAGCTAACCAAGCACAGTGCTGCCTCCAGGTCTCAGCGAGGAAGAAGTCGAAACTTGCTTATCGTTCTTTACTAAGGAAGCCTCCCAGCACTGTTATTATGGAAGTACAGTTCTTAATAACCATTGCACAGCCGTGTTCTGGAACAGCTTGCCCACACAACATCTCTACCTCTGTCAGGCAGGCTGCTAAAAGCCTATTTTTATGTTTTCAAAATTTATGCTTCAAATCAACTTGGTGCAGCAGCTCAGCTTCAGGGCCTTGATGTTTTCCATAGAATCATAGAATAGTTTGGGTTGGAAAGGACCTTTAAAGGTCACCTAGTCCAATACCTTCCCTGCATTAAGAACGGACATCAACTAGACCAGGTTACTCAGAGCCCCACCAACCTAACCTTGAATGTTCCCAGGGATGGGTCATCCACAGCTTCTGCAGGCAAACTGTTCCAGTGTTTCACCACTCACCATAAAAAATTTCTTCCTTATATCAAGTCTGAATTCACCCTTTTTGTTTACAACCACTACCCCTTGTCCTATCACATCAGGCCCCGCCAAAATGTCTGTCCCCATCTTCCTTATAAGTCCTCTTTATGAATTGAAAGTGGAGCCTTCTCTTCTCCAGGTTGAACAACCCCATCTCTCTCAGTCTGTCTTCATAGAAGAGCTGTTCCATCCATGTGATCATATTCATGGCCCTGCTCTGGACTTGTTCCAACAGGTGCTGATGATCCCAGAGCTGGATGCAGTGCTCAAGGTGGGGTCTCACCAGAGCGGAATAGAGGGGCAGAATCACCTCCCTCGACCTGCTGACCACACTGCTTTTGATGCAGCCCAGGATACAGTTGTCTTTCTGAGCTGCAACTGCACAGTGCCAGCTCATGTCCAATCTCTGATCCACCACCATCTCTAAGTCCTTCTTGGCAGGGCTGCTCTCCCTTTATACGTCAGCCCATGTTGGTACTGGGGTTTGCCCTGACCCAGGTGCAGCACCTTGCATAATCTATAACACAGCTGGCCACATTAGGCTTCTAGTTTGAGGCATGAAAAGACAGAGGAGGAAAGGTGCAAATAAGAATACACTGCTGCTTTAATCAGTCGGTCTGTGCGCACACAGGTAGCCCTTCCAGCTGAACTTGGGCCTCTTGAAAGCACCAATGAAGAACTGTATGTTGATAATTTCAAGATGGCACATTAAAACTACTTAAAAACATTTGGCCCCAAATGCCTAAGTAAATGGGTATGGATTAGCAAGAGAAAATTCAGCTAATTGCCCTAGACAAATTTCACTCAGAGCCTGCATCTCAGGTAATCTTTATGGAGGCAAAAGCCTGTTCAAAATGAAGGATAGTCATGAGTTTTGTGAGGGACTCATATTCATGCCACTGCACTGGTATCTTGTGTGGTTTGCATACCTCTCACCCCAAATATGTCTGAATCTTGGTCTAGATTTCTTGTTTTGTCGGATACTTCACAGCAAGACTTTACTTTTGAGCTCTAGCTCTTCTTCGAACTACATAATTCAGATCCTCTCTGCTGAAAACCAGATGCACCCTCCAATGCCCAATCTCACATATCAGAACATAAAGAATATATTTATAAGATACTCAGCTCTGCACATGCTTGGATGTAATTTCTGAGACAGTATCCTTCCTTGTTAATACTGGAAGAACCTGTTCCCACTCTTGCAGCCCACATGCTCCTCAGAAAATGTTTTTTTGAACTGTGTTAAAATTTCACAAAAGATTTGATGTAGTCTCATTTCAACCTATTGGGAAAATCTCGTATTGTTTACCCTGTTACACCTCGTTGCCTCAAGACTACTATTGTTATTCACAGTGTCTCGCATTTGAAATTGCATGTAAACCCTCACAGAGCTGTGAACTTAGCTTAAAAATCACCAGGTATACTTGTTGGTGCCGAGCTTTTTCACAGTGCAGCCAAGACATGATTTCAAACTTTGCTTCACAACCTGAAGGAGAAGAAAATTCACATTTTCTTAAAGTGCAAACTGAAATTCTTGTAGCTCGCAGACTCCAGGAACCATTGTTTTAAATGGAAGGGGTTGGTAACACCTGTTTGTGTCACAAAAGGGTGTCCGAGTGTTGTGCAGTTATATTTACAGATACAAATCTATTAATTGATAATGACTAACTAAATATCTTCCAAGAAAGCCAAGCAAACTTCATAGCATGAAAGCTACAAGCACTGAGCCTTTAGTGTCACATCAGGAGACTCTAAGCAATGAAAGTATTTTCTCCTTTTTGCTCTCTAGTTTTCTAAATGCTGCCATAATGACCCAGAAGAGAACCTGAATTAGTTTTAAATTCTTTCTGATCTGGCAAATGGTCCATAACAGCTTCCAGGGATGCCAGACAGCACCTCCTCAGCCAGTGTGAGCTCCTTGGAGGGTGTCAGAGGTCCAATCAAGGGAGCCAAGGCAGATTCCACCAGGTAGGAGCTGCCTCTCTAGGAGCCACCCAAGGTGTCCTGAAGCCCTTTGCAGCACAAAGACAACAAGCAATGGGGGGATCTCAAGAAAGTGATACATTTTGTACCCCTAATACCAAGATCTGGATTCCAGATGAAGGTGCACGATGATGGAGCTCATGGTGACCATGGGGATGCGCTTCACCCAAATCCAGGTAGAGATCTGCACACAGGGGCTGTTTCACAGAATCATAGAATAGTTTAGGTTGGAAAAGACCTCTAAGCTCATTGAATATAACTGTTAACCCAGTACTGCCAAGTCCACCACTAAACCATGTCCCCAGGTGCCACATCCACATGCCTTTTGAACACTTCCAGGAAGGGTGATTCTACCACTTCCCTGGGCAGCCTGTTCCAATGCCTGACCATCCTTCCAGTGAAAACTTTTTTCCTAAGATCAAACTAAATCTCCTCTGATGCAACTTGACATCCTTTCCTCTTGTCCTATCCCTTGCTACTTGGGAGAAGAAACCAACCCTCACCTGGCTACAACCTTATTTCAGGTAGTTGTACATAGCAATAACGTCCCCACCTTGAGTCTCCTTTTCTCCACACTAAATATCCCCAGTTCCCTCAGCCACTCCTCATCAGACTTGTGTTCCAGATCCTTCACCAGCTACATTGCCCTTTCCTGGGCACTCTTCAGCATCTCAATGACCGTCTTGTAGTGAGGGGCCCAAAATGTCCTGCTCAGAGTTGCTCCATGGTGGTTGTAGCCTGAGATGACTGAGGCACAGCGCAGTTGCAATCTACCCCAGCATTTCTGCTGTTTGCTTTTTGAAAGCAGCAGCTGTTTCTGCATTGCTGCTCCTGTCACGGCACGTGCTGCATCACAACAAAGCGCTGTGGCCAGGGCTGCTCTTTGAACATCGAGCATTTTCAAATGGCAGCTGCTGCATCCCAGCTACAGAGCACCCGGGTTGTCTTCACACTGGCTGTGGACAGGGAGGAAGGTTACATGGTGTGTGTGTGTGTGCAGAGTTAGTAGTTCAGCTGAGAGGGACGTGGCACCGAGGCATGTGAAATCTATTAACTCTGGGGAAGCAGAGAGCAGCTGAAGGCTGCAGGCAGTACCGTAATGAGGTAAATGATATAAGCTGGGGATAAAACTGGAATTACTTACAGACTTATTCCTCAGCACTTCCACTGCGGCTGTTAGTGCCTTAGCCTCACAGATGTCAAATGCAGGCAATTAAAAGTTACGTAAGGCCACAGCTGAAATTAACCCCCTGTGCAACAGCGTGCACCCACTGGCAGGCAGATGAGCAGAGCCACCCTCCTGTAATGAAGCAAACCAGGGGCCTGTGCTCAGTGGCCTGTGCAAGTTACAAGGGCAGCAGTAGGTGCTGGGCACATACAGCCCCAGACACGTGCTGTAGAGGACAATTTCTAATCCAATGAACAGCTATTTTGCCACCCTCCTTCCCCTTATAGAATGAGGGCCCTCTCATGTAAGGACACAGTATCCAGCCTTTGTTCAAAACACCAGATTTCTCCTCCTCCTCCTGTCCTTGAAAGAATCCCAGGGTTGTAACATGCAGACACCTGTGTAGTGGCGTCGTATAAATGTTGGTGGGTACGGCATGGAGGAGCGGAGGGTGATCCATATTCCCCCTGAAAGATACAGTTTGTGTATTTGATTCTGTCTTTGTTTCAGACTGCAACTGTACAACCTTACAGAATAACACCAGCATCACAAAATTGCAGTGTTAAATCCAATGCACACCTCTGGGCCATCCGGAACAGTTAGAGATTGTACCGTGAGCAGTGACAATGCCTGATCAATACCTTTCCTTGCTGGATGGGTGCGTTCAGATGAAACGCAAGCCAAGCACAGCTTCTCGAGTGAGACATGCACAACTTTTAGACTTCTTTTCCTTCCCACATCCCACCTGGGGTCTGCTTTCACCCCCTTTGCTGCCTTATGAATTTTAAAAAAGAAGAAAGATTTAAAGTGCAATGCAAAACAAAGCACCGAAAAGTGGCTTGGGTTACTGACAGGAGGAGCCATCTGTGGGGGAAGATGTGTTTCGTGCAAGCAAGCCAAAATGCCTTTTCCACCAGCGAGGGAAAAGTGATTATCAGTGAAGTAGATGGATGCTGGAAGACTGAGCTCTTGCTCTCCGGGTAGGCTCTGAGGTGACATTGTTTCCTCGGGCAACCTCCACCCAGAGGGAGAGTCAAGGAGGATGCCGGCTGATGGCTGCGCCCTGTGGACTCGGCACAGGGATGCTGTGCATGTGGGTCCTGTGGTAGGGCTCCCCCTTGGTCTAAGAGGCTGGCTGAGAACTCGGATCCAAGGGCAGAAAGTAAAAAAGCAGATAAATCAATTGGAGCATACTTCATTTGGTATTCAGTGTCAAGGAAAATAAAGTTTTTCTGTGGGTTGCAGCTATAAGATTAGGAGAGACGAAGTCGAATTATTAAAACATTTATTCACCCAAGTACATGTTGAGTTCTCTGAGGACCAAATGCACTCACTTAATTAAAACAGAGAACTTCCCAAGCACCATTTATATTGTCACTAAGTGACACATTTAATACTTACGTCCTGAAAGGGTCGTAGATATCCATATTGGTATATCTGAAAAAATAAAAAGCTTTTCTGACTTCTTGCTGTACTCCCTGCCCAAAAAAGCACCAGTGCTTCATCTGAAGGCAGCAGGAGGAGGAGGAGGCTGCTGCCTACAGGCTTTGCTGCTTACAGTTGATCAATAGCAGCGGTCAGGTTGTGCTTCAGCAAGAACAGCTTGCCTGTTGTGAAAGAGCAACAACATCCAAAGTCTGACAGACAAGGCCAGCAAACAATCTTGGGGACTTAATGATGTTGGTCTCCCTCAGAACAGGGAAGGGAAGGAGGACTCAGCCCTTCTGATAGTCCTCGGCCACGGACTCATGATTAACATCATGAGTCATGATTAACATCATGAGTCACGATTAACACCATGAGTCATGATTAACATCAGTAGACACTTGTCACAGTGATTTGCTTTATCAAGGCTTCCCGCGGCAGTTGTAGAAGGGACAGAGGAGTAACATCTGCACTGCTCATGTCCCGCAGCAGGCTTAGAGAAGGATGGGTGTTCTGTCATTGCCTATTAAACCTACATGGCTTTGCAATACAGTTACTGTCTGCCAGCTCTGGCAAGAGTTTGGCTCAGGAGGAGAAGATCTGGCTCAGGAAGAGAGCAGTGGTGACTCAGGAGGA
This sequence comes from Myiozetetes cayanensis, assembly GCF_022539395.1. Taxonomy (NCBI): domain Eukaryota; kingdom Metazoa; phylum Chordata; class Aves; order Passeriformes; family Tyrannidae; genus Myiozetetes; species Myiozetetes cayanensis. Next base: position 93,600,426 of record NW_026086604.1, on the reverse strand, counting down.
AGGTCTGGCTCTATTCTGCCTTCCAGTCTCCTGGCGAGACACGCTGACTCATGGAGGACAGCATGGTGTAATAGGACAGCTTATAGCACCCCGTGGACACAGCTGTCCATTCCACAGGCAGGGCAACAAAATGCACTTTTACCTCTGGTGTTACAGGTTAGCATCTGCTTGACCTTTAAAATGTCTCTAAACCTCCCCAGTGGCTAAATCAGTCCAGCTTCATTTTGGGATGGAGATCTTTAGAAGTGCCATACATGCTTATGTCTACCAGATGTGGCTCCTTGTCTTGCCAGGAAACAGAATTAGGATGGAGGATGGAAAGAAATGAGAATTAATCACGCAGGAAACATCCTCTCCCCGGGGAGCTTTTTCTCCCTGGGTAACAGCATAGGCTCTGTGGACATGAGAATTGCAGGGGGAGAGAACTCCAGGGGGCTTAAAGCACCTGTGCAAGTCAGCAATGTACAGTAATGCAAATACATCAAACCTGTCCTCTGCTCAGTGCACACTACAGAATGTGTTTCAAAATCAGGCCCCACATCCACAAGTAAATGATCTTACTGTTCTGAGGTTGTGGTGTATGCAAAAACCCATCCTGTCCTGGGATCAGGTCATGGGCCATCTCTGCTCCCCTCCAGCAAAACAAGAAAGGCACAAAGAATGAAAAGTGCAGAAGGGATAATTGGCTGTACCAGAAACAGAGGTTGTGCAAAAGAGGGCTTGGCTTTTAGCTCACCTCTGTTTCTCCACAGTTCTAGCAATCTTGTGTTCCAAGTGCCTGGCATCCTCCTCAAACCTTGTTCCCGTATAAAATCCCAAGTGGCTCAAAAACTCCATGACATATATATTAAAATCTGCACTCTCATTAACATGAGGAAGGGAATTCTCCAGTACAGTGTCTGGTACTGGCTTGGAAAATAATAGGCTTCTGGTAATCCTTCATCCAAAAGTTTCAGCTTTTTCAGAAACCCAAGGGTGAGGACCACACCTGCTTTATGTCTCCACTGTCTTAGCCAGCACAGAATAGTTAAGGAGCTCATATGACATACGCAACAGCAATCATGCTCCTTGTGCTTATTCTTTTTGTCCATCCACATTCCTTAAAAAAAAAAAAAAAAGCAAAGGGTGACTGACCACAGCCTGTGAACTCTCCATCCTTGCAGACATCCAGAAACTAACTGGACATGGTCCTGGCCCTCCCTGCTTAAGCAGGGGGTTAGACAAGATGACCTCCAGAGGTCCCTTACCACCTCAGACATTTTGTGATGCATATACTGATGACAACAGGCTTTGACTTTCTTTTTGCTTGGAGGAGAAAGATCATAGGGTACATGTGGGCCCCGTGGAGATCGAGGAAAGCAGCAGGCCTAGCTCTTGGGGACAATGACTTAATAGCTGCTGGGAATGATTCAGTTGATTCACATGGGAGCCCAGACCAGAAGCAAAGGTGAGGTTCTCCGTATATGGTTGTGAGCTGTATGCTCTGTTACTACAGTTCATCTATCTATCTATCTATCTATCTATCTATCTATCTATCTATCTATCTATCTATCTATCTATCTATCTATCTATCTATCTAATGTATATAAAATAAAGCCAGTTAATGACTGAGTTAAAACAACTGTGGTAGCTACTTTCCACTGAAACTTACCTAGATGGCATACTCCTGCTGCTCCTGAGCAGGACTACCTTTCTGTACTTAAAGAGGGATTATAAGAAAGACAAGGACTGGCTTCTCAATAGGGCCTGTTGTGACAGGACAAGGGGTAATGGTTGTAAACTAAAAGACAGTAGATGCAGATTAGATACAAAGAGGACATTTTTTACAATGAAGATGGTGAAACACCGCAACAGGTTGCCCAGAGAGGTGGTGGATGCCCCATCCCTGGGAACACTCAAGGTCAGGCTGGACAGGGCTCTGAGCAGCCTGGTCATCAGATGTCCCTTATAATTCCAGGGAGGTTGGAATAGATGACCTTCTAAACCAAACTGTTTTATGATTACCTTACCTGTGTGGTTGTCCCTGAGAGCTGCCTCTGTATCTGCTGGGTTCACGTTTGGGGATCGCAAGGCTTATGCTGGGCCAGCACCAGCACACTAGGATGAGTAGAATCCTGTTGATAATGCTTGGGCTGGGGAAGGAAATCTTACAATTAGTGCTGGTTTTGGAACTTTTATGTGGAGATCAGATAGGTGATGTGATTGCAAGGAGAGGCACTGCGTAAACTGTATGTTCTTTTTGCATACTTTAGATGGGGAGTGGAAAGGCTGGTAGAACAATATGATAAAATCACAACTATTAACAGTGTGTGAATAGGAAGACCTCATTAGAAAAAAACTGCAGAAAAAAACCCAGCCAGGTCAACAGGAAAAGTATAGGGTATGCAGTTGCAGCATATCTGTAGGTATGTGTGCCTGCTGTAGGTGAGGTGATCCTTCCTTGAGGATTAGATACTGCTGCCTCCTGTTCCTCAGAGAGGCAGGAGAGTGGAGGCTGTGCTGGGTGCTGGGCTCCAAACACTTCTGAAATGACAACAGAAGGTGGTACTGGATAGGAGAAACAAATGTATAAAAAGCTTGCTTGCAGGTAGTGAGAACTGGGAGTCTTCTCATGCTGAATTTTCAGTTTCATGACAGGATCCACTTTCTTAACAAGACCACTATCTATTTATTCTTCAACTTGTCATCTACTGCAATGCTCACTGTAGTAAAATTAGGCAGAGCTGAGAAATCTTTAGGTACAGCTCCAGGTTTGTGTGTGTGTATTTTCACACTTGTAAGGCAGTCACCTATTCTGCAAGCAGTAGTGCCAAGAAGGAAACTTGAGACTTCCCACCCTTCACAGAGGATGTTACTATCTAACACCGAGAAGACTTGAGGACGAACTTCACATATGCACAAAATTCAACAGTGAAAGTATTTACATGCTCGGAGCTTTTCACATCTTGGTGCTGACACCGTTCCCTCGTCTTCCCCCGTCCCCAGCATGTGCACAGGGAGAAAAGCTTGGCCACTCCCCAATGCTCTTTGCTTTTATCATGGGTCCCACTACATTTCCATCCCTGGAAACATTCGAGGCCAGGTTGGACAGGGCCCTTGGCAACCTGGTCTAGCTGAAGATGTCCCTGCTCATTGCAGGATGAACTAGGTGACCTTCAAAGGCCCCTTCCAGTCCAAACTATTCTATGATTCCATGATCCCCATCAGAGCTCTGATGTCTTCTCATTCTCATAAGAACTGCTTAGGGCAAACTGAAAAGGAAAAACTGCTGGTCTTTAAATCAAAATATGGCCCTTCCCAGTTCTTAAATAACCATCAGATCTTAGGAGCCACCCTCCCTGGCCAGCAGTGATATTACATGCTTAGAAAGCTTAATGAAGCAAGGTGCACTGTATGCCCCTCCTGTGCTCATATCCACGCCTGGTACCTTCAGAAACCAGCGCTGCCCAGCAAGTTCAGCAGCTTCACTGGGAGTCTGGTCTTTGCTTCGGTTGTGAGAGAGCCCTTGCTGGCAGCAGGTCCTTGCTAGCTACCTAATGCACAGATGTAGGTCAAGAAGGAAGGATAAAACAACTAGGTCACTTAATAAAGAGTTAAGGCCATTTCAGAAATCACATTTGTTGCTTTTCCTAGGATGCTCCTAGTGTAAGTTAGTGGGAGTGAGTGACAACTTTATACATCCAAAGACTTCTTGGTGGCAGGTTAAGCAGGGCATATAACTTATCATCTATTAAATTTTCCATTTCTCTCTCCTGCCTCTGCAGAGAGGCTGGTGATCAGTGTACTAGATACACTAGATACAGCCACCTGAATGATCAGGAGTCTAATTCCAGGCAGAAAGCAGGCTCACTGCCTTCTGGGCTGCACTGGCAGTAAGCAATGGGTTGGTGCCTCTCAACTCTCCCTGTGCTCGGTCCCCCCACTCCAAGGACTGGAGAGCATGGGTTGTTAGGGATACCTGTGTGGAGTTGTTTTCTGTGTCAACAGTTGCTGGAGAATTGCTTGGCTTTAATGCTGGCAGCATGCTGCCTGCTCCTGGGGCCATGGTGTGCCATACAGACTGGAGGTATCTCTAACTCCCACAGAGGCAGAGGAGCCGTCACTGGCATCAGACCCCTAGAAAGGTGCAGTTCTGCCTGGTGGAGAGCCCTCACTTGGTGTTTACACAGGGTCCAGATGATACCAGGCCTAGTGGAGTGCTGATCACTTTTACAACTCCTGCCCAGACACACACCCCACCACTTAAACCAAAACCATCAGCCATAAAATAAATGTGGTAAGAAGATTCAGCCTTTCTCACAAAAAAGCTTGTCCGTGTAGAATCCCTCTATTAGCCAGGGATGCAGCACCCAACAAGCAGCTCGAACCAAGGCAGAGCACTGCTGAGCCAACAGCAGCCTGCCCAGTTCTGCTCACTGGCTGTGTTTACACTCAGAGCCTGAACGCTGCCACAGAGTTGCGTGACTGGCAAAGATCATCGACCAGAACAAAGTCTCTGCTGGAATTTGTGCTGTCAAGTCATTTACAGCATCACAGTGACCCGAAAAGCTGATGTTATTTCAAATTATTTCAAGAGGCATTTCAAGAAAACACAAAACATACCCCACAACCCCTGACATTTTAATATTTAATTGCAAGGAGTCATCCTCAGACAGCTGGGGAGGCTGCATTTAGGTTGCTGATAAAAAAAGTATTTTAACTTCCCATTTTACAAGCATTAGTCTTTTTCTTCTGTTATACAATAAAACTCACTTAGAGACATCCTGCTGATTTTCAAGGAGAGCTACAGCAGGCAGGGCACTGTAGCCTTTAGCTACACGGTACCTGTGTAAATGTCCAAGAAGCTCAACATTTCCCCACAAAACCCACTGTTTTAGTCTGTGCATGCTGACCTTGCATTCTGAAGTGGAAAAGCAGTATTAATCTGAAAAGATTCTTGTATTCTCTCAGTCTCTCTTTTATTGTCATTACGAAGCTTTGAAAACCAAGTTGTTATTTGCAAAGCAGCTGAGATTCTACTGAAATGTAGTTTTACTGCTAAGTGGCAAAATGAAGTATTTCTGACCAGAAAACACTTTCTTTTAAGCATGACATACGAACTAATAAGTCTTCTTTTGCAAACATATTTTTAAAAAGATTTGACTCTCTGTTGCTAACAATTGAAAATAAACCATGATTCTAGCCTCAGAAATTCAAAACCAGAGCAACAGCGCTTATGGTAATTTCAGAGGCCAGTCAAAGACACCTGAGAAAATGTCAGGATGTAAGAGTTCACATACCAAAGAAAAGGAAATCTTCTGAGCCAGTGTTTCTCTTTTGTGCCACAGCTATCTGCCCGAACCTACAAATTTGCACTAGCTTTCAGTGTTTTTCCTTATTTTCATGTAGAATATAGGAAAGATTACAGAAAAGTGCCTTATGTTTGATGGAAGTAAATGAACACGAAAGGGAAACAAAGCGTACAAAATGAGCCTTTATTAAATGAAAGAAAATCTGTTTTGTGGGTCAAATATGAAATAGAATATACAAAAACTTTACATCAGATCTCTTGTCAAAGAAATTAAATTCTATCTAGAATGATGTAGCACTCATTCTTTCCAAGACAACACAAATGGGTGAATATGCATCTTATGGCAGAACAGGACCACATAGTATGCTGTGCTATATTTCTGGTTACAGAGAAGAAAAGTTAAAACTCTAAACGATGTCCCTAGAGAACCCAACTATTCAACAAAGTAATCTAAAACCATGAATGTTGATCATTATGTATCCTCTTAGAAGCAAATGACAGGTGGATCAAGTGCAGAGTTTACAAAGCTTGCATATCATGTTCTCTGTTTCTATACAAATATAAATAGTTCTTTTTTATTTCAAAAATCCTTTTATATTTGATAGCTTTATTTGTGGAAAAGGATGACCAATTCATCAGGTTCCTGCTGTACCACCCAGACAATTTCGTCTCCTTTATCTCCTCCTTTTTTTGAAGACTGTAACCCATACACAACAGCCTGAATTACTTCTAGAAATTTGATGTGTGTTTAACCAATCTTTGTATCACTGTCCTGTACAAGAAGGTTCTACAGATCTCCTAACATGTCTTTGGCATAGCACACCATGTCCCATTTAATACTTTTTTTTGTTTAAAAAAGTATATTTTCCTTTAGTAAAACAACTTAAAAGCATCTATTTCCAATTTTGTAAAATAACGTGTCACCTCTTGTGTTGCTTTGCAAAATATACACACACATTTCGGAAAAACATTGAGTACTGACATAAGGGACTCTTCTGAAGTCTGATCTGTTTATGAGAAGTAAAATATAATTACAAACTCCATTTTCTGCATGAACCTCACATGAAGTCGTTCAATTCAGCTTCAAGTGCTGCTGCCATTTCATCCGCTTCAGAGCTGCTTCCTTCCTCATCTTCATTGCTGGATTCTTTACTGGAGTCACTGGCAGCATCATCTTCATCTAGTTTGCGCTTGTGACCCCTGGAAGGGCAGACAGAGATAATGTCCATGAACCAAAGCACCTCAATGTTTACCAAGAGACTCACATTCAACATGAGAAAAACAAGGGGGCTAAGGAACTCAACTTTTTTTCAGGCCTAGACAGAAAGTACAGCACTTGCTTTTAAATTAACAAACAGCAGTCAGTTCACACAATTAATTTTTTAATTGCTGTTATTATTGTCAGCTGTAGGTGTAAAAAACAAAGTACTGTTAATTTAGTTTCTTCCATCCTTCTGAACAAGGCATGAAAACAAAGTATAAGACTGTTTGAAAATAATGGGTAGATTTACTTTCCTCTTGTATTCCAAAACAAAGAAGAAAGCCACTGTGTGAATGCGATACTGCCAAAATATATTATACATTGTTATATGGTTTTGAAATATTCAAGTTTCTGCTTTTTTATAAAAATAAAACCTTAACTGATTAACCAAATCTCACTGCACCAGCATCTACACTTTCATGTTTCCAAACTTTGGGGTCTCATGGTTCCCTTTTGTGTCTCTTTGGATTAGTACTGCCAGACTGAACAACATATTTCTTCACATCTCCAGAGAATGAATCAGTTTAAACAAGAAGCTGATGTGCACCATACCCTGCTGAAAGAATCATGTTCCCGGCTCTGAAAGATCTCAAAGGAAAACCTAACGCTTCAACTGGGACATAGTCATAAGAAAAAGATTTCGGATTTGTGGAATCCTAAAATCTCTTTTCCTTGCCAAATGGAATTTTATATCAGACATGTATTTCTGAGACAAAAATAAAGTTGAGACTTTTGCATTGCACAGAATTCATAATGAGCTGTAGAAACACCTTCAAAATCCTTCCTGATCATTTGATCAAATTTCAAGCAGAAAAATACATGCAAAGGGGATATCTCTTAAATAACTGTCCTTTTCATTGCTGGGTGGGGTCTCATTAAGCAGAGAGTGAACCCACTTGCAATAATGAAAAACTAATAAAATTATCTTCTATCTTTTAGCAAAAAGCAGTAATTTAAAAATAATCCCTTTATTTCTGAGAGCACAGAGAAACAGCATACAGCAAGAAAGACCTTCGAAAAATACTGACATGAACTGTGCATATCCAAAAGAAATAAACACAAAGATTAACAGTCAAACTTGTGAGCTTGTAAGCAATGTTGAAATACAAAGACATTTTTATTTATACAGGCATTCTTATCGCTGTTTCCCAAGCAACAGGAATGCTCACTAGGCCAGACTACTTGATTTGTAGGCTGGTTGAGCGACACCTGACCTCTCCTTTCTCAGTTTTTCAGGGAGATGGACAAGAGATCAGGAGGGGAGTCCAAATCAAATTAGGAAGTGAGTTTTTCTTTCTGCTGCACCTGTGGGACAAAAAGATAAAATGATGCTGCTTTACAGAGTGTTTCCTCACGGTGATGTTAGATGGATTTTGCTGTTCAGTGTAGGGGGGTAGGAGTGATGCTCCTGGGAGATAAGGCTGAAGCCTTGCAATTCAGTTTGGGCTATAAATCCCTAACAAGGAAAAATGAGATGAAGTGAAAGCCTTTCCTGAATACTTTGCAACTGAAACTCAAATGTGGTGTGCTGAGGGAGTTTCAGAGCACTAAATGCAGCCTAATTCACAATAAAAAGCACTTTCTCAGGCATAACACTGATTATTTCCACGTAGCCTCTATTAGCACGCAGTTTGGACAAGGAAGCTCCCATACTTAAAATGCCCAGTTGGAAGAAATCTTAGTGCATTTTCATTAAAAGCTATACAAATGTATGGTGCTTGAGTTTCAACTTGCTGGTTTCATGATGATTTCAGCCTTCAGAGCTAAAGCACTATTTTAGGCATTAATGATACCATTAGCCAGAGAAAAGCTAATTGGGAATTAAAGAAACCTAAAAGAGTCTTACTCAGCAAAAGAAGAAACGAGTTGTGCATATTTAACAACTAGTGGATAAGAAGTATATGTATAAATTTCTCAGTACTGACTGAGAAATGAAGATAAATAAAGTCATGGAGGGAATCTATAGCACAATGTTCACACCTGAAAACATTCATATTCATTTGTTTTTAAGACTGTGGAAAGACTTCGTAAGATCTATGGAAACTGATGGTATTTACCCACTGAAAAATAAAATTACAGTCTGACAGCTATCATTTACCCATATGAAACATGTCCACTGCAGATGCTGTATCAAAGAACGTGTCAGGACAAGCAGGTTTTTAGAGCCAGCCCAGATACTGTAAGTTTACCAGCACATAAAACAATAGCACAGAGCCCATAGAAAAACAAAAAGGGTCTATGAAGAAGTAATTGCCAGCTGATTATGTCTTGAAAGTGCAGAACAGTTAATTTACTAAATAATTATGGCAAAGACTTGCAAATTACTAATTTATGCAACAAAGCCACTTTTTTATTTAAATGCACTTCATAACAACTAGATTTCAGTGAGGACAATCAACAAAATACAGGGATCTGAAATACTCAGTGTAACTAGTTAATTAAAAATGGAGTTCCAGTCTATGAAAAGACTTTCCAGAAAACTTGAAGGAATGGTTCTTACATGTTTTCATCCCTCGTTCAGTTGTATTAAACTGTATCTTTGGAAATGCAAAAGACTGAATGTCATCTATATTGTTGGTTCTTGTTATTTCAGCAAGGCTAGAATGACAGCTCTATTCCATCTAGATATAAAAAATTCCTCATTCACAGGGAGGGAAAAGCCATGAAACAAAAACAGAAAATGCAGCCAAGTATTAGTCCTCTGCTAGAAAATCCCCCAAAACCTCTCCTGAATGTATTGTTTTTACTCTGATACAAACACCTTTCCATATTTGTGTACTGTAAACTGCAGCTTCACAACTATTCCAAAAACATTTAAGTGAGTATTATGAAATCAAATGCAAAGTTAACTCTAACAGAAGTATCAAGGAAGAGCATCAGTAACACAGAGCTGCATTTTTTTCTTTATAAATTCAGAAACGATTCTCCAATAATAATTTCTGCCTTCAGAGGAAAAGCAGTATATCCCCATGGCAGCATATTTATTAAGATAACACTTTAGAATATAACATTTAAATTATATTTTTAATTATATTTTCCTCATTTTTTGTGCCCACTGCTTGTCATTTCCAGTTTCAGAGCCATAGTGCACAGCACTTGCGAGTGGAAAAGTTTAGCACATACAGGATTCCTTCTTACTATTTAGAAAACAATGTTTCAGTAGTATGCTGCAGGCTTCCATTAACCTGATTTGCATTTTTAAAAGGAATTTTGTTTGACTGCTATTAAAAACCAAAGATATCCACAATAACTTTATATAACTTTTATAATCTTTTAACTTCGCATATGAACAATTGCCAAAAGACTGAATGTAGAACTTTAATTATCTGACAACTCTGTGAAAAAACTTCTACAATTCACATTTCCTTTTCCTCTGCACTAAGTACTTTTCTTTTATAATGCTCACTACTAGGAGGCCCACCAATTCATGTGCTGGAGAAATCTTTTTAAAAGAGATTTACATTTAACACCCCTCCCCCCCATATTTAAACAAATTATCAAGAGATTTAAATCAGCTGTAAGTGTAACTCACAATGACATTAAAAATGAAAAATATATGTATAAAAGTGGGTTTAGGAAAATTTAATCTACAGAATGCTAATGAGAAATACACCTAGTGCTATTCCAAATGAAGAGACAGAATTACAAAGTTGTAATAGAACATGGTTTCTGCATATAAAAAACAGCACATGAAAAGTTATTGAAAATAAAAATTTATTAATTATTTGATCTCTTAAAATGATCACTAAAATACAACTGCGATATACAACTACAGGACAAATGAAAACTTCATTCTTATAATTTCAATTTAAATTTAGTTCACTGGAAGAGCTACAGGGAACAAAGCAATGAAAAAATGTCCAGCATCTGTTGCTTCTACAGTCTTAAGAGCTTAATTTATAGTTTACTGGAAATAAATGGTATTTGAAAAAACACTTTTCTTCTATTAACTGAAAAGCAGATTGTCTCTGGTTTGTTCTTCACCCCAATGGCATCCCTTTAAGAAACACAAGTGCTACAATAAAATAAAGCATCTAACTAGCAGAGGAACTCAAAGGACAACATAACCCTTGTTTATAACAAAGCAAATGCAAACCTTTTCCAAGGCTCATTTTAAACTTACAAAAGAAAACCATAGCAAATATTTGAAAAATTGTTCACATATCCTTTAAACTCCAAATACCCACAATCCCCATCCTTCTCTGTAGGATGTAAACTAAATTACTGCAAATTGACCTGATTTTTTTCAATAGCTCCTAAAAGTGGTACAGCAACAAAGTAGAGTCTACAGACTAAATGGGTTTAGTCTTTTACAAGCAATCAGCTTACAGCACTGACGTTATAAATCAGGACTTAAATTTGCTACCAAATACAGCCAAGTTGGTGTCTAATTGGAACACGCACAGCAGCCATAAGCAGTTTGAAAGGCAAGGGTTCGAAAAGGGCATTTGGAAACAGCGTGCTGCCTTCCAACAGCGTTACAGCCCTGCAAGACAACTTGCACTACCACAGGTACACCTCTGAAGTTCAGGTATGTCCTGTTTCCACGCACACCTAGACCACAGCTTTCTGTAAACTCCTTCCATAATGAAAAGAAGGTGATGTGGCATCCAGTAATGCAACTGGAAGCTGACTCCCTTTCATAGTAATTTGACTTATGGGAATGACTTGTTTAGATAAACTAGTTCTGTGGCAATATCCTTCAGTTATGAAGAATTAGGGCTAGTTACCCAAGAAAACTGTTCTTCAACCAGTTTTGAAGATGCCAGCCCAACTTGTCTAACAAGGTTAAAGTCCTTGAGATCTGAGAACACACAGACTGAAAATCAAAGTTGTGACCATTAACGCGTTACATGGGACAGACAAGATGGTTAAATTTTCAGGGAGATGTTCTAAGTTTTGCAGTTATATTTTCTTAGTATGAGATACATGGCAATATCTTTAAGATCCCTTCTAAGCCAAACCATTCTATGTTCTTTTCCATACATTTGACATGAGAGTGAGCAATTGTCCATAGCATGCCTGTAACTCAGGTGTCTGCCCTCTGGCAATTTCTCTCACACATCTGCGCAGGAACATGGAATTTTTGTCCTGGTTCTCTTCCCTGGCACAGCATAGCATGCTGCCAAGCACGGTTGTTGTAAGAACAACAAATAGCACTAGCCCCACACTGGCAAGCTGGAGTGTTTTCACTTTTCGCTCACACTATGACAAACAGGACAATATTTAGCGTCAGAGGAACAAATGCCAGACACCTCATATATTTCCTCAAGAACTCATCCAGTGCTGTCTGCAAGATTACAGGATGATCCAGAAATCCAATATGCAGAAAAATGCACTGAGAATGTTTCTCGCACAGCCCTGGGGTGAAGAAAGAGCCCCTGCAGTTGGAGGAACAGTATGCTTAAAACGCTGCTCACAAAAACATCTTCACAGGCACCCACCAATTCCAGCTGACAGCTCCAAAGCGTATTTTAGCTAACACAACAGTAAAGTGAGATCTAATTAAATCCTGTACAGCTTCAGTGCCTTTCTGCTTTAAAATTTAGCACACTTGTGCACAATTCTAATGGTGAGAAACTGTTTTGGAAACTGAAAACCACCTTAACAACAGCTTTATAGTTAGTTCTCTGAAGTAAACACTCAATGTATATCTAAATGGAAAGAGAGTTTTTAGAGTCAGGAAGTCACAGAAAATTTAAAATAAATACACAAATTACTATAATGTGTCAACACGGTATTTTGCAAATTTTGCTAAAATCGTCCATTTGACAAGCCTGTGTTTCCCTGATATTTATATCAAGGTGAAAGTTTAATAACAATAAAATCACTCCAATGGTAGTTTCTTAACAATGTTTTCTTAATGTTTTCCTTAAGAAAATGGTGATTTCTTAGCAACTAAACATTTGCTTGGGATATTTCAAAAACAAACAGTGTAGCAATAAAACTTTAAAATGACAGGCTGTACACTGATTTTCCCTGTACTGAACTAATTTAGGTACAGATATTAATTAAATTGGGTAATGGAAAACGGAAAAGTTGAACCTACAATTTTGCTTCTGTAATTAAATCACAGCTAAATAAATTGTGCCTCTAAAATATTACTTGCTATTTTATTAACTTCAAGTTGTTTAAAAATAATCCACATAGTTCTCATAAGAAGATACTTATGACACACAACATTAACTATTTCTTAAAAAGGCAACTGTGACAGTGGCAGTTTTATACCACACAACAAATACTCTTGTTGCTGATGTATAGAAGACAACAGAAAATTAAATATCCTTTTCACTATGTGGAATGCCAGACTATTACCTGACACTTCCATAATGGAAAACACACAGATGCACTCTGGCATATCACTTAATCCTATTTTAAAGCTAAACCAGGCTGTTGCTGTTTGCACCAAATTCTCTTTCCAGCTTCTTCTAGTTTACAAGTATCACCCATTCTGACAACAAATGTAAGATTTATAGCTCTGTAGAGATTCTGGGTAGCTCTGGGAGGCTGTAATAGGAGATACCAAGAGAGGAGGTATTTCCTTCCCAGTGCCTGAATGGGCATTGTAAAGCAACTCTACCTGGATCTGGTTTGAAAAAAGTCTTTTAAAAGTGGACTAATTCTTCAAACTAATTTTTTTTCTGAAGGACGTAGTCTCAGATAGTGATGAAGAATAATGTTCTCACGAGAGATCTAAATATGAGTAATTGTTTTAAAAAATGGTAGCATGCAATAAAAAATTAAGATGAAAAGTGGGCAAAAATGTAAGATGTATGGGCAATTTAGAAAATTCAAAACCATACATCAAAACAAGGAGTTGGAAAAGAAACAGCACCTGATTTATCTGAGAAAAGTCAAATTGCTTTCATTTTCTCAAAGGAGCACACTGTATGTGGAGATATCCCTGTGCCAATTTAGTGGAGAACAACTCCAACTGGAAGATCCAAGCACTGCAAAGCAATGCTTGGAATTCTGGTTGGATTTGCCAGCACCACTCAAACATTGAGAAGACTCTTCAAGATGCACCAGTGGGCTTCTTAAGAATTTAGGACGTAATTTAGCAGGTAACACACTGACTGTGCTAACCGAGGAGGCTGGAAGTAGGATTTGGTATGTAGCAGCTTTTAAAAATAGATATTCATAGATTATCTTAATATATGTGTTAATACATATGTCATGGGCTACACTAAGTTATACTGAAAGATAAGATGATTTTGTCAAAGCCTTTAACTCTGATTTTTACTAACTCTTTTATTACTTTGTCCTTCTTTCAATAAATCATTGAGATTAAACTGCAAAGAGATAAATTCCACATCCTTCCAGGATGTTCATTCACTGAGTTTGCTCACCAGAATATTAACTAAGAACATCTCTGCTTCAACATAAAATACAAAAAAATTAAACAAAACAAATCACTGACTCCATATGGATACTGGTAATACTGTCATCTCCACTGGAACACAAAAAACCCAGACTTCAAATTCCCTTAAAATGTTGCATTCCATGAGGGCGAAACACCCCACCCTCCTCCCCTTTCCATGCAGGTATATTCTTTCATGAAATATACTAGCTCAAACCCACCAAAAAAAAGGGAAGTCCTTCATTCTCCTCACATTCCCGTACCATTTAACTGGATAGTCCCTCAGTTTATTGGCTCACGATCTGGTAAGCCAGCTGCCCACTTTCCAGTTAGCTTTCAGTAGTGCAGGTGTTGGGGCACTAGAGCTGTTGTGAAGGTGTGGGTTACACTGTGGTGCATGGGAGTGAGACCGCTCCATCTGGCAATCGTCTGCAACATTTGTTCTCTGTGTCATACAACATCTTCCTGCAACATTACATTCCTCTACTACTTCTGTTCCTTTATCAGAAAACTTCAGCACTTCCAATGGCAAGACAAGCTATCTTGGCACTTCTTGTCCCCCACCTCCTCCTTCCCCAAATTCCAAGCCCTGACAGCTTGTATTTTTCTTTATTTATTGGTCAAAATTGTATATAATAAATCTTTTTTTCCATGTAGTAAAACACATTTGTGAAGACTTTGTTTTGGAGATACAACAGCAATGAAATATAAAGCTGCAAAGAACCTAGAAAATAATTTATTAACACTGAAAAGTTGTATTTTAAGCCAGCTTTTGGCTTCAGACATTCAAGTGTGCTAAAAGATGTTTTAGAAAAGCTAGTAAATTACAAAATGAAATGACTTCAAGATAGGAAGTCACTTCTTGGTAAAAGAAATGTTGAAAAATTTGTTAGAAATTGAACTAGAAACTGCTAGGTTTCCATGAGAAACAGAGGAAAGTTGTAAGAATATCTGACAGAATTATGTGACTTTTACATCAGTTTTATAAGGTTTCCATAAATGACCTACACAGCATACGAATACATAAAATACATTCAAACCAGAATACTATCCATCTTTCTTTAAATGTGCACTACCAATAAACTCCCTAAAAAGTGGGTCTGCATTCATTAAATTTGGATCTCTACAATACTGGGTCACTGAGAGCCACAAATTCCGTCTGGATCAAACAGGCATATGCCAACCAGCCTCTCTGCCAAATCAAATCACACCACTGAGAATTCACCATACCTGTTGTTTTCACACTAGCTAAGATATGACAAACTACCCGGTGCAGCAGATCGCAGCTCTTCTGCCTCACAGTCGTGATCCCCTCTACATTCTCCTCTACAATTTCTTCTGTCGGTATTACTGGAATAAAGATGAACTAGCAAAAGGCAATTTATACCTGATCTGTACTTTCTGATGCAAAGTTGCAAATTTTTATGATGCTGCTGTCCAAAAACCAGATTCAGTTCAGCTGCAGCCTTTCCCATACCACTAATGAATAAGACATCTGAAGGAGAAGATGCTCATTATCTATTATCAGTCCAGAGTAACAGGCAGCTACTGTGCCTGTGTCCCAGTTACAGCTGGGATAGAGTTAATTTTCTTCCTAGAAGCTGTACTGTGGGGTTGGATTTAGTATGAGAATAATGTCAGTAATACACTGATTGCTTAGTTTTGCTCAGCAGTGCTTACCCTTAGCCAAGGGTTTTTCTGTTTCCTGTGCTCTGCCAGTGAGGAGCTGCACAGGAAGCTGGTGGGGAGCATGGCCAGCTGACCCGACTTGGCCAAAGGGATATCCCATACTACTGAACATCATGTCCATATAAAAAATGGGAGGAGTTGGCCGGGAGGGGCCAATCGCTGCTGGGGGACAAGGCAGCAGGTGGTGAGAAGTTGTATTGTGCATCTCTTGTTTCCCTTAGGTTTTTTTTCTCTCTGTCCTTTTCATTACAGTTACTATGATGTTGTTATTATTGTAGTAATTTATATTTCAATTATTAAACTGTTCTTATTTCAACCCACAAGTTTATTTTTTTTCCTGATTCTCCTCCCCATACAGTGGGGGGAAGCAAGTGAGAGGCTGTGTAGTACTTAGATGGTGTCTGGAGCTAAGCCACGACAGCCTGGTCTTATTGACGTAGTGGTACCAGCCATAGGCTCATAGAGAGTAAAATTATCAATTTACCTGGATACATGGATGCACACAAGAGGACTGTGTGAAAAGGTGTTTCTCAGGGCCCCAAATGACTAAAGAGCCACAGCACTTCAAACATTTAACAAAAACTAAGACTGCAACAAGCTGTCTCTTTCTGGTTACTATCTGAGAATGAGATAGCCACTCTGATGCAGGTACAGGAGCAAGGTCTAAAAGGGTAGGTAGGATCCTGGAGGGAAGAAAGACCAGACACTCCTCTGTTTTCAGGAATAAAACTGTTTTAGAGGCCCACTGTCAAGTGATTGAACGCACTTCACATCTGACATCATTCAGACATACCCCTGCTCCTTTGCAGCCTGCACAGCTGGGCAACCCTTTGGAGTGGGGGCAGCTGTCCATGTGTGCAGGCATGGCAGAGAGAAGAAGCCTGGTCAATTATAAGATTTTACAGGCAGTTCTGTCCCCATAGCTCAGGTGCAGTTCATCCACCCTTGCTAACACCTGGAACAATAAAAGCCTTCCTGTATTACCATTCCAGACACAGTAGTCTGAAACAAACAGCAACATCAGCTGAGATATGTCTTATATTTCTGCTGACTGCATCTGCAAGCTCTCCAGGTTCTCTGTCTAGTAGGAACATATTTTGCATGAGCATTTAACATGATCTGGTTTGTCTGATGCTTTATTTCACAGTAACTTGCAAAACATATACTATCATGCATTCAATTTAGTTTTCCAGTAAATATTTACTGGGATAGCTAAAGACACACTCAAGCAACACTACCAGTGTTTGAGAAACAGCAAAAGGAGGCTCTGGACAGGAGACACTGCCTTCAGGAAACGGACCTCTTCATGCAATGTGGTGGCAATATGCTTGGGTGACACGGAAAAGGACACTTTTTCCTGCTGTGACATCTACAGTTGGGTGGGGAATTAAATAATCCATATTCTGCTTTTCATGTGCTTGGCTGATAATAATGCAGGGACAAATCTCCAAAATCGGCTTGATAGAACAGTCTTCTGAAGTAAGCTCAAGTTTTGTAAAAAAATCTGACTTTGCTTTTCCCAATGAAAAAACCTACTAGGAGTTCAAATCATTAATAAACTACTAACAAATGGGAATGTCTATTCATTTTGATTCCTGAATTTTCTCGCCCTGCATTAAAAAGCAGCACTGCTGTTCTTCTACCAATGTTTTTAGCACATGCTTCAAGCAGGCACATTAATTGTTGATATATGCTGCTGTTTAGCAGCCATTACAGGCTTGCAGGGGTCAAGATTAATGCACATTAGTTATTATGTGGAATTTAAAGTACTTTTAGAATTCATTTGGGGAAATGAGAGCTATTTTTCTTGATCGGAACACTGCTGCCTTACAGAATTCCTGCTAATGTCCTAGGTCTCAACAGTGGCATACGATGAAGGATTAAAAACCTTCACTGACAGTTGTTAATGTACTTCTTGGTTTCCTTACTCTCAAGAGGTATTTAGATATCCACATATCTTACTAAGGAAAAATTTAAATTGTTTAATAGTTCGTAAATTGTACTGAAGCATTCAGCCTGACTAAAGAAAAAGATGCTGCCTAAATTACCTGAAGGACAACCCCTGGCTATTCTTCAATCCTCTTGCCAGCTTCCTCATCAACACACAAATTGAAGCACTGTGTTTACTACCTGCCTCACCCTGAACTTCTGCTTCACATCTTCCTTATCTCATTCCATTTGCCACAGATGCAAACCAGCATTAATATCTATGGACTGCTAGAATGGGGTAGTGATGGTGGGGGTCCTTAAACAGTCACAGGGTGCTGGGGGAACTGTTATGTGAGTGGGAGCAGGATACTGGAAACGGGTGCTGCTAATTGCTCCTGTGCAGAAACAGAAATACATCCAAAACAATTTGATGCTCAAGTTCCTTATGTGAATTCAGAGCCCATTAGATGAAGGAACTGTCCCCTGTGTGTGTCGCAAGTGCTTTGAAGACACCATGATACCTACTCCTCCCTTTGTGAGTGAACACTAAGAGATCAGGTTTTTCAAATTCATTCAGGTTTTTAGTTCTCCCCTTATCAAGTCAATAACTCCCAACTCGATTCCTATTATCCTAGTTTCTTGCAGCTTTCATTTCTTTAAACTTAGATTGTCCTCTAGGCATTTTTTGGATCTAGGTAATACCTTAATGAAATGCTTCATCCAGTGGCACCTCTCTCAGCTGCACTACAGAAACCAGGGGGTAACTGCATTTTGTGTGTTGTTCTGAAAACTCTTAACTCTTGTCTGTGATATGGTTTTGAACAATCCCACAGCCAACAATCTCAAGGGGTAGCGTTACATTATCAAGAGTTCTCTCTATGTAGAAGGTCCTTATATAGGGTCACCAGCCAGTTCCCAGTATGCTGGGTTAGGGTTAGGCTGGAATGTAGAGGCTCTCCTCCCCTTTCACCTCATGCACCTCTGCTGTAAGCTCCTAGGACTTGCTCAGGGCTCTTCTTACTCCAAGGTAGTTAATCCATATGCTTTCCTCCAACTCTGACCTCAGCTTAATGTTCACTTAATAGTGATATGCTAATTAATGCAAACAAAACATTTGTTCTTGATTCTGAGACAAGCTCATCTTTACTGCAGAAACACAAGAAAAACGGAGCTAGATAAAAAGACAAACATGTTGACCTAATTTCTTCTCACTAGTCTAGATCACTGCTAAGGTTTAGGGTTGGGGGCCTGGAAGGGTGCCAGGATTCTCCCTGCTACACACAGCTTCATCTCCCAACTGAAGTGCTTTGCACTTTCTTCTTTAGCTGGTCTCACAGTTAAACAAGAATCCCCTGCTGGAAAGCACGTCTCTTCTCTGTTCTTTCTCTCTGATTATGTGAATGCCTCTCACCACTTTTCAGCCCTCTGAAAGCTCTTTCCAAAATAATAGAAACAAATGATTTCTATAGTCACCTTCTACAAAATCCAGCTCTTGTAGACTGGTGCTTCCTGCAGATATATTATAGAAAATTATTTTCCCTCAGGCTCTAGTCACTCCATTGTCCCAGGATGGAAGCTATTAGTTAATGGCTCTGCAGTGATAAAAGGCAATGACTGCAGAAAGACTTCTATTTCAAATACATTGATGCATTAGTGAGAAATCCATTTCATTACTTCACTCAGAACTCTAAGTTATACACAGATTCACTAAATCATTATACATAGCAAGATTTAGAAATGAAAAATGCAAGAATAATGGCAATTCCTGTACATGCTTTGGCATTTATTAGCACATTTAAGAAGACAAGGAGAACAAGGTAAATACACTTATGCCTGATGACCTATATTACGGTTCCAAACTTTTGCTTCTGTATAAACTAGAAAAAACTGGCAACTTCAATTCCCAGTTCATTTTGCAGGTACCAGCACACTTCTTAAGGAAAGCACAGGGGAAGACTATTTAGTATTAAAGTAAATTGAGAAAAATAAAGATATATTTTAGCAGCACTTTCCTAATTCTTGTAACATACAAACTTTAAATTGCCTGTGTGTCCTTCCCCTGAAGTATTAAAGCTGCCAGAACTTAAGTATCACCTAGACTTACATGATGCTTACAACACTGAAGTAGGAAAACCCACTACCAAAAAATGGTATCAATGACTTGGTATATAGAGAATTTCATTAAAAACATACTAACACAAGCAAACTTTCAAATCTGATACTGAAAACAGTATAAGAGAATTTTATGCTATTTTTCACTTTTCTAAAAACACTTCTCTTCCTGATTTCAATTGCATAATCACTACAATAATCAACAGGTATAACAACAATATCATGTGCAATCCAAGTAATAATAACTGCACACACAAGTGGACTGAATAATATTGCATCATTGCATCTACACAACTTCTAGGTATTTCCATAGCCGACAGTAAAAGAAGCTGAAGGCAGACGGTCACTCTAACCAGGCTGTATTTCAAAGCATTTTCAAACTTCCCAACTGATGTGGTCTAACACAAAAGCAGTCTTGTGCAGTTTATGTCTTTTGGCAACCTGCATATTGTGGAGGGAAATGTGATGATACCACAGAATTATGTTAAACTATCTCACACAAGTTCAGAGTATCACTGTTCAGCTTTTAGTGAACGATTAAAAAAAATCTTTATAGTTCTGTAAACAACTTACTATTAATGTAAAACTTATTAAATTTAGGTGATATTTTAACTGGAGAACACTTCACTTATTCCACCAAATGTTAAAGAAACTTGGCAAAAAAGTAACATCATATCCATATGGAGAGAGACTTTGGAAAAAACCTCTTAGAAAAAGGAAAGAAGGTTAAAAAACTCAACTGCTGTTTATGTTTGATGTGCAAAAAACCCCTCACATTTGGTAGATATGAATCTTACTGAGCAACCATTTATTCAAGTTGTTTAGGAATGCTGTACAAGAAAAATAGCTCAGATATTCTTTCCAAAAAGAATCATCCCAGTAGAAACCAGGAAAACCCACTGAGTCCCCCTGAACTTCAGCTATGTCACCTGCCATGTAAGATTTATGGAAAAAACCCAGAGGTGTTAGTGATAATACTGATGTTTACAAGGACAAAATCAGCATCACTGACCATGCAACAACAGTGAGTAACACACTTGCATTCCGTTCTGCTGCTGCAGCTGCGAGCCCTCAGAGAGCAAGTAAGCATTGTCCCTGCATGCTGTCTCTTAGGACCAGTGCCATGGACATAATACGCATACCTACATACCTACAACTCTGGTCATTTTAGGACTGTGGGAACAGCCCAGCTCTATCTTGAAGAGCTGCCTCAAGATTAACCCAGGCTCTAGCAATGCACAATATAATGAAGTTGGTTGGCTGGTTTTCCCATTAATTCTCTGCCAAGGTTTGCTTGGTTAGGCCTGAGAACTTTCAGATTGCACGTTCACTTTCTAAAAGACTTTAGGAGGATAAATGTCTCCATTTTAGAGAAGGAAAAAAAAAAGCTGCGATGGAAAGTTAGCACCCTGAAACTCTGAGCAAACGTGTTCAAGCTGTGCACTTGCTCCTTGTAGGAAACACAGAGAAATACAAGACCAAGACTGAAGTCTCATGATCGAAATGTGAACCAGCACCTTGGTTAATTTTAGCTGTTGTTAATAGTCTAGATGTGTGAAAGTTCACACTCTCACTGTTCTCTCCTGTGACTTTTTTTCTTACCCTGTTAATGATCTGAGTCTTTCCCAAATGCATGTTCCTCTTTAACAGATATTATATTAGACCTCTGCAATAATTCAAAGTATTTCAGAATTTGTAAGAAGTAGCTATGAAGGGAATGATGTCCTCCTGTGATTTCTACTGAAGCAGACTTAGCATCTATCACTTGTTCTATATGTACCAATGACATACATGTGCCAGGAGTCTTAGAACAAGGACCTTCCTCTTCAACTGTTGAATTAGCAAACTCCTTTTTCCCCCTATGGATTTATGTATCTCTGAACATAAGGCAGATGTAATTAGACCTGTATTTTCTCAGCAACCTTTTAGTTATTTTGAGAGTTTTGATTTTGCAGTAAATGGAGATGAAACCAGTGAAGTATCCAACATCCCCCTGCACAGTGAAATTCCATTCTTCCTTCTTCACACATTATTATTTTCAACACAGGAAATTTTATCAAGGAGAAAGAAAAA
This sequence comes from Myiozetetes cayanensis, assembly GCF_022539395.1. Lineage (NCBI taxonomy): Eukaryota > Metazoa > Chordata > Aves > Passeriformes > Tyrannidae > Myiozetetes > Myiozetetes cayanensis. Next base: position 93,578,712 of record NW_026086604.1, on the reverse strand, counting down.
ATTCAGAATACATCTCTGACAAACAGAAAGAAGGAGAGACCTGTAGCATTTCATGCAAGAATTCAGCAAAATGAGAGATAGATATAAATATATAAAAATTAAAATTGTTTCTCCATTTTGACATGAATTATAAACCTAGTTCAGTAACTGGAGAACTGGACTTTCAGGTAATTACATCTGAAAATCCTTACTGAAGAATTCCCATTCAAACACATCTTTGTTGAAGTTTCAAAATCAAAGGTTTGAGCATCAGGTGTCAAAGATCAGCTCGGGAGTAATTTGTATTTCATACAACTCCTTTCATTATGGAACTGTTACTTATAATAGAAGAACAAGATGAAGATGTTGTTTCTACTGAAGTTCTACCTATGACAACCCATTTATCAGAATCCTTAGTCTCCTGAAAAACTCCGTTTGTTACTGTAAACTCTGGATATGCAAAGCAGTTCCCTTTCATCTGCTCATCATACTAAAGTACTTTCAAAGCTAGGCAAGTACTTTAAACGGTGTACTTTTCCCAATACTCTGGAACTATTATTACCCATGCTATATAACAGCAACTTTTTTTTTTTTTTTTTTTTAAACAAAAGGGGACTCATGAAAAGATTACCACGTCAATTCTAAGGTTAGTATCACTCTCTGAAAGCTAGTTTATCCTGTGCTTACATCCTCCCCATTGCAGCATGGACAGTGACATGTTAAAAGGCTAGTCAAGCATGCACATCACTTCCATGACTATACTGGAACTGTATCTTCTGGATAATAACAAATCTACACTTTAAAAAGTTTCCTACTTTCCACAGGATTACCAGCATGCTTATGTGAAGAAGAAAAGCGTACAAATGTGAGCAGTAGCTAGCTCTGTGCGTGCTGTAGCTTTGCATCTGCAACATTACCTTTCTATTGTCATTTAAAAACATATTTCTTCCTTGAAAACTGCTTGGAAAAACCTGAGATACGTTAAGGGGAAAAAAAATTAAGTATATTTTGAATTGATGTGTGCTTCCTCATATTGGTTCTCTCTAGTGACCAATAATTCTTTTTGCTACTTTGCTTTTGAAGATTAAGGAAATCTACACATTTCTCCCATTTGTCAAATAAATCCCAAGTAACTTCATCTGAAACGTGATATAACACTTCAGAAGGCACAAATGTGCAGCAGGGAAATGTAATCTCCCTTAAGTATTCCATAAGGCATCCATGAAGAATTTCTTATAGCTTTAGCTTCCCTCACAGAATCCTAGCATAAATTTATAATAGAAGTTCTAAAGAAACCTAAGGCTAAAGGCTGTCAACATCATTGTTTAATCTTTTAAGTGTCACAATCAAGAATCACAGTAAAGGAAACTAAAGCAATGCATGCTTCCCAAATGAAAGTACAAGCACAAAGCTTGCTTAATCACACATCATTCCTTTCCTAAATCCCCAGATTTTAGCAGCAAAATTTTCTTTTTAAGCATTAGATACACACAAAGAATATACAAGATTACATCCCAGACAAACAAGTGAAATATATTTCAACAAGAACACAGCTTCCTACAAGATTCACTGATGAGTCTTCAGGGCAAAACTGCTCAGTATGAGCAGCAGAGATCTTTCCATTAGACACAGGTTTATCCCTGAGAACTGACGCCTGAGCTTTGTGGAGACTTCCCTAGTTCCTTCCCCTTTTAATTTTTTTTAAATAATTGGCTAAGGTATACTAAAACTATATGTATATTAAAACTAATCCCTTTATATCAACACATAGCAGTTTCAGTATAGAAACTATTGCTTTTAAAATGCTTTATCTTCACCACATATACAAGACATAAATCACTTAAAATTCCATATGGAGATTGTAATTTGGATTTTTGTTTGTTTTTTTGTTGTTTGTTTGTTTTGTGAGTGGAACATAGCTTTTTGTCCGTGCTGCCCAAAAAGTCATGAGTTTCAGTCTCCCTCTTACCATATTTTATGATGCCCGGACAGGGAGGACAATCAAGATATACATAAATATACACATATGCAGTAAGGACTGTAATTTCCAAAAGGAAGACATTCGGAGGGCATAACAGAGTTGATAATCTCCTTTCAAAATCAAAATACGGTTTTATCAATTGTCCTTTCAAAAATCTTAAAATTACTTAAGATATCTTATGTAATGGAAACAGATGACAACTTTCTGAAGCCTAAGGAAAAAAAGACGACAGATGATACTGAAAGGAAAAAATAAGTGATCAGGAATTCAGAGAGTATAAAAGCCTTAGCCAGCCTATGGGAATTATTAATTCATGTTTTTATTTATAGAAAGATGTTATGGCATATTCATTTAGAAGAGTGGCTTCAGATAATGGAAAGTTGAACCAATTACAGAGCTGTAAAACACTATCAGCAAGACTAACTGACTGAATATCTAAGACAGGCACTTCTGTACTTAAACTCTTAAGAAATTTAAAGAGTATGACTCAAACTTTTCTTCCTCCAACTTGGGAGCCACTGAAAGACATACCTAAAAGAAAATGCAATCATTCCATTATCCCTGAAAGGGTTGTAACTACTCATAGAAAGAGTGCACCACAGCAGGAAGAAACTCCAGTCATGACTCTGCCATACAAGCTATGTGGTGCTTTACAAACAAAGTACATAATTTTGATTTACAAGAGTCTATTTTCCTCTCAAATGTCTTCAGAATTTGATTTTGCTGGGTTCTCTTCCCTCTGATCCCTCCAGAACTACCTGGCTCCTTACATCAAGCTACCATCCCCAGCACTTCACATATTTTCTATTAGTTTCCCTAAAATTTTTATCTTCCTTTCTTCTTCTTGTGCCTTTTTTTCTAATTTAAACTCTCCATCATCACAAGAGAAACCTGCCTTTTTGCCAAGACATCCAACCATGTACAAATTGGAAAGTGATGAAACGTAAGGGATCCCCAGCTCAAAAAAACATTGCAAAGCGCTTGCTGGAAAGAAAAAAGTATTCCTTGATAAGTAACATGGATGTCATAGACATTACACTCTGATATTCATCTCTTATAAATTACACTTGTGTCCTCAGCTTCTGCAAATAAAGCATCACATTAAAGCTCATATCTTCCTTTATGAACAGTGAAGGAGATTAAATACATGAGGAGCTGGAAGGAGAACTTCACAAAAATAGGCAATGGTAATAGTTTGAAGGGTTGTTTTTAATGTAAAAAAAATTAGAAATGCTAAAACTCTGCAAGAGGTGACAGCAAATATCAAAGACATTTTAATTGGTAGACTGAAGGAAAACTATCAAGGCTTGAGAAAGTTTGTGTCACTGTTGTTGACCTCTTTCAGAAGATGAGCCTTTCTACTAAGGAGAACATGACATTCTTTCCTCTTCTTTCTTCCACACTTGAATGCAATACGTCAATAGCACCTAGTGAAAGCTATTTTTATTGGGAACAGCTTTTAATAACTGGCTGCTATTGATCAAATATTTTTACCAGAAAACTATTCTTACAAAGAAATGCTCCTTAGTTTTACAGCTGTACAAAACAGGAGCAGCCAGACTCTGTGGGGAGAGTCACTTCCATCCCCTTCCTTCCAGCAAGATATACAAAGATCAGATCAACATCACAGGATAAGCTGGGTTATCCCTGACAATAGAAAACTCAGGCAAATCAAGCATTATCAGGTCCAGCGGGAGCACAGTCCAAGAGACATCAAGCAAAATTTAGATCCACTGGTAGAAGCTAGGGCACTGCAAGACTCAGATTTATGTTACTGCAGCTCCAGAGAATGTTCTCAGATGGGTGCAAAAGCAGTGGAATAAAGGAAAACACACCTCAAAATAGGCCCTCCAGAGATAGCACACTGGAAACATTCCACTTGTGTTGCATGGACTCACCTCAGTTCTGAGGGCTTTATAAGCTACCCAAAAGAAACTGCCCAGGTGGCAATTGTGCATCTTGGCGGTGTCAGACCTGAATTTGTACTATACTAGCTCAACTTAAGCATTTCAGTGTCTATAAGTATGTATTTAGCTCTTAGCTACATTGCTCAAATATTTACTCCATGTTCCCTCCTTCATTGCACAGCATGGCCTCAGCCTTCCTTCTACAGCACTGCACAGCACTGAACTCAACCAACAGAGACGCCAGTGAGGAAAGGTGCTCTGCTGGATCTTATCATAAATGAATAACTGAGAGCTGAGGGGAGTGGGTGATGTCATTGTGAGACCACTCTCAGTCTTTAAGTGATTATGGTGATTGGGAGGTGCCTGATGACTGGAGGAATGCAATTGTCACTCCCATCTCTAAAAGCAGCAGGATCAAGGGAACTACAAGGCACGTCAGTATCACTTCAGGCCCTGAGAAGATGAAGGAGCAGCTGATCTGAGAAACTATTTCCAGTCACATGAAGGATAAGGTGATCAGGAGTGGTCAGCATGGCTTCACCAAGAGGAAACTGTTTGGCCTACCTGATAAATTTCTATGATGAAGTGACTGGCTTGGTAAATAAGGGAAAGTAGAGAATACTAAGGCCTTTGGCGCCATCTCTTACAAAAGCCTCATAGACACTGCTGATGTAGGGGTGCGTCAACATGTACAAAATCCTGAAGGGACAGTGTAAAGAAAATAAAGCCAGGCTCTTCTCAGTGGTGCCCAGTGACAGGACAAGAGGCAACAGGCACAAACTAAAATATGGGAGGTCCCCTCTGGACATCAGGAAACAGTTTCTCACTGTGATGGTGATTAAGCACTGTCTCAAAGACCTTACTGAGGCTTCATCCTTGGAGATACTAAAAACTGCAGCACTACAGCATTGCCTCTCTAGCTCTTTTAAGAAATCCTGTCGTACACAGGATTGTCATCAAACACCAGAAATTCTACTATCACATGAAGAGCCTGATGCAGAACAAATGCTAGAACAGACTTGCAGAGATATGAAATCATTCATCTCACCTGTTATGGGAGCTACTCCCAGTGCTGAGCACCTGGGCACCCACCTGAGGGCTGGAACTTGAGGAGACAGTACTCACCTCTGGCACTCTCCCTCCCTTGCCTGTTCTCCCCATCTTTCACCCAAATATATTCCAAAACTTTTGGAAAAAACAACAGCATGCTGGTCCTGCCTCCACCACTCCAGCACCAGAGCATGGAGATGGGCAGACAGTTAGATGTCTTGCTATAATGAGATCTACTTTTCCCATCATTTTCATCCTCTATTGCCTCAAATACAACTCAAACCCATCCATTACATTCTTCACAGGTCTGGCTATGCCAGTCATAATCAATCACTACATAGTCTCTAGTGTGTCACAGACTGATGCATCGGCTCTCACAGACAAAAAAGGCCCACAGCTGAACAAACCTGTGCTATACATTACAAAGACAAGATATTAAGAGATCTATCTTTGCAAATCTGCTGGAAATTTGAATCTCTTCCTCCCTGACAACTCATGATACCAGAAGACAATAGAAAAACAAGAAAATAAGAACAGCTTCCTGCAGCTGGAAGGGTTTCCAGAGTCTCATCTGTCTCATTCTGAATTTGGGATGGGGCTTCCTTGCAAAATTCTGTAAAGGAAAAACTTCTCAGGGGCTACTTGAGGTTTCTGGACAAAATCTACAGAGTTCAAGAGGCTTGCTTTCTAACTGAAGCATTCCTTCTGTTCATCTGGACGTGCCTACATTTTTGTATGTGGACAAAACACAACTTCAAGCAAGAACACACAACACTATACCATTGAAAACACTGGTAATTCATGACTAAGGCTCTACAGAGAGCAGAGTGAATAAGTGAATCATACATTCAATTTTCTGATTTTCTCAATGCTGCAGCAGCTCACATATCTAAAACTGAAGATGGTACAAACTGCCTGTTAAGTTCTCCCCGAGTGTGTAAGAAAATGTGTTTGTGCACACTAGAGATAATTAACCTGTTGGGCTGCTTGCTTTCCTAGGTAAGCATCCTAAACAGGAGAACTGAATTTTAGTTATTGCAGCTATTCACCTTTAAGTCTTTTTGCACGCTGTAAATACAATTCATACACACAGTCAAGAAAAGACTTTCTAATATAAATCATAATTTTTCAGTGTAATTGGATGACACTGGAGTCTTACAGACAACATTACAGGAGTAAAGCCAACTATAAAATTGCAGAGGAGACTTCAGTAGGTGAACTGCAATAACTTCTTTCTCCAAACACACTGAATATTGAGATTCATTTTCTCAAGTATTTTTCTTAGTTTTCTTGACAACCACATGCACATAGTTTACCAACAAAACTAATTAGCAGCTGGAAACACAACTGTAATTTAGTCTGCAACTTAGCTGAAGTTATAGTAGGTATATTTTTAGTAACAGCTTGAAAATTTAGGCCATTAAATTCATTAACAAGCTGGAAGATACGAATGACTCATCTACTTAAGTGCTTTTATAAAAAACCTAAGCCATGCATTCATTTGCTTATATAGCTGATTTTGCCATTCATCAGTGTCACGCTTATAATTTAAGTAATTTACCACTTGAAATTTTAAAATAAAGCAGTGTACTGCAATGTCCCAACGTTTAAGGGATCAAGAAATAACTACAAAATTGTGTTCACTGTCTAGATATGAGACTCAAAAGTGATTAAAAAAGGAATTGAACCCTGTAAGTGTATAGAACTTTAAACAGAATAATTCCAGTGATTTTTCTACTATTGCCCTGTTGACACTGTATGTACTGAGAAAATACATCTGGCATTTATGCACGTGGGCCATACAGTTGATTAAATGCAGAAAGAGGGTTTTACCCCAGACAAGCCCTCAGCTCATTCTGCAGATTGAAGGTGCATTAGTGGCTGGCAAGTGGAGTTAAACCCCAGCTTATACTGACCTAAGGAAATTATGAACTCCAAGACCCCTTAGGGAGGCACACCAAAGTTTTGCTTCAAAAGTGCATTCCTGACCTGGGCTAAAACATGAATGGAGACACAACCTCTCAGTACCAGAGGCACGCTCACCATCACCATTTGCTTCTCTGCCGAGGGCTGAGTACATACTATATACACAGGAACTTCATTTCCCATAACTGCTTTCAAACATTTCCCATCACATGTACTATAGTTTCCTCTCTGATTTATCTCTGAAGAAATCTGTAATAAATAATATATCCATTTTTTTTATACTTTTGCTAATTTTGCTTCCTAAACAGCCACAGTAGTTCAAACTATACTTCATGATTTATGAGCTTTTAGACATGAACTTTTCTATATGAGATCATAAAGCTTAATTCCTTTAAATTAGTAAAAAAACCCCAAAATTTCTTTACCATAGCAGCAGCAGCAAACTAAACACAAAAGCTAAGAGTGAAGGATACAGAGAGCAGGTGTGGAGGTGTAAAATAGTAAAGATCACTTCTCTTTAAAAACCTAACAAATTGGTATAGATTTTATCTTAAAAATCCCTCTGGGGAAAAGTCCTCTCATTCAGAGAGCATATAACAAATGAAGAAGAAAATTATTTTTCACTGAGTTGGTAATTTTGAGGTTATTTACTTGTATTAGAGAACTCCAATCAGTTTTTCTAAAATGTAATGTCAGCCTCCCTTTCTAACAGCATTATCCTCCTTTGTGTCAGATCTCCCAGACACCCTTCCACTTGTAGAAACTTTTTTTCTTTTTAAAATAGAAATGTAACTTTCAATGTAACAAACAATTTAGTCAGGCATATCTGACTTTTTTTCCTCTACTGTCAAATAAAATACCATATTGAAAACAGCACCACATATTTATATTCCTCAGACCACATGCACCTACCAGTAACTTTCAGCATCTTTCAACCCCTCTGTGGGTTTAAAAGTGTGTAGAACTTCTCTGCATCTTCACCTTCTACAGACACACCAATGCTGCAAAACCCTGATGTAACTCTTATACGCACATTTTTCAATCTGACATTTCCATATGGTTTAAAGTTATACGGCATAACATGCCATAGATACACCTCATAGCTTTGGAGAAGGACGAAAAAAATACAACCTCTAGTTTTAAAGGGCATTCATTACAGCAGAATGGAGATTTAACTAAATTTAATATTGAGAAAAAACTTGAAAATCACATTTTTGGCACAGAAAAATCTACAGAGACCTTTCTATTAATAAAAACTTCCTAGGAAGACTATACAGAACAAAGCAGAGCAAATTAGGTATAATCCTTCCACAGCAATGGAATTTTGAGTCCTTTGTGAAAAGCAATCTATGAAGCATTACAACGCCTCCAATGCACCCAAAAAGGTGAACGTTAGCCAATTCAGACATGGCAAATGAGTAAAATATTTATTTTGCGAATATAATTTCAAATGTTTTGTATAAAAGAGCTGGATGATTCAATCTTAAAGGCAAGATTTCTTGAAATGTTAAGAAAAGACAACTTAATCAGTAAAGTAGCTCTGAAATAACATGTAGCATTATTACCTTAAACCTTTTACAAAAAAGTATTTTCAAAGCAATTTCTCTATGCATCTATTTTGCCTAAATTCAGACAACTTCTGAATTTCTCAGTGTATATAATTTTCAAAATATAATGTGAATGTAAAGCTGTAAGATCCTTCAACATTTTCATTGAGGGAGCTGTGTCTATAAACCAGGCATAGAAATACATATTTAACCCCTTAAGTAACCTGAAACGTAGACCTAAAGAGAGAATCCCTCATGACTTTGACCAAGTCTGTGTGTTCCTTGTACTCCTTTCTGCTCAGGTAAGAAAAAACCTCCAGAACAAAAGCAGATTTTAAACAGAAGTGAACAATACTCTATAAATAGCCAAAGGCTGAATACTGTCTGACCCAGGAAAGGGACAGCACAGTGACCTCAGGAGTTAGTGGGATCCCTCATACTCTTAACCCTGTTCAGTAAGCCTGGCAAACCTTGCTGGAGAGCAAAATGTTAAGCCCCAGATAAACTCTAGTAGCTTTTTTAAGCTGAAAAAAAATCAGAATTGTGTAGTCCCTCCCCACACGAAACACTCCTTTTCCCTTGCTTGACTAAATGACTTGCTTGTAACAATACTACTCTTGAACAGAAGATAACTGATAACTACTGATATGAAGAGACACTGAAGAACAGCAAGTGGTCAACATAGTAACACTTTCTGGGCCATGAGTAAAAAACAGGCCTCACAGCTCTTCTGGTTCCTGCAGACATGAAAAGTAATTTTACTCTAACAAGATGTCTTAATATGGCGGAGGCAAAAAACCAACCCTTTGTCCTGTCCTTTCCCCTCTGAGAAAACACACAGACAAGCACTGCCTGCAGCTAACAGCTTCCTCAGGGCAGAAGTCACAATGAATCTCCCATTTTGCTCTAATAACCAGAAGAGAAAAAGCAAGTAGTTTCTCTTGCCACTGAGCTTAAATCTATATTCTGTAATACTTTTAAATTAATTACAGAATAACTTAGCATTTTACAAGAAAACCCAATGATGCTTAACCTCATTAATGAGGAGGCAAAGCTTCCCATCTTCTAGTCACACTGTTATAGGACCTGCACTGTCATAACCATTCCAATGGTTATTTTCTCTATTGTAAAAGTCTTCAAATAGTCCTTCAAAAGAACGACTGGTTTAGCAAACTGCCATGTTACTCTCACTTGTAAATGAAGCACAACCCATTATTTATAATATTATTTATAATATTATTTGCCACAGCATAAGAATGCTATGATTTGCATCTTTAGGAAAAGAGAAATCTAACCTAAAGATAATAAGTGGGGTGATGCTGGCAAATAGATGCAATTTTAATAGTAATATTTCCAGCTTCCAATTCCTCCTATAATTCTCCACTGATAGTTATAAAATGCATCCAGTATGAGTTGTAACAGTTGAGTTTGTTCTCTTGACACCTGCACTTTCTAATACTGTTAAACTTTTCTGATTAAAAATCCACTTAATTTTCAGGTTTCAGTTAAAGCTCCACAGATCAATGAGTAAAGACACACTCTGAATAACTCCCCAGTATTTAGTGAAACTTTATGATAAAGATTGCTACAGGGAAAGAATCACTTAAGAGCTTTGGCAGTTATTTCACTTCAATCAAATCTACTTTTCATGAAAAAAGCTACTCAAATGAAACAAAGCATAGTCTGTAAATACACTTTTCAAGTATAAATATCCTTTCCACAGCTTCCTCTTAAAAACATTCTTTTGTACTTTACAACAAACACAAGGACCAAAGGATGGATTTACCTTAGCAGATGCAGACACTCAAAATCATTGAAACAAAATATCTCTCCAAACTACTTTTTCCTCTGAGGAGACGCGGGGACAGAATGACTGGTTTGGAAATAAATATATTTGGAGTGTGACCATTTTACCAGGAATTTGAGAGACAGAGACAAAAATCTGAGAATCTACCTAAGCAGTATATATGAAACAAAAGAACCAATTGTCAAAAGAAATAGTGCTCTTACAGATTAAAAAAACGTGGTTAAGTGTGGATGGGATGCACCTGAGTTGACTAAAGCAACTGTAGCAAACCTTTGAAGGTGGTCACTAGTCAGATCCTAACCGTATCAAAGACTGCAGCTAAAGGACGCCTGCTTTGCAGGACAGCTCTTTACCTTTAGAATCCTAAATATTCTGGATTAAAGAATTTTTATAGTTTCTCTAGCAGGAAATACTTGTTACTACTTTACTAATCACATAAAATGGGGATGGGCTAAAATGTGCTGAACAAACTGCTGGGAGAAACACAATACCTGGAACTTTGCCACGTCCGGACAATTTTCAAGAGGGCCTAAAAAAGGCACAACTTTCATACATAAAGAATCTATCAACTGAGATCCAACACTCCAGAATCAAGAGTTACCAAGCCATGCACACCCCCTTTTTTTTTTTTTCAATACAGCAAAGCTAGTATGGTTTGTTGTTTTTTTTTTTCCTCCTTTCATATTAAACTTTGTCCCCCCCAGCTTAAATGGCTGAAACTTTTTTACTTAATTCTTTGAAAAGCAATGAAGTGTAAAGCACACAGCAAGTCTGAGAGTATTTTAGCTCTAACAGTTTGTCTGGCAAAGTTACATGCCAGTAAAATGGAGTTATGCAAAAAGGTAGTGTCAGGCAACTTAATGCTACTGATCCCACCTTTTAAAATTTTTACCAAAAGACCATTTCTACAAAGACAAATGCCTTCCACCACAACAGCTTACCACTTGCCAATGCCTTCATTCTGCCTAGTCTGCTTTTTAGCTCTTTTAATCTAAGTAAGTCTAAAAGGACCTTGAATTTAATAGGCTTGTAGGTGCTACAGCGCTGTGATTTCTACTTGGTACAACAGCAAAAAGTGTGGGTTGGATAAGTATTTTAAGTATTTACCCCACATGAAAAGAAAACCCCACAAAACCTTTACCAGGCTGTAGTTTAATAATTATGCAGTTGCTCTTTGCTACCTCCTCACACCACTACAATATGTTTTTATAAGACAACAGTATGCACATCAGCAGTTACATTTTATAACCATAAGCATTTCATTACAACCCTAAATAATTAGGAATACTCTGAAAATATATGCTGATTCTAACACACAAGTGAAACAGTGTGAATAAGTGGGGTGAAAAAGCGGAGAGATACAGTAAAGATACTTCAACATCAAATTTTCTTTATGAGAAAATGTATATACATAAACTCAAAAATATTACCATGTTAAGAGAAAACGCAAAGCATCAAATACAAACACTCATTTCCTGAGTGTTTTTGATTTTATGGTTTAATAATAAGGATCTAACAATGCCTTCTGAGGTAGGTTTTTTTTTTCTGTTTCCATTTATTCAATCCTCTAGAACCTGGATCTACACTTTTCTAGCTGACAAATAGTGAAAGGAAGTTGTTGATTCAATGTAGCACAGGGGGCAGAGTACTTGGGAATAGACACTTAAAAAAAATCACCTTTAGAGAAAAAACATTAATTAAAATGGTTTAAAGCTTTTATAATCCCAGTATTGATTTTCTCACGTGGAAATTTTGGGTAACACAAGAACTTTCAAGTAAAAACATTCCTAAATGAAAACTTACATTTAACGTTTACAGTGGACTCTAATTCAATAATGATATTTAAGTACAGAAGCAAATTATGCCTTGCATGCCCAGAGTCCTCTTCCATTTTAGAGTTTTCATCAAAATCACTTCCAAACAGAAATGACATTAAAATTTTGCAGAACAGCCGACTTATGTGAAAACAGCAAGATGTGCTGCCAACAGGAGTGCTTGTCTTTAGAAGCTGATCATGGATTTCAGTCGGTAGTGTTTCACCACTGCTTCCGGGAAAAAACCTAACTGAAACTGCAATAATTTTTTAATTGCTTATGTGGACGACATCAAGGAAGGCATTTACTTCAAAACTGTTAGAAATGTAAGAAATCCAGTGATTTAAACATGCTCCTAACTTGCTATACTATGAAAACAGTTGTTATACCAAGAAAAATTTATTCCAAAAGGAAAGAACAAAAATTTCCAGTTTGGAAGTTAAATGCAATCAATAGTTATGAAAAAATGAAGTGGGTGGGAGTTTCAGTTCTTAATGCCTCAAAATACCCCTTTGAATAGCCTTTTAAACTCTTCACAAGAGTACTGTACAGGCTTGAAACACACTGGCCAGTCTAGGTGTTTTACTCCCTATATAAGTTAAGTTTTAAACCCAAGAAAAAAGTAATTGTGGCAACCAATTGGGGCAAAAAAATCCAGTCAGAATTTTGTTCCGTTATGTATAAAAATATTGACCACATTGTGTTATTACCTGAAGCATGTTTTCTTCTCCCAGATGCTTAATTTAGAATGTTGAATTAGACAGGAACAGATTAATCATGAGAGACAAACTTGGGCTGCTCTCTGTGAAGTAAACTTGAATCTTCAAAAGTGTAATAATTTATAAAATCGGAGACATCACAGCATCTATACTGAGCTTCTTTTACTTGCTCCACCTTAAGAAAAGTTGTTTCCAGGGAAGTATCTTTAAGCTGACAAATATCACTTATCACTGCAAATTCTTCGGGCAAACCAGCCTTTCCCACAACTGGGAGAGGAGGTGGTTGCCTGTCAAGGATCTCTAATTTTTTAGAGTTTAGGTTTGTTTTTTCCCCTACTCAATAATTATAAATTCTCTTCAAAGGCTTAGTGGGTTTCCTCCTTTGTTAAGGAGACATACTGGATCTCACTAAAATGGAGGGAGATGCTCATTAAAATGCAATATTTGAGTAGGAAGTCTACATTTATTTACCAAATTACATTCAAGGAACAACAACGAGCTGCTGCTCCTATCAAACATACTTTGATTGATTTGGGATTCATTATCTCATTGTCAAAATCAATAAATGGGCTGTATTTGCTTCCTATAGTTTTCCAGCAATCTTAACTCTATGCAGAGATCTTAAACCCTGTAATAATCTCCTGTTCTTATACAGGGAGTTGGAACTGGAGATTTTCAGAAGTGCCTCACTATTATGCATGGTAAAACTCTAATGCTCCAGAAACATGAGTGGTTTAGAATAACCACATATCACAGAGATTCAAACTCAATTACTTGGCAGAAGCTAAACCAATGAGAGCAAAATAAAGTTGAATTTTCTTCAGCAACAGTAAATAATTGTTTATCTTTTTTTTGTTCACTATGGAATGAAGGCTAATGTTTTCTTGAACATCCAAGCACTGACCACATACAGAAATTCTGATCCCCTTTCATTTTGCGTTACCCATCACTGAGTGTCCCCTTAAATAAAATCTACTCCAAGAGAAAGATTTAATTCTTAAAATTAACTTCACAGAATGTATTTTTTTCTAGGGTGACCTTACACAGAAGTGCTTTACCAGACAGATTACTTGATGATGCTGATGCAACAAGTGATATAGGAAGCAGGAAAGGATGAGTTTAAAAGATCAATATTTCTAAATTTAGATCTTCAGCTTTCCTATATCAAAACAACAGTATACTCACATCATCTAGAGAGGAATTCTGAAAGACTATACAGCGTAATAACACTACAGCTTTACTTGTGAAACAATGCAATGAGTTGCTTGGGCAAGGAAACAGATGAACCATCATTCTTTGGAAGAATGCTTCAATTTCTACAATTATTTTATCAGCCATATTTGAGATGTGCTGCTAGCTATTAAATGTACTTTCAATAAGCCTTTGGCCATATACCACTTAGTTCCTTAATATGGTTTGAATAGTTTGTCACTGAAATTGTTTTTGAATAAAATCCCAGACTGTAACAATGCACGTCTGACAGCCTGGGAAGCATTGAGCTGTAAAAATTGAAGTCCCAAGATCCTCAAAACAGAGTTTCTAAAGACTGGGAACTGGAATAAAGTTACAGTGACAGTGAATGTACTGGTTCAATTAGGATGAAAGATGTCATCAACAAAACTTTGCACAGGAGTTTGCAGCAGTTTTTTCTGTCACTAAGAAGAAAGAAAACTATAATTTCTGTCTTCTAGAAGACTGACTGTTGTAAGGAAGTACCATTATATTTGAAAGAAAACACTTGGGAATCAAAATATCACCGTTCCTTTTAAAAGTCTAGTAAATGGGCACAGAAAAGACAGTTGAGGGACTTCTGAGGCTCTGAGTTCAATTTTCCGTTATTACCAACTAGCAAAGGATGTAGGAAAAATACTGCATTTCCCCTCCCCTCGTAGATATAAGTTTTCCCAAAGATTACTTTTTTTCAGAAGTGGCCCCAATCAGAGAAATGATCAAGGTATTCTGTAGATTTCAAGACTGAAGACTAACATTAAACTTAAGTGCTAGATTCTGTCTTGGAAGTGCTGTGGTTCCAGTGTCAGTAACCACTGGAGAGGTGCAATGAACAATGCTTACCAGAAACCTACAGCTTCTGCAGACCTCATCTCTGCTAGGAATAAGCTGAACCAGAACACAGGAGTACTGGATCGTATCTGGACTCTTTTTCTCTCGTTCATCTTTTGTTTTTCAGAGATTGTTCTTACATTACCCTTCTTGTACGGTATCTCTTTAGTAGATACAACACTGACTGACCATGAAAACATAAATTTAAAGCTTCAAACGTAAAATGTAATTGGGATGACTGGCTCTTTTCTTATCAAGCAGAATTTCCTGCCTAGTAGACACTGGGTTAGCATCTGAACCAGCACTTTGTATGTTTTTCAGCATGCCATTCAGGCTCAATCCTGGATGCAATTTAACAAACTGACAAGGAAACTCTTAAGAGGTTAGAAATAGAAAAGTCACTTAAGAAGCTGCTCAAAGATTTTATCCCAGGAATAACACTACTATATCTACATAGTTTCTGAGTGAAGAAGTGTTGCCAAGCTTATTTAAAATCTGTCCTGTATATAGAATACAAATTAATCACAAAGGTACTTGCTTTATCTTTTTACACCATACATAGAAAATAGTATTTAGCAATATTCCTTAACAGGATTCTTTTTGCCCTTTGCTTTATAGAAATTGATGCATTTTCTACACAATGAAACATGACAGTAATACTGTCATGAATTAGCAGTGACATGCCACCACCATGACTTGCTGCTTCAAATTATATTCTAAAAACATTCACCACCTGCTTGCCTTTCCTCTTCCAAACTTCATTTCGGAGAATTTTTCTTCTATCCATTTGAGACAAATTCTCATACCTTTTAGACTGTTTTTTTCTCAAGAACAATCATCAGAAAGATCCACGATAAACCAAAAGGCTGTGCAAGCTTCCCATGTAGCTCCTTCTCCAATAAACCCCTGACACACAGAAACACTGCTACCCCAATCAAAATCTCCTCATAAATCTTTATATATAGCATTCTGGGGCAGTTTTTTCAGTTTTTCTCATACCTTCTTTGTGTGTTAGAATAAAGCTCAGAAAAGTTAAAATAATGTAAATAAGTCACTTAAGTCCTACTACTTATATTATCCTCATTAAGGAAAAACTATTAGAGTTTAAATTCTTATGGGTGGGAACAGAGTTTGGTTAGAGAGCAGAAAGGAATACAACACACATCTGAGTCATGTTTGCACTTTCAGCACCTTGTGGTATGGGATGATGATTCCAGCAATTCTAAATCAAAAATGCTATAATCTTCACCTTATTCTAAATTGCTAGGCTTAAGAACTATTAACAGGTTGTAAATTCAGAACCATTCATTAACAAAATAAAAGAAGCACTTACTTTATTAAGTTCTAGTTCACTAGCAAATTGGTTGATAGACATCATTCAACAGTCAATGCTGGGACACTAAAATCAATTTTGAAGAAAAGACTAGCAAGGTTAAATTTCTTTCTGAGTACAGAAGCATCTCAAGAACTTCATTGTTATCAATGACCCATATAAAAGTATCTCAAAAATTTAGGATGAAAAAAACCAAAACCATGCTTTATTTTACTTAAAGTAACACTGCAGAGGACACGGTCCTATATCTGACAAGGGATCAAGACTACTTTAAAATAAGCACAGTTGACAAGACTTCAGTTCTTTCTGAACAGGTTGGTTCTCAACATACATTTACTAAGATGACTTCCTTAAATCAATTGCAAAGCATTGCAGAAATAAGCATGACAATTTCAGACTTACAAGAAAAAGTTACTTCCATACAGAGGTTAACAACAGACTGGACTGTTGAAAAGCATGCTGAATAGTGTCCAAACACAACAAAACATTAATGCTTCTTCTTATATTTGAAAAATTCATACCTGGGTATACTGCCTGTTAAGCTTCTTTCACTTGATGATGATGATGATGATCCAGGTCTCTGATCTGCTTTCCTTCCTAGAGTTTCTGTTGCACTAGTTTGAGCTTTTTCATCTTCCTCTTCTGGCTTTTTTTTTTCACTATCACTTTCGTCACTGCCTTCTCCTAAGATGTCATCCACCTGCCAAAGAGTAGAGAGTCACTGTATCTTCTAACAAACTACTCTGTATCAATCTTTCATAATTGGGTTGCTCTTTAATAATCATTAAGAATATGCTTCAACTTTCCTTGGCCTTCCCCTTGTAACAACTCTGGCAATATTCTGTTCAAATTGAATATATTCAGTTTATGCTTAGCTTAAGATAAATACACGTACACTCACATACATGATATAGTAACACAAGACTATTATAAAAGGAGTGCTGTCTTTTGAAATTAAAGGGATAGATGTTTTACACTATTGTAACATATTGATGCATATTTTCTATTACATACACTTTATATTATCATAACATATAGAATCATTTGGGCATATTAAAATCTCTAGTAAGTATTCTTACATTTACAGGTATTCCTTGATGCATAAACAACTTCAAAGTAATACAGTATAAATGAAACAATGGACCAACCCCATTTTAAACAGATTGTCTGTTTGTGCTAATTAATAAGGGCAAATCTATCAGCAGGAAAATGTTTTTACTCTAGAAGCTGAGTTTACACATTCAAAATGAATCAAAGACTCCAAGAAAATGCCAAAAAAGAAACTGTCATGAGCAACCTCAAATTTGTTATAAAGATGAGTTACTGCAATGTTGGGTACAGTATTTATGGAAATGAGAGAAACCTATAATGATGCCTTATGTTTTCTGAAAGTAGCAATTACATAAGCAGTAATGCAAATGGCATATTAGAAAAAGAAAAGGAGGTGTGAATAAACTTCAATTCTTGTTTTTCAACTAGCAAGTACTTTAAAATACAAGTTTTAATAGAACTGAGAAGCTACTTTAGCAACAGGACAATGACCTCTCTTCAAAGTGGTACAACAGTCTGAAACAATTCTTTACTGGAATTAAGGAAAATTCTACAAAAAGGAACAGGTTTGATAAACAGTTGTAAAGTTTGTGCTCCAGTTCTGCACAGAAGATACACACATTTCTGCCCCCACCACAGTCTTTCCAAAAAGACCCTTGCTCCCACTGATCATTTAAATTAAGGGAAATAAATATAATAAAATAATGGCCAGTCTTCACGAGAGAAGATCCGGGGAAGGTCTTTACACCTTCCAGCCTGCGCATTGGATTTTTTTAGGTGAGACACAGTGTAAGGGAAAACCAGAAAAAAACCCCCAAGTATTTACAAAGAGTTCTTTAGGTCTGTTTCTACTGCTACAAAAATGACTGCTCATTGTTAGTAATGGAAATAATTGAACTAGTATTGCACAGCTACAAATCAGATCCATTTCAGCATGAAACCTGCATGTCCTGAGCATGGATTTGAGATTGAGTTGAATACATTGCATCTTAGGACAAACCTGAAAAAAACTACTATAATCTGCCATCTGAATTTGCCAAAAGGTTTCTACATTTCAGTACCTTATATTCCCCCCACAGCATATAAGGTAATAAAAATAAGTTTGAAATGAAAATCAGGTGTACACTCAAGTACACCAGTAATGACAGGTATCTTCATTTAAAAGTGTTACCTCAACATACTCTTTTGAGATACTTTAAAATGCTGCTGTGTTTGTTACCAGGGACCATGATGCTCTCTTGGCAGTTACTAAATATAAAAGCCAACAGACCACCAGCTCCATCCAATTAGTGAGTAAGTGGGTGCTCTGTAAACAAATACAAGACTAAAAAAGGCAAACAGGTGTTTTGTGCATGAATTCAAATTTCAGTAGCTTTATCTGCTACTGTATTTCCTTTAATGCTCTTTCAGTTACCTCAGTCTGACTCTCAGTGTTCCTGTTCTGGATGATATACCTACATCATAAACATGACCACTACTGATTTCTTTTAATGCGTATCACAAACTGTAAGTATAAAGAAAAAGTTTATATAAAAATATTATATACATTATATGATATACATCTTGCTTTTCTTGTGGTATATTTTTGAGTGGGAGGTAATTGCCTTTTACCTGTGAAGGGGCATTAACCATATTTTTTAGTTTAGGCAGTGAACAGATATCTGAGTTATACTGAAAATCAGGCCTTTAGAATGAGAGCAAAACCAAACCTGTAACTTGTGCTTCCTGGCACTTGTGGTCTGGAATTGTTTTAATCTACTTTTATCAAACTGCATATAGAAATATTAGCAGCTCTTGGTAATGACCTACCAGTTTTAGGATGAAAAGCAATTATGTGAGAAGAAAAAGCTTTAAGCCTTCACTCGATGCTGAGCATAGTTGCTATGCTCAAATTTGAAAAACAGCAATTTAAAAACCACCATGTGCAAGTTACTTAGAGGAGGTCCCACTGCAGTTCCTGGAGGCTGCACTGAGACCCTGCTGGGAAATGAGCAGTGGCAATACAGCCTCAATAGCTGGAGTTCACAATACTGCTGACAGCACTGACTACAACGCCTGCACACATTTTAATTGCAGCCCTGGGCATAACAGCGTGTTCCTAAAAGGCAGATACTGCAGGAAAGAAAACCAAACTCATTGCCTGTATTAATTTGACCACTTAACTTTTGCAAATGAAAAGGTATGGTAACCATGACTACAGCGGTATAATTCACTACATTTGGGTTTTACTGTTGCAGTTAACACTTTGACTAGAATGAAATAAAATGTCACTTAGAGGTTACATACCAATATTATTACTAAAATGCAACACTAATAATGATCCTGTACCCTTGCTCATGATTGAGACCTGATTCTTCAAAGAACGCCATTGAAAAGTTCTGAGAAACTTTGAATTTCCCACCTAGAAATAAATCCCTAGATTTGAGTAGAAAATTCATAACCATTCTTATGAACATTAACAAGTTCTATGGCCAGAACTTTAAACTGCTAAAAGAAACATGAGGGGCAGTCCTTCCTTGGTAATTAGGGTGCCTCAAGTGCTGACTTAAGGACTCTAGGCAGGCAGTCCTTCTAAAACATTAACACTACTATAGGACAAGGGGGAATGGCTTTAATCTGAAGCAGGATAGATTTAGATTACTTACTAGGAAGATATTCTTTACTGTGAGGGTGATGAAACACTGAAAGTGGTTGCCCAGGGAAGTTGTGGATATACCATCCCTGGAAGTGTTCAAGGCCAGACCAGATGGGGCTTTGAGCATCCTGGTCTAGTGAGAGGTGTCCTTGCCCATGGCAGGGAGGTTGGAACTAGATGATCTTTAAGTCCCTTCCAACCCAAACCATTCTATGATTTTATGATTATCAGTATAATGAAAATTGCTGTCTTCAATTAAATTAGTAACACTTACTGACGTTGGAACTAGGAAAAAAGCCCATTCCTAACTAACAATTTGTGAAATACCAATTAAATTCACATGTACTGACAGTTTCTAATTGTAAGATTCACACCAACTTTTTAATCCAAAATCTTTAATGAGAAAATGTCTCAAGGGCGACAATACACGATTTCTCCAGAGCTTTCCTAAGTCAGTCACACTGCTGCAGCCTGGAAGCTATGGCTTTATCTGATTATAAAGCCATCCATAACTCTAATCTTCCTTTCCTTTATTCTGTTTTCAAAAGAAATCCTCTGCCAAAAGGTCATTAAATAGTAACAGACCTGTAAATCTACACTGTAATTTTTTTAAAATGGTGAAATCCAAGATAAAGTAAAAATTATCACAATACCTATGGCCACAATACAGCTGTTCACCATCCAGGAGGATAGACTTGACAGGAATCACTGAAAAACAAGGACAGCATTTCAACTCTGCCTTGTCTGTAGACCAGCTTATGGAGGGGATGGTAAGGAGAGAGAGCCTGAGCCCACTGGAGACAGCAAGTAGGGAGTCCTCTGCTTCTCCGGTTGCAGCATTTCTAAGATAATGACAGCTTAGCAGAAATAAGAGCTCCCTGGCTGCTCAATGCAATGATTCTTCAATTTAGACTGCTGAAAATATCCATCCCAAAATTCCAGAAAAGGCTCCAACTACTTAAGTTAAAGGCCAGAGCGTAAGAGGATGATCTACAGCCACCCTTCAAAGAAAGAATGTGTTTTTAGTCTGTTACTAACCATTACTTATGAGAAGTTCTGCCTTTAGGTAAGACAAAAAGCAAGTAGTTTGAAAAGGTTTGTCCTAAGGTTCTTTGCAGGGAAGCAATCCTCTGCTGATAGCACTGCCTCCTCAGCAGCAAACTGCTTTTCAGGTCTCTTTCATAGCTATAAACAACTATGGGCTGCACCATGACCTTACCGGACAGAAAAGAACCCCCTGTAGTTTGAGATCATGAATGTTTTTTCCAAATATGGAAATAATTTTTAACTAACCTTTGAGGCTAATTTTTTCTTATGTATATGCAAACTTTTCATTTTTTCCTCATGAATTTTTCATGAATTGAAAAGCTTTTATAGGTATAGTTTTACTACCCAAATGTTTAGGTACAGTTAACTGAGGAGCAAGATACTACCATCTCTGTCTTCAAAACAGCTAGAAGGTATTTTAGCATGCTTTTAAGAGGTGATGATGTGACATAATGCAAGTGAACAATTAAACTTTCCTACAATACACATAGTCTGTATTAAGATATTTGGGCTGAATTTAAGTTACTTTGGAACAAGACATTTTCTTATACAAAGATGTCACTGGAAGGACAAACTGCCTGAATTAGGTTAAGTTGTCCCTCAGTACATAAAATTTAAGGGAGAATGTGTGATGTAACTTAGTCCAATTTCTTCCGAGTAACCTCAGAAGAACTTGCCTTTCACATTCTGTTCCATTTATTATTTTTCTCTGGCACTAAAACATTTTTCCTCCTTTCAAATTTCTGACGTTTATAGTAACATAATATGCATTTATGCACATTCTTCAACACCCCTTTGTCTCAAACACTTCAAATGCATTTTTCACTGTTCTCTATCACAATTGCCACTGGCTCATCTGGGCAGGTGATAAATCACTGAAATCAGAAAACCTAGTCCTGTTCATAATTTAAAAAAAGTATTTTCCCTCTATTTAAATATCCATACACTGAAAACTATCTTTGTACTACCCTGAATTTGATAAAGGTATGCTTCAAGTTGGGATACCAAATCTGGCAGTGTCATTATACCTACTCTGACAGACTGGAAAACAACAGCTGTAATCAGTTTAAGAAATATTACCAAACCTTAGGAAAAAAGCTTCTGTGAGATTTATTTCACATATAATTTATTTAAGAGATTGGTTTTTATGTCCTGGATGACTACATTTAAATTAAAATGCATTCTGCTGAAACAAAAGCTGGTCAGAAAAAAAGCTATACATCTATATACTCAGTCACGAACTGAACATTCTTCAGTATCCGTTTCCTTGCTGAAAAATCACAGGATTTGTCTTGTAAACATGCTCAATTACTTTCAAGTTTGAAGGAAATGGAAAGCATTTGAGTGCTCAGCATTTTCACTATGCAGAATATTAATTTTGCTTTTTCTAAAAAACAAACTCAATTAGTCTATAAATACCTAGAATCATAGAATAATTTAAGTTGGAAGACACTTCTGAAGGTCACCTGATCTACTTCCCTGCTTGAAGCCAGACCACTTCTATAAGGTTACTCAAGGCTTTCTCCAGGAGTGGTTTGAGTATCTTCAAGTATGAAGATCTAGGACCACTCTCTAGGAAACCTGGGAAATCAAACCAAAGTTTGATTACCCTTGAGATGAAAGGATTTTTCCATTATATACAGTCAAAGTAATCCATGTTGCAATTTGTGCCTGCTGCCTCCCGCCCTGCCACTATGCACCTTTGGGAATGGTCCGCCTCTGTCCTTTTAAACACTCATGCTGTTGTTGACAGATGCTAAACTCTTGTCACTGTCATTAAATGAGTTGCCATGAGATTGAAAGGGTGCATTTTTTTATAGAAAACACTAGTTTGGATCTTGGTGGGGTTCTAAGCAAGAGTTTTACTACAGCATGGCTTTTTCTATTAGGACAGGCAATCAAACATTAAAACTTTAAACATTCCTTTCTGATCTCTGAAGAGCTGATACTTTAATGATAATGGAAATAAAAACATCAAGACTATGAATTAAAAAAAAAGGGAAAGTTGCATGCTGGAATTTAGCCTTATTTCCACAAATTCAAAGCTTTTAATTTGTTTTTTCTCAGAGAACCAGAACAGGAACATTGAAATTACATGACAATAACTGAGCACCGAAAGGGAAAATGAATTTAGTTAGATTTATCCAAAGGCTTTTTTCTTCTCCCCTGTGTAACACTGCCCACCATCAAGCAGAAATATGAGCGAGTATACCTTCAACAAATAAGTAGGTTTAAATTTAACTACAGGGTTTCCTGGGCCTGTGAGATGAACAGAAGCAAGAAGGTAGAAGGATCGATCCTTTAAACATCCTGCTGCTAGACTCAAGCAACCTCTCAGTGACAGCAGCAGCTTCGTTACTTTCAACTCCTTTTTAAAGCCGGGTTATTACTTAGCTGCACCACTTCCCTGTTCCACTTCATTTTACGTCTACCCTAACACACAAGTCATAAAAGTACATAACAGCAGGAATAAACTGCTGGAAATAGACTTCAGATAAGCATCTCTATTAAATGTGTAGCCACAACCTGAGTAGTGGAAGACTGCAACAAGAAACTCAAACAACGGCTTGAAGAAGTTTTGTTAAAAGTACCTGCAAATCTCAGAAAACAAACCCAAAAAACTGGAAATGTAACAGGAACTCAAGCTGCATGCTCAAGTTCAAGTGCTACACACTACTAAGAGTCCTGATTTCACCTCAGGCATGATTTTCACCTCCTGATTTCACCTTGAAGAAGGCAGTGACTGAATCCCCAGATAACAGCCTGTTGCACTCAAATTCTGTTACATACTTTTTGTAGAGATAAGCACTATCTAAATATCCAGAGACTCAAATACCCAGAGAGTCTGTTGATGCTATACAAATAGAATACTAATGTACAGAAACTCAGATGGAAGGAAAAGGAGGAAGGAGAAAATTTTTATATACCTCTCATGAACTTTAATGCAGAAAAATTACCTTTTTTACAAAGACTAATATCACTAATTTTTCCTAGCCAACAAAGACTGGTAAAGACTAGAAGTATCCATACCTATTCCCTTTTTGTTTAATATACGTTGACAATTCAGGGATTTCAGCTTGCTGCATGCATGCACGCATCAGTACAGCTCTCACCTCGTAAACCTTTCCAGCAATAAGTTAAAAATTCATAACAGTCTACAGTAGTACTGCTCAACCTTGTCCTAAAACAAGGCAGTATCACACTTTTTGTTCTCAAAGCTATTTTTTATACTTAAAGTAAAATATATTTTGCTGAAATGCAGCAAGGAACAGGTTTGTCTTAGAATTTTGCAAGACTAAGAACTGCCAGTCTGTCTGGAGGAACAGTTTTCCCAGAAGTTGTCATAACTTCCTTCTTATTCCTAGAGATCTAGCAAGAGACATGCACAGTCTAGATTTTTTTGAACACAAATTAATCTAATTTGCTAATGAAAGAACACCTGCACAAGTTGTTTAAATACTGTCGCAAAATACCACTGACATATTAGGTTAAAAATCTTAACGTACTATTAAAAATGCCACATGGCAATTTGAGAGGGCACAGAGCCCAGGCTCTGAGTGATCTTTTCTGACAACTCACTGCCAAGGGGAGACATCTGTAGGAAGATGCTAATGAACTGCTAAGGGCAGCACGATATCAGTACGTTAGTATCATGGAATTAGACAATTTCTGAGCTCCTAATTTGGTTTTATATTATTTATGTTATAAAATCTGGGTAAGAATCACTTAGGATAGAAATACTTAGTCTACTTGAATAGTTTCTTAATCTTTACCTCAGAGCAAGTTTTCTTTGGACATAAACTTCACTTTACAATAATTTTTAAATCAAAATATTTTCAAATGCCCTCTTAATAGTATCTACTCTCATGAAGTTCCATTTATAAAACACACAAAAAAATTTATGGATGCTGAACACATCTATTGCAGCATTCACCTTCATGATCATTTTATAGAGGATAGCATATTGATGGCCCAAACCTAGTAAGCAATGGGACTGCCAGGTAACAAATTAGGATAAAGTGTCATTTACTGCTAAAACTCACTCCCCCTCTGGTCTAGCTGATTTAGTTTCTTTCTGACAAACAGAGGCAGCTTTGAAGAGGTGTGGACAGGTTTCCTTCATTAATGCAGCTTGTTTTCTGTCCAAGTGGCTTTTAAAATAGAATGGGACAGCTCTGAACATATACTCACCATTTCATCTGGAAATAGCTGCTAAACTGGTAGGAGTTTTAAAATAAAACTTTTTTTTTTTTAAATATAAGAAGTAACATAGGTTTTTGCAGCCCGCATTTCTAAACAGAAACAGTCAGCTTTTATGAAAAAATACTAGGATACGAATCTACATATTCTCTTTCAAGTCATCCCCAAAGGCATTAGTTAGTACTGCAGCAAACCTGCAAGTACACTTAGCACATTATCCTTGAAAACTTCTGAGAAGCGTTTAGGGCTTAACCCATTTGATTATTCCATTAAAATGAGAAATCCAAGAGTGGGAGTGAGCTTGATTTAAACTAATTTCCAATCACTTCAACCTGAATTACAGATTATTTAGACTACATTTGAAGCTCTAATGTGCTTCAGCTCAGAGACAAACAGTAAACTTCTGAAATGCTGAAACCAAAAATGCAGTGTCTTACTGTACAGTGTCATGATCCGAAAACATCGCCTTCATAGAATAAGTCCCAACTGTGGACTTTACTTGAATACATATAAGAACCTAAGTAATCATCACCCTAAAAAGAATATATATACAAGCATAGAAAATTTCTTATACACACAATATGCACACAACCCCTCCGTTTTTTTTGCACCTCAACTGTTTCAAAGCTTTCTCTCAATGAATCCTTGTTATCAGATGTTTTAATAAGCCTCTTAGCACAGTGCTAGGTTTCACCATCCCAGGTTAACTGAAAGCATATCCTTCACTTAAAGAGACTGAATATTCATAGCTACATACATATTTCAGAGAAAAATAAGATTTTTTTCCATTTCAGAGCTTGAACTCCTGAACTTCTTGTTCAGCATCATATAAAGCTGTTCAGAAGTCACAATCTCAGTGAAATTGAAAACACTATGGTGAGAACAAAAGAGAGGCAAAAACTGCATTTACCTGCAAGTGCAAGCTTTCTGCAGGTATCACAGCTGCAAAGGAAAAACTTCCACCATGTAGAGCAACTGGGATACAGTAGGGCTTACTAGCTCAAAACCACGGCTATATAAACAGATATGCTGTGTGCAGTATAGATTTATTCACTCAAACCATGAAGAAATCCACTCTAAGAGGGTTGAGCCAGCTTGAATCTGCCATGACTTGCTAATTTTAACTTAGCACTGGCAGACATCAGCTGGCTTCCTGAAGCATTATTTAGTTGTCATGAAGTTCCCTCTTCAGTAAGCCTGATAAGTTTGTTTTCATTATCACAAGAGTCAAGAGACACTTGTCGATGTGTTCAAGCTAACAAAGCCACCTCAAATGATGAGCATTAGAGAAAACTATTTCTGAACTGGTTTTACGAGAAATTTAGGGACGACAGTGAAGACATGGCAGTTCTGAAATGCTTTCTACTGCAACTGTACAATGGGACTGCAAACAGACTCTGCACAGGCAAGCACACAGCTTTTAAGTGAAGCAGTATAGAAATATGAGCACTACGTATGTGGAAGGGTCCTGCATACCAAGCCTACTTAAGAGCCAGAATTAGGCATGGAAGCAGTTAAGGGGGAAAAAAAACCCAAACCAAACCAATCCAAAACACAGTGAAAAATAAGCCTAGCAGCTGAAGAGTGGTCACTTTCTACAACAAGCTCAATATTAAGGTGATGAATACCATGCAGGTTCTAATATGATCTCTGTGTCGTGGTATGGCAGCTATATGCAGTCCTCAATACCTCTGCGATGAAGTAAGTTTGATGTTGGAGCACTGAAATATCTGGGATAGGCAGCTGCCTGTGTTCATCTCAGAGAAAGCAGTATCATCACATTTGCTAGCAGGAGCAACAGAGAATATTGTCTACAACTGACTGTGACCCTGGGCAAAGAGAAAGTGCAAGCTCATATACAAAAACTACAACACAGAGTAACACTGCTGTTCTCTCAATATCTAAAATTAACACCACTACTATAGACATGACAAAGTTATAACAGCACGGTCATTCATGTAATTATTAATTTTGTGACTCATTGCAGCAGGGAATTTGGCACGTCAGTAGGGGGCTGTGGTTCTGCAGCCTTTCATAACCTCTGTTAAAAGTTGCATATGGAATGGAAATCTTCTTAGTGATGCTGACACAGGAGCTAGGACACTGGGAGCTGACGGACTTTCACACCAGGGCAGAGCTGAGTGACTGTATTCTGTGTGTTCTGAAGCTGGTGCCTGACAAGAATGAAGACTACCAAAGCAAAGACATTTTCCCTTGAAGATGTCTTAGAAGTGACGGATTACAATTACGCATAAACTGAATTAAAAAATAAGTCACTTTAAGGTAACTGGTCTAGAACAGTTGACTGCAATGGTACAGAGTAATGGTACAAACTGCCATTCAATGCTATATTTAGAAATAACCCAGCCTTTATGTCACCAACATGGACTTGCATTTTTATAGCCCCAGAATTCCAAACACAAATTAAGTCTTCTAGCAGACTAGCTTTATGCCAATATTTGTAAAGATTCTCGATAACACTTAACATACATTATGCTATACTGCATATTCTTTGTATGTTGACATAAAATTATCAGAGCATCTTGATGAAACAAAAAAATAGTTCTAAGGAAACAGTTCAGACTTAGACCAGGACTTGAGCAGACACCTTTAAACATCACTCACAGAGAATATAAGCTCCAATTTAAATGTAAAAACATGTTAGACTTGTGATGAGGCTCAATCAGGCCCTGTATGCAGCTGCTCAGAATTATGTTAGGGATCAGCTTGCAAATTGTTTAACATGGCTCAAGCAACTCGTTTTTAACTGTGGCCAATTAGTGTTGACAGCTTAGCTGCATTTCATTTAGCGTATGGAGGTAGACGTATATGTTAAAATGAGGTTACTGAACTCTATTTAAAGAGGTTTTGCCTCATTTTCAGTGAGTAAACAAGCCCTTGAAAAAGGCTTTCAGTTTCTCTTTACTAAGGCTAGGCACAGGAGGCTGCAGATACATGTATCAACCAACTGAAGTTGGTTGAAAAACCTTCACAAAGTGTATGGAAAAGCCTTCTTCCCAACAGGATAACCAACCTTCAGTTTTTTAACACCTTAGATGTACATTCTAGAGGTGGAAGTCTTCTAGAATTACATTCCATCTCATATGGAATAACATTAGAATAACACATTTGCTATAAAACCAGGCAAAGTTTAAAAGCCAGAAACATTGTTCGTATCTGCAGAAACATACACAAAGCTTAAGATTTAATCTTATTTGCATAACAATTTTTACTCTGTGCTTAGCAGAATGATAGTAACATGGAAAAAGAAGCTACTTTTCTGAAAACCCAAGTTACAATGAAACAACTTTGTGACCACCTTTGGAAGAACACCAGAGTATAACACATTTTAATTAACAATTTGTCATGACTGCTATCAAGGTAATCCTTAGATATATATGTAATTTCCACTTTTATCTACAAAATACAGATATTTATAGTGTGCCACCTGAATGCCAAAAGGTTACAATGCTTCCCATATTTCCTCACAGCATATAAATTCAAAAAATAAATCTAAAATAAAAATAAGACATCCAAGTATACAAAAAAATGTGCTTAAATAGTATTTTCTAAGCAACCCATGCAGAAAAATAGAAGAGATCCAAAACTGATTGCCTACTTGAGATAATATCAACTTAGATAAAAATCCTTTTCCTATTTTGGTAATCAGTTGTCTCCTTGTAACACAGCATTACATAAAAAAGCCTCTTTCCAAACACTTAAAAAAGCTGCTAGGGCAAACTTGAACCATAATGTCCTCTTAAAAAAAAATAAAATATTAGAAGATAATCAGCTCTATGCAATTAGTGCATAAACTAATGATCTGCAGAGAAATATCGGACTAAAAAAACCCAGGAAAATACATGTTTCACATTTTGATAATCCATTCGAAACTCACAAACCCTATCTACACTGCAAGTCTTTTGGTGTTCTTTCTATTAGTTGAAGAGCAATCAAAGTGTCAATATTTCTGGTTAGGATGATTTAACCTAAATATGACCAACACTGCTTTCTAAAAAAACATGTTTATATCTTCTGTAACTAAAAAACAAACAGAAACACGCTGCTGCTTTTAAGAATTGTTTCCATTTCTCAACAGAAAATGAACTCTTCAAAGCAAAACAAAGAAAGGCAGAAGCAAATAACAGAATACCCAGCTTCTCTTAAGTGCTCATCTTTCCTCTTGCTATGTTACTGTTTCGGTGTCTAATTCTATGCTGCTGATTCTCACTGCCAAACATAAGTACTATTGGAAAACTCTACCCATTTCCCTACTAATCAGATGAGATATGGGCAAAATAATTGCTTTAACATAATACACTAATGTTCAATTACTTCTGTGTTATTTAACCATATTAGAGAACAGTCAATGCCAAAATCTGAAACAGGGAAGCAGTAAAAATACTTTCCTTGTTATACAACAGTTTTAAGCTATGCTCATTACAAAACAATGTTCCATTTCTTGGTGCATCAGCCAGTCAGCCACCACGCCACAGCAAGTGCTTCAAAGACAATCCAGCACCCTGATTCCTGACACTGCAGCCTCTCTGTATTTGTCTCCAGAAAACTCATCTCCCAGTGAAAGCAAGTGAGTGGCTGGGTTAAGCCATTCCAAAATAAGCACTCCATACTGAAAGCAAAAAGCTGTCCAGAGCATGGTGGCGAGAGGGGACACAAGAGTCAGCATGTGAAGGAAGGTGACAAAAGGACCGTAGGTAAGGAAACAGGAAGCATCAAGGCTCACAACGGACCGAGGCCAGCCCATCTGAGTGTTTCCCAGGTCTGCTTCTGCCACAAAATACTTTGGCAAATTGTTTTCATACAGTCCCTTACTGTCTTGATAAAAAGCAGCATGTTTACCTTTGTTACTTCTCCACATGTGTTTTTTCACCCATAGTTACCTCAAAATTTTTTTTAAAAGTTCAGTTCGAGTGGAAGCTGTGTAATAATTGCAAAGCAAGACCTCATCACTTCTGAGGGCCAAGGTACCTGGATAGTGACCATTAACAACAGAAAGTGTGCACACAGCCACATCCTTTTAGCCTCGAAAAAGGGCTATAATCTGTAAGAAGGGATTGCTAATCAAATCTAGTATCTGCACGATTTGTGACAGAGTATATGCTAAGGTGTCATACATGAAATTTTGTACAAGAAATGTAGTTGTAGAAACTCAAAGAACTGTTAATGTGCAATTTAGCATCCAAGTGAGCCCCAGGCTGCTATTATTTTGCTCCAGAGACCACATCCTCCACATTAAATTAGTACTTTTTAACTAACCAAGAGGCTAACGACTTACTGAGATAATAGTTTTCACCACATTGAAGGAGAAAAACCCTGCCTCCTGATTCACTGCATGGTACAGTCACTAACTTGAAAAAAACCCCAGAATTTAAGGGATAAATCTGCTTAGATAAAAGCAAAATGTAGAGTGACAAAATGGCCTTGTGCAAGACCAGAATGTTGCAATTTCAGTCTTTATATATGGCACGTAAATTCCAACTTAGTTAAAAGGAAGACAATGTGGAAAATATGTCTCAAATCAAGAGAACCATTTTGAAGCAAAAGTAGTTCATCAGGCAATTCCCACTCAAGAAAAATCCCTATACTTAAAACGCACTGGTGCACAGAACATACCTTAGCAATGTGGTCACTTTGCAGCTGCTGACTACATATCCCAACCAGATGGTAGGAATCTTTGCAGCTCCACTAACTGATGTGAGAGATGGGAAAGCTGGAGGTCTGACTGGTATCAGATTCACTCCCTCTCTTCTCCTCTCCCAAGTCCCAAACTGAGAGGACTTTAAATCAGCAAAATATTTTACCTTAGATGGCAGAGATGATGACACTTTAGAAGATACAGATGTTACTCTCAAATACCCTGACAAAAACACAGTAACGAACAGAAAACCATAAGGATCATTCAACTAGTGGAGCCCCTGGTGGTCTAGTGGTAAAGGCGCGGCGCTATCACCGCCAAGACCCGGGTTCGATTCCTGGTCAGGGACACTCCCCGGGCCAGATGGAGCTCGTTAGCCCTTAAAGGCAACCCACCTACGTCCTGAGGACCTCGCTGCCACCGTCCAAGCTCGCTTGGCCCCGGCAGATGAACCTTAGGATTAAAGGGTGGGCTCAGTTCCACGCACACTGTGTCTCACCTAAAAAAAAATCCAATGCGCAGGCTGGAAGGTGTAAAGACCTTCCCTGGATCTTCACTTGTGAAGACTGGCCATTCAACTAGTAAACTATGTGTGCACAATTGTTCCAGGACATTAGTAATCCCAGGCCATCTTGGATGAGAAGGTACCACAAACTGTACATAGAAATCTTTCTGCCTTACTGAACTCAATCTGATTGCCTTACTGGAAGTTCCTTTTGAGCTTCCTTCTCATCAGTGAAGCCCATACTGGGGTATCTAAAAACCGGTCCTGAAAGCACTGACAGATATGAGTACCTACAGCTGTCTGATTTCTACTGTTAACTTCCACCCTACTGTGGATGCAGCAGCAGCCTAGATATGAACAATTGAGGATAGGATCTTGAGCTCAGCTCAGGGTAATTTCTTTTTCCTTTGTCACAGACATTTTTAAAGAGAGTATCTTGGAATCCTTCTATGCATTTCTATTACTTATATGAATTAGAAAGCACTTGAAAAATAACATATGGGAACTATACTGACAGCCACTGCTGGAGAAGAAAAAGAGAATCATTTGTAGCCAAAAGAAAGAGAGGAATGAAAACTCTTGACCTTGTTTACTTATTTCATGATCAATCACAACAAAAGCACATAAAGGGTCCTGTATCTCTGTGGTGAGCAAGGTGAGCAAGTGGATTCCTGGTGTAATAGGGGACAAGAGTTGCAGACAGCCCCATCCTTTTTCCCTACAGGACAGGCTTCTGCAAGATAGATATTGTACAACACAGTCACTGAAAGGAAAAGTAGACACCTTCCCTGTAAGTGATAGTATTGGTTTTGAGAAAACAAAAATCATCCTGGTATAGCTGTTATGGACAAGAGAGTTTTCTAGTTAGTTATTGACTGCATTTAACTGTTTGGAAACACTTTCTTTAAAAATTTTTTGCTGGTGAAATATAAACAGCATTTTTATTACAAAGTAATCTTTTGCAGGTTAAGTAGAGGATAACCAGTTATTTAGAAATAAAAAAAAATATCCAGACCTTTAAAAAAATCACTATAAGCAAGCTAATTTAACTGGTAGAATTAAATTCTGCTTCCCTTTACCTTTCTGCAAACAGCACCAACCAGTTGCAAAGCACCTGGTTCTAGCTAGCACAGAAAAGAAAGGATAAAAGCATTCTCCTAACTGTGAGGAAGCAACATTAGTAGGCTGTATATTTCCCAAGTAGGGATACATTCCTTGTGTGCTTACTCTCATTTAGCAATTGCCCTTTGAATTGAATTCTATCACATTGAATACTCTTGTGCTCGCATTTCTCTAAAGTTTAAACAGTCCTTCGTGTCAGATGGAAGAGAAACTACCATTGGATCTGCTCTCCCAGATCTCTGGCACTGAAAAAGATACAAAAGGCTAAGTGACCTTAAACTGCAACCCAATAGCTGAGATGTTACTCATTTCCTTTGATTTACTTGGTATCCCATAACACAACTACAGTTAAAATAATAAGAGAAGGTACAAATCCATGTAAGATTAAGTTTTAACAGAGACGCCTATCCATGGTAACTCTTCCTCATGGAATCATGAAACAGCTACTGTTTTTTTACTAGAAAAAGTGATGAACATTTAAATAGGTTAAGGATGGAAAGGGATTTCATTTAGGAATATATCATAATTAAATTCCCTTTATCAGTTTTCCTTTTGATTCTTCTAACAAAACTCTCCCACATATAAACTACACACATATTCTTTACTACTTGGGACTGTGTGACCTTTTATAGATTTTTGCAAAGAAAAGGCAAGATTTCCTTTAGATGATTAGGTGCAAAGGAGTTACTTATTGCTAGTAATGCCCATAGAAACAGTATATATAAATGCTTGCATTCCCTACTTAATTTCATTGAAAAAAATCCCAGTGCCTAAAGCTAAAAGACTCCTTTTGATCTTATCTGAATTTGCAAGGGAATTCAGTAGAAATACTGAGGATGCAATTTTAAAGCTTTAAATGCAGTTCTGCCTTCACTGCTCACTCCCAGCTCTTCCCATCTTCTGCCTGCTCCTAGCACTAACACTCATGCAGCAGCAATGATGTGTTATTTCTGGACGCTGGAAACTACAAAGATTAACCTGGAAAGTGATCTTTTCTGTCCCAAACAGCTCCCTAAGCTTGCTGTATGGTCCCATGACTACCAAGAGTGTAGGGGCAAGAACACAGCAGCTGAGACTCAGGTTGGCTTACTTTGCAGCAAAGTCACACTGGTGTCACTCCTCTTGGACTGCATACTCCTAACCCAAACTGGCTCAGCACTGGCACCTGAAGCTGTGGAGCAAGACATCACTGTTGCTCCACCAAGGCAGTCTGCGCTCAGCTGCAGACCTTGTGGCTGCCATAGCCACTAGAATGGATACAAATGAAGCAAAAGCATTTTTGTGGCAGAAAGCAGAAATTTCATGTCTCTTAGTGATGTGATTCCAGAAAGGTTCTTGCCCTTTAACATGTTTTGATAAAGAATGAGGAGGGGGCAAACATTTTTCGGTTCCAGTATGACCAAAGTGAACTGAGTCCCAACCAGCAATGCTTAACAAGCTTATTTTATTATTACTAGGGTGATGCTAGCAGTCCCAAGGCTAGTTTTCCTTGCCTGTCTCTGTAGTCAGCTCCCAGGAGAAGGTGACCTGCTGTGGCAGGATCATGTCCAGTTCAACCTCCTTGATGTTATGAAGGTGTGCAACCTTCCTCCATGTCTCAGTGCTAACAATGGATCCTTGATCTAAAAGTGTAGGGAAGCTAAAACATCAGAAAAATCCCACCCTGCTTCTGCACCAAACCTAAAACATACACTTCCCCCCCTCCACTGGTTCAGCTGCCCATGGGACAGAGAGTTGTGGCAGGGAAAACTTCTGGCAGTAACTATAAGCTCAAATCATACTTCTGGAACTAAAGCTAAGTCAACGATTAAAAAAATGCACTGGAATTTGGGCTTCATTTGTTCTGAAGTTCGTATAGTCTAGTTTCCAAACACAAATATGCAGCTTAAGTAAAAGCTTCATTTAAAAACAAATCATTGTAATGTAAGATGTTTATATTTGTAGGATTAGTAGATAAACCTTAATTTTTTTTAGTCTTAACTGTAGCAGCACAGAGAGCAATCAATCACAAAATGAACAGTGCCAGAAGATTCAGATTCTTTACAAGGTTCCTAAATAGTATCTTTAAAAACAGAACAATAAATACTTTATATGCAGTGAGTCTGGAAAACATGCTCACTTCCTTTTGTGAGGAAGTGAGTGCTCAGTGCACACATTGCATCAGCAATTCATTAATATTTTCCAAAATCCACACAATTAGAAAAAATGTTAGTACATAAAAACATGAAGGCAACCTGCAATAAAAATTTCCTTTAACTACCACTGATAACACAGATGGAAGGCACAGATGGATTCAGGGACTGGTATAATGACAAGAAATACTATTTCTGGTAAAAGTTTGAGATAAAATGGGAAAAATACTTCAGAACAAAAAACAAAAGAAATCAAAAGTTGTCAGCTCCAGGAGTTACCAGGTAAAGTTAAAGCTTGAACTCACCTGAAATTCAAAGTAGATCATCATAGCAGTTGAAAGTTATTGGACTTTTCTCTAGAATACTAGCCCAAAGTTCTTCCAAAGGTCCGTATCAAAATTACACTGTGTTGTATACATAAAATCTTTCCTTGGTGAAATACGCAGTTTCCTTCTCACAATTTTATTATATTTTCTGAAGATAACTCAAGGTCTGTTATGGCTAGAACCTTGGAATGAACTTACTAGCAAGAACACAGGAAGTTATACGCTCCTGTTCCCACCCCAGTGAACCATCTAAGCTCAAAGATAAACTCAAGCTCCAGGATCACTAGATTTTATAGTAAAGTCATACACAGGATAACAAATTCATGAAAACATAGTGCACAATGATAGGAACTTTTTCCTCTATGTATCACCTCATGTTATTTAAGATGGTGGCTCATTTGAAAAAAAGAACACAGAACAAGTAAGTGAAAAATAAGAAGGTGCTAGAGGTTCACAATGAATTTCAAATAATGTGCTTTTGTACGAAAGATGTACAGTTTACTAACAGAAATCCCCCTTCACCTGCAAAACCATAATAGCTACGACTCAACAGCACTGCAATTACATGTCTACAGCTAATGAGGCCCCATGCTCCCGTTTGTCTCTCCGACCTTCTCCACAGCCTGTGCTTTTACATCTGCAGACCTCTCTTCTCCCATCCCACCACTGACTTTTGTCCAGATTATTTTGAGATCTACTTTAAAAAGCCATACCAAAACAACTCTAAAGTGACACATGGCAAAGCTATCCACAGAACAAATATGATAGCATTTTTTGTGTGAAAAAGCTATACTTAAATGAAGTTCTACTTTAAAGGCCTACTTACACACAGAACAGAGTATTCTGTTCTGACTTGCAGAACGTAAATGCATTTTAGCCTGAGCTGTACTTTTGTCTGCTGTGGCTTTTATTTAAAGTTACTCTAGTGGCATGTAAGGTCAGTTCATGTACATGAATAATTTAACAGAAGTTAAAACTGTTATGAATAACTAACAATCATTATGTTAGAAACCTGTCAGAATAAGTTACGCTCACCTCTTTATCCATACTCTCTAAATCCTCTTTACATAGGGTGTACAAGGGCATTGTCTCAGACATACTTGGCTGGCGTTTCCGCTTAGATGGACCAGGTTGCTCTTCATTTTCACTTGCTGGTAATTCTTCTTCTTCAAACATCTGCTGCTGGTGCGGCTGAACAACTCTGAAAAATTGCAGGCGTCCCAGGTAAGAAAGATTTACTTGATTTACAGCTTGTTTAGAAATAAAATCCTAGAAACCATTTACGACTGCCATGTCTCTACGACTTTGCTTAATAAAGTTCTGTGTTCATCAACACAAGAAAGATTAAGTCTCCCATTGAATACTTTTTTCAGTCTGAAAGCTTCTTATTCTACCTTTGACAAGGTACTCATTCTCCTGCCTTCTCACTGTTCTTATAAGTAACCATCAAACCTTTCTTGATACCAAAGCTTCAGTAACTGCAGATGCATTGCCCTTAAAATACTTTAATGTTTGTGCACCAGTGGAGTTTCTCCATCATTTGATACATTTGTTATCCAGGAAGCAATTCCTACATTCTAACGCATTTTTCCTGATTTATGTTATTCTTTTATTTTTGAGTCTCAAAGTATACCTTCTATTTCTCAACCTTACAGAGAAGAGTTCTGCAAGTAGAAAGCACAGCTCTGCAGCATCAATCTTTACTTTAGACATTTCCAAGATTCTAAGTTTGGATAAGATGCAAAACAGACAGTATTTCTTTTTGGCTAGTGTATTCAAATATGGTAGCATTTTCTTTTAATCTGTGTTTTATTACCTTGTTAGTTACTGTATTTAATCCAAATATGCAGATAAAAAAAGAAATGTCAAAATGTTCATTAAAATGAATAAAATAATCAGAACTTAATGGAAATTGCTTTACCATAGTAATAAGAAGTTAGACTGCATGTAGAATAACTTCTTTACCTTCCTTGTGTACATTTTTTCTGTGAGTATTACTTAAATACTGAAGAGTTGCAGAAGCTAAAACTACTACAGAACACAGCTTAACTACAAAAATTGGACCATCACACTAACTTCCTGAAACATGTTACAGCAGCCCAGCACCACCCAGAACTCAAAGGTCATAAAGTTCATGGGTCATAAACTATTTATGTTGGCCATAAGGTTGTGTGTGTGGGGAAACACTACCACAGGCAGGTATAGAAGTGACTGCATTTGAAATCACAAGCTGTTTCCTGTTGCAACTAGCAGGTGAGAGACCATGCTGTTTCTGAGGGTGATGGTGACTGAGGAAGAGTAAAGCTCAGTCTCTGCTGACAAGAGTTTCTGCATAGGATGGCTACTTCTCATCAAGCTGGGATTTTCAAGAAACAGCTTTAGATCAGGAGTGTCCCCCTCCAAAAAGCCACTCTTAAGCTATGCAAATCCAGTCATAGGTAAGGTTCTACAAAATTGTTTCTACTCCCGTGAATTTAACGGCTTCTTAGGAAGGTTATCTAAACATCAACATTTTTCTACATTAGTATTTCAGTTCCAGAATGTATGAAATCTGAAAGTCACCCAAAGCTGTCAATTTTGCTCATTTTGAGGGCTCACAGTTCCCAAACACACATCTCTCTTCTCTCAGATCCCATGGATAGGTGCAGGAAATTTCAGCTGGCAGGGGGAAGAGCCAAACCACTGCTGTGCTACCCTGACCTGCATCCCCATCAGCACAGCAATACTCAGCAGCACAGCAGCCATGTGCCCCTTCGCAGTCTCTTGATTCTCTACAGGGGAAAAACAGTTTGGGTGCTGTGGAAATGAACTAATCAAACTGTTTTTTATTACAGTTTCTCACCACAGCTAAGTTTTCTGTTCCCCCCTCACTGGCCCCCCCACATGCTTTCTATTTTAAAAGACCATTCTTTTGCTATTAAATTGTCCTCAGACAGTAATTTTCATAGTTAAAAGAGGAAAACAATAAAGCATTCCACTATATTTTCCAAAAGGATATTTTAAAGTATGACTTCCACGCCTTTTATAGGTACCCTAGCCAAGAGAGGTGGTGATATTATTTACATTCTTAGTGAAATAGAGAATGACAAAACAAAAGCTATAGGTACCTTACACAACTCTATTAAAAACACGAGAAGCTTGACCATGCCAAGAATTACAGAGAAGTTATATGCAGCAGGGCAGCCAAGCAGACTTTCTTAGACTAGAAATAAATCTAGCATATTTTTTAAGAACATAATCATACTGATGACAAGAACTCCTCCTCTTGCAGAATAAAATGTGATATCATCCTTGACTACATTATTGCACACAAATACTAACAGTAAAATAACTGCATTAATAGGTTCTAGACGCTTCTGTCAGATATTTCTCCCAGCGCTTTCCAACTGCTACTAGGTAAGAAACACTGAGCCTTCTCATGAAAGTTTTACAAAAGCAATATGAAACAAAGACTTTTTTAAGGTTTGT
Source organism: Myiozetetes cayanensis (assembly GCF_022539395.1). NCBI lineage: Eukaryota > Metazoa > Chordata > Aves > Passeriformes > Tyrannidae > Myiozetetes > Myiozetetes cayanensis. The sequence goes on along the minus strand of NW_026086604.1, from coordinate 93,540,447 downwards.
AAGACATTTTTATTTCCTCAAAGACATCTTCCAGGCTTTACGTTTTCCACTGCCTGTGAAGTTGAATAAAAATTAAAGACATACAAATGCAGGAATTTACATTTATTTCTAATCAGATGAGATTCATGAGTACTTTTTAAAAGATAATACAATATTCAACCCTGCAGAGGTTGGTTGGTGCTTGCCAGTCTTACACACACAAGGAAATACACATGCTGGGTGGGTTCAACACTTGTGGAAGTAAAAAGCACTTTTTCTGATACAACATGGAGGGAAAGCTAAAATAGCATTATCATCATGGAAATGTTAAAAATATTTAAATTCAAGCCATGTATTCAATTTGGCACTTCATTTGACTTTGCTGTCATAACATGATTTGTAAAATTAAATGAAGAAAAATAGTAAAAATGAGCACATAAATTCGAAAAATTGATTAAAAAATTGATTAAAAAATTTATAAGCAAAATTAGTTTATAGAGGCCTTCAATTATGGCTTCAGCCACCAACATCTGCTTGACACATCTTCAAACCAAACATTTGCAGCATGTTAGCATTATTTAAAACCAGGGTGCCACTTATAACTTCTCACATGTAAATTTCATCCATATTTTAAGCCTTGCCTCATCTGTTAGTGTATTATTAACATTCACTAAAACTTAACTTGCACCATAATTTTTTCTTTATTCTAGTCCAAGATGCCATTAGCATTCGTATTGCTTTGAACAACACTACATTACACATCTCATGACCTGTTACAACTTAAGTGTTTACTGCAATGTTTGTAGAACACTGTTTCTGTATGAAAATGCAAATTGCTGAGATACACAAGGCATGTCAAGGCTCTGACATGCACGTTTATTTTTAAAGAGGAATCCTTCCTCTTGTCAGAGAAGAGCTGCTGGTGCTGCTCTAGTACAGCTGCAAACTCTTTGCCACCCTTCTGCTCAGGCTGCAACAGCCATGACAAAAAGCAGGCGCTCCCATCTCACAGAGCTGAGCACAATGGTAAGACCTGTGCCTGTCACTACATTAACTGAATCATCTGTAATTCACTGGTAACAGTTTCACTGGAAATCGCATGCAGATATTTAAACTGATTATACCCAATTTTAAATTAAGTTTCAAGTTGAATCACAGAAACTAAAAATATTGAAATAAAGGGAAAATTGAAAAAGTTGTTATGAAATGGTACTTGGATAACTTGAAACCCTTTTCAGTAATCAGCCTTGCAAGTAGGAGGTTATCTTCTAAGCCCAAGGAGGTCTTTTCTTACAATAAACAAACCAAGCATCATTGTTTTGCCACATGCAGCTACCATGTCCCTGGGGGTTTCCTCTCACAGCGGTGCAATTCTGTTTCCCACTATCTGAAATTCAGAATCAGATGAAGATTTGAGAAACTATCGAAGATTATTGGAGGCTTTGACTATACCCACAACCAGAGTGGTTGTGAGTGTTAATAACTTGAAAGCAGTATTTGGTCACGGCTCTCTTTTCCTCCTAGACTTTACCAAGACTCTCCTCAGCATCTTAACTGAGGATGGTGGAACTGCTCTGAGGAACATATATATGCCCCAATTAAGATATCTGTATTCATGGGTCACCAACTTCACCATGAGGACCAAATCAACAGGAAATGATCATGAAAATAGTTTTTTTCAGCATATATCTTATGCTCATCTCTTTTCTTAGAGCTGCTTAGTTATGGGGTGAAGTTGCAGCACTGAATAATTAAATTCACCTTCTTAGACTAAAACATCTCAACTCTGAGTATTTACAGTCAAAAAAAATGCTGAAGTGAAACAACGGGAGTAGCAAAGAGACACAGCCTCACTGCAGCCCCAAAACCTCTCTGGAGCTCTATAAAACTCAACTAAGAGGACACCTGAAGTATACTACTCTCCTTTTCAATATGATGCTCAAGTTAAGAAGTATCTGAGCATTAAGGAAAAATAGGCTTAGGCGAGAACAAACTGTTCAAGTTGTTGGCAAAGGGAAAAACACTGAATGATCCATTCATATCAACCCATGATACTGAAGCATCTTACAAGTGTCATGACAACTCTATGTCGTAAGAATACAAGAATATGTATGACTTTCTCAGCTCTATTTCTAGACAAATTCCTTCCCACAAAATGTAACAAAAAAATCTCAAAAGCTTTTCAGCTCCTCTCTGGATGCATGCTGTGTCTTGATTATTTCAAGTTTTTAATGTTCATTTACAATCTCATAGTAAAAAAGGAACTGAAAACGAGACATCTTCACAAACAGGAGAGACTCAAAAAACCTGTGTTGACAGCAACAGGGAAGCTGAAATACAAAAAGCCTATAAACAGATAACAACTGAGAAAAACCAGTTGAAAAAATTTAACAACAAGAAGATAGAGTGGAAACATAAGCTACACTATTACACTAAACCTTTACAAATGTTAACACTGAAAGTGGCAGGGAAAGTAGATGAGAGGTAGAAAATTGTGCATTTATAGTTGTGATTTATATTTTTGGAGAACTGAATTGCTTTGTAACAACTGCTGCACTCTGATCACATTGTAAAAAGGAATTCTGATCACATTTTATAAAGAAAAGCTTTGGCTTCTTTACCACTGGAGTCAACAAGCCCTACTTAACTTGTTAGTATTCCAAAAAAGTTGAATCTTTTATGCAGATAATTTGGCATGAATTTTAGGTATTTTACACATCTTTAAGAGAAAAGTGGTGTTTTTGCAGTTTAACACAAATTTTGACAAAGTCCAGATGCCTTTGTACTTCAAAAGGCAGGCTGCCTCTTCCTCCTGCTGCTTTAATGTCTTGATTTAGTGATCTAAGGATTATTAACTAGCAATCAGCCATATGGCCTTATTTAACAATAGTCAGATAGCTACACCCTTCTTCCATCACTTCTGATATTTCTTAAAAACACAAATCAAATGCCCCATTTGAAAGAAATTTTATGAAGAGGAAAATTTTATAAAAAAAGAGCCAAATGCTATCAGATATGTTTTAGAATACTGGATTGTTTTCTGTTTATAAGACCCATTAAAAAACATTAAGCTGCCCCACTTCAGAGACAAGTTACTCTAGTATTTTTTAAAGCACACAAACTACACAACTGAATTAATCTGATTTGAGGCTTCTAGTTGCACTTCAGTGAGCTACAAAAAGCACCTGGAATTGTAGCATCCTGATTTCACTTCAGCTGACTATTCAACCATTTTCTTGGATTTTTTAGAAAGCAAACAAAGTAAAGCAAAGATGACAATTTGATCAAAGACAACAAAGGTTAAATTTACTACAGAATCTAAAAATATAGATGAAGTGACTCTTAGCTATGTTTTAGGTACCTGAAGGATGAGTGTTCACCGTGGACTGGTAAGGTGATGGGAGGAGCTGGAGACTGGATGTACATTGACTGCCCAGATGTCTGCGTGCCTTTCCTGATTAGCTTTCCAGTGTTAGGATCATAAAGTCGAACTTCAGGACCAGGCTGAGACTTTGGATGGATGGGTGTTGGGTGAAACAGAGCGGTCTGAAATGTGCTGGGTGTATCAGGAAACGTGGCAGGGCTATTCTCTCTGTTTGATGAAGTTCAGAAAAAACAGCATTAGAAATTTAAATGAGCTATGTAACCACAACATAAAAAATTAGCATTCCTTTATTCTACAGGATAAAGGAAGGAAATGGTTTGGAAGATCTCTGAAGAAACATTTCTCCACCCCCATTAAAGTCTCACTGAATATAAAACAGAAAAATGCAAATACACATAGATAATGCCATATTTACATTATTAAAATATTATTAAATTTGCCTTAAAAGTTCTAAAAATATGAAGTTATGATATGGCTTCCAGGAGGTTACAACTGCACAACTAGAGTAGTATGATAATCTGCAGATATGCACTAAAAAGAGGGCTATTATACCAGATCTTTGTATTGCTCTCCAAACCGATAGAAAGTAAGCATACAGTATTAACTTGTAAGTCACACAAACTAATTTTTTAAAGTACTAAGCTGCCTATGATGCATTTTAAACACAATTCTAGAAATGTCAGCAGAAACAGAGATCAGTCTGTGGGAATCACCATTATGACATACTATCCAGTTATGATGATATGCCACAAAAAAGAAATCATATAAAACAGCATTTTATGTTCCATGAAAACAATGCTATATTTAAAAGAGATCCAATTAAATTACATTGTAACAAATATTAGAAGTGACACAAAAATGGAGCTTTTACCATATGCTTTTATAGATATCTTTGAAATAGTCCTGTAGCATCAACACTTAAGGTCAACCAATCCCAAGTTAGCCTTTTTTTTTTTTTTGCTGTTCTTAAGTTCATTTTATATGCAAATATTTTCTCAGAGTTCATCCCTCCCCCTAATGCATAAGTATCTTGGACCAGCAATCACTATTTCAAACAGCTTCATTAAGGAGAAAATCTTTTCCAAAGTGGCTGCACATATTGGGTTAAGATGGAAGTATTTGCATTAAGATACATGTCTTACTGACTGAAGCTTGGGAGTGGGTGAAGTATGAAGTTATGCTGTGTTGTATTTGAAACACAGAAGTAAGAAAAAATGCCCTATTTCAATAAAATGGAAGAGTAAATTAAGATAGATAGGAAGACTAACATTCATCTAGACATCCAAAAATGTTCGTGATTCACTGTACACATCTGAGAACTCTGCTGTGTCAGACCTCTGAGACAAATTAGGCATCTCATACAAGTATTCCAAGGTTTGATTAAAAAACATCTGATAGTACTTTTTAAAAACTAAGTATTCTAGTCAAGCCGTAAGTAGGCTACATCGCTTTCCTAACTTATAGGGATTCCATGTCTCTACCTAGTCTCCCATTTGATAAAAGGTCTCACTTTCTGGATGTTTCTTCTTTTGGCACCTTTGAGGCATTTGAAGCCTTGCACACACACATTATTCTGCCCACAAAGGGTATCTTTACCTTGTAAGCAGAAAGCAAATTGCTAGCCTACTCAGTCACTCCAATAACAGTTTAATACAGAAAATCCAATATGCTATGCCCCTTCCTGCCTAAACATGGAAGGGAAGGTCCTCCATTAGGTTCACAAGATGCTGCTAATGTGGATCTATCCAAACAGGTAAGTCAAGAAGCAGAAGCTGGCTCTACAATATTTTGTCATGAGCTGTTTCAGCCATGTCACTTTCCTGAAGGGGACTGCTATTGATAGCCTTCTGACTTCCTCTGCATTAATAAAGTTTTGGGCTGCCACTTCTATTTACTGTCATACTAGTCCACTAATTATTTTCTACTTTTTCTCTTTCAACATTTTTTCTTATCCCAAAACCACCTCTCACTACTTCCTTTCTTCCAGTTTTTGCTTCTATCTTCATACCTTCCAATTCTTATTAGAATTTTCTGTGGTATTTTTCTGTTTCTCCCTTCCTCCTCACTACCAAGTGTCAGAAAAAAATGCCAATTTTTCATGTTGTGGAAGTGTGCACATTTTTTTGGCAGCACAAACGATCCTGCACCATAGTGGCATTCCCTATGTTAGCCTGTGGATGAACTGACAAGATCAACTTCTCCAGCTGAGAACCGCTAATAACATTAATTGCTAAAGAAACTGCTGTTACTACAAGTTTCTTCCCATTGTGCTACTTGCAGAACTGCCTCCTGATTCCCTGAGAGTCCTCAGTTTAAGCAGAACAGAAATGGACAAAAATGGGGAGTTTTTCCATAAAATCTGTAAGTATTGCACACCATTCTGAATTTGTCAGAAACGAACTTTATAGCTGCGTTAACAAATCAGCATCACTATATGAATAACCTATTTTCATGGTCCCTATTCCCCCAAGTTACCACTTACCTGTGTGTTTTGATGTAGTCATCCTTCAAGGGAAAGAGCTGTTCCTCAACCTTGTCCCAGCGCTCCAGGCAGCTCCACAGCCAATCGGGGTTTACAACATGGAGGTCCTTGCAGTCCTGAGCTTGCCGTACTTTTTCTGTGCCTGTTACAAAGCCAAACATAACATTAAAGTGTTCCCAGACACACAGAAGACAAAAAAGTGTAGAGTTAAAATTAAGAAAATTTTGTCATCAATCTTACAGGAAAAAAAAAGGCAAAAATTCCCCTGAATCCAAAAACCAATCCCAACTAATAAAAGTGAGAATCTAAATAAGACACGGTAACCTCAGCCTCAAACTGGATGAAGGTAACTTTGTAAAGAACTAGCATTATGGAAGTAGTACACTAAAATTTACATAGAAAACCTCTGCCTCTTCATGTTAGCCCAAATAACAATACAAGTGCATTTTGTATTTAATTTCCTTCATTTACATTTGTCAGAGTTTCAGCAGAAGCAATTTTTCAATGTTATTAAAGCCTATTTTACCAAAGTGACTTTGGGGGTTTGTGTGGGGTATTTTGGGGTTTTGTTTTATTTCAGTTTTTGTTTTTATTTTGTTTTGGTTTGTGTGTTTGGGCTGTTTTTGTTTTGGTTTGTTGGTTTTGTTTGTTTTGGGTTTATTTGTTTTGGGTTGTTTTTGCTTGGTTTGGTTTTTGGTTTTGCTTGTTCTGTTTGATTTGTTTTGGTTTTGCGGTTTGATTTGGTTTTAATTGGTTTGGTTTTGTTATTGTTTGATTTTGTTTGGTTTACTTGGTTTTGTTTAGTTTGTTTTTGTTTTGGGTTCTTGTTTTGTTTGTTTATTTGGTTTGGTTTTGGGTTGGCTTTGGTTAATTTTGTTTTAGTTTCTTTTGTTTGCTTGGGGTTTTGTTTTGCTTGGGATTGTTTTGTTTTGGTTTTATGTGGTTTGCTTTTGTTTGTTGTTTTTTGTTTTCTTTTTTGGTTGTTTAGGTTATCAGACACAAATAGCAACACTCTCCCTGCACATAACAGCTCTGGAGCTGACTGAATACAACATACAATAGCACTGATTTCACTAATAAGCACACAGAACAGTTAACCTGAGTTGGTGATACAGCTGAATAGATGGACTATGCTGCTACTTTTGGACTTCATCAGGGGAAACCTGGATGAAAACACAGAACTTCATTCACCTCATGTTAAATCTATGAAGTTACAGGAGAAGATGGCTTCCTTCAACTGTTTTTAAAGTTGATGTTTCTGCACTGATGATGTCAGGTACTTCATCTTGCACCCCCTTCCTCCCCACCCCCACATTCTGCATTCACGCATATCCAATTGTTTCATAACAGATGTATGCTGATGAGACAAGTAAATTCTTCTTCTAGTCTAAAAAACAAAAGCTAAAATGGTACTATTACATATGAAGTTGTTACTGTTCTGAAACAACTGCTCAGAAAGGTATAGGCCGTTAACATAACCTAAAGTTGCACAAGAAAGATGCAGACCTGCTGGAGCAAGTCCAGAGGAAGCCACAAAGATGATCAGAGGCCTGGAGCACCTGCCCTACAAGGACAGGCTGTGAGTTTGCCCTGTTCAGCCTGGAGAAGAGGAGGCTCCAGGAAGACCTCACTGCAGCCTCCCAATACTTAAAGGGGGCTTATAAAAAAGGGAGAATGACTTTTTACACAGAAGGATAGTGGATAGTGATAGGACAAGGAAGTGGAATGGTTTTAAATTAAGAGGAGATATTTAGATTAGATATTAGGAAGAAGTTCTTTATTCACAGGATAGTGAGGCACTGGAACAGGTTGCCCAGAGAAGCTCTGTATGCCCCATCTCTGGAAGTGTTCAAGGCCTGGTTAGATGGGGCTCTGAGCAACCTGGAAGCTGTCCCTGCCCCTGGCAGGGATGTTGGAACTATATGATCTTTAACATCTCTTCCAACCCAAAACATTCTATGATACTATGAAAGTTGGTGACATGAAGACTTGTGTGTAACCAAACCCACCTCCTGAGGGTCAGAAATCTTACTTTTCTCACCTCTGCAACATCAAGGCTTTCTGCTTCCTCCACATTTCTAAAGCACTGCTGCTTATTGTACACCCCACCATAGTGAAAATTGCACGAGGCAACACAACAGCGTCCTCCCAGGGAGTGCTTTCTGTTCCGAGTTGGTATCTTCACAAGGTAAGATTTCACATGCATAATGTTCTTAGAGCAAGATTTGGTGAAACACCAAATTTAACTGGGTAGGAGAAATAGTAGTGCAATACTTAACATGCTTGCCTTCTCCTCTCCCTTTCCCCAGTGTATCATCTTCTTTTGGAAGTATGCTTCTTAAAACAAAACATCAGAAAGATACAGTACTTCTGACACAGTTAAAAACATCTGAATTATCCAGCTGGGCTGAAAAACCACTTAGAAAAAAACTGTTTACCTGGACTACTTTTTTTGCATTGTTATCTAATCACCTTTCCCTACTTCAAATTCTAAAGTCATCCCAAAAAGTTATAAATAAAGGCACACAAGACTATGCACGTGAAGCAGTTAGGGTCCAAATTAATCACATCTACTTCCTGACAGATACAGGCTGAAGTACATAATACTGGGAAAAATGTTATTTTCAAACCTGGGGAAGGTACCCACCAATTGTACTTCTGATCTTGCAAACAAATGTTGAAAACACGCCACCCATTAATGTTGTCAATTCATTACTAAAAAGGCAAGAAAAATCAGTAACACAACAATAAACTTCTACAAGCTGTTCTACAGGACACAATTTTCACTAGAGCAGTTAATTTTGTCTTATCCAAAGTATGGAACACACTTGGCACTTAAGCAACATAGACAAACAAGAGTTAAGTTGTATATTTAGGAAGACTAAGAAATGTTATAACTGCATATTTGGCTACGTTCACGTTACCATGTAGTACAGCCCAACAGGGAGATCTTGCAGGGCAAAAGGGTGCTGGAGGAGCCATGCTCAGGAATCTTCCTTTGGATTAGCCCTGCCCAGTCCTGTGGGCCAAATGCCAGTGAGTGCTTCATTGACTGCAACCTCCAACTCAATCTCACCCATGAGAAACCCCATGTGTGTGCTGAGGGTTGTGCCAGGACAAACCAAAGTACACGATGGGGTGCAGCCACCAGAGACACTCAGGAAACACTCTCCTGATTCCAACACTCCAAAATCAACACATCCTCATTGCAGTTTGTAACCAGGTTGCCAGACATTGCTTGGAAAATATGATCACTAAAAAGTTTATTTCTCTTCAGATAATTTTTATACATAGATCTTTATTTACAATCAAATCCTGAAGCTCTTCTGCAATAACACTAAGACAAGGCAGACTGACCACAGTGTTTTGTCTAACAAAAATTAAGGGATCACAAAATGGCAGCATATGTGCTGTTCCAAGGCTACACCTAAAGTCCAGCTTTAACACTGCACTGTGCTTTACCAACAAAAGCAATAGGGTTACCTGGTCAGTGCCTGAATTTAGAGCAGTGCTTAACTGGATTTTTTTTTTAAAGACACAGGCCTCAAAAATATTTTTCAGAAAAAAAACCCTGTTGACACATCACAACTATAGGAAGTGACATGGAATCAAATATATTTTGAAAAAGAAAAGAAAAATTCAGGGTCAAAACTTGATGTATTTTCATCCCTACCACACTGCAGTAATTTTTGACTGATCTGAACAGCTGTATCTGCTCCACCAGCAAAAACTCAATACAAAAATCAACTACAGTGTCTTTCACCTGTTCGGGAAGGAAAATAAGGTTTATGAAATAGTGTGGTAACTGCTTAGCCAGGTGTGTACACAGCTATAACAACTCATCATACAGTGATGAGTTTACTGATGCTTAAAGCAAAGAGCAGATGTTTCAAAAACTGAAGTAAGATTTAGGCAAGTGGAAAGGACTACAGGGTAGCCTTTTCTCAGGCACTCAGATTTATGACAGGTGATTAGATGATCCTTGTGTTTCAGGCAGATAGTACGTCCTGTCCTATATAATGAAGAAAATCCTAATTTTCTCCAATAACAAGGATTTATTTAATTTCAGAATTCAGAGTACCTGTGTCCACAGCGAAACAAGCTGCCTGTCTCCAGAGAAAGAGACAACTATACACAAAGGACAAAGGAAATTTAAATTATTTACTCTAACATGCTGGAAAGGATGCTGTAAATACAACCTAAAATGGTTTTCAGTAGCTATTCAATTTAATGCACCAAGCTGTGATGAGGTCACTTTGCAGGAGGAAAACCTGCAAAGTAACCTCAGGGGCACTCTGTTTCACACTGACTTCTTCCCTTTTACATCCTCTGACAAACTCTTCCTTTGCTTTCAAAATGCAAAAGCTAACAGTATTTACCCCCCAACACTGCTGCAGGTTAAGCATATGCCATTAACTACATCTCAGCTAATGCAAAGTAAGCACACAAGCTTTAGTTGCTTGTCAGGAGTCCAAAGTCTGCCATTGTTAGTGGGATAACCCAGAAACAGTGAACTAATAGGTATGTTTGGATCACCTTTTCAGAGACACATTAAAAAAAGAAAAGGTTAAAAGCAGCATAAGAACACTGTCTGATCCCATGTTGACTTTTGAATAAAACTCAAGAAGGGACATGCTTTTGTAGACACCAAGCAGTGCCTCAGATGTTTGCCACAGGAGCCAGAGATGCAGTATTTGTATGGCTTACTGGGAGCAAGACAATTTGCTCTCTAACCACACAAGAATCACTATGAAAATCACATTGACAGATGAATTATCACAAATCCAGCTGTGACAGGACAAACTTACACCCTTTAAATTTCTGATTAAGTAGTTTCCTTCATGAAATTAGGATGATGCAGCATAAATACTCCCACCTAACGAGAGGTAAGAATAATATCGTCTCCATTTGAAAAAAGCCAAAACCCAATCACAAAACCAGAACCACAGTCAATCCACAAGAATCCTACAAAGAAGGGTTATTGAAGAATAGAGTTTTTTCACGTTAAATCTCCCTATTTCATTGCCAGTGTTACAGAAATAATTACTAAGTGATGATGCAAGACGACAATAATATTGCTCATTAGGCAGAAACAACTGCCAAGTTACCTCTTCTAGAATATTAGTGCAATATGCAATTTAATCAAAGCAAAGTTTAAAATAGTTTTTTATATTCAGAAGTACTTTGGTGAATGATTCACTAAGAATGTTCAGATGGTAAAGAATTTACTCATAAAAATAGAACACGATGCATATATTTATCTACATAAATACACAACCCTCCTCACACTGTACATTCCAAACACAAACAAGGAAAAAGCCAACTATTTCTCATCACATGCTATGTACCATAATATGTTATTCAACACTTTTCTCTAGAGAAATATAAATATGTTTGGAAGGGTCTCATTTACATTTATCCTATCCATTTTACCTCCTCACACAATAGTTGCATCTGATGTACAACTACATTCAGAAGTCACTGAGTGCAAGGTACACAAAAAAACTTTGAAGTGAAACACTCTAAGATTCAAAATTGGAAAAACACGTTATATTGACAGCTAATTCCATCTTCTAAGTTTTACGTTGTTTTTACTACTAAAAATCTCTATCTCCATTTTTATTGTATGTTTTTACTCTTTAATGCCTCTCTACATACACACTATCTACACTTAAGGTCATACACACTTCAAGGAAAGTATACACACATATAGTATAGCCAGTGAAAATATATCATTTTAAAAATACAAGCCAATGAAACAAAGCTGCTTCTGATGTACTAAAACCTTACATGTACATGAACAGCAGTCAAGAAAAAGTAATCCAATAGTGGGTTGATGTGTATTTCTTTGCTTATGACACTGAAACATGTCCTAAAACTATCTGTAAGGTTTGATGATTTTTACTTTTGGATTTCACGCTTTTGACAATTGGGTATTTATATTCTATGTAACTTCAAAAGCCTAACAAATAAAAAGTGTACCAGAAGCTAGTGCTGTCCTGTTAGCATCTCTGTGGCAGCTACCAGAGTGCGTTCCTACCCATTATTAGCCACGAAAAAACAGGTAGCTTTGTCAAAGACATACCAAAAATTACAATAAGCTCTCTTACATCTCCCTTGCCAAAATCGTACCATCAATTTGTTTGAATTCCATACCAAGTGAAAGTAAATAATGAGAAGTTAGATCTGAGAAACTGTGAAAGAGCACTGCTAGAACTTTATAGTAAGACCACTACAAACTTTTCTTTGACACAAATGTTAAAAGTTTGTATTCAACAATTTTAATAGTCAAAGACTCAGTATCACCAATTCCTAGCCAAAAAGTGAGACATAACACATTACATCAGAGGTTATCTAGTGCATCCTCCTTTTAACAATTAAAAGCCACACGATTAAAAAGATGACAAAAAGAAAAATCCCTTTAAAAAGGTTTCTAAATTAATTTAGGAAGAATCTTTCCTTAATTTCAATTCAAATCTCTGTTACATTAAAGGTTGTATACAAAAAAAAAAAAAAAAACCACAACAGCTCAAGGCATGCATGAACTGTATCAGACAAAAAGCTGCTGGAAAACTCAAGTCTCAAATACCTACCTGTCCTTGCTGCAATGAGATGTGTTGCTTTATCAGGATCATCGGCACTCAGCACTAGATTCTTCACAATTTTAGCTCCAAGTGCTGTGGCATGATAGTGTTCCCGTGTTTTCTCAATGGGGAAGTTTGTTGGGTAAAGTCCGCTAAATATTATGGTTACATCTGACAACACTTTACTTTTCAGTTCTGGTACTATTTTTCTGATGTCTGGAATTTCCTCAATTTCTTTTTTCAGGTATTTATCATACTTTGTGTAATAATCAGTGTGAACTCGCACAAGGATCTCTTCAAGATATATTAAATGGTCGTCGTCATCTGTATCATCCTCCTCCTCTTCCTCCTCCATACTCTGATCTAAGGACTCACCCATTGTAATTCCAGACTGTTCACTATTCTGGGATTCCGTTTCAGCTTCTTTCTTGTCTGCACACCCATTACCCAAATCACAAAGGCTTTCCTGTTCACTTTCTTCTTGTGCTTCAGGATCAGTTTTGTCCTGGGTATTTTCACCAGGTAGAGACTCTGTGTCCCCAGAATGGTTCACCAGACCATCCTTTTTCTCACTCACATCAGTGCAACCCTCTTTCTGCAAATTTTCATCCTGCAAAGGTTGTTTGGATTTCTTCCAGCTTCTCTTTTCTTCATTCTCACTATCTGATACAGAAGTGGATGACTTTCTGGTATCCAAACCACCGTCACTTTCACTGTCACTAGACAGTTCAAAGTCCAAGACATTTGTCGTCTTCTCTTGGGTTTGCTGCTTCTCTGTAACTGTTCTCTCAACCTGTTCGGAAAAAATCTGAGACTCGCTTGTATTTGTCAAATCATTAATGACCTCACTGTCCATTTTGTGATCAGTGCTATCATTTAAGGAGTCCTGGGCATCAACTTTAACACGAGAGTTCATATCCCCATCAGATGTTTCATTGCTTACAGAAGTACTTCCATTTTCAGTGCAAGTGTCCTTTGCAGCTTTCTTGAGACCATTGCTTTGCTCTTCTACACATATAACATTCTTTATTTCTTCAGCATCTTTAGCTGATGTCACTGCTGGATCCAGCACCTCTGGTTTTGTAGAGTGGTTTACTAAGACACAGGTAAGAAAGAAAACATATACATATTCTTATTCTTTATGTGTTTTTTTTTTTTTTAATTTATCAAAATTTAATTTTCTTTTACCTTCAACACAAAGTTTACATATGGAGATAGACTTCATTATGTCTGGAATTCATCACTAGGCTTTTGAAAGTTGTTAACATGCTCTAGGTGTCAGTGAGTACTAGAAAGAACTGGAAAACCTAACAAACTTTACTAAGTTATGTAACCAGCTTTTTTTTTCTTTAAATCACATAGGTCATAAATAATTATTTGTTAACTATGCAAACATTAAATGATTTACCTTGTAGCATAAGTTTTATGATTACAATTCAAGGAAACAAAAATACTGCAATGGAGATTAAAAAAAGGGGGGTGAGGCAGAATTTGCTTCATAAGGTCCTAATCCAGAACTATAGTACAAGAACCTCCTTTATAAACTTCCATGTCCTTAAAATACTATCTACTTTTCATAGCAAAATAATTGCATTTTAACACTTGAAAAGATATACATGTTTAGCAATACAGAGATGCCATTTAAACTTCATTTGAGACTGAATGCAAGTAAAAGGGTAAGAGTCACAGACAGAAAAGTAGTTTTAGGATGTGTCTGCAGATGTCTCTTCTGGAGACAAAGGAATCAGAGACATCCAAAAATTTGCACACATTCACCAGGAACATTGTGTGAAGTCACCCTACTTTGTCTCCCTTCTGTGTGTATGTTCCTGTTCTGCAAGTAACAATGCGAGTCAAGTGCAGAGGTCCAGCATCACAGTGACCTGATTCAGGCTGAGTACATTATTCCTGTTTCCATATTGGACACCTCTAGTTCGACAAGGGAAAAAGAACAATGTCACATGCAGTAAATTAAAAAAACCAAAACCTTCGCTAAAAAAAAATCCCTGCAATTCTTTCCTAAGACACTGTTTGAAATGCATTTTGCCCTCAAAATAATACTAAGCTAGTGATACATATCTTCTAAATTCATTATGTGTATTGTGCTATTGAGACTACCGAACAAAAGGTTCTTGTGTCAAATGCCAGAACAACATGTTAAATAGATGCTAAAAATCCCACACTAATTTTATTAGCATGATAAGGGAGGTAAACAGAGATCAAAATATTCATTTTCAGCAGTATGTTGAGGTCAGAGTCTAATAATTATTACTTCCAAGTCCCCAGGGCAGGGAAAGGAACCAAAATGGAGAAACCTACAGAAAGCAAATAACTGAAGTGTTTTACATGGGCGTGTGGGAAGAAACTGTCCTCCTCTACATGTTCTGGAACAGTTTATTGTATTGCCAAACCAGCTCTCAGCCATAACACTATTACCAGTACTCCACTTCTGCTGTGGTTACCTGCCAAATGGAAAGCTCTCAACAAGAACAGCCCAGTTTTACTGAAATACTCACATTTGACCTGTCAGCTACCAGTGGTCTAGGATTTCCCACCTGAGCATAACTGCAATACCAGTAAAGACCACCCCAGTGACTAATATCAACCATGTCTTAAAAGTGGGCAAAGTTGTAAAGGTGGTTTAAAACCAATCTAATTACCTTTCTTCTTCATTTGCATTTCTCTGGATCCAGGAGGTGCATTAATATCTCCTATCCCCTGAAAGTATACATACTTCTTCACAGTTATCAAATTGGGTGCAAACTTCCAAACATCCTCTCTATCATCAATGATGCAAACCATGGAATCTCCACATGGAAAGAGATCTCTAAGAGACAGAATAGTTAATAAAATTGATCTAGTTTTAGAAACTTATATAGCAAAGAAAGCAGTTTCTATTGATGTATGGTTTATTATGAGCATGTCTGCAGAACATGTTTATTCATTAATTTACCAAAATCCCAGCAATATTAAAATTACAGAATTCAAAATACAATCTTCAAACAAATTAAAATTAATAAAAAAAGAAACATGTCTTTCAAAATCTCTGTCCCAAAGGCTAGAACCACAAACCAAACAAACCTCTGCAAGAACAAAACATTACAACCTTTCAGTCTAGTTTTCAGTTTTTGTTGACAAACAGCCTGAAGCCAACTATCACATGGTCAATACACTACTTACATATAAACAGGAAAAAAGACACAAGAAGAGTTTTTAAAGAATAGGTTCATTCAATCCAAGATAAAGGAAGCAAAAGTACTAATATCACCTCTCATGTAGGAGGAGGAAGAGGATTACTTAAAGTGCATGTAAAAAATCAGAGCAAGAGAAGAAAAAAGCTTCTCATTTGCTACAGACATGCAGAGAGGCAATAATTTTTAGTATTTCATAAAGCGAGAAGAAACATATCTGGTTTTACACTCTGAAAAAGATGTGAATGCGAATTTAGATTAGAATATGAATTCAAGGCTCTAGATGACCTAATTTCAAGAAACACCAGAGAAGAGAGCCTGCTTATGGCACATCTGAAAGCCAGAATACTGATATCCAATTATGAATTAACCTCAAACTGAGCACTTTGGTTTAATTAAAAAACCCCACAACATACAAGTCATTATAAAGATACCAAGACAAAGCGGAAATATGGTTGTTGCAAGAATAAAAAGCGCAAGTGAAAACATGATGCCATTGCTTCACACTTTCACTGTTCTGTCACCACAGAACCCATTAAGTAGATGAAATACTGCAATGCCTAATATGTCAGATTTACTGAGATGGTGTTGATATTTAAGAGGCAGATAAAGGACTATAAACACGACAAGTACAGAGGGAGTAATTTTTATTTTATTTAGCACATTTTCTCTCTTTGTTGTCCTGCTTTGTATAATGCTTAACACCCATATACATACCTAAGATTTCCCGTTTTAGAAAATGGATCGATACATTCATCCCTTGACAATATCCGATGGGAAAAAAGCTTCTTTTCAGGGTCCAAAAATCCTTTTGGAAGAAGAAATTAAAAAGTTAATGTTCAAGATGTTTCTTCCTTATTGACATTCTATATAATTCAGCTCTTTTAGTCTGCACAACAGCAGTTTAACAGACAATTTTAAGGTAAGAGATTATATGGGAGAAAGTACAGTGGATCAAGTATTTGTAGCTAATTCAGTGGAATTAATTTTAAAAATTCCATCTCATTTTCTTTCAAGATGGCAATAAAACTGAAAGCAACTGAACCTGTGACCGCCAAATTAATAAGGCTGAAAGAGATACAGCAGGTGATAGGTACACATGGTTTTTGCAACTTACATTTATCTCTCTATAGCTGGTTCTCTAAAGCTAAATGCTCTCCTTAGCTCATT
Organism: Myiozetetes cayanensis; assembly: GCF_022539395.1. Classification (NCBI taxonomy): domain Eukaryota; kingdom Metazoa; phylum Chordata; class Aves; order Passeriformes; family Tyrannidae; genus Myiozetetes; species Myiozetetes cayanensis. The sequence continues at coordinate 93,523,656 of NW_026086604.1, read as the reverse complement.
ATTCCTAGGGACTGCAGAGAAGTCTCAAGAGTCGGCAATGTGCTGCAATACTTAAGCACAGTGGGCAAGTTAAGGGACAGTTCCAGCCGTAGCTCTTGCGTTTGTAGGTTTTAAGTTGTACCTCTAACAACTACTTCAGTACATTTACATATAATGAGCATATCCTGGGATTCTTAGAAATATTTACGCCCAGTTGCAGTAGCTTTTCTGACTGCACTCTTTAAAAAAAAAAAAAAAAAGACAAACCAAAACCAAAACAGAAGCTGTGCTAGCTGATCTTAAAGCAAGGTAAAATGCCCTTATTTAGGAAAGTGGTGACTTGGGTGTACAAACACACATGCACATGCTTCTGAACATAGTCTCCAATAATGAAGTTCACCATCATGACCAGATCAAAGCCATGTAATTGTTTAGAAAGAAACTGGCATTTTAAATGCTAATCTGTATTCTTCTTTTTACTGAATTTGTACTGAAGTTAGCATCAACTTCATTCTTATGAATAATACAAGGCAGTCAATACTTACTTGGGAACAATTTTTTTTAAGTTTTACTTTCTTTTATTTTAAATGGTGGTCATCTTATTGTCAGAAACAGAGTTCAAAATGACCACAGACTCTAAGGACCAACTTTAATTTTCTTTCAAGGAGCTTTGAGATTTTCACAGAAAACACGTTCAAGTCCTTTTAGCTGTCTAGCTCCCAGGAGTAAGTTAAGTTGGGAGTTCAAAAACAGAGGGTATAAATTAAAAAAAAAAAAAAAAATCAGTCATCACCTCTGAAAGTTGATCTTATATGTACTTAATATTAATGTGTAATTGGAATAACTTAAAACCCATAAAAGCAAGAAAATTCCGAGTTAAGGACAGAGGTTCAACCTTAACTCACCCGACTATGCTTAAGAATTGCTGCAAACTCGAAGAATCATCCCCTGTAGTGAGACCCTTGCAGTACCTAGGCATAATGAATTGAGAGAATTAGCTACAAAGATTTATTGCCATACACACAGATACTTCGACAAACTACATAAGCTGTCATACAAGGTGCTGTTCTTCCCAACAAAATTCTCTTCTAAGAATTGTTTTAATACACTAAATTGGACAAGAGTACACTGATTACATGGTAAAACCAGAATGAGGACCTCAGTTGCAGTGTTGTCTAGCTAAAACTAAGAAAAGGGAAGCTGAACTGAAAAAGCCCAAATGCAGAAACCCTGGCTATGAGGGATTAGAGAAGAGGTAGCATAACAAAGGTAATGTTTGGTAAAGGTTTATAAATAAACTAAAAATACACTGAGGATACCCTCAAAGATCCATCTGCAAAGATAAAAGCCCACCTTAACAGAGTCTTTCAAAGCTACTTGAATAACAGAGAAAATACTACTGGCCTTTTGAAAAAGTTACAGGTCAAACTGTTTGCTTTCTTTTAGATGTTCCCTAGTCAACTAAATCAACATTAACAAAAAATCTTAATGTTCTCACATCTCAGGGGTAGATAAGATTTTACTCACCATAAATCATTTGTTTTCAGCAATAGTATCTTAACATAATCTTTAAACTTTGGAAAAGGTTACCTTGCCTATCACTCTCCTATTCAGCAATTCTACTCCATGCAAGAGCAAACAAGACAACTAGTGGGTAGAGCACATACTCTTATAGTTGAAACATTAACTTTTAATTGGTATATGACAGTAGAAAGAACATAAATCTGACTAAAATCTTTACATTAAAAATAAGTAGATACAGATATTTCCTCCAAGATAAAACTAAGCAGAGGTTACAATTGGCCAAAATAATTATGTAGTAGTGAAATACTACAGAAAGCTCTAGATTATAAAATCCAAACTCATCTTCATAAACAAACTTGCCAATGAGTCAAACTAATAAAGGGTTTAGGATAAATTATTTCAGCAGATATAAATGGTGTTTACAATTATCAGCTAATCCCACTTAACAGACAATAGGAGGCAGCTGAGATGAGAGAAAAGGACTGACAAGACGTCACCTGTTTGCAAAAGCCTTCTAGGACATGAAAGGTGCAGCCTATGTATTAGGATGTATATACAGGACCTAAGCAAACAACCTGCTTATGAGAAAGATCCCCAACATTTCATGACAAGTTCTTTCTTTATGTAATGTAGGAATAACAATAAAATATCAAACTGACAGGTCTCTGTGAGAAATCATTTAACCAATACTGCCATCAAGTGTTCTCTGCATGTATCAGCTAGACCAGAAGTCTGGGAATGTCAGGCAGGAGCAATGCCCTAACTGGCTCATTTGGTGGTCATTTCCTCTATGGAATAATAGAGCAGCTTGAGTATGATGCCCACTAAGAGGTTTGACACATTTCAAGTATCAGTCTGTCCTATCATGGGGACTGTAAAATAATCCACATTTTAGCTCAGAGATTAAAATGGGCAGAGGACAAATCACACATAGTGAAGATCAAGCATTCCTACATCACGAATTAACTACCTCTGCAACTCATTCTTCTCCCTGGCCCTAAAGCCTATTTGCTATGCATCTTCTGATTTTATTCAGTACACATCTTCTGGCCTTAAGCCACATGCCAGATTTTGGTACACAAACAGAGGGGAGGAAGATTGTCCACCCACTTCTAAACACCACCCAGATGTTTAAACCTAGTGTATGAGAAACCATCCCCCTTTTGCTACACAAGATAAAAACAGCTGGGTACAGAAGTGTCAATGCATTAGCAGTACACAATGTATAATCCAACAGTGAGACTGACAAAGCTTTAGGAACATTCTTCAAATAATACAGTCAATAAAGACTGAGTAATGTAGAAATGTTCACTTGGATGGGCAGGACAGGACATGGCTCTTGAACTTTCTTTCAAGGAGAAAGAGTTGGGAGACCACAAATAGGCATCACATTCTGATTACAGAAATATTGTATGTTGTCATTCAAAAGTCTCATATTTGTCATTACAAGCCTCTTCTGTGGTATGCCACATGCATAAGGAATTGTTTACTTTTTTTTTTTCTAAAGTGTTTGAAAGTTAACTACAATAGTTAGCTCTCTGGCTATTTTAGAATCTTCCTCTCTTGCCAAGAAGTGGGATCACTGGGACAGTGTTGTTCAAAGCACTCCTGGCAATGACCAAAAAAAAAGTAGATGTGAAAGACAACTTAAAAAAAGCTAGGAGACATGGAACAACAGCATGGACAGTTTGCCATGCAGAATCAACCTAAAACATTGTTAATTATACTGTCTTAGACCAACAGACTTGATAAAGGGAAGTCTGAGGAGATAATGCTCTTCTGCCAGGGAAGACTAAAATTGGCTTTCACCCCATCTTGACAATTTAAACATATGGCCACACTCCTAATATGATTCTGACCCATACCCTTGCATAACCAGGGCAGGTTTCTTTTATACTTGGAAAAAAAATTTCAGTCAGTGACCCACACAATAGATTACTACTGCTATAATTCAAATGCAAGTTTTCAGTTACTAGGAGAAAATATTTTTAAGTTCTTGCAAAGAATATGTGAAAATACTGCTAGACTTGTGTTTTTCCTCAAGTAAGTGCATCTCAGCTCCAGGACATAAACAGAACTGCTGTAAATTGATTTACAGCAGCAATATTTCCTTTGGTGGATAGAAATAACGTGGGAGAGGGCGGGTTCCCCACGGGAGAAGACAATCTCACATTGTTGATTTTTATGGAACCATTACTTTAGATTTTTAAGACAAGTAATTTTGTAGATCATTTTTACAGCCCATTTACATGATTTCTTAATTCAATAAGAAGGTGCTAATTGTCAGGCCACAATCTGATTCTCTAACCATCAGGGAGGCAAAGCACATCTGACGGGATAAAAAAAGATTATTTCTACTATTAAGGGCCATACAGGCCCTGTCTTGTAAACAAGCTAAAAATTCTACTTACAGGACTATTTAGGAGATGGCTTTGCACTAAACAAAGAATAAATACTTGAAAAGAACCACAGAAGGAAAATTAATCATATGAGTATATAGGGCTGAGGATGTAAATACTGTTAAATGTAAACACACTACTCACCTGCAATTGTATGTGCATACAGCCTGCTGCCAAAAGTAAAAACATGTAATTCATAGAGCTTGGCAATTTTCTCCAGGAATTCCTTACAATGAGGACGCAAACGTGTGTGCAACATTGGTTCACCTCGACCTAACTGGAAATGAAATATTCCCTAGAAGAAAAAGCATGTTGAATATTATCAAAATAGCAAACAAAAATGCCAGCATTCCAGAAGTGCCCTCTTCCATCACTTCCACTACCTACCTTTATTTGGTCTGACTAGACTAAAGCAACTTTTGGCCACAAGATTATGTGGATGAATAAAGTCCAAAGCACATTTTTGCTCTGTGCCAGGCAGTCCAACAATAATGTTTTCAAATGCAGGAAGTTGTACTGTTGAAAAGGTTATGACGCAGGTGGCTTTCAATCAAATCTTTACTTATGGCAAACTAATCCGAGAAATTTCTCAAGCTGCATTTTTCAGAAAAGTTCAGGATCTCACTCTTCATATATGTATATGTATTGAGCTCAGAGAAAGACTTTGTTGGATGAAAAAATATAATTCAATGCAAACAAACCATCAGATAGTAAAACAGGAAGGAAGCTTGTAGATAAAGATCCCAGTCAAAAATCTCAATATTTTAAAAAGTATTTTTCTTCAAACCATGCATTTACACAGGTAAAGGCATAGCTTTTCAGGTAAACAAGTTTTTTTTTAATCTTTAAGCTGAAAGTTCATGGTTCCCTTTCCTCTTCCTTGCAATGTACGTTGTTTTTTTGCTAGCAAGTGTAAACATGTGTTGAACCTACCGGACATGCAAGAACGGCAAGAGGAAAGAAAGAAGAACTAAGCAATCACAGTTTGCATGATACTGACATTTGAATTTGCATCCTCTGGTTCAAAGACACCGTAGATACATTTCAACATGCTTCTTGTTTTAAAGTTTCCAAATCGGAAACGTTACAAGCTAATAAACCTTCTCAGTTCAATGATAAGCATTTAATGAAGAAATTAAAAAGTAGCACACAACCTCCCCCTGCCCACTCAATAAATCCCCAAAGAGGATAAAAACCTAGACATACTCATGGAATGACAACCATAGCAACACACAGGATTGCTCAAAAAGGGACTTTGAACAGTAATTCACTGTATCCACCTCAGACTTGGATGAGAAAATAGTCTCATTACCAAGTATTCAGCTTGTGAATTGCAGAGAAAGAAAAGCAGATTAAAAATAGCTACCTGAAATTTCTCTTTTAAAGTGATTAGAATGAAAAAGTGCAGGACAGCACGAATGGAAGAAAGAAAACTGTCAATTTCAATGTAAAGAGAAAGGAACATATTTCCAAAAACTTGTTTCTCATTTTCTGTTATTCTTTAACTGCAATTTTACCTAATCAGAGAACGTTCTCTTAAAGAACCATTTAAATGTTAGAAACATTCCTATTGTTACACTGGCTTGAAAGTTAACACCAAATACCTTGTTGGACATTTGTTGGCAATGCTGTTCTGTAGTATGGATCAATGTCTGGTCCAAATCTACCATGAGCACCAGTTTTCTATTTCGATGTAGTCGCTGTTGATCTTCCCTTCCTAGCTGCTCAGCTTGCTGTAACAAAAATATTCACTGCTAAGGTTAACTTCAAACAAATAAAATTAGGTACACTGCCTTTTATGTATTGTAAACTTGGGAAGTAGTTCTGGTACCGACTAACTGCATAAGAAATTATGCTTCAACATAACTGTAGCAATGGCAGTTTTGCCAGCAGTTTCTTTACAGAAAAAAACCCCACTCTCAAAATCTACTCTCAGATCTTTGTGACACTTTTAACTCTTAAAATTGATAAGCTCAGCACAACAACTTTCAAATTTAATAAATAAGTAACCACCAAATTAACTTAAGATGCAGTGTCTTTAGAGGAAATTACAGTAGCTTTGGGGCACACAAATAAAAAGTTCATTGGTAGGTCTGAGAATTTCGACTGCTACATTCAGTAATTTTGCATCAAGTAGGTACAATCTGGCTGACAACACCAGAGTGAGTATAAAACTGAAGCTCCTATGACAGAACTGTAATTGTCAACTTCAGATTAAAGAATATATGCCTTCCGACATATTTAGTTAAGATTATGTAGTCCTATGTGGGCAATAATATCAAATATCTTATACTCAGTAAATCTGAGTGAAGTTTACTCCTCTTGTGCACATTTACAAACTTTCAAAGTACCACATTAAGTTGTGTTCACTTGACCCACTTCTGATAGCAAGTTGCAGCATGACCCTCAAGACAGATAAACTTAAAAAGCAAAGTTAAGCTGGAGCATTACAAAGTAGCAGGAGTCAAGTGTGAACCGCCCTTTCAAAGTCTCTATGACGGGACGCTTCAGCTGCTTATATCTTCACAGTTCCTCTCATTGGTGTTACTTCTAAGAGTTACCAGGAAAAAAAAAAAAGCAAGCAGCAACATAATGGGAAAAAAAAATAATCAAGCTGGTAAGGAAGACAAACAGAACGTTTATCTTCAAAATAAACACGCTTTTCCCCCTAAAGAAAATTTGAAAAATAATGAAGTAATTTTAACATACAGGCAAGTTGCAAACAAACAAGCTTCACTACATCTAGTGGGAGCAATTACAATGTGAAGCGTAAAGCTAAGTTTTAAAGACATATCAAGCTTTGAATACATTTCAGCTAGTGGAGCTTTCCACTAACTGCTCATTCTTAGAGACAAAAACATTCCACTAGTAAGTTTTCAGGCTGTCACAGAAGTGTCATCTTTTCAGTACACAGCTCAAAAAAAAAAAAAAAAGTATAAAACCTGAAAACAATCAAACTACATAAAGTTAATACACAAAAACCCTGGGCTACTGATGTTCAAACCCAAATTTGTCTTCAAAGGGAAGCCAAACTTTCTGTGTGAAGCATATACAACATTCAAGAAACTATTATAATAAAGTTTCTCAACTGCGGAGCTACTGTGAAAGGTGTGAATAAAGAAAGCATGATGGTACTTACCTCAGAGCTAACTTTCAGTTCTGGGACACTGTGAACCATTGACACAGTTGCTGTGGATAATGGCACATTCTGCTTTCCGTTCCTGCTTCGTATCCTAATCACAGGAAAAAGAAGCATCAAAAGAGAGTAACAGTTTAGTGAAAAGTTGAACATGCTAAAATCTGTAGTATCAAACTAATCCCCCCAAAAAATTGACTTAAGAGAGCTATTTTGACTAATACACTTCCAAATTCTTGTTAATGAAAAGTTCCTAGACAAAATGGATAGAGATCAAAGCAGCTCACTAGAAAAAAACCTGCAAAAAGTCACTACAATAAGTTATACTTCCATATGGTTATTTCATGACAAAGGACACTATGATGAAACACACATCTATGTATTGATTTGTACTAGAAAGCAAGCTCTAAACTAAGTACAACCATCAAATCATTCAAATTTAAAATTATTCCTTTCCTTTTTGCACAATCACTCTGCATGCAATTGTCTAGTTTTTTCCAAGCCAGACTATGAAATAAATTTAAGATAAGGATAGGTAAAGTTACTCTTTACACACAGCAGAGTGACTTATAGGTGACTGTTGCTTCAAGAAAAGCATCCAAAAAAAACCACCCCATACATGCTCTTCTCAATGACACAAACAGAATGAGGAACTATATGTATGTGTGTATTTATTTTATGTGTATGTTATACACACAGCCTTACTCATATATGTATCCATAGGATATACAGATAAATACTAATACATATAGAACAGGTATGATCCTTGTGTGTATATGTGAGCGTGTGAGAGTACACACAGAAATCCAAAATCCCTTGAAAACTGACCAAGTACTCTTACGGATCATCAGTATCACTAGCTTCCAGCTTACACAGATCACTTTATTGAAAACTCTGATATCTAATTTATGATTCACAAACATTAAAAATATTACTGTTCAGATGCTGTCCTATGTGACACATGCTCATCTTTTAATTCTCCCAAGTATCAGTCCTACCAAGAACAAGACTTGGTATCCTATCTACAACCAGACTTAAACTTAATCCAGATTTCACTTCATGATAAGCAAGTTGCTGTTAACAACTGTTACTGAGGGGTGTAGAGGCAGACACAACCACAGACAGATTAGGTTTTTACTGTACTGCAGTGTTTGACAGCATTGATGCCCAAGAAGGAAAGATATTTCATTTGGTCCAAAGCTTACATTTTAGCATCTTATATCCCTTGCTTCAGAGTTCAGAACAACTCATATATAATCCTGAGTGGCTTTTTAAACAAGCCTTTAAAAACAACTAACTGTTATCAATCGTTAGCTGAATCAGCATTAGGAATTGTTTAACAGAAAGGATGCAACTGGTTGTATGTTTTTCTTTAAGCAAGAAAAGCATCAATGCTTTTGAATTGCCTTCTGATGTAGGTTCAGCAGATCTAACACATTATTTCAGATGTATAAGCCATTTTGTATAAAATGAAGACACAGACACAAAGATGTAGTAAGGAGTATTATGTGAGAAAAATTCATTCACTGAATACATTGAATTCAGCTGGATTTTTAATGAAATTATAGCAATATAGCAATATTTAGATGTGACTGTATTCAAATCTCAAATCAAGTATTCATTCAGAGCAGACAAAGCCCCATTCACAATTATCCTAACTTTGTTAGATTTGCCAAATAATACTTGTTTACAAAATATTAGCATTCAACTTCTTATTAAAAGTTATATCCAACCATTGACCGGGTAGGTATTGCATAACTTTCTCAATATTCAGTCCACTTGCACTAGTTTATGGGATAATGTTAATAACATAAATCTTAATAATGAGCAAGAATTAAAATGAAACCAAAGTATTTCCTGCCAAACAAAATGAGCATGTGACATTAGTTCATAAAATCCAGGCAACTATACAGCCCATTTTGGAAAACAGCTGTTGAATTAGTAATTTGATATGCATAAGAAATATTCTCTTTACCAATTGTATTAGCAATGAGACAGAGTAAAGGAGAAATACAATTATCATTCGAATTTGCTTTCTTTTTTGGCTTAAGGCTTAAATTCCCTTAGTTCCATGGCAGAATATTTCACAAAAAATTGAAAACAGTTCTGAAGTCTTAAATTGAAAGCACTGGAGACAAGCTAGCTCCCATTCAGACACAGTACAAATGAAGCAAGGTCATATTAACAGGACTGTTGTTACCTCAGAGTTATTTACACCTGCACAAGTGTAAATAAATTCTCAGGTTTATTAAGTCACTGTTGACACACCACACAACTCTCAGCCTCAGCGATGAGCACGTGGAAAGCAAAGTAGAATGATACTTTGTGATGAGAATTCAGGTCTGTATGCATGCTCCTTAAATCTTCTACCTAAGGTACCTACACTACCTCCACAGAAAGAGAGCATGCCCAGGTATTAAGTCCTAAATTTGTAATGTGAAGTGTAACTCAAGTACCCTTCACTCATATTCCTAGTTATAAATCCCTGTAATGGCTAAATGGAAATGTAGTTCCAAATAATGTATCTGTGTATCATACATATAAGGACAAAGAGGGCACACATTCGAAAATTTCAGAGTGACAAAACAAGTGCCTTGTGTAAATAGCAAAAATAAATCAAAACACTTGGCAAAACCGGCCTAGATCTTGCCTTTTCATGTGTTGCTTTTATTCACAAGGAACACAGATTCCTGTCTAGAAGTAGCAATTTTTCAGTAAAGAAATATGATTACACTATCAACCATGTGATCAAAAATTAATATATTCAAACTCCTCAAATTTAAGCAACAATTTAACAAGTCAATCTCAACAGATACAATTTTTAAAGGAAATGCAAAAGAGTACTCTAATAATAATGGCCAGTCTTCGCGAGCGAAGATCCGGGGAAGGCCTTTACACCTTCCAGCCTGTGCATTGGATTTTTTAGGTGAGACACAGTGTGCGCGGAACTGAGCCCACCCTTTAATCCTAAGGTTCATCTGCCGGGGCCAAGCGAGCTTGGACGGTGGCAGCGAGGTCCTTAGGACGTAGATGGGTTGCCTTTTTAAGGGTTAACGAGCTCCATCTGCCCAGGAGTGGCCCTGACCAATCGAACCCGGGCCTCCGTGGTGACAGCGCCGCGCCCTACTCTATGCTGAAATTTAACTTCAGAGGAAACTCCCTCTCAGACTTCCTTATAGGAGTACTACTTCTGTTAGGAAGTACAAATACTGTTCTCTCTCCCCACTACTACCTACCATTTCACACTTAATATTACAGGTATGATTCACAACTACCAAGACCCAGAAGAAAGAATCAAAGGAGACCTTATAGTAGCCTTCCAGTACCTGAAGGCCCTACAAGAGACCTGGAGAAGGACTATTTACATGGGTACTTGACAGGACAAGGGAGAATGGCTTTAAACTGAAAGAGAGTAGGTTTAGATTAATATAAGTAAGATAATGTTGTCTGTGAAGGTGGTGAGGCACTGGAACAGGCTGCCCAGAGAAGCTTTAGATACCCCATCCCTGGAGGAGTTTAAGGCCAGGTGGGATGGGGCTCTGAGCAACCTGGTCTAGTGGAAGCTGTCCCTGCTCATGGCAGGGGTGTTGGAAATAGATGATCTTTAAGGTCCCTTCCACCCAAACCATTCTACAGTTTTATCAGATGAGAGAAGGAAGAGCTTGGACCCCGAATCAGACGCAAGGAAAAGTTGAAAAAAAGAGTTGACAATACTTACTGAGTTAAGTCCTGACCACATTCTGCACACAAGCCTTTCATAACAACAGGATGGCTGCACCCTTCCAGTCTCACCAAGACAGTCCTGAAAAAGATGTAGGGATTCCATTTATTGCAGGTAGATTTCAGACACTTAAATTAGAAATTGAAGACTGAAAGAATTCTAAGAATAAATTCTGGTTATGATTTGAGTGCCAGCCCTTTGAGATACATGTTTTTACAGCAACATGGAGAAGACAACCAACTAAGTATTCAAATTATTCATTGTCACAACTTTAGAAATCACTGAAACATATATTAGTGACAGTTTCTAACCTTGGCTTAGCAAAGAAGTTCAATAAAAACAAGCATTGTTTGTCCAGAAACAGTTTATATTCAATTAGGTACAACTCCCCATTAATACACTACTAAACTACACAGTAATGAAAACCAAATGTGGAAACTTCAAAATCATGGAAGGGTTCAGGTTCTCTTCTCTAAAATCACTGAGTCTAATGAATCTAACACTGCCAAGTAAGTCCATAACTAAACCATGTTCCTAAACACCACATCTGCATGTCTTTTATGCCTCCAGGGATGGTGACTCAACCACTTCATGGTTCCAGTGCTTGACAACCCTTGCTGTGAAGAAATTTTTCCTCATATCCTGTCTAAACCTCCCCTGGCACAACCTGAGGTAATTTCCTCTTGTCCTATCACTTGTTACTTGGAAGAAGCAAGCGACCCTCGCCTGCCTACAACCTCCCTTCAGATAGTTGTAGAGAACAATAAGGTCCCCTGAGACTCCTTTTCTCCAGGCTAAATAACCCCAACTCCCTCGGCTGCTCCTCAGACTTGTGCTCCAGATCCTTCTCCAGCTTTGTTGCCCTTCTCTGGACATGCTCCAGCACTCGATGTCTTTCTTGTACTGAGGGGCCCAAAATTTAACCCAGGATTTGTGGTGTAGCCTCACCAGTGCTGAGCACAGGGGCAGATGAGTTCTACACTGACTTCATCTTAGCTTATTATTTTCTTGTGTCATGGCAGAAACATATATTGCTTCAGTCTTCTCACAAAAATATTTTTATTTTTGATCCTTAAGCCTTGCATTGCCACATTTTAAAACAGAGACATAAAATAGGATATATTATTCTTTCTTCCAAACAATAGCTAAACCAAACCAAAAATTAGAGCTGGAAACCCAAAGTTTAACATTCACTTTTCCAAACTTTTTAGAAGACAAAGTCTGCTTTTCAGCTGAGTTCCTTGTTTAGTTATCAAAATTCCAGGCCTTAAAAATACCATCACTTACTTTTTCTCAAACACTTGAACAGTCATTATAAGATATTTTTATTTTCTTCAACACAGTTGGAGGAACTGATCTTTCAGACTTATTTTTAAAAATTCTAATAAGCAGATATAATTCAGCTACTACAGAAGTTCACCAACTCTGATCATGAGCTGCAGCATGTCCCTAATATTTTTAGAAAAATAAAAAGTCAAGTTTAAAAAAAGCTAAAAACCATCCCCCAAAACCTTCCAACAAAATCCAGGCCCTTTCATAAGCTGGTTGTAATGGTTTTTCTGTGGCTTCAAACCTGTACTGCAATAAGCAGACTGCACCAAAAAGAAAACTGTTTTGCATGCTTAAATGTCTCATTCGTATCTGACTACCAACGGTTTGGCAATTCCAAATAGAAATCCACTTTCTGAATGACACCTCCAACTGCTTATTTCCAGTGTGTCACTTGTTTCTCAGTGACCAAAAGACTGATGACTCTACTAACAAAACTGCAGTTCATGCCCACACTGAGGATTTTTAGTTCTTTGAGAGCAAAAACTAGATTCAGGTCAGGTTTACTTCATGAGAAGTCTTCACAAGCCATCATACTACCCCTACTGCCATTTACAAAAGTGCAGACCTATGCCCTTCTCAGTGGTAGGCATTATCCGCTTGGAAATTACACCTCCTCTTCCTGTGGGAACAGTTTATATGTTTTTTAAACATGGTACAGAGTTCACAGAAAACAAATAATAATTGCTCAGTCTTGATTTTTTAAAAGAACTGCACAAGTAAATGTATTTTTGTGGCCCTTCACTGTTGACAATTCACTGTTTAATTACGTAGTTCTCCTCTCATCCCCCTGCATTTGCATTACTTCATTTGACTCTTTTCCCCGCTCCCTTTGACAATATGTTTGTCTTGTCTTTTAACCTTGATTCACTGCTAAGCTCCTTTTTAGGCTACCAACTCACAATAATGACTATGTCAGAACTGCTCATCTTCCACCTGTGTTCAGCATACGAATCTGAAATTACAGACACCTAAAAAGCCAAAAAATCCCCCATGATATGAGCTACAGAAACATGTATATGAGATTACAGTGACTGAGTATTTACCTCAAATTAAACGGTTTTCAAGCCACAATATCTCTAGGCATTCTCTACTTTGCATCCAAGGTAACCTCACACTCCAAGTATACAACAGGAGCAGCTGGCATACTCCTGGGCTCAGGTATGATTCAAATTAGGACATGCAAGAGCAGAGATTCTTAAAAGAAAGAGTTCTAAGTTATTAATTGATACTGTTCCTAAACAATACCTCTATACTTCATCTCATACCAAACATCACCACTAAAGATCAGTTTTGCCCCTCAATATCTAAATATGACCAGAACACCTGCCACATTTAAATGTGCTGGAGATAAAAGGCACCAAGCCCTCTGTCATACTGTTCTCTGTGCTGATGTTTAACCCAAAGGCCAGAGGAAGAACTCCAGAGCACCAATGAACTTCTGAGCATATAATCAAGTGTTCAAGTTTTAAGTACAATTGTCAGGATCTTAGGCAAACTTCTGCCAGGGAGAAAGCTCAACGCTACTCAGGGCTGCAGAAAGCAAGCCTGAACTCCGTGAAGGCTTAAGCACACTTAAATTTTAGCACATATGCTTTAATAACTAAAAAAGCAACAAACACATAACTCCAGTAGGATGACCTGTGAATTTCAGACCTCAAAGCTCTGCTTTACTGCTGAAGTGAGGGATTTTCAACACATAATGGCCAAGATGTAAGACAATTATCAGACAAGAGTAAGCTGAATCAAAGCCATTTTTAAATGGCTGCATATACCAGACACAGGTTCAGGTTTCTGCTTGTTCTCTTCTCTGGGTCATAAGTGAAACCCAATTAAAAGAATAGAGCCTTTCCCTCCACCACTTCTGTAAAGAGGAAACAGATTCCCTGCTTGCCCTGCACTTCAAATCTGAAGAATTCCAATCCATTCTACTGCTGGCAGCATTAAAAGCATCTTTCCTCTTCTTCCCCAAACTCAATCAGTACCCACTTGGTGATAAGCAGAGCTCATCCCCTACTTCAACAAAAACATTCCAAGGAAAACTGACGCAAATGATGCAAAATCTTTTTCCAGTTTTACAAACTGTCACAACTGTGCAGGTAAGTTGGGGGAATCAACTGGGTAAGAGCCATTGGGTTGTGACAGGCACATGTTTTGGGGATGGCTGTGGAGGTGGTACATCACTCCAATACCCAGCCTGATAGCCAAAGGACTGCAACAGGACCACACACTGCCCACATGGTTTCTTTGGTTTAAGTAACAGAATACAGTGCGATTTAAGTGAAACTTGAACTAGTAAATAAGGAAACTCACTATGGGATCTTATTCACATTCCTTCCAGATGTGCTTTTAAACAACTAGGTGTGCCATTATAGAAAAATTTTACTTTTTTTTGTCCACAGTCTCATGAATAGGGACAGGCATTTACTAACAGCCTCAGGATGGAGATGATCATAAGCGCGTCACTGTTCTCCCAATACTTCCACACTTACTCCATTTCTAAACCAAGTCTTGTAACAATATTGGCTTTAAATCAGCACCATGGGAAAGAAGAAAAGGGAAAGCTTTCGTGATATCCAATATGAGCATTTTGCTTTTATTAACAGAGGAAGTCAATGCCCTTCCTGATTTTAGGGCATGGTCATTAGTGTTGACTCCAAATGAAGAGCTTTGTATCAAGCGTAACCACGGCTCTGGTTCCTGCTAAGTTAATTATGCTGGGAAACCCAGCACAGAGTTCTGGTATCTATGTATCTCCAGTTGTAGCAACCAGTTTACCTGATCACTGAAGTGAACACACTGCAAACAAAAAGCAATCCCCCCGAGGTTTAGTTACTTTTTAATCTTTTTGTTTGTTTGATTTGGTGGGGTTTTCTTCTAGCATGATCTAACACTTCCAGCAATGAAGAACCACAGCAGCAGGTGCAGGACTTAAAGGAGAACAGGAGCAAGAACTTCTTGAGATAGCCTACCATGGAAGACAGCAACTACACGCATCAGGAGGGCCTGGCCAGCTGCAGCACAGGAATACAGTGGCCATGAGACAGCTTTACTGCAGTCACCTACAAAGAGCTGTACCTTAAGGGAACCCAGGATAACACAGGAACAGAGGTTATCTCTGTTACTCAGAACTAGTCTGACTTGACTGTACTTTAGCCACCTCCTTTATTACAAGCTTGGCTTCACTAGCAGAGGCAACTACTCCAATAGCATGTTGCCAAAGAAAGGTAAACTTTTTTTCCTCCCTGCTCTCAGGTTTCAGAGGAAAGCCCATCCCCTCCTTTAGCACTTCCCTACCTTGGAAGATAAACAACTCAACAGGCCTACCCAAGTTTTCTGGTGGGTTTAGAGTCAAAGCAGCAGATAAAAGCAGTCCAGCAATGGTGACTGATCAATGCTGCAGATGTTTTATAAACAGGGCTAAGACTGAGGAAAGACACACGCTGTTTCAACAACTCACACTTTTTCCTCACAGTAACTAGGTTTCTTGGTAAGCATTTATTTTGCCTACCTATTTGAGACTAGCTTGAACATCTCCAAGTCATGGAGACATAAGTTATACCTAAAGTTTGTTTCAAGGAACCATGCACTAGTACAGAAAATGTAACGCAAAAATACAGTGCAAAAGTTACAAGATGATGCTACTGCTCTGCATTCACCTGCATCTCTAGTGAGTCTGTCAGCAGATAGGAGACTGCTGGGTTTCCTCAGATCAGTTTGGGATAAGGACAGACATCAAATAACACAAGAGAAGCATAACCCACGTTGTCACTGTGATCACTTAAAGCTGCTGTCCTCAATCTGATGCCACGTACCCTCACAATTAGCACTTGAAAATGCAAAACTATACTAATGCAGCAAAACGAAAACTGCTGGTGTGCAAGTGAACAAAAGTCCCTGCCCTGGTTCTACAGCATGCTCAAGGGGGTGTTAACAGCAAACTGTCAACCGAACACATCTTCAGATCAATGATTATTAATACCAACCCTTATCGAATGAACCAACTGATCTAGAACAAATAAGACTACACAACCTTTTAGCTGTCAGATGAAGTTAGATTCAACTTAAAGCCTGCTTCTACAGTTTAATGTACTCAAATTTCTGAAACACTGACTTTTGTTAGCTTACACTGGAACAATATCTTCGTGGTGTGTGGCTGCAGCATTTAGAACCACTACTAAGAGCCCTCGAGACCAATCTACATGAAACCACAGGCTCTGTAACACACACAACTCTGGTTTTGTAGCAAGGATTTTTCAAAGCCTTAATCACCTTGATATGCGATTTAAGAGTATTTAACCACTGAATTTATATTTATTTAACCCTCATTAATATCTGTAAGGAAGCAGAGAGTCCTTGAATAGTTGATTAAAAATACCAAGGATCACAGGGACACATAGCACTTCTTCATACAGCCTCTTTAAGATGTTGGAAGAAACACAGTAGTTTGGTACAGAAGCCACTTGACTTACACTCAAGGACAAGTAGAGAAGACTGTATTTCAAATATGCATGAGCCCCAAAAGACTCACCCAAACAAGCCAGTCCTTTTGATAAACGTAATAAAAAAACCCCAAGACAAACACCCATGCCTTATCCTAGAATGATGCAGACATGAGGGTAAAGACAACCATAGAAAAACTGCTGTGAGCAATAGCTCACAGAAAATTAACACTTCAACGCATCATCTCAGTTCTCCAAAGCTAAGGTGGAAATCATGGGTCTTGAGCTTCGCCCCCACTCCGTTAAACACAAACTATTCACAATCATGAGTTAAAGTGTTGTGAAATTTTTTCTTCTAGTTTTCAGGCAAGATATCTGTTCAAACCTAGACTTAGGTCATGAATGCCAAGAGAAACTTAGGCCCAGAGTTTTTGGATTTTATTTATAATCCAAAAACATCTTAAGCTTTAAGTAAGTCTATTTCCATTTGCAAAGTATTTCCATTTATTTCTAGAGAAGAGTTTGCACTACAAGCAAGGAGGTAACCTTCTCTCACCTTCCATGCACACATCTGTGGACAGCTTCCCACATGTTTCAAAAAGCTACTGTTAAAAAGTTAACAATAAAAGAGTACAAAAAGGCAAATGGGTTTGTAGTGCTCATTACATAAAATCTAGTAAATCTTTCAAATATGATTTATATTTTTTTTTATTTTATTTAGAACATTTTAAACCAGAAGTATTATTTTTGGGAGAATCTTAAAAAGGTGAGGGTAAGAATATAGTTTTCTATACTTTTACATAAAACCCCCTCAAAACAATGAAGTTCATATAGAATAAATGATGCAAGCTCTTAATTCTACAGGAATTGTTTCTTTAGCAGTACTTCTTAAAATAACAGCTGAAAATATGCTGTCATATCTCAGTAATTCACTAAAGCAATAAACAGTCTGCAGTCCACTCCCTCTCTTATTATTGTCAACTATTGACATTACTGCTTTATGCATTTGCATTTCTACTGCCACCTCCCTCTGACCACAGCAGCGTTTGTAGTCAGACAGCAGTTCCCAAGTACTTGCCACAAAACTCTGCTTTGGAGTTGAGGAACATCCATCTGACAGTATGACAAAAGTCACCCAAATCTACACGTAGCACATACATACATATGGGATGCAACCTGCCAACCGAAGTGGCATTTGTTCAAAAAGTTGAAGAGTGGTAGCTGTATACTCTTGTAATTGAGAGCACAATAATCAACCTACACCTGCAGTTTTCTCAAACCACACTTCTACTTTTACAACAGTTACTAAAGAATGTTACTCACAGATGAACTGCTGCAAATCCAGGTGACAGCCTAGCAGACTAATCCCACCTCTTAACACCTTTTTTCCCCCGCCCCAGGTACACATCTCTCCTTCAGGTAAAGGCACATAATTTCCCCTTATCTCAGACCAACTTACTACTGCCTTCCTCCTACCCCGAGTGAATCACCTGTAATTACCTGAACAAAGCTGGTTTGCCTCCTGCACCTTTAGGTCCACATCTAGAAAAACAGTGTGCAGGAACAGCAAAACAGCATGGGCACCAGAGCAGAGAAAGGTGACTGAGAAAGAAACTGCTTCACACACACAGCTGGTAGCAAAGCTATAAACGTGGGTTTTACTCCTCTCTGTGCCTAAGAAATCTGTAAGGATCCTGTGATCTCCCCCCTCTGCCTTAGAAAGCTACATCTATTAACAGAGAACATCTTCTCCAACCATTTCATCAGATGCCCCACTAAAAATCAAACACTCAAAAAAAAAAAATCACAGTCCTTTGTGTGTTACTTCCAAACAACAAATAAAACAGAAAGAGACTTACTGCAGGATACAGAATCCTCAAGTCTTGACAGTTTCCTCCCCACCTTTCCCTTTTTGGATATTGTGGCAAGCTTTTATCTCAACACTACATTCTGCATGTTTTCCTCTGGGACTTGCTGTTAAGCCAAATGAATCTACTTACACAGGAAAATTTAACAGCTCTTAACACCTTTAAAAGCAATTATGAACAAGACTATAATAAGTTACACAGCAAGCATTCAAACCAAGGAAGCAGCAGCTCCACATTTGGCAACAGACACGTGACATCAACAGCATCGTGTGAGCCCAGAATCCAAACACATACTCTGAAAGCAGAGCACAACATTTTAGAAGGCTGCTCAGCTTATAAAGGGTAAGTATAAGAAACAGCTGTAAAATTAATCAAGTTCCCTTCCTGTCAAGCAATGCCTTCCCTGGTTAGAATCACCTGCCACCCCTCCTTCCCTTGAATGGGAATTCATAGTTCACTCCACTAAGCTTGGACTGAGATCCTTTGCCTGTCACACCAGTGGAACAGTGCAAAATCTTAGATGTGATTTTTAAACTAGCAAGCAAACAATGCAAAAGGTTCTACTCTAAATGTCTAAATCACTGCCTTAATCTCCAGTTTTTCCTCAAAACACTTGTAGAAAAACAATTTTAGTATTGTTTTGCTTTTGTCTTACTAGTGTAATAGTGGCCTCGTGATATCCCAATTCTTTCCTTAAAAAAAGGACATACTCAGAAAAATAGATGTGTTTTTAAGAGTAATATATATGGTATACTATCACCTTTCACACAATAATGCACAAAGTAAAAAATGTCCTTCTGGATGAAAATGTTTATGATGGATGATATATTTTGCATAAATCACCCAGCACCAGCCCTGTTAGCCTAAATCTAAATAATTTCAGTCCCATCACAGGAGTAAAGAAAAACTCCCTTCCCATTGCACTGAAAACCACAAAACCTTTGCTCTTAGTTTGAACAAATATTACTACAGACTATCATAAAAAATGTCATATTGGACATGTACAACCTCAATAATGTTATTTCCCAGTGCCAACATGTAATTTATTCCCCTAATGACTCTACTGGCATTTACACAACCACTTTGATCTGACCTATATACAGGCTACTGTTGAAAGGATAAATTACCTTCCCTTTCCCAACACCACACTCCTGTTGCAGGAACTGAACAAAATGTGGGAATTGATTGCCATGGACGATTTCACAGGAGTATGGGTGGGAAGGATGGAACAGACCAAGATATCTTTAGCTACATGATTTCCAACACCCTACTTAATGCAAGCTGATGGCACACAGAAGTTTGAGCATCCCTTCCAGTCAACTCTTGTATTAGCCCGAAGAAACTAGGAAACCATGGTCTAAGGAAGCCACACCAAGAAACAGTGCAGGCACAAGGCTGCTACAACCACACTACTGGTAACTTCCAAGCCTGACGCCTGTTTCCAACCAAACCTGACTGAGCAGCTTATCCTCTTAGATAAATAAGTTCCTACCAGTTTTATGAAAACATGGTCTTGTAAAGAAAAGTAACTTTGTCCCCTACTGTTCAGTGCAATGAGCTCCTAATTTGTTGGGTACAAGAGAACTAGAACAGGAGAAAGAGAAAGTAATAAAAGACAAACCCCACTAAGTTAGAGCTTGCATTTTTTTCAATATCCAATTCAATTAAACACCAGAGAGAAGCATTAAAAAGTAGGCTTTCTTACTATCACAGTATATAGTGGGAAGGAAAGGGGAAAAATATAAAAAAGAGAGACACTAAACAGGTCAGAAAGATGAATACCAAAACTTACTAAATAATAATGGGATCACTCTAAGCATACAAAGGAATTAAGCAAGAGATAGAGGGAGTTGGGATTGTTAAGTATTATTCAACAGTCCTAGGTGTTTAGTAATAAGGTTTTTTCAAGACTCTTATAAGCTCATTAAATATTTGTCAAGATATTATGAAAATGTTTGTGTTTAACCAAAACAAGTTGTTTTTCCTGTAGTTTGTTACAAGTGTCATCACTTGAAAATAAAGTGCAATTCATTAGTATTTTATTCCCCTTAGAAGACTGTAAGACGTAAGGTACTGGGGTCTGGGATTAAGTGTCCTCATCTGGGGTGGTAAACTAAGCCCTGAGGGTGCGATATTAGGCAACCAAAGGAAGAAATATTTTCTTAAGATATATAATCAAGTTTCTGACACCAAAAAACACTGAGTAAGACCACAAAAATATACAGTTTTAGAGAACAAATTCCCACCTTTTTCCTGTTATCTTCTCCAAAAGGAGAATATACAAGTTTTGATTCACTACAATCCAAATAGGTTTAAACAAGATTTCTATTACAACACTAATATGCTTTGTAGAAGAATACAAGTTTTCATTAAAGCTATGTGATAAGACACAAAGATATCCAGGTAAAATGTACAGGTAATAAATATTCTGTAATACTCTACTAACATGAACCAAACTAGAGACTTGTGATAGTCTTATTCCATCAGCAGGGCCCAAAAGCAGACCATCATTTTGTATTAGAAAAGCTTATATATATAAATATTCACCTAAAACATTAACGGTGGCCCAACCCAAAATCCAGACACACCTGTAGCAGCTGCAGAATGATTAACACTGATGGGCAACTGGCACTAATAATACACAGAGCAGTGCAGCATTTTTGACATTTGCTGCTCCTGCCACTCATAGAAATTATGCTTCATTAACATCAAAGACCTTTAGTTAACTGCTTATTGTCATCTCTGCTATCTGTCCTAACAGGTCAAACACGTTCCTCTCTCAAGTCCCAGTTTAACATGTGATGCAAGCCTACCTCTGCTAAAAGAAGCAAAAGCCACCTCCTGCCTGCCTTGGGCAGGCATCCTCTCCATCCTCTCCTCTGTGGACAGTTTGCACCCCTGCTAATGCTAAAAAGTGGGTAACAAAACTACAGGAAAATCAAGTGCTATACATGTGCAAAACTACTTCCACATAGCAACAGATTTCATCTCATGCCTGATACAAAATAAAAATAACCAAAACTTGGAAATGTGTAATCTTAATAGGAAGAGACTTGTGCTAAAAGATACCATTGTTTTCAGAAATAATGATGACCAAACTGACATAGAAGAAACCTCAGACCACTCACACTGTGTTCCCTCAAATAAGGAGATTTGATGAACTTATGTTTTCACTTTCTGATGGAAAGGAAAAATACATGAAATAGAAACATGGTTTCCTACAGTATTTCAGCTTTGGACAAATATTTGCAAATATTTTTGGGTTATAGAGAACGTGGGGCTAAACTGACAGAGTTCGCTTTTCTGAAGGCAGCACAGCACCTACCATCGTGAATATTTTGGATTAAAAAGCTTGGTATTTTCTGGACACAGCTATGTTACGTACTTAAATCACACCTGTATTTTAAGGATCCACATGAACACATTGAAGTACTGCTGATAAGTAATGAAATGTTATTTATATTCCACAAATCGGGAAGCCACAGGCAAGAGATTAAATGCTCTCCAAAAATAAACAAACCAAAAAACAAAACACTTTTAAGGGACCAAAGAAATGCCGTTAAGTCTTCAATTGCTGACCAGTTCTACTACCCTTAGGTCATGCTTATTCTATCTCTTCACTTGAGCTTTACATCTGCACTCACACGGTAAATGCTACTACTCATGCAACAGAGAATGTACACTGAAAAGTCGGAATTCGACAGGTAATGCCTAGCAATGTTCGATATCAAATTCTAACTTTTAGTGGTGTACAATAAAAATGTTTTAGAAGCCAAGAACAACAGTAATAAAGAACACAATTTATTTTCTAATTGTCTCAAAGCAAGGACTTGCTAATTACAATCAAGTGACTCAAGACTAGACAAATCCAATAAGATCACTGTATAAAAATTGGTGCATTCAAGTCCTGAAGCTTCGAGTTGAGAAAAGCTAAACCTAAAATGCAGCTACATCAGACGCAAACTACTTTAAGCTGATTATATTTACCATTCAGAATCTTTTTATATTTTGTTTTTCCTCCCAAATGCTCAGCTAATACAACAAAAAGACAAAATAAAGTTATCTTCCCTTCTACTCAGCACTATCAAGATGAATTTCACCATGTACATGGTGTTTTGAAATTTGAGTTTGTGTTCTTCAGATGTTTTTTAGTCTGACATAGTACCTTTGTTCTAAATCAGGTTATTAAAGATGGTCCACATTGCACCAAATGCACTAGCAGAACACTGATGTGGCACAAAAGGAAAGCCACAGTCTTATCTCAGAAAGAGAGATCTCTGTAGCAAGAAAAGCACAGCTTGTATCTCACCTGTAGCACGTTCCATTATTGACTGATAAAAAAATGAATCAGACTGTTTATTTCCTAACCTTGGAGGATACCCCCATATGCAAAACAGGTGTTTTGCACATACTAGTGATTTTCAATAAAGAAAGTTTAGGCCTAGCTGTACCCACCCAAAAATCAAGAGAACTGCAATCAAAAAAAACCACAGTTTGCTGTCATAAAAAGAGGAAGTGGAGTGTTTCACTAGTTTCCTGCTGAGGCAAAAAAAAAAATCTGCTTTAAGTACAGGGTACTATCGATTAGGCAATTAAGAATTTAAAAGTCAAACAACATCCCGTCTTATCAACACAAACCCACTGCTGAACTATGGAAAAAAAGTCTCATTTAATCCCTTGCCCTTCTGAGAGTTCAAATTACACCACCTCGTTTACATTTATGAAGCCTTATACATTAAAACATCTACAGTATTCAACGCATTTAGGCTGCTAGTATTAGATGGATGGTACTTCGTCTTGCCACACCACTATTAAAATTCCTGCTATCGAGCAGGAAATAACATATTCGCTGTCGAACTTTTGCACCAACCTACGAATGAACTGCCAAACTAAAAAACAAACAAACAAAACCAAAACAAACAAATAAACAAAAAACCCCCGTATTTTAGGTCAAGACGCAACAGGCAGAAACTGATGCACAGGAAGTTCCACCCGAATATGAGAAAGAATTTATTTACTGTGCGGGTGACCGAGCACTAAAACAAGTTGCCCAGAGAGGGTGTGGAGTCTCCCTCACTGGAAATACTCAAGAACCGTCTGGACACAATCCTGTGCCGTGCGCTCTGGGATGACCCTGTTGGAGCAGGGAAGTTGGACCAGATGACCCTCCGTGGTGCCTTCCAACTCGACCTGCTCTGTGATTTCCCCCGACACAGGCGGAGAGATGCGCAGCTCGCTGCGGCAGAGACCACAGCGAAGCGCTCCGCTCCGAAACGCGGGACGGCCGCACGATCCCTCCCACCTCCTCGGCCGCTTCCTCCTCCTCCTCCTCCTCGCACGGCTGCCTCCCTGCGCAGAGCTCCTCAGGAAGGGCCTTTGTGAGCGGGGCCCGGCCCGGCCCCCTCAGCAGAGGCGCGAACGCGGCGAGCGCCGCCCCAGCCCGAGCCCCGCACTCACCCTGGCGCGATGACCTGCCCGGGCCGCGCACAGAGCTCCCGCACCACGCCGGGCCGCTCCGCCCGCAGCCTGCGCTCGGCGCCGCCGCGCTGTGCCCGCCCGGGGGCCCGCTGCCGGCGGCGGGCGGTGGCGGCGGGGCGGGCGGCGGCAGCGGCGCGCACAGCGCCAGCACCGACCCGATCTGCACCGCCGCGCCCACCGACACCTTCCACTCCAGCAGCCGCAGCGGCCGCGGGCCCGGAGCGCGGATCTCCGCTACCGCCGCAGCGCCCTCAGCGCCGGGCCCGCCGCCGCGCTCCTCCCGCTCCTCCATGGCACCGGGCGGGTCAGGGGTGCCGGCGCGGTCCGCTCCGCCCGGCCTGAGCGCCGCCGCTGCCGCGGGTCCGGGGCGCCCTGGAATCTCCGGTGGCGCCGAGAGCTGCGGGTCACGGCTGCTCCGCGCAGGCGCGGCGTCGCGCGCCCGGCCGCGCTTAGCGGCACAGGCGCGGCCGCGGGAGCGGGGGCGGGACTACAGCTCCCGGCAGGCCGCGCGCCAGGCCCCGCCCCCGGCCCCGCCCCCGGCCCCGAGCTGCTTTGGACAATGCCGGGAAAAATCGCAGCGCGTGCCCGACGGCGCTGTTCCAGCGGCTAGCCGTCCTCTCTGGGTGAAGAACCTTTTCCAAATGTCCAGCTGTCGTGGTTTAACCCCATCCAGCAGCCAAGCGACACGGAGCTGCTCGCTCGCCCCCTCACCAGCAGGATCGGGGAGAGAATCAGAAAGGTAAAAGCTAGGAAAATCGTGGCTTGGGATAAAGGCAGTTTAATAGGGAAAGCAAAAGCTGCACACACAAGCGAGAAAGCCCAAAGATTGAATTCACTGCCTCCCCTGGGCAGGCAGGTGTTCAGGCGTCCCCAGGAGAGCAGTAACAGTTACTTGGGAGCACAAACGCCATCACTCCAAAACTCCCCTTCCTTCTTCTTCCCTCTACTTTATATACTGAGCATGATGTCATATGGTGTGGAATATCCCTTTGGTCCGTTTGGGTTACCTGTCCCAGCTCTGTCTCCTCCCAACCTCCCATGCACTCCCAATTCCTCACCAGCATGGCAGTATGGAAAGCAGAAAAGGACTTGGCTGTGTAAGTGCTGTTCAGCAATAACAAAACCTTCTCTATATTATCATCCCTGTGTTCAGCACAAATCCAAAACACACCAGTCACTATGAAGGAAATTAACTACCCCCATTAAAACCAGCACACCAACATGAACCTACCCTGACTCAGCTTCAGGCTGTTCCCTCAGATCCTGACGCTGGTAACCAGAGGTCATTGTCTGCCCCTCTGCTTCTTGTCCTGAGGATATTGAAGACTGCAGTGAGGTCTCCCCTCAGTCTCCTCCAGGCTGAACAAATCAAGTGACCTCAGCTGCTCCTCATACGGCTTCCCCTCCAGACCCTTCACCATCCTCATTGCCTTCCTGTGGCTGCTCTTTAACAGCTTTATACATTTCTTATATTGTGGTGCCCCAAGCTGCACAGAGCACTCCAGGTGAGATCGCACCACTGCAGAGCACAGCGGACACCTCCTCCCTCTGCACTGGTAATTTGGTAGTTTGGTGTGCAGCTGCAGTTCAAGCTGCAGGTTGGGCTCTGGGTGGTGAGAGCCGGAGCCCTGGGCAAGAGGCCATGACCTGCCAACCCTTTGCATAACAAAGGGCCCAGGGACCTGTGGCCCATCCAGGGGACTGGACACTCAGGGACACAGCGGAGCTGACAACCCACAGACTTTCCTACACTTGGACTGTGAGGGTATAAAAGCCCAAGGGTTCCTTTGTTCAGGGTCCCTCCTGAGAGGCATCAACTCGAGCTAATATTTTACTACTGCACCAGGATTAAATTATTTTAAGGATCAAGATGTCTGAGCCTCTGCAATGGGAAACCTTGGGTCGAACTGCATAGGAAACCTGGTCTGACTGTGTGAATGTGGGGTGTATAGCTACAAATGGGCCTTGGTCCCAGCTCAGGTGGTGTGAGAGTGACTGCCAGAGTGGCCCCTAGATGCTTGGACAGGGAACTTTCCTTAACAGGGAGAGGCCTAACAGCACACAGTCTATGGGCAATTTCCAAACGGCAGATTCTCCTGAGTGTTTTCCTCCTAACATTAGTAGAGATACCTTAAAACAAGAACAGTCTGGACTATTTGGGAATTGGGCCAGCAAGACATTGCTATGAACATCATGATGAAATTGGGTTGTGAGGCAGCCACTATCACCAACAACCAGAGATTGGGAAAGTTGCCATGCCTCTTCTATCAGCTCCTTGTATGCAGGTACAATGACACATTGTTGCCTAGTGTGTATTATTTTTAATATGCTTTTAATGATGTAATGTGCAGGCAGTAAAGCTACTTCATAAAAGGTGAGTACTTCCCTTTTTCCATACTATTCCTTCCTTTCCAGGCTCCACAGTTCTCACTGAGGAGACTGGTAGTATTTCTCTACTAAATATGTTGTGATGCTCTATTTGCTCTTTCCTAATCTGAAACAAAATCATCAGCACTGAAGAAACATGTCCACATTGTTTCATTTTGCATGTGAAAACTGAAGTTTGCACCATCAGCAGTGACCAGGCCACTGTTGTGGTCCACTGGAAGTCCTGACTTGCAGCATTTCTTCTCAACTCTCATCTCAGCATCTCATGAAATTTTGTCACCACCCAGGCTTCTTTTTCTTTTTGCAAGTGGTGGGATTGATAATTCTTTACTCAGAGACAGCCAGCTGGAGGTCTGAGCCTCAGGAGTGCAAAGAAATAGCCTCAAGAAGCAGAATTCATCAGGAAATTTCGTACTGTCACTAAAAATTTCATAGACTTCCAATCCCCAGCGAAATGTGGTCTCCATCAAGAGTGGTACTCATGGCAGCCAAGGCCAGACTGAGACAATTGTTGAGGCAGGCGGACCCTCTGGAGATCATCTAGTCCCAACCTCGGCCCAAAGCAGGGGCAACTAGCAGATTGCTCAGACTGTGTCCAGCTGGGTTTTAACTGTCTTCAGAGCTGTGGAGACTCTACAGACTCCTGAGCAACTGTGCCAGTGCTCAAATCCTGAACGTAGCCGGTTCTATCCTAAAAATTAGGATAACTAATGATTATCCTGAGAAGGGCTGGAGGAAGGGGAGGAGGAGGAGGATGAGTGGGAGCAGAACCATCTCCCGGAGCTGGGAGTGCCATTCCCAGAGGCTGGAGTGGAGTGAGGGATGTGCCCTGGAGGAATTTTGGAAGGCTTTGAAAACGGATCTATCCGCGTTTTTTTCGGAGTTTCACCTCTTTCTTTCTCCCTCGGGCCCTTCTTCAAGCCTCCCCGGCGGGGGAGCGGCTCAGGACTTTCCTCCTTCCCTCCCCTTCCCTGCCCAGGCCCCAACACGTCTGGAGGACGCTGGGAATTACATCAAGACCCAGTTCCTGGACCTGAACATGAGGAAGGACGAAGGAGATTTACAGCCACATGACCTGTGCCACAGACAACTAGAACGCCGGGTCTGTCTTCGATGCTGTCATTTGACGTGATCATCAAAGAGAACTCATACTGCGGGCCTCTTCTGAGCCTGGGAAGGTGCAAAACCAATGGGAATATGGAATGGTGGGAAAGGGAGGGGAGGGGAGAGGGGATATGGGAGGAGGCTCCGCCTTAAAGGTGGTGGAGGATGAGGGTGAGAAGGGCTGGGATGGGGGATCATCCCAAAAGGCTGGGGGGTTATATAGGAGGAGGAGTGATAGAGGAGCAGGAGGGAGAGAGGAGGAGAGCTGGGTCCGTCCTGAAGGGCTGGGATGGGGGTGACTCATCCCAAAAAGGGGGCTGGGGAAGGAGGAGAGGGAGAGGAGCAGGAGGAGGAGCAGGAGGAGGAGGAGGAGGAGAGCTGGGTCCGTCCCAGTGGGCACGGGGATGGGGGTATCATCCCGGCAAAAGTGCGGGCCAGTGAGAGAGCAGGAGGCAGGTATATGAGGCAGTGAGGATAGGGCTTCTCCAGAAGGGCTGGGATGGTGCATCCCAAAAAAGGGGCTGGGGAAGGAGGAGAGGAGGAGGAGCAGAGCTGGGCCTCACCTCCTTCCTCACGTGAATCCCAGACTGGTTTAGGGATGGAAAAGACCCCTGAGACCACCTAGTCCACCCTGAGCCTGAGGCTCCTTCACCCTATCCTCCTCTCCCTCAGAGCCCGGAGCACTGGAGTGCCACATCCAGCTCTTCCTTGGCTGAACCTCCAGCGAGGTGTGCACTCCAAACTCCCTGGGCAGCCCCAAGTGCCACTGCCTGGGGGCACCTTCCAGAGGAAATTCTCCTCGGTGTCCCACTCCGAGCCTCCCCTGGCACGCCTTCTGGGAGTTTTGTGGAATGCCAGGATTCTGATGTGATGACAGAAGGCCACCCACCTCCCAGGTCCCCTCTTTCCCTCCCCTGTCCCCACCCGTGGAGCCCAGGGCTAAACTGAGAGCTTCTGAAGCTCATCCTGGTGGATTCGGCCCATCCTCATCCTCATGTGGTAGCAGTGGGTGGAGATGCCCATCCTCATCCTCACAGGGATGAAGGCCAAGGTGTCCCTGCCCTGGCTGTGTCTGTAACCCTGCCACCCCCTTTCCTCCAGGAACCGTTCCTGGCCCTCCGTCCTGGGCTGAGCAGAGCCAGGAAGAACTACCCTCCACTGCAACGCCCCCCACTTTTCTGTGAGCGCCTCTCTAAATCCGGCCTCCCTCCTTTCACCTCAAACTAGGAAGGGGCTGAACCCAACTTCCTGCCTCAAAACATTTTTTTGTTGTTGTTGTGGATTTTTTTGTTGGGGTTTTTTTCAAGGAAACTCCTCCGCCCCAGCGATCCACGGGAGGTTTGGGCACCAACATCGCAAAGCCAGGAATGGGAACAATGAGGAATTCGGGGTAGGGATGGGAATTCCCTCCTCCCTCCCAGGCTATCCTCCACAGCCAGTCTCCTGCCCTTGATCGGGCTGAATGATCCAAGCTGAATTCTGGGGGAGGAGGAAGTTGAGTCCCTCCCCAGGCTCCTGGGAACCCTCCAGCCCCTTCCTGAATCCACCCCAGCTCCTTGGCAGGAGAAATGTGGAATTCTCATTGGGAAGGGAGAATCCCAATTCCAGCCCTGGGAATGGGGCTGACAAAGAGAAATATTACTGAAGCATTTTCACTTGCTATTTTAGCCAGGCTGCTCTCTCTGACTGTAAATAACTGTAGGTGACCCTGTAAATCCCTGATTCTCCTTTTCCCTGCTCCCTGCACTGATTTTTCCAACCCCCTCCCCTCTTCACTTCCAGCTCACTTCAGTAGAAAAACAAATAAAGGAAATGTGCATGACCCGGGTGTCCTTCATTCCCTGCTTCCCAGAAGCTTGATCCAGGGGTTTCATCCTTTCCACCCATTCTTCGGCTCTCACCACTTGGATCTCCAGATCCCACCTGGGGTTGGGAATCCCACCTCAGGAGGTACAGAGCTCCAGGAGCTGGAAAGAATCTAGAGGAAGAGGTGCTGAGAGCTTCCCAAGGGGATTATCCTGAATCTAAGGAAGAGTCCTCGAAAGGTCCCACCTGTAGGGCTGACCGGGATTCCTGGAATGTTGCACCACAAGGAATATCCTCTGTGCCCAGAATTCCACCTCATTCTACTTCAAAAGTATATTAGCGGAATCTTCCTCTTCTCAGAGAATTCCCATGGTTTCTTCCCTCCCCTTCTCCGGCAAAAGCGGAAAACCGAAAAAAAACCAGTGCTAATTTTTTTTTTGTGTTTTTTTGGGTCTTCTTTTTAATTATTCTTGGTTTTTTTATTATTATTTTTAAAACAAGGCTGAGAGCAACAAAGTTTAGGGAAGGGAAAGTTTCCTGCGTGGAACAAAACCACCCAAAATAACCTTAAAAAAACAGAGGGATGGGGGAGAAAAAAGGAAGAGAGAGCTGCATATCCGGGTGGGCTGGGATCAGGCTGGAATGAGGCTGGAATTGGGCTGGAACCAGGCTGGAAACCCATACAACTGTTTGAATGCCACTGAATTGTGGCTGGAATCTGCTTGGAATTGGGCTGGAATCCAGCTGGAAACCAAGGGCTGGAATCAGGCTGGAATCCCACTGGAATCCCGCTGGAATCAGGCTGCAATCTGGTGAGAATCCATCTGGAATCCAAGGGCTGGAATCTAGTTGGAATGCCCCTGGAATCAGGATGGTATCCCACTGGAATGAGGCTGAAATTGGGTTGGAATCCTATTGGTATTGCACTGGAATCAGGCTGGAATCTGGCTGCAATCTGGTTGGAATTGGGCTGGAATCCAGTTGGAATCCAAGGGCTGGAATCTGGTCAGAATCTGGCTGGAATGCCACTGGAATGCCACTGGAATCAGGCTGGAATTGGGCTGGAATCCAAGGGCTGGAATCTAGGTGGAATCTGTCCAGAACTGGGCTGGAATCTGGTTGGAATCCTAGTGGAATCCGGCTGGAGTGCCACTGGAATCAGGCTGGGATCTGGCAGCAATCTGGTCGGAATTGGGCTGGAACCCAGCTGGAATCCAAGGGCTGGAATCTGGTTGGAATCCCACAGGAATCATCAGGCTGGAATCCCACTGGAATCCTGCTGGAATACCACTGGAATCAGGCTGGAATCCCACAGGAATCATCAGGTTGGAATCCCACTGGAATCAGGCTGGAATCCCACAGGAATCAGGCTGGAATCCCACAGGAATCAGGCTGGAATCCCACAGGAATCCTGCTGGAATCCAAGGGCTGGAATCTGGCCGGAATTGGGCTGCAATCTGGTTGGAATGCTGTTGGAATCCCACTGAAATCCCATTGGAATCCCGGTGGAACAAATGCAGATCTCAATTTCCAGCGATGCCGGGAGGCTCCACCCCCATTCCAGAAGACTCCACCTCATCCCAGGAGGCTCCACCCCCACTCCCCAAATCCCGGTGCCAGGGGCAGGTCCCCGGGAAGCAGGGAGGTTGTGCCGACGCCTCTCCCGCTCCGGGGCCGCCGTTCATTCCCGGTGCCGTTCCCGGCGCCGTTCCCGGCGCTCCCTCAGTAGAGGCCGCACTCCTTGAGGTTGTTCTTGATGATGACGTCGGTGACGGCGTCGAACACGAACTGCACGTTGCGGGTGTCGGTGGCGCAGGTGAAGTGCGTGTAGATCTCCTTCGTGTCCCGCCGCCGGTTCAGCTCCTCGAACTGGCACTGGATGTAGGCGGCCGCCTCCTCGTGCGTGTTGAGCCTGGGAAGGCCACAAATCCCGGGATTCGGGCACCGCCGGGAATGGGGGGTGCGCGGAGAGATGGGAGGGGAGGAGGAGGAGGGGAGGAAGGGAAGGGGTATGGAGGTGGGATGGGCGGGTGGGGAGGGAGCTTGAAATTATGGAATGGGTGGATGGGAAGGACCTTAAAATCATGGAATGGTTGGGAGGGAAGGGAGCTTAAAATTATGGGATGGTTGGGTTGGGAGGGACTTTAAAACCATGGAATGGTTGGGTGGGAAGAGACCGTAAAATCAAGGAATGGTTGGGAGGGAAAGGACCTTGAAATCACGGAATGGTTGGGTTGGGAGGGACTGAAAGAAAAGGAGGGATAAATGGTGGAATTATGGGATGGGTGGGTGGGCAGGGAGCTTAAAATCATGGAATGGGTGGGTTGGGAGGGACCTTGAAGTTATGGAATGGTTGGGAGGGAAGGGAGCTTAAAATCATGGGATGGTTGGGTGGGAAGAGTCTTAAAGGAAAAGAGGGACAAATCATGGAGTGGTTGGGTTGGGAGACACCTTAAAATCATGGAATGGTTGGGTTGGGAGACACCTTAAAGTCGTGAGACAGATTGGGTTGGGAAGGGACTGAAAGAAAAAGGAGGGGATAAATGGTAGGGTTCATGGAATGGTTGGGTGGGAAGGGTACCTTGGAAATCATGGAATGGTTGGGTTGGGGAGGGACTTTAAAACCATGTGGATGGGTGTGGTGGGAAGGAGACCTTAGAGTATGGAGATGGGGTGGGTGGGAAGGGACCTTGAAAACACGGAGATGGTTGGGTTGGAAGGGACTGAAAGGAAAGGAGAGGGATAAAATGGGTGGAATTGTGTGAGGATGGAGTGTTTGGGAGGGACCTTGAAAC